>NC_082673.1:1495000-2987500 GCF_025265405.1 Mesoplodon densirostris
TTCTTTCATCATTAAGAATGATGTTAGCTGTAGATGCTAGATGCTCTTTATCATGTTTAGATAATTTCCCTCTATTTCTAATTTCCCTCTATCTTTATCATAAATGAGTGTAATGTTTTATCAAATGCTTTCTCTGCATCAAGTAATATGATTGTTTTTCTTTTGCTTGTTGACATGGTAGAATATATTAATTGATTTTCAAATACTGACTAGCCTTGCATACTTGGAATGATCCCACTTGGTCACTTTGTATCATTCTTTCTATACATTATTGGATTTAATTTGCTGATATTTCAGTGAGATTTTTTTATGTCTAAGTTCATTAGATATACTGATCTATAGTTTTATTTATTTTCACTATCTTTGTCTAGTTTTGGTTTCAGGATAATACTGGTATCAGAAAATGAGTTGGGAAGTGTTTCTTCCTTTTTCATTGTCTGGAAGAGATTGTGTACGATTAGTTTCAATTTTTCTTTAAGTGTTTGGTAGAATTCTTCCTAGTGAAACCATTTGTGAGGGAGATTGCTTTTTTTGTGTGTGTGTGGTGCAGCTTTTTAATTGTGAATTCAGTCTTTAATGGTTATAAGATTATTCAGATTGCCTATTTTGTCTTGGATGACTTTCAGTGGTTTATAGTTTTCAAGGTCTATTTCTTCTAAGTCATAATATTTATTTATATAAATTTGTTTAACAGTATTCCCTTATTATCTTTTAAATGACCACAGGATCTGTATTAATATCCCCTGTTTGTGATTTGTGTCTTCACTCTATTTTTGTCAGTCTTGCTATAGGTTTGTCAGTTTTATTAGTTTTTTTCATCAAACTAACTTTTTATTTCATTGATTTTCTCTGTTTTCCTATTTTCAATTTCATTGATTTCTGTTTTTATATTAATTATTTCCTTCCTCTTCTTTCTTTCTTCCTTTCTTTCTTTTCTTTCTTTCTTGCTTGCTTGCTTTCTTTCTTTCTCTTTCTTTCCTTCCTTCCTTCCTTCTTTCCTCCTTCCTTCCTTCTCTCTTTCTTCTTTCCTTCCTTCCTTCTCTTTCCCTAGATTCTTGAGGTAGAAACTTAGGCATTTTCTGGTTTCTAATGTAAGTATTTAGTGCTCTATATTTCCCTCTCATCACTGCTTTAACTGCATCCTACTATTTTGAAATATTGTGTTTTGGTTTTCATTCTGTTCTATGTTTTTAAAAATAATTTCCTTTAAGACTTGTTTTGACCCATGGATTAGTTAGAAGTTTTTTTTTGAGATTTCCCTGTTGTCTTTGTGTTATTGATTTCTAGTTTGTTTCTATTGGGGTGAAAGAATAGACTCTGTATGATTTTAGTTCTTCTAAATTTGATTTTTTTTTTTTGCCCAACATATGGATTATCTTGGTGAATGTTCCATGTACATATAAAAATTTGTATTCTACTGTTGTTATGTAGTTTGTTCTATAGAAGTCAGTTAGATCGTGGTAGACTTTATTGATCAGATCCTGTATATCCTTTCAGAATTTCTGCCCAGTGTTACTACCATCTGCTGAAACTGTCGACCGTGTCTCTGGATTAGTGCATTTCCCCCTTCAGTTCTATCAATTGTTGTTTCATATATTTTGAGGCTCTGTTGTTTGCTGCAAATGTAATTAGTATTATTATTTTTTCCTGGTAGATTGATCTTCTTATCAATATATAGTGTCTTTGTCTCTAGTAACTTCCTTTGCTCTGAAGTCTACATTATCAGATATTAATAGAGCTACTACTGCTTTAAAAAATGTTTATATGTCTATTTCAATAGTTTTTTCTTTCAACCTGCCTATGTCATTAAATAAGAGAGGTTTTTTATTAAGCAGTGTACAGTTGGAACATGTTTATTTTTCCAGTCTGCTAATCTATATCTTTTGATTAGCGTATTTGGACAATTTACATTTAAGGTGGTTATTGGTATGTAAATGCTTAAAAGGACCATTTTATTATTTGTTTTCTCCAGCTCTTGATCCTCTGTTTCTTTCTTCCTTTATTTTCTGGTACATTAGCACTGTTGTAGCATCCAAACTTGATTTATCTTTATTATTTTCCTGTGCCTCTGTGTATAGTTTTTGTAGTGGTTGTTCTGAGTATTCAAATACACATATGTGGCTTACAGCGGTTGACTGGTATCAATATTTTACCATTTTCAGTAGTGGAAACATCACTTCCATTTAGTCCCTTTTTCCTTCCTTGCTTTTAAATATTGTTTTCTTATGACTCAGAACGTGTTATGATTTCTGTTTTCTTATCAAACATAATTTATAAAACTCATTAGGAAAAGGATAATCTGTTTTATGTACCCATTTCTACTCTTTCTGTTGCTCCTTCTTGCTTCCTGATTCTTTCTTCTTCTTTCTTCTGTCATTTCCTATCTGTGTGAAGTACCTTCTTTAGCCAGTTTTTAAGGGTAGGCCTGTTAATAACAAATTATTTAATTTTCCTATATTTGTTTTTATTTCTCTTCCATTCCTGAAGGAAAATTTTGCTGGGTACAGAATTAATGGCTCACAATTCTTTTCTTTTGCCCTTTAAAAATATGATTTGAGGTTTGTTCAGCTTTTTGGATCTGTAGGCTTGTGTTCTTTGACAGATTTGTGAAGTTTTCAGTTATTATTTCTTTAAATATTCTTCAGCCACCTCCCTCCCTCCCCATCTTTTTTCCTGTGGGACTTTGTTGATATGAATGCTGGGTCTTTTGTCTCACAGGACCTTGAGGCTCTGTTCACTTTTTGTTTTTTAATCTGTTTTTTCTCTATTGTTCATTTTGGGTGAATTCTATTGTTCTGTCCTAAAGTTCACTGATTCAATCCTCTTTATCCCTGCTTTACTATTGAGCCCATCAAGCTAATTTTCATTTCTATTATTCTGTTTTTCAGTTGTATCATTTCCATTTGTTTTTTTTAAATAACTGAATTATCAGTTTTTTTGGTTTTGTTTTGTTTTAATTTCTTAATTTTATTTATTTTTTGGCTGCGTTGGGTCTTCATTGCTGCAGGCAGGCTTTCTCTAGTTGCAGCGAGTGGGGGCTACTCTTCGTTGTGGTGCGTGGGCTTCTCATTGTGGTGGCTTCTCTTGTTGCAGAGCATGGGCTCTAGGTGTGCAGGCTTCAGTAGTTGCTGCATGTGGGCTCAGTAGTTGTGGCTCACGGGCTTAGTTGCTCTGTGGCATGTGCAATCTTCCCAGACCAGGGACTGAACCCGTGTCCCTTGCATTGGCAGGCAGATTCTTAACCACTGCGCCACCAGGGAATTCCACTTGGTTCTTTTTTATAACCTTTTTTTCTTTTCCGAGATTTGTTCTTTCATTTGTTTCAAGAGAATTTGTAATTGATTGTTGAAATATTTTGATGACTGTTTTAAAGTCGTCGTGAGAGGATTCTATTTTCTGATTAATATCATTGTTAGCATCAGTCTACTGGCTTTTTCCCTTCAACTTGTGTTTTCCTGGTTCTTGATGTGACAGGTGAGTTGAAGTTGCATCCCGGATGTTTTGTCTGTTACACAAGGAGTCTCCGGGCACCATTTAAGCCTTAGTTTCAGCAGACAATTGTGCTTTTAGGTTTGCCACAGAGTCTTACACTACTTTTGTGGACTGAAGCTCCAATGGCAGTTTCATTTTCGGAGTCTGTGCAGTGTTGCTTGGCGAGGTGCATGGGGATCTGTCGGCAGGGCTGCCGTGAGGGGTCAAGGCCTCACCCACACTGAAGCCTCAGGACGTCTCCTACTGTCATTATTGTGTGAATTTTTCTTCCGAAGTGTAATATGTTATATGTGTCTTACACTCAACCGCCTAGTAGATATTAAGAAAACTCTCTTTCTTCATCTTGTTCAATATAAAGAAATATAAACAAAAGTGCTAATCCTTCCTTCCATGCTCAACTGGACTATCTGGTGGGAGAAGTCCCTAGGCTGGCCGGCCCTGAGGTTGGGAACCGGGGTTTTGAGGCTGACCGGCGAGCAGGGCCAAACAAGGGGGAACGGACAACTGAGGATAACGTAACAGGATTACGCAGGGCGTGGGGTCCGACTCTCCCCATTAACTCCTCACCTCGGAGGCTGTCCCGACGCTCTTGGATAAGGTGGGAGCCAGGTGGGACTCAGCTCAGGTACCTGGATGTTGGAGAAAGTTGGGAGAAAAATTGAAAATACATAGACTAGAACATGAGTTATAGTGGGATGGGCATTCCATTCTTAGTTATGCCATCTTATCACTGTGCCAGGGAGACACGGAGGCTGTCCTACTGCTTCAAGCCCAGTGAATTACTAATTCTGCCTGGCTGCAGAAAGATCAGAAACCACGAATCAGAAAATAACAAAGTTTAATGGAAGTAGTGGGAGATTAAATCAAATAGTAACAAGCTCACATCCTGCCTAAGAGAAGTACTGACTGCAGCATCTTTTCTCACAGGTTCTGCTCTCAGAACCGCGTCCTGCCGGGCCCAGTGGACGGTGGGGCCTGTCCTCAGGGGAGTGGAGGAAGGGGCTTCACACCGTGGGTTTGCCAGCAACAATCCACGAGTGCGGGCAACTGGCAACTCACTAAAGGCAGGGCAGATGGGCCATCTGTGAAAGGGGGCAGATTCTGCCCCGCTGGTAAGGATTCAGAGTTTCTTTAGTAAAAGTATTAGTAACAGCTAAACGAGGCCACATGTAAAGCCCTGACCCAAGATGCTCAGTAGATGATGTAAGGTCCTCACTGTTGCTGTTTTTGCTGGTGACTCAGCTGCTTCCCACGAGGAAGGAGGGGAGCTTTTCCTGTCTTTCCCGCAGGTGCCTGGCTGCACCCGGGCAGGGGCTGAGGAAGGGCCCTCGGGGCTCTGTTTGTGACCATTCCCTGGAGGAAGGCGCTTCCTGCCCTATTGGTGACTGAAGCTTTGTAAATGCTCCCGCGGCTTGAGAGGCGGAGGCGGCGTGAGTGACTCCTCTGAGCCTCTTTGTCATCACGATGAGATGACGTGTGGGCTTCAGGCGCGAGCGTCCGGGCGCTGCGAGCTCGTGGACGGGTGAGTGGGGCAGTCCCGACTTCCACGCCTCCCCACGGCCCAGGGTAGACTCACTGGCTGTGTGCGCTGGCCAAACCCGGAGGAGCCCTGGGTGGTCGAGGACAGGCCCACCCGTGCACCCTCAGGGCCCGGCTCAGGTATGGCTCGAAACTCAGGAGAAGGCAGAAGACGCAGTTTGTCCTGGGAGTATCCCGGGGTGGCTGGCAACCACGGTCTTCTCTCTGAACCCCGGAGGCTCCTGGGGTCGAACCCGAGGAGGAAGCGCCTCTCGCCCTCGGGCTGCAGCCTGGCATGGGGCCCAGAGATGCCACTCACAGCGTGAGGCGAGGGACGCACAGCTGCGGCGGCTGGTCCCCGCGGCCCTGGGGCCGAGGGCCGTTGCCGGGGGCGGGGTGCCCGCATTCAGCAGCCCCGCGTCCGTCCCGGTGAGGAAAGAGCCCTGGACTTACAGACCGGGCCCAATGGCGGGCCTGGGCCACCCGGCTCGGGGCGTCCGTTCGGGTGACCCCCGCTCTACTCACTCAGCCAGCCTCTCCCTTTGTGGGTTCCTTGCATTTGGAGGCGGTTCTGGGACAGTTAGCCGGGCTCGGAGCACGAGTCCTGGGTCCTGGGTGTGGACCGAGGCCCCTCACTGCCTAACGGCCCCGCCTCGGAAATTCCAGCTTCAGCCGCCAGAAAGAGGAATTGGGGGGAAATTTGTAAAATTGTCTGGCACCGAGGAAGTGCTCAATGAAAGCAAATTAACTGTTTTGACTCTGCCAACCCCCAGTGTTGATACGAGTTCTTCTAGAAGTTTAATTCCGAACTCCTGTTGAATAGTATGTTTCTCACCTCTATCCGTTATCATATTGTTTGTATGTTATTCACAACAGTTTCTTATTTGAGATGCTCCGCCCACCCTCTGTCCAAACACAGAACTGAAGCCAGCATGATTTCGTGCTAGTCTGCTGATTGCAGAGGATAGTTTTATTTTTCCAGGAATCTCTTGCCCAAGCAAATGGCCTGACTGTTCCTCCCGGGAGCTTCCATGGAAGCGTCCACAGTCTCGCCCCGAGGGTCAGAGATCCCTCTCTGAAAGGCCTGGTCCTGCTGGGCCATTTATGGACAAATCCCATGTGGTCTCTCATCCTCACCATCCCTGACCTAGGGACCAGGTCACACCTTCATTCACACCTGGAGACCCGGCCCTCTGGCCAAAGGACTCAGCTGGACAGGCCAGGCCAGCCTACCTGTCACCTTTGGCCTCCTTCACAGACACACGCCTCCTGGGCTGGGGTCTCAAGGGGTCTGCAGCCTCCTTCCCTGGACGGTGGGGAAGCTCCGGGGGCCAGGCCGGGGGCCCAGCCCGAGTCTGGCTCGGGATCTCCTCTCCTGCGCCTTCAGAGGCCCCCCCTGCTGGCGCCCCATCTTCCTGTCCGTGGCTGTGACCCCAGAGCCCCCAGATCGGGGAAGGGCTGCTTCCCAGCCTCCCTGAGGGTTTTTCTCATGAAGCTCGTGGGCTGCAGACCCTTCTCAGGCTGGCGGCCACAGGGCAGGTGTCCTGTAGGTGCTGGCGTGTCCCATCCCCACTAGCCTGCTCTCAGGAAGTTTCTCTTCCATCAGGAGGGACGTGCTGGCCCCACAGAGGTCGCCCAGGCTTCCTCTTCATGGCTTCTCGCGGGGAAACACCGCATCTTCATGCCAGAGGACTTCTGCTAGTTCCTTGCGGCTCCTGAGGGGAGGTGTGTGTTGGGCTGGGATCCTTGGCACCTGCCTGACATGACCTGATTCTCTGACACGTGTTCAGCTGTTACTCAGGTGGCCTTTCTTGCAAAGATGCAAGCATCCACACTGTCCTTCCTCTGTCTGTCTCTCTGTCCCTCTCTTTCTCTGTATTTTCCCGAGTCATGTGCCATCAGGTAGCTATTAGGAAATCTGCTTGAGGACATTTCAGTTTTAGGAAAGCAGGCCCTTCTCAATTGTCATGAGTTTTATTTGGGTTACATAACTTTTACTTGGGTCTTGGCCAAAGATCGCTTTTATTGGGAATAAGTTATTACCGCTAAGTACTACTTTCCTAATCCTTTTGGATATTTAAGAATCTTTATCAGAAGCAAACGGGACACCAGTAACTTTTGGTCCTTTCGCAATCAAATAACTTTGTCTGATTGTAGCAAGAATTTATTTCAGTGTTAGGACAAATTTTAATTGTGTCCTTTATAATTCGCTTATTTGTCCCTCAGAGGGGGTGATGGCCTGCAAGGACGTGTCACTAACTCAGATGTGGAAAACGTCTCCAGGTTTCGGGACAAAGGCATTTCCCACGCTGTTGGCATCAGAACCAAGGTGGGAATTTCGAGATGGGGTGACACCAGGGAGGTCTTTGCCGGGCTTCTGGGATGCACGTAAGGGCCATGTGAGCTCACCAGCTGTGACCCGACATCACAAACAGTGCATCCACCCAACAAAAACAAATCTCTGCTTTTGGAAACATCCTAAGTTATAGAAGCTCCGTGACATTGAAAGCGAATAAAAATTCTTTAAAGAATGCAAAAGGAAATCAATTTTCTTCCAAATAAGATCTTACATGATATCATCTAAGCATGTTGAGTTGGGTTGTTCTCCTTGGCAATGGAATTAATTTTATTTTTTAAAATTCGTGGTTTATCTCTGGACCCCTTTCTGTCAGTTCAGGGTATCATCCCTTTGATTTCTACAGAATTTCTAAGATTCTTCATTTCCGATTCCAGGAATTCTGGTTTTATTGTTGTAGAACAAAACAGCATTTGATGGATTTTTTTTTTTAAAGAAATGTACGACCCATACTGCGTTCTTTACCCTCATGAGTACATTCTTAGTACTTTGAGTTAAATGGCTGGGACTCTCTGAGTTGGAGGAAGCGGGGTCCCAGGCCAGCTGTGCCCGGGGTCACTCCTGCGGTGCAGGGTCAGAGGCCTGTTTCCCCGCCCACGCACTCACCACCCATGGGGGATTAGATGTGGTGTCTGGCCGAGTCCTTGGCTACACTCTTTAACAGCAGAGCCCCTGCGCTAGTTGCTGAATGTAGGGCACCCCAGAAGGTTTACATTGACTATGTGACCATCATACACTAGGTGTATTGCTGAGGGCGAGGTCTGATTCATCAGCAGAGGCGTGGAGTCAGAAGCCTTTTCTCGGCGGCTTTGGACGGTCGCTTCAAAGGCGGCGTGACTGAGCAGCATTGAAAGGTGCAGCTCCAAACGGCCGGACTGGGAGTTTGAAAGTACTGTCCCCGCGGGACGGTGCCTGTTCAGATACATTCGACTGCTCTGTGACCAGTGTTGGATGGACTGTACCCACGTCCCTGTCTTTACCCACAGCCCCGTCGGGCACAAGCTGAAGTGATGCCCTGACTGCAATTCCATCTTTCCTGCTCCAGTGAAGGGGCAAATTCGGCCACGCTGCCCACCGGGAGGTGAAGATGAAAAGGACGTACGCTGGTGCACAGCCCCTGGAATCCCGATTCCAGCAGGAGTGCCGGACAGAGGCTGAGTGCGCTGGGGCCTCTGCTGGGGCCACGTCCACTCGGCTGTGGGTCAGGGTGCTTGGCTCTGCCAGGGTCTTTGCCTTGCAAGAGGCCCCTGTGGCTCCGCGTCCCTCCCCGCTGGCGGCCGTTGGCTTTCTGGGTGGGGCTGGCGCCCCGGCAGCCCGAGAGGCGGCCAGGTGGGTGCGGCCGGTGACTTCTGTCTGGGAGGACACGGCATAACTGCACAGCGGGACAGGCTTTTGGCAAAGCAGAGGGAGGGGTGGCGTGGAGGGGTGGCGTGGAGGGGTGAACGCTCAGGACCAAACGGAGTGGAAAGGATGTGCTTATCACCCACACTTCACAGCCCTGACTGCATCCTCACGTCTAAGCTGGGGGCTGACAAACGCTCCATTGTGCGGGAATTTGGGTTAAGTCACCGCGGGCAGCTGACTTGGCTTCAGGACTTGGAAATGGCATTTCTCACCTCCTCCACACTGGTCTTTTCAGTTGCTTGCCAAGTTTAGGGGGAAAAAAAATCCCTTAATTCTGGTTAGAAGTGTTTCAAACGTTACATAAAGAGGCGCTTGGCTGGTTAACTGGCTAACTTCTGCCTGAGTTTCATCTCAGGAAGCATCTGAGCGAGCTCCCTAGAGGGCAGCGCTGCTAGTAAGCGCTGTGACTTAAAGCCCCCCTGCATGCTCAGGCCCCGGCAGGCCTGCTTTACAGCCTCGCTATTCTGCCTAAGAACCACCAGCGTATAAAAATTACAAACACATTGTGTTTGCTGAAATATTCTGGTCCACGTTCGAAAAGGAGCAATAAATTCCAGTTTGAAAAATAAAGTTCTCTGAAGGAGGTAGTTCTTTTCCTGTGTTTTAGGTTCCGCACTTTGGCCTCGAGTGAAGCGCAGAGTCACGCTGGCACGTGGGAAAAGCCAGCTCGCACATGCAGTGTGACAGTTCTGATCGGAACACGTTAACTGTTTGCATTTGTCTGTGAAATTAGGAAACGCCGTGCCACTTTCTAATGTTATCACTAGCTCTTTTTTTTTTTCTGGCTTCATATTTATGATTGTGTAGACGGAGAGAACAAATTCCACTCTCTGCTAACCATCTAGAGACCACGTTGAGATTTTAAACTATGAAAGTAGCTTTCAGTTTAGCCTGGTACTTGCAATTTGCAGGAAGCGTTGTGTGCCCTGTTCTGGTGAATTCAGGGGGAGCCACGATGGTGGGTCTCGGTGCTTTGTGGTTGGGAACACAATTCCACACCTGGCCTCAGAGCACAAGTGGAAAATTTCTGCCTATAAAGAGGGTGGTCCCCTTGGAGGATGCCAAGTGACTGCCTCAAGTCGCAGGGTAAGCTCACCAGGTGCTGGGGTGAACCGCGCTGTGTCGGGGGAGTTCTCTCCGGCTGCTGGCGTTTTGTGTCTGGGGCAGAGCCTGCTCCCGGTGACGATGTGCCGGGATGCTCTAGCTGTGACGGACCCCGTGCTTTCTGATACTCCTGAGTATGGGGCAGGGGGCTGCTGTGTTTACACTCGGGGCACCTGTCTCTCGGGGACCTGCCCAGCGATGCCCTGGAAGCTGCTCTGGAGTCACACCCTCCCAAGGGGCCGACTTCACCAGAGACTGCGAGGCTGGGGTGCGGCTGGTCCTCAGCCCCGCCTGCCCCTCCCCTCTTCTCCCCTCCCCCTCCTCTCCCCCCCCCGCCCCGTTCACCCTCCCCCTCCTCCCCACTCCCCACTCCTCCCCACTCCCCACTCTCCCCTCTCCCCTCCCCCTGCCCCGTTCACTCTCCCAGTCAGGAGTTCATTCCCTCTAACTCATTTGCTTGCTCTTTCGTTTAAAGCATGATTTGTTTTCTTAAGAATTCCTTCTATAATGCTTGCAGCCTTGTGGCTAAAGCATCAGTCAGTGACTGCCGTGTGGAAAACTAGCGAAGGTAATTAAAGACACACGAGTTTGTATTCTTTCCTTATAAAGACCAAATTATCCAGGCCCCTCTCTTTAGATTCCCTGCATTTTCCTGCGGAGCGGAATGTTACACTGCAGCTCTGCAGGGCCTTCCGGTGAGTCGGGCCTGGGCCGGGGCCTGGGCGGGTGGATGGACCCCTGGGCACCCGCGTCCTGTCAGTTCAGATAAACTGCTAGGTCCTGGTCCCAGATCCCGCATCTTCAAAGCGCAGAGTCGGGTTACATTTTATAAGTAGAAAGTCAGATTCAAAGACTCGCAGAAGATAACCCAGTCTTAACTCAGACACTTAAAGACGTGCTTTTGATATTTATATGCTTTATTTTCACAGGCGCTCTCTGTAGGTCAGGGATTTAAACCCGGGAGGGTTCTCGCCTGAGCCAGCCTGGATTCTAGCTGGGAATTCACGGGCTCGGCCTTGCCACCCTCAGGGGCTCTGGGTCGGCCTGGGGACCCTGCAACTCGTAGCCCGTCCCCTCGTGGGAGCCACTGCAGGGCCTGCGGGGTGAGCTCATCTGAGCAAAGGCGCCTGAGGCGTCTTTACTGAAACCCCATTTCACCCCAGCCCCCGGCTGGCCTCTCCACCCGGGACAGAGACTGTTCTGTGGCCTAAGGGTCTCCCAGGGCAGACTTTGTTCACTTGGACGGATTCGGACTCCAGCCCAGCCCCTCCTGTTGGATCCTTGAGCGGCGTAATGGGGTTGGATTGTGTGGTCCATCCTCTTCCCGAGAATCATGAGGCATTTCCCAGAACACTTGCTAAGAGGAGCTGCCCCCTTAGCACTGCCAGTGGGCTAAGGACAGAACGGGGGGGGGCGGTGGGCACCCCGCCAAGCCCCTCCTCCCGTGGGCCCAGCCGGCTCTGATGCCCAGGGAGCCTGCCCCGCCCTCTCCTCCCCCGGCCCCCGCCCTCATTAGGGAAATGCCGTGTTTTCTTTGCATTCCACCCCCGCCTTGTCCATCTGAGCATTTTGGAAATCTGTCGGGGACTGTGGCAGATGGGGCTGAGCGCTGCGAGGGAAGAAAAGTAAAGCGAGTTAGTAAGTGTCAAGGAACTCATTGTCTGCGCTCCACCTGTTGTTACTCTGTTCCCAATCAACCTGCTAGCCAGGCTGGAGCCTGCGGCCATCTGGAAGCTGTGCTCTGTTTATAAACTTGGCACACGGAGCAGCACTCCCGGGCCTGACCTCCCACACGGATCTGGAAACAATTAGAGCAAGATGACAGGCAGGCGGGAACGGCCCAGGGAGGGAGGGCGGCCGGGAGGCCTGGGTCCCGGCGCTCCCGCCAGGGGTTGGGGAGAGGGGTGCTGGGGTGTGCGGGGCCAGGGTGGGTAGGGAGGCCTGGGTGGGGGAGGGAGCCCGGGGCGGGGGGTGGGGCTGGGAGCCCGCCAGCGGCTGTTTGCAGCCCCCCTGCCCCCAGCCCGCCCCTCACTGGGAGCTCGGAACCAGCCCATCGTGGACGCAGAGCATCGGGCCTTTCTGGTCCTCGTGAGAAAAACGTTGCACAGTCTCAGGTCATTTTTTAATTTCAGAAACACGTTCTTGAAAAGCACTTTTTAACCACAGGAAGTTTAAGCGGTGTGCAATTTTGCCGCGGAAAAACTGAGAGATGCTCAAAGTGCAGGGGGCCTTTCTTTAACGGGGTGACCCTGGCAGGCCCCCTGTTGGGAGCTTCGAATCCGGGAGCCGATTCAGGCTGGAGTCTGGGCCTCGCGAGATGAATGAGTCTCTTCCTCTTCACTCAAGAAACACGTTTTTTTCTCTGTCTTTGCCCCGCAGTTTTGAAATGTGATTCCCGGCTCTGAGTGGATGCTCTTTTCACTCTCAGCTGGGTCTCTAACTCCTGAAACATTCATGTGTGGGAGCTGCTGGCAAGCCAGTCACTGGCACAATTAACAAGCTCCTGGTTGGCCAGACGGCCTTGAGGAGGGGAGGTCCCGGCTGGGGGGCTCTGCCGAGCAGCTGGCAACAGGAGACGTGGCCTCTCCTCTGGCCTCAGGGCCTGCTTCCGCAGCACAGAATCGCCTGGTCTCCCTGGATCCCGGGCCCCGAGGGCGTTCGCTAAGATCTCTGAAAATCGATCCACCCTGGAGGCGGTGTCAGCCCACACCCAGGCCCCCTCTCCTCTCCACCTGCAGACCGTCCCAGGCCCCCTCTCCTCTCCTCCTGCAGACCGTCCCAGGCCCCCTCTCCTCTCCGCCTGCAGACCGTCCCAGGCCCCCTCTCCTCTCCGCCTGCAGACCGTCCCAGGCCCCCTCTCCTCTCCGCCTGCAGACCGTCCCAGGCCCCCTCTCCTCTCCGCCTGCAGACCGTCCCAGGCCCCCTCTCCTCTCCGCCTGCAGACCGTCCCAGGCCCCCTCTCCTCTCCGCCTGCAGACCGTCCCAGGCCCCCTCTCCTCTCCACCTGCAGACCGCCCCTGCCATCCACTCTCCCTGCGCTGTCTCCTTTGCATAAGTGTGTTCTTTCGCACGCCCTGCTTCTGAACCGCTGTAGGACGTGCACTGTCCCACGATGTGAAAAGACCATCCCGTGAGGCCCTGAGCGGAGTGCCCTGCTGCCCAAGGGCTGCATCTCCGGGCAGGCTCCATAAGGCCCTGGAGACGGCCGATCTCATAAGCCAATTTTAGACTCTGAGTCTTACTGCAAGTGGATTCATCTGAACTATAATATAAAATACTGTGTTTATTTAACCCCTGTAAGCCGATCTCCTTGGTCTTTGTGAACTGGCTGGGCAGCTAAGGACCCACATTCCTTCCACAGTTAATAAAACTCCATATTTTTCTCTGTATTCATAAATGTAATCACACTCAGACCCACTTAATCTACATTAGTTTTTGAAACTTTACCTATAGATGAAAAAACACAGCACTGCCCTCACCCCAACATGCAACATAATCGTCATTTTTAGGGTAAAAGACATAAATCGGAGATTTTGCCAGTTTTTTCCTCAGAAATCATCCCGTATCTCTGCAATTTTCTGACCTGGGGATCATAGAGATGTAAATTGACCTGGTTACGATTCTTCCCAAGAAATACATTTACACTTTAAGTGCCTATATTTGTTCAACTTTATTAAAACAAAACAAAACACCCACCCCAACCAAAACAAACAAACAAACAAACAAAACCAACCAACCAAACATAAAAACCCAAGCCAGATCTAACTAACTTCACGCAGGACCCTTTGTAAATTCTTCACGATGCTTGCGTGTACCTGGGGAGAAACACCTTCTCGGAGACTGGAGGAGGTGGGCTGCCCATGGCCACCGCGATGCTTCTTTCTGCTTCCTCTGCCCTCTCAGGGTCGATTTTGAAAACTAATTACATTTCTGTAAAGCGTTTTGCTCTTTTTGATAGAAATAAATGCGGCTTCTCAGCATGAGAGCCTGGTCACCCAGCCAGCAGCCGACACCCCCTGCACTGCGGCCTTTCCTTGTCCGGAATCTTCTCCAAACAACAGTTATTCAAATGGTGCCTTAAAACCATCTTCCTGCTTGTAATCAGGAACACCAAGCGCCCTCTTCGTTAAAGCGTTTATTTTCGTTTTGCAGCGTGGTCGTCTGTCCTTCCCGTCTGAGTCCTTTGGGAGTCCGACTCATTCCCGCTGCACAGATGCGTCTGCCAGCCGCCCTCCTGGCTACATCTTCTTGCACTACTTGCCTTCACCCTGATCTCAGTTCTGAAAGAGACGTCTTTTTTCCTGCCAAAATGAAAAACAAACAAACAAAATGAAACCCGGACATATATTCTAGAGAGTTATTTTTTTTGATTTGATTGTTTCTTGAAATTTATAATACATTCTTACGATAACACTTCCTTTGACTATTTGGTCCAAGGAAGCATTTAAGAAAGAGAGTTTTTGCAGTTTTCTCCTCTAGAATTAGCTGGTTTTCAAGTATCTGCTGGATCTGCAGAGGGAAGTGGCTCTGCAGCGAACTCTCTTCCCCAGACGCGCAGGTGAGCAGTGGGGACTAAACTTCTAAAGCTGCGACCAAGCTTCTGTCTAGAACCTGGACCACGTTCTGGGCCTGTCGCATTTTCCCAGAGACGTTGCAGGGAGAAAGGTGGGTCCTGTTCCCTGTATGTCCTGCGTGGTCTCTAGGGGCTGTTTAGCCTTGAGATCATTTGACGGAGGATGATTTTAAGGCACATGTTCCGTAAGTCGTGCGTTCGTTCCTCGGCTGGGGTGTGAAGCGGTGACCGGGCCTCTGCCCGGAGGGACTGGACATGGCCTGGATCATCGCCGTGCCGGCCGTGCAGTCCCCTTAGACTTGCTTGTGATGCTGATGAAGACGACCGAGGGCTTGTGTAAGGGTGGTCGGGGCCTGGCTGGCACTGAGCGCCAGGGACACCCCAGACGAGAGGGGGGTGCCAGTGGTTACAGCAGGTGCAGCAGAGCCGTGTGAAGATGCTAACACAATGACTAGTGTGTCTCCTTGTCTGCCCTTCCGGAGGGTCCACGTCACGTCTGTGTGTCTGCACCCAGCACGTGACCTGGGGAACCGCAGGCATTTACTGGGTATATATATGTGCTCCAGGGACAAACGAATGGAGGGTCAGGTAATAGAAACTGGGGAGCATCTTACAGCAAAAGCAGCAGGGGAAGGCTGGGTGTCCTGGAGGGACCATGCGTTCAAGTAATAACCCCCTGCCCCAACAAAGGAGCTGAAACACAGTCACGGATGCTACTTTCTTTGGAAGCAGAGTCAGGCCCACTGCTCGTCGTGGGGTTGCACCAGGGGTTTTGTAACCGGACGAGTTTCCCAGATGTATTGTCACATCTACAAGCCTTACAACCTTAGAAGACGCTGCCTTAGATTCTGCAGGAAAAGAGCAGGCCCTGAACGAGAAGACGTCTTGTTTTTGACAGTCATATCCAAATTTTATTTGGCAACTTAATTTGCTGAAAGCCAAGCTTTGTGGAGCGCATGGTAGGGGGGATCCCATAAGTTCTAACTTCCTCAGTGCATCAAGGGTGGACGGCTCAGAGCTCAGGGAGTTGCCCACAGTGAGGACGGTCAGGGTGCGGCAGCTCCCAGGAAAAGAGGGACCTCGCCCGGAGGTGAGGTAGCCTGGAGGCTGTGGGCTGGGTTTTTCTTGGAGCCCAGGGCCTCCCTCAGGTCGGCGGTTTTGGACATCCCCCCATGAGCAGAAGCCTGCACAGCACATCCACGGGGATACGGGTGCTGTCCCCGGACTGGCTGAGTCTTGCTGGAGGAGGGAGGGTGGGTGGGCAAGACCAGAAGGACTGACACCCCCACCCCGAGCCCCAGTCATCCAGTTGGGAATATTTTGAACAACCCTGGTGGAGATTTGCGTCAGCGGTCACGGACAGTACTGTCTGCACTTCCCTGCTCACTGCTCCGGCCCAGAGAGTGGGTCTTGCAGGGCAGGGATGGGCCAGCACGTAGGGGGGCTGCTCAGAGAACAAAGGCCACGTCCAATCTCCTGGGGAAATGCTGGATGCATCTCTGTGGGAACCAGCGAGGCCATGACCGGCCCAGCGATTCCCCTGGTCTGGTGTCCTCCTTGGGGCCGCAGGCAGGCTCCCAGCATCCTCGTGCATTTCCAGTCTGTTTTCCCTACCCCTCCTTTATCAGGCCAATCATGGCTTAGATTATGTGTGTTTGAACTTCTGGAGTTGGGTGGGCGTCTGCTCAGAGCCCGCCTCTCTCACAAGCCACAGTCCCTTTGGGAGAAACGGCTCCAGTTCCCTGCCCTCCCCGAGAAGGTGGCTGCATTGTTTGCCACGTGACTCTAGTTTTCCCACTGAACGGTGGATCTGTGTCCCCACTGTCTGTGTCTGGGCTGTCCAGTGACTTGCTTTGGTCTAATAGAATGTGTGCAATGTCCCAGTTCCAGGCCCAGCCCTCAGGGGTCTTGTGTGCATCCGCTCTCTGTCTTGGGACCCTGCCTTTGCCGTGAAGAAAAGGCCAGGCTGACCCACCGGAGCACAGGAGGCTACGTGGAGCTGCGCCGAGCCTGCCCGGCCCAGGGGCCCCTCAGCCGACCGGCAGTGACGACCGATTAGGAGCCCAAGTTGAGTCAGCTGAGCTCTGCCCACATCAGCAGTGTTCCAGCCACTCTGTATACCCGTGACAAATGTGACTTGTTGCCTTTTGAAAGCACCACGTTTTGGGGTGGCTTGTCAGGCAGCGATAGCTGAGCGGTACAGTCAATAAACATCTTTTGCGGCTAAATCAGAAGGATCCTTCTTTCAGTCCTTGTAGCAGAGACTGTTATGGGTGCCCTTTTCATCACGAAGTACAGCAGACGGTCCTCTCACCTCCTGGGCCATGTGACTGATTCCAGCTCGTGGGATGCAGGCAGGAGGAATGTGGGCTCGCCCACGCTTTCGGCCCCTGGGCTGGATGGAGGGGACACAGCAACCCGAGTGGCCACATGGAGGGTGGCTGCTCCTCGGGGGTGTCTGCCACAGGCGGGGTGTGAGCAGGACGCCGACTCGGACTGTGCCAAGTCGCCGAGCCCCGGGGTCTGTTGAGCAGCTGGAGCTGCCCCCCTCACCGACCCTGACCTCCTGGAACCTTGGGAGGCTCCCCCTCCTTGGTCACCCCCCCACCCCCTTGTTTCCGGGCCCGTACGCTGCAGTTTCCCCTGACACACGTGTTGGTGCATCTCCATCACTCTCAAGGAGATAAGGTCCAGAGACCTTTGCGTGCCTTCCTGGACCATTTCCTGACTGCCCGCCTGACCCTGTGGCCACCGCAGCCCTCGCACTCGTGCGTTTGCAGGAACGCTCTCCTTCACTCCGATGGCTCTGTTCGCTGTTTCTCTGCTCAAAATACTCTTTCTACTTTTGCTACCACTTTGGGTCGAGTCTGTCACCCATTTCAAGAACCCTGGCCCTGAGGTCAGGTGAAGAGCCGCCCGCAGGCTCCTGTGTCTGTCCCCATCAGAGGACTTCCTGCTGTCACGGCCCCGATCTTTCACCAGCCGACCCCAGGCTCTAGCTGGGTCAGCCCGTGTGCTCGCCATGCGTCCAAGTGTACACACGGGCGCTGGTCCCACGGCCACTCGGATCATGTTGGGCGGGGGGAGTGCATCAGTGGGTGAGCCTTGTAGGAATGGGGAGCAAGAGTGCGTGACGTCCAGAACCAGACTCACCTTCAGTACCTGTAACAAATGAGGAAGGCGGCCACAAAGGTGACCTTGCCTGATCCTCCTCGGAGCTTCTCTGCACTTGGTCCCTCTGATGATCACTGTGCTACTGACAGTTATAGGAAGGGAACAGCCCTCTTCCCAATGGTGTTTCCTTCTATTATCATTAGTGATGAAAATTGGATTTATTTCACATATTACAGTGCAGGATTTGATGTTGTTTTTATGTGAACATAATTGTTCTGTAAAACCTCAAGCATTTTTCTCTGCTAGAATTGGCAGATGAGAGGTTATATAAACTTGTGGCCAGTGGAGAGGTTCCCAAAACATCGCTGTTGAAGCAGAGGGAGCAGAGGGCAGAGACGTGGGTGTCCGGATTCCTCCTGCAGGTGGAGGAGGCCCGCTTGCGTCTGGTCTTTATTACAGGGCTGCTCTCCACCCGCAGGAGAGCTCAGGAGGGTCAGGCGTTCTGCCCAAGGTCACACAGCAACTTGGGCCTGACTCTGTGTCTGAGAGCAGGTGTGGTTGTCTTTGCCAGGACCCACCCCCTCCATCTCTTGCACACCCTGTGCCCCTGGACATGGGGACGGACCCCTGCTCACTCACCCTGATCAGCCTGGTGGTGACCACATGCCCAGAGGGTCCGGAGGGACGGCGTTGGCGCCTGTCCCGTGGGGGGGACCGTCCAGGCATCTGCCTCCCTGTGTGAGCCTGTCCTGCCTGTGTGCTGCCGCCCTGATTTCTGACCCCGCGGGGAGTGTCCGGGCACAGGGAATGGGGGTGGGGCGGGGGTGCTGCCATCTCCGGTGACAACGAGAGCAGCGGGGACCGATTGAGGGCTTCCTGCGCTTCCAGCGCGTCACCCGAACAGCCTCATCTAATCCCTGGGGGCACCACCAGGCAGGGGCAGGAGGTACGGGGGTTCCAGGACCCCCCCAGAGCCCCTGCCCTGCCGCTCCCCTCCAGGTACCTGTCCGGGGGGGGCTGTGTCAGCGTTGACCCCCAGACGGGTCCTGTGCGTGGAGCCCGCCCCCCGATGCCGGCTACTTCAGCTCCTCTGGAGACCACGTCTCACACCCTGTTGGGGGGCGGGTGTGTCGGCTGGAAGACACGGCAGGAGGCGGGACTGATCACACGTGGAGTAAGGGACACGTCCTCGTGACCACAGACACGTGTGCTGGTGTCCAGTCATTGGCTTTTACACCTAAATTCCTCACCACGTGTCTCTGTGTTAACTTGCCCATGTCGGTCACAGGCAGCGAAGGCTTGGGAGGCGGAGGGTAGGCAGGCAGGGCCGCCCCCGGACCACACCCATCCCGCACGGGGAGGGTGTGGCCCCACCGCCATCCTTCCACTCTCGGCAGGTGACCCCACGCCCCACACGTGCTGTGCAGAGTTAGCTCAGATCCTGCAGAGTTTTCCTTCTGCTTTTCAGCCACAGAACGTGAGGCGGAGGCCAGGAGCTGCCTGTCGGCCCACGGGGTTTGGGGGAGGCCTGGATGCTGTTTGCAGAGAAGAGAGGAGGCCAGGCCAGCTCTCGGGCTGCCCGCAGGCCCCGGCAGCCAGCGGCCTGGGCCCCGCCTGCCCAGCCGCCCGGCCGCCCTGTGTGTGTGACTGCGGCGTGCGAGCTACTGGGATGGGCCCGGCTCCTCCCTGGGGATGGGCCTGACCCGAGGTCTCTCATCACTCGGCAGGACAGCCTAGTGGCTACTCACATGGGCTCAGGGCCCCTGGGCACCAAGCGGGTGACCTCGAGGAGTGGTGCTTTCCAAGGCTGGGCTTAGTCCGAGTATCCGCGCTGGCTCTTGGTCACGGTGGGGTCCGCGGAGAGAGCAGGGGCCACGGCTATGAGGAACCCGGACACGCTGGGCCTGACTCAGCCCCCGAGAGGCTGCTGCGAGGGTCCAGGAGGGCACAGTGGCGTTGTGCATGGGGGCTGTTGCTGGAGATGGCGAGGTACCTGACCGTGGATGTTTCTGGAAGATGTAGCCGGCAGACTTTGCCGATGGAGTCGTCGTGGACGATGAGATTGGAGAAACCAGGGTGACCAGGGCAAGGCTGGGGGATGGGCCGTTCCCAGTAGGCTGCGTCAGGGCCCCAGTGAGAGCTTAGTAGGAAAGGGGTGCGTGGATCTGGGGTTTGGGGAGGGGTGGGGCTGGAGGTACCACTCTCACCATGGAATAGTTTTAAGGACAGGTAGACGGACTGGTAGGTGTGCGTCCTGCCTTTGCTCAGGCATCTGCAATCAGACATCAGTCCAACTGACTTCAACTGTCCAGTCATCGAGCATCTACTACATGCAGTAATATTCCGGTAGCCCCCAAACTACTATGGAATGAAGTTACATACGAGTAACTTATAACGTAACTCTTCTGTTCATAAAAATAGCTTTACTTGAAACCCAAAAGTATCTTAGCAGTCTCAGTAAGGTGGGAAGTTTTCTCATCATGTAAACATGACACCCACACGCACACAGGACAGCCCGCCGCCGAGGTCTTCCCAGCAGCCGGGGAGGTAGGGCGTGAGCGGGACGACCAGCCACACGCACGGGGACAAAGCGAGGGCCTGGGGTCGGGAGCGCTGCCTTGGGAGCGGCCTGGCACCAGTGGAGCTGGACTGGCCTGGCTCTTGCCCCTGCACTCGGACGCTCTTCACTGATAAAAGTGAGCAGGTGGTTTTCACCAAAACAGAGAGGCCGGCCGGCCCCATAGGAAGCTGGGCCATCACGTGGGCGTGAGTTCTGGGTCACAGATTTTTCCACAAAGAATATGTTTTTAAACCTTTTATTTTGGGATGATTAAAGAGTCACGTGCAGTTGTGAGATAAAAGGCAGAAAACCCGTGCCCCTTTTACCCCGCCTCCCCAGGGTAACACCCCGTGACACTATGGACCCACAACTCCACGTCACAACCTAAATACTGAGTTTGTGCAGCTACTGATGTACCCATCACCAGGGTTTGTTTATCTCTGTTTATCCCATCACCAGGATCCCTGGGCTTCCCTTTGGGGTCACCGCCACCCCTACCCCTGGCAACGACCATCTCTTTTCCGTGTCTGTATGTTATACGACATGTATGGGACGTGTCCTCACTGAGCGTAATTCCGTGAGGCCCGTCCTCCTTGTCTGGATCTGCGCATCCTTTTAGTCTGAGCGCCTTCCGCAGTCTGGATGGAGCACCTTTTCGGCAGCCACTCATCTGCTGAAGGACACCTGAGTTTGCTCCTGTTTTGGGCTATGACAAAGAAAGCCTCTGTAAACATTCATGTACCAGTTTTCATGTGGACAGAAGCTTTCTAGGATTGAAAAAAGAAATCCTTTAAAATTCCTGAATAAATGTGGATGGGGCCCCCAGGGCACTACGGGAGGAGCGGGGAACCTGTCCAGGAGGGTCTACCTGGAGAGCCGCCCTCACAGTGAGCGGCCCCGTGAGCGCGTGGCTCTCAGCTTCTCTTCCAGCTGCCAAGACACCCGGCCCCGGTGTCACCTGCGGACAGTCGGCCTGCGCTCCCAGGGCCCACGGGGAGAGCCGGCGGCTGAAGAGGCTCTTATTTCTTACTGCTCTGAGCTGGCGCTGTCTTCAGAGTGCCCTCAGTGTGACAGAATCAAGTTATCACCCGAGAAAATAGTTCCTATCTTTCCTGTGGCTCAAAAATTTGAAATGTATCAATTTGAAATAGTAAAACGTTGGGGACATGGCCTTTTGGGTTCTGCTATATTTGTAACAAAAGGGTCGTATTGTTTTATTATTATATTATTTTATAGTCACACCTGAGGCAAAGCGTCCTTCTCTGCCCTGATGATGGCATTCAGATGGGATGACCCTCACTGCTGCTCAGACCACGAGGTGAGTGTCAGCATCATTCTCATTTCACAGGTGACATGGAGTCACTTTCTGAGTCACAGAGCTGGAGGAGGTGGGGGTGAGCCAGACCTGGGCAGCTTAAGGAGAGTCCAGGGAAGCCTTCCATCCCTATGATGCCAGCCGGGACTTGCCTTTTGGATCCAGTGGTGGGGTTCGCTGTGCAGGCGCTGCTGGGTGGCTGGTGTTCACCCGGCATCAGGATCAGCCCCCTCCTGCTTTAGGACCAGGGTCATCTCTCAGTAGCTGTCCTGAAAGCACAGCTACTTAAATATATACTGATACACAGAGCTCTTTGTCTGCCGAAAGGATATGAAAGTCAAAATACTTTTCCTGGAGCCGTTTGGTGGGTCAGCGTGGAGCACATTGTGTCTCAGGACACGGTTCAGAGCTGCTTCCTCTCCCCTCCTGCCCCCATGCTGACCGCACGCTTTCCTTCCCACTCACAGGAGGTGCTTCCTGCACGACCCGCTGCTGCCCGCGGCATCCCTACTGCGTCCTCCTCCCGAGAGGGTTCCCGGGCCCCCCCTCAGGGGACTGCTTTTCTTGGAAATGGTTTCAACCTCGATTCTTGCTTCCCTGTTAGTCTGTTGTGTTGAGAGGATGGCAAGGAAGGCCTGGAGGGTGGGGTTCTGCTCTTCGGATGCTGCACGGCCTCAGTTCCAAGGACTCTTTGCGTTTTTCCTCATCTGTTTGGGGCAGGTACCTCTGCCCTGACCCACATAACGATGGGCAGCTTTTGGCAGCCACAGGCCAGTGCTTGCGAGGGACCCTCCTGTCCCCAAGCCGGGACACGGGCAGCGGGGACCATCCTCCCCTCGCCTCGCGGTTTGGTGGCGGCGGAGCACACCCACGTGGCCTTTCCACGCCGCCCTGCACGCTGGGCACTCTCACCCCTGACTTCTGCACAGAGGTGAGTAAACGGTCTGTTAGTGTTCATCGGTAGAAATTAGCTACTTTCCACCCTGAGATGTGGCCATGTGGCCTCAGGAGAATAAATACCCTTTATTTCCAGATCGTAAGAGAATGGGTCCCTCCTGCGTGGGAGGAATTTAGGACCCTGTCCTGGAGGACAAGGCGGCAGCTAACCCCCCATGCTGCTCTTCACACGGTCTCTTGGAGACTCTTTTATCCCCGACTGTCCCGGGTGTGTCACCGCTGAGCCTGGACACGGTTCTAACGCGGAGAACATTAAAAAAAAAAGTTCTTGGCCAGATTAGTTTCCCAAATCCCTCTTTCCACGATTGAGAATAGTTTTGCTTTAACGAGCATTCTCTGCTCACGGCTCTGCTTCTCATCTGGCCCAGCCTCCCATGAAGTCATAACGTTGTGGTATAGCAGCGGTTACCAAGATGGAAATGATTATGATATCGCAGGGGTGGCAAGCGTGCCCGAAGCGGCCAAGGCCGCTGCGCCCTCAGCCACATCCCTCCCGTCTTCCCAGCCTGTCTTTGTCCGGAGCAGCTCGGGAAAGTTGCTCAGCCTCCCTTGATTCGGTTCTTGCAGTTTGACGGTTGTGGCCTCAAAAGTTTGGACGACGGTTTCTGGACCAGCTGTTATCTGTCGTCTCTGGGGATTCTGGGCTCCCTCTGGGAACGGGATGAGACAAGCCTTTCTGGGACACCTTTCAAGTAGGGAAACTGGAGCACATGCTCTGAGGGAAGCCAGCTGCAGGAAATCTGGCAGAGGTGGCCGTGTGCTTTGCTGAGAACAGGAACGGGGCCTGGCCGTGTACTTGGGTGAGTTGGAGCGGAAGGACAACCAGGAAGAAAGTAGGAGGGCGTTTCTGTATTTGAGACTAACCTTGGGGGAAAGGCCGCAGAGGAAGAAGACTATGGCCACCAAACAGTCAAGGCATTAAACTTTTTAGGAGATCGTTTAGCTCAACAAATTTAACCGTTGGACGATAGTCCTTAAAAGAAAACAAAAGACAAGGTTTTCCCAATGAAGTAACAAGCACCGTAAGGCGTTGCCGCTCTTACTGCTCTAACCCGATCTCTTCCCACCATCGCCCTGGGCGACCGAAAACCAAAGCAGGCTGCTCTTCTCCTGGCCCCTGGGGTCTCCTTGCTCGAAGCCCCTTCGGTGGGTCTCCCTCCCGCCTCCTGGGCGAGGGGGCTGGGAGCCCACTGCTGCCTGTGCTCAGCCAGCAAGGCAGGTTGTCCCAGCCACCCGGTAGAGCCACAGGGCCACTTTCACATGAGGCTATTGCCCTGTACACACCCTGCGGCTGTCTGAGACTTTCACAGAAATATCCAACTTGTTACCTACCGACTCCAGTTGGATGAGAGGGGGTTTGGGACCACTGTGGACACACATTTGCTTCTCAGGTGTCCACTAAAGAGAACGCACAACCTGCAAGTTTGAGCTGTGTTTTATTCGGGGACCTTCCTGAGGACATAAGCTTGGGAAGCAGCCTCTCAGTAAGTGGGAGGAACCGCTCCAAAGAGGTCAGGGAGGAACCAGGATGTAGAGGAGTCTTTGGTGAAAGAAATCTAGTCAAACAGCAAAAGATATCTGCACATCACTGAAAACAGACATCCCCGGTTAAGGATTTTAGTGCTTTTCTAGGTAGGGGAAGGTGCAAGAGTCTGGGCTCATTGGAATTATTCTTGAGATGTGCATCTTCACTTTCTAGGGCCAGTATCCAGAGCACAGAATGCTTCCTGTTTTTCTCCATCCTGGATTCCTCTCGGGAATTCATGCACCTTTGGGGGCCCGACGGCAGGCAACGCGTGGTGTTTACCGGAAGGGCAGGCAACAGTCTTTGTCTGCACAGGTAAAGGGACATCAACAAGACTGTAGGACAGGAGTTTTGGGGGCATCAGGCCTGGGTCGGGATGTTTGATGACTGTCCCCATGGAAAGTTCTTTAAACCATACCATGAAGGCACGTGGGGAGAGTTACACTCATTTCCCCTCACATAAGAATGAGTTTGGAGAAAATAACAGCCGTGGCATGAGAAAACTGAAACATTGTTCAAGGACGCGGCAGATCTGTTTTCTGCATTTTCCTGTTGGCATATTTCGATTCACATAGGCGGGGGGTTAAGATGGTACCCTGTTGCCTGTGGGCTTGCGTTTACTGAGTTCCCTGCCTTGGCACTGGGGGGCCTCCTGGGGTGCAGGAGGTCAGGGTCTGAGGGTTGTGAGTTACGAACCTTACTTCATACTAATGGATCATTTGTAGCCTCCGTAGAGAAGACTCACGTTGTCCACATGAGTGGACATAACTATAGCTCCACATTGAACTTGGGTGGGAGAAGCTGACCAGGAGACCAGCCCTCAGCATGGCTCACAGGCCTGGCTAAGTTTGGGAACTGCTGACGGGGGGGCAGGCTGTCTCCGTCCTGGAGCTGCTGGGGCACGTGTGCTGAGGGAGCCTGACCGCTGCTGTGGTTTATGTGCTTGGTGTCTTCCTGAATATCCGTCTGCCGTGAACAAGTGGATTTGATTTCCACTTTGCAAGACACTCCCTGTGTCAGAAATCATTGTTGCTTCCCATTCGGTGCCCCCGAGGGTCAAATTGAATTTCTCCTGGGAGAGGGAGAGTTTGAACCATCCGAGTATTTTCTGCCTGCTGGTCCTGAAGCCTTCAAGGACAGGGATGCTGTGACGGCCAGCCTGTCCTTCCCAAGGCATGTTGATGGCCAGATGGGAGGTGGCCAGAGGTTGTGGAAAAGCCCCAAATGGCAGAAATGCAGTTGGGGGTCCGATCACGGTGGTGGGAGTGATTTCACAGCCGGTGGCTGGCCTCTCCTTGCTCAGCTCTTCCCGTAGCTGTGGGGACACCTGGCGGGAACACGACACGGGCTGGTATTGAGGCTATGCTCTTCCTGAGTGAACAGAGACGAGAGTGGATTTCGCCTTGAATTCAGCCTCCAGGGCTGGGCTGGGCTGGTGGGCCAGCCCGTCTCGGGGGCAGAGGTCCGGGCGTCAGCGTCTGCCGGGCACCCAGGGGCTGGACCTGCCGTCCCTGCCCATGTGGAGTTCCCAAGGCCGCCCTTTATGCCTTTGGGGCATTTCTCCTCTCCCTCAGAGTAGCGTGTGGCCACCCCGTGCCGCACCATTGGCCCCGGGTCGAGCTACCCCTGCGCCCGTGGGGGCTGGGCACTCGGAGAAGCCCTGCGGATGAGCCCGGCTTCTCCGAGGACCCCAGGCTGCCGGCTGGCTGGATGCAGAGCCCGAGGTGAGTGTCACTCCCTGGGGCTGGACACGCAGTTCAGTGTCCGGAGACAGAAAGCGCAAAGTGACCTGTTCTTACGCAGCAGATAGTCCGCTGCTCAGGCTGAGGTGTTCGTGCTTTTAATGCCTCGCTGTTTTACACCATTCGACGTCCACCTTCCCGGTGAGAAGCCACGGCCTGTATTCAGCCATTTCTTCCCGTGGTCACAGGCGAGACGACCAGTTGACCGAGGATGGATGTGGTTAGAAGGGCTCGTCTGCCACGTGGCTTCTGGGGAAAGGCCGTGCGTCGCTCACCTCCGTGGGGGCGTTGGGACCCCAGACGGTAGGAACGCAGGCCCTCCAGCTCTCGTGCGTCCACGGTGGTTGTGGAAGCCGCGCTGTGAATCTCAGCTGCGCGCACGCTCTCTGGCCCTGCTCCAGGCCCACTTCTCTTCCATGCCTCCCCGTCCACACAGGCAAGTGCACAGATATGCCGTGGAGGTCGGCGCCCGGCAGTGACCTCTGACCTCACTTTGGTGACTCCCTGGCCTGGGGGGCTGCTGCTGCCTCACGGGGGTCCGTCCCCTGCCCGGCGCTCGGCCGCACCTGCTCAGGACAGTGTCCCACACGGGCTGTCTTTCCAGTTCTGTTTTCTTCCTAAAAATATATTTCAAGCATCTCATCCTTTAAATCTCAGGGGAGTAGCAGTTACATCTTTTCACACTGTGCACGTCTCAGTTTGTGCTCCAGCTGTGGACGATCTCAGAAAAGAGCACCACGTCCTCCAGACGAGCCTGAGCCTTTGTCACCCCCCCACCCACTGGCTGCTGTCCTGAAATGACTGCTCCGTGGCTGTCAGGTTCCCGTAGCACCCGTCACTCTGGGAGGGCTGTGCCTTGTGTCCTCTCTTTTCAGAGGTGACTTAAACACCCGGGAGCAGCTCTCCAGGACGTTGAAGACCATCCTTCTGGTGTCGTCAGCTCATCACCCACCCACTACCACCTTGTTTGGTTTTCTTTCCTAGAAAGCAGCCGGGGTGGGCAGCCAGCCGTGGCCCCTGAGCGAGTGGGTGTCCACGCTGGGGTCCCGGCTGCCGGCACAGTCACCCTCCCGCAGCCCGTCCCCAGAGCCCCGTGTCCCCGGCAGGCGCCCACCTCTGTGCGTCCACTGCATCAGATCTGACAGGGTCTCGGTCGGGGTCAGGGTCTCAGGGCTGACCCGAGGGCACCTGAGCGCGTTCGTGCGAAGGTCCGGGACCAGACGCTGGCGCGCGTGCCGCCCGAGGAGGTGCGACGTGATGCCGGGAACCATGGGTACCTCCGCGTCGTTCCTGCGCGGCACCTCCCATCTGTCCTAACGGGCCGCATACACGCCCTGACTGAGCGCGCTGTCGGTCCCACTGGAAGTTCAGTCCCACCGGGGAGAGGTCTTGTCTCTTTGGCCACGGCGCCCAACAGCATAAACCACGGCAGGCGCCCGGCACGGCTCTGGACAGAACAGATCCACACGGTGCCAGGACCAGAGGGAAGGACCAGGCGACTCTGACAGGGTCCAGGCAGAGGCCGGAGGACGGTTTTCTCAGGCGAGGGCAGCGCCTGGACGTCGTAGGTTGTGTGTTGAGACTTCTGGGGACGGGCGGGGCCTGGGGGGCTTTTCAGAGTCAGTTCTGGGGGGACGTTGGCAACACCTTCAGCGTTAGCTGGAGACACAGAAGCTGGACCAAAGCCCCCAGGAGTTCACGCCTGAGAGGAGCCAGGGGTGCGGGCGCAGCGAGACCCCAGGAGAAAGATGTCGCCGTCCGTTCAGGCCTGCATCGCGCCTGGGGCGGGCACGGGGGTCACGTGGCTCAGACAGGCTGCCCCCACCCCCGGTGCTTATGGCCGACGTGGGAGAAATAGGTCAGTTACAGCCAATGACTGAGACGCAGCTCGAGAAGAACGTCTCCTAATTCCGCTGAAACTCTGGCCCCTCCTCCCAGAAGATGCACCTGTGAATGTGGATTTGCAGGCTATACGGGATTTCAGGGCCTCGGCCACATCCTGAAGGGTGTCCGGGCACCTCGGGGCTGTGACGATGCAGCTTAATTCACGCTCCAAAGGCGCGGAGCAGCCCTGGGTCTCAGAGCCTCCTCGGGGCAGAGGGGAGGCCTGGTCGGAAGAGTTCGCCGCGACCGTCCAGGAGCCGCCCTGGGGGTGGAGACTGTGGGGCGTCCGGGGGAAACGGCCTCGGTGGCAGGGGCTCCACCGCCCATGAAGGACGCCTCTGCGGACGGCAGTCTGCTGGGCCCACCCGGTTCTTGGGGGCTGCTCGCCCACGGTCTCCCCTTCCAGGCGCCGGGCTGGCTCCCTGGAGACCCCAGGGCAGCATCTCAGGCCCGGCTGGCCCGCGCTGCCTCTGCCTACCCTGCGTTCCCGGCCTGGCTCACGTGCCCACTACGTAGAGGGGCCCAGCCAGGCGTCACCTAGAAGCCCCCCGTTCGTCCCCGGCCGTCCTCAGAGCCCACCCACAGCCCGCCTGCGCTCTTGGCGTGTCCACCAGGACACCTGACGGGAATTGCAGAGGTGGTTCCCCCACCCCCGGAATTCCCATTTCAGGAAATGAGACCACCACCCACTCAGTCCACTCGAGCAGAGACAATAGGGCAGCCGTGAGCCCTTCCGTCCCCGCCCTGTGCGCCCAGCCGCTGACCGACCCGTTTCCTCTCCCTGCCGGTCCCCCCGCGCGTCCTCACCGCCCGTCCCCTGCTGTCCGCGGGCTCACCCCGCCGGACCGGGCCTGGCCGGCCCCCGCCCCCTCCCCGGGGTCTCCCTGCTTCCCTCCGGCATCCACACCTCACGTCCGCATCCTGCAGAGGGGCCTTCCGAAAACCTCCCTGATCACAGACCCCGCAGTCGGCCCACGTTTCCTGACGGCCCTCGGCCTCCTTGGTGGCCTTTGTCCTGGCTTCCGAGCTCGGCACAGCCCCCGCTTCCCTGCCCAACCGCACGCCCGTTTCCTTCCCCGGAGCATCAGCTGGTCCACCTCGGCCCCCGACGGCCCTGCTCTGCCTGGCCCTTCGTGTCCCCAGGAGCCGCCTCCTGGGAGCACTGCTCCGAGCCCCCGGGGCCCCCGTTCGTGCTCTGCCCGGCAGCTCGGCACGTTCGTTCTTGCTGATTCTGCTCCGTTAGCGTCTGCTCCCTGACGAGCATCCACGCACGCGGTCCTACGCCAGCCTGGCCCCGGGACGGCACCTGGCCTTTCTAGAAGGGATGGCGAACGCCCCCCAGAAGCCCACGTGCCCACCTGCTCACCGGCTGCAGCAAGCGGCTCCCGTGGCTAGTCGGCTGGAGCCCGAGGCCTCTGAGGAACCGGCTCCTGGGCCCCCAGGACCAGGCCCCACATGGCCATGCGGTGGTGGCTGGCGTGGGCTGCAGGGTCCACACCGCCACCAGTGGGCCCGGCGGGGAGGCAGGCAGTGTCTGTCTCCTCTGCCCCCCAGCAGTCAGGACGCAGTCCAGAGAGCCCAGGAGAAGCCCCCCTGGCCCCAGTCCACTTTGTGAGCAGGGGTTTACATCTGGAGCTTGTTCCCCACTGGGGTGAAGTGCTGACAAGGGAAGACCCGCGTTTGAAACTGGGCGCCAGCCCTGTGTGTGTGCTCCTGTGCACGTGTGCATGCCTGTGTGCATGTGCGTGCATGTGTGTATATGGGTCCATGCATATGTGTTCCTGCGCACATGTGCATGCCTGTATGCA
Organism: Mesoplodon densirostris; assembly: GCF_025265405.1. Taxonomy (NCBI): domain Eukaryota; kingdom Metazoa; phylum Chordata; class Mammalia; order Artiodactyla; family Ziphiidae; genus Mesoplodon; species Mesoplodon densirostris. The sequence goes on from NC_082673.1 coordinate 1,524,353, forward strand.
TGTGCGTATGTGTCTATACATGTGTGCACGTGTGCTCCTGCATATGCTTGTGTGCATACGAGTGTGCATGTGTCCATGCATGTGTGCACGTGTGTTCGTGTGTATGCATGAGTGCACACGAGTGTGCATGTGTGTATATGTCCATGTGTGTGCGTGTGTGCTCGTGTGTATGCATGTGTGTGTATATGTGTCCGTGTGTGTGTACATGTGCTCATGTGTATGCATGTGTGTGAGTGTGCACACATGTGCCACGTGATGGGTGAGGACTGCGGGGAGGGAAGGGGCGTGGACAGCACAGCAAGCAGGGCTCTGGGCACTGAGGGGGGCCAGGCCTTGGCGACGGGCGTCTGTGGGCGTCTGTGGGAGCCCGGGGAGGACATGGGGGGAGGGGGGAGGGAGGGATGGCATAGACCCTGTCCTCCCCCCTCCCGCATAGCTGCCTCCAGCTCCACCCCCCTTCCCCCTGGCTTCATGATCCCCAGGCAAATGCTTGATGCTTTGTCTACCGCCTCCTCTCCTTCTCCATGGACTTTATTCGATTTTATTAATCACACCCCTGGAATGTAATTTACAGTAACTCATTGACTCAGATCTTATCAAACATGGCACATTCTAACTTCACAGGTGTTGAAAGGTGATATTATAAAAAGGTGCAGTTTAGAGCCCGCGAGGCGGAGTGGAGAGGTCTGGGGTGGAGACCGAGGGCTGCCCACTCACTCTGACCGGTGGTGAAGCCTCCAGGTGGGGTCTGCTGGCAGCGATGGACGGAAGGGCCCAGAGTCTCATAGGCGAAAGGCTTTTGCCACCAGTGGGCTCTTTAGAATGTCCACTGAGCAGAGAAGTTTCCGGGGGCTCCCAGGTTGTTCCAAAAGCAAGATCAGGTTTCACCGTATCCCCTGGCATCTCCTGTCCATGTGGATCTCGCACAGTCTGGTCACTGAGCCACCCCCGGTGCCCTGCAGAGTCGTAGACTCAGCCTTCTCTCTAGAGAGCCCTGATCCTGTCCTGGAGATGGCATTTAAGGCCGAGGTCTGGGGCCACTGGGGAACCTCTGCTTCTAACCCCTCTGCCCCCAGAGCAGGGAGAGTTGTCTGCAGTGACCCACGTACACGTGCTTATCTATAAGTGTGGCTGTGGGTGACCAGCTGTATCATACCGAGCAGAATGGGAGCTCCTGCTGGCCTGTCCAACTCCCACCCCCGTCTCCTGCAGCCTCCTGAGATCCAGGTTCCCACCGTCTGCCGCCGGGCTCCTTAGCTGTTCTCCCCACACTGGATCCACCAAACTCCTGCAGACGCTTTGGCCTCAGGGTTTGTGTCTTCCCAGCTCTTTCTCCTTCTCTTTGGCCCTGATTCCAGCCTCTTTCAAATCAAGCACCTCACCCACTCGTACTCCCCCTGTTTCCCGTGACTCGCTCACGAGACTGTTCACTTCTCCATCCTCTTTGACACTCCCTTCTGCCCCCCAAGCTTGTGGCCCTGGAGCTCTCTGTCCAGTGCAGACCCCCAGCCATGGCAACTGCGGAACCCTGACACATGGCTGATCCAAACGGAGAGGCTCTGTGGGTGTAAAGATGGTAAAATGCCTCATTTGTAATTTTTATATTGGTTACATGTTGAAATGGTAATATTTAAGATACATGGGGTGAATAACATTTAAAGCTGATTTCACCTATTTTGTTGTAGCCTTTTAGTGTGGCTACTGGAAAGCTTAGGTTACACCCGTGGCTTGTGTTGTGGCTCACGTGAGATTCTGCTGGACAGAGCTGCGTCCATCAGGCTGGGCACGTCGGCCACCTCCTCCTTTGACACTTCCGTTCTCGGTACCCCCTCTGCTCGAAACACACTCCCATCCCCTATTTATTTATTTACTTTGGCCTAAATTGCTTATCTTTCTAGGTTAAGTCAAGTAACCCCCGTCTGAGTTTCCAGAGATTGTGAGCTTACCTTCATCATAGCACTTACAGCACAAAGTGTTTAGCATGTTTGTCTTTCCTGCGAACAGGAACAGAGATTGTTTTGTTTATTTTTATCCCTCACACCTGCTGCATGTACCTGCCAGGCAGCAGTACGTGCTGCAGAGCTGAATTGTGGGGTACAGCCCCGGGTCTTAAGTAGGAAGCGGGCAGCCTGCTATCACTTGGAAGGTCGTAAAAGTTAAACACCGAAGCAATTGAACTTTACTATGATATTAGCTCTGACGTGTAAATACATACACACTGACTCATGAAAAATCAGTGAGAATTGATGATCCAGTGCATGGACTAAGGTGTAGGTCTTGTTTACTTAATAAGTAAGTCAGGCACCACATTTGTGGAGAATCTACATTGTACCCGGGGCACTTACTGGTGGATTTCACCTACTTTGCAATCCTTCTGCTTAGAGCTGTAGTCAATTGTGTGGGCTGATTATTCCTTAAGATAATCTTAATTCCTTTATTATGTAAAGCCTAGTTGCTATTATTTAATAACTATGTAATAAAATTTGGAATTCTTGGTGAGGTGAATGTCCAAACATATGAAAAATATTTAAGCATGCAAAGCTGGTATTTTGTTCAAAGTCCCAGACTGCTAGGTGTGCACGGGAGTCTGCTACAAGGTGGGCCTCGCCGCCACTGGGTCTCCTGTGATGCAACTTTGCTTCTCTCCTGCCCATCCTTCTGCTTGACCTTTGGACGAGCCCCTCCAGCTTTCTGATGGGGAGGCTGCCTTCCCCCACGCCTGTCCTTTTGGGGGCAGCCTTGATTTGGGGGGATAAGAACCTCAGACCTCCCCCATCACCATATGTTGTTTGGGGATGGGCAGGGGGCTCGAGTGTGGCCCGTGCACATCTGACCCCGAACTGGCATCACAAACTCTAGGGTCAGCTTGGGGCATCTTCGGCTGCTGTCCTTGCTGTTTATGCTGCATTGAGTTGGGTTTCTGTCACCTGCATTCAAAGAAGGCCCGTGTCCTTCAAGCACAGGGACAGGGTCACAGGCAGACAGCAGAGCAGTCAAGTCTCAGGTTTGCAGACTTGGGCAGTGTCCTCATCTTTAAACGGGGAGCAATCACAGAAGCTGCTTCACGGGTTTTCCATGGGGGTTAAAGGAGCCGATGGGTATAGGTGCTCAGCAATGCTGGCTGCAGAGGTGACGATGGTGGTGACGTTCTGGTCACTCCTAGGGTCTCTGAAGACCCCGAATTTCCTGGTCCAACGTGGAGACTGCTGAAGCGTCAGGCACGTCTTTTATAGTTTTCTGTCCCCAAGCACCCCCGTACGCCGAGAATCAAGGCCGACAGCCCGTAGGTCTGGAAGTTCACGCACACCGTGGGTCGAGGCTCAGATGGCCACCAGTACCATCTGTAAAGTCCCTATGATGATTCTCTCTGCAAAATCCGAGCCCAGAGCGATATTTCAGTCATACGGACCACCTTCTGAAGATACTGCATTGTAAAGTCTCACAAGTGACCGATGGTTCTGGCCTCGGTAACGAAAGGTTTATATATAAAGTGCCAGGTGGGTTTTGGGGATGTGAAGTCCAGACTTTCTCCTTTTGCAGGGTCCCACCCTGAAGACAGGCAGCCGCTCCCTGCCTGTGGATGGGTGACGAAGGTTGGCATCCTCTTTGGGTGTGAGGTCTCTGCAGTACTGGGGGCTGGTGCAGCACAGGGATGAAGGACATTTTTGCTTCAAAGCGTCCACAGTTAAACAACAGCTACCTTATCACAGGGGAGGCCCGGGGACAGACTCCAGGCAAGGAGCTGTGAAACGCGCCCTTTGGAGACAGAACCGTTGCATCGTCCCTGCCGACGGCAACCTGAATGAAAGCTCCAGAAACCGCTTGGTTTGAGAAAGACCAGCCCCCTACACAAAGCTGCTGAACTGCCTCTTTGTCTTAAGTCTGTCGTCTTGATAAAGCTAAGCAGGAATTCAGACTTTTCGAGAGTTTCGTGTTTTTATCTTTCGAGTGATTGGAAGCCCTCTGGAGTGTATGCCTGGCCTTGCTCTTTGAAGCCTCCACGAAGCCTTTCCTCTGCTTATCTCCCTGGGAAATGTCAGCTGGATTTCTCTGGGCTCTGGGATCCCTCAGTGTCCACCCGGCACCAGGCAGAATGTCCCGCGCTGCGGGCTCTGAGCTCTGCTCTTAATCCTGTGGGGCTGGGAGCGCCAGCCCCGAGGGGCCGTGGCCGCATCCCGTGGCTCCGGGCCGTCCCTGGGTTTGGACCTGGACTGACGTGGCAGCAACGTCCTGTGACCCCCTCTTTCCTCGGCTGCGAGGTGGGCACCTGGCAGACGTGCTGGACACAGCTCCCGATGGCAGGGCCAGCCCGCTCCCCAGACGAGGCTTTACGGACATTTCCTGATGGGCAGAAACAAAGGGGGACGGAAAGAAAATACACACAGGGGAGTTGAGACTTTGGCCAAGGACAGGTGCTCTTCTCAGAGTGAGCAGGAGACAGCTACCATTTCCCCTTGAACCTGCAGTGACGCAGACACTGGTGCATCTTTCACTTTCCAGACCAGGAGTGCGTCTTCTCCCCCCGTGGAAATGTGAGCAGAGAGAGGCCGGGCAGGAGTCCCCAGGTCCGCGCAGCCCCGCGTGTTTCTGTGTGCAGGACACAAGTTACCTTACTCCTATGCACCTCATGCTAAAAGTTAATTCACTTTATCAGATTCTGTGTTCTGCTTTTTTTTTTTAATACAACCGTTGGGACAGAAATTACATTTGCTCAAGCTCTGAATTCATTTAAACTTTACGAAGAAAGTCTAGAACTAAAGTGAGAATAAAATTACAGAGTTTTAAAATTCTTAAGACAGTAGAGCAAATAGGGGATGTCCTGGAAGCTGGGCCCCTGGTTTCTGAGACAGAAACCAACTTTGGGAAGAATGAATGACAACAATTCTACTTGATTCAGATGAACGACCCTTGGTGTGAGAGGGCTGATGAATGAGCCTTGATTTTAGTGAGTGCCTAAAGCATGAATGCGGTCCGCTGGGTGAAGCCCCAAATGCAGGAGGTTTCAAGTGCAGAGGGAAGGCTGCTGCTGTCTGTTTTACACTTGATTGCTCCCTGGTTTTCTTTTTTTTTTTTTTCCAAACCAGATTACTTTTGCATCCTTACTTGACTCACGGTTATGGTAACAATGTTTGCAAAAATACAATTTTCATTTTATAGAATACTTCCACATATATTATTTACTTAATTCTTATAAGGGTTGTATAATGCAGGTAGTTTCAATCTTATTTTACAGATTAAAAGCCAGATTCAAAGAAAAGCGCAGGTTAAAAGCCCAAGACACAGAGTCGCAGACTCTTCACTTTCTGTTCTGGTCACATGATTCAGTTGTTCAAGACCTCCGTTTCCGCATCTGTAAGGTGGGCATCATGACAGTGCTTTCATCCTGGGCAGCTTAGGGGCAGTGAACCAGACAAGCGGCTGCCTGGCCGTCCTTGTCCACACGCATCACCGTCCTTTAAGAAGATGCCCTGCACGACTTCCAGGTCCAAGGCTGGGCTCCTTCCGGCAAGGTGCTTCCCCCCGACCCCCCGCTTCCCTGTCCTGGACCCTGGGGCCCACCTTCCTCTTCCTCTGCCCTGGGAGAAGGTGTGTGTGTCTGGGACGGCCACACCCCTCTGGAGACTTCTGCTGCGAATAACTTGTGGGATAGACCCCACAGGCAGCAAGGCAGGGTTCTGAACACAGGCGGCGACTTTAGGACTCGGGGTCCCTCCGGTGGGCTTGGCCCTGTGTCCCACCTCTCACCTGGGGGCCCCTGGGGCTCGTCTCGCCCTGTGGGTGGGTGGGCTTCCCGTCGCATCTGTGTCCTGGCCCTGGGGGGGGCCCAGGCCTGGGTGGGGGGCAGAGAGCATCATCACCTGGACATGTTTATGTGGAAACGATGTCAACTCCTATCCAGTGGCTTATTTCCTCACAGGTGAGGACAGTGCACAGGGACACCTTAGCAGCCGAGTGATCCCATTTCATTTGGGGCCTGATCTCAAAAGGGATCCGTTCCCGCTGACGTCAGAGGAGGAAGTCAGGGAAACGGGGAGCACTCGATGCACACCCCTGCCTGTCTGTCCCTCAGGGTCCTCGCGTAGATTGCACAAGGCTGCTCCCAGGGCAGACGCAGCTCATCTGCGGTTTCTGGAACCTTCCCCCTCCCAGCCCATCTCTCCCAGGACTCAGCTCTGCATGGGCGCTGTTTGCACAAGCTGCCTGCCTTCCACACGGAGGGAGGTTAAAGCCGGGTCACGGGAGGGGCTGGGCCTTAAACCCGCTTGCATCAGAGCAGTGCCGTCCCCAAAGAGGGGAGGAGAGCGGTCATCTGACCTTCCTGCTGCCCAAGGAGAACGGCGGGAGGTGGAGGCTGACGAGCCTTGCGCCTCCAGACTCGGCTCAGGCCCGTCCAGTCCCCGAGTGGGGGGGCTCGTGTGCTCAAGCTGGTGTGCGGGCTGAGAGGCCCCAGGCCCCCTTCTCCTGCCCAGCCCTCACCCCAGCCTGACCCTTAGGCAGCGACGACGGCCCTCTGGCTGTCTGTCCCTACATTGTCCGCCTTGGCCCCAAGCCTGGGGTGGGAGCTTTGAACGTCCAGCTGTCGGCATGGTGCCCGGCCCACAGCTCGTCCTGGAAGCTGTGGACAGGAGGAGTGTGTCCGGCCAAGTGACCGATAGGTGGCCCAGGGGGGTGAGGCTGCCTGGCTGGTGTGGGAGGGACCCTGGGGGCAGGTAGGAAGGGGCTGGCGCAGGTGCAGCCATTCCTCCGGGGACCTGGTCCCCTCTTCCTCGGGAAGGTGACAAGAAGAAGGTGCGGCAGGTGCCCGTCGCTCGAGGTGTCCCTTCCGCTGCCCCCCGGCCCACCACTAATCCCCACACAGACCCCTGTGAGCTTTGGTGGCACCCTGGCATCCTCAGGACCGCATCTGGGCCGTGGGGAGTGCACGTGTGTGTACGTGTAGGGGTAGGTACATGAGGTGAGGCCATGGGACAAGGGGAAAGTCGCAAAACTGGTGAGTTTTCACTTCTCTTCTGATTCCTCCGCTTTCCTCTGACTCCGGGCTATTCTTGGGGGTGCAGGTGTCCCTCTGCTCTGGCGGGACTGTGGGCCCTGGAGCCTTGGGTCAGGCAGGTTCCCTGTCTCTCCTGGATCTGGCCCACTTGGTGCCCTGGGAGCCTGTGTGGGAACAGGGGCCCCGCTGGGCGAGTTGTCCCCCCGATTTTCCCTCCATCAGGGTTGACGTGTCCACCGCACGTGTGATTCTGAGAGCTCTGTCCTCTGTTGTGTAAGCAGCCGACATGTGGTGCACATTTACACAGAGAATTTGCACAAAGGCTTGGAAGACGAAGCTTGGGTTTTGCATGTGAATTGCTTTTCTGATGTTGTAGGCTTGTGACTCAGGCATCTGCTGTTATATTTAGAAGGTGATGCCATGTTTGCAGGACCCTCTGCAATAGGGTGGCTGTAAGGAGGCGCGTCCAGGGGGAGGTGGCGGAGTCTTAGGACGCGGGTGAGGACAGTGGGACACACTGGCGGTGGTCCTGGGTCCTGAGGAAGCACCACAGCTGATCCCCTCCTGCCCCTGATGGGACGCCTGAATCATCTTGACTCTAAGTTCATTTCCCTCCAGTTTCAACTTCCGCTCTTTCTTGCTGGTTTCAGGTGGTCAGTAGCAGAGATCCAAAATTCATCCCAGAAACGCCAGGAAAAAAGCTGGGGGTGCTCACTGGCCAGTTCATCACCGTCTGGTCATGGCAAGGCTGCGGGCGAGGGGTGCAGGTCCAGGACCCTCTCAGACTTCAGGATTCACTGAAAAGTTTAAAATCACACGAGAAGGCTGCTTATGGGAAAAGCCTGTCTCACGCCGACGCTGGCTCAAGCCGGGAGCCGAGGGGAGCCGGGCATGGGGGGCGGCTGCTCCTCTGTGCTCCGGGTCCTCCTCACACACACTCGGGGGGGCAGGGGTGTCCCGGACACTGTGCTTCTGAGAACAGACACAGGAGGCAGGGCGGGTGCTGCGCTGTTGTGGAATCCAGAATAGAGGATGCTGTGTCGACTGCTAAGTCTGTGGACTGCGGTCCTGCAGGCAGGAAGGGGCTTCCTCTATCCCCGGTGGGGTCGGGGAGTGGTCCACACCTTGTGATGACGGATCGAGCTGAGTATAAAGGGTTTCCCCCTCCTCCCTCCCTCCTGCCCGGAGCCCGGGGGAGGGTGGCCGGAGAGGGAGTCCCGGGGCTGCAGGTGGTGGGACTTTATCTGCTTCCTGAGTCAAGGACAGCAGGCGGCCTCCTCCTGCACAGATACTGGAACCCAAATATTTCTTTTTAAGGAAAGCTTTCAAAGAGAAGCAGATCTGCTTCCGTCCCCCCGAAGGCCGGCGCCCTGTGTGCGTTTGTTACAGACTTTAGTCCCGCAGCCTCACACCAGCAGCACAACCCCTCGATTTGTTTTGGCTCAAAGTTCCTCCTCAGTCAATAGTCTGAATCTTGGCAAAGAAAAGGGAGCTGGAGTCCAAGCCCTACGATTCGGAGTTTGCCACGGGAGGAGATGTGAGGTCTGTGTGCACACCATGTGCATGCGAGCGTGCGTGCGCGTGTGAGGGTGCCCACTTACCTACTGCCTTTCAAACAGCTCTGGAAACTGGGTTAGAAAATGCTTACTTTGAATATCTTCAGGGGGACGTGGGGGAACAGGATGAGGAAGGACCGGGTGTCTATACTGGCTGCAGCAGGAGTGACCCTTGCATCAGGCTGGCGGGACTGGGCCCCCCAGAGCAGGGGGACTGAGGCGTCGAGGGCAGAGGAGGTCCACACCCTCTGGGGTCCTCCACTCCTGCCTTCAGCTCTCCAAGTCCCGCTGTCACCTGCCGACCTCTGCGCCGGCCAGACGCTGATAGGGACACGACTGCAGCCAATACTGGAGGGGTTCCCTGAGCACTCGATTCAGCCACCGGATACAGGAGAGCAGAGACACTGTGGACGCACTCGCCACTGGGATGGAAGTCGGCGACGCTGGTCCAGACCTGCCTTCGTGAGGACCAGCGGCTCAGCCAGACTCAGGTACCGAGGCCGTGCAGAAAGGCGTCTGATGGAGAATTGATGGTGTGACAATTATGAAGGCCTTTGCTTTTTAGTGCCTCAAGTTATCAGCAAACTTTTATTATCTGGACTGTTTGCATATGCCAAAATACCTCTGAGGGAGCAAAACAAAACTTGCAAAGAGCTGAGGTTTGGTGCGAAATTACTAAAAGTGAAAAATACTTGGGAATTTTAGAAGACTTATCAGAAAGCGGTCCTGTAACAACTGGTTTTATAAACTACCTTTGATCAGAAAGAAATAAGTGTACAGAAATCCCAAGAAGAAATTCGTTGTTTTGAAATAATTTAAGGTCTCCATACCTACTTCTAAAATGTATCCAAAGACAAAAAACAATGTCCTCCAGTGAGATGAGAGGGTCAGGAAGGAATTCAAAACACCCGTGGCTGAGTAGACCCACTAAAATCAAAGTATAAAGTGAATAATAAAATTACTATTACTTGCATTCCACTTTAAAGTTAAACATTCTTTAACATGCAAGTAGACTTGGCTCCTGAAACCAAAATTAAGTGACGGACCCACTTCTCTTCCTTTGTGTAGCTGTTTTTGGTGGTGTTTATTCTTTTTGACTGTAAAAAAGTAACATGTATTATTGAAAGTTTAGGAAAAACAGCATCAAAAATAAGTTCAAATTCCCTTCATGATTTTGAGAAAATGCACATTAGTCACACTCGGGGGATATTAATTCTGGACACACACACACACACATTTTATTTGTGCCGAAGAGTGAACAAGCGTGTGTATGTCTAACTATGGAATAGGAGTCGTGCTTTGTCCACTACATCACGGCACAGTGTTTCCTGGGTCACTAGATCCTGCTGAAGGTCGGGAGTGGGAAGTGGAGAGTCAGGACTCTGGTTTGTGGTGAGACGGAGGCCAAGCCCCCCCTCCCCGCTGCTCTGCGTCCCCTGCGTCCCAGTGTCCTTGTGACGGGGCCTTGTCCGTGGAGGTTGTGAAGACGCAGTGTGGGTGGGCGTGAGAGGCTCAGACCAAGCCTTGGACACTTGGTCTGGACACTTGGCTACGGTGACAGGGTCAGGGGGCTGCACCAGGCCCACCAGGCCCACCGTGCTGCATGGGCATCGTTCATTTTTCCTTCTCCAAACCCCTCTCGGTTTCTGATAGTTTTCTCTAAAACAAACAACACGCTCATTGCTTTGTTTTCTTTACTGACCCGGAATGGATTCTTGGATGTGAAATTTTTGCATCAAAATATATGACCCTTGAAAGGCTCTGTGTTTTTCTAAACTGATAATTTTCCAGGAAGCTTCCCCTTTCGTGACGATGGTCTCTCAACCCTGTGATGGCAATTGTGTGATAGTGTGTTTAGTGGCTCTGAAACCCTGAGCAGAAATGGGCTTAGTCTGTCTCTGGCGGGTCGTGCTCCTGGACCGAGGACTGTCCTGAGCCCTCGGGACAGTGTTTGTTGATCCAGTGAGCTGGATCCCGGGTCATCATAAGGGGAATGGTTTAGATGTGCTGGAAAGAAGGTCATTTCCAGAACTGCTGGGGATGAGTTAGTTCAGAAAGAGCCTGAGTTGAGAACGACCTCTTGGCTTCCGCTCCCCCCGGCGGCCCCTCCCGGCTGGGCCCCCGTCTGTCCCACCTGCTCCGTTCCTTCTGCCAGGACCCCGAGAACCTCTCTGTCCAAAGCAGTAGCCAGAATAAGGTATTCAGCTTCAGTCCATGTGCCTAGTGACCACATGGGTCTAAGGCTACCTCCTGGACAGAGGACATTGCCACCAGTGCAGGAGCTCACCTGGACCGTCACAGGGATGCTCCAGGTGTCACCTCCTCCGGGGAGCGGGCCCGGGTCCTGCCTTTTCTTAGCTCCCTGCATTTTCTCTTATGACATTCATGACAATGTGAATTAGCCGTTTATCCTTTTGTTTTTGATCCCTTCTCGAGAACATAAACTCCCCGAGGTCAGGGATTACGTTCGTCTTATTTGTGGCTGTATCTGCACCTCACCTGGTCCCTAGTGCGCAGCGGATTCTCAAGGGGGGCGTGGAGGAGAGACAGGAGGGAGGGGGAGGGGGAGACGGAGCGCGGTTGGCGTGGGCCCCGGGCGGCAGCCTGCGGGCGGTGACGTTTCCTCCTGGCTCTGCGGCTGCAGCTGCTGATGTGGGCAGAGGGCAGATGGTGGGGGAGGAAGGAGCAGGCTCCCGGCTCCCGAGGAGCTGGATCCACGCCTGCGCGGCTCGGCTGGGTGGGAATCTGCGTGTCGGAGTGACGTGGCTGGGACTCGGGAAGCACGCGCCCTCATCACGAGGAAGAGCCGCAGGAGACGGGAGGGGCTCCGGACGCCCCGTGACCCCTCCCTCCCCTGGGGCTCCTGAGCAGTGTGGCACTGTTACCTGAACACAGACGGCACCTGGACCTGTGGATGGTGTGGCTGTGAACAGGGTGGGGACGAGGTACCGCCTGCACCGAGGCCTGCTCTCAGCCGCCCGGAAGCCTCCTTGGCCTCAGACCGCCAGGCCTGGCCGTCAGGGCGGCGGAGAGGCAGCCTGCGTGGGTGGGGACGGCTCTTCAGACGGACGTGTGCCCAGGGCAGGTGTGGGGCTGGGCGCTGGACCCGGGGTGGGCGGGGCAGGGGGCCCGGCAGGCACGCCCACCACCCCGTCTGGACCCCTCCCTGCGCTGGAGCTCTCGGCACCAGGGCCGTGCGGCTGGTCAGCCGGCCTCGCGCCCAGAGAGCCACCGTCATGGCGGAATCCCCCGCGCGGGCTTTGACCGCGCGCAGCGCCCACTCTCCCGCGGCTGCAGGCGCCCCGGCCCCCCGTGGGCAGCGCGACGGCCCTGGGACTGTGTCCCGCATTCCCACCCAGCTTTAAGCCACGTTTCTTCATGCTCTACCCCTTGGGGGGTTTCTTTCCTTAATAAATGTTTCTCAGAACTCTACCAAACGGCCTCTGAAACCTCGGGAAAGTGGGAGCAGGCTGTCGGGGGCCCCTCTGTGTCTCCCGCCCAGGTGAGACCCTGCCACCCCCATGCCCAGGTCCCCAGATGGGGAGGAGCTCCCGGGCAAAACTCTTTTCCAGTAAAAAAAATCTATGTTTTTTCCTTTGGGTTACCTTCACCATATTTTATCTGCATGAATATTAACCTGGCCTCAGGGTAGAAGTCCTGGGACCCTGCCCGCACCCGCATCCCCTGGGGACACGGGGACAGGGAGGGACGGGGCGGGGGGAGCTCCAACCAGGCTCACCCCCAGGCCCCTGACGCGGGGGCCGTCACAATCCAAGATGTATTTCACATCCGTTAATGTGTTTTCTATGCATTTATTTGTCCTACATCATTTATTGTGTCCGATCTATCTCAGACATTGTACTAAACTACAGGAAATCAAAGAAACACAAACTCTTCACATCCTCCTAAGCAGACAAGCTAACGCTACAGCCACTGGTAAGAGGCAGCAACGAGAGGACCCAGAATGCGTGCGAATGTAGCGTCCACGCGTGGGCCACGCACGGGCCAGAGGCTCAGGCAGAACCTTCGAGACAGAAACGGCTGGAAGAGCCAGTGCTTTGTCTGCTGCCAGGTCGGAGGACAGAAAAATGTCGCTCGGAGACAAACCAGGGATGTCCCCAAGGTCAGACACAGTGATGAGGCATCTTTTGAAGTGAAGAATGATTGTCCGTCCACGCCCGTGCCCCCCACTCTGTGAGTTCATGGTTTTAAAATCAATTTGCACAAGCAGGAGAACATGGTGCATGTGTGTGGACATGTGTGCGTGCGTGTGCATGGATATATGTGTGGACATGTGCGTGTGTGTGTGGATATGTGTGTGGACACGTGTGTGTGTGCGTGCATGTGTGTGTACACAGGCTGTTGGTCCAGTGAGACAAGACCGTCCGCACAGCAAACCAAGGCGGCTACGCTTAGGGTTTTAGGGAAACTACTCCTCAGGCTTTGCCACTGCACTCACTGAGCTCGAATCCCAGTCATGTGGCCTTAAGTAAAGTTCCTACTCTTTTCTGGCCTCAGTTCCTCATCTGTAACCATGAAAAAGAAGCCACGACTTCCCTCTAGGTCTGCTGTGGATGTTCTGTGCTCTGCAGGGTGCGGTGCTGACAGCGGCTGCTTGCTGGATGCACCAGTGCGCAGTGAGGTGCCGGAAGCACTTCCTGGGGGGCTCAGTGGGTGTGATGCCAGCCTGTGTCCTCCTCCTAAATCCGCAGACGCCTGGCTGTGTGCGGGAAGACCCTCCTCAGGGCAGCCACGCCGCCTTTGAACCCGGCAGACAAGTGAGCATGAGATCAAGCCCCTGAGACTTGACCCGCGAGCTCCCCCAGCAGGCGGCTCCCTCCCGGGGGTGTGGAGCGGCCCCCAGCCCCACCCCTGTGGCTCTGGGGGCGCGTGGTGATGGGGTGGGGCAGAGCTGGGGGCCTGGCCCCCGAGGGGTCACCGCCGCGTATGACACGTCTCCCCAGGTCCCCGCACCGAGTCCTCCGGACCTGCGTCTAGAGCTTCACCGTGTCACACGTGGCACCAGCCACAAGTGGCTACTTGCGTTCAAGTCACTTAGCATTACAGCAGACCAGTGCTTAGGTCCTGGATCACTCGGGCCGCAAGTCCAGCGCTCGGCAGCTGGTGACCAGCGGCCAGCACGCGGGGCAGCACGGGGCCAGCCCCAAGCCCGCTCGGGGAGGCCTGCGGTCGCACCTGTGGGACCGGTGCCCGCGCTCGAGGTCAGCGTGATGAAGGCGGCCCGGCGCGGGCCGCGCAGGGCCCAACCGCCTCCTGCTTGCGAAGGTCACCCGGTGCTTCTGAACCCCCTTTCGTCTTCTCCTGAGCGCCCGCGAGGCACCCTAGCGGAAAGTGAGCTGCGGAAGTACACCTGCAGTTGGGGCAGAGGCCGGGCCCTCGGCCAAGGGCAGAGCCCGCGGAGGCCGCAGGAGGGGCCGGGCCTGGGCCAGCGGCTCCGGGGCTGAGCCTCCGTCCTCCCTGTGAGGCCGGCAACTGTGACGGCTGTGAGTCTCGCAGGCGGTGGGGACGGAGCAGGGAACCCTGTCGTCACCTGGGAGACTCCGCAGGACGGCGGCCCCCGGCGCTCGCCTGCCGAGGGAGGCTGGCCGGCTTCAGCTTCCTTTCCTCACCAGAGGTGCGTGCAGGGCGGCACCCACACCCAACACTGGACGGTCACACCGTCAGCGAGGCTCCTTCCCTGAAGAAAAACAAATCACTGCCGCTCATCTGAGGAAGGGGAAAAGGAGGGAAGGAAAGATTCTGGAGGGAAGAAAGCAGAAACACAAACACCTCAAATCTAGGATTCCGTGAACGTTATTCAATTGTGCACCATCTTGTATTCTATATCCCTAACATTCTTAATAAACGTACTTTTGAGATGTAAGTGATTTTCAGGGGCAGGGGGTTAAACCTTCATCTGAAGAGTGTCTTGTAGCTTCCTTCAAATGGACACACCTAGTTGTATATGAAGGTGTTTTAGTTCCTGGAAAATGCTGGGTCCTGGTACTGGTTTACACAACATGAAAAAGAGCTCCAGTGTTTAAATACCGTTTCTCTGAAATTGCAGGAAACTTAACTTTTGAGACACAGTCAGAAGGAATGTATCAGTGGGGGAAGGGAATATATACATACATGTATTTATCTTTAGATAGATAAATAAATATTTGTTATCTCTCTCTCTCTCTGTTTCCCTGGTATTTCTGTTTGGTAATCATTCACTGAACATTTATTACCTAATTGAACTCTTTGGTGGGCCCCAGAGGGATTGCACTGGATGGTGAGTAAACTCAGAAGTTCAAGGCAGCGTCCACTGCCATAGGGCCTTGGTGTCAGAACGTCACCTGTAAATGAGTGATTCTCAGATTTCGGTAAACACAGAAGCACAAAGGCACACAGTCAATCAATCAGCATCATGCGGAAACCCAGGCTGGGACCTGTCTCTGTTATAGTTTCCAGAAGGTTCTGCTGCACTAGTGAATTTCAGGAATCACTGCTCTCTGTGGTCAGGTGACTCATTTCAGGGATCTGAAAAGACCAGGGCTCCGTCATCTTTTCCTTCTTTTGCCTAAATTTCCCCCACAGGCCAACATCTCACAGTCCCCTGAGTGTGCTGAAGTACAGTGGGTGAGGGGCAGGGGTCTAAGGATGGGCCGTCCGTGGGCAGCGGTGGAGGGAGAGGGTGGGGCAGGCCAGGGTGTGTCTGGATCACGCTCCAGACCAGCGCGGTCCCTGGGGTCCAGCCGGGTTTCCATGGATCTGCAGAGATGACAGGAGAATCCCCCTGCCCTGGGAGCACACGTCACAGCCCTGAGGGGCCCCAGTGCGCCCCGGGAACTCGAGGCCTGGCGGAGGACCGTGTGGGAATATGACCTTCCCTTCTAGACTGGAACCTTCCAGGCTGGGGGGCTGGGCATGGGGGTGGGTCTTGAACTGGAGAAGCTCTGAGGCAGCTCTTGAGGGCGGACACGCGTTTCTCTGGCTCTTCCTCCTCAGCCTGGCTCTCACTCTGGGGGTGGGGGGGCGACCTCTTAGCCTCCCGTCCACCGTGGTTAGGAGGGTGGTAGGCAGCACCTCTGTGACCCCAGCGCTTGCAGCCCTGGGCTCAGGCCAGGCGTGTCATAGGAGGTGAGGGCGTCTATATTATTCACAGTAGAAAGACCAACAAGTGTTTATCCTTTGAAGGTAAGCGGAAGAAAGAGGCTGCAGGTATATGTGGAAGACAAAACAACCTGGTTTGCTATGAGGGTTCAACGGTGCCTTGGAATTGATGCCTTTGCCTAACCATCCGGGACGGTGATGAAACACTTACCCTTCTCCTGGGCTCCTGGTCCCAGGTGGCAAAGGAGATGGGAATTTGTCCACCTTGTGCTCCTGGGTCCCTCCCCCTCTGGAGAGAAGCCTCACGCGAGGGGCTGGGGTCCCTCCTCTTCCTCCTAAGTGGCTTGAGCCCCGACGAGAGGAGACAGCATTGCCCGGGGGGTACGGGCCAGGGCAGCTGTGCTGTTTCGGCACCAGCGTGTTCTGGGCGGCCAGGGCTGCCCTGGCTGTGGAGAGAAGGGGACAAGAGGCACCTGGTGAGTTTACCTGGGCAGTGTGACCGATCCGATTCGCCGCAGGCTTGGGGAGAGAGGACGCTGGAAGCAGGGCAGGCGAACACGTCTGGGGACGCTCGCCGCCCACGAGAGGTGAGGTGGGGCGGAAACCACGGTGCTTACTGCCAGCAGGCGCCCCTAAGCCCGTGCCCCCAACCTGCTCCGCTGCCTTCACCCTCAGCTCAGGGACCGGCCTGGGGGGCCGTACATCCCCGTCCCCTCCCCCAGTGAGGCTTCCTGCCGAAGGGAGCGGCATCACCAGTGGAGCGACGGGAGGTGCTTTGACCCTTCCCGACTCTCAGGTCCTGGGGTGCTGACGCAAACCCACCGCAGGGCATCATCTGGGCTGCGCGTCCTCAGGTCACCTGCGTGGACAGTTCTTGTGTGATGAGTGACCCGGACTAGCCCGCTGCCTGTCGTTACGCTCCTGACGCTGCGTGTTAACTGCCTCACCCCTCTTCCTCGGGGACTGCTGGCTTCCTAGGGCTAAATTCCCGCGTTTTACACCTGGTTTCAGAAGTCGTTGGTGAGTTTCCTAACCCTGTGGACACACCACCGAGTTGGGGTCAGAGGTGTGTCCCGAGGGGAGTGCTGTGACCCCGTGGAATGGGTTCTTCAGCCGTGAGGGAGACGCTTCAAGGCCCGAACCGAAGTTTGTGTGCCGTAACCTTGCACTTTACTTTCCAGATGAGGATTTCTGGGACGAAGGAAATACAGGCAGTATCCGCCAAGACTTGACCCTTGGAGCTGTGTCGTCTGAAGAGATCCGAGTCTAGTGTGACATTCTCGCTGACGGTGAAACGAAGTCTGAAGCGAATAGATGCTTAATCATATTAACCAACTGATCATTATTAATTAAGGATATTGATAAGAAATACTAAATAATAATAAATACAAAATAATTGATATTGGTAATAAATAACATGCTAAGCACTGTCCTTTTGAAAATAATTATTCTTTTCATAAACTTTTTATTTTAGAAAGATCTAGTCTTAAGTTTACAGAAAAATTTCCAGCTGGGTCCCGATGATCCCGTAGACCTGCACGCAGCGCCCCATCACTAACACTTGAGCTGATATTGACACGTTCTTCTCTGAAGCCCGTACTTTATTCAGGTTCCCTTAGCTTTTGCGTAAAGCCCTCCCATCTACAAAACCCCAGTCGCTCAGACTCCCCTTATTTGGTGACAGCGACAGCTCTGGGGAGGGCTGGTCAGGTAGTTTTGGTAGACTGTCCCTCTTTCTGGATTTGTCGGGTGTCTTTCTCATGATTAGGCTGGGGTTGTGGATTTTGGGAGGAAGACACAGCAGGAAAGGGCCCATCCTGTCCCGTAACACCAAGGGCACACCTGCGGGATGGCGGACCGGCCGCCCCTGAGGTTGAGCTGACTGCATGGGCGGGGGGTGTCTTTGTCAGGTTCTCTGCTGTGAGGTTAACTCCCCGGGTTCTGCACTTTCCATCCCACGCTCTCTGGAGGGAACTCACTCTGCAAAGCCCACTGGGAAAGGACAGGGATCTACCCCACCCCACTGAGGGGGAGGTACCTGCATAAATTCCTGGCAATTCTTGTCTATCAGGCATTCATCTGTTCTCCACTTATTTAGACCTGCAATCACTTTTTTACATCATTAGGGGATCATGGATGTTTGGTTTCTGCTTTTAGTTGTTCTGTGGTTTGAAGCATTCTGGCCGCTGGGACTCTCCACGGGCTCCTGTGTTTCTTTCTTCACAGCCCGTCATTGTGTCTTTTGTGCTGTTTGTTGTTGTTTTCTCACTTCGCATGTCCTTACTCTCTGGGACACAAGAAGCTCGTGGCCTCGAGGCAGCATTTCTGACATATCTGGCTCTTTCACTGGGATGTGAGAAACCAAGGTCTGGGATCTAGGTGCATCGGGTGCTCCTGGGGGGTTACTGCTTCCAAACCCTCAGCTGCAGAGTAAGGAGGTGTGAGTGTGTAGTAACCCATGTCTGCAGACACGCATATTTCTATATGAAATGGTCTGCATCTTGTTAAGCTAAACATAAGCCCACACTTAGGTCTCAGTCGGTCATCCTTTACCGTATGGAACATTCTAGGCTTCTCCCCTTGCTTGTCCAGTGGTGGGAAACCAGCCCCACATCTGCCACCCACACTGTTCAGCTCCAGGCTCTGCGTGTAGCGGTTTCAGAGCTGTTAACCCATCTGGGCTTCACTTCATCAACCAGAGCTCAGTTCTGTAACCAGAGAGTGTCTTTTACATTTTGTCTTACAGTCTCTGCTCATTAATTAGGTGAATTATGTGAGCGCCACTTTTTCCTATGCTCCTTTCACTGAAGTTGTTTTATACGTTCATAAAACACTTAGATTTTGGGGGTCACATTCTGTATTTTGCCCTGAGATTCCCTGATCTCCTAAAGAGATTTTTCAAAATTCGCATAAACATTGCCATGTGAATGTTCACTCTTGGTGCTATCAAATTCTGTGGGTTTTGATAAGTGGAGAGGATCGTATACCCGCCAACATGGCACCATGGAGAATTCGTTCTCCACCTCACAGCACCCCTCCCGGGATCCACAGGCTCACCTTCCCATGGTTCCTCCTCCCAAACAGCTGGGATGACTGATTTGCTTTCTGGGGCTGTAGGATCACTGCCTTTGTATTGCATGTAAAAGGAACTCCAAAGTCTACAGAGTTTTCAACCTGGCTTTTTTCACTTAGAAACCTGAGTTTCATCCATGTTGCTGTGTGGGTTGATACTTCGTTTCTTTTTATCACCGAAAAGTATTCCCTTGGGTGTTTGCACCACGGTCTGTTTATCCACTCACCTTTGAGGAACATCTTGGCTGCTTCCATTTTTGGCGATTATGGTTAAAGCTGCTGTACATGCTTGTGTGCAGGTTTTTGTGGGCATAATTTTCAATTCAGTAGGAGAACAATTGCTGGATTGTACATAACACTGTGTTTACTTTTATACGAAATTGCCAGCTATCTTCCACCGCGGCTGCGTCGCTTGCATCCCTGCCTCTGGGACGTGGAATTCTTGTTGCTCCACAACCTCACCCCGAGTTGTTACTGTTAGTTTTTGCTTCTTGGATTTTTTCTGTGTTTTAACCATTTAAATATGCGTGTAGTGGTGTTTCGTTCCTGCTTTAATTTTCAGTTTTCTAATGAAAAAAGATATAGAACATCTCTCCAGCACTTATTTGCCATTTGAGTATCTTCTTTGGTGAAGTGTTCAGTTGTTTGTTTGTTTATTGTTGAACTTTGAGAGTTCTTTGTGTGCTTCGGATACAGTCGTCTATCAGACATGCATTTTGCAAAGATTTTCTCCTCATCTGTGGCTTGACTTGTTATTCCCTTAACAGAGTATTTTGCAGAGAAAAGGTAATTAATGTTGATAAAGTTCAGTTTAAAAAATTCTTCTTTCATGAATCACCTTGCATGTCTGTTGGGTTTTGCCTCATGTATGTTAAAGCCCTTTTACTAGGTCCATAAGTATTTGGGATTGCAGTGTTCCCTCGGTGAACTGAGTGACTGAAGAACATTCTTTATCATTTCTTGTGAGGCAAATTGGCTGGTGATGAGTTCTTTCAGCTTTTGTAGGTCTTAAAAGTCTTTATTTAGCCTTTATTTTTGAAAGGTTGCCCTCCCCTCCCCTGAATAGAATTCTACCTTGACAGTCTTTTGTTTCAGTGTTTTAAATATGTTGCTTCACTGTCTTTTGCTTGCATTGCTTTTGGTTAGAAATCTGCTCTCATACTTATCTTTGGTCCTCAAAGTAACATGCCTTTTTTTTTCTTTCTCAGTGTTTTGAAGATTTTTTCTTTATCAGACAGCTGAGGGGCAGGTGGCAGCTGGGCCTTGGTCCTAGTGGCCACACATGGCCACGGGAGCTGGGGCATCTTGCGATCCGTGGCCTTTAAATTCAGTGAGTCGTGGTGTATGCAGTGCACGTGGAGCACCAGCTTAGTCGCAAGGAGGAAACGCTCGCTCCCCCGGGACTGGAGAGGAGCCCGAGAGAACTGGGGGTGAAGCTGCTGGGCTGCGGGTGTGGGTGCAGAGCTGTGCCTGTTCTCCCCGTTTCTTCACACTGCCTCCAGGGATGCCATTTGGTTTAACTGTATGATGTTGGAAACTAAACATCCCATGTAAAATTGGAGTCTCTTTCATCCCTTTTAAAATGTTGAATTTTGAACCTCTAGCATCCAGTCTGCGATCTGTAAATACTGTTTCCTAACAAAGGAGACCAGAGTTTCTTGGAGGATCAGCTGATTCCAGGTCTGGGACAGGAAGAGCATGAGGTGAGGCCAGAACACATTGTCACTGAGGAAATCAAGGACATAAAGTCCCCCGGGATTGTATTGAGGGGCCCAGGGTCCAACCTGAAGATGGATGGTTCTTGGGTGGTTTGGGGTAGTAACTGTGACAGATCGGACCTTACCAGGTATGGCTCACGCCTTCTCCCCGACACCTGGGTTGTGACAGAAAGTCCTCCTTGTGCACTCAGCGGCTGAGCTTATTCCCCATCCTCTCTTGCCACCTGTGTCCCCAGATTAGCCCAAGAGCCCTGAAGGCGGGGATCCGTCACTGGACCCTACATAGTCACTCAACAAATATGAACTGCATGATAAGTAAGTGCACAGAATAAGCCAGGGTGCCCCGAGACGGTGGCACCGAAGGGTCGAGGGGCTCTCACTCTTCCTTCAGGTCAGGGGACCCCTGGAGAATGTCAAGGAGAAGAAATCCTTTCCCTGCAGAAACAGTCAGACGTTTACAGCACAAACACAAAGCTCCCTCTGCACCCACGGAAGGGTCAGGACTCACCGTGATCCGTTCCCAGCATGGACCCACCAGCCACTTTCATAACACAAGATTGACTGTGGCAGAGGTTTCCTACCCAATCAAGCTGACACATTAAAAAATTACCAAAAGAGAAGGAACCTTTGGAACCGAATCTTTTATGGTACGATTAGAAAGCATTTTATAAAAATGTCATACTTTACCTTATGTAGTCCATAGTTTTGTCACATTTTGATGGATAGGTTAAAACTTGGAGTCTCTTTAAGTAACAAAAATCCCCACTGATCTAGTGTCTTTATTTTTTTTGCAATAAGATTTACTTAATTAAGCCTAAAGTTAAAATATGAATGCTTGTCCAGAAAGTTTTAGCAAGTTCCATTTCAGCAAGGTTTTTTTAAGCTACAAAATGGTCATGTCTTCAGTACATTTGTAGCCAGCTTTTCAAGACACACTTAGAAAAAGGGTGTGGTGCAACCCCCTAAGAGAAGCAGACTCATTCAGTCTCAACACACCCCCTTCCGACTCCTTCCCCCACAGCTTGCTCAGCTTTTTCCTTTTTCTTTTGCATCCGATGATTTGTTGCTTCATTTTGATCTTGAGCTGTCAGCTGTGTCTGACAGCTGAGTCTTTCCATGCGCAAAACTGAAAGTGTATCTTGTTGCCAGGTTTGTACTCACAGAACTTTATCTACTGAATACATTCTAGCTGCTGTTAACTGCTATGGAAGTGACATCAGAGAGAAGGGGCTTATTCACATCCCAGAGACTCAAAGTAGGATGATTACACGGAGCCGGATGACCCTTTGGGTGTCTGCGCAACACCCAGCAGCTGGGCCCTCGGGTTTACATTTCATTTACATCAAAGGCCTGGCCAAACCCAGAGTGATGTTCCCGGATGGATGGCTATCCTTTGATAAGGGCGTGTGGGGCGTGTCCTTGGCTGTTACAAAGGTCACGTGGGGGTTCAGTGTGGTTTTATGGAAGAAAATTGTATTAGAACATTAGAGGACGTGGTTTCAAGTCACATTAGAAAATGGTGACTCTTCCAGTTAAAGCTGGCGAATGCTTTGGGCGGCCCTGAACCCAGGTGGGAGGTGCTGCTTCTGTGACCCGTTCACACAGAACAGTGACCTTGACCTTCACCCACTCAGTGTCCAGGTCACTTGTGTTGGGTCCTCTGTCACAGTGTCACCTACAGACAGGCCCGGGAAGACGCACAATGTGTTGAAGGAGAAAACTCAGCACGGTGATGTCCCGTTGCTCTTTTGTTCGGGGGCCGGGGCGGGAGGTCAGATCAGCGAGATCCGCCCCCCACCACAACCAGTGTCTGAGGCTGTCGTGTGCTGGGGGGAGGACGGAAGCCGGTACGAGACACCTACCTATGCATGGCTGCCTTTGACAGAGGGGGAGGGTCTCCTGAGCCTCACGACCGTGCCTGGGCCCGGGGGTTATTCCCCCCATCCCCCGACTTGTCCGTCCTGCTCTTAGAGGCAAACTTTGAATCCGCACGAGATTAGCGACGTGCAGTCCGAGCACTGAGCCACGAGGATTGTTTTCTGGCTGTTTTTCTCATGCTGCACCTCCGTGCTGGGCCCAGCAGTGCGGCCCCTCACTTAGTGCCTCTGCCCTCCGGCCCTGCAATGCTATGGGAAAGGACCAACATTCTTCCCGTTATTTTAATTTTTTCTTTCATGTTCAGCATGATGATTATGTTAGCTTTCGTTTTGCCTTTGCAAAATGAGCCTTTCTGTTTTCCTTCAAGGAAGATGTGTTACAGTTGGAAGTAAACTGATTTCTCATCATGTCGCCTTTCTTTTGAGACGGGGGACTGTGGAAATTTTCAGTTATTTATTTGCTTGGGCAACCTTCAGTGTTTCCTCTTCCCCCCGTGTCTCCCACAGAGAAGGCTGACAAACTCTAGGGAAAAGACACGTAAAACTTTTAACATTAAATTTCTGAGTTTTTCCCCCTACGCTTAAAAATCTTAGGATTGTTATTCTTCCTGGGTTGATGGCCAAATAGTTCTTTAAAATTATAGCCTTTGTTTCCTGTTTTCCAGGGTTATCTGAAATCAGCTCCTCAAATATAGACCAGTTGCAAAACACGGGCTTAAATTAGTCGGCTCGGGGCCCAGGGACGGTACTGTCCCAGGCAGGTGGCCCCGCTCGTGTGCGCAGCTGCCGGACCACGCGGAACGGCCTGTGACCTGCCGAGGGCTGCGTCTCTGGTCCTGAAGCTACAGCCGACTCCCCCCACCTGGAAGGGGGGCATCCCCTCCTTCCTTGACAGTCGTCCTGTCTGGGTACCA
Organism: Mesoplodon densirostris; assembly: GCF_025265405.1. Lineage (NCBI taxonomy): Eukaryota > Metazoa > Chordata > Mammalia > Artiodactyla > Ziphiidae > Mesoplodon > Mesoplodon densirostris. The sequence goes on from NC_082673.1 coordinate 1,547,579, forward strand.
AGAAGGAGGACGTGGGAGTCCCTTCCATGTGCTCCCTGTGACACGACCCTCCCTGGGCTGGGGGTCCCCTCCGTGATGTGTGTTCATGGGGCCACCTGCTGTGTTGGTGCCGCGGGCAGGACACGTTTCTATGTCCCTAGACGCCCCCATGCACAGTCGCAGTCTCCGTCCGAATACAGTAGCTGAACAAGTTCCTGTGCTGACGATGCCAGGGATGAGGGGGAGAAGTGGCCGCGCGCAGGGGAAGCCTGAGGACGCGGTTGGGAGTGAAGCTGGTGCTTTGACCTGTCTCTATAGCCAGACACCGAAGAGCCAGCCGGTTACCTTCCTCCATTGGACACGAGAGCACTGGCGGGCTGGCGGAGTGGACGGGCCCACACCACTCGGGGCAGCTCCCTTCCCTGATCGCGGGGCCGCTGGTCCAGCTGCAGATGGACGTCGCCGACCAGGGACGGAAATGCACCTGTGGCCTGGTGGGCTCCTCGCTGGCTGGTCTGCAGGGCTCGGCTGCTCTGTGCCACAGGCCGCGTGCACCTGGCTGGGTGGTCCTCACACCAGACCCCGCCTGCCCATCACCAGGCTCAGGGCTCGGCGTGATGTGTGGAGGGTCCACTGGGCTGCTGCCTACCCAGCACCTCTCAGCCTGGACACCCTGCCCCCAGAGGGGTGTCCATGTCCCTCATGGTCACAGAGCTGTGTGTGTCACCAGGAGCCATCCGCAGCGGGGCTCTCGGCTGACTCTGGGAGATGGCGCTCAGCTGGGGACTGTTGGCGAGGCCAATGGGCGTGCCGGTGGCCCGATGGCCATGTCGGTGACCTGGTGGCCCGATGGCCGTGCCGGTGACCCGATGACCTGAGCACCCCGACTCTGCCCCTCGGTGTCCAGCGGTGACATCTTCACTTATTTCCATGATCTTGGAATCTAGCAACGAAACGCTTGTGTCCAAGTCTTTGCTTCCGACCCCTGGTTCACTTCTGGCTGAAAGTCTCAGGCCAGGAAGCCAGCAATAAACTCCCACGGTTCTGGGGGCCGCTTGGCCGTGGACATGCCTGGCCCGCCCTGAGACGCGGCCTCCCGTGACTGGGGTCAGCAGGAGCTGGCTGCCCCCGAGGGCTGCCGGGAGGAGGAGGCATCTCCTTCCCTCCGTCTCCCTCTCACCTGCCGGCCTTAGTGCTGCCTCTCAGATCCCAGCCCAGTGGGACTCGGGGCCTAGGCAGGGGAGGCTGGGAGGGCCTCGTGGAAGAATTAGGAAGCCCTTGTCACCTCTCATCACTTTTAAGCAGTCCATTTCCCTGGAAACTCACGCATGTTGGACCAGACAAGCTGTCAGCCTCTGAGGGGCCTTTCTCTGATGTGCACGGCCTCTCCCCTGTTTACTTAGACCCTGCCCGACGGTCCGATTCTGTCAGACCCAGTGGTTCACGGGTTGTCTGCAAACCCTGCCACTCCCCTCAGGGGCATCATTGAAAGAAATAATGGTGAGAAAACACTCAAGGATGTGCAGGTTGACTGACCCCACAGCCGGGAGGGAAGGGGGCTGTGGCGTCCGGGCCGAGCCGCCCTGCCACCCTGGGACCGGCCTTCTTCTGCAGCTGGAGGGGGGCATCCGCATCTGGGAGGAGAAGCAGGCCATCTGCCGTGTTTACACGGAGACGGGAGGCCCACGCAAAGGAGCACGTGTGTCTGGAAAGAGAAAGAGCCGCTTCTGAGTACCACGGCAGCGCCGCTATAGCTAAAAGGTCTGGCAGAGTTTCCGTTATAAACTCACTTTCAGGGGTTTAAAACTCTGCCGTAAAGACTTCAGGCTGGAGCTTGGCACCCCGGGTGCACCTGGGAACAGAGCCCTCTCCCTGCCGTGTCCTGGCAGCCCAGCTTCTGCCCTGCTCCCAGCCTGTCTGCATCCCGGGGAGCCAGGGGCAGGCCAGAGCCCCCAGGGCAGGGAGAGGGCTCCGGAGCCCGGAAGGAGAGTCTGGCCAGCAGCCCTTTACTGGACGTGAAGCTTGGTCTGCATACGACGCTTTCTCAGACGGTGTACGTGGCTCCTGGGATCCCAGGGACTAAGGTCCAGACACCACTGGACACGGACGTAGGTGGGAAAATGCAATTAGCCCCAAAGGCTGGCGTCTGGGAGCTGACGCTTGGTGCAGCCAGCGCCTCCGCGGCCCGTCCCCAGCAAGGCTGCCGCCCCAAGAGACTAAGCTCACCGAGGAGAGCAGTGCTTTGTCTTTGATCCAGAAAGTGAACGATCAAAACAAAATTAGCAAATTCGGCGCGGGGTTACCGGAAAATGATCAGAATACGAGCAGAGCGTTTCCAGAGTTAATCGTAGGCTGACAAAGCAAATTTTGAGGGAAATGTCTTTCTCTCATTTAATAAGAGCAGCATGTAGGGAATTTAATCAGCACTCACGTTTGATGGGCATCAGCCTAAACTGAGGGCCAGTCTGACGGTGAGCGAAACCTCGGCTGGTCTCCGGGACCAGCCTCTCTCCGGGTGGGGCCCCCGGGCCCTGCAGGTGACCTGTCAGGACCCCTGAGGTTGTGCTAGTGTGTGAGCCCGCATCTCTTCGGTCCCAACAACCTCTGCTCTCCCGTCATTAGATCATCTCCGCTTCGGTCACATTCCTGCACCAGCTACAAACGCCTGCCTTTTCCTTGAGTAACAGGCTGTCACCAGAGACATCCTGAATAGTTACGGAAGAAGAAAGGTCCATCAGACAATAGATCAGGAAGGTTAACAGAGCCTAGAAAATAGAGCCGAGAGCTTTGTGAACGGTGAACTGGAGGCCGTGCCCAGCTGGACGGATGCTCTGCCGGGAGGTGAGGATCCCGTCCATCCACGTGTTCAGCGGCCGTGGTGAGTCCAAAGGTTCAGGAAGGGCCTCAGTCCTCAGTCACGGATCGTGCTGGTCTCCAGCGAGTGTCACCTCAGCATCACTGTGTCATTCCTACACGGGTCGATTCAATCTTACCAAAGGGAAAATGACTAGCAATCACCACTTACTCAATTTTGTCAGAAACAGGCCTTGACTGATGTGCAGGACACAGGCTGAGCTCCCTAAGGAAGCAAGTCACTGAGAAAACTGGCCCTTCAGTCTCAGCCGAGCCCAGAGCCTAAGGAAGTAAGAAACAAGAGGTGGGTCTGCTCTCCACAGCCCCGGCCTCAGTGTGGATCCCAGGGAGCAGTGAGGGCTGGAGATGTTGTTTTAATTGCACGTTTACCTTCCTCCCAGGGCGCGTAAACCAGGTGAGGTTCAAAACAGTGAAATTCCCAGTTCCCTTCCAGGCCAGGGCATGATGGTCGGATGAATCAGAATATTTTAAAAGAAAATTAAGTTCATTGAAACACCCTCCTTATCTCATCAGGCATAAGGCTTTCTGGAGCAGTGAGACGTTGGTCGAGTGTCTGCTTAGTTTTGTTTTGGAGACAAGTAGACACCCAAGGGGGGGCCCTGGGGAGTTGGCCGGACCCTCCCCTCCGACGACGCCTCCCGCACAGGGGCAGCTTCCTTGCCCTTCTCTCTGCTCTGCAGGCCCCTCATCATCCTGTAGGGACCATGGGCAGCAAGACCCATAAAGGCACAGTAACTGTTACTTACAAGAGAACCAACAAGCCAGCGAACAAGGAGATGCCAGCCCTCGCCGGGGTGCTCGGGCACTTTACAGCTTGAACTGTTTCCTACCCCGGTGTTAGAGGCCTGGGCCTTGAAGAGACCCAGCAGTTTGCAGACCCTGCCCTGATTCGGAAAGACAGCAGCACTGCACTTCCTTTGCAATTAACGCTTGGTTGAGAAGCTTGTTGCTCATTCTGAATGAATACTCTTCAAGAGGGACATTAGAAACCTTTTATTTCATCTTTAAGTCTCACAGATTTATAACAGCTCCTTGCAGCCAGTAATCCTTTTCTCCCAGATTAAACGGGACATATGTGTGTTACTCAGCAGAGCGGCCTTCTATGAGCGGGAGATTAACAGCTTTCAAACAACGCCTGCATTGATTTTGCCTCTTATTGACGTTGCTGATTAAGCTCAGTCACCATTGGTTTCTTTTTCTGTTTGGCTTTAATCCTGAAGTGTCCAGGGCCTCAGTCCATCCACAGTGGGGAAGATCCACTTAGGATGTTGTTTTTTTTTTTTTTTTTTTTGCAGTACGCGGGCCTCTCACTGCTGTGGCCTCTCCCGTTGCGGAGCACAGGCTCCAGACGTGCAGGCTCAGCGGCCATGGCTCACGGGCCTGGCACGAACCTGTGTCCCCCGCATCGGCAGGCGGACTCTCAACCACTGCACTACCAGGGAAGCCCAGGATGGTTTTTAAATACATTTTTTCTTGTTAAGTCGCCAAGCTGGGCACAGGGTGGGCAGTTTTATCGGGGGTAAAGTTTTAGCAGTTGTACACCTGCGTCCAGTCATGGGTAGTGACTTCTCTCCGAGTAGGATGGCGGGGTGGGGAGAGCCGTCTTGCTTTCAGGTAGAACTGAGTGACTTTGGGACTGGATAAGAGTCCACATTGTTCACCCAAGAGCTGGGAGGGTGAGGAGGGGATGGGTGGGACATCCCAGTGCTTGACCAGAGGGGGCTTGTGGGTGTCAAGTTCCCAAAGCGTTTTCTTTTCAATTTTAATCATTCTTCTTTCTACTACACAATACGTCCCGTTTCACTTTGAGAACTGACCTGTAATTCTGTAATAAAGTGAAGCCCTTGTCCCAGGAAGGTGGCCTTGATTCCCACAGCCCACCCCAAGCCCCCAGGGGCTGTGTCCCCTGCTCAGGACCCCAGCTTGTAACACAAGGGTCGCGCCACCCCCCGCTCGGCAGCCGTGGCTCAGCACCGCCCTGGATCCCTCTCGTGACACCCGGATGCTCTGGTCCCCACAGGGCACGTGGCCCTGCAGCACGCCGGCTCCACCAAGGCCGCCAAGCAGTTATCTCCAGGGGCAGGTCCCCGGCGCCCAGGGGATGGTTCTTACGCTGGTGCCAGCGCTTCCTTTTATCTGGAGATGACTGTCTGCCACTGTTCTCCCGGGTGTCACCTCCCCCTGTCCCAGCACTGACTGGTGGCCATGTCACCTGTTCGCCTGTCTCTCCCCGACACACAGGCTCCCAGGCACTGACTGCACCTTGGGTAGTCACAGTCCCTCTGCAGTTAATTTTGTGCGGGTTTCTCTCCATCACTGCCACACAGCCATCCTGTGCCCAATCCTTTGTGGTCACTGTCACTTGTCCAAGATGCAGTGTGCCTTTGTGGAGCAGGTGCGGAAGGGACTTCTGGGCGGGACGGGATGTGGGAGCTGGGTCCCATGTCAGTGATGGAGGCGCTGGACCTGGAAGGTTGAGTTCAGGTGCTCGGGCCCTGGGGAGCTCTAGGCTGCGTTGCGCGGACATTGTCGATAAATGTCTCAGCAGAGCTGGCCGCGCCCGTGAGCTTTGTTTTCTCCTCTTCTCGAACCCACGCCTAAGTAGGGCAGACGCTCAGTTGGTTCAGCTGCATCTCTAGGAAGAAATGGGCCACACACAGCTACATAAAATTACAAAATAATGCTTTAATTTTTCAGATATAAAATGTAAATTGCTTCCCTGGGAATCAGAGTTGAGATTAAGGATTGCATATTGCTTAAATATTGTGTTGTACCAGGAATGTTTAATAATAGCTAATAGTAGTTATCATTTATTTAGCCCCCCTTTTTTTTGGTGAGGTGGGACTTTTTTCTTTTTAACATCTTTATTGGAGTATAATTGCTTTACAATGGTGTGTTAGTTTCTGCTTTATAACAAAGTGAATTAGCTATACATATACATATGTCCCCATATCTCTTCCCTCTTGCACCTCCCTCCCTCCCACCCTCCCTACCCCACCCCTCTAGGTGGTCACAAAGCACCAAGATGATCTCCCAGTGCTATGCAGCTGCTTCCCACTAGCTATCTATTTTACGTTTGGTAGTGTATATATGTCCATGCCACTCTCTTACTTTGTCACAGCTTACCCTTCCCTCTCCCCATATTCTCAAACCCATTCTCTGGTAGGTCTGTGTCTTTATTCCCATCTTGCCCCTAGGTTCTTCATGACCTTTTTTTTTTTTTTTTTTTTTTTAGATTCCATATATATGTGTTAGCATACGGTATTTGTTTTTCTCTTTCTGACTTACTTCACTCTGTATGACAGACTCTAGGTCCATCCACCTCACTACAAATAACTCAATTTCGTTTCTTTTTATGGCCGAGTAATATTCCATTGTATATATGTGCCACATCTTCTTTATCCATTCATCTGATGATGGACACTTAGGTTGCTTCCATGTCCTGGCTATTGTAAATAGAGCTGCAATGAACATTGTGGTACATGAATCTTTTTGAATTATGGTTTTCTCAGGGTATATGCCCAGTAGTGGGATTGCTGGGTCGTATGGTAGTTCTATTTTTAGCTTTTTAAGGAACCTCCATACTGTTCTCCATAGTGGCTGTGTCAGTTTACATTCCCACCAACAGTGCAAGAGGGTTCCCTTTTCTCCCCACCTTCTCCAGCATTTATTGTTTGTAGATTTTTTGATGATGACCATTCTGACTGGTGTGAGATGATATCTCATTCTAGTTTTGATTTGCATTTCTCTAATGAGTAAAGATGTTGAGCATCCTTTCATGTGTTTGTTGGCAGTCTGTATATCTTCTTTCGAGAAATGCCTATTTAGGTCTTCTGCCCATTTTTGGATTGGGTTGCTTGTTTTTTGATATTGAGCTGCACGAGCTGCTTGTAAATTTTGGAGATTAATCCTTTGTCAGTTGCTTCATTTGCAAATATTTTCTCCCATTCTGAGGGTTGTCTTTTTGTCTTGTTTATGGTTTCCTTTGCTGTGCAAAAGCTTTTAAGTTTCACTAGGTTCCATTTGTTTATTTTTGTTTTTATCCATTTCTCTAGGAGGTGGGTCAAAAAGAATCTTGCTGTGGTTTATGTCATAGAGTGTTCTGCCTATGTTTTCCTCTAAGAGTTTGATAGTGTCTGGCCTTACATTTACGTCTTTCATTTATTTTGAGTTTATTTTTGTGTATGGTGTTAGGGAGTGTTCTAATTTCATTCTTTTACATGTAGCTGTCCAGTTTTCCCAGCACCACTTATTGAAGAGGCTGTCTTTTCTCCACTGTATATTCTTGCCTCTTTTATCAAGGATAAGGTGACCATATGTGCGTGGGTTTATCTCTGGGCTTTCTATCCTGTTCCATTGATCTATATTTCTGTTTTTGTGCCAGTACCATACTGTCTTGATTACTGTAGCTTTGTAGTATAGTCTGAAGTCAGGGAGCCTGATTCCTCCATTTTTCTTTCTCAAGATTACTCTGGTTATTCGGGGTCTTTTGTGTTTCCATACAAATTGTGAAATTTTTTGTTCTAGTTCTGTGAAAAATGCCATTGGTAGTTTGATAGGGATTGCATTGAATCTGTAGATTGTTTTGGGTAGTAGAATCATTTTCACAATGTTGATTCTTCCAATCCAAGAACATGGTATATCTCTCCATCTATTTGTATCATCTTTAATTTCTTTCATCGGTGTCTTATAATTTTCTGTATACAGGTCTTTTGTCTCCTTAGGTAGGTTTATTCCTAGATATTTTATTATTTTTTTTGTTGCAATGGTAAATGGGAGTGTTTTCTTAATTTCACTTTCAGATTCTTCATCATTAGTGTATAGGAATGCAAGAGATTTCTGTGCATTAATTTTGTATCCTGCTACTTTACCAAATTCATTGATTAGCTCTAGTAGTTTTCTGGTAGCATCTTTAGGACTCTCTATGTATAATATCATGTCATCTGCAAACAGTGACAGCTTTACTTCTTCTTTTCCAATTTTGATTCCTTTTATTTTTCTTCTCTAACTGTTGTGGCTAAAACTTCCAAAACTATGTTGAATAATAGTGGTGAGAGTGGGCAACCTTGTCTTGTTCCTGATCTTAGTGGAAATGGTTTCAGTTTTTCACCACTGAGTACGGTGTTGGCTGTGGGTTTGTCATATATGGCCTTTATTATGTTGAGGAAAGTTCCCTCTTTGCCTACTTTCTGGAGGGTTTTTATCATAAATGGGTGTTGAATTTTGTCAAAAGCTTTCTCTGCATCTACTGAGATGATCATATGGTTTTTCTCCTTCAATTTGTTAATATGGTGTATCACATTGATTGACTTGCATATATTGAAGAATCCTTGCATTCCTGGGATAAACCCCACTTGATCATGGTGTATGATCCTTTTACTGTACTGTTGGTTCTCTTTGCTAGCATTTTGTTGAGGATTTTTGCATCTATGTTCATCAGTGATATTGGTCTGTAGTTTTCTTTGTGACATCTTTGTCTGGTTTTGGTATCAAGGTGATGGTGGCCTCATAGAATGAGTTTGGGAGTGTTCCTCCCTCTGCTATAGTTTGGAAGAGTTTGAGAAGGATAGGTGTTAGCTCTTCTCTAAATGTTTGATAGAATTTGCCTGTGAGGCCATTTGGTCCTGGGCTTTTGTTTGTTGGAAGATTTTTAATCACGGTTTCAATTTCAGTGCTTGTGATTCGTCTGTTCATATTTTCTATTTCTTCCTGGTTCCATCTCAGAAGGTTGTGCATTTCTAAGAATTTGTCTATTTTTTCCAGGTTGTCCATTTTATTGGCATATAGTTGCTTGTAGTAATCTCTCACGATCCTTTGTATTTCTGCAGTGTCAGTTGTTACTTCTCCTTTTTCATTTCTAATTCTATTGATTTGAGTCTTCTCCCTTTTTTGCTTGATGAGTCTGGCTAATGGTTGATCAATTTTGTTTATGTGTGTACGTTACCTGAGGGCCTCTGTTCTTCACTCAGACAGGACGGGGTTAAGGGAGCAGCTGATTAGGGGGCTCTGGCTCACTCAGGCCGGGGGGAGGTGGGGTACGGAGGCGGGGTGAGCCTGCAGCGGCAGAGGCCAGCGTGACGTTGCACCAGCCCGAGGTGCGCCGTGCGTTCTCCTGGGGAAGCCGTCCCTGGATCCCGGGACCCCGGCAGCGACGGGCTGCACAGGCTGCCGGAAGGGGGGCATGGACCGTGACCTGCGCTCACACACAGGCTTCTTGGTGGCGGCAGCAGCAGCCCCAGCATCCCACGCCCGTCTCTGGGGTCCAAGCTTTCAGCTGCGGCTCGCGCCCGTCTCTGGAGCTCCTTTAAGCAGCGCTCTGAATCCCCTCTCCTCGCGCACCAGGAAACAGAGGGAAGAAAAAGTCTCTTGCCTCTTCGGCAGGTCCAGACTTTTCCCCGGACTCCCTCCTGGCCAGCCGTGGCGCACTAACCCCCTTCAGGCTGTGTTCACGCCACCAGCGCTCCGACCGAAGCCCAAGCCTCAGCTCCCAGCCGCGCCCGCCCCGTCGGCCGAGCAGACAAGCCTCTTGGGCTGGTGAGTGCCGGTCGGCACCGATCCTCTGTGCGGGAATCTCTCCGCTTTGCCCTCCGCACCCCTGTGGCTGCGCTCTCCTCCGCGGCTCCGAAGCTTCCCCGCCTCCGCCACTCGCAGTCTCTGCCCGCGAAGGGGGTCCTAGTGTGTGGAAACCTTTCCTCCTTCACGGCTCCCTCCCCCTGGTGCAGGTCCCAGCCCTATCCTTTTGTCTCTGTTTATTCTGTTTTCTTTTGCCCTACCCAGGTACGTGGGGAGTTTCTTGCCTTTTGGGAGGTCTGAGGTCTTCTGCCAGCATTCAGTGGGTGTTCTGTAGGGGTTGTTCCATGTGTAGATGTATTTCTGGTGTATCTGTGGGGAGGAAGGTGATCTCCGCGTCTTACTCTTCCGCCATCTTGAAGCTCCTCTCCCGGGTGGGACTTTTTATCTCATTTTTTACATGAGAAAATTGAGGCTTTTTCTGGGTAGAAACTGCTTAATTAACTCTTTGCCCAGAATGGTGCTTGGCATATGTAAGGTGCTCAGTAAGGTAGTTAAACAAAGGATGGGATTTTTTTTTTTTTTTTTTTTTTTTTGCGGTATGCGGGCCTCTCACTGTTGTGGCCTCCCCCGTTGCGGAGCACAGGCTCCGGACGCGCAGGCTCCGGACGCACAGGCTCAGCGGCCATGGCTCACGGGCCCAGCCGCTCCGCGGCATATGGGATCCTCCCAGACCGGGGCACGAACCCGTATCCCCTGCATCGGCAGGCGGACTCTCAACCACTTGCGCCACCAGGGAGGCCCAAAGGATGGGATTTTTAATCACTGTTGATCCTGATGTACTGTAAGAACTGAATTTTTTTCCCCTTGAAGTCTGCCTATGTCTCCAGATAGATAGCCTCTTTGTAACATCTCAGGCCCTGGTTCTTAGAATAGAAATCCAGTATTGATCTTCAAGTTTTATGAATGATATGTAAAAAGTAGAGAAGATTATCAAAGAAAATCATAAGGTAATTTGAATATTAGTAATCTGAATATTGGAATGTAGGTTGAGCTAATTGGAGTTGTTTTAACCTAAAGGAGGAAAGGCTACGGTTGCTTTCAAATATATGGATAACAAAGTAATTTATTTTTTGCAGAAAGCAGATTAAAAGAGAGAAGAACAGATCAAAAATTAAAACAGATTGTTTAAGAAAATCTAGTGGAATCTTCAACCTGGGCCATAAGAAGAGAAGATACGCGATGGTTTGTCATTCTAATGAGGCCATTCTGAGGTCTGTTCCAATACTAGAATTTGAAGATAGTTTTTGGTTAAATATTTTTTCCAGAAGAACAAATACAGTTTTCTTACATGAGGGTCACAGGCGATGATAAGTATTTGGTGGTTTGAAGACACAACCACAGTTACATTAGTAACAGTGGAAAAGTACACTTTTCTTACCCGAGTCATAAAAGCTGGAAAACTGCCAAGTACCTGTTGGCTGAGGAGGGAAGCTGATCCCAGGGCTCACTTCCTGCCGTTGGTGCCGTTTCCTGCAGAAACAGAGGGCGCTTCCCCCTGCATGGCTCCTGGGCTGTCACATCAAGTCCTGGGCGGAAACAAAGACGATGCACTGTTTGTTGATTTCTCTCCATCATCAAATGGCCAGTGGCCAGAAGGCGGCCCTGGCGAGCACGAGGAAAGGTCTCTGGTAAATACTCCCCTTCCCTACCCTGTTCTGACAATAGCGCTCGCTGGGTTATGATGGGGACCCTCAGATGAATAAGGTGTGCGGTCTGAACTGCTTTGAGTTTGTCTGAGGAGTGCCACAAAAGTAAACTCTTGCTTAGTTTGTAAACATTTAAAAAATTGATAACAAAATTTAAAACAAAATACCTACCTTAAAATATACAGAAATCATCCACAATTTCAATATCTCATAACATTTTCTTTTTTAAAAAAACTTTAATGTCAGATATTAAGTTCTGAAGAAAAAAGATAATAAAATAGCTCAATGTTGGAGAAAGATTGCATAGACATTCAATGGATATGGATGTGGAAGTTTCAGGGCAAGAGAGACTCTGGCCAGTGTTGTGTCCTGCTCTCACCAGCTTCCTGGGCTGGGTGGGTGGCCACCCTCCAACCTCGGGTGCTGCTGGGCTCACCCAGGCACCGGGGCCGTGACAGAAGGTGAGTGGATGAGGAGCCATCAGGGGACGGAGAGCCGTCCAGATCCAGGCTGGCCTAAGGTTACACTGAGGCTGCACAGCTGGCTCTCAGCATCTGTCCCAGGGGATTCACAGACCACCTTTGACTAAAGAAACAGGGACAAGACAGAGCGCCTGGCACGTGGTGCTGGGGAGTGACTTACAAAGAGTATAACATGTAAGGAGAAAAACTCAAGGTCTCGTACAAATACGTTTCCATTCAGGCTCAATTACTTTACATAATTGCCTTTCCTGTCGAGGCATGTGAAGAAGTCACTGTTTTTCTTTACCGATTAGGGATCTGAAGTTACAATGAGTCAATAGTTTTTAGGGACAAGTATATTATCTTGTGCTCACTCCACTTCTTTCCTCCCTAAAAGCCAAAGCCCTTGAACAGATGTTACTCAGATTTTTCCAAAATGTAAATAAGTGACCCCTGGAGAAGGAGAAAATCATAGCATGGAAAGTTTTCAGGGAAAATGCTTTGTTTTTCAGAAAATTATACATGAAGGAAGATGATAAATGGGATTTAGGGTGAAAATATTTATGCAACTTTATAACATTCTCTTCCCGGCAGTACCATAATAATGCTGATTTATCCTTTTGCAGTTTTTGCTTTTGTGATTTTGGTCATCAGAAACTAGTCTGCGATCATTTGTTTCTGGCTTGAAACTCTGTTTTACTTTATATTAAAAGACTTGAAAAAAATCTCTTTCTTCTCACCATATTCCTGTTTCCATGACTACATAAGATGTTTTTTTAAAAAGTACCAGTATTTCTGAAAGTTGTACAGTGTTTTCAATTGCACACTTAGGAAGCAATTATTGTTTTGGGAGAGGATTTGAAGCTTAAACTACCTTAATATTTGCCAGTAGGTTTTCAAATCTATTAATTCACTAAAAGCCTTAGATATTATTTCCTCCTTCCTGAACATATAATTGTATTTTATTATTATTATTTTTAAAATATTTATTTATTTATTTATTTGGCTGCGCTGGGTCTTAGTTGCGGCATGTGGGATCTTTTTTTTTTTTTTTTTTTTTTTTTTTCAGTTGCGACCTGCAGGATCTAGTTCCTGGACCAGGGATCGAACTGGGGCCCCCTGAACTGGGAGCACGGAGTCTTAACCACTGGCCCACCAGGGAGGTCCCCTGAACATATAATTTTAAACTGTAGTCAAACTCGTGTTCTCCATAACCTGCCAGTGAGCATGTGTGTTAGCATCTTACCTGTGGAGAGATGCTGGCTTGTAAAAAATTCCAAGGGAAATAGGAACTCGGAAAGACAAGCCGTGGTGAGGGAACCTGTGACTAATCTGTAGCAAAGTGAGTCTGATGGTTTGAGCTAACTTGCGTCTGTCCTCCCACTGCCCTGAGAGTTGGGCCACCAGGAGACGAAGACAGTGGGTCCAATCAGGAGGCAAGAACTCAGTGCTGGACCCTGACCACGCCGCCCTCACTGTGGGTGGTGTGCGCCTCTTGGGGGTGAAGTTGGAGGGACGGAGGGGAAGTAAAAGAAAGACGCAGAGGTACAAGAAGGGAGGAACCAGTGCAAACGAGCTTCAGATCACGCTGGCCGTTCCGGGTCTCGCTGACCTCGGCAGACTCGGAGAGTCATATTTTATGTAGATGAACCTTTTCAACTTCTCTTGCATCGCAGGAACAGGAAAATGTTTTTCCTTGAGGTTTGGTCAAGGCATTCTTTATATTCCTCAAAGTTTTATCATATTAATAGATGTCTTGTGGTGTGCTTGAGTTAATCTCGATACTGTATTTTTCATTATTAAAGAAAAAGGCATCTTTAGTTTTTGTCTGAACGTTTGACCCTCTGGCCTCTGATGCGGAAGCTTTCCTGACGCAGTCTGCACACAGCCCCGCTATATTTTAGAAGTAGAATAGCATAACTAATTGAGTGTATGGGAAGTCACCTGCATCAAATATCATTATTAAACTGGATGGAGCGCCCTGGGTGCCCCTTTATTGGTGGATTCCTGTGGGGGTGGGTCACCCTGGCGGTGAGGCCACATCTGCACCAGGCAGACATCATGGTGATACCCTTGTCCTGACCTCACTTTCCCATTCCTTATTGAGGGTTTTATTGATTTAGAAAAGCACACTCAGATGGAGTTAAAGATAAAGCGAGGGGATGGAAACACACTGCTCAGAGCTGCTCTCGTGATGACCGGTGGGACGGGGCAGCTCCCCACACGTCGGGCAGCCCTGGGCCCTCGTCCCCCCGTGAGGCCCCGGGAGCCCCGGTGAGGTCGCGGGGACCCCGGTCACCTGCCTCTCAGGCTGAGAGCACTCGCCGGCCAGTAACAGGCAACACTCCTGATCACAAACCCCCTCTCAACGATTGCTTTTGCTGACTTTTCCTGGGATCTGGCATCTGTGGACAGATGTGACCGTGGGCTGGCGTCTTCCTACTGGCGCTGGCTTGGGTGGCCGAGGGGAGTGATGGCGGGGGAGCACGACTTCACCTGTTCTTGGGCGGCGATGTGGCTTCTCTCTAGACTGGACAGCAGGTGGATATGGGAGGAGCAGGCCCTCCACGTGTCCTTCTTGTCAGACATGCGCTTTCAGGTCTCGTTCGCATCATAAATGCTTTCTTCCTCCTTTTCTTCACCTGGGACTCAAGCCCTGCTCTGTGATGTTTGCTGCTGTCCGTGGTGTGAACGCCCCAGCTCGGAGCAGCCCATTCACCCACGAGATGTGAGTGAGCTCAGAGCTGGACTCTGAGCCCGGGAGCCGCTGGCCTGCCACCCGCCACCTGCTGTGATCCACACGCGGCCTCAGGCACGCCGGGCGCAGTGAAACGGAATAAAATATTTAGGAGGTGATTATTTTTTGAGTTCTTATTTTTGTTGCATTGAATGTAATTTATTCAGGTGTACGTTTATATAATTTAAGAACTTCAATCATGGTAAAACTTAACAAGCAGTTAAAATCTCCTGAAGATCTAACACGCGTTTCCTGCGAGTCTCCCTGAGCTGGTCCGAGCCCTCCACTGCTCCTGGCCAGGCGTGTGCTTTCCACGGATACGGTTAGTCACCCAGCTGAGTCTGGTGACTGGCTCAACAATTAAAATTAAGTGTAGGGCTTCCCTGGTGGCGCAGTGGTTGAGAGTCTGCCTGCCGATGCAGGAGACACGGGTTCGAGCCCTGGTCCGGGAGGATCCCACATGCCGCGGAGTAGCTAAGCCCGTGCGCCACAACTACTGAGGCTGCGCGTCTGGAGCCTGTGCTCCTCAACAAGAGGGGCCACGATAGTGACAGGCCCGTGCACCACGATGAAGAGTGGCCCCCGCTCACCACAACTAGAGAAAGCCCTCACACAGAAACGAAGACCCATTACAGCAATAAATAAATAAATAAAAATAAATAAGAACAAAAAAAAAGATTAACATACAAAAAATTGTTAAAAAAAATTAAGTGTAAGTACGGGTTTAGAAAAGCCTTTTAGAATGGAAATATTTTATTTGCAGTGTCTCCTGACAAGATCAGCCCCTTACATTCCTTTCATGGAATCACCTTTGAAACTCATGATGTCTGTGGTGACTTTTATTGAAATATAGCAAAACCAGTATACATGTTGCAATGGTGAGCCAGTTGATTGACCGAGTTACTAATGTTGGACATTGTGAATTGCATATTGACAGTGAGCATGGAATTACTCAAAATGTGGACAGTGAATCCACGGGTCTGGGGACTGGGCCGCTCTAAATTCTTGTAAAGTAACCAGCATTATTCTGATCATTTCCGTCTAAAAGGATGATAGTCTATCATCAAGATACTGTGTCACCCAGACTTAAACCATGTAACAAAGGTCAAGCCAATCCTGGGGTTAATATATAAAGTAGAACTTGGACCCACAATTATTGAATAAATACCAGTCACTGGATGAATTCAGATGTGAAGGCAAGACAGAAAATGTAATGAGTGTGAAATCTTTGAGCCTCTACGTTACTTTTAAAAGTGTCTAGGGGATTCTCTAATGATTCAAGTGAAGCCAACAGAAAACAGTTCTTTCAATGCCTGCTTTTTGTTCTGCTCCCTTAAAGAACTTTGCTCCCCGATCCTGAGCTAGGACCATGTGCTCCCTTCTGGGTGGCACGGCTGGCTGGCACACATTTGTGTGACTTTCCAGAAGACGGGGAGTAAAGAGTGAATAGGTAAAGTGTGCAAAGCAGATGGACCACTGGAGGTGTGGCTGGAGGAGAGACAAAGGGGAGCCCCGCGTCCGGGGCAGAACTTGCCACCGACCTGGCCGGGGCCGGGCGGGCTCCGCGCCCTCGGGAGCCCACGTCTGGAGCATGGATGGGGCGTCACTCCTTCACCACGTGACCACCCGGTCGGCTGTGCAAAGGTCCTGTGCAGTGAGATTTAAATACCTACCTGACTTTTTAGGCAAAGGTAAAGAATTTTCTCCCTAACTTAAATCTCTTTTTTCCCCACACGATCCACTTGTATTTATAAAATTGGGTCTCACCTTTACCAGCAGTGTGGAAAGCACCGGGCAGATTTTCCCTGGGCTAGTTGGTCTGCTGGGAAGAGCTGGGACCCGGGAACTGTTCCCTTTGAACCCGAGGAGTTGACACGGGACAATGTGCACCGTGGACGGTTACTGAGTCCGAGGCGCTGTCCGCCTGCAGCTCCATCCCCGAGAAGCCCACTGCCCCGTCCACAGGATACAGGACTTCCGCGTCCTTCCAGGGAATCGCAGCCTCCTTTCCTGGGTCTGCACATGCACATAAGCACACACTCCAGTGCCTGTCACGGGAAGGAAACGTGGAACCTTTGCAGGAATGGCGTCCTGTTCCACAGCAAGCGACTCCTTGCTCTGGGCCCGACTGCCAACCTCCCCTTCAGACTGAGACAAAACCCACAAATCTAAACACTGGCACCAAGCTCGGGCACCCAGCACGCGCAGGTCTCCGAGGCCCTCCAGGGTCATCTCACGGGGCAGTGGCCACATTTCAACACATTTCATTCAATGACTGTGGTTTTTAAGTGGGACTAATAAAAAGAAAGTTTGATTCCTTAAACTCGGGCCAAACGTAGAATTAAAAACCTTCCCATGAAAACAGCATGAAGGTATAAAAACAGTGTCAAAGGAACTAAAACAGAGCAGAGAA
This sequence comes from Mesoplodon densirostris, assembly GCF_025265405.1. NCBI lineage: Eukaryota > Metazoa > Chordata > Mammalia > Artiodactyla > Ziphiidae > Mesoplodon > Mesoplodon densirostris. The sequence goes on from NC_082673.1 coordinate 1,564,262, forward strand.
AATGCTATCAGAAAAAGATACACTGCTAACATCAGTGGTAACACAGATGAGGGCTAACAGCAGGCGCTGTGCTGAGGACACACCAAACCGCGTGTATCACTGACTCTCCCCAGAACACAATCCTGGCAGCTCAATTCCATCTTCCCCAAGGTGGAGGCCCTGGGGGGAGAGGAGATGCGGGCGGAGGGAGGGTCCTGGAGACGCGGCCTTGGGCCCGGGCAGCTGTTTCAAGGCTCTTTCCAGGTGTGTCACCTTCTTTCTGTCCTCAGGAAGGGGCTACAACAGACCGTCCTCTGGTGCAGAGCTGGCCCCCTGCCAACCTGCTGGTTGTTCATATTTTGATGGTTATTTAATTTTTTTAATTGTGTTTGCTAATTTTTTAATCAATGTACTTCCAGAGTCTTCTTGAGTTCTGCAGGTTTTCTCAAGTTCCTGTCCCTCTTCCTGAGCTAAGAACCAGGTCTTGGACTCCATTCCTGCCTAGATTTTCTTTTACGTCTCCACATGGAAAAAAAGAGCAAAGCATGGAAGCCAGGAACCCCTCACTAAGTCTGATTCTCCATGACGTGCTGCTGTGGAGCGACCCCCATCCCCCGTCCACTCCCGGGTGCCCCGCGTGGCAGCGGGTCTCAGCTCTGTTCAAACAGAATCTGTGCTCCCCTCGTGATTATGGCAGGGTTTTTTTCACTTAAAAAAGCCCGAGAAGCGTTCGCTGCAGTTTTGTGGGAGATGCTCCTTCTGCGTTGGCGGCGGTGAGAAGAGAAGCTGGGGAAGCTGCTGTGAGCAAGCAGGCAGGGACTTTGTCAGGAGGACGGTTTCTGCAGAGAAGCCTCATCTTTCCAGGCCTCTCTTTCCAGCAGGTTGCTTATTAAAGAGACAAGTGTGTGTGTGCGTGTGCACCTGTACAGGCATGTGCGTGTATGTGTGTGCACGTGTATAGGAAACAAACTAAGCCTTGGAGACGCCGCTTCCAGGAAACCTCCTTGCTGTGCTTGGTGCAGAGAGAAAGTGACCTCTGATTACCTCTCCGGCGGATTTTTTCAGCTCCCAGTGTCTAAGTGCCGGTAATAATGATGCAGCCAGTTTCTCAGCCTTTGAACTCTCCACAGCCCTTTGTGTCTTCCTGGCTGCTCCTCGCCGGGCGGGAGAGAAGAATGCGGGCAGGCTGGTGCCTGCTCCGGGCGCTGAGGTCTGTGCAGTGGCAGCCACGCTGCGCAGACCCTTCTCTGTGGTTTTCCTGGTGGCGGCAGCAAGAAGCTGGACGGGTTTCTGGGTCCATCTTGCTCTCAGTCAAATGAATGATTCCCTTCCAGCCCCGTCGGTTTGCAGGGAGTTCCCGACGCCGGCTCTGGGTCTGGATGGGAGCTGTCCATCTGTGTGAGGCTGGGCAGCCCATCCCTCTGATCCCGGGGCCAGCTCTGCCTGGTCCGTCCGGGAGCTGGGAGCGGGCGCTCTCTGCCTTGCTGCCCCGCCTCCCAGACACCACCAGTCACCTGGGCTCTGATGTCCTAGGACACATGGGGAATGCTCCTGGCAGGAGCTGCTGCTGCTTTTGACGTGTCCTTGTGGCCAGGCCTGGTGGGCCGATGGCCGGGAGACATGACTTTATAACATCTGGTGTCGTCTTTGCCGGGTGGGAACTAATGGCTGAGCTGGAATAATTAAGCCTTTGTACCAGAGCACACACTGCACCATTAAAACACACCTAATGATCCAGCGCACGTTTCCAAGTCCCGGTCACCCCAGAAGCTGCAGCGCTTGGGAAGCTCTGTGTCTCTTGCCCTTGAGCCGGACCCCTCCCAGTGGCCGTCCACGCTCCCACGTGGTTGACTGTGAATGTTGTCGATCTTATGAAGCTGCAGTGACTCCAGGCCAGCATTGGGACCCTGTCCATGGGCGTCTCCCCACGTGGGCCTTGCAGCTGAGGTCTGACCTGTCCGTGCCTCGGTTTACTCACCATTAATCATCCCATCTGCCCATCCACTTCTGGGAAGGCTGTAAGATCACACGAAGTCGTGGGTGTAAAAGTGATTTGCAAAGTATAAAAATGCCACTCAAATAATAAAAATCCCGCAGGTGCTGGGGTCAGGGCACGGGGTCAGGGAACCAGCCCCGCCGACTGTGACCGAGCGTGTGGAGCCTCAGCGAACACTTCGGGGAACAGGCTTTGTTTCCTGCTGCCGAGGGACCTGTGTAAGGAACGTAGGTCCTGGGTGCTTGGGACGTCAGCGTCCTCAGACCAGCGGTCGGTGCGCCCTCCTCACCAACACACGCTGGACGCCTGTTACCTGGACGGCAGGTGCCTGTCGGTGCTGAAACCGGTGAATACCAGCCCCTCACAGCCCTGTGTCCACCAGGCAGCGCCAAATTGGGGGTCAGGGCAGAGGTGGAGTCAGGGATCCCTGCTCACTGTCACTTTCAGTTTTGGTTCTTACTGATGCCTCTAGGGTCGGGGATCGTATTTGACGCATAGCATCGCGGACATCTTGACCCTCCGCGGACGGAGGGAAGGTGGGTGAGCCTGGAGGATGGCTCACTGCCAGTGCCGATGTGAGTCACACTTCGGGGTGTGCCCAGGACGCCCTATCGCTTTGCAGTGTGCTCTGTACCCATAGTACCTGGGATGCGCATGCGTGTTGACTGTCATTGTAGGAAAACCCCAGATCAACCTCAGATGCAACGTGGTCTTCAGGGAGCTGGTGGCCGCCTTGCACTGCAGGTGGACGTGGTGGAGGTGACTTCCTCACACGCATCAGCTCCTGAATGAAGATGTGGCTGGTTCTCCCATTTGGAGTTTGAAGCCTGTAGGGAAGGACCCAAATGGGTTTGGTTTTCTTTAGATCATAGCAATACTCTGGGTGCTCCGACTTACCGAGGATCCAGACAACTCACTACCCTCTGCAAACCCTGCCAGGCTGCTTCTAGAACCTTCATACCAGGTGAGAGATTAACTAACAGTCACTTACCCGCATGGCGTTGCAGGGGTTACATTTTGTCCTTGGGGAGCCTGTCTTTGGTCGAGTATGGACACACACCGGCAGGAACTTGAACTCTGACGGGTTGCAGGTGACGGGGTAATGGGGGCCCCCGGAGTCTCCCGAGACACCCGGCCAGAAGCAGGTCTGGGGAGTGGAGTGACCCAGGTGGAGCAAGGGCGAGGCGGGAAGAGAGTAGACAGCAAGGTCAGACCCAGCTGGTGACCTGGGAGCACAGGCGGCAGTAGGATGCGGTGGCAGAGGTCTGCGCGGCGTGGCAGGTGACGTGCGACGGGGCGCGGTCGGAGAGGCAGGCCCTCGGGAGGCCGCGTGCGGAGGTTGGAACAGGTGAGGTGAAGACCCCAGAGGAGGGGGGGTGGCGCTGCTCCCCGAGAGGGCGAGAGGCTGGCAGAGACGGACCGTCCACACGAACGTCTGTCATTCCTGGGGCAGGAGGTCTGGATTCTGGGAACATTGGGGGAAACGTTAGAGTCCCCCGGGGTCCGCGAGTTTGGTCTGAGAACAGTCTTCACGCATCCGTCACGTCACTGGGGCTGGTCACCCTCCAGATGAGGACGCTGCCATGAATTCCGGGCCCAGGGAAGTCAGCTGGCAGATGAGGGCAAAGCTGAGGAGTGGGCCAGGCGGCGGCACGGGGCTGACCCCTCTGCAGAGACCGGGGAGCTCCACAGGGAGGGGGACCCCGGCGGGAAGGGAGGCGAGGAGGTGTGAGGCCCCGCAGGCCCCCAGGGGTGACAGCTCCAGGGGCCCTCGTCCTGGCAAAGTCCTGCCGGGCAGCCTCTCGGGGGCACCAAGTTGCCAGAACACCTTCTAACCGGCCACAACAGTGCCTGTTTCTGAGAGAGTAACACACCCGCCAAAAAGGGAGGCTGTTCTCAGGACGTGTGACTTTTACCAGGCGATTTCCTATCTTGTGGACCTGCACACTCTCTGCCTTTAAAAGTTTTTTGTGGCTAGCCGCATGCTGAAAACTTGTGAGTTTGAAGCCCTTGACCTTATAACTTTACCCGGGGCCTGAAGATCAGTGGGATCGTCGCCCTGGCGGAATAAATCCTGCAGGGCCCTCCCGCCAGGAGCTCAGCGTTTAAGTTTCATAAGGATGTTAGTTTCTTAGCAGATTGTCCTAGGTTGTTCTAGTCCATAGAATAATCTTTATTGAGCTCAAATCATACTTACTATGTACTTTAATTGAAGTCTATTTACTTTTGCTCCATTTTTGAAGATATATTCCATGTAATAATCTTACACTGTGAAGGTCAAATAAAGGCACTGAATCAGCTAGTAGTCTTCTCTGGGCAAAGACATACGTACTCATCCTAGTGAATTTTCCAGGTACCCAAGTGTCCCTGGTTTACTGCTTTTTGTCTCTGAGGGACCATTTTTTAATAGATTTTTTAAAAAATTATTTATTTATTTATGGCTGCATTGGGTCTTTGTTGCTGCACGCGGGCTTTCTCTAGTTGCAGCGAGCGGGGGCTACTCTTCGTTGAGGTGTGTGGGCTGCTCATTACGGTGGCTTCTCTTGTCGTGGAGCACGGGCTGTAGGTGCGTGGGCTTCAGTAGTTGTGGCACACGGTCTCAGTAGTTGTGGCTTGCGGGCTCTAGAGTGCAGGCTCAGTAGTTGTGGCGCATGGGCTTAGTTGCTCCGTGGCATGTGGGATCTTCCCAGACCAGAGATAGAACCCGTGTCCCCTGCATCGGCAGGTGGATTCTTAACCACTGTGCCACCAGGGAAGTCCATGAGTGACCATTTTTAGTTTTGTTTGGTGACCACCATGAAAGGTCACTGCTGACACCCCTGAAATGATGGGCAGAATTAACCACTGACCTCTGCTCCTGATCTCCAGTGAGTTGTGGGCTGTCAGGGCTGCCTTGGACCTCAAGGAGATAATTCTGCCCTACTTTATGCTGTTGGGTACGTACTGGTGTCCCAATGACTTTCTCAGGACTCAGCGTCACCCTGGGCACACAAACTCACACAGAAAGAGGTTTTCCAACAACACAGGCCTTGGGGTTCAGTCATCGACTCATTCAGCAAATATTTATTAAGTGCCAACTCTCTGAAAAGCCAGGAGGACAAGAATGAAAGACTGGTGAGATCTGTGTGTTCACGGACCTACATTCTTGTAGGATGAAAAAGAACATAAGGTAATTAAATAGGAAAGTAGAGGAAAGCAGAGACGGGCTGTGCAGCGATGTGCGGCGCGCTAAGCCCTGGCTCCCCTTCGGGGCTGCCGAGGGGGGTTAGTAACCAGGGCAGCTGCAGCCACGAGGTGGCTGGTGGGACACCGCCTTCTAGGTTTTCACCCCCTACTTAGCGCTACGTCTCCCATTTTCTCACAGCATAACTGATAGAAATGGTAAATCCTGTCTGAGGATCAAGGCCTTTTGGAGGCAGAAGAGGGCTGGATGAGCACGTGCGTCAGGAACAGGGGTCTCTGTCTGCTTTCTGATGTCACATCAGGGAGAGGAGAGCCCTCCTCGAGGGCTGAGCAGCCCTTCAACAAAGAACCACGAGCCCCCCACAGGGTGGGTGGGTGGGTGTGAACGCGCGGTGGCTCCTGGGCCCGCCAAGGGGACTCGGGTGGCAGCTGGAGGCTCTGGGGCTTCTGAGCACGGGGCTGGGATGCTGGGGGAGCCGCATGCCCAGGGATGGCTGAGGGTGGACGGGAGGGTGCCGGTGCGAGGGCTGGGCGGGCAGCGCCGGGGGTCCGGAGAGGTGCCTGCCGAGAGGAGCCCCGGGGCCTCCTCCGCCCGTGCCCCGTCCGGGAGCCGCGGTGGGCGTCACCCCCGCTGCACCCCGGGACTGCGGGCGGAGGGCGCTCGGCTGTTCGGCAGCCGCGTGGCTTTCCTGCAGACCCGGGACGTGTCCCGACCGCACCTGCAGGGCTCCCGTCCTGGGGCCGCGGCACTGGCTGCGCTGCACCTGCCGTGGGTGCGCCTGCCGCGGGGCCGCATACCTGGCGCTGGGCTGCAGGCCCCGGCCTGCTCTGCATCCTGCTCTGCCCGCGGTGGCGAGACTCTGCACGGCCAGGATTTCCTACCCGGCACGGCGAGGTGGGGCTCCCCCTCTGCCTCCCCCCTGCATGGCCATCGTGACCTCGCCGTCGTCTTTCTGCTGCTGTCAACTCGTCTGCTTATCGCGGCTTCTCAAGAGCAAACTGATGACGATGCCCGTTGGCTCTAACTGCTCAGACCCTAGGGGTGGCCCTGGAGGAGGGGACACGACCGTCAGGGAAACAGGGCTTTGCTGAGGCTCTTTGGGGGCAGCTAGTCCTGCTTTCCTACCAGAAGCAACACACAAGCTTTATGTAAAGTCAAGTGCTGGACCTTGAACATTTTGGTAATTTTTCTGGGCTTTGAGAGACATCTCCAGGGATGGGCTTGCTCAGGGCGATGGGGAGAGGGATGCTGAGAAGCAAGAACAGCACACACCCGGGGGCAGCGTGCAGGGACGGGAGGGGAGCGGGGACTCCGCTGAGGCTCCGAGGCCACTCCGAGCGCCATCCACCGCCTGCCTCATGGACCAGGATTTGGCTGCAGGGTTTTCCACTGTCCTGCTTCTGTGATGTACCACCAGTGACAGGGCAGCGGGAAGGCTTTCTGCGGATGACAGTGCACCTGCCACTAGCTCTTCCGACCACAGCAGTGGCCGACGTGCACAGAGTGTTCGCCGGCGGCGGGAGTTTAACAGCGCGTTTCCTGGTTGGAATGTTTCATGTAGGCGTTTGTACGTCCTTCGCACTCGGTGGATTTGTTGGGGCTGCCGGGCGCTGGACCCCGCGGTGGGGGTGGGGGCGGGAGCCGGGGCGGAGCTGTGGAGGAAGAGTCCTATTTCACCCCTTTCTCCAAACGTCCTCTTGCTGGGACCCCCTCCCACAGGGACCCTGTGTGTGTACGTGTGTGTGTTTGCGTGTGTGCGTGCTGTGTGTGTGCGCACGCGTGTGGCTGGGCCATGTGGTGGGGGCCATGCAGGCCGACGAGGCCGGAGGGGGTGAAGGTTGACACCATGATGCGTGTCTTGGGGGAGGAGCATTTTCTTGCGGGATTAAATCTCGGCCGGAGGACACAGCAAGCGCAGGGCCCTGTTGCTGGGCTCCCACGGGAGGTCGGGACAGTGTGGGGATGTGCAGACACACGAGGGGCTTCTGGGGCGTCTGCGGAGGCCCCCGGCATCTCTGTGCTCATTTGTGGCTGCACCTGTGGGTGAGTGGCCACAGGGCCACCTCGTCCATGTGGCACTCTATTGGGGTGAAACCTCCCAGTGTCGGGTTTACTGGCAGCCCCTCGAGGGCATAGCAGCTCCACCCTCCCCCATCATAAGCCCCCATCCCCCCACCTTCCAGTCTATCAGGACCATCCTCTTCGCTGTGTCTTTATTTTTGGCTGCGTTGGGTCTTTGTTGCTGTGCACGGGCTTTCTCTAGTTGCGGTGAGCGGGGGCTACTCTTTGTTGCAGTGAGTGGGCTTCTCACTGAGGTGGCCTCTCTTGTTACGGAGCACGGGCTCTAGGCTCACAGGCTTTAGTAGTTGTGGCTCGCGGGCTCAGTAGTTGTGGCTCATGGGCTCTAGAGTGCAGGCTCAGTCGTTGTGGCGCATGGGCTTAGTTGCTCCGCGGCATGTGGGATCTTCCTGGACCAGGGCTCAAACCCGTGTCCCCTGCATTGGCAGGAGGATTCTTAACCACTGTGCAGGGAAGTCCCTTCACTGTGTCTTGACAAATAATTTCTGGCTGCAGTCGATGCCGTTTTGCTTTGTAAAAAATGCCTTTATGTGTGCGTAAAATTAGGTTAACATCTGGATGACTGTCCCCCACCCACATTTTCTTGTTGCTGTTCTTTTAGGGCCCCTGCAATCAAATCAAACCTCAGTTTTCACTTCTCCAGGCCAAATACGCGATTCCTTTTGCTGCCTGTGGCGTGTTGTGAAATCCCCCCGGGGCCCCACTGGTCTCCAGGCGTGAAGCCGAGCGAGCTGCCCACGCCTCGTGCGTCACTGTGGGACCAGCCCGGCGCGTGCAGCTGCGCGTCTGCATCCTAAGCAGCTTCCTGAGCTGTGGCCGCACCGGGGGCCGTGCAGATGCTGCGCAGCCTCATTCCCCTTGCAGGCAGAGGGGCCGCCTCCCTCAGACCGGCATTCGCTGGACCCTGGATGAGCCCCCGGGCCCCGCACATGGCTCCCCCCACGGCCAGGCGCTCTGTCGTGCTCACCTGGGCCACTGCCTGTCACTCCTGCTGGCGCCGAGGGAGGGGCACGTCCGCCCGAGAGCTCTGTGCCGCCTGCCCTGGGTTACGAGCGGTGTGCCCGGGGTGGGGGGCCTGGATCCCACTGAGCCAGGCGGCCCCGCCCTGCTCCCCGGAGCCTGTGCTCAGTTACTCCTTCATGTCCCCTGGGACACGCATGTCCCCACCTGCCTGGCGGCTCCTGCGGTCCCTCCCCTGTTCTCATCACTCAGTCCTTCCCTCCTGCCTCCCCCTCCCCCATTCAGCCTGCCCCCCGTGGGCTCTGGAGGACGGCTGTGCCCCCCCGCCCCCGACCTGTTCACACTTTTCAGGGTTGAGGATTCTTCCAAGCAGAGGAATTCAAGGGACCAGCTCAGGACGACCCTGTTGTTTGTGAGCCTCGCCGCACGGGCTTGGCTTGTCCATCCTCTCTGAGGTCGGCAGCCCCGGGTCCTCGCGGGGCAGCACCTCCACCCAGGGGTAGAGCCGCTTCTACGGGATGGCCTCGAGGGTGGAGGCTGAGCCCCAGCCCCCAAGGCTATGTGCCCCGCGCCCTCACCCTCTCCTGGGGGGACATGGAGAAAGGCGGGAGGGGATGACTCTACTCACACCTGGAGGTGCCACCAGGATGCCAGGTGAGGGCACAGCAGGCGGGACCGAGGGCGAGGGTGCCAGCGTCTGAGGGAGGAGGCCTGCTGGGGGAGTGCAGGTGCATGTGCGTGAACAGGCATGCCTACACACACAGACACACGTGACACACAGACCACATACACACAGACACATATGCACACACGCATACGCAAGACCACAGCTCACACTGGGACCAGAGACAAGCGCTCAGACCCGCTCAGCAGTGACAGGCTCGGAGGTCAACGGCAGGCGCTGGAGGCTGTCCCTGGACGTCACCTGTCACCTGTGTGCTCCTGGGACGCGACAGTGCTGAGGAGGGAGCTTGGGGAAGGAGAGCGTATCACCGTGTCGCTGAGTCACACGCGGGGAAGGCATTTTCCCTCCTGTCCGAGGACGCCACTTCCCCCAACACCGGCTCCTCCACGCACCCCCCCGAGACGCCCACCCCTGGAGGGGCCCCTGCGAGTGGGTCTGCCTGCTGAGGGTGACTGAGGAGCCTCAGCCTCACTGCCCCTCCCGAGAGCCCGGCGGGTCCAAGTCCCTGACACACAGCCAAAGCACCAAACCTTCCTTCATGGGAAGTTTTCTGCGCAGCTGAGTCCAGGGCCGACCTGGACGGAGTGTCTGTCCTGTGCCCGGTGCCCTCCGTGTGCACCCTGTCTTCCCCCTACCTGGGTACCCACGCCCTGCGGGCAGGCATCCCTGTGGCCCCCACTGTGTGCATGGGATGAAGTGAGGCCCAGAGGGACCTGGGGCCCTGGGACCGGGTGCGCAGAGGGGCTCCTGCCTGGTGCCTGACCAGAAGCGCATCTGCTGACCCTGGGGACGCAGGGGAGCCCCAGGGCTGGCAGGGCGGGGGCTCAGGGCCCCTCCAGCTCACCTGCGCCCCCCGCCCAGGCCCAGGCGCAGGGCTGCACTGCCTGCAGCTCCGTATACTCTGGGAGAAAAACCTCATATCACAACCTCTGGATCCTGGGGTCCCAGAATCGTCCCGATTCAGATTTTCTGTGACTACTCACCCCATCTGTACCTGAGGGACGTGACCGCCTGGAATTCCTCCCCCGCAGCAGCAGGTCCCGACATGGCTCGCTTGGAGCAGCCGCCCCGGGTGGACCGCGGGCACCAGGATCACAGGGGGCGGGTGGGGCCGCCAGGAGACGGTCACCCGACGGGGATGCCGCCCACCACCCCCGCCCTGCGTGGGTGCCCCTCTGCCCACCTGCCCAGGTGCGGTCCGCCGCCGGGAGCTCAGGGAAGGCGTGGCGTCAGAGGAGAGACACAAGAAGAGCGTGAGGCTTCCGCGGCCCCCAGGCCACAGGGCGCGGGGCCTGTGAGGGGCCGGCTCTGCCCAGCCCGCCTGCTGCCCCCTCTGCCCGCCATGCCTGCCCCTGTCCTGGGCCTCTCCCGACACGGCGGGCACAGGGCTCGGCGGCCCCGAGCTGGGCCACTCGGGTGGTTTGAAGGCCCGGTGGCTCCGGCCGCCTCGTCCTCACTCGCTGCCTTTGGGCGCTGTCTTCTTTGCGCCCACACCTCCCTTACCAGCCACTCCGTCCTGCCGGGGCCCTGGACCCAGCCCTGGAGCAATTCCGCAGCCTCAGAGCCCCGTGGGATTTTAAACAGTGTAAGGTGCCCTGGCCATGCCCGCACCCCGTCCCTAGCGTGTAGCAGCCTCACCCCGGGGCTGGGAGCCCCCCTACCAAGCGCTGGGAGCCTGAAGATGTCCCGCGCCTCCATTTCTGCCTCCTGTCCCCAGCTGTACTCGGTAGTTGCTTATTTGCAAAACGGCCTCTGATTAAAGGTCTGGATCGGGGCTGAGCGGCCCTTCAACAAAGAACCACGAGTCCCCCCTGGGGTGGGTGGGTGGGTGTGAACGCGCGGTGGCTCCTGGGCCCGCCAAGGGGACTCGGGTGGCAGCTGGAGGCTCTGGGGCTTCTGAGCACGGAGCCAGGATGCTGGGGGAGCCGCGTGCCCAAGGTGGACGGGAGGGGGCCGGTGCGAGGGCTGGGCGGGCAGCGCCGGGGGTCCGGAGAGGCCTCTGCTGAGAGGAGCCCCGGGGCCCCCTCCGCCCGTGCCCCGTCCGGGAGCCACTGCGGGCGTCACCCCCGCTGCACCCCGGGACCTGCGGGCGGAGGGCGCTCGGCTGTTCGGCAGCCGCGTGGCTTTCCTGCAGACCCGGGACGTGTCCCGACCGCACCTGCAGGGCTCCCGTCCCGGGGCCGCGGCACTGGCTGCGCTGCACCTGCCGTGGGTGCGCCTGCCGCGGGGCCGCATACCTGGCGCTGGGCTGCAGGCCCCGGCCTGCTCTGCATCCTGCTCTGCCCGTGGTGGCGAGACTCTGCACGGCCAGGATTTCCTACCCGGCACGGCGAGGGGGGGACGTGCTGTCCCTTAACTCTCCATCTTACCTGTTTTCTTTAAAACAAATTCTCGCTGTGAAAACGGTGCTCCCAGTCCGGGAATGCCCTCCTCCCGGCCCTCCTCTCCCTCCATCGCCCCCTCCCCACCTCCTTCTTTCCGAGAAAACAGCGGCTCCGGTTTCCTGGACTCTGTGCTCCCTGCAGGTGGGGCAGTGGGACTCTTCTCACCTGGCTTGTGGTCTGCAGACACCGGACCTGGGGCACCGTGCACAAACCAGCAGGAGGGTTTTCAGAGTCCTTGGCAAGAAGGAGGTGCATCCACTTCCCCACTGACGACTGACCCTAGTTTCTAGGGCTGCTGTGTTCCTTCCTGAATTTTACGAGTCAAAATCAGCACCAAGTCATATACAGAAATTCAAGGAGGCAAGAAGCCTGTTCTGCACTTAGTCCAATTTACACTGTCCCGTTTAGGAACACGGCAAGCAGACCCAGGTATGAACTTGGCTGGTTCGAGCTCCCATATCTTGGACGCAAGCTCATGTTTACTCAGTGGGCTTTTAGGCTCTTGTGCTTTCACGCAAACCCTACATCCTGTTAATTCCTCTGTAATATTTCAGCACCTTAGAGACAGCGCAGCAAGCACATGGAGCTTTGAGTGTGGTTTGTCAGGGAGAGACGTCAGCCGGACGGTGCTGACTGCTTTGGGCTTAGTGGCGTCTTGGGGTGAGAGGAAAAGTCAAGGGACTCGAATGTTCCTCTTGAAGGGAATAAACTACTGTATGTTTCTGTGAGTCTGTGATGAGGGTGGTGTGTGTGTGTGTGTGTGTGTGTGTGTGTGTGTGTGTTAACAGGGGGGCAATTTCGTTAAAACAAGACTCCAAGAGTGTCATGTTAATGAAAATCATAGTGATGCTTCCATTGGAGTTTTATCCTGGCTTCATGAGATTCATTTCTCTAAATACATTAGATTATTGAAGGTATTTCTAGAGACATCCTTCATCTACCTTTGGCTTCATCACTTAAGTGAGGCCCCACATTTGTCCACAGGGAGTGCCCAGAGCTGGGTTCTTCAAGTCAAGGCTGCCTGTATTTTTTAATATAAATTTATTTATTTATTTGATTTGATTTTTGGCTGTGTTGGGTCTTTGTTGCTGCGCGCGGGCTTTCTCTCCTTGTGGTGAGCGGGGGCTACTCTTCGTTGCAGTGCACAGCCTTCTCATTGCAGTGGCTTCTCTTGTTGCGGAGCATGGGCTCTAGGCACGCGGGCTTCAGTAGTTGTGGCTCACAGGCTCAGTACTTGTGGCACGCAGGCGCAGTAGTTGTGCATCGTGAGCTCTAGAGCGCAGGCTCAGTAGCTGTGGCGCAGGGGCTTAGTTGCTCCGCGGTATGTGGGATCCTCCCGGACCAGGACTAGGACCCGTGTCCCCTGCGTTGGCAGGCGGATTCTTAACCACTGCGCCATCAGGGAAGCCCTGCCTGTGTTCTTATTTATTCATCACCTACGAGCCCCTGGTGAGAACACTGGCCCCCATGTCCACCACATACCTTTATTAATCTCGTATTCATATCACACTTTACAGTTTACCAAACGGCACCGTAGGCTTATTCTTACTCATTCTCAAAGACCCTGTGAGGTGAAGTGGAGGCAGAGAGAGTAGGCGCTTTTCCCACTTTCTGTGAGCTGCACTTGTGGGGTAATCGGTAGCCTGTGCGCAGGGTGACCGTAGGCCCAGCTTTGCCAGGACAGCCCCGATCGCACTGGCCTGAGGGGACCACAGCTTCCCCTCTCAATCTCGATGCACGGTGCACACTCTGGCCCCCACCGTCCACAAATCACTCTGCACTTCTGTCAGATGTTCAAGTCCACGTGGCCCGTGTCGGGCCGTCAGAGCAGGACCGCAGTCGGGGCCTGGCGCAAACCTGCCCTTCCCCACGGCTGGGGTCCTTGGGCTGCTTCCTGGCACTTGGCGAGAGCCCCGTCACCACTTCTGCGTTTGCTGCTGGATCCCGTGTCCTCGGCTCCTTGGCATCTGCTTCTCCACATGGAAATCTCTCTGACGCTGCCCTGGCCTCGGTGAGGGGTCCAGCCCTCCCCATCCCAGAGGACTTCTGCCGTCCCCCCAGCAGCCCGCAGTGGCCTCACCTCTCCTCCCACCCCCCTTTGTGTGTGGCTGCCCTCGTGGCTGGGCGGGGCCCAGCCTAGTGTCCTGACTGCTCCTGGTTCCGGAAACGGGCGCCTTTACATGCAAATTGGAAATTCCATGAAAGAAAGAACATTCCCAGGTGTTTCTGACATGAAGAGCCCTGGAGAGGCTCAGCGGTCCCACCTGTGCGCCTAAACCACGTGGCGGCCCAGCCGCCAGGAAGCCTCTGCAGGGAGCTGTCCTCAGTCACCCTGAGCGGCAAGAAGACTAGATGTCCCCGTCCACGACCGTGAGGAAAGGCCTTTACCGTTAGAACCAGGCAAGGGCTGCGTGTGGCCTGGCTCTGCACCACTTTGGCGCGTGGAGGAAGTTTCTTGACTTCCCTAAACCCTGACTTCCTCCATTGGAGGGACAGTGGATCTCAGATGAGATGAGAGGTCATGCCCTTGGTTGCCCCCAGGACCGAGTGGGAAGCGTGGGGTGATCGCATAGCATTTAGCGTGACACCTCAAGCAAAAGTGCTTGTTGGGGTTTTGTATGGTGTGTCACTGAGGTCACAGGGACTGTCTTATTCCTCTTCTGACTCCGTTGTATCTAAAGGTTATTAGGGACCAGATGGTTGTCATTAGTCTCTGGACGGGCCTGAGCTCCAGGCTGACCGCTCCCACAAGGAGGCGGTGGCTCGGCCCCTGCTGCCCCTGGAGAGAGGTCGTGCCCATCCCTCTGCCTGATCTGTCCCTGCTCGCCGCCCTGGGCTCTGAGCCACTGTGCCCTCTTCCACACCAGACTTGGGGGTGGGGACAGGAAACGGGTGCGCAAGGCCCGGGGCAGGATGACCTGGATGCCACCCAGTTTTGTCAAACGCCCTCTGGGTGGACAGCCTCTCCCGCAGGGGTGCCGAGTCCGGCCAGGCAGCAGGAAGTGGAGACAGACAGGGGATGCGGGTCTCGGGGGAGGAGCGTTTTCCTGGTGGATTCGGTGGGTGGCACAGGGCACAGGAAGCCACGCTTAGGACGCGGGGACCTTGAGCAGTGCACGCCTGTGGGGAGGCGATGTGGAGTCTCCAGGCTGTCCCCAGCCCGGCCGCCCCTCCTCTTGCTGGGAAGTGGGCACCTCCTGGCTGGCTCTCAGGTGTGTTTGGGGACGGCTCCTCCTTCAGTGGAGACCGAGACTGGCGACACTTCAGGAGGTCCTGTGCTCCACCTGGATGGAGCGCCGCCCCTGAGCTGGGGGACGCACGCGACTTCTGCCCTTTCTGGGCATTGCCAGGCGATTGCACCGTCAGTGCATCGTAACGAACGCTAGTCTGGGGACAAGTCTATTCCGTTATGTATCTTTTATAGCAGCCCCACGTGAACCCTGACAACTGGGAGGGTTGGGGGCGGTGAGAAAACACATCAGGGAAGGTGCACCTGGAGGAACCTTCTCTAGACACGGCTGTCTTTACAGTTTCCGAGAGTATGCGATGGGAATTCCCTTGAACAATCTCCTTTCATTCAGAGTGACATAACTCTTGCTGGGCCGGGGGGAGGGGCCGTCACAGGGATGCCCGGCGCTGGGGGGACGGCAGGGGCATCGCAGGGCGCGGAGCCCTCATCCACATTGCGGACCAGGCGAGGCCAGGGGCTGACTTAGACTTAGGCTGGGTTACCACCCCCCTTCCCGGCTTAGCCCGAGGTGGGACTCATGAATGTTTTGGATGATTTTATAATGCAGGCAATTGCAGGCTTGGCTTCTCACAAGTGCAATCTTGTTCCCAAAGATATTTGCAGGTTAAGAATGCAGGACTACCAGTTTTCAGTGATAGCTTTCAAATCCTGTAGTTGAAAAACAAAAGGATTGTTTCCCAAACAGAATCTCTCTGTGCTGCGTGGAGGCCATGCAGCCCCCCAGAGGGGCCTCCCAGGGCGCGGGGTGGGGGTGGGTGGGTGGGTGGGAGGGGAGGGAAGCCCTGCTTAGAGGAGCCAGTGAGAGGAAGGCTGCGTTCAACTCTCCAGGTTATGACCGCTTCCCGCAGCCCGACCCCGCCGCCCCGAGGCAGGCGCAGTGCCGAGCGGGCAGGACGGGCTGAGCCTGGGCGGAGGTCGGCAGTGGGGCCCAGCGCGGAGCACGAGGACACAGGGGTCCTCAGAGGGATGCGGGTACTCGGATGAGCTGCCCTGGAGTCGAGTGACTCCTTGGTGCTAAAGTCCTCTGAGTCACCACAGTGGTGGCATGAAGAGAGGCCGGGACTCTAGCAAGGTGCAGGCGGAGGCGGCTGGGGCAGGTCTGGAAGAGGGGCAGGGGGCAGGGCGTGCGCTGAGCTGCCCGGGAGGCTGTGGCTTCTCCCCCAGGTGCTGGCACCCTCTTCAGTTCCACCGCAATTACGGAGAATTGTTTTAAAGGTTTTTTTTAGTTTTAAATAAAGTAATAAAACAGGGTTATCCACGTGGAAGTCAATTTGTACCCAACCTACAAGACGTTTAGGGACAGACGCAAAGCATTAGTTCTTTGCATCAGGAGTTCAAATCACGGTCAGTTAGGGCCCACGCGTTGGCAAAGAAGTTAAAAGACGGTGCGGCACAGGGACGGGGTCTGCGTTGGCCCAGCCGGCCTTCCCGGAGGGTGTGAGGTCACATGCGCTGGAAATCTCAAAATGATGCAGGCCTGAAAGCCAGCATTCCTACTTCTACAAAGTTACCCCAAGTAAGTAAGCGATGATGCATGTGAAGAGATTTATCTACAAGGACAGTTCATTTCGGGAAGTATTTGTAACAGCAAAAATATGGGAATATCCAAATGCGAACGGCAGGGAAAGAGCCTCACAAGCCCTTCTCTCTCAAGCTGCCACCTGATGCCCAGGGGCACCCGCTGGAGAGTGGGGGGCAGGGGGAAGGCAGGGCTGTCTTCAGGGCTTCCTGGCCAGTGGGCGCAGAGTGATGTGACCCCAGACGAGGGGCTGCACAAGGGGAGTCCCAGGTGTGGGGGGAATGCACTGAGGGGCAGGGCGGGGGATGGGGACCAAGAATGGGGTCCAGGTGGAGACACAGCAGAGCCAGGCAGAGAGGGAGCTCCGCATGTGCCGGCAAGGGAGGCACCCGGCTGACTCCAGAGGGAAGCTGAGAGCTGCACCCAGGCCTCGGCCCTCAGATCCAGGGAAGAGCACGTCCCGCCTCCGCCCACCCACAGATGGGTTCGCCTCCTGGTGTCCCGCGGTACTGTCCATCCCTGATGTTTACCCAGGGCCGCTCTGGGCAGCGGGCTGTGCCCTCAGACGCCTCCAACAGTAGCACAGATCGTATGAAGACAGGTTCCGTGTCTCTGAATCTTCCTCAGGGCCCAGCAGAAAGATGTTTCAATGCTAAATGCCAGAATCATTGTGCTCTGGATGCCATCTTGATTATTTACTGCTCCAAAGGAAATTCAGTAGTTTCGGTGATTTTTTTATTTAACATCTTTATTGGAGTATAATTGCTTTACAATGGTGTGTTAGTTTCTGCTTTATAACAAAGTGAATCAGCTATATGCATACATATATCCCCGTGGGATAGGGAGGGTGGGAGGAAGAGACAAGAGTTTCAGTGATTTTTAAACGTGTGCCCAGCATCTTTCTGACGTGAGGAAAATAACTCATGATGATATAGTCTCTCTATTCATTTCATTCATACAAACATTTTATGACAGTTATGTGTCAACAGACAGTCTAGGTGATAACCTGTCTCTGCAGTGTTCACTCGTCTGGCCAAACCCAACCACAGCTAATAAGGAACTCCTTGTCTTCGTCTAGCTTAGTGGCATCTTACACCAAAGTTGAATGATATATGTTAGTCAGCCCTGACCCCTCTCACCAAACACGCAATTCACCATCACCTTCTGAGCTAAGCAGGAAAAATACACAACACGGATGAGCCTCTTTTTCTACTCACTTGAGACAACAAGACATTTAGGAATTCACACCTCATTGAATTCATTTGGATCTTTGAATACTTGGGCTTCAAATTCTTTCTGGCTCTGCAAAATGAAAGTGCTCAAATTAGTACAGACTTTCAAAAAAATAAACAAAAAATGTTCCTTAGGCCTCCTAACATCCGAAGAGACAGGCAGTGACCGAGGAAGAGTGGGGTTGGGGACCTGGGGGGCTGCGTGTTCACCCGCAGGCGCGGACTCCGCTCCAGCCCAGCGCTGGTTCTGGGCCCGCAGGGTGGGCGAGACCACATGGCCTGGCTCCCAGGAGCCCCCGCCATGAGCTTAGGCTCTTGGCCAGAAGCTGGGAGCTCAGCTCAGTGCAGTGGGGGCTGCAGGAGTGCGTGCACGTCGGGGGTCCAGGGAGCTCAGCACGGCGAGGGAGATGCCTCCTGGAGCGGGAGGCTCTGGACGGAGAGCTGGGGGTGGGGGAGGGACGAGGTCGAGTAAGACAAGAACCCAAGGGACTACCACCTGGGCTTTCTCAACAAGGCGGGGGTGACCTCGGCAAGAGCTGTTGCAAGAGGGGGCGGGAAGAAGCGATGGTCGTGTAGGTCATAAATATGGACAATTCGTCCAAGATGCTTGGCTGTGACAAAACAAGCCTTGGACAGGAAATGAAAGCAGGTGTGGAATTAGGGGAAGTTCTCTCCTTTTCTTCCCTCCCTCCCTCCATTACTTCCCTTTTGTTTGTCAGATGTGACAGGTTTAGGTCTTTAAATTCTGGTGGGAAGGTTTTAGCAGTGAGGAAGGAGGTTGAAGATGTAGGGTAAAGATGAAGGTAAATGATAGAGTTTCTGAGGAGATGGAAGGACATAGATCCAGGACTCTCCATCAGGCACTTCTGAGATCTCTCCACCCACCCACCGATCTATCCACCTGTCCATCCACCCGTCCACCCGTCCACCCATCCACCCATCCATCCACCCATCCACCTGTCCACCCATCTACCCATGCACCCACCCACATATCCATCCACCCACCCATCCATCCACCCATCCATCCATCCATCCATCCATCCATCCATCCATCCATCCATCCATCCACTCAACATTTACTAGGGACCCACCATGTGCTACACAGTACATGTGAGGAAATATGGTGAAAACCCTCCAAGTTCCTGCCTTAGGGACCTACATCTACACGTTGAGACAGACAATAGTGAGTAAATACGTTCTGTGTGATGATAAGAACTATGAAGAAAAGGAAGCAGGGTCGGGGATGGAGGAGAAGTGAAGATGACCAACAGCCTCTGAGCAGAGACTGAACGAGGCGAGGTCTGGGGGAAACGTTCTGGGCAGCGGTCACGGTGAGCACAAGGGCACCAGGGAGGCAGGGTAGGTGGCCGGGGGGGCTCCAGGGGAAGAGAGGACAGGACACAGCAGGAGACGTGGCTGGAAAGAGAGAAAGGGGCCTCATGCAGACTTCAGGGCCCACTGGGGAGGGGCTCGAGCCCAAGAAGGGCATGAGAGCCTTTGTGTTCTTACATGTACTGGATATTGTGGAGGACAGTCAGTAGGGGAACAGCAGTGGAAGCATGACCTGGGCTGGGTGACTGATGACAGCGACTTGATGGAGGCTGGTGGCCAACAGACGTGGGAGAAGAGATTATATTCAAGGGCTTATTTTGAAAGAGTAGCGGAAAGTGTTACAAGAGAGAGGTTAAGGATGACTCCTAGGGTTTTGACTGAACACCTGAGTGTGTGGGGTGTCACTTACTGAGTTAGGGGAGGCTGGGGGAGGGGCAAGTTTGGGGGGAAATCCAGAGTTTATTGAGATCATCTACTCTGTATGTTAAGAAGGCAGCTGGAGAGACAGACTGGAGATTGGGGTGGGTGGGTATAGGGTAATATTTATATATCGCATCACTCCATCTGCCTAAAATCTTCCAACAACTCCTCACGACCTTCAAGAAAAACCAGCTCCGAGCTCCACGGACGTGGCCCTCTGTGTCTTCCAGCCTCATCACCAGTCTCGTGACCCCAGAGGCTCTTCTAATACAGGTTCCTTTGTATCCCCCCCACCCCTCGCTCATGCATGTCCTTCTCTCTGCTTGGGCCCTTCTCCCCCTTGTGCATCTGGCCGACCGCTGTGTCCGCAAAGACCCAGGGACACTTCCTTGTCCCTCCAGTGATCGCCCCATCTCCCTGCAGCCGGTTTCCATGCTCCTTCTTGACTACACATACCTCCCTGAGCTCCAGCACCAGGGCCCCGGTGACCTAGGACAAGTTGCCTAAACCCTCCTGGCCTCGGTTTCCTCGTTTGTACAATGACGACAATAGTACTGCCTACTTCCTAAGGTTGTCAGGCGATGGAGTGAAACCACACAGGCGCAGCACTTTTGGCACCGCTGGCAGAGATGGAGCATTGCTCCAGGCACTGACTAGTGTAATAATAACGGTTATCACACTGTTGTGTGACTAGTTTTGTGTTGGCTTTTCCCTGCTCTTGAGGGCGGCCCTGGAGCGTTTCATCCGGGTTTCTGGCCCACATTACGCTTCCATAATCGTTTCTTACAGGAAAAAACAGGTCAGTGAATGAAAAAGTCGCACCTGGCTACAGTAGTACAGTGGCATGAACCAGCCCCTCTTCCGAGGCGGCCTTTCTCTTTCTAGAAGCTGTTCTCTGCGGGCGAACGTGAGTCATCGGACCACTTGCCAAACCAAGAAGTCCTGGGCTGTGGCTCCTACATGACATTTTGGTCACTGTTCTGTGAACGTAGTGCCGTTACCTTTGGGTCAGGAAGACACGGTCCAAACGCTTCCAGCAGAAGAGTCTCCTCCCTCACAGCCTGTTCATAGTCTGCGAAGGACAGCTTCCCGTCGTGGTCGTGGTCCTGGGGGCGACCGGCCACACCGCAGTTAACATGGAAAACACAACACAAACACACACTGTCTTCTCATGGCCCAGTGTTCACAAAGAAGACGTCAGAAAAGTATGAGGCTAAGTACTGAAATTGAAAGAAACTGTCATATTATGATAAAGGAGCACAGTCCGAGTGCTGTCTTTCACCAGGCAGGAAACTGAGAGTTACTCTAATTTGAATTCTTATTTCTACCCCATATCTGTGGATTTCACGAGAAAACTCTAAATTACCCATCGTACCATTTTCTTCAGGGTTATTTCCACCAAGTCTTTGATTCCTTCGTCCTCCTCGGACGGCTGCTTCAGGAGGTTATTCTTCAGCATGTGGAACATCTCCTCCTTCGAGATGAAGCCGTCGCCGTTCAAGTCAAACACGTCAAAGCAATCTTCAAGAAAGAAGTACGAATGTGCTGCGGCCAGGAAGGCAGCCTTGGCTCTGATGCTGGTCCAGGCCCAGGGCTCCAGTGGTGTTTTGATCAAGCCTCGGGCCTCAGTGCAATCAATTCCCCTAATAAACGCCTGATGTCTGCTTACTGAATAGACTCAACAATCCTCAGAAAGTTTCCTACACTTAGCTTCAAAGAGCAGGCCAAGGGACAACAACTTACCATTCTCATCGTGAAAACCTTGGAAAATGGATTGAAATGTGCCTCTTAAACAGAGTTCATTGGGATGAATTAGGAATTAGCTAAGAATCAGAAACTTGAATCGATGCTGTATGATGACAATTTGAGTAACAAAATATGTAAAACACTTAATACCTAAACACATGTGTACGTGGTCAGCATGTGCACTACACACCTCTGTGGTCTTGCTTGGCATGGATTCCGCCTCAGAATTTCTTGATTTGCCTTTTTATTAATTTTTTTCAACCCTTATTATTGACCTGAACTTGCTCCATAAAAGAGGCTGATGGGAATTCACACCAAGCAAACAACAGACAAACCCAGCCACTGGCTGGGCTGGAGGACATTGATTTACATTCTTTAGATGTACTTATCATAAAGTATAAACCAATAGGATAAGATGAAGTCTTACATTTCATTTTTTCTTCCAGAGTTCCTCGAAGAAACACTGATAATCCATAAACCCACTCTGATACAGTTATGCGACCATCATTGTCTTTGTCAAACACTCGGAATACTAAAAAAAAACGAGAGAAGTGAAATATGACATTTGTGCTGCGTTTCTATTCTCAGTGATGGACCCGCACGGGCACTACACACTTCTGAAATTTAGGCAAAACTTCACGACCTTATGGTCCCATGTACTCATTTGAGAAAGGAGGAAACTAAGATGTCATAACATTGGAAAACTCTTTTACTTAAGCTTTCACATTTTCCCTTTATACTTTGTGGGAACCAATAAATTCTGAATATCTAAATACATGAATCAACAATGAACATATACACATATAGGTACATTAAATTTGTTGATATATGAACATAAAACATATAATTTTATATTTTGTTACCCAAGAAAAGTACTGCTATTACATGATAGATAAGATTATATCTTTTGTGTGTGTGTGTGTGGTACACGGGCCTCTCACTGTTGTGGCCTCTCCCGTTGTGGAGCACAGGCTCCAGACGCACAGGCTCAGCGGCCATGGCTCACAGGCCCAGCCACTCCGCGGCATGTGGGATCCTCCCGGACGGGGCACGAACCCGCGTCCCCTGCATCGGCAGGCGGAGTCTCAACTACTGCGCCACCAGGGAAGCCCTATATCTTAATTTTTATTGGAATACTCTTGATGATGTAAGGAAATTTAAATGTCCTTTTAAAACTATTATTTATTATTCTATTTACTAAGTAGAAATATAAATAGTTCTGGTTTTCTGATGTAAAGAAAGGAAACCTAGTTATTCAAGTTGACTTTGTCCTCTTCCTAAATACACAAAAAGAGTGGTCTCTATCTTCTTCCCTACCATGCTTCCCTATGAATATAAAAATTAAATTTTTATGTTCAAATGGATTTGGGAACACAGAACATGAAGCTTCCCACCCAGAGTTTGTCCAAACTCCCAACTGATTTTCCCAGTTATTGCTGGATTTGGCCCGCCTAGACACTGACGTCGCTCACCTCTGTCCATGATCATGTCGTCCGTCATCCCACATGTCACGTGCAGGATGTTCCGAAAGGCGCTCCGATCCAGCCCGACGACCACGCCCTGCCGCTCTCTCACATCACCCACCAAGTGATAGAAAAGATTGATAAGGCATTTCACTTCCAATTTAGTAACTGTGAAAGAATGAAATTGAGATATAACAAAAACGCCTTTGAATCTTTAATGTCCAACTTAAACTTTGCACAAATGAGTTTTGTAGACAAACAACACTGGAATCATCAATGGGCAGCTGTCAACAGCAGACGATCCTCTTTTGAGATTCGTGACCCTCAAGTTAACAGAGGGTGGTCACTACCCAGAAGTTCCCACTGAAGTAAGGGCAGCAGCCTTCCCTCCAAACAGATGTAGGTGCAGAGTCACATGTAGAAAAAGGACGATAACATTAGCCAGGTCACCTGAATGCGGATTGTGGGGTCTGATTCTAAGTAACCATGGTGATGTTAAAAATGGTAACTTTCCCCCAGCATTTTGATTATAGGCATTCGTAAGATTTACAGTTTAACTTTTCCCTGGAAATAGATACCAGCCTCCCCCAAACCAGGCAATAACTTTCATCTCACATTAGCCTTCGTGAAGCCGTGAGCCAGATTTTGGAAATCAGAGTCGCCTATTTTCCAATAAAGAAGGATTTAAGCATATTCTAGCACCCAGTAAGGTTCTCGCTGTGAGGGATGGAAATTAACAGGCATCCATGCTGCAGCACTTTGGAGGGAGGACTTTTTTGTCTAAAGGGTGTGCACACACATGCATGCTTGCATACACACGACTGCATAGAGGGCGGTGCTGTAAACACTGAGCTAATTGTGTCCCCATCGGCTGTCCAAGGTGTGTAGGTAGAAGGATTAGTGTCTGGCATTAAGAACATAAAGGTGAGTTTAAATATGAAGTAAAGGTGGAAGATGGGGAAAATCTTATTTCAAAACAAGACAAAATTAAGGTTGAGTATTTTTAAAAACCAGGATGGAAGCTGTGTGATTTAAGGGAAAACAGCCCAAAGAAATGGATAAATCCCACCTCAGCTTGCAGGCCAGGATAGGCTTGAGGGCGATTTCCAGTTTGGGGTGCCACAATTTAAGACAAACATTCAAAACGTTGGAAAACAAATGATTTAGTAAATAAATTGATAAAAAGTAGAAAATAATGTAATGGCTATAATTTTAAAAAGAGCCTTTACTTGCCACAGAAAATGGTATGAATGGTATGTCACTTCTTCTTCAAAAAATTACACACAGAAATACTACATAATCCAGTGATTCCACTTCTGGGTATTTGCCCCAAAGGATTGAAAGCAGGGACTCTGATACTTGTACACCATTATTCATAACAGCAGTCGTCACAACAGCCAGAATGTGGGAGCAATCCAGGTGTCCATGGGTGGATGAGTGGATGAATAAGATGTGGTCCATCCATACAATGGACTATGATTCAGCTTTAAAAAGGGAGGAAATTGTGACTCATGCTACAACTTGCCTGACTCTTGACTACATCATGCTGAGTGAAACAAGCCAGATGAAAAAGGACAAATATTATATGATTTCACTTATATGATGTACCCAGAGTGGTGAAATTCATAGAGACAAAAAGTAGACAGTGGGTGCCAGGGGCTGTGGGAGGGAGAAGTGGGGAGCAACAGTTTAATGGGGACAGAGTCTCAGGTGGAAAGATGAGAAAGTTCTGGACGTGGATGGTGGTGACAGCTGCACAATGTGAATGTACTTCGTGCCACTGAGTGGTGCACTTAACATAATTAAAATGGTAAATTTTATGTATGTACATTTAACCACAATAAAAAACTCTAAAAATAAAAAGTGATGTTAATGGTTGGGGAAGAAAAACTTGCATGAAGAATGATGCAGTCTGATCACATATATGAAATGCTAGCTGAGGGGATGCTGATTAGCCATTTTTCTTTCTCAGCTGAAATAAAAATGAAAGAGTATTAGCTTAATTTATTCCCCAAAAGATCCAAGATGGGTAATTTTTCCATAGGAAAAAATTCTCTTGCTGAAATGTTTCTTATATCATGCCACAACTAAAAGATCCACGTGCCGCAACTAAGACCCAGCGCAGCCAAATAAATAAATAAATAAATAAATATTGAAAAAAAAAAGAATACAATACTAAATGAAATTAAGGAAATTTGAGAATAGATTTTCATCTTTTTGGATTGGTGTAAGTCTGCTGTGCAGATCAGATCTGCAGAATGGTGGATTAACTAGACAACCATTTAAGATACTTTCTTCTTTGATTCTACAAACTCTATCCATTTCATCTTGGTGGGATTATCACCTGGCAACTAAAAGGAAATCTGACTTTAGAAGAAAGGTCCTCTGTTTAAAGAAACTTAAAGTTATTATAACGCCCAT
Source organism: Mesoplodon densirostris (assembly GCF_025265405.1). Lineage (NCBI taxonomy): Eukaryota > Metazoa > Chordata > Mammalia > Artiodactyla > Ziphiidae > Mesoplodon > Mesoplodon densirostris. Next base: position 1,588,912 of record NC_082673.1, read on the forward strand.
GATTAGTCACTATTTCTATAGAATTTAACTAGTAATCATCAAGGTTCTTACGGCTCACTTTAAAAATTTTATGTAGGAGAAAAATCAAAAGAGTTGACTGGTTTTCTTGCCATGTTTTCACTTATCTTTTCCTTTTATAAATTTATTTTATTTTTGGCTGCATTGGGTCTTCATTGCTGTGTGCAGGCTTTCTCTAGTTGCAGCGAGCAGGGGCTACTCTTCGTTGCAGTGCACAGGCTTCTCATTTCAGTGGCTTCTCTTGTTGTGGAGCACGGGCTGTAGGTGCACGGGCTCTAGGTGTGTGGGCTCTAGGTGCGTGGGCTTCAGTAGTCATGGCGCGAGGGCTCAGTAGTTGTGGCTCGCAGGCTCTAGAGCACAGGCTCAGTAGTTGTGGTGCACGGGCTTAGTTGCTCCACATGTGGTATCTTCCCGGACCAGGGCTCAAACCAGTGTCACCTGCATTGGCAGGCGGATTCTTAACCACTGAGCCACCAGGGAAGCCCTCACTTACCTTTTAATATGTTCACAGAATATCTGCAATACATTGAAAACTCACTTGAACAGGAACTAAATCAAATTCAGTGTTCGTTGTGTATAGCAGTTATTGCATTGTTTATTTAAAATGTTTACTAGATGTTTAAGATCTGGCCTTTTCCCAGAAATGAAAGTATTTTAAGAAAAACAACAGGACAAAACTCTCATCAGATTATAATAACCCAAATAATATCTTATAGAATGACTTTTTTTAGATGTTTAAGATGCTTATTCACAGCCTTTTATTTCCAGCACCATCCTGACAGGATTTCCTACCACTCATCATATTAGATACTAAGTATGATTAGAAGGCACTAGATCTCATAATCTCTAGAACGACATCAAAACATGTTTGTTCTTTCTTTGCACAGTGGGAGTCGTCTGGGGATTATGGCTTCTATTTTTTTCAAAGGGGCAGTAGTTTTGCAATCAGCACTCAACTTCTAAGATTGCTCATCAGATATCTCCCTCATCTAAGCCATATCCATAGCGTCCTTGCCCAAGCAGTCCTGTTTTTCAGTCCGAATATAATTTTAAAGTTACCTGTGAAATTCTAGGACCACTTTTCAGAATATGTGTGAGATGGGAGCAGATGTCTTCAATAGGTGTCCATCTTGCCACCTGCCAAGTCCAATCCTTTACTTTGCTGGAAAGTTGGGTCTAGAGTTGGGAACAGATTCTTTACCATGTTTTTAGCTTTGTGGAGCTCCTTGGTTTCCAGGCACATTTCCTTGCTCTGAGATACAGGTTTCTGTGCCACTTCACCGTATCTGTCCTAAGGATGTTCAACCACTGATAACCATTTTCCCTTATAGGTCTCTTGTTAATTCCCCAAACTTGGACCTTGTCAGTTGATTTGCTCTAAGAAGAGCTGTTGGTTGGGCTACTTTTCTTGAGTTCGGTGGTTTTTAGTGCTTGTTTTCCACCTGTGTCTGAAGCTAAATCCACATGTGTCTCCAGGGTATATAAATCACGTTTCTATAACGTAAGGGTAAGTTAAGAGAAGGTTTGAGAAGCAAGTATGTGCATGTGTGCGGGTACAGCACTAGATACCTGGATACCTGGAAATGCGACTTAAGATCATGGGTGCCGGGGGTGCCCGCCCCAAGGAGTTGATGCTGGTGTTCCCTTCCAGGCTTCTCTTTAGGGTCGGGCGTTGAGAGGCCTCCGACTGCGCTCAGGCTCTGCAGGCGGGACACTAGCACCGGGCAGGACAGGACCTGGCCCAGGAGTCTCTGCACACCCGGCACCTGATTCTTACTTACAATGCTTGCAATTTTTAGTTAAGGAGTCCGTCAGCTTCTGAAGCTTCTTGCGGTTCATGCCGGCCGCTCAGGGAACCGGGCCGCGGCCCGTGTCCAGTGGGGCGGCTGCCGGGACCCTCGCGAGGTCTGGGCCTGGGGCTGCCGGCGAGTCTCCCCTGTGCGCGTGCGCAGGTCCTAACACGCGACGTGGCCATGGCAACGGCTAGGCGGCTGCCGATTGGCTGCCTGGCTGAGGCGGGCGAGGTCCTAACCCGCGGCGTGGCCATGGCAACGCCTGGGCGGCAGCTGATTGGCTCCCGGGCCGGCACTGTCTCCCTGGGAGGGCCGGCCAGGCGCGCTGGGACCGCGTTCCGACTGTGACGTCGGCGGGTGACCCTCCAGGTGTGGCTGGCTCGAGTTCACAGCCCCTTTAATGAGATGCACCGTGAGTCCTCAGGGCTGAATTCTGTGGGGATGTCTTGGGTGGTGAGCGCGACACCAGAGAGGCTTCAGGTCCTCAGGGAGGTCTGGGAACTCGGGGGTTGCAGGAATGAGCACGTGTGGTCCAGACGACGGCTTTTCGGGTGCGGGAGGGTGAGGGGCTCGCTCTCAGGTTGCCAGTCCTTTTGCCAGGAGGGAGTCTGCCACAGGATATCTTCAAGTTTTTGGTGATGTTACAGAGAGCAAGAGGCGCTTGGACTAGTTCCCCGCCCCCCCCCATTCATTCTTGAGGCGGGGCTGGAGGCTGTCTGTGGAGTCTGGGGAGAGCCCCTGGCAACTTGTAAGCTGGTTAAAGAGGCAACCTCCCAAATAAAGACGAGCTGACAGCTGACACTAGCTCTGGGGTACAGCCTGACTTTGCTTTTCTGGAAAATGTCCCAGTAAAATGGATATTCTACTTATTTGAGAGACAGGTTCTTTGACTGCAAACAAAGGCTAGTCCTTACATCTTTACTATGAGAGGACTTTCTGCTCTTAACACAGATGAAACACCCTCTTTGAATTAAGACAGCGATAACATGCGTTAGTTCAGCCAGGAGCAAAAAACCTACAATATTCTTCAACATGTCACTTGTTTCGCTTCCGAAGGCAAAATACTTTTGAATACAAATTATTCTATAGTGTGTGTACTGTCATTGTTAAACTGAAAGCAGAAAAATTCTGCCAACCGTATGTAACAACCTCACATGAGGTCTCTGATTCTCTTTCCTTGTTTCATTTGTTTGTTGAATGGAGGACTGGGACGCTGTTTGAATCCAGGGTTGAGGATGCCTGGGGAAGGCGGGCAGGCACCGTATTATCCTGAAGCAAATTGCCTGAGAACTGTTAACTAATATGAAGTGATAGTGAATGTGAGATTGCAACAGTTAGCGGTTCAGTGGTATTCCTGTTCGTGCCCTTGTCCGGCAGGTGCGGTGTTTCTAATAGGACTGTAGGGAACAAATGGGGATGGGTGTATTCTGATACATGCACTGCGAGACCTTAGTGATTTGTCAGATGCCAGAGCTGTGGCAAATATTTAGCCCTTAGAGATTGTTGGGGTGCTCGTTATAAAGACAAGCAGCCCAAAGCGTGGCTGTCAGGGGCTAAGAAGAGGAGCCACGGGCCACTCCCGTCCCTACCAGGTGTGCTGAACAGACTCCCTGCTGGCGTGTCTGGGGAGCAGCCTCCACGGGTAGGAGCACCTCGCTGGGCGAGTTCAGGCGTCTGGGCAGACCTCATGCACTGGAAGCTTCTCGAGCACCTTTGGGGAGCAAATCCGTTCTTCATAAGCTTCAGGCCTGGGCCCCGCCATCTGTGTTCCCTTAAAGTGGAAAAGCTAATGAAAGGGCAGTGCCACAGGAGGCTGATTAAGAGTCAGGTCTGTTCTAGCAGCAGAGATCCTGCACCTGCCGGGAGACCTTGGTGACGCGTCCTATTCCCAGCCCCCCTTCCCCCAGGTCTTTCTTCTATGTTATTCTTTTAGCCAAAACTTTACAAATTCACCATAGCATCTCTCTTGTGTCTCTGAGAGCATTGTGGAACTGGCCTCACCATACGGTCTTGCAAACCTTTCTCAGGGAAAGCAGGTATTTACTAGGGGCGTCTTTTGTCCACATACTGGCAAAATTCAGAGCGTTCTCTACATTCTTGTGACATTCTGAACTTAATATTTTTAGACCTTAGAATGAGCTGTGGGCCTGACAGAGTCTGCTGAGTGCATCTCAGAGCCGGTTGTAGTTTCTGTCCATAGGTTTAGTTGCTTGTGTGGAGGAGATGCAGCATTGCGTTCCAAGGGCTTTTTCCAAGAGAGGCAATTAGGCCTCAACAGTTACCTCATATCAAATCAATCAGTAATAGAATAATCAAAAACTGGGCTGAGTTTGTGCTGTGCATGAAGTGATTATAGAACTTACCAGAGTTCAAGCAGCTTTGAGATGGATGCTTTTGTGAATACAAAAGTACGTTAAAGTGACTATGAAAGCTATAACTGCTTCCTTTAATTTTGTGTGCAAACAGTTTTCTCTTAGACTCACAATTAATTGGAATTTTGCCATAATAAAGAGCTTGGACGTTGAATTGATGAAAGTGTTTCCTTCAATGTGGACCTTTTATGATGGAGGTGTTTGGAAGCTGTGGGAAATGACATCACAGAATTGATTTCCAAGTATGTTACAAGTCTATTATGAAATTACTTTAATGAAAGGAAAATATAAAGGTTAGTTATCTACATAATTTATATTCATTTGTACCAGTTTTATGTTATAGGGCGAGTAATGGGAAGTTCTGTGGGGACTTGAGCCAACCTTTCGTGCAGGTGACCCTCCTCCTCTGGTCTCTCACCGCTTTCTCTCCCTGCGCCGCTCCCCCAGCCCCCCTGACAGCACGGGGCGTCTCCCTCCAGGACTGCTGCCAGGCCTTCACCCCGTGCCCTGAGGCACCTCTTCAGAGGCCACATCCCTCCTGCCCCTGTCCTCCTCCTTTGCCTCGGGACTGCCCTTCCAGCGCTTGCCACGACGAGCGATGACTCTCTTTCTCTGATCTCTCCTCCCCACTGGACTGTGAATTACATGATCCCTCTCTCCCCGTATTTGTGTCTGTTTTATCTCTGAATCCCTCTGTCTGTCACCTGTCTGTCGTCCTTCTGCGTTTGCCAGCACAGCCCAGGCTCCGTGGTCCACACTCAGGGAGAGAAGTCGCCTGAGCGGGAGGAACCCAGAGCCCCTTCGTCCACAGCCCCCGTCCTGGAGACCCCTGTGAATGTACAACAGGGCCTTTAAAGGGCTGGGGAGCGAAGAAGACATTTTCCGAGTATCCACACCAAACACTCACTGCTCTTAACACATCTCTAGGTAATTTTTGGGAACCTTAAGCAAGCGACTGGTGGGGAAGGCAGATACCCGAGGTCTGCTGAGGTTGGGGCCCTCACGTCTTACATATGCTTCTGATGCTGGAAGCTACGGAGTGGCCTGTGGTAAATAATTACTCTGACAGCAGTAATCAGTCAGCAGGTTGAGTAAGGGAGCTGACCCTCCAAGCCTCTTGGAGCTGCCCATGATGTCCTGAGGAACCCACTGGGCTCCCTCCTGTGGCCCGTTGGGTCCCGGGCCCAGAGCCTGGCTCTGGCCACTGTGCTGTCCCCAGGGACTTGGGACCTGCCCAGGGCTCCCGTGCACCCAGTCCTCCCAGCACTCAGGATTGTCATCCTTCTTGAGTTTGGTCATTAGTGGGTGTATAGTGCAGACTCCTTGTGATTTTCATTTGCGTTTCCTTATGACTCCTGAATTGAATTTCTTTTTAATATTAGGTTGTAAGTATTCTTTATGTATTAGGAATGGAATACTGTTATCAGAATAAAGCCTGTGACTTTTATTCTTTTACTAGTGGCCTTTGAAAAGCAAAAGTTTTGAGTTTTGATGAAGTTCAATCTACCACAATTTAATTTTATGGTTCATGCTTTTTGTGTGCTACTTAAAAATATTTTCCTAATCCAAAGCCATAAAGACTTTTTTTCCTGTATTTTTTACGTGGTTTATGGTTTTATCTCTTACATTTAGACCGCTGGTTTCCTTCAGTTAATTTTTGTATGTGTCTGAGGTAAGGGTTAGTGTTCCTTGTTTTTCATATGGGTATCTGATTTATATAAAAGACTATTCATTTTCCATTGAATTATTCTGGCATTTTTGTCAAATAGTTATATAGTGTGGGCTTAGTTTTGGACTATCTATTCTGTTCCATTGATCACTGTGGCTATTCTTTTGCCAGTATCACACTGTGTTCATTTCTGTAATTTTATAGTGAATCTTCAAATCAGGTGGTGTAAATTCTGTAATGTTGTTCTTTTTCAAAATTGTTTTGATTAATTAACATTGTTTTCATTTCATATGACTTTTAGAATCAGCTTGTCAATTTCCAAAGAAACAAAATCCTGCTGAGGGGTTGCATCACATCTATATAGCAATTTGGGTAGAATTGACGTCTTCACTAAGGTATTGATTTTTCTGATCCATGGGCATGGTACATCTCTCCATTTATGTAGGTCTTCATTAGTTTCTCTCAGCATTGTTTTGAGGTTTTAAGTGTACACATCGGAGCGTGTGTACATGTATTCATAGTATTTTTGATGCTAATATAAATGCAATGTTTAATATTGCAATTGTTCTTTGATAGTACATAAAATATAATTGATATTTGTACACTGATCTTGTATGCTGGAAACATGCTACACTCATATATTCTTTTACTAGATTTTTTCTAGATTATTTAAGATTTTCTACCTTGATGATCGTGTTCTCTACAAATAAAGGGATTTTTACTTCTTCTTTTCCCATCTGTATGCCTTTTAAAATCAGTATCGGGCACGTTCCCTCCAGCCCAGGGAACAAAGCAAGGTCCTGCTTTTGCCCCCTTCCAGCGTGAAGCTGAAGGGCAGTGGGGAGAGCGGACCCTCGCTTTGCTTCCTGTGTTGGAGGGAAGGTGCCCATTGTTTCTCATCACACGTGCTGTTTGCTGTCGATTTCTCACAGATGTCCTACATCAGATTAGGAAGCGGCCATCCATTCCAAATTTCCTGAGCGTGTTTGTCTTCAGTGGGTTGTTGAGTTTTTACTGCTCATCCACCCCTCCCCCTGCCGGAAGTGGCACCAGCATCTGTTAGTTGAGTTGCACATCACAGAAAATGCAGGCAAAGCTGGAATGCCTGTCTTTGAGGAAAACAGATGACTCACAGCTCATCCTGGACCTTGAGAGTGTTTGCATTCTCTGCGGTGTTCCGAACAGTCAGCATCAGTGCAGCACAAAAGGGTCCACGTGTCCCCACCCTCCCTCGTTGTGAATTATTGTCAAAGTTCCATAGCATTTTAAGTCTCCGTTTTTATAGAGTTGACTACACTACTGACTTTGATCACTTTGAATTAACTTCCTCACTGAAGCCTACAAATGACTGACTTCATTGTCTGGTGCTATATCTCTGTAGCCTTACTCAGGGGGTTTTGTTTTGTTTTTTCACTGTGGTCAGAGCTTCACAGCGTCACACTTTATTTTCAATAGAACAGTCTTTTTATTTATTACTTCCTTTTGTGTGAGAATATACTTTCTTTGGCATCTCTATTATTTAGGGACTCAGCATTTTGCTCTTGAAACACGGTTGATCAAGCACCATAAGCTTAGACGTGTTAGACATACAGGGTGATGGTTAGCAGCGTACCCTTAATATTCCTCCTGGTCCTGTGGGGAGACCACCCTCCTCAGCCCTTCGCATCAAGACAGGACCATATCACCGGGTCCTGGCCAGCGGGATGCGGGCAGAAGTGAGAGGGGCTGCCCCGGCCTGGCCACACCACTGATCTCTGCGTGGTCCCCTTCGAGCAGCTGGGCAGGGGGTGGGGTACATGTTGCAGGAGCCTGGGGCTCCGCGGTAAATGCTTGGAGGACAGACACTCCTTAGAGCGTCCTGGTCAGGGGCACCTTGTGTGGACACTGAGTGAGTGGAAGATCTTCACTGCTCTATAGCATTGGAGCTTGGGGTCGCATGTTACAGATCGCCTACCCTGAGCAATACATACCGTCCAGCAAAGTGGGGCAGCCAGTCCCCCGACTGGAACGGGGTACACTCTGTCTTTCATGCCTCCAACGAACATAGCTATTTTATGTGCATCTTCCAGTTGCGTTTGCTGAAGACTGAATGACTTATAATCTTGACATACTGTCTCCAGAAAGAGCAACTGTTGCCCCAAAGCTATTTGGCTTTTCTTCTCTTACTATGAAGCCATAGACCCCAAGTGAGATTTACACATATTTCTCATTAAGTTCATTAAAAATAAAGTACTACGTTGAGTATTCCCAACCCTTAACTATCTTTAAAAATCGTAAATATGATTCTCTCCATGGTACGTGCTTCTTTTTAATTGTCTTACTGCTCATGCTGTCATTAGTTTATATTGTAACTCACAGTGCACTCTCAGTGCAAGCTTCCTCTCCAATGATTCATTTGTCCTCGCATAAATGGGATCATCTTTCTAGTTTATAAATGTGTGTTGCTTTGTGGCCAGCTTCTTGCAGATCTGACGAGAGGGTCCTACTCTCGGTGGGAGAACTCCACGGGAGGGGCCGGGCTTCCCTGTTCCCTGCTCGTGGCTTCTGCCTTCCGTGTCACTGTTACCCTCAAATCGGGGTTTCTGCGAAGAAACAATTTCAACCTACTTGTCCTTTCTTTCAGGGCTAGTTCAGTCAAAACCAGAGAATTCAGTCCCAAACTCCGCTTAACCAGGCACACGTTTAAGGGCAATGCCCATGACACTCTGGAAGCAGAGAAACGAATAAAGGGTCACATCCTCTCCTGCACATCTCAGAATACTGCTCTTAGGACACGCATGTGACTGTCCTCCAAACAGGAGAGCACGTGGCCTTGAGAGCCTGCCCTGGAATACACGTTGTCACTTAAACAACAGCCACAAAAACTCATTCTAATAATAACTCACGGTGAGACAGTTGTTTCTCTCAGTGATTTGTGAGAGCTGCTGCTACTTTCCTTTGTTCCTCTCGATGCTCTGAGCGTCACACCTGAGCATGTGGCCTCGCCTGTTACTTCAGACAGAAAACAGAGGTCATCCTTCATGAACCTTCTAAATTTTCACCTCTTCCCCAGCGACCGTCAGGGAGTCCACCTACCCTTCCTTCCTGTGTCAGCAGAGGAAGTGTTTTCTCTCGGACAAGAAGAAGAATCTTTATAATGTTTCCAAAAAGCACACCAAATTCCCTTCCGTTTTTTTAGCTTAAACTCACGTGTCCTTTTCAATGACATCCTTGAAACTTTGGAAATAGGTTTTCTATTTTTTTCATCCCCATTGTTTTTGAGCATCTGCCTACCTTGAACCGTATTGTATTCTGTGAGGTGATATCACATCCTGTGCTGAAGAGAGATCCACTTAAACAATAAAGAGTCCCAGCGAGAGCTTCAGTTATAATGACATCATTCGACATGTCAGAGTTTGGTTCGAGTTTGTAGATAATTAGTTTCCTACAATTTTCTGGCTGTTCGTCATCACTTTTTAGGGCTCAGTGGCGTTCAGCCTCAAGATGAGAAGAACCTTCACTTTCTCTTTTACATCCCACAGTGGGTTTTACACCGAGTAGAAATAGCACAGTTTGCTACACTCGGAGGGTTAGAGCCAACGGATTCTTTCCTTTAATAAGATTTTACACATTTGAATCCACTTTGTTCAGGGAGCGCTTAGGAGGAATCAAATACACCCTTCTCCTCCTCCTTCTCCTTTGTTCATCCCTGGTGAAATCAGCTCCTGACTGAGGTCAAGTTCTGCCCCGGCAGGTCTCCTGGAGCTCACGCGACTGTTTGGGACTCGCTGTAGGCAAAGGGCTCAAGGACCCAGCCTGGTGTTGCTTCTGATCCTTTTCCCCAGAGTCTCCAGCATTCGCCTATCAACTGACTCCATGTCAGTGAGACTTCACGACTGTTGTCCCTTTTTGGATTCCCCTGAAACAGAACCATTCAGTTCAGACCTGGGAGCCTAGGAAACGAAGTGTGACTAACACTGATCTTAGAGCATGCGGTCAATGAGACGACTGTCTTAGGAGAGACAGGCTAAATCCCTGACTAAGCAGCATTGTCTTATCATCACCGTGGCACTGATGGACTGGTTTTCTGAGGAAGGCAATGCTGCCTTTGAGAAGCCGGCTTTGTGGCTGGAAGTGTGGATGCTGCTGAGATTAGGGATGGGATGGGACCAGCAGGAACTGGGGAGATGAGAGGAGACGTCAATCTCAGAAGAAAGAGAGCGATTCAGGTTGTCTCCTTGCGGTTGGTGGAGGGCTGCTCAGTAAGAGGTCCTCAGGGATCGGCCGGGCTCTGGCACATTCATTTCTCATTCAGCCTGAGGACTGAGATGTGGCCTCTCTTCAGTGGTCAGAGAACCTTGCATATAAACAAAAGTGAGCCAGCTTGCAGAGCCTTGTACATTGATTCAATGCTGAAGTGTTTCTTCTTGTTCTGGAAATCAAGTTCTTAAATGTCTCTGTTTCAAAGTCTTGTTTCAGTCGTGGATGTTTATCATTACGTGTGTGTGTCCACATAATCCAGTAATAGAGGGTCAAGTCAGTCCTTATTTAGATTTAAAAATGGTTCATTTCCCCACTTCCTTTTTATGAGCAAAGCTCTAGGTCATGGAGAAATGCAGTGCAGGGAAGGGACTCGGAAACGCCCTTGGTGATGCCAGGGTCCTGGTCCCGACTTTGCAGAAGGTCTGGTGTGAGGCTTTGCCGCGAAGACAATGCCAGCTCTAGTAGGAGAACTGTGAGTTTCGTATAAACACATCTATGTTGAGGCGCTTTCGGAGTTATTCTCTTAAGAGTTGCTGAAAACTTGCCCTTTGATGAGAACCGCAAAGGGCAGTCTCCGCTCCCACCAGGGGGTGTCCTCTCCAGCTGGCCCTGGGCGCCCTCACCGTCTCCCTCTCGCGACAGGGCCCCGGCTTTCCTTCCAAGTGGGCGGTGGGTTGAACCTGGCTGGTCCCCCTTCCCCTGCCACCTCTGACTTGCTGGGTCATGTCTGGGACAGAACTGCTTGGACGCGGGCCCTGGTGCTTTTCCTCTGAGGCGTCAGCCTTCTGAGCTTGCTGGGTCTTTGTGAGGCACCGCACAGATGTGTTTACGTTTACCGCAGCGTTGGAAAGAGAGAAACTCTGAAACAGTCCCAGTGTTGCCTCTAAGATGGTCACGAAATGCCTAGGTTTATTTTTCTCCTGGGCTCACTCAGAGAAGCGCAGATTTCCCCCAACCCGGGTGCCCTGAGCTGGGGCTCGGTGCCTCCTTTGTCTGGCCCGGGTCACAGCCACGTTCCTACAGCCTCTGGACCCCAGTCTGCTTCCCAGTCATTACTTTATTCCCTCCTCAGCGGTACCCTCGGAAGCATTTCCTGATCTTCTGGGGGGAGAAGCCCATGATCAGAATAATGCACAAACCAGCCAACCGGAGGCAGGGTCGGACCTGAGCCAGGCCTGCTCTGCATCCGTTCCGCTGTCCCTCGGGCCACAGCTCTGTCATCCCGACTTCCTGCCGGACGCAAGGTCGGAGGCTCGCGTCCCCTCTGCTGACCTCAGCTGGCCCCTGGGTGGTGTGGACCCATCAGCCACTCCTTCACGGCTCAGCTGAGCCTGGGAGGCCCCCCAGAAAGTGGTGCATGCACAGCACCCGTCTCTCCTCTTTACTGTTGGTTCTGACGTCAGTTATTTTGATACAAGTTCCTCAAGAATGACTCCTGAGAAATCAGTCCATCTCCGACGGAGTCTCCTATTGGGGTCAGGTCTCTTCGAGACATCCCCATGGTGACAGGCTTGCAACTCACAAGGCTGCTGGCCAGCCCCAGGCCTCGGCCTCCCCTGTGGGTGGGAACGGCCGTATTTGTGTCGCCCCAGGGTCTGTGACATAAGATGCCCCGGGGGGTTCATGTGTCCTTTTCTAGGAGCTGGGATGGAGAGTCTTCCTGTTGCCCGGACCCAGCTCTGTGGGGACGGAGGGGAATTCAGACGGAGGGTCTCAGTCTCTGAAGGGTCCCGTGGAGCAGGGCTGCCCGCGGCTGGGATATCACCTCGGATCCGAGGGAAGCCACCGTGTCTGATTTAACCCGGCGGGTTGTTTCTGGGTCTCTGCCAGCTCAGCGTGCGGGTGGTGCTCTAAGACCTGCAGGAGACCAGCCACGAGTCACACGTGCGCTGTGTGAGAGCCTGACGGGCACCAGGGGTCAGGGGAGAGGCCTCCTGGGAAAAGAGGCCCCAGGGAACAGGGAAGGCATCTGGAGGACACTGCAGAGAGGGACAGCGGCGGCCGAGGCCCAGGCCTCTAGGGAGCGCTGCCCGGGGGCCGTGGGTGACAACAGGGCTGGGCCAGCTGTGCCCACGACACCTTGCCCACGTCGCCATGGCTGAGAGCCACAGCCAGCTGTCAGCTCCCAGGTCTGCGTTTGGTGCTCTGGGCTCGGCTCAGCTCAGCACCCTCCCTCGTTCGGAAGAGCCGGAATGGGCACCGCTGCCCCCAGGCCGTGGCCCGACCCCCAGCTCCGGCCACCCTGTCACAGCAGGTCCGCGACAGCACAGACCCGGAGGAGAAGTGGCCCCTCTTTCCAGGGGACTTGGCCCTGCGGGGAGGGAGGAGGCAGGCTGGTGGCTTCCAGGGACCCCGCGGGATGTGGTCCCGTGGGGCTCGGCCACGCACGTTAGGAAACCCCCAAGGGCGAGGGGCGCTAGGCGGCCTGGGTGACTCTTACATACGGGGCGCTGGGCGGCTGCCCTCCCCCAGGACCGTGTTCAGGGCTGAGACCCTTTTGGCCGCGTCCCGGGGCGCAGACCCGCTCACTGGGCGTGAGACTGATTCCCACGCCACCCTGGGACCCCCTGGGACCGTGTGGCTGCAGGATCCGTGAGGTCACACCGTCGCCCTGGGGACACGCTCACTTCCTCCCTCTGTGGGCTGGTGCGGAGAGAGGAACTGCTGAAAATAACCGGGAGGGAGGTCACGGAGGGAGAGCCGGCAGGCGGTCCCCGTGCTTTTACCAATGTGGACTTTCTCGGGCTTGAGGAAGTACTTTGTTTCAAAAATAGCTGGTGCTTTTCCAGGAGGAGCCTTGGTGCAGAGCGGTCCCCTTCGCCTGTGAGGCATCGCTCCTGCGGCCGGGCTGCCTCGGTCCTGCCCTGCGCTGCCCAGATATTTGTGCCTGGGGCAGGGGACAGGGACCAGCAGGAAGGGAGAGCCCTTCCTCTCCTGGAGGTGGAATCAAGGGTGCTGAGCATCTGGAAACACAGCCAAGGGCCTGGACAAGTCGGTTAAGGATAAAGATTTCCTGAGAACAAATTCTGAGCTTGACTAATCGGAGTTTTCCAGCACTTATAACCAGGGAAGCGTGTTTTAACAGGTAGAAGCCTGGAGGTGGAGGGTAAGCACCAGAAAGGTGGCAGGAAACATCTACATCTTGCTTTCAAGAACAAGCCACGGTTATTCAGTACTGACCGTGTGCCAGACAGCACTCTTGGCATTTTATCTGTTTTACAGCATCCGACCTCAGGTGAGCCCTGGGCGGTAGGTTGTTTTCCCCTCTGAGCTGCACTGGAGGAAGCTGAGGCCCGGAGAGGTGTGGTTGCTTCACGCTGGGGGCAGAGGGTGAGCTTCACCTCACAGTGGCTTTGAGTCCTTTCCAAGTGCACTGGTGGCTGTTCCTGTGCCACAGGCGCCTGTACCTGTGCATGTGTGCACGTGGATGCGTGTGTGTGTGCATGATGCACACTTGTCTGATGTTTTTGATGGGCATGCATATGCCGGCATGACTGCAGTCACAGTTGCACTGGATTTCCCGTCCCCAGGGGCCACTTGTTCTCTGGTGCCTCGTGTGTCACTTGCCGTTTCTTATTGGCCTGTGGTCTCCGGAAAGCCTTTCCCCTGGAAGACGGATGTGGTGGATGGTGCCTTCTGGGTAGAGAATGCCGTCTCCACAGGATGCACTGTGGAGTGTTTCCAGCGTGGGAGCTCGCAATGCAGCTCGGGTCCTGCTGCAAGGCTGCGCTGTAGAGGCTTTGACTTCTCGGCCGAGGGCAGATTTAGTTTATGTTATTATATGCCTTGTCAAGCAGACTCCTTCCTGCCAGAGAAGTTCAAGGCAAAGACCAGAATCTGAAACGTAAACATCTATTTGTGAGGGTACATGAGCATAGCTGATTACTTTGTATGCTTTGTCACATTTTATATGATGTTTTAGACTTGACCTCACTTCGTTGCAAGGAATCCTCTTTTTTCAAACAGATCAAAAATTCATTGGTGTTTATAGCAAAACCTCGTCGAGTCAGGCTGCCCCATGTCACATATCCTATGCAGTTACAATTTAAATTTCTAAAGATATGAAGAATTATTTGCTTAAAATGAATAACACACCCAAGGCTTGGGGCTACATAGACGCGTTTCTGTGCTCAGTTATGCTTTACGTGCAAATCTATGTGCTAATTACAGCACAGACTTAGTTCTCCATTAATATCCTCCAACCTTTTAATGGTTCAGATTACTACATGTGCAATTCCTGAAAGATCTGACAGGAAAGCGCTTTAAAGTTTATTATAATCCAAAATGTTTGTGTTTTGTATCTTACCCCTGCCTGTGGCCTCATCAGTGCCCTTCATATGCCTGCTTTGGAATGCGTATCAGATTCTATATTAATTATTTTCTTCTTTATCTGCTTTCTCATAAACACTGTGATTCTGGCAGTTATTCAAAAGGCCTTGAACTGTCCTTCCAGATGCTGGGGGACTCAGGGATCCTGCATCTTCTTGGCCCGTGGCAGTTGCTCAGACTTGGCTATTCATTCTGCCTGGAGGTGTAATTTGGTGCTTCTATTTTCCAGAATAGATTTTATACAATCTATGTTAATTCTTCTATAAAGGTTTGGTAGCATTCCTCAGGGAAACTATCTGTGCCTGAAGATTAACTTTTGGGGATGCTTTTAGTTACAAATTGGATTTCCTTAATAGTTAAGGAATAGTTTCCTTAAAAAGCTACTCAAATTCCATATGTCATAATGTGTAAGTTGTGGTCGTTTGTGCTTTTCAAGGAATCAGTCCACTCATCTAAGTTGTCACATTTATGTGTGTAGACTTGTCCATGTTACTCCCTTATTATCATTTTCATGTCTGCAGGATCTGTAGTAACATCCCCATTTCATGCCTGATTGGTAACTTGTGACCCCTCTCTCTCTCTTTTATTTTTTGTAAGTCTTATAGGAGGTTTGTCAGGGTTGTTGATCTTTTTTTTAAAAAAAACTTCTTATTTCATGGGTGTTCTCTATTGTTTTCGTGCTTCTAATTTCATTGGTTTCTGTCCTTTTCCTTCCATTTGCTTAGTTTACTTTGCCAGGTTCTCGAGGTGGAAGCTTAGATCATTGACTTGGAAATTTCCCTCTTTTCTGAGGTAAGCATTTAGTGCTATGAATGTCCCTCCCAGCGCTGCTTTAGCCACACCCCACACATTTTATTATGTGGCATTTTCATGCAGTTCAATGGACATTTTATTTCTCCTGAGACTTCCTCTTTGACCCATGGACTATTTGAAAGTACACTGGTTACTTTCCAAGTGTTTGGAGGTTATTTTCCATTTTGGATTTCTAGTTTGGCTCCATTGTGGGCAGCAAGCATTCTGTATGATTTTAATTCTGTTAGATTTGTTGATTTTGTTTTCTGACCAAGATATGGTCTCTCTTGATGTGTTGAGTAGATCCTGTAGGTTGATGGTGCTGCTGAGTACTTCCATATTCTTGGTGGTTTTCTGAATAGCTGTTCCATCAAGTGCAGAGAGAGGCATGTTGAAGTCTCCAAATACAGTTGTGGGGTTGCTGTTTCTCCCTTCAGTTCTATCAGTTTTGTTTCACAAATTATGCAGTCCTGTTGTTTGGTGCTTACACGTTTGGGATTGCTGTGTCTTCTTGGAGGCCTGACCCCTTTATCATATTGCACTATTCCTCTCTGTCACTGGTCATTTTCTTTGCTCTGACATCTCCATTAGCTGATATGAATATAGCTTTTGATAGCTCCTTTCTTTTGATTAATGTTTGCATGATACATCTTTTTCTATATCGTTTCTTGAAGGCAATATATAGTTGTGTCACAATTTTCAATCCACTGGGCCAAACTTTGCCTCTTAAGTGCTATATTTACATCATTTCACTTAATGTAATTATTCATTGTTATGGTTTAAAACTACCATTTCATTTTTCTTTTCTACTTATGTATATTTTTCCTTTTCTCTGTGTCATTTTTTCTGGCTTTCTCTGGGTTAGTTGAACACATTTTGGAGTTCCATTTTGATGTATCTCAGTGTTTTTAAATGTATTGCTTTCTGTAAGTTGTTGTTATTGTTGTTTTAATCCCTGCCTACTGGTGTCAATATTTTCCAGTTTGAATAATGTTTGGAAACTTTACCTCCCTTTATATCCCATTTATAACCTCGTTTAAAATACAATTGTATTATATATTTTCTCTACATACTTTTAGAGCCACATCAGAAAGTATTAGAACTTTTTGTTTTAACCATCAAGGGTAATTTAGAAAACTCAGTAGGAGAAGGATATGTATTGTCTAGATACATATTTTTACTCTTTGCATTGTTCTCATTTCCTGCTCTTCCAAGTTTCCCTCTTTCAGAAATTCCTTTCTGTCTAGAGAACTTCACTTAGCTATTCTGTTGGGTTAGTTCTGCTAGCAGCAATTTTTTTCTTCCTCTGAGAAAGTCTTTGAATTCCCTTCATTCTTGAAGGGTATTTTATGAGTGTAGGAATCTAGGTTGATAGTTCTTTTACATCTTAAAAAATATCGTGGACTCTAATTTCTGGAGAGAACTTCACTCTCATTCAAATTGTTTTTGCCCTAGAGAAAAAGTGTTCTTTCTCCTGCTATTTTCAAGGTTTTTTAATTTGTCTTCACATTTTAGTAATGTGAATATGATGTTTCTTGGAATGGATGTCTTAAGGCTTATCCTGTTTGGGATTTTCTCAGCTTCTTGAATCTGTAGGATTATGTCTTTTGCCAAATTTGGAGATTTTGGAGTCATTATTTCATTGAATAATTTTCCAGACACTTTCTTCCCCCTTTCTTTCAGGGACTCATGCCATGAATGTGAGAATTTTCTTTTAAATCCACCTACAGTTCCCTGTGACTTTGTTCATCTTTCTTTTATCTTTTTCTTTTCTTTTTTCTACTTTTTTTGGTATTGTTCAGATTGGGTAATTTCTGTTGTTTACTGTCCAGTTAATGGATTCTTCCTTTGTCCTCATGTTGTTGGGTCCATGTGCTGAGTTAAATTTTTTTTTCAGTTATTGTATTTTTCTCTTCTAAATTTCCCTTTTGTTTTACTTTGTATCTTCTATTTGCTAAGACTTTCTGTTCTTTCATTTGTTTCCAGTGTGTTTGTACTTGCTCATTGAAGCATGTTTATGGTGGCTGCTTAAAAATCTTTGTCAGATAATTCTAACATCTCGGCATGTTGGTGTTGGTGTCTGTTGACTGTCTTTTTTTTCAGGTTGAAATTTTCTTGATTCTTGGTATAATGAGTGATTTTCAACTGAAATTTGGACATTTTGGGTATTATGTTATGAGATCTGAATTTTATTTAAACCTTCCATTTTAGCTGACTTCCTCTGCATCACTCCAACAGGGGGAAGGGGCCTCTGCCTGGGTCCTGCCAGATGAGGGTAGAAGTTCAGTGTCCCCCCTTGGCCTTCACTGGCACCTTCACTGGCACCAAGGGAGGAAGGGCTCCTTGTACAGCTGGTTAAATGTGGGAGTCTGGCTCCCACTAGGCCTCCAGTGACACCAGCCTGGCCTGGATGCTGAGGGTACCTTGTTACTGCTCCTCACTTGGCTACACTGGCATCACCCTACTAGGGAGTGGGGGGGTCTTTATACCCCCATTCAGGATGCAATTCCCAGCCCACTCATTACTCGGCCTTTTGTGACACACCGTGGCAAGGTGTCTAGGGCATCTCATTCCACTTGGATGGAATGGGGAGCAGGCCCCTCCCTGTGCCTTTACTGGTGGGCTTGGGGCCACAGTTTTCCTCTGGCATTTGGCAAGAGTGGAGCACTTGTCTAGACACTTTCCTTATTGACAGGCTGCCCCTTTTCCAGCCCCTTGGCTGGAGATGGCAGGCTTTTCTTGGGGCTTTTGTGGTTTGTGCCTGTTCACACTTCTGGGTGGCCGGTTCTTCAGCTCCAGGGCTGGGATACAAGGCAAAAAGGAAACCCATGGAATTCGCCACCGTTTCCCTTGGGTCCTGAGTTCTTGAGCGGCCCACTTTCTCCTCTCTACCTTTAGGTTTGTGTTGTATATATTGTTTATTTTTATTTGTACTTAGCAGGAAGAAAAGGGAAAAACATGTCTATTACATCTTTCTGGAAGCAGAAGTCCAATGGAAGGCTGCTAGACTTTTAGTTTCTATTTTAAAAATTTTACAAGCATCTTACTTATAGAAAGTTTTTAGGACTCAGTATATTTGTGTGGTTTTCATAAAATGGCAACTCTCTTTTTCACACCCATATTTCCTCTGTGTGTATATTTAATATCATGCTATGTAATGCATATAGTATTATATTACATAATGTATTATTCTATATGTATTACATAAATATAATGTATTATATACATTATAATACATAGTATATAATTATAATATGTTATACATTAATTATATAATACTTAGCTGTATTACTTTATATAATCTATATGTATTTTATGTAATATATATGCCATTACATATATTTACATTATTGTGTATTATATATAGCAAACTGAGTCACCAACAAGCAAATTTTGAGTCCTCCTTTGCCCGAGCTAGGAGCTGGGTGTCACGGAGCATGAGAGGCTGTTTGTTTGCCGGGAGGCTGTACCAATTGTCACAGACGTGTGTTTTCTCGCAGTTCTGGAGGCGGGAGTCTGAGATAAAGGGTTGGCAGGGCAGGTTTCTCCTGGGCTCGTGGCCGGCCGTGTCCTCCTGCATGTTCACACGTCTCCCTCTGTGTGTCTGGGTCCGAATCTCGTCTTCTTACAAGGACATGGTTCTTGTTGTGTCGGGACCCACCCCGGTGACCCCACTCTACCTTAATCATCTCTTCAAAGGCCCGTCTCCAGGTCATCCCCTTTGAGGTCCTGGGGTCAGGACTTCAGCACTGAGTGTCCAGGGCACCCCCTTCGGCCCCTGACGGGAGCCTGGAACACAGACAGCACAGGGAAGGCCTCAGCCCAGCCTGCCCACTGCTCCTGACCTGGACGCGGCGGCCAGGCCCGGGCTGCAGACAGGCTCCTGGCGGAGGTGGCCGTCAGGGCCGGGGCTCGAGGGAGGCCGGGCTGTCGTCACGAAGGGGCGAATTCCAGGCTGGAAGGGGCCTCTGCTCTCACTTGGTTCCACTTCCTGCTCCAAACAAACCATGACTTCTAACCTCCAGAGAAGGGAGCCGAGCCCCCAGGGGGTGTCCGCACTACGGCGAGGGCTTCTGGAGTCCTTGCCCGTCCAGCAGCGCTCACGAGACTGTTTCATGAAAGAATGATGGCTTCTTTTCACAGATTTTTAAGGAAATCGATTCTTACATTTTAATGAAAGAGAAAACAAATGATATGGTACATTTCAATAGACCTTCGTGTTAAGAATTCACATATCCTGGAGATATATTCTTGGTTGGTTTTTTTAATTGTTGTTTTTTATACTTAACATATGCTCTGAGATTTACCAGTTGAATCTTCTTTGACCTCAAAAACCCACGTAAACCAAGACTCTGAGCACGAACTGCTTTTCTTCCTCCCCACTTCAAACAAATACACATCTTCTGTTGAATTCCAACAGCCCAGTGGATTCTCCGAGCAGCAGTTGGTAGGAAAAAAAGAGCGGCATGAAAGCCTCCTACCAGACATGTTTAGCAAATGCTTTCTTATTTTAATTTCATTACGATTTATTGAAGCGTTCAAAGTTTGTCCTGGCGATGGGTCCCAGCCACTCCAGCCCAGGAGATATGTGTCCTTGCTGACTCCCCCTGCATTTGGCAACCTGGTCGTGGCTCAGTTTTACTGCCCACCCCGCCCCCACCAAGGAAATAAGAGCACTGTGTATTCTAGGAAAAAAACACTCCTTTCAGAGTCTCCTCCTCCTGCGGCCTGTGCAGCGCGGGTGCTCTTGGGGGCCGGGAACAGAGTGGCCTTCTGTGGGCCACCAGCCGCAGACTGGCTGTCTGCGTGGGGAGTTCCTGCTGCTCCGGCCCAGCTGCCAGGCCCCTCCTGCTTGGCTAGGGAGCTGAACTGGCAACTCGGGAGCCCAGAGCAGGAAGAAAGGGGCTTTCACTCCCTCCCTGATTGGACACGCAGCCCGGCCCCTGGACGCGTGCTTCCCTGACGGCTCTCCGAGCAGCGATGGAGCAGCGGGCCTTCCTCCTGAACCAGCTGCCTGTGGAAACAGAACCCAGAGGCGGGGCCGTGGCTGGGGGAATGTGCGCGTGCCTCGTCCTCGCTGGGGGCTCTGGGCGCCGGTGGGGCCTTGTTCACCTTGGGTCTGCACGGTCCACCCCGGAGCCTCGGCCTGGTTTCCAGGGCTGGCCACCTGCGTGAGGATGCGGGGATGCATGGATGCAGGGATGCAGGGCTGTGGGGATAGGGGGATACAAGGATGCGGGGATGTGGGCCCTGAACGTGGCCCTGCTCCATCTCCATGCCTGGGGCTGGGGATGAAGCCCCGCCAGCCCCTCTGCAGATGCCCAGCTCTGGGACTTGACCTCAACCCCGATGGCTGTGACTCTGATCTGCTACTGGTGCTTAGCTGGCAGCTCCCCGGATTCTAAGGAGCTGGTGGGACCTGCATCAGAGCCTACCTCGCTCCTTAGAACCGTCAAGGCCCCCAAGCCCTGACCCGGCAGGAGCTGCCTCTCACTGGTGCTGGGGAAGCCTCGGGAAGGGCATGTCTTGAAAACTCCAGGTGTGGTTCTGGAAGCATTTATTTGGTGAATTCTAGTGTTCCGTGTGGCTCTGATACATGGGTGACTGGGAAGGAAAGGGCTAGAAGAAGAATACTGAGTCCAGCCTTGTGTCTTCCTACTTGTGACGACACCGGAGCCCCATGGGGTGTGACCTTCGTTCCCACGGGACCCTCTCTGTCTGGACCTGAGGCCGGAGGAGGAACCAGAGGCAGGACCCTCAGCATGAGGGCTGAGCACCTTCGTGGCTCAGCTAACAGTGCACCCCAAGGAGTCTTTATCCTGCCAGCCTGAGAGACCTAAATTCCAAAATTCTCTGCAGAGCCTGACACCTTGAGTGTTGAAAACACCTTTGTTAAATTGAGTTCTTCCCCTAATCTCGTTCACGCACGCTCTGGGGAGGCACCCACGTCACATGTGCTGGATGTTTCTCTTACCTGCACGTGGAGATGAGGTTGTGTCTTGGGCAGGAGCCTCGTTGTTGGATGTGAATAAGCACATATGATGTTCACTGGTCAAATTTTACTGGGAAACAGAGTCATTTATACCTGCCCTTGAATGCCCAGGCAAAAATAAAAGAGGCAGAAAAGGTGGCCCTGACCAGGCATGTTACTGGTGAGGCCCACTGGTACGTGGGGACCCTAGACCTAGGGCATCTTGACTCAAGTGTTTCACTTATTTATTCATTTTCTCTTTGTTTATTTGCATATTGCTTATGTGACTTGTTTGTTTAGGGGAGTTGGGCTGAGCTAATAATGAATTTGAATTATTTATTTAGGGATAGATTGGTTGAATTATTAGCTTATTTATATGATGCCTCTCTGCTTCACTCAGAAAATTGGGAATTCATTCTGAAACTGGGAAAATATTAAGTCTTTACTTCTCAGAAATGCTGTGATTCTTGTTTGCAAAAGAACAAACTAAACCAAACAATCAAAAAAACCTGCCCTGATTGTGACCAGAGGAGAAGTGTGGAGAGAGGAGGAGGCGCTTTTGCTTTCAGGATAAATTAGACACACTTTTCCTGTTCCTCCCACAAAATACAGCTGAAATCGATGGGCTTTAAATGTCTAATACATGAAGGGAGACTGAAAGTTGGAGACAGGGGGGTGGACAGATAGGGACTTGGCATCAAGTCTTGAGAGCATCAAGGAGCAGGGGCCCCTGGTTTCCCTTCTCCTTGTATCCCAGACCCAGGGCAGAATAATCCAGAACCTGAGATGCAGATGAGGATCAGGGATGAGAGCCTTGCAGAACAGACAGCTTTTAGAGGACAACCACTGATTCCGCCCACACCCACACACACCAGCAAACGCTGAGGAGGGTGTCCAGTTGGAGGGGCCAGTTCTGAGTCATCAGAGTCCCAGGAGGACTGGGAAGCAGGGCAGGATGGAGGAGAAAGAGTGAAAATGTGAAAATACAGTGTGTTTTCCTTCTCTTATTGAGTTCTCCAAATTGTATTTGACAGTCTAAGCAAAAGTTATAAAACTTCTGGATATGGCATTAAATGTGAGAAGAAGAAATATTTAAGATGATTATATTTTTAGTGAGGGAGGAAAGGGGATATAAAAATGATGTGACCTTTTTACACGTCACTCAAAAGTAAAACATCTACCCCGGGAGACTGCGGGAATTTCTATATGCCCACCACTGAAGGACATACAAAAGGATACACTCCCATTGGAATTCTAAAATTAGGTTTAAGTGACCTACAGGAAGGCAGAAAAGGGAAAAAAGAGAAAAGAAAAACAGAATAAACTGAAAGAAATAAAATGACAGGCTTAAGGCTTAACAATTCAATAATTGCATTCAATTTAAATGATCTAAGTGCATGAATTAAAAGAGATTGGCACAGTGATTTTTAAATGATCTAATTATATAATCCCTGCAAGAAACTCATTTCAAATGGGTGATATAGGTAAATAGAAAGAAAAAAGATGTATCATGCAAACATTAATCAAAAGGAGCTATCAAAGCTATATTCATATCAGTTAATGGAGATGTCAGAGCAAAGAAAATGACCAGTGACAGAGAGAGATAGTGCACTATGATAAAAGGGTCAGGCCACCAAGAAGACACAGCAATTCCAAACGTGTAAGCACCAAACAACAGGGCTGCATAATTTGTGAAACAAACCTGATAGAACTGAAGGGAGAAACAGAAACCCCACAACTGTATTTGGAGACTTCAACATGCCTCTCTCTGCACTTGATGGAACAGCTATTCAGAAAACCACCAAGAATATGGAAGTACTCAGCAGCACCATCAACCTACAGGATCTACTCAACACATCAAGAGAGACCATATCTTGGTCAGAAAACAAAATCAACAAATCTAACAGAATTAAAATCATACAGAATGCTTGCTGCCCACAATGGAGCCAAACTAGAAATCCAAACTGGAAAATAACCTCCAAACACTTGGAAAGTAACCAGTGTACTTTCAAATAGTCCATGGGTCAAAGAGGAAGTCTCAGGAGAAATAAAATGTCCATTGAACTGCATGAAAATGCCACATAATAAAATGTGTGGGGTGTGGCTAAAGCAGCGCTGGGAGGGACATTCATAGCACTAAATGCTTACCTCAGAAAAGAGGGAGATTTCCAAGTCAATGATCTAAGCTTCCACCTCGAGAACCTGGCAAAGTAAACTAAGCAAATGGAAGGAAAAGGACAGAAACCAATGAAATTAGAAGCACGAAAACAATAAAGAAAACCCATGAAATGAGAAGGTTTTTCTTTGAAAAGATCAACAATCCTGACAAACCTCTAATAAGTCTTACCAAAAAAAGAGAGAGAGAGAGAGAGAGAGGGCACAAATTACCAATATCAGGCATGAAATGGGGATATTACTACAGATCCTGCAGACATCAGGATGATAATAAGGGAGTAACATGGACAAGTCTACACACATAAATGTGACAACGTAGATGAATGGACTGATTCCTTGAAAAGCACAAACGACCACAACTTACCCTTTATGACATATGGAATCTGAATAGCCTTTCAACTATTAAAGAAATCCAATTTGTAACTAAAAGCATCCCCAAAAGGTAATCTTCAGGCATAAATAGTTTCCCTGAGGAATGCTACCAAACCTTTAGAGAAGAATTAACATTAATTGTTTAAACTCTATTCTGGAAAATAGAGGAGGAAAAAATTCTTCCCAATTCATCATACTTAAATCAAAACCAGACAAAACAGTACAACAAAAGGAAACTACAGACCCATATCCTTCTTGGATACAGACTCAAAAATCCTTAACAAAATTGTAGTAAATAATATCAGAATTACATAAAATGAATTTTACACCGTAACATAGTGGAGAGGCAAAGCTGGTTCAGTATTCAAAAATAGATCTGGATTATACACCATATTAACAGGTTAAAGAAGGAAAATCACGTGATATATTAGTTGATATATTTAGAAAAAGTGGTGGTTTTGTGCTTTGGTTTTCCAAGATGTTGCCTTGGAGCGACTGCCTAAAGGTGCACGAGAACCTCCACGTTATTCCTCAGAACTGCTTGTGAATCGACACCTATTTCAAAATAAATATTGGCATTTAGTCAAAAACTGGTATTCTGATCAGTGCCAGTCCTTCAAACTCTGCTTTCTGGAGAAGCTTGGACTCACGTGTCCGGTGCAGGGACCTTGGCCGCAGGGACCGTGCATGTTTTCTGAGTCATTAGGGAGCTTTTGTGTGCAAGTTAACCCTTGATTCAACCCTCATGCGATAAGAATTCCAGAGGTCAGCTTCACTGACACTGCAGGTGTACCAGTATCCAGGCTGTTTCCTTCTCCCTGGTCATTCTCAGCATCCGTGTGACAGCGTCCCTCCTGAGCTGTCAGGTCCGAGGGAGTCGAGGGCTGATACCCCCTCTCCTTGTCTTTCTCTTAGGAGACAGGCCAGCGGCCGTGTGAAGGAGGGTGGATGTCAGAATTGCCTCCTGGGTAGGCCAAGGAGGAGCTTGACTAGAGAGGG
Organism: Mesoplodon densirostris; assembly: GCF_025265405.1. NCBI lineage: Eukaryota > Metazoa > Chordata > Mammalia > Artiodactyla > Ziphiidae > Mesoplodon > Mesoplodon densirostris. The sequence goes on from NC_082673.1 coordinate 1,613,644, forward strand.
GCCTTCCCCGGCCATGGCCCCGGTGCGCGCGAAGTGCCTTGCCTTTGGGCCTGCAGCAGCTTCGTGGGTGAGCAGGTGGACCGCCCAGTTTAGGGAGGAGAGTGAGTGTCACCGTGGGTAATGCAACAGCCTCCTGGGGCCAGTGAGTGCAGGGCTGGGGTCTGAAGAGAATTTAAAAGCAGAACCGTCTTTGTTTTCAAAAGCTTCACTTCTGACAGGGGTTATTTTGTGGATCTGCACTGTCCAAGTAGCTGTTTTATTAATTAGTTTGTTTGTTACTTATTATTTAACGGAAGGTAAGGCTTTCAGCCAGTGGGACTACTTGCTCTGGAGTTGGGATGGCGTTCAGATGCCTGGCCGGGTCCTGGGACGCTCAGCTGTTCTGAACCCAGGCTTGTCCTCTGGCCCGTGAGTAGCCCGGCAGCATGGACACGGGGGCAGGAGTCTGGCCGGGGCTACCTGCTCTGCAGAATCTCCATTTCCCTCATGGTCTTTGAGATTTGTGGGCAGGGCCCTGACCACCCACGGATTCCCACACAGAAGTCCCTTTGTGGGCAAATAGCTAGTTATTTATAACTGTGGTCACAGATTTCTCAAAGAAGAATGCCAAGCTGTAGGACCCCTGTCTGTAAGAGAGAAAGAAAACTGGGAAGCATGGGAAATGTGGTGAAAATCATTTCCTTACACTGCATGTTAAGCAGAATATTGCATTTTATTCCACCTGTATCCCAAGCATTACCTGTCTTAGAGATCCCCGAGGAGTTGCTGGTCGGTTGGTTTTTTCATGGTATGCAGTAGGCACTCAATAAATGTTTGCCAGGCAGCTTGGGGGTGGGCCTGGCATTTTTCTTATGGCACCTAGTTATTATGGGGACTCAGAAGTGCAGACACTGCAGACTAACCATCATTTAAAAGCAGCAAAACCCAAAGTTAACCCAGTTTTCTCTTATTATGCTCTTCAAAGCAGTTCTGGTTTGGCATCAGCATCTGTTATGGGAAAGGGTTTGGATGAAATCGTATTTTATCTGTAATTCTCCCCCATCTTAGGTTTGCAGGCAGGGCCCCCAATCCCTGTGGGTCTCTGCCAGCCCAGCCTAAACAGGGCCTATTGTAGGTTTAAAACATGCATCAGAGCTTCAAATACAAGAAGAGCAGGAGAGATGCTTCTAAGTTCTCATCAGTGTCTAAATACATTTCAGTTTTTAAAAAATAAATATAATGTGCGTGTGCATGTGTGTGTGTGAGCTTGTGCGTGTATGCGTGCACCTGAGGCAGGGGCGGAAAGGACAGCCCCGAGACTTTCTGTCGTTGGATCAGTCACCATTCCGTGTACCTGGTGATTCAAATATCACAGCACGACCCGGAGGGCGAACGCTCACGTCAACTTCACAGCAGTTTCTTTCTGAAAGTTTTCATACAAGGAAAAGTTGTTTAAGGCTGAGCCAGGTTGCCCAGCATATTATGTATTTCTTCAGTTTTATTTATTTGTTTTGAATTTCATAGCTCCAGGGACCTCAGGCACTGGGCTAATTCCTAAGAAGGCCCAGTGTGTTTTTCTGAGGGTTATTTCATGGTGGGAGAAGATTCTTAATAAATGGCGCACTCTGTGAAGTGTCTATGTTGTTGATGGGCATTGAATAGTATTTTCACTCTCCTCAAAACTTGTTTCTCGTTTCAAAGCTACAGGTCAGGCGATGTGCCTGATTCTCTCATCTTTTCACTCCTCTCCTTCCTTCTCAGGTTAACACACAGGGGCCTTTGTCTTTGTCCTGGTGGTTCTTATCAGCACCTTAATTATTTAAATGAGAACCAGCAGTGTTATCAGGAAGGGACTTGTCAGGGCGTAATTCTTGAGGCAAACCAAGGAACGACAAACACTTCAAACACTTCAGGATCGTGGCCTAAGACTAATTTTACACAAAGAAGTGTTTCTAGTCAAAGAATAGAAAAGGTATGTGTATGTATTTTCAAAGACACGTGATTGTTTTTAAGATTTAAAAATAATTTTAAATTAATCTATAAAAGGACAGTGATTCCATTTTACAAATACAGAGTGTGGGCAGCGTGATGTCATGTAACTTGTAGAAGGTCAAACCTGCACCAGCCCTGAGGGGGCGGCCGCTGGGACTGTGTCCACCCGCACCTGCCAGGACCCTGCCTTCCTCAGGTCTGCTACCCTCTGTGTAGAATACCGAGTCCCTGACTTTGTCCTAAGAGCTGTCACTTCTACCGTAGGGGCATTTATTGAAAAGGCCCACATTGCACCCAGAGCACAGCCTGGGCTTCAGATGCCGCCCGAGCCCAGGTGACCAGCTTCCGTCCACAGCCCGCCCCGTCCACCCAGTACCTGGGAATCTGTGCCGCCAGTGGTTCCCCACTGCTTGCGGTCCGCCTGCTTTTCTGCTGTGACACACAGCCCTCTGTCATCGGGAAGGCTGAGCTGCTGTGGAAGCTTCCCTGCCCGAGTCCTCAGCTGCAGAGCAGGGGAGCTGCTCCTCAGACTTGGGGTCACTCACGGAGTGACCAGCACAGGACCTGGAGCCCAGTGAGTGACTGACACACAGCCAGTCGCTCCTGGAGGCTCTCAGCTCACCTCAAAAAGAAATGCTTCAGGCGGTGACATTCCATTCCAGAGATCATGCAATTCAAGTTCTAAACGTTTTCAAACTTCTCAGCATCAGTAGCCTCTTTATTGCCAAACAAAAACATTACACACGGAAAAGTATGAAATTGAAAGACCATAGCCAATAAAAACGACAATTTGTATGTCATTATTCAATAGTTTCGAAAGATGCTATCATTTTAACAGTCAGTGTTTAAAAATATCTTTCTATATACAGAGAACTCAATTTTCCTAGAGGTTTTAATAGGACCCATAACTACAGTTTCTTCCTAATGTGGCTTCATCAGCTACGTTTTTGTCAACTTATAGATGATGTCTTCTAAATTATCATAAATTCTTAAAATTGTTTCTTCTCTTGTATGTATGTCAGAAGTTTAGCAAAATAATGCATATTCAGGTTTGTGTGCGTGTGAATTTGTATAAAAATGCCAGGAAGGAGACATCTGTGTGTGTGTGCCCTTTTGAATTGTAAAGATGTCACATGAGCTTAAACCTCAAACTAACTCAACAGGTGTTAATAACTTTTGGATTTTTCAGAACTCTGACTGCATTTGTAAGCCATCTGATCCATCATTATACTCATTACAACATCCCAGTAGAAGCTTTAATAAGTTCTTTATAACCTGACTCATTTCTTTCTTAAGGGCTATGCAGCCAATCTGAACAATCCTACAAACTCATTTTGATGAGGTTTGAATTTTGTATACATTTTCGATAATATTAAGCCATGTCTTCTTTGCACATTAAAAAAGTGTTTTAAAAACTTTTTACACACCCCAGGCAGATACCCTGGAACTATTTTGCAAACTTTCACAGTACAAATTGCCTCGAGGACTAGGTGTTTTTCCTCCCATCTTTGGGTATGTTTTGCCATTTTTCTTGCCGTTGACTTGGCTGGAAAGCCAGCATCCAGCCTTTCATTTCACATGTTGTCACTGTGGTCCACAACAGCAAACATTTAATTTAGTTAATTTGATGCAGTTAATTTCATATTAAGCTAATCAATAGCATCATGTCTGTTTTTATAATATCTCTTAAATATTGTTTTTAACCAGCGATTTATTACTAGTTTCTAAAGGAATTATTTTGCACCCAAATTTACAACACATTTCTTTTTTCTTCCTTGCTGGTAAGTATTTATTTATTTATTTATTTATTGGAGTTTAGTTGATTTACAATGTTGTGTTAGTTTCAGGTGTACAGCAAAGTGAGTCAGTTATACATAAACATATATCCATTCTTTTTTAGATTCTTTTCCCATGTAGGTTATTACAGAGTATTGAATAGAGTTCCCTGTGCTTTACAGTAGGTCCTTATTAGTTACCTATTTTATATATAGTAGTGTGTATATGTTAATCCCAATCTCCTTATTTTTCCCTACCCCGTTTCACCTTTGGTAACCATAAGTTTGTTTTCTACATCTGTGACTTGATTTATGTTTTGTAAATAAGTTCATTTGTACCATTTTTTTTAGATTCCACATATAACTGATATCATATATTTGTCTTTCTCTTTTTACTTCACTTAGTATGATAATCTCTAGGTCCATCCATGTTGCTGCAAATGGCATTATTTCGTTCTATTTTATGGGTGACTAATATTCCATTGTATATGTGTAGCATATCTTCTTTATCCATTCATCTGTTGATGGAAATTTAGGTTGCTTCCATGCCTTGGCTATTGTAAATAGTGCTGCTATGGACATTGGGGTGCATGTATCATTTCGAATTATGGTTTTCTCCAGATATATGCCCAGGAGTGGGATTGCTAGATCACATGGTAGTTCTATTTTTAATTTTTCACAATACATTTCATGAATATAATATAGGCAAAATGCAAAGCTGGCAATAAGCATTAAAAGTGCCTTTCATTTGATCTTGATTTACTTTAGAAGGTTGTGTGCTGGCTGGTTATTACACAGACCGTTGCTGAGAACATGCCTGGAGAATTTTTCACTCCTGAGAGCAGCAGGGCGAGGACGTGGGCTCTCAGTGCCTGGGTGTCTTCCTGGTGGGCAAGTGGGCAGTGGGGCTGAGCTGGGCAGGGACTGAGGGCCTCCAGGGGCCCAGGGCAACCCACCAGGGTCCCCAGCATAACCTACCAGGGTCCCAGGGCAATGCACCAAGGAAATGCACAGTTTGAAAATTGTAACTGGAGTATATCAATTTGTTTCAACATCTCAGCTAAGAAAAACAACTGGTTCTACTGGAATCAGCAAAGGCTGGGGCATCAGATCCAGGTTCAAATCCTGCCTCTGTCACTTCTAAATACAACGAAATGTTTATATTATTATAATTGTTTTAGCTGGTGGATTGCATTTACCAGCCCATCCGAAATTTACAGGGTTTGGAGTATCAAATGAAGGCTGGCTATTCCAAAAATAATAATAATAATACATAAAGTTAGAGTGGTTCGTTATTAGTAAAGAGAACTTTTGATTTTATTAATAAGCAGGTCTCTCTAAGTATAACTGCTTCTTGTAGATACTTTGTCTTAAGACAAGCATTTAAGTTGTTTACATTTTGTGGGTTATTTTCTTTCCATTTTAGACTTGAGTTTATCCTAGAAACAGAGCTAGAATGGTGGTTACTAGGGACCAGGAAAGTAGGGGAACAGAGAGAGGCTGGTAAAGGGCATAAACTTCCAGCTACAAGCAGAATAATTTCTGAGGATTGAATGTAAAGTGTGGTGACTACCGTTGATCACGGTTTTGTATCATTGAAATTTGCTGACAGAGCAGAACCTAAAAGTCCTCACACACGAAGATAAACATGAGGTGACGCTTGTTAGTTAACCATGTGCTGGAAGTCCTTTCACAGTGTACACGTGTATCAAATCACCACAGTGTACACTTTCAATACCTTACAAGTGTATTAATTGTACCTCAATAAAGCTGAAATTTAAAAAAAGACAAGTTTAAACATCAAAAGAGAGATGAGCAGTATTGAAGCTCCTTCAAAGAATCAATGTTTTACATGAGATCCTCACTTTACAGAATGGCTCGTAAACATCAGCTAAAGCAGGAGGCATCTCTTTCAATTATTCCAAAAATTGTCTTCTTTGTTGTTTTTGCTCTTTGTTTCAAAACTCTGTCCTCTGGACCGACCATGGTAAAGAGCACCAGGGAACAGACCAGCCCTGGGGACTGGCTGGAGGAGAAGGCCTTCCCTGGACACGGCTCGGTCCCAAGATTCACGGGAAACTTTGGTTTCTCTCACCTCTGTCACCCTCTCTCTCTTTCTTCAAGTGCTACAGTAAATACTTTAAACCCTGTGTCCTTCCTTCTCAAGTTCACCAAGTTCCCACAATTTGTCACCTTCTGTGCTTTTTTTGCTGTTGACCTTTGTCTCCTGGACTTGGGAACAAGAATCTAGGAACTCGAAGAAAGAACACAGATACGTTATTTTGCATCTTTCATTTAAAAAAAACCCTCAAAACATAATCTACCCTGTTGTTACCTTAAAAGTTTAAGGTGCAGTTACTATAATTGAATTTATGTAATTTAAATTAATCAGTAGATTGGTTTTTCAAAACGTAGTCCGTCTAAGTGGCATGTGGTCTGCAAGGCACTAAAGGAAATGGACATTTATCTTTCAAATGCTATGTAATGTTCCCCTGTAACGGCTGAGGAGTGGCCCCGGGCAGGGCTCCTGCGGCAGTGTTTAATGCCTGGACCCTCAGATATACCTCTTCTACTACGCGGCAGAAGAAATACTGGAAAATTCACGTCTAGTTTTGGGGGGACTATGAAATGGAAACTGTGTCTAACCGTTCCTCTTATTCAACCACAAAGGGTGTGGATCACTATTTCATAACGGTCTGTTTGTTGGGTCAGAATCCCGTCTCCGGCAAGGGAAACATAAAATAAGAGCCATGGAGCGTAGCCACGGAGTTGATGTGTTTATTCTGTGTAATACAATCGGTTCAACAAGAATTTTGAGCTGTTTTGTAAAATGTGGCCACTGTTTTCTTCTATTCCAAGTCTTCACTTCGGGGCTCTGTTTCCCCTCTAGCTGGGGTGGGGATGGAGTCTCTGCCGGGGGACCTTGGGCGCGTCACAGTGCTGTCCGAGGCTCTGAGCCCCTTCCCAGTTTTCCATGTATCCGTGCGCCTTTGCGCATCTGCCCTGTCTTGTGGCAGCGGGCACCCTGGCCTCTGCGGTCGCCACCGCCGCCCCCAGAACAGTTTCTCCTGCATTTTCTCAATCCTGGAATGAATCCAGGGGGTCCTGGGAGCCGCCGTCCTCACAGCCGCTGCTCTCTCAAAATCAGAAAAGCTCCCCATGGCCACACCCCACACCTGGCGCTGCCACTGCTGCGCCTGGCAGGAGCCCCCAGGGTCCCCTTCGGAAGCTCCCCCTGCCCAGCCCGCCCGCTCCCTGCAGCTGTGCTCCGGCTCCGAGCTGGCGTGGCTTCCCCAGGCCACGCTGTGCCGGACCGCCTGGGGTCCCCTGGTCCCGCGGAGCTGCGCCCCTACCCCTGCAGCCAAAGTGCCCCACGTGGAGGACGCTGGGAGCACCGCCCTGACCACCGGAGCAGGCAGAGTTCCTGGTAATTTGGCCCATCTGCCTCTTTTCTTACAGTGAACGTACGCATTTGGAATAATCCGATGGTCTGCTTTCTTGCTGAGATTAGATCTGCTGAGGTGATGGGTGGCTCTCAGTGTAGTCTGGATTTTCCAGGTGGTGGATAAGGAGACTCCAGGCGCTGTGGAGTCTGGCAGTTTGGTGGACGGGATGGTACTGGCAGGTGCCAGAGGCGCTGAGGGCTGGGCTGTGGCTACGGGGCGTGAAGGAGGCTGCCAACCCCCTGAGGTCAGGGAAAGAGGGCAGCAGGTCCCGCTTTTTCTCCAAGCCCCCACCTCCCCGGGGGACCCAGCTGCCAGGGAAGGTAAGGGGTCCAGGAGCTCGGTTAAGTCATGCAGTTGTGGCCTTTCCCGAGCCACGATGTCTGTCCTTCGAAGGTGAAACAGCAAAGGGAGTGGAGGCCTGGATGGAAGGCAGCTCTGCTGCTCCGGGAGTGGGGCCCAAAGGATTCGCCAGCTCGAGGGGACAAGCATCTCAGCTAGAAAGGAAATGTACAGTTAGAGGTTTGCCTGGCGAGTCCTCTTACAGTGGGAAGCACATTTATTTCACGCTCAGGATTTCTCATCTTACTGTCCGCAGAGACTTTTCACAATGACCTGATGTAATCGTGGCCATCCCTCCCTAGCGTGTTGGCGCCTGGAGTGCAGTTGCGCACAGAATCACGTGTTGACTTATGCGTTCTCTCCAGATTTCTCATTTGACAAACTCCCGCTTACAAAAAAGACTATTCTTTTGCCCAAAGAGCCAGATAATCTTCGAAATACCACATTTTCTGTCCTAATCATAGACAATCGGTCTTCAGGAAGAGGCAAGAGAAATTAATGAAGACTTTACTTGTTTCCCAGATATAGACACATACTTAGGGCTTTGCAGCGTTCAAGGACGCAATGCCTGGCAGCAGTGTGTGCGTCGTAAGCGTAACCCTGAGTTGCTTTCATGCCAGGGCTCTCTTCCAAGTCACTGTGTGTTGACCATCCATCCTGCTTCATATTTGTTCTGCTAGTTTTAAAGCAACATCCTCCTTGGAACATGCACTCGAAAATTTAAAAGTCAAAGGACATGTGCAAAGGAGAAAGCAGCTGATCTGGATTGTCATAAGGAAAACAGCATGCACGTCACAGCCATGATATGGGCAGAGGCTGGGGGCCTGGGTTGAAAATGTGACCTGCACGTTCTGAGTGTGAATTCAGGCTCTCGGCCAGGGAAGGCAGCATCGCAGCCTCAACCTATATCCCAGGACAGGTGTGCATGAATCTTCTCGCTCGGGGCGGGGGGTGCTACAAAAGCAGTTTTCTTCTCTATGGAGACTTAAAAAAAGAGGCAAATTTTCTCCCCTTGTCACAGAAAGACACTGCTGACATGTGACTTTTGGAATTAGGACCCAGAAGAATGAACAGAGGTCAAATGAATGGAACTGGAAGATTCCATTCTGGCCTTTTTGCTGCCTGAGCCATTAAAACAAATCCTTTTTTCTTAAAATTATTTGCAATAATCCACTGACTTCATGGAAGTTCAGCTGCTCACAGGCTTTATGGTGCTGTAAGAAAACAAGTTCATCACCTTCCTCCTTCAATATCACCACATTTCCAGGGTCTTGTTTTCTTTTTTCCAAAAGGTGCCTCCAGAGTGACCCAGGCAGAGATGTTTGTACTTTGCTATGTCATGTGCAGTCTCTCTTTAGCTCTGTGGTGCATTGTTACTTTCGAATGCAATACGTTGTAATTTCCTGCCTAATTCGAGTTTTATGAACTTTTTTCAGTCTTACTCTTTTGTTTCTCAGATATTTCTAGTGTTTCTCAAATAAATAATGTTAGAAAAAGAGAGCATGTGCAAACTCAGCGCATTTACTGTCGCTGTGGTACGCTCCTGCTGCAAGTGCAGCTCTTAGCCCTGGAGCAGCTTCTCTTTCTCGTCTGGAGAGAAAACCTGAAAATCTCCAGGTCTGAGAAACTTCAGGTCAAACATTTAAGAAAGAGTCTCCATAATTATATTTTCTCAAAGCTCTTTATACATTTTTGAGGGAACCATTTCCTTCAGTCACTAAGGCAGACTTTGTTCAAAGCTCCTCATAACTTTTCAAGACAAGCAAATCGCTTTCATAGCCACGGAGGGAGCTCCTGGAAAGGCCTCTGACTTGGAGAGTATCACAGGGGTTTACTTGGCGCCGGTTGAGGGCTCTGGTTTTAGGTGGACTCAGGCAGGGAAGCCGGATTCATCCCAGGTGCTCACTCTCCCTCTACCTGTCCGCCACCTGTGTGGCAGCGGTATTTCGTTGTTGGTTCATTATTTCACCTGGTTCCAGTGGGGGCTAAGGCGGACAGGCAGCCCTTGGCAGGGCAGGTGGAGGGGCCCGATGGGCTGGCCTCTTGTGCCCTGCTTACTGGCGATCACTTCTCAGACCTGGGCTGGACTGGACTCTTGGCTGAAGCCACCAAAAGGGCACAAACCTAAGAAGCCAGTGATGAGAAAACGAGTCCAGCCTGGCAGATGGCAGCAGCCATGGTGGAGATGGGACTGAGTCCCTGTGACCTGCCGCCGTCTCCCAGCCATGGGACCATGGAGCTCAGGCTGGGAGAAAAGTCTGCTCAGACATTGATTTCGCTTTTCTCCCCAGTATTTTTTTCTGCTTTTTCACATTGTGGATTTAATTCAGGGGAAACACATGTAAAAGTTCTATGAGATAATTTATTATACAATATGCAAAACAGATACTATGTTCTTTTTCTTGCTAAAGCGCTTGCATCTCTTATCTAGACTCATTGAAGATCCTATGCAGTGTAATAAATAATTACTTTTTAAGAATCTACAAGTGATCGTCTATAACTGCATAGTTGCACATATGTACATGTATGTATATAGAGTTAATATCTGCATGCGTGTAATTTCAAGGAAGAAGAATCTTCTAATCACATTTATAAATTGAAGGCAGTAAAAGTTGTTTAGCTAAGTTATCAGAGTGTCTGCCTCACCATACAGCAACCACTTCAGAAGGACTTATGAAATGAATAAATATAGTCACCGGTGGGGATGAGACAAAGCATAAGCATTTATGTTTTCAATTGATATTTTTCTGTGGTGTTTATTTGATGACATAGGAAAGCTTTTATGCTAGAATAAACAGTTAAGGGGGTATATTTGCAGGAAGAAAAACAATTCTACTTATTAAATGATTTTCAAGGGTCTAGAATCTCACAGGATAAAAAACATAGAGACTGTTATTCAAGAAAGGCACCCACACCCTCTAAGTTATGTGTTTGCTGAACAGCTTCTTTCTGACATTAAAACAAAATAAAGCAAAAAACACGTGTAACAAAAGAAAGCTGAAAAGCAGGCAGACGGAGAACAAAACGCCACCTGTTACTTAGGGAGCTGTTGCTGTGCGTTTAGCCCAGAGCACGTCTGCTGAGCTTGACTGCATGCAACAAAAATTAGAAAGATGCAGTTTTACTGCCTTCCTGGTGTACTTTGTATAAATGTGCTACTTTTGTTGGAATCTCAAGATTATGCATGAAAAGGAACCTAAAATATGAATGAAAAGGTTTGACCTGGAGGCCTGCCTGGCACAGGGCTTAATGCCTTCAAGCATGAATGAGACACTTACCGAGTGATGGAAGGAAGGAGCGGCCGGGATGCCCCTCTTTCACTCCGTCCACCTGCTGCCCCTGCGTGTGGACGTCACCCCTGCAGCCCCCCACCAAGCCTGGCGGTCATCCTGGGCGTCTGCATCCTCGAACCCTCTGCCACCTTCAGGTTCCCCCAGAGACTTCCTCCCCTCCCATTGCCCAGCCTGGTCGGGAGCTGCTGTGATGCTTTCCTGCAGAGCACAGATCATACTTTGCAGTGATGCACTGAGGTCCGTGTTATTCGAATAATGCCATTTTACTAGCATGCGAGTCTCATGAAGGCAGGATGCTTTGCTCTCTCTTCTATCTCTGGCACTTAGCACAGAGCTAGGCACGTAGATCGTGCTCAATATGTATTTAAGAACGAACAAATGAATAAGATTGTTGTACCATTAGGGTCAAATTACAGTGGCCCGAGGCTCTTGCTTTCCCAGGCCCCTGGCAGATCTACCTCAGCTCGTGGGTCTTAGCCCTCAAGTCTGTAAAAAATATCGACTGAAAAACAAGCTACAGGGCTTCCCTGGTGGTGCAGTGGTTAAGAATCTGCCTGCCAATACAGGGGACACGGGTTCGAGCCCTGGTCCTGGAAGATCCCACATGCCACGGAGCAACTAAGCCCGTGCGCTGCAACTACTGAGCCTGCACTCTAGAGCCAGTGAGCCACAACTACTGAGCCCATGAGCCACAACTACTGAGCCTGTGCTCTAGAGCCCGTGAGCCACAGCTACTGAGCCCACGTGCCACAACTGCTGAAGCCTGCGCGCCTAGAGCCCATGCTCTGCAATAAGAGAAGCCACCGCAATAAGCCCGCGCACCACAAAGAAGAGTAGCCCCCGCTCGCCGCAACTAGAGAAAGCCCGTGCGCGGCAATGAAGACCCAATGCAGCCAAAAATAAAATAAATAAAATAAATAAATTTATAAAAAAAACCAAGCTACAACTAACACCATACTTAGTGGTGAAACATTAAACGCCTTCTCCCAACGATTGAGACTAACATGAGGATATCTACTCTCATTACTTATATTCAACATATTATTGGAGGTTGTAGCCAGTGCAGCAAGAAATATAAACATAAGGCGTATGATTGGAAAGGAAGACGTAAAATTATTTCATTTGCAGGTGATGTGATGGTGGTTTACACAGATATGCTAAAACTTCTCTGGAACCCATAGTGAATATAGCAAGGTCACAGGATAATGCCTGCTTTTCTTTTTTTTGTTTTGTTTTGTTTTGTTTTTATTTTTTTATTTTTTTATTAGTTTCTGCTTTATAACAAAGTGAATCAGTCATACATATACATCTGTTCCCACATCCCTTCCCTCATGCATCTCCCTCCCTCCCACCCTCCCCATCCCACCCCTCCAGGCGGTCACAAAGCACCGAGCTGATCTCCCTATGCTCTGCGGCTGCAGAGCACAATGCCTGCTTTTCAAAAATCAATTACATTATATACCAGTAGCAAAGAACTGGAAAACAGAACACAAATATCCCGTGTACAACAGCAACACACCAAATACGACACAAGAACAAGTTTAGGAAAAGGCACACATGAATCCACCGCTGAGAGAAATGACAGAAGCCCTAAGTAAATGGAGAATAATGCTCATGTTCATTGATTGGAGGACATTCTGTTGTTGATTTTCCTCAAGTTGATGTAGCGATCACACAATCACAATCAAAATCTCAGGGGGCACTTTTCAAAAGAAATAGATCAGCTGATTCTAAAATATATTTGGGAAAACAAAGCACCTAAGAAAATCAACACAAAGCTGACAAATGAAAACCATTGGAAGAGTTAACACTGTCTGATATGATTTTTCCTATAGCTCTGTCTTAATCATGGTGGTGCGCTATTGGCTTAAGAGTAGACTAATAGATCAGTGAAGAGAACAGAGAATTCAGGAATGGATCCGCCTGTACATGTCAACTGATGTTTGACAGAGATGTCGAGAATATTCAATGGGGAGGGGTCTCCTGCAGGACTGGGCAGTTTTCTTCCCTTTCACCCAGTTCAGCCTGCCCCCAAGCACTGATGCCAGCCGTTGGGCTGCCTGGGAGATTTGGACTGGAGGCAAAGCGAAACGTCAGACCTGTTTCCGTTATGTTCTCCTTCCGTGTTGCTGACTAGGGCAGGTCTGGGAGTGCTGGTTGCCCCTCTAACAGGGTCATAAGCAGAGGCCAGGACGTGTTATTCTTTTCCTTTTTCTAAAATTCATCAGATTGTGACAGTTTTATTTATTTATTTATTTTATTAAAATGTTTTTATTGAAGTAGAGTTGATTTACAATGCTGTGTTAGTTTCAGGTGTATAGCAGAGTGATTCAGGTATACATATATATATATTTTTCAGATTCTTTTCCATAATAGGTTATTGCAAAATACTGAGTATCACTCCCTGTGCTATAGATTCTGAGAGGTCTGACCTTATAGCTTTCCTGTCTGGGCTGTGTATGCCCGTTCCATGTGCTTCCATGACCCCAAGCTGCTCCTTTTGGTGAAAATCCTTATGTTCCTGCTTCCTCTGAAAAAATCACCCTGAATATATTTCTCTAAATACAACTTTATTTATCCTGCTTTCTTTTTAAAAAACTGTATTTTTTTTCTTCAACGCAACTCAAAATATCATGTCTGTCAAATCCACATGATCCAGAGTCAAGGCTGGCATCTACTGTATTCACTGCTTTGCCCCCAGCACCTCGAGGGGAGGCTGCCTCCCCGACGTCTCCTCTCCTGGTCACTCACCCACTCCCTCACCCGTCACCAGCGAGTCCATTCCACCCTCACTGCACACACACCCCCTTGCCCATGTGGCGACGGTGTGCCTGTCTTTGTGCAGAATCTCAGTTTCCTCGGAATATACCAAGCCGTGATGACTTTGTTAGAAGGCACCTGCCGTCGTGTAAACAGTTAATGAGTTTTCACTGAAGGAAGGCAGGCAGGCAGACTACTCAGCCGATGCCACCAACGCTGCCCGTGGAAAAGCCCTGGTGTCCTGTCCTGTGTGTAGGACGAGCTGGCAGCCTCTCTTTTCCTCCTTTAGAGGCCAGGTCTAGGCTCCTCTGGGGTCAGTGGCAGGCTCCCCAGTAACCCCGAGAGCCTGGCACGGTGTGGAATTGCCCAGAGGTCAATGCCAGCGGTGCAGCCCTGGAGTCAGCCTGTCACGCATGGGGAGAAGGAAGGATGACCATCTTCCAGGGAGCACGGGGACCTGCGGGGAGACCCGCCGGGTGAGGAAGAGTGACAGGCACTCGGTAGCGAGCTAACGTCTCCTGAGATGCCGATGAAGCCTACTGAAAAGTAATTAGCGGCTTCTGAAGCAGCTTTGACTACTCTCCCATGTAGCCCGTTAGATTGAAAAGTGAGGATATTCACCCATTGTTGACTCACCAAAATGGTAATTTCGTATACTTTACCCTAATTTTTACTTTTTATTTTTAAACATATTTGTAAATCAACTTATTGATTGTAATTTATGGATTGATTGAAGTAGAGTTGATTTACAATATTCTATTAGTTTACCCTAATCTTTACTTTTCAGGGGTGAAACGACTCACAGAGTACCTGAGCTATTTTAAGGCTTAAAGTATAAAAGTCCCTTTATCTTAGAAAGAAAAGATGAAAAGAAAGGATGAAAGTGAATTTTTAGAGCAGGAGGGAGCTCTGGTCCTTTTCCTGCATGTGGTTTGGAGCGAGCTTTAGGCTGAGGCAGGAAGTTCAAGCTCAGGCTCTAGGGATGGGGGCACACACGGGTTCCCTGCTTTCCCTGCCGCCCGCCTGGGCCCCAGCGTCCAGGAGGATGTGTGTCCTGTCTTCACATCTGAACTGTTTCCTCGAGTCTAGGGGCCCGAGCAGGGTGGCTTGGAGTGGGCAGAAATGCCAGGCCAGCCAGGAACCGGGTGGCGGCGGGGCCTGGGTGTGTCCGGCATGTTCCCTGATGGCTCCTGACACGGGGCCTGGTCTCGGTGGGTTACCCTGAACTGTGCCATCCTGGCTCACCCTGCAATTTCCTTTTTGAGTCACTTTTCAGCTCAGAATGAATCACGCTCCTCCCTGCTTTCTCAGCCTTTCACGCCTGCAGGCTCCGTGGCCAGTGGGAGGGAGAGAGTTTTCTGTGCGAGGAGAGCAGTTCGGCCAGGAGCCCCTTCCTCAGCTGCCAGCCGTCCAGGCCCCTGTGCACACGCCGTCCATGCACGGGGGTCAGCCTCGGGACAGTGCAGGGGCGGGTGGCCCAGCAGGCTCTGGGCGGGCAGGAGCACGCCCCTTCCCGTCTGCGCTTTTCTCTTGACTGAAAAAGTCAGAAGCTCGTCCCCTGGGCTGTGTGAGAGGAGCTTTCAGTGTCCTTGTGCCCCCGGGTGCTGGCTCTGCTCTGTCATCAGAAAAACGAGATGTCCCTAAAGTCAGTGGTCACTGGATTTGACCACAGGAATCTCCAAAAGCCTTGTCCATTTTCTCATAGTTTTAAAAAGTATATACTTACGAAGAATTTGGCTTTGAGTTGTTGCGTTCAGCTGCCTTTCTTTTATTCTGTTTCTTTCAGCTTTTAGCCCACAGACACTGGTCAAAACTAAAATTGCTGTTTGTACAGGGCAACTGCAGACAGGGATGCTCGCGGCCGGGGAGCACAGAGGGCTCTTTGTGGGTCCCGGGCTCGGGTGGGTGTGACAGGGCGGTGGAGCCGGGATGGGCCCGGCCCTGGCTCAGCCCGCGGCAGCTCTTCCAGAGCCAGCGTCCTCAGGGAGCAGGGCCGGGGCCTCGGGCCTGAGAGAGGATGTGACTCATCCTTGGATCTGGAAGCTGGTGCCTCTGCCCTGTTGTTTGGCCAGTTCATGGGCTTTGGGGCTTCCCGGGGGAGCCGTCGGTGCTGAGAGGGAAGTGTTCTCGTGCTCTCGGCTCCGGCTTTCTCCTCCGAGTAACTGGGGACCCCCAGGAGGAAGGCAGCCTGCAGCTGCTGTGGGGGAGCAGGGCACAGAGTGTCCAGGCCAGGGTCCCTCTCCTCTCCCACCCCCCGATGACATTCTTTGGGTCCTGGGGGATGCTCCATTTGGGCAGGTCTCCAGGGGGTCGTGTGCTGAGCGTGGGGCGGGCTGACCCCCAGGTGGGAAAGCCCGGGACGCAGTGCCCCGCGGACTCTGAGTCTCGCTTCCAGCGCCTGTGCCCCGCAGCAGGCCCTCCGTGACCCCAGCGCCGGAGGCAGAGTGGATGCACGATCGCTGGGCTGGACGGGACCTCCAGGGAGGTCCTGCTCTCCTCCCTGCCCCTCATTCTTAGAGCCTGACTTCCTTTCCAGTTATTTCCATCCCCCCCTCCTTTGCCGGTTGTTGAGATCTTAACCATTTTCCAAAGACCATCTACTTCACAGGACTGTCGCCATCGCTCGGGTCAATGCGATCTCGTATTTGTTTCTTCCCCTTGGCGCCCAGGGTGGCCGTGCTCGCATGGGGGCAGGTGCGCCGCAGTCAGCTAGGTGAGGCCCCACGTACCCACCTCCTCTGTTGCTTGGAGCACAGGGAAGAGCTCCATCAGTGGGCATCCAGGTGCCGGCCCGGGTGGGAGCATCCCGAGGCCCGGCCCCAAGGAAAGACCAGATTTTAGCGGCAAAGAGGCAGCTCAGAGGCAAAACGAGCCTCAGGGCGCTAAGAGAGAGGGACCAGATGCTAAAGTGGCCTCCTGGCCGGAGGTGGGATGCTCACACACACACACACACGTGAACACACGGCCCCCAGGCTCCTCCCTGGCTCTGAGACCCATGGTGGAAGACCCCTGTGTAGGAGGCACATGGGTCCAGCTGAGTGTCACCCGCTGGGATCTGGGATCTGCCATTTATCTTGAAAGGCCAACACGATAGAGGCCTGGCCCCCTGAACTTTGGGGGGCCCGACAGCAGGGGCACCGAGTGGAACAAAGGGCCTCCAGACGTGTGTGGGGGCTGTGTTTTGTCCACCTGGTGTCACGTTCCGCCCGCAGCAGGACAGACAGATGCCCGGCCAGGTGAGGAGACGCAATCTGCTCCCCCTGGTGCGTCTGTACCTAGATCGTGTGATGGGAGCAGATGCTGAGGCAACACGGCCTCAGGTGCAGAACAAGGGGGAAAGCCCAGACCCTGGAGCAAGTGCTACAGAGCCCAGGGCCTCCAGGGGTGGCTCGGTTTTCTAAGTGATGGATCTGAACTTTCTCGTGGCATAAACCCTCATCTGAGGGGCACTGTGTGTAAGAGGAAGCCTGGGTGGACCTTGGCGTCCGCAGGCGGATGGCCCCTCACGACCCCTAGTCTTTGCATCCTCCTCGCGCCAGGGGTCTGCACTGAGGCTGCCCCGCTCACCCTGATGCTGATGCTGATACTGATGCTGCGGGCAGTGCCTGGCCGGACCCCACTGGCAGACGGCCTCGGTCAGGCAGGGCTGGGGGCCTATGATTCCTCAGGCATCTCACCAGCACAGGAGGCCTGAATTTGCTCCTGAAGCGAGCCCACGGTTGCATCCCGTGAGGGGTTTCACACCCTACCCTTTCCCTCGAGACGGCCCAGTGTCAACTGTACTGAACAGCCCTCGGGATCAGAGTTCAAAAGTTCCCTGATTGTCTCTCTAGTTGCTTTAATTCAAAAATTATTATTTAGCCTCCTCTGTCGCTAGTCAGCACACCGTATGCTTAGGTGAAACGGCTTGCCTCTTGCATAATTTAAAAATATGAATGAAATTATTGAAAATAAGAAGCTGTTCCCGAGGTAAACCCTGGCCTCCAGCAGCTGCTGGGAGCCCTCAGCGGGGAGAGTCCAGCTCCTCAGAGGCGCTGCGTCCGGTCCCAGCAGGAGCGCGGCCGCTGCCTTCTGCCCTGCCTGTCCTGCTTCTGTTTATGAGGGTCATCGCTCTGCTGCAATGGACCGGCCCGTCCTTCCACCGTGAATGTCCCCTGGTTCACGTAAAGGCTGCGCTCGGGGCATGAGGCTGCTCAAGCCTCCCTTCCTTGCTGCTCCTGAGGGCGTGCTCTTAGGAGCTGCTTAAGATTTTTAAATTAAAATTCTTATTCGTATGATTGTAGACTCACATTGTAGGCCTCTTCCAGTTTCCCTCAACTTATAACATTTTGCAAACTATAGTTCTGTGACATCACAACCAGGGTAGTGACGTTGATACAACCCACCAATCCTATTCAGATTTCTCCAGTTTTACTTCTACTCGTGTATGTGTGTGTGCGTCTGTCTGTATGTGCAGGTGTGCATGGTGTGCGTGTGCATGTATGTATGGGTGTATATGTGTGTATGTGTGTGTATATGTGGCTATATACGTGTATGTATGTATATGCATGTGTATGAGTGTGTGTTTAGGTCAGGTTCAAAAAGGTCACACCCATGAATAGAGAGATGACATGAGCAAGAATAAATATAAAAGAAGGACAGGACATATAATGTCAGATTTAAAGATGACATATGCACCAAGGGAAGAAAACAGGAAAAACGTCAGACAGAGCCCTTAAACAAATATGTGAAGACAAAGTGGCTTATGAACTGCACTTACTGGCGTCCACCAGCGCCAGACTGTATTTCTATTAATTCTGCAGTGGGTTTGCGTCATCACCCCCATTTTTCAGAGCAGAAGATGGAGGCCGGGAGAGCCAGGTCTCCTGCCCGTCGGCAGTTAAGTGGCCCGGGTTCACTTCGAGCCCAGTTCTGATGCTCTAAGGCGCTTATAAAGCTGCCCTCTAAGAATCAGAAGAGCCGTAAGGAGAAGCTCAGCCAGACTTCAAGTCCTCTGTGGTCACCTCGTCATCCTTACCTCTCCCCAGCCCCTGATATGTTTACTGTCTCCATAGTTTTCACCTTTCCCAGGATGTCATATTGTTGGAATCATACCGTGTGTAGTCTTTTCAAATTGGCTTCTTTCCTCTGTGTCTTGCCATGGCTTGAGAGCGCCTTTCTTTTCAGCGCTGAATCACATTCCATTGTGTGGACGTCCATGGTTTATTTATCTCCTCACCTCCTGAAGTTCAGTGAACATCCATCATCTCGTACAGAGCGAAAAAACAGTACTTTTTTTTTTTCCTGTGATGAGAACTCTTAGGATTTACTTTCTTGACAGTTTTCATGTTCCATACGGCAGTGTTAACTGTAATCACCACGCTGTGCATCCCCCGTCCTTATTCATCGTATAACTGGGCGTTCGTGCCCTTTGACCACCTTCCTTCAATTACCCTCCCCCCACTCCCACCTCTGATAACCGCAGATCTGAGGTTCAGATCTCTTTTTCTATGGATTTGGTTTGTCTTTCTTTTCTTCCATTTTTTCAAGATTCCACATATAAATGAGATCATACAGTGTCTGTCTTCTTCTGTCTGACATTTCATTTAGCATAAAGCCCTCAAGGTCCATCTGTGTTGTCACAAATAGCAGGATTTCTTTTTGTATGGCTGAATAATATTCTGACACACACTATCGTCTATCTATCTATCTCACATCTTCTTTGTCCATTCATCTGTTGATGGACATTTAGGTTATTTCCATGTCTCGGCTATTGTGATTCATTTTGAGTTAATTTTCATGATGGTTATAAAGTCTGTGTCTGGAATCTTTTTTTTTTTTTTTTTTGCACATGGATGTCCAGTTGTTCCAGGACCATTTGTGAAAAGACTATCTTTTCTCACTGAATTGTCTTTGCCCCTTTGTCAAGGATCAGTTGACTACATTTATGTGGGTCTATTTCTGGGCTCTCTAACCTGTTCCAATTCATCTATTTGCCTGTTCTTTCACCAATACCACACTGTCTTGATTACTGTAGCTTCACAGTAAATCTTGAAGTCAGGTAGTGTCTATTCCCAGACTTTGCTCTCCTTCTGCACTGAGGTGTTATTTCAGATCTTGTGTCTTTTCATATAAACTTTAGAGTCAGTCTGTGAATATCCACAAAATAACTTGTTGGAATTTTGTTTGGGATTGTATTTGGCATGGCCTTTTTCAAGTGCTGAAAAAGAGAATTGTCATCTGCAAATTCTATATCAACCAAGACTGCTCTTCAAGAATGAAAGCACATGTTCAGATATATCAAGACATATCTGGAAGAAGTAAAAACTAGAAGAATATGTTTCCAAAATACAGTGGCCACAACCACTATGGAAAACAGTCTGGAGGCTCTTCAAACATGTAAAAATAGGACTACCTTAAGACCTAGCAATCCCACTTGTTGGTGTAAACCCAAAGGAAATGAAAATGGTGTTTCAAAGAGGTATCTGTGCTCTCAGGTTCATTGCAGCATTATTCACAACAGGCAAGATATGGAAACAACCTCAGTGCAGCCAGTGGATGGATAGATAAAGAAGATGTGGTGTCTATACAATAGAACATCAGCCATGAGAAAGAAGGAAATCCTGGCTTTTGCCACAGCATGCAAGGACCTTGAGGACGTTATGCTAAGTGCAATAAAACCGACAGAGAAAGACAAATACTGTGTGATATCACTTATACGTGGAATCTGAAAAAGCTACACTCACAGAAATAGAGTCTAGAATAGTGGTTTCCAGGGAGTGGGGTTGGGGTGAATGGGGAGATGTAGGTCAAAGTGTACAAACTTCTAGTTTGAAGGTGAATAAGTTCTGGGGATCTAGTGTACAGCACAGGGATCATAGTTAAGGATACTGTATTATAGACTTGAAAGTTTTTAAGAGAGTAGATCTTTAATGCTCTCACCACAGAAGAGAAATGGTAGTTATGAAACATGATGGAGGTGATGGCTGGCACTATGGTGCTTATCATTTTGCCACATGTAAGTGCATCAAATCAACACGTTCTACACCTGAAATGTATGCAATGTTATATGTCAATTATGTCTCAGTAAACTGGGGGAAAAAGGCATATCTTGAAGCATAAAACTAGAAGAATATGTTTTCAAAAGACATATCCTAAGGAACGACTATTAGGAAATTCTCTAAACAGAAAGGAAATGATAAGGAAGGAATCTTGGGACATCAGGAAGGAAAGTAGAGCATGGTAAGAGCAAAACCTATGGGTAAATCTATGGGTAAATACTATAGACTTTCCTTCTCATCTTGAATTTTGTAAATTGTGTTTGATGGTTGAAGCGAAAACTTTACCACTATCTTATGTGGTTCTGATTTTAGGTAGAGTACATGCATCAGATAATTAAATTGTGGAAATTACCACACCATGGTAAGTCAACTATACTTCAGTAAAATTTAAGAAAATAATTAAACTGTAAACGTGGGGGGGGATAAATGGAAGTGACGTGAAGCAAGCTTTCTCCACATCACGGACCTGGGAAGGTAATGACAGCGGCGAACTGGGACGGTGTACAATATGACACCTGCAGTGACCGTTAACTAGATACACTCAAAGCCACCGAAGGTAAATAAACGGGATTCCTAAAAAGTGCCCAAGTAACCCAGAGGAACTCAGGAAAAAGAAAGCAGAGAAACGGACTGTTGTGGACTGAGTGTTTGTGTCCCCGCCGGCCCCAAGTTCATACGTTGAGATCTAATCCGCACCGTAATGGTATCTGGAGGTGGGGCCTCTAGCAGGAAACGAAGTCATGGCTGTGGGGACTCCTGGTGGGATGAGTGCCCTTGTAAGAAGAGGCAGACAACCTGTTCCCTCCGCTCCTCCCTGGTAGGCACACAGAGGGTCCTCATTGGAAGGTCACCATGCTGGCACCCTGATTTTGGCCTCCCAGCCTCCAGAGCTGTGAGAAGTAAACAAACAAATAAGCCACCCAGCCTATGGTACTTTGTTATACCAGCCTGAACCTACTAAAACACAGATAGTCACCAAGGACAACAGATAACCAGAGAGAACAAACAGAAAACAGAAAATAAACTGTCAGACTGACCCTTAGAACAGAAATTACATTACAGTTGATTGGTCTAAGTACACCAAAGGCAGACATTGGCAACATAGATGAAAAAACATGACCAAACTATACACTGGATACAAGAAACCTTCTTCAAATATAACAATATAGGCAGGTTGAAAGTAAAATGATAGTAAAGATATATCATGCAAATATTATTTGAAAGAAATGAGGTTATATTAGTGACAGATATTATACTAATATCAGATTATATTATATTACTATCAGATATATCAGACTTCAGAACAAAGAAAATTACCTGAGGTAGAGGGAGTCATTATATGACAGAAGAACCAGTCCACCAGGAACACATCTCAATTCTGAATTTGTTTTCAATTTCACCAGTGTTGCTAATAATCACACAGTATGTCTTTTTCTTGTCAAAGAGAACTGAAACCCTTTTATCTTCTCTCTCTCTCTCTCTCTCTCTCTCTATATATATATATATATATATATATATATATATACACACACATATGTATATATGTAGTCTTCTATATATGTATCAGGATAAACCAGTTTTGTTTATGAAGGAAGTAGGCATAAATATTAGATCAGTTATCTATATATACTTAGTGTGTTTAAATAATTTTGAGCTCTGGTTTTACATCTTTAGAAAATGATATTGTTTCTGTAGACCAGCATTTTTTTTTGGTTCCAAGTATTAGTATAAGATATTTCTACTACTTCAATCCTGTATGGGGATATGGTATGTACATGCACACACTCTCACACACACATATTGGAGAATTCTTTGAGTTCCATGGTTGCTACCAAGATCCAGGGTCCAAGACCACATGGGGTCTATATTATGCTGGCCAAATGGATTGCTGGCTCTGACAGTAAGAAGATTGACTTTTAAAGAGAAAGACGTCAAAAGACATGTGATCCCCTTCTCTCAAAACATGCTGAATATTGTTAGTGCACAAGGGATGAACGGAAACGAGTTTCGGGACTGATTTACCTTCAGTCTTTCTAGAAAAAGAGACATTTAGGCCATATTTGAATTGAAGTTAAATCAGCCCCCACTCTCAAAACTCATTCAACACACACACACACACACACACACACACACACTTTTTTTTTTTTTTTTTTTTTTTTTTTTTTTTGCTGTACGCGGGCCTCTCACTGCTGTGGCCTCTCCCCTTGCGGAGCACAGGCTCCGGACACACAGGCTCCGCGGCCATGGCTCGCGGGCCCAGCCGCTCCGCGGCATGTGGGATCCTCCGGGATCGCGGCACGAACCCGTGTCCCCTGCATCGGCAGGCGGACTCTCAACCACTGCGCCACCAGGGAGGCCCCACACACACACATTTTTATCCTCTTAACAAAGATTTATACACCATAAGCCTTCTTACCTAACAACTAATCTTGTCATAGTTTCCTAGTCATTTATTTGTGGATCATGGATCAGGATGTCTTGATGAAAAATTGAAGCTTGACTCGAAGTATTTGAATCAATAAAGGAACAGGCATCAAAGAGAATGTTGATACCTGATGTCATTGCAATTTTATGTATTTTCCTCCTAAATGCCACTAATAACTTGGTAAGTATGTCATATTATGTGATGACAATGACATTCTTACTTTCATTAAAATCAACCAAACTTCTTTATTATAGAATTGTCATAATATTGCCATTTTTGTTTTTACCTCTTAATCTCCCTCACCTGTTTCTCTCCTCCCCTCTCCCCTCTGGGAACCACCTGTCTCTTCTCTGTAGGTCTCTGTTTCTGCTCTGTTATGTTTGCTTGTTGGTTTTATTTCTTAGATTCCACATGTAAGTGAGATCATACGGTATTTGTCTTTCTCTCTGACTTATTTCACTCAGCATAATACCCTCTAGGTCCAACCATGTTGTTGCAAATGGCAAGATTTCAGTCTTTTTTATGGCTGAGTAATATTCCATTGTGTATTTATACACCACATCTTCTTTATCCATTCATCCATTGATGGACACTTAGGTTGCTCCCATGTCTTGGCTATTATAAATAATGCTGCCATAGGGGTCCAGGTATCTTTTCAAATTAGTATTTTCATTTTCTTTGGAAAAATACCCAGAAGAGGAACTGCTGGATCATATGGTAGCTCTATTTTTAATTTTTTGAGGAACCTCCACACCGTTTTCCACAGCGGCTGCACCAATTTACATTCCCACCCATAATGCACGAAGGTTCTCCTTTCTCCATACCCTCGGCAACATTTGTTTGTTGTCTTTTGATGACAATCATTCTGACAGGTGTGAGGTGGTGTCTCATTGTGCTTTTGACTTGCATTTCCCCTGATGATGATGTTGAGCATCTTCTCATGGGTCTGTTGCCATCTGTGTGTCGTCTTTGGAAAGATGTCTATTCAGGTCCTATGCCCACTTTTAACATGTGTTCTGTACACGGTTCACTAACAACAAACTATCAGAAAGAGGAGTCAAGAAAACAATCCCATTTACAATCGCATTGACGGGAAAAAGTTACCCAGGAATGAATCTAACTAAGGCGGTAAAAACCTGTACTTGGAAAAGTATAAGACACTGATGAAAGAAATTGAAGGCCACCCTAATGGAAAGATACACTGCACTCAGTATTGGCATTTATTATTGTTATTAAAATGTGAGAAGAAACAAAACTGGAAGGAATATTTCTTTCATCTCTTGAAGAGAAAGGTGGTATTAACCTGCAGAACAGCCCAGAGTTGGAGTTGACGTCAAGAACCCCTTCCCCCTCCCCCTTGTGTGACCTTGACCTTGTGCAGGTCACCTGACCCTGTAGGTGACAGTGACGGTGCTGAGGACGCAGACAGGACAACCATGAGGACTGAGAGAGGCCGCGCAGCCCTTGTCACCAGATTTATCTCTGCTTTGAGACGTGCGAAAACTGGTCCTTCTTTCACCTATTTCTACCCAAGCAACTATGGTGGCAAAACCCCTTACTTTATGTTTTTTCTTTCTATATTACTGACCTTGATTTTTCACCATTTTTACCTAATTCAGGGTAGCTTTACCTGATTTTATTCCAGCTTTCTGTAGACTTGTAATTTTCATTTCCGGTTTTGCTTACATATTCTTCATCTTCTTGGCTTCACCATGCATTTAATGGCTACCTTACTGGAAACAGAACAATCGGCCAGGGAATGGTAAAGTGGATCGGTCAAGCAGTTTAGAGACTGGCTTTCCACTGCATTACCCTGGTATAATATCAGATTTTCTCAAGACACGTAACACTTCCATTTTATGGACTATTGAAAACGTGCTTGCACTCATCCAGTTTCCTGCGTCCTCTCGTGCAGGCACGTCGAGCCATCCATCATGCTCTGCGGACGTTCCCGGGTGGAAAGGCTCGTGGGCACTCGGGGACATCCATCAGGCCATCAAGGGTGAGGATCAGGTTGGGGAGATGAGGGCCTGACACCCTCCGCTTTGTAGCAGGGTATGACTTCTCACGGTGTAACAACACACATTCATCCTGGGATGAATTTAACTCTGCTCTTTGTAGCAAAGAGGAAGGATAACTGTGGCGTGCCCCTCACGTCTCTGGTTCCCAGACAAGGATGAGGCTGGCAGCTCGGGCGGGACTGTGGTTTCCTGGCCCCTTTACCTCGACTCTAGGGAATAACAGGCACGTGGTGTCTTATTCACACTCCGTCATCCAGGTTGTAGCAGGAGATTTCTTCCGTAGAGACAGCTCCTGGAGGAGCCCTGACCCATCAGCCGCCCTCTGGAAGAGCTGAGTGAGTGGAGAGTGACCTGCCGGCTGGAAGGCTCCTAGGTGAGCCATCGGGACCCTCCGACGCCTGCGCCGGGGTGGCGCACGGTGGCTCTTGGTATGTGTGTGCTCCATGGACGGAGACGGATTTACTGGTGTGCAGCACCCAGCGTGGTGCTGGCTGCTGGGGCCGCACGTGCCTTTCCTGCGTGTCCCTGAGGAGTCTGACGACTGGAGTGGAATTAGGGTCCAGGGGCCAGGGACCTGCTCATCCTCTCCAAGAAGCTTATACGCTCATCAGAAAGGTGGAACAATGTGGATTGTCTGAGATCTTCAACTTTCAAAGCCTCCCGTCCTCAGCAAGGTCAAGCGAGGCTGTGACAGGCACCGGCACCTCCAGCTGGCCCGGCACCCGCCAGTGCTGTCCACATCTCCCCGGGAAAGGTGTCCTGGGAGGGGAGGGCAGAATTGGCTGCGTGGCCTACAGCCCTCTCCCGTTCCCCTCAGCCCTTCCCTGCCTGGAACAGGGAAGTGGTCCCGGAGGTGTTGAGTCATCACAAGGTGCTGCTGTGCAGGGGCGGAGGGTGCAGGCGGCCCAGCGGTATGGATCCCACCCTTTTCCCGTGAGAAGTAAGTTCATGTTTGCGTGGCCAGCTTGCTTTGTCTTTCTCTTCCTTGCAGTCAGACGCCTTCCTAAGGGTACAAGCGTCCTGCCTAAGCTGCTGCTTGCCCTCCCGTTCATGCTATCTTACTGCAGTGCAGATGATGTGAGTTGTGCGTGTGCATATACACTCACTGCCCTCCATCCTGCTGCAGGGTTCCCAGTGTGGACAATGTGGGCTGTGCAGAGCCCCTGCCCAGTGGTGTCTGGTGGCGCTGCCGGCCACTCTGGCCTTGTTTCTGGGCCGTTGGCCCATCTCAGGCCATGTCTTCACACACTCCTCTGCCCTCTTGGAGCGGCTTCTTCCCGTCCCTCTCGCCCCCGCCCAGCCAGCACTTTGTGGCCTGGCCGACTCCTGATTCCCCGGAGCCTCAGTTTCCCTGTTGCTGTCAGGAAACACAGACACAGAGCTCCCCGTGACCCTCGCTTTAAACTCTCACAGCAACCTTTATTTTCCTTCAACACGTTCATCGTAGTTATAAGCAAATAATCCTTTGGGTTGTGGAAAGGTGATTTTTTTCCCTTGTGCTTGGCTGCAAGAGAGCATGGGACACGTGTTTTCATGGGTGTGTTTGTCTGGCACGTGGCAGGGCACAGGGCACGTGAGGGGGACTTGATAAGTGCATCAACCCGGGAGGAGGAGTGGATCAGCTCGTGTGCAGTGAGCTTGGCCACGTGTTTCTTAAATGCAGGGACCACTGGGTGGACCTAAGAGCAGGAAGCCACTGCGAGTCACTCGGGCTGTGACGTTCCTAGTCTGCCCCCAACGGGGCAGCTGACCTCGCCAGAGGCCGGCAGCCCGGGCACAGGGACGGTGCAGTGGAGGAACACTAGACCCGTGCAGGTTCTCACGTGCTCACCTTGCACCCGGTGGCCCCCCTCCCTCCTGCTTCCTTGCTGAAGCCTCCACAGCTGGGGCCGCCGTCTGCACCCTTGGCTCAGCTGGCAGGAGGGCTGCGGGGCCGCTTCAGGGCCACCACCGTGATTTACACCACCACACACTCGTTCCATCTTCTGGGGAAAATGGGACAGGATGAGACATAAAGGAACATTATCTCCCGAAGGTGGACTCCATTTCTTTAACCATTCATAAGTGTCAAAAAGTAACTTACGAGCCCTCGGGGGCTGGTATTATATTTCAGTGACTTTCCAGCTGTGACTGCCGCGTACATTCTAGAGCGTCCCTCTTCCCCGTGGGCACACCCTGTGCATGCACAGCGGCGGCAACGCAGCCACAGCCAGCTGTGTCCGCGAGCGGCCAGGGCGGCGGGACACCGTCACGCCGGGTGAGTGTCAGCACACACCGCACGGGGTGAGGAAACCGTCCCGTTTGCGTTGTTCTTGCGATTGATGAAATCTGCCTTTTGGGAGCCCATAAAAAGTGAGGCAGTCGGGGGACTCTGGGCTCGGTGCAAATGTGAACTACCTCTGGCAGGTGCTTTCACCCCTGAGAAGTCTGCCCATTACCATGCGGGACGGCCATCCTGTGAGGCCGTGATGCTCTGTCCGGGCCCCAGTGACAGAGAACGGGGCCTGGGAGCATCCACACAGGCGTGGGGACCACGGCAGGTCCTCTGTTTCCCCACGTGCCGGAGCCGTCAGGGAAGCACGAGATAAGACACAATTATATGTTGATTCGTTATTGAAAGAGACCCAAGAGTGTAGTTACCGACTGTCTTTTTTATTATGGTACGGCAGAATCGTTTAGCCTTATTATATCAGCTAATTAGAAGTTGTCTTACGTTTTCTGCAGGGGCAGCCCCAGAGAGTGCCCGGCCTGGATGCGGGACCCCGGGGGAGGCCTGGGGGTGTGGAGGGGTGGGGAGGGCGCAGTGTGCCCGGACGAGGGTGAGGCACGGTATTCAAGGGGAGTCCAGAGAACAGACAACTCCCCTCAAACCTGGTAGTCAAGATAAATAATAGTTAACGCAATATTAAAAAAAAAATTCATGCACGCAAACTACGGCACGCTGGCCAGTCGCCTGTTTCTGTAAATAAAGTTTACTTGGAGCCCCAGGGCTGGGAGGAGGGGGAGGCAGGACCCTGAAGAGGCAAGATGGGAGCCTGCCTTTATGCTAAGTAAAGAGAAAAACGGTTTCTTACATTGTCTGCTCTGATGGTGTTGGAAACAGGGGCTCTTCTGAAATGTTTGTAATTTATTTTAAGATAATCATGGGACAGAATCCAGAGCCCAGAAGTAAACCCAAGCGTATGTAGACACTAATAGTTGATACGGGAGACAAGAATACTCAGTGGAGAAAAGACAGTCTCTTCTGTAGATGATGCTAGGAAAATTGGATATTCACATGTAAAAGAATGACCCCATCTTACACAAAAATTAACTCAAAATGGATTAAAGACTTAAATGTAAGGCTCGACACCATGAAACTCAGAAGAAAACATAGGAAAAAAATCTCCTTGACATGGGTCTTGGTCATGATTTCTTGGAAATCACACCTAAATCACAAGCAACAAAATAAAAAAGAAACAAGTGGTACTACATAAAACTAAAAAGCTTCCGCACAGCAAAGGAAACCATCAACAACGTAAAAAGACAGCCTACCAAATGGGAAAAATATTTGCAAACCATATATTTGATATGGGATCATATCCAAAATATATAAAGAACTCATACAACTCAATAGCAACAAGTGAAATAATCCAATTACAAAATGGGCAGAAGATCGGAAGAGACATTCTTCCAGAGAAGGCATGCAGATGGCCAACAGGTACCTGCAAAGATGCTCAACATCACTAATCATTAGGGATATGCAAATCAAGACCAAAATGAGCTATCACCTCACACCTGTCAGGATGGTTTTCGTCAAAAAGACAAGGAATAACAAGGGTTGGCGAGGAAGTGGAGAAAAGGGAAGTCTTGTACAACTTTGGTGGGAATGTAAATTGGTGCAGCGACTGTGGAAAACAGTGTGGAGGTTCCTCAAAAAGTTAAAAATAGAGCTACCTTAGAAGCCAGCAGCCCCACTTTGGGGTATTTATCCAAAGGAAAGGAAAGCACTAAGTCGAAAATATATACTCACCCTGATGTTCACTGCAGCACTATTTACAATAGCCAAGACATACAAACAGCCTAAGTGTCCCTCAATGGATGAATGGATAAAGAGGGTGTGTAAAGAGCATGTACACAACGGGACACTGTCCCGCCATGAGACGAAAGGAAATATTGCTCTTTGTCACAGCATGGATGGACCTTGAGGGAATTGTGTGAAACTAAGTGAAATAAGTCAGAGAGAAAGACAAATACTGTGTGACATCACTATATGTAGAATCTAAAAAAAAAAAAAAAAAAAATTAAATACCCTGCCAAACTGCTAGTGAGATGAGATTTGCAGTCACCAGAGGCAGGGGTGAGGAGAGGGGTAAAATTGGAGGAAGGTGGTCAGAATGAACAGACGTCCGGTTACGAGAAGAATAGGATGAAGGCTGTGATGCCCAGTGTGGCGACTGTAGTTTGCACTGCCCTACGGTGTACAGGAAAGCTGCTAAGAGAGTAGATCCTAAGAGTTCTCATCACAAGGAGAAATGTATTTTTTCTTTTTTCTTCTTTTTTTGTGTCTGTATGAGATGACGGCTGTTCAGTAAACTTATCGTGATGATCATTTCACAATATATGTAAGTCAGGTCATCACGCTGTACACCTCAAACTTACACAACGGTGCACATCAACGATTTCTCAGTAAAACTGGAAAAAGTAAGATAAAAAGGAAATCTGTCTTGTCCCCACATCTAGCCCCTTCTCTGCGCAAAGCGTCAGACCCGCCAGCCCTCCCCGTGCCCTGAGCGACCCCAGGAGGCCCGGGCCCATCTGAGCATGCGCACCAGCAGGCTTGTGTCCTGAATCTCTGAAAGCTCCACATCTTATCTAACTTTCACAGAACACGAAATATCACGTGGCTGTGAACTTGGGTCTGAGCCACAGCCCTGGCGTTAGGGATTCCACGCCGTGACAGAGGGAGAGCATTCCACCATGAACACGCGGATTCTGAGCAGATGCGGGAACAGCTGACCCGGGAGCCCTGGCTCCAAGCAGGTGGCGGATGCTCCGGACGCAGGGAGCCCGGTCGGAGGCGCAGTGAGAGCAGCAGGCCAGGCCGGGCAGCGCCGGGCGGCTGAGTCCACGCCTGCAAGCCGCTCCCCAGTGGAGCCCGGCCAGGGCGGATGGCTGCCAGACAGCCGGGCGGATGAGTCAGCCCCGGAAATAATCCGGCTGGGACCCAGTGGGACAGCAGAGAACAGAAGGGAGTCAGGAGCAACAGGTGGGCCGGCCCTCAGGAAGGGTTCAGACACCCACAGCAGGTGGGGGGGAGATGAGGGCGGGGGGATGGGCACGTGGTGGGACCCCGGAAGGGGGATGGGCAGGCGGAGGGGGTGGGCAGGTGGGCGGGCCCAGCGGGTGTGGGACCTGCAGGCTTTCCTCGTGATTCTGGCTGCAGGCGCCGTACCGGCACGTGAGGGCCAGTTGGGCCAAAGTGCACCTTGTTCTTCCAGGTTATTGATCTGCTTTTAAAGGAAGGGGCTTGGGACGCGGGACCGATATTCACTTTAAATTAACAGTTTAGGGCTTCTCTGGGTGATTTTCAAAGCGTCAAAGGGAAGCGCAGAAGCTCAAGTTGTTCCAAAGAATGATGGCGCAGCAGAAGAGCATAGGAAGGGCGGCCTGGACGGCGGCGCGGGTGGGCACTGCGCGCAGGTGCGCTGGCCGCTGGGCAGGGCCGGGACCGTCCCGCACGGGCTGGAGCTCAGGTGAGCACTCGGGTCTGCCTTCCACCCCTGCACCTGGGGCCGAGCGGCTGCACGTGGCTGAGGCCCCCAGGCTCCCTCTGGGGGAGGGGTGGCCCCGCCTGGCCCCATCGGGCAGGTCCTGCCTCGCCCTGGGGGGCGCGGGGCTGGGCAGGAGTTCGGGTCACACGGCCCTCAGCGGGGCTGTCTGCTCCGCCCCTGGAGCCCTTCCACGACCTGCTCAGCCCTGACTATGGGGCAAGAGTCGGTCTGCACCCGAGTCGGCATTTGTTCAGGCTTGTGACCTGCGTGAGCTCCCCTGTCCTGGGCTGGCTCCGTCTCTGCGCTGAGGTCGGGGCAGAGGAAGGGCTGGAGTTACTGGAGAGAAGCCCTTTCCAGATGCCCCGCCCCGGCCCGGAGGTGGTGCCGGCGCTCCTTCCTCCGCCTCGAGCTCCATCCGCGTCAGCACATGCCCCTGGGGGCGGTCCAGGCCCCTCTGCGTCCCTGTTATAGCGTTGCCAGCACTGCCCGGGGGGCGGGGGGAGACAGGGTGAGGACGGTGGGAGAGCTGGTCCTGGGGTCGGGAGAAGGGGAGCGGCAGGAAGGGATGAGGCTGGGCGCGCACGTCCGCCCGAGGTGTGTGTTCTCTCTTCCAGACGCCCCGAGTCTGTGTTATCCCCGTGGTGCCAGGCGAGGGCTCCAGCTCAGGCCTCGCTGACCGAACGGTTTGAAGGATGTTGCAGTCCAAAGGAGGCCACTTTTCCAAGGAAGAACGAGGGGACTTGGGTGGCCAGCAGCGTCTGCAGTCAGGGGTGTCAGAAATGGCACCCGGGGGGCTTCCCTGGTGGCGCAGTGGTTGAGGGTCTGCCTGCCAATGCAGGGGACATGGGTTCGAGCGCTGGTGTGGGAGGATCCCACATGCCGCGGAGCAACTAGGCTTGTGAGCCACAACTACTAAGCCTGCGCGTCTGGAGCCTGTGCTCCGCAAGAGAAGCCGCGATAGTGAGAGGCCCGCGTACCACGATGAAGAGTGGCCCCTGCTCGCCGCAACTGGAGAAAGCTCGCGCGCAGCAACGAAGACCCAACGCAGCCATAAATGAATGAATGAATGAATGAATGAATGAATAAATAAATAAATAATTAATTAATTAATAAATATTTAAAAAAAGAAATGGCAGCTGGACCAGGACTCCAGGGAAGCTCTGGACAGAGGCCGGGCCTGGGTGGCCCAGAGGGAGGAGTGGCACGTGGGGCTTGGCCGGGGCGCGGGCAGGCCAGAGCCATCTCCTGGAGCAGCGCTGGGTCGGCTCCGTCTCAGGCCCGCCTGCAGATCCAAGTTTGCATTTTAACGGAACACAGGCCATCTCCTCCAGCACGCAGTCCTCGAGGTCCCTGTCCTCTTCATGGGCTGTCCTTTTCATGCGTTCTGTCCTGCGTCTGGCTTGTAGTTGCTCCTTGGACCCGTCCTGGTGATGAGTGAGCTCAGCGAGGTGGTGGAGCGTCCATCCTCTTTCTTTGCTTTTCCCGCGTGAGGAGGAGTTGACGTTCAGCTTGGGCCCGTGCGGCTCTGCGTGACTTTCCCCAGGTGATCGTGGCTGGGCTTGTGGGATATCGGAGAAGGATGGAGAAAGACAGAAAATCCGTGGGGAGCCCCGAGGTGCGTTCTGTGCTGCGATGCCGGCGGCGGCACCACTTCTGTCCCTGAAGCCGCGGAAGGTGTTACAGAACCTCTTCCTTCCGCCTTGTTCCCGCCTGCTACCGGCCTAGTCCGTGTCGGCCGCAGCATCTTTCCACTTATGACCCCTCGTCCTGCAGCCGGTGGAAGGGGTTTGATGGAATTCGTCTTCCTTTGTGTTTTGAAGGTTTCCGCCCTTTCCCGTCTTGTTTCCTGTTCTGGGTCCACATCTCTCCCCCCTTCTTGTCTTCGGCATCTTCTAGGCAGTTTTCGGCACTTCGTCTTCGCTTCCCGGTCTTAGCGTGACGGCGCACGGGGGTGGGGGGGGTGTTCAGGGAGACTTCGGGGGGGAAAACGCTGGAAAACGGAGACGAGCATCGGGAGGGATGAGGCGTGGCCACCGCAGGTGGCAGAGGACGGGACGGCCTTCCCGGTTTGCCACGTCTGGTCGCAGAGTCACGTCGGGGTCCCGTGGGCCGTGGGCTCAGCCCCGGGTGAGGTGGGGGCCTGGCACCTGCCGCCGACTCCATCTCCAACCGTAAGAAACACAAATTTTTAATTAGAAAGAACTGCATTAAGTAATGATCCTTGTGGGGGAAAAATATCCTACTTTTGATTTTCATACATTTTCCAGAAGCTTAATTATAAGGAGTGTTAGCTCTTCAGGAAAAAACTTAGTAAACATTTGAAAACATACCGAGTTTGCTTCCAAAGGCCCGGATGGAAGAGGCACGGACGTCAGCTCATCCTGATGGCCTCTCCCGCCCCTGGGGGCCCATCCGAGATTTCCACCTTCTCGGTGCTCCGGGGGGCAACCTGGAGAGAGGAGGCCTGCTAGACCAACTTCTAAAATCTGGATCCGCTTTACTGATCGATGAGTTTAAGGATTTTCTGATCATCTGCGGCGAGCGTTGAGACCGTGTTTTCACACCAGTGGTGGGTGGTGACTCGTGCAGGCACACGGGGGCGGCTCCAGGATGACAGCTGGCTGAGCTTTATTCCACAGGGACACCGCGTGGATCCACCTGGAGCGCAGCTCAAGCCAAAGTGGAGGGAGAGCCAGGTGTGGTTGTGCCTGGGAGCCAAGCCCTACGTTCACACGTGTCCGTGAGCTTCGGACTGGAGCGGGCAAGCTTCCTTACCACCACACCTGGCGACAGGGCACAGGAAAAGCTACACCTTGTCACACAGCTGGAGGGTGGCAGCATGTGCAGATGCAGGACGTGGACCCGGCAGCGGGCACCTGGTCATCCCTGACCGCAGGGCGTCTCTGTTAGACTCTTGGCAGTTAAGACACAGTGACTTCCCGGGCCAACCTTGATGCCAGAAATGTTCAAAATGAAGGGTCTGGAAGAGCCAGAATTTGATTTTAAAAGACCCGTGAAATCCAGTGGAGAGCACTGAGCAGGGATCTAAACGCCCCTAGACTTTTTCTCCGGCTGCCCACAGTGAGCTTTCATAATAAACAAGTGTATATAGCAGTGCTGTTCCATAATTTTACCTTAAGGTCTTAAATATGTTTTGTGTAAGGATGCACATGAAAGGCACCTTGACCGAGGAAGGTGACCTAGTGGAGGGTCCGTGAGGAAAGGGGTGGAGGCGCTGTGCAGACGTGTCGTCTCGCGTGGGCGTGGGTACCTGCAGGACTGCTGTGCTTCTGCCGCCTGAGATGGGGGAACCGACCGGCTGTGCCCCGTCACCCCTCCCCTCCTGGCACCGAATGCACGTGTCTGTCCACGCAGGACAGAGAAACACCCCCTGACCCAGGGCACCTGCCTGCAGAGTGACGAGGCCATGCTGAAGGGCCCCCGGCAGGATAATCCCCCGCAGAGCGACATCCCCGCTTCCTCTTCTGAGCCCGCTGCTGCCAGAGGAGATGCTGGGTTACGCAGAGGTTCGGTACGATGTCCTGACACCTTGCTCTGAAGGCTCACTGGCCCCTGGCCGCTCCAGGTGGCTGGGAGGACGTGTCAGGTGGGAACAGGCATTTACTGCAAGTCAGCGAGGGTGATGAAGACGGAAACATGGGCGGAAAGGGGCTGCACGACATGGAGGAGAATGATTTTGCCTGCTCCGGAGTCTGCAGAGTGGCCCCGGTAGGCGGGGACAGTGGCCCCAGCAAAGCCCTTTCTGGGAAAATGTCCCGTCCTCTCCAGAGTCACCGGCATGCCGGCGGGTCTCAGAACAGTGCCCTGGCCAGCGCCCAGCCTTGTGGCTAGACCAGCAACGTGGCTGTGACCTCCTGTGCATTTGTACTAGGTCCCACTGACTTGCCATCCAAGATCGGGCTTTAAAATGTATTTTTACATAATATCATCCAATCACTGTCTTCTTAAAGGTATGCGGCATCAAAGAATGCCATTGACTATGTGATTTATAGCGTGACACTGAAAAAATGCAAATATATCTGTACCTCTATTACTGGTTTGCTCTTTTCCTTTACTCATAACGAGGGGTTCCGGGGCTAATTGAGGGGGTGTCTGAACAAGAGACGGACCTCAAGGGAAGCAGAGTTTTCTCGATAACCAGAAATATTAGAACTTGGATCTTGGATTAATTATCTGAATCTTTTGAAAAATTATCGTTTTGATTCCTCAACTGAAAATCCTGAAATTCTACGGTCTCTTGAGGGTGTGAATCAAATAAGCAAAATGAAGTGGGTAAAACTCTTTGGATTTCTTGGGAAGAGAGGGCTGAGGAGGGCCTTCTTCCTGAAGACTCAGCTCCTCGGGGAGGGGGGCAGCCCCGATTCACAGCTGCCCTGAACCTGCCCCCGAGCTGTTCATGCTGGAAATGGTATGAACTAGCAACACTCAGATTTGTAACCTGGGGACTCGGGGGCGGGGGGTTAATCCTGTCCCTTGAGGGCTGCAGACACACCTTTTTCTCATGTCCTAGCTTCCTTTACATTTAAGAGAAGATCACCATGTGCTTCTTTAAAGGAACCCTGGTCCAGACGATGTAGCACTTCGTGGCATCCTTCTCTGAGGCTCCTGTATCCCCAGTCACCGTTTTATCTCTAACCTGATGACTTGATGCCAAACTTCCTAAAATGTGGCTTTACTCCCAGAATTTCAATGCAGTTAAGGCACTTAATATCTCTTAACTCCGTTTCTACCATCTTCTTGTTCATCTGTTTTTGCCAGTATTTAGGAATAACAAAGGGTAATTCGAATGAGTGGTGCTTAGTGTATACACATTCAGGGGAGGAGAAGTGGAAAATAAATAGAACATGGACAAGATGTGAGAGGAACAGAAACGTCATTCTTTACCTCATGTGATAGGTTTGACACCAGCAGCATCAGTGTGAGGCCCTGGACCAAGGTCTTGGATTCAAGGTTCTGTCTGCAGTTTCCAGACATCTGGATAGGTTTTATGACGTTATACTCTTCAAGGAATCAGGTCACATTTCTTTCTGTGCCACAGAGTCTGTAGGGGAGTAGTTTATTCCCAAATACTTGCAGAGTGCCCAAGATGGCCTTTTTTTTTACATCTTAGAGTTGGCATTTTTATCTTAGAGACGGGTATGTGGAGGAAGATCAGAGGAAAATCCAGCTGAGTGACCTGTGTACGAGAGTGTGGAGCCTGTGTTGGAAGAAGATACATATACGTAAAGCTATAAATACACATGGTTTTTTAAGTTTATGCCATTGTTTCGTTTGTGTGGATTTTCCACATACATGATCATGTCAGCTGTGAACAGGGTGGCCTTATTTCTTCCTTCCTAATCTGGACTTATTTCCCCAAGCCCTTGGGGTCAGGCTGGCTGGAGCTGGCTGGATTTGGGTCTTTCCCTCCCCCGGGGCAGTTAGTCTCTGATAAACCCCAGCTGGTTAGACTCTGGTTAACTAGTTTTTCTTGAGGCCAGGCCTTGTTGAGAAGAACAGAGCGCTCTGGTGTTTTTCAGAGAGCTTTCGCCTCCCCCTGCCAGAAGCCCAGGGGACTTTTTTCTGATTTTTACCGTGGGAACCCGGCCAGGATTCCACAACATCATGAGGCCTGGGGCTGGGCCCCCCTGGAGCGTTAACTCTCAGACTTGCCCACGTGGGGCCCCGGCTGTCCTTTCCTTGCGGTCCAGGTCCTACTCTGGACCCACGGCAGTGTCTGCTCCTGTGCTCTGGGCCGGGAAAGGATGACCACCATGCCGCCTGGACTCGCGCCAATCCCGTGTCCCCCCAAGGGATCCATGAGTTCTTGCCATCCTTCAGTCTGTTCGGGTTGTCACTTGTCCTGAGGATGGAGCCATGACTTCCAAGGTCCTCACGTGGGAACCAGAAGCTGGGAGGCCCGGGAGGGGTTTTTACGTGAATTCCTGTAGCTGGTTAGTTCTCTGGACCTCACCCAGGTGACGCTCTCCTCCCCCAGGATTTCCAGGTGTGTGTCAAGTGCAGGACTGGATCTTTCCCCACGGAAGCATGAAAACAAGTTCAGTTAACACAATGCTGAGCACACGTTCCTTCCTTCCTTCCTCCACCCGTGGAATGTGGCTCCTAAGTGCAGGCGCCGTTCTGGGTTCTGGAATAATTGTGAGCACGACAAACAAAACTGTTTGCCCTCCAGAGGTGTCCCCAGTGGGTGATGAGCAGTGATCACAGCGAATAAGGAAACACAGAGTGTGTTAGGTATGACACCTGCTACGAAGCAGAATGAAACACAGGGAGAAGAGCAGGTTGGAGACGAGGGCTGTTTGGACAAGCCAGCCAGTGACACCCGTGTCCACAGGATGGCTCAAGCCGCTCCTGAGAGCACGGAGGGGAGTGGGTGTGGATGGGGGGAGATTGGTCATGAGGCTCATGACTGGTACCGAGACAGCCGGTGTAGCTTGGAGCAGCGCGGAAGCAGGGAAGGCTGCAGGACGAGGACACACTCTGGACGAGCGCTGGTGGTGAGGATGGTCGTCAGGGATGCAGCTGCCGGCAGGGGCAAAGCCGTGCAGGTAGGATGGGCAGGACGGACTGCCTGTTGCTCACCTGCTCAGGTGGAGGCTGCATGGCGATCAGAACTTGGGAGAATTCTGCCCTTAAACAGCCGTCCAGTCACGCAGACCCGTGGACAGCAGGCCTCTCCTTGGATCCGCATGCAGGATCATTTCAGATGACGTGACCAGCCGGGGTCAGGATGCCCCTCCGGACACCGGCTTCAGCATGAGTTCTCCCCGCAGGGCTGAGCTCCAGGGCGTAGCTGTCATCTTCCTGCTCCGCGTGCCCTGCTGTCCTCAGCGTCCGCCCAGGACCAGCAGATCTGGCTGGTTCTGAGTCCTGGTGCCAACGAGGCTGCAGGCTTTTCCCTCCTTTTAGAGGGACTGGTGGGAGGGGCACTGGTCCCCAGGGCATTGTGTCAGCTTGAGTGACGAGCCCGGGGGATGGTGACCTCAGAGGAGGCCCCTGTGCTTGCCGGCTTGGACCGGGGTGATTCTGCTGTGGGCACGTCTGGGCTTGTCGCAGCTGGTGAGGGCTGGCGCTAGAGCACAGAGGCTGAGGATGCTGGTCCCCCTGAGACACAGGACAGCCCCCTTGAAGCATTACCTGCACCAAAGGCCAGAAGGGACGAACCTGAGAAAATCAGGGCTGACCTGAGACGAGGTCCCTGCTTACCGCCTCAGAGGACAGACGGACACCTGAGGCTAGATCCTGTCTGGGAGAAGGAGGGCGGAAGGGGGGCACCCCTGTCTCCTACAGGCCTTCCTGCTGCTCCTGGCCACGCGGTCGTCACTTCTCTCCAGACCACTGGGCAGCCTCCACTAGGCCCCCCTTATACCCACCCCATAGGTGCCCGACGTCCACTTAGGAGGCAGGGGGAGACTCCCTCAGATGCAGCTGAGAGACACCGCATAGCCTTCCTTTGCAACATCGAGCTTGGTTTAATGTCTACTGTGGAAAAGTGCAAGAGAGAGACTCGGACCTTCAGCACCTAGGGCATCTGTAGATGTTCCCAGGGGGATTCTCTCCAATCCAGGGCACCCAGTCAAATTCCTGAGGGCTGATTTTGACCCATCCCTCGCTGGGTGTGACTCCACCAAAACCAGGAAACAACTGCTGCCTGTGGTGCATGGTGCCTGGGGAGCTCTGGGGAACAGTGGGGTGACCGACTTCACCTCCTCCTCATCGCTTAAAGGTTAAAACCTGTAAATGGCAAGACTTTTCTTTCTTTCTCTTTCTGCTTATTTTTGAAGTGATGCCATGATGGGCACGCGGGGCCTGGGAGAGGCTGCTGGCTGGAGGCCGAGGGCGTCTCTGATGCAAACCTGAGGGCCTCCAGCGCCTCACGCCCCTCTGCAAACATCAGCGCATGTCCAGGGCCATGTGCCCTTGTTGGCTGGCTCTCTGTGGTTGTACTTGCTCACTCTCAACTGTGTTTTCTGTTCTGCTGCAGGCACGGGGCTCTTACTAGCCGAAATGGAAGGAAACTATTTCGTAAGCGTTTCTACCCCGGTTCTTCCAGAAGCACTTTGCATCTCTGTGGTATTAGCTCGAATTCAGCTGAAGTCATCTGCCATCGGGGTTATTTTCCTGTTAACTCAAGAGAAACCCAACACTCCGGGCCCCTCTGGGTTCTACACACCCCACTCCTGTGCTCCGTGTTTAAAAATGTCAGATAAATGGTCCCGAGATCAAGAGAAATCAGCTGATGAAAACAACTCGATTTTGGTGCATCAATCTGTATGAATGACACAGAGAAAGATACTAGACTTGAACATTTCTTTCCAGGATTTCATGATTCTTCCCTTTTTCAT
The DNA here is from genome assembly GCF_025265405.1 of Mesoplodon densirostris. Classification (NCBI taxonomy): domain Eukaryota; kingdom Metazoa; phylum Chordata; class Mammalia; order Artiodactyla; family Ziphiidae; genus Mesoplodon; species Mesoplodon densirostris. The sequence continues at coordinate 1,652,833 of NC_082673.1, forward strand.
TTCCTAGGAATTCTCATCATGCTTCTCACTACCACAAAGTCATGATAATCGTTCTCATAGAAATGAGGTTTTATATCCAGGTCAGCCAAAACTCCCAAGTCAGTTGTAAATGCAGATGTTGGCCAAATTGTAATAGATACAAAAATAATTCGAAGGCGAAGGATAAGGTCTCAAAGACAGAAAAGAGGAGCGCAGAGAACACAGTGCGCAAGAAGGGAAGACGTCTGGGGATTCTGTGCGAGCTCTGCCTCTCGTCGTCACATCCTGGGTTTCCAACATCTGGAGGAAAGCTACTTTTCAGAGATTTATGTCTCTCTCCCTTTCTTCCTCTCTCTCTCTGTCTCCTTTTATATATATATATAAAAGAATTTAAAAGGACTTGAGATGACACTTTCTTTAAATAGTTGTATTTGTTACTTTGGACTTGAAAAGAAGTGCAGCCCTAAGCAGGACTGGACAGCATCTTGCAACAGGTGTCAGAGGCCGTAAAGGGAGAAGGTTCACAGCAGTCTGATGGGCAGCGCGGGGCCCCATCGGGAAAGAACAGGGAGGAATTGTTTAAAATCCCAAGAAAAAAAATAAACATACCTATCTCAGGGGACTCAGGGCAAGTATTTCATTAGCTTTTTCTGGTCAAAAATATTACTTCTCACTCGATTTCATTTCCACCACTTCATTTTTGTTCAACGTTGAAAGCAAACCAGTGCTTCTCGGTGTAGAGAACTGCAGTAGAGTTGTAAGTCCCTGGATCCTGAAACACTGCAGGTGGATTTCTCCTCCGATGAACTGTTCAGAAGAACACTGACACCTCACCAGGACTCAGCGGGTCCCCGTGAGCCCCGAGGGCATCAGAGCCGCGGACGAGGGCTCTCTGACCCTCAAACTGTCATGTGATCACTGGATCAAGGAAATCCTTCAAAGAGACATTCATTTAATAGCTGTAATTACAATTTAAAATGCAATAACACTGGGATAGTTTTCTAAGAGACTGAAGCATATGCTAAATTAATTGCATACGTTGTAAGACTCTGAGTGCAGACTTTTATGTAAAATCCCAGTGCTAGGAATGTTGGTGTGATGGCGGACAGATGCAAAGAAAAACGGCATAATGTCTTTCATTGAAGGAAGGTGGGTCCAGCAGGCTCAGGCTTGGGGAGGGGCCGCAGGGACCTGGCAGAAAGAGACCCCCCCTTTCTGCTCTGTCCTGGGACAGCGTCCCACCCAGAGGCGGGTGGACGGGAGTAAAGGCCGGAGGTAAAGGCAGGAGGTCTGCACAGGCCAGCTGTCCGCCCCTTTCAGCCCCCAGTGTGCTGTCCACCTTGGCTGGGAAAATAAAGCCTCAAAATGGCTGGAAATGAACACTTGGCCATCGAGTTGAATGAGAACTCTGCTGAAACATTGCCATTTTCCTCAATAATGGAGATTCCAAGTTATAATAAATGACTTTCCATTGCATACGTCAGTGGGAATGCACTGGTAGAGACTGGGTACAATAAATAAGCAATTGAGGAGGGTCGTTTCACAGTCAGGCCCCAAACTGAAGAACTGTTTCACCAGACTGCAGTTCCGTTCTGTGCAGACATTGTAGATTTGTGCAAATTATGATTGATAAAATATGCTGAATGAGACACCTTCAAATCTGTGTAAATCAAGCACATTACGAAAAGAAAGTTTTGGGGAGTTTTGAAATTGTCTTTGTGAGCAATGAGTAATGACAGGAAAAGGAAGATGGCGGTTGGCAGGAAATACCCTCATTTGCCCGGTGATTTTTCTCTTTGGTTTGGCTTGAAATATTTCCTTAATGTTACCTATAAGATGTTAGAAAATATCTACGTCTGCTTAAATTTAGACTTATTCATGTGTTCTTTTTCAGTTTCCATGAGAGTCTGTGTATGTAGAAAAATGTATGTTTTCCTAAACATGCGTCACACCTGCTCTCTCCACGAGGTCTGTTTCTCAGTGATCTGCTTTAACTACGAGGCTAAAAGTGGGAGGTTTCAGAGCAAGAGACTCAAAATTTCCTCCTCTTGACCTTGTCCCTTGACGAAGGCCTTCGTGGTCTCTCTACCAACCAGCATCCTTGTCTGGTCCTTAGAACATCACATGGTTCACATTAGGACCCTTGACAACGTTCCTAAAGCCTGAGAACTCTTAGCCCTGGGTGTTTCTCTGAAAAGCAATACACAGCCACCTCCCAGAAAGGCCCTTAGTAAGTTGGGGCAAAACTGAGCTCAGATAGGGACCACTCCCTCTGTCTCTACCAGGCCAGATGCCACTGGGGAGCCTGAGCCAGTTCTGATGCAGAAAAGTGAGACCCCTGAGGACAGTTCCCCCCTCCCCAACTGAGCTTTTAATCGCTGTTACCCAGGGTCACCCAGCAAAAGGCAACTGCTTCCCCTCAGATACTGCACACTTCCCTCTCCGTGGACCCTCCCCCTCTGGCATAACCCCTCTCAAGGTTTTACACATGCTGTCTATAAATCTTGTTTTATTAGTTACAATAACTAACATGTTTTTACTTTAATTGAATTTTTTATAGAGATAATTATAGATTCAAATCTGGCTGCAAGAAACAGTACAGAGAGATCCTTTCCACACATTTGTTTTTCCCCAATGGTACCATTTTGGGAAGTATAGTCTCTTATCCCAAGCAGGAGAGAGTGACGTGGATGCAGTCACCCATCTCACTTCCACTTCCCGGCTTCACCCGGGTTCCTGGTGTGTGTGCGTTGGGCTCCGTCCCATCCTATCACTTGTGCGGCTTCTCAGCCCCACTCCTACCTGCCCACTGCGGTCACGGACCCACACAACCCCTCCTGTGGCTCTCACAGAGCCCGTATGGCACCCACCGCCTCCTGCACTCCCCACCTCTGGCTTAGCCTGGGAAACAGCCATGTGTCGCACATTTTTCAGGGCTCTAAAAATGGAATATATAAATGGCTTGTGCACATGGGTTGTATGACAGCCGAAGGTCCAGTTTTATAGGAAGCTGCCATGCTGTGTCCCGAGTGGCTGCACGCCCTCATGTTCCACTAGCAAAGTGTGAGGGGAGGACCCTCCCTGGAGTTTGGTGGTGTCACTGTTTTCTATTTTAGCCATTCTGGTAGGTGACCTCTTACTCTGGTTTTAATGTGCATTTCCCTGAGGGTTAGTGATGGGCTGATGTACGATCTGTAGATGGTCTTCAGTGGAATGTCTGTTCACGTCTTTCACCCAAACAATTTGGATTGTTTTCTTTAACGTTGAGTTTTGAGAGCTTGTTATATCTTCCGGATACAATCCGTTGTGGGTTATGTGTCAACATTGCTGCCCAGGCTTTACCTTACTGTTGTCAGCTCGCTCCTGGCTGATGGTAACTCACCTTACAAGCTGAGTTAAGCACGACCTCTCCAGAGAAGGCTTCCCTGACCCTCCAGGCTGGGGAGGTGCCATTTCTCAGGGCTCTCCTGACGCCGTGCCCACCGTGGTCTCTGAGCCCTGCCGACGTGGGCGGCTCCCCCAGGGCCGGTACCACAGCTTTCATCCCCTTCGTGGCAGTTGCTACACTCTTGTAATTAATTGCCTGTTTAGTCGCTTATTTCATCACTTAGATTATAAACTTTCCGAAGGCAGAAATTATGATTGACTCATTCCTATATCCCCAGAACTCTTTAACTATTAGTGATCTTTGTTGAATGGCTAACGGAATTAATATAACCTCTCATTCAGTTTTTTTCTTCCCTTTCAAACTTCTAATGTCTTTTCCTGATTTCTTCTTTTCTTTTCAAATCTATTTCCTTTTATTTTCTCGTTACTGAATAAGGAATTCAAGAGAAGAATGAGATAGATATTTTTTTGAAAACCGTTCTTCCTGTAGGAACTTGATTCAGGGAATGTATTCCCTAAAGATATACTTCCATTTACACACAACGAGCAGTGTTCGCACCGTTCAGATAGGAAAGCTGGATTCCACAGAAGACGTTCTCGGGGACAGTGACCCAGGTGGGAAGGGGGTCTGTGAAGACACACAGCCACGCGTCCATGTCAGATGTGGATGTGACGTAAGTCCGTTTACTCAGAAGTACTTGCTGAGCACCTTGGTAAAGTGGAGGTTAGAAAGAAAACAAACATATACATTGTCTACTAATGACACTTATAATGACTAAGTCAACTTCAAGCAAGTTTTACAGTCATATTCTTCAAATATACATAAAGTCGGGTTAATTTCTCACCACTTTACATAAATTATGCCCAGAGGTCTAATAGGCTAGTTCTTACTAAGACATAGCTAAGAAAAGCAATGAAAGAAAACAAGGTTCTCTCACACAATAAGTAAGTTGAAACGATAAACTTAAGCTGTCCTTTGTTTTCCTCAGGAAGGTCAAGGAGTGATGATTTGAATCTCCTCTCTCGTGTCGCTTCAATATTCCCTTTATCTGTGGAGGTGTTCTGGGAAATGACTGTAGCCAGTCACGTAGGGCACTTGAGGATGGTTTGTGCTACTTTAGTGATTGGTAAACTTCAGGGGAGGACCCTAGCCAAGAACTTTGAAGGCCGTCACCTCCCGGCCTCCGGACGTGCTGGGGCAGTGGGTCCAGGAGGCCCGAAGACAGCTCTGGTCAGATGGGACACAGTCCCAGAATCCAGGGCTCCAGCCGGTGGTGTGGGCCCTTGGGGACCTCCCAGCCCCAGCCTCCCGCCCGTCAGCTGAGTGTCATTAAACACTGACGGGGAGCCGAGCTCTCCAGGGTGGCGGCCTTGGAGGGGGTGTTCATGCTGCCCACGTGAGGCCCTGTCGGCCGGTGCCCCGCCCCTACACGAACTGTCAACTGTTCTGAATTAAACTCACGCATAATGTTCCGTAGACACTTAGGGACCCCAGACAAAGTCGAGTTTGGGGGACTCGTCTCTTGATTTTGAAGTTGGAAGCATTTTGCAAACGTAATTTAAAACTGCAAGAAGCAGGCGATCCCTTCCTAACAAGCCTGAAGCTGTGCTGCTCCGGGGGACGCAAGATTCCACTAATGACAGAGGAATTCTGGCATCGCTTGCGGTATTTTTCAGATTTTTGGACTTAGAGCAAATTCCTAACAATTTGCTAACCTATGGATTGTTTGCATCCTGCTGTTCAGGAGAGAAATCCCTCCAGAGCACTGTCCCTGGCCGTCCGGGCCCCGTGGACACGGCGTGGTGTTTGTCATCACCGCCTTCCTTCCAAGGGCCCGGGTCCAGTCCCCCAGAGTTCGCCTGGCCGGGCGCTGGCCGCCCCACCTGTCGCCCGGAGGCGTCCTTGGAGAGAAGCTGTCAGTCCACCTGCCCCTCCCCCGAATCCTCCTGGTAATTCACCTCCTAACCCAGCAAGAAAGGGCCTGAACCAACCGCCAGACATGTCTGCAGGTCATGGCACCTGTCCTAACACAGGCTTTGAAACGATTCCCTGACACAGGGTTCCCAGGCTGGAACACAGCCAAGTGACTAAATTCATATAATTTAAAGAGCAGCGTGAATGACTAACTGCAGCAGAGGTCTGAAGACAACAGCCCTCACCGAGCTGCAAAGTCCAATGAGTCTCCACTTCCTGGGTGAGTGAAATGAGCAGCCTCGGGCAGGGCTAGCCTCCTGCCGCTGGGCTCTGAGAAGCATCAGGAAGGTCTGGTGACAGGGGCCCAGGGCTTCCCGGCCACACGGGCACCTTCCTCCAGGGAATCACCAGCCTATCAGGATCTGCTCAATGGCTTTTCCCGCCCAGCGATCGTAAAATAGCTGAGAATTATTTTCTAAAGCGTTTAGGTGGAATTGAGCATAAGTCGTTCTCGTGCTTTTAAAGGATAATAAGCGATTAGATTTTATGTTGGACGTCGGGCTGTTGTCACCCCGAGGTGCCCCCTGCTTGGGCACCCGAAGCTTGTGCGTTCTGACTCGCGTTCCCATCTGCTATAGAAGGCCTTTCATTTTCCCAAAGTAGGCTTCCCTCCCCTTGTCAGGCAGGTTGAGACTTTCCCCTTCTCCGTTCCCCAAAGGCCTTGCAGGTACCATGTGGCAACACTAGAATGGCACCTCCCCCTGTGCCCTCCCACCCACCGAGGAGGGATTTGGTATCTGCAACAATCAGCAGTGTTCAAACACTGAAGAGAGGGAAAACGCCGACATCCAATCCTTAAATACTGATACTCACTTGTTAATTCTACCTAGATTTCATAGTCTTTAAACTTCAAACCTAGAGAATCAGAATAGACTCCCAAAGAAGACATACAGATGGCCAACAGGCACATAAAAAGATGCTCAACAGTAATCATCATGGAAATGCAATCAAAACCACAAGGACATATCACCTCACACTTGTCAGAATGGTTGTCATCAAAAAGACAATAAATAACAAGTGTAGGTGAGGATGTGGACTTGTGCACTGTTGGTGGGAATGTAAACTGGTCCAGCCACCGTGGAAAACAGTGTGGAGGTTCCTCAGGAAACTAAAAATATAACTACCATACAGTCCAGCAATTCCACGCCGGGTATTCCTCCAAAGGAAATGAAAACACTATCTCAAAGAGATGTCTGTATCTTTGTGTTCCTTGCAGCATTATTCACAATAGCCAGGGTATGGGGACAACCTAAATAAATACTTCCTAAAGTGAAAATGAAAAAATTTGGAAGCATAACTTTTACACAGAAGTCATTTTATGAGCTGCAAAGCGAGTTCACCACGGGACCACTGACCTCTAAGACTGTAGATTGAATTTGAAGTCATCTCTTACTTATGTAGTACTTTCATAACATCTCAAACACATTAGGAGAATGAAATTTAAATGGAATCAAAGCTTCAGTGATCACTCAGCCGTTTTAATACATCTAAACAACGTGCTCCTTCATTCCTGTTAACAGAAGGGTGAAGGCTGGCTGCTTGGTTTGGGCCTCGGAGGAGGGGTGTTGCCCCAGCTGAGAAGCAGGGGCTGTGAGCAGAGCGAAAGGGGGCGGGGTCTGGTTTTGGACTCGTTAGCTTCGAGGTCTCTGCAGGCACGTGCTCTGGGTGGTCGGGGCCCCAGCTGGTTGGGGTGGAGCTGGCCGCAGCCCAAGGAGACAGACAGGCGCCTGGGGGCTTTGTCAAGACAGAGCGGACAGAACAGAGACTCGCGTTGGAATTTGCATACACTGAGGAATTTGACATGGACGTGGAAAACAATTCACTTTCCACAGACTGCGCTGTCCATGAAGAAAGGAAACTGAAAGAGCGTCAGGAGTTTATTCATCGAAAGTGGACGCTGGTGTCCTGGATTCACTCCCTGGGTGACAGTTCTAACCTCCCCGCAGGTCCAGCTCGTTGTGCGAACTCACCGGTGTGTGGCCAAGACGAGATCTCCGTCAACCTGTGCCTTTAATCAGGGATATAATGCGGGGTTTCTGGGGGAAACTGAAAGAGCGAAGGTGGAGACTGTAATATTTTAAACACATCAAAAAACTAGGCCTAGGGATCTCACTGATGGTCTCAATATTCTGCTTCCTCTGAGCAACGAAGCAATTCGCTAATCCCTCAGTGGCTCATTAATGTAACAAGAAATCTAAACTTGACATTGCAGAGAAAAAAAGGCATTTTTAAAGGAACCACAGATATCATGCTTTTTATAACACTGGATTTACCTGCTAATATATTGTTTAAAATCTTTATGTCTGTCCATGGGAGAGATTGGTCTGAAAATTGCAACACGTCTGTGGGGTTTTGGTATGAGATTTATGCTGGTCTCATAAGATGAGTTGACCGCTAGTCTCTGTTCTCTGTTCTTTGAGAAAGTTTACGTAAAAACTGATGTTATTGCTCCCTGAAACATTGGGAAGAAATTACCGGTAAGTGGAATAACCATGCAGCCTCAACTTGGGCCCTACCTGGTTCTTTGCACTGAAGGAATTTGCCTAATTTCTGTGAGCCTCTGTCTCCGTATCTGCAAAGTTGATTTGATACCTAGTCAATTTCTGTTTAGACTCGTTGTGGAGATAATAAGTCCCTCTTGCTTTCCCTTACCTGTGTAAGCTTGCAAAGTGCCACGGAAATATGTCATAAACCTCTGTGAGGTCCTTGACAATGTTGTTGCTTTTTTAAAAAAACATCTTTATTGGAGTATAATTGCTTTAAAATGGTGTGTTGGTTTCTGCTGTATAATGAAATGAATCAGCTATACATATACATATATCCCCATATCTCCTCCCTCTTGCGTCTCCCTCCCACCCTCCCTATCCCACCCCTCTAGGTGGTCACAAGGAACCAAGCCGATCTCCCTGTGCTATGCGGTTGCTTTCCACTATCTATTTTACATTTGGTAGTGTATCTATGTCCATGCCACTCTCTCACTTTGTCACAGCTTACCCTTCCCCCTCCCCGTGTCCTCAAGTCCATTCTCAACGTCTGTGTCTTTATTCCCTGACAGTGTTTTACACAAGAAGGCAAGTGAGTAGACAGCAGAGGTCAGAAAGTCAACTCAAAATCTACGGAGGGAAATGCGTCCTCGGAAGGAGATAAACAGGAGTCGAAAGGGACCCTTGGCAGCAGTCGGCTGAGGACGCCGATGGCCTCCTTGCAGGGAACCGAGCCGGGTCCCCAGTGTCCTGCCAGGTTCCTGAAGCCGGCGCCATCCCCTCCCTCCGAGAAAGGGACCCGTGGGGACGCGTCCAGCCTCTGCGGCCCTCACGGGTGCTCAGCTGTCTGTCCCTCAGGGTCTGCGTGGAGGTGACCACACGACCACCGGCTGCTTCCTCTTTCGTGACTCTGCCCTTTTTTTGACTCGACTTCCTACCCTCTCAGCATGTGTTGGGGTCACATCCCAAGTAAACTCCACGCCCCACACCCGACTCTGGGTCCGCCTCTGCGGGACCCGGGGTAGGATGTGCGCCCGCCCAGGGCAGTGCCGCCTCGGGCTGGGGACAGGGCGCCCCACGTGGCCTTGCCGGCCGGCTCAGGATTTCCTACTCTCTGCTCCAAGGCCACCCGAATAAAGGCGGCCGACTTGGGTGAAGCCTTGGTTGTTAAGGGATGTTTAGATTGAGCTCAGACTTGATTTCAGTTGGAGTGCTCCATCTTTAAACAAATAACAGCTGAAAAATTTCCAAATGGATTGTTTTCAATAACTTGTAAACTATATCTCACAAATGCAGTTTGCAAAGGAATTTGCTAAACAAAGGTCTCTTTTGTTACCTCGGGAAAAGCATAGAGTTCACTCTGTAGAGTGTAAGATCTGTGAAATCGAAGCCCCCCCACCCCAAGTTTCCCTGCAAAGAGCTGCCCTTTTCACCAGCTGGCCGTGATTCAGCCTGGGAGGGATTATTCCAGAAAGCACGTGCTGGAGGGGCGAGGCTGCGGGGAGCATGTCGAGGATATCCGCTCACTCCGTTGTTCATCTGTTCACAGGGCATTAACCGAGCTCCGAGTGTATGAAAGGTTTGGCTTCACTCAAATTGTGGGAAGATGATGTGACGTAGTTTTGGGGACTCAGCTGGCTCGATTTATGTTGTCTGTTTTGTTTCGTTCTGTCTTATTTTCTGACCCACTAGTAAGCTGACTTGGAGGACCAGTCGTCCTGCAATTTGTCGCTGGACCGGAGAGGGGAAGGAGGGCCCTTGGCCCACCAGGGAGTGAGAGGGACCCTGCTGCAGGGCTGCCCCTTCCAGTCGGGGTGCGTGTGCCTGCGTGTATGCACGGTGTCCTTCTGTGGTAGGATGGCATGGCACAGCAAGCCATGTACGAGTTCTCGTGAGTTTGGGGCTGGGGTTGACAGGATGTGGTTGGTGCCCTGCAGGCCAGGCCACCAGACTAGACTGGGGGGCCACCTGGCTGTCCCTGGTGCAGGGGTGCAGGGGCTGGGACAATGGCCAGCCCGGCTCACAGCCCGGGAGGTGGCAGCTTGTCCCCAGACAGGCCTGGCAGTTCTGCAGGGGCCCTGCCATGCTGGACGCTGGGGCCAGCAGCGTCCTGAGAGTTGTCAGCCGTGGGTGATGGGGAGGGAGAGCCCTGGCAGGTCTTGTCCTAACAGTTACATGTTTGTCTGGGACTCATGACTCAGAGAGTAGAACAATTACGAGGTCTCATCTGCCCAAAAGAGTGTCAAAAGTGCTCTCCTTTAAGGGGCAGGAACTGCAAATAGTAAGGGCCGCACCAGAGAGCTCTCTCTCTCTCTCTCTCTCTCTGTTTTTTCTGGGGGGGTGGTGCTGCGAACTTGGCCAGAATTGTTGGGCACCTGTTACCATGAGGGTGCACATTACAAAAGGTTTTCCTCTCTGACCTCTGGAAAGATAGTATCTGTTGATAATACAGAGTTTCTGGAAGCATCTAGATCATTCATTTGAAGAACAAGATATGATTTACAGCATCAGTTGGACATGAGCAAGGTATGTAAGAATGTTAGAATTTTTATTCCTGTACATTTTTCCTTTTAAAGGTGAATAAGGAAGTCTCACTGTTCTAAGGGAAAGAACAATGTTTGCTTTCAGTAATTTGATAAAATCACTTGATTCCTTTTTCAGTGCTGAGCTAGACAACATGCCAAGAAATGTAATTAACTGAATCAAGGGACACAAAGGGAAAGAATAAACATTTGTTCTGAGCAGGTGTTACGCAAATCTGGACGCGCGCTGTCCACCAGGCGGGCGTGATGCGTCTTGTTGAGGTGGGTGCAAGGAACAGACTGTGGGTCACCTCGAGAATGCTGCCGTGCTCACACTCCAAAAACTGCAAGTATTTTCAAGGTATCACTCTTGGGCTGTGTGCGTAGCAGCAGCATAGCTAGACTTCAATGGAAATAAACCCTTATCACACAAGTACGTGTTAGTAAGGCCCAAACATGTTGTCGTGTGTTTATTTGGTTTTAAGTCAGTGTGTGTGTGTGTGTGTGTGTGTATTCGTAGGATTTGAGGTTGCCTGACAACCTTTGGAGATATAGATTTTTTCCAGCACGTTCTGTAGCCGTGCTCGTTCTAAGCAATGGCTTGCTTTCTTAAACAGGTGCCTTTCTGTTGGTTGTGCCGGAAGTTGGGCCCGGAGTACCTCAGCTCAACTGCTCTGCCCTGCAGGGGTTACGTCTAGGCTTTTCCTTGCAGGACATTTTGTGTGCAGACCTTGTGTTGGAGAGCAGTGCGCACAGGACCAGGCTCCTGGTTCCTGAGGGCCGGGGGGGCTGCCCCCCGATGCCCCGCGTGAAGGAGGCCTCACGACTTGGCGTTGGAGCTCCCCTTGGCCCCGGATGAGTCGACGGGACCCAGCAGAGTGTTTTGAGCGGACCCCATGTTTTTGTCCCGGTCGACTATGAAGTATTCATTTCAGGACAGAGTGCCTTGCTCCTAACCATCCCTTTCCAAAATATCTCTTAGCATTTGGCAGGCGGTTATTACTGACTCGGGGCCTTCATAAGAACGTTGTCACTGACCAGGGTGAGTCCCAGATGGAACCGAAGCGTATTTCAGCATCGTCCTCCTTCCGAGAGAAGCTGGACAGCCTAGCACACGCATGTGGACAGCAGCTTGAGAGTTGAGCCCGGGAGGGAGCGGGGGTCCCGGCGGCCGCATCCCGTGCCTGGCCCCTGACACAGCCTCTCCCTGGGCAGGTACCACCCGGGTCCCTCACCCAGGGTTTAACACTTCAGGTGCTGGATGTGACGAGCAGCTTCCCCCTTTACTCGCTGAGGAATTGCAACAAGCTTTTAGCCTCACCTATGCCTCTGCATCCTTATTTGAAAAATGGGTAAGATGTCAGCATCCAGCTGATAGGACGGGAAGTAGAGTGGAACACACTCAGGAAGGCCTGGTTATGAATATTATTTATATCGTTATTCTAGGGAGAAATGTAGGGTGATGACTGATACTGGGCTGCAAACACATTCAGTAAATAGATAATCCCCGACTCACGATGATGTGACTTAGGACTTTTTGACTTTATGATGGTGTGAAAGTGATGGACATTCAGTAGAAACCGTACTTCAAGTTTTGATCTTTTCCAGGGTTAGTGACGTTCTGTGGATGCTCTCACGTGAAGCTGGGCGGCGGCATCCACGGCTCCCAGGCAGCCCGTGGCCACTTCGGATTCTCTGAGCACAGTTCACGCAGCCGAACTGAGCTACGGTGTCCAGGAGGTCGGGTAGTCAATGCACTTCTGACTTAGAGTGTTTTCAACCTTTGATGGGTCGATCGAGATGTAACCTCTTCGTTAGTTGAGGAAGATCTGTACAATTAATTATGACCTTTTCCAAAGCTCACTCTGCACTGTCAATCTTTAGATCTTGTAATAGATAACATTTAAGTTCAAATGTGCATTTATATTTTAAAAAATACTTCATATTGATGGGACAACATATAATAACTTTCAGATGATTAGACGATTCTGCTTGATTTAATAGATTTAAAACTATACATAAATCTTACATTCTATCAGTCTGAAATGTTAATGCCTAGTCAGAGGAAATTCAGAGAGATTTGCACATGAACTAATCTAAAATTTAATTGTTGTGAAAGATAAGATATACTAGTTGGAACTAATACTAACTACACATGTACGGTTAGTACTCCACTGATATTAACTATACTAATACTAAATTCCATTGGAGGATTAAAAGATAAAAGTAAGAATGAGGGCTTCCCTGGTGGCGCAGTGGTTGAGAGTCCGCCTGCCGATGCAAGGGACGTGGGTTCGCGCCCCGGTCCGGGAAGATCCCACATGCCGCTGAGCGGCTAGGCCCGTGAGCCATGGCCGCTGAGCCTGCGCGTCCGGAGCCTGTGCTCCGCAATGGGAGAGGCCACAACAGTGAGAGGCCCGTGTACCGCAAAAAAAACCCCAAAACAAACAAACAAACAAACAAAAAAAGTTAGTATGAATACTTTGACACCAGAAATTGTTTTCTTTTCCTTTCTCCTTCTGGAGTCCTGAAAACTCTGGATTGACTTCTTTATATAGAAATAATCTTAACTCCTGGAGGCGATGGAAATTGCAGCACAAACCTGAGACGCGGAAGGTGAGGGGACCCGGTTTGAAGCAGCAGAGAGGGTACAGCTTCCGTGTCCCCGAGGCCACAGCACACAGAGGGCAGAGGCGGGGAGAGGAGCACAGGAGATGATACGGTCTGTGGGGCACACCGGCCGCTACCAACAGGAGCTCAGTGAGTGTGCCCGGATGGGAAGCGGGTGTGTGAGGAGGGGGCGGAACAGCCTGCGATCTCTGCCAGATGGACAGAGCCCAGGGCTTCAGGTCGGCAGGCGCACGGATGATGTGGACCCAGGTGTAGGAGAGGAAACCTGCAGGTGAGAGCCCCGACCTGACAGACTCTCCCGGCTGTCGTCATAGAAAGCACTGCTTTCCAAACCATTGTCATTGCTACTGCTTACTTGTAGGTGTATGTTTATACCTGGATGGTCACCATGAAGTGAAACAACAGCAATTCACATAAGAGGATGTGAATTAAGAGGAATTACGTTGTAGGCTTTTTTCTCGTGGGTTCTGGGTTGTGTAAGGGTCTTACTTTATAATTCCCACACATTGACTCTTATAATGACAAAAATCTACTATGGGGATTAAATCAGTGTGGGACATATACGGTAGATTTCAGAAGAACCCAGTTCCTCGATCTTTAAATATATATTCAAAGTTTATACGAGAAGGGGGGACCCTCTATTCTGACAGCCTCCCAGTTATGGGGTGGGAACTTCTACTGTGTAGAAAAGACATTAGATTAATGGGTGACATTTTTTCTCTCTCTATTTCCTTTCCTCTAACTCCTCTGTCATGGAGATGCTGACAGGATATAGTGATGTCTTGTGATGGGAAACAACCAGGGCTAACGTTATCTCTCCTCCTGAAACACAACAGAAAAATCTCACCGTGGAGTCTTTCAGAGCAGAGCTTTGGGGCCGTGTCCGCGCAGCAGAGAATGTGACCCCTGGGGGGGATTTCCAGCCCGGGGACATAACAGTGCTGAACCCCTGCCCTGCGGGTGACCAGGGCCACAGGGCACCCGGGTGATAAGACAGTCGCTCTGCACAGAGCTCTCCCTTCTGTACCCACCTCTGGAATGTCCCCTGTCACCCTTTGCGCTCTTTGCTTGGAGAATTTTGAACCCAGAGCAATTTCCTTTTAGCGGAAGTTCCCTGAACCCCTCTCTCTCTTTCGCTCCTGAGTTGCTTCCTGAGGCAGAGGTGGGGACACTCTGGCCACGTGTGTTCCTATCTCGTTGCCCCCCTCAGGGCCAGCAGCTTCTACCCACAGCTTTTAAAATAAATTCTCATTAATGTTTTGATAGAAACTCCAAAAGGAGGAGGTTGGTGTCACCAGCAGAGAACATCCATATTTGGCGAAGGAAATAGTTGGATTTTTCTTTTTAAAAATTGTTTTGATGGTCTAGCGGAAAACATGTTACTATCTTAAGAGAATTCATTATCTTTTTCATATCATGGGCTAGTTTTGTTAAAGCACGACGTGTATCAGGGTTTTTTCTTCCTGGTATGACACCGTTGTTAAAAGCACAGCCTGCAGGTCTGCCTGGATCTGAGTTCGGTTCCTGGAGCACCTGCTTATGTCTTGTGTGAACGTGGGCAAGTCACTTCCATTCTGAAATGGGATGATAAGAGATTTTATCCTGCTGGATTTTAGGAAATTAAACAAGATCGTATCTATAAATTGTTAAGCACAGATACTGGCACATCATAAGCTGCAATAAATGTGAGATAACCACAACAAAACAGGTTTTACTTTCCTGCCTTTTCAATAATAACCTGTATCTCCACGACGATGCTTCACAATGACAAGCATTGTCATTATGTTGCTTCTTTGCCTCCGGAGCAAGTTACCATGACACCACTCATCTCTCCCTTTTATCTCTTGCGGTGACAAGCTACAGCCAGAAAACCTGAGATACTTTCCATTGATTTCTGATAGTCCAGGATAAAGGGCCAAGGGGTCAGCACAAAGCCCAAGGCCCGGGGACAGCACACGGTGTGCGGGTCTCTGGGACCACGGACCACGGACCACAGACGGCAGCCTGATTTCTCCCACCAACACTCCCAGCCCGGACACCCCACGCTGCCCCAGGGCACAGAGGGCTCAGGGCACTCAGGCCAGGCCCGCCTGCCTCAGCTACAATCAAGCCTGCTTCCAGCGTGGCCCCGGGGGCAGAGGGACTTGGTGGGGCCGGGCCAGCTTCCTTGGGGGACTGTTGTGGTGAGGAAGCCGCGGATCCCCCCGCCCCGGGCACAGGACATGTTCCACCCGCCGACAGCACCCTGGATGCGGCCGCACCGAGAATCTGCGCGGGGACATCTTGTTTAAGGTCTCAGTGATGCCCCGGGAGCTTTGAAGAGAGTGGCCGTGATGTGCTTTCTCCACCCAGGCTCTGTATCCACCAAGGGAAATGGCATTTGACATTTACCAGCATAAAGATTTGTTCAAGAAATAGCTGGAAAAAAATGAGACGTGAGGGCAGCGCTGAAGTTCATGCAAAGATGATGTTGGTGGAAGGCTGGGGGCCCGGGGTCTCCCTGCAGCGGGTGGCTCGGTCCAGCCCCTGCTCTCCACCCTCACCCCGCTCCCAGCACCGTCAGGGCACTGCCCTCCCGGGATCTCCACACCCCCCTGCACCCACCTGCGTGAGGGGAGAGGAGGGCACGTCCCCCTCAGAGCTGCCCAGGCTCTGGGCGGGCGGTCCCACCCCTGTCCTTCTGTCTTTCTGTCCCTCCCTCTGCACACGTCAGGCACCTCTGGAGACTCGCGTGGGGCTGCTTGAGGCCATAGGAGTGTGTGTGTGTGCACGTGTATGTGTATGCATGTGTGTCGTGTATGCATGCGTACAGACGTGCTTACATGTGCATGTGTCATGCATGCATGAATATATGTGTGTTTACATATGCATGTGCATGCATGTGTCATGCATGTATGCACATATGTGCGCTCGCACATTTCCACACGTGCATATGTATGAATGTACTTACATGTGCGTGTGCATGTATGCGTGTGTGTTTACACGTGCATGTGTGTGCATGCATGTTTGCATATGCACGTGTGCATGCGTGTTTACGTGTGTTTACGTGTGCATGCATGCATGTTTACACGTGCGTGTATTGCGTGCATGCATGTATATGTGTTTACATGTGCACTGTGTATGTGTGCATGTATGCCTGGGGAGGGCCCACATGCCGTGTCCATGACAGAGGGGCTCTGGGCGGATGTGCTGGGCTGAGGCCGTGGCAGCCCCTTTGCTGCATCTCCCGGTCTTGCTTTAGCTGCTTCCATCCTGACTCCTTTCCTGGAGGAAAGGTGGAGCCTGAAGTCTCAGATTCCTTGTGGGCAACAGAGCAGGGCTTTTTAAACAGGTGACACGGCATCACTGTTCAAACCAACAACAGGGGATGATGGTCCTGCCGTGACATCAGCGCATGGGAGGAGGGTCCGGGAGGGAGGACCCGGCCACTGGGGGGTGGCATCCCACCCTCAGGGGCCAGCTTCCTGCCGCAATCCCAGGGCCAGAGCCAGGCCCAGCCATGACCACACCCCCTTCCCACCTGGAGGATCAGGTGACAGGTGACTGTTCTTCTCCTCTCTGGCCTTCACAGGGACCGGCATTCCTGAGCACTGTGTCACCTCCCGGGCCAGGTAGGGTGGCCGCCCTGCTCTGTCTGGGCTGAGTCAGCGCTGGGCCCGCCCTGTGGCCTCCTGTTCCTGCCAGGCAGACTCAGGTGTGAAGACCTGGGGGTTCAGGTGAGCTCTCTGAGAAGGACCAAAATCTGCCCCCTTGGACTCTGATGACAGCCTTTAAAGTTTCAGAGGACATTAACATAAAATGCCAGTGATCTTTCATGCAAACCTGTTTGAGGGTCGATGGTCTGTACATGCCTTCTGGGAAGTTGGGGTCCTGGGGGCCCTCCACGTCCTGGCAGCCCCTCTCTCAACGACTGTGTGAAAGCAGCAGGTGCACTGTGTCCCCCCAGAAGGAGCTGACGGTGGGACCACCCCATCGCTCTGAGCTCTGATCGTCAGCGAGCTGCTCCTCATCTTTCCTGGGGGGCGTTTTCCGGGGTCTTCCCACTGGATGGCCCACCACTGTCAAAACCAGGCTCAGCATCCACGACCTACCGCGTCCTTTCCTTTCCCAGACACCCGGTCCATGAGAAGATGCTGCCTGCTGCCCGGAGGGGCCAGAGCCTTCTTTATTGCTGTGTCTGGGCAGTGCCCTGATCACACAGAAGCAAAGGCAACGGTAGGAAAGGGAGGGCTGCAAGGACCAGCCTTTCAAATGGCTACACAAGAAATGTCCCACTGCCCCAGTGTGGCATCCAGGCCCTGCACTGCCTGGTCACCTGTCCCCCACCTTCCAACCCACCTGTTCCCCCCTTTCCAGCCCAGCTGTCCCCTACCTTCTGGCCCACCTGTCCCCCACCTTCCAGCCCACCTGTCCCCCACCTTCCAGCCCACCTGTTACCCCCCCTTCCAGCCCACCTGTCCCCCACCTTCCAGCCCACCTGTTACCCCCCCTTCCAGCCCACCTGTTACCCCCTCTTCCAGCCCACCTGTTACCCCCCTTCCAGCCCACCTGTTACCCCCCTTCCAGCCCACCTGTCCCCCACCTTCCAGCCCACCTGTTACCCCCCTTCCAGCCCACCTGTCCCCCACCTTCCAGCCCACCTGTTACCCCCTTTCCAGCCCACCTGTCACCCCCCTTCCAGCCCACCTGTCCCCCACCTTCCAGCCCACCTGTTACCCCCTTTCCAGCCCACCTGTCACCCCCCTTCCAGCCCACCTGTCCCCCACATTCCAGCCCACCTGTTACCCCACCTTCCAGCCCACCTGTTACCCCCCCTTCCAGCCCACCTGTTACCCCCCTTCCAGCCCACCTGTCCCCCACCTTCCAGCCCACCTGTTACCCCACCTTCCAGCCCACCTGTTACCCCACCTTCCAGCCCACCTGTTACCCCCCCTTCCAGCCCACCTGTCCCCCACCTTCCAGCCCACCTGTTACCCCCCTTCCAGCCCACCTGTTACCCCCCTTCCAGCCCACCTGTCCCCCCCTTCCAGCCCACCTGTTACCCCCCCTTCCAGCCCACCTCTCACGTCCCTGCACCCTCTTCCATCCACTCTGCTCCGTTCTGCTGTCTGAAACCCTTCCCACCACATCTTGGTCACGTCCCTCTTAACCATCTGAGATGTTTCCTTAATAGTCTTTATTATTTAGAGCAGATTTAGATTCACATCAAAATTGAAAGGAAGGTGCAGAGATTTCCCAGGTACCTCCCACCTCCTCCATCCCCCCCTGACCACATTATCCCCCAGTGTCAACATCCCCCCCAGGTGGTACATCTGTTACAATCCATTGACAGGTCATCATCACCCAGATCTGTAGTTTACACTACACGAGGGTTCACTCTCGGTGGTGCACCGTCCAGAGTTGAAACACCATGACTCGGGATGTGCTTCAGGGCACCTCGGCTGTCATCGGGGCTGAGTGTCAGCAAGTGTTTGTTAGTTTGACTTTACTCCGCCTGCCTGCACCTTCCCCACACCTCCTGCGGTTTCTCCTTCCACACACAGCTTTGTCACTTGGGCCGTCCGGATCTGGATCCCTCCCGCTGCCCCATCACACTCCGTAGATGAACTCTCCAGCGTGGTGGCCACGTGCCATGGGTGCTACCTCATTCCAAATACATTAAAATTGAATTAAATCAACAATTTATCTCCTCAGTGGGACCAGCTACAGTTCATGTGGTCAACGCGTATGCGTGTAACGGCTACCACATTGGTCAGGTCATTCGCGTCATTGCAGAAACTTCTATGGGGCAGCTTGCCATATATATATATATATATATTTTAATAAATTTATTTTATTATTTGTTTATTTATTTATTTTTGGCTGTGTTGGGTCTTTGTTGCTGCGCGCAGGTTTTCTCTAGTTGTGGCGAGCGGGGCTACTCTTCGTTTTGGTGTGTGGGCTTCTCACTGCGGTGGCTTCTCTTGTTGTGGAGCACGGGCTCTAGGTGTGCAGGCTTCAGTACTTGTGGCTCACGGACTCTAGGCGCGCGGGCTCAATAGTCGTGGCTCACGGGCTTAGTTGCTCCGCAGCATGTAGGATCTTCCTGGACCAGGGCTCGAACCCATGTCCCCTGCATTGGCAGGCGGATTCTTAACCTCTGCACCACCAGGGAAGCCCAGGTTGCCATATATTTAAAGGTCACTATATATCATGATCTTTTAAAGGTGGAAAACAGATCAAAGTTTCCACATTCACCACCCTAGACAATGCATTTTAATATATTCACTTTCCTTTTTAATGTTACATAGTCAATAGATTGCCTGACAGCAGAATTTTTCTGGTGAGAGAGTGACCCTTCAATTTTGGTAGCATTTTCTTTTTCTTTTTTTTCTTCTTCTTGTTTATCAAACTAAGTGAAGAGTGTTAAAACCTAAACGGTGTTTGTGCATTAAGTCCATACTTTAGAACAGATGAAAGTTCTCTCCTAAAAAATGGGAAGACCAAATAAGAGCAGAGGCCATGGACGGATGCCTGGGCTTTGGGGTTGGAGAGGAAAGTTCAGACATGTTTATTATCAGTTTGTAATTATTTGACTGCTGCTTTCACAGAGAAGTAGAAAGTGGCCCCCTTTTAAAGGAAGATGTAATTCACTGCAAGTTCTAAACTATACCAAACAGAAACAGCTGTGTCCATATGTTGCTTAAAAATTATTTTCTAAGTAATGACACTAAAATTAAACTTTATGTTGGAAAGAAACCCACAGATGACTGAGGACCCTGGGTTTCCTCCACGCAGAGATGCCTTTGATTCTGAAAGAGCCACGAGGTGGGGAAGGTGCTCGTGTTGGCCACGATACCATCAGCCTTCCAGAGGTGGGAGATCATGGTGGTCAGTCAGTGCAGAGCAAAGGGGATGGGTCTTCTTACTGGCAGTATCGCCAGCCTGACAGATCCCCTTACTGCAGGGGAAAGTCAGTAAATTTCTGAAAACTAGCTAGCACTCTTCTCATATTTGACATCTGAAGAGTTAGGAGACTGGGGTCATTTTTTGTAGTTTTTCTTAATTAAGATTAAAGTTACTTTCCTTGGGCTTTTGTACTGGATTTGCTGCTTGTACGGGGAGGCTGGCTTTAGGAAGCACTGATCAACTGTGCTCAAAGGAGTGGATTCTTCGCCCCGTCTGCAAAGTGCTCCCCCCAGGTCATATGGGAATAAACAGGTTTCGGTTGAGCAGAAAAATGGCCAGGACGTGATGTCATCTCTCCCTTTCACATCAGTGGCCCGGCAGCCACTTATATTTTCTGTGGTTCCGCAGGAGCCTTACGAGGACCAGCAGACCCGAGGTTACGTCACATGTGGTTACTTAATGGATGATAATTTGTAGGATTCGCAGGACAAGAGCTTCACATGAATAATGAAGCCCAGCTTTTTTCTTTTACTTTTTTTTTGAGGTTACCAGTCCAGGGACTTGGTATTTCCAGACATACTTAATCCCGTCTTTTCTATTCCTGCCCGATTCACACACAGACGGTACGTTTAGCCTCTGCTGGCAGTAAATCGGCTCCTTTTGGCATTTCCAGATCGTCTCAGAGGAGGATGGAGACAGAGGCATAGAGACCTGGTTTCCCAGGAAAACAGCGAAAACACGTAAGAATCAGCAAAGAAAATCCGCCCAGAACAGCTGCTCCTCCAGGGGGTCCTCGCTTCCACCAGTGATGTGTCATAAGCAGCAACTTTGCTGAGACAAAATCATTATTCACAGAGTTTTAATCACTGGGATTTCGCAGTTGATGAACTCATCGTGATCTCAAAGCTGAGACGCGAGTTGGTCATTTAAAGTCTTTTCCTCGTGTAAATGAGGTTGCTGGTGGGCCCAGCGTAGCCCTCGGCGGAGCAGGCCTGGGCTCCCAGCTGCGCCCAGGGCCCCGCTGCTAGGGAGCATCCCTCCTCTGAGAGCCAGGCCGGAAGTGGACTGGGGTGGGAAAGGGGGACCAGACGGGAGTCCTGAGGCCAGTCCCCTTCCAAGCGCTCCCAGAGCCGGATCCTGGGGAGGGGACCGTGGTGGGCTCCCTGATGGCACTGACTTTTGGGTGGGTCTTGCCTGAATTGTTCCCTCCCTGAAATGAGCTCCTAGGCCGGGTGGCCCAGGCCCCTGGGGGAAGAGCCAGCGTCCCCAAATCCCTCTCTGTCCCCTCCTGTCCCTCCCATGCCTCCGGCACTCCCTCAGAGCATCCTCTGAAGCAGGCGGGGGAGGGGTGGACCCTGGCATCACACATCCCTCCCGCCGACCCCGGCCACAAAGACTAAGAAAGCGTTAGAGAGAAAAGATGAAAACGAGATTATTTGCTAGAAAGTTAAGGCAAAATCCTTATCCAGGGTAAATGAGAAGCATATTTTAAGACTACAGCTACCGAAATTCTACAAAGAGTGTTCCTTGTCATACTCTGATTGATTAGAAACCAATGTGATGACCACGGCACTGACTGATCGCGTGCAGAAGGGATGCTCTATACTTTCTTACACGTCATTTTCTCTACAAGGGATGCCTTGGCTCTTCCAGGTAAGAGTGGAAATGATTCCAGGTATGAAGGTTTCCAGGCAGCTCTCTGAGACCACGAGCAGGACAGGGAGGTCCCTGAGATGGGAGCCCACCATTGGTCAGACGTCCAAGGTGAGTGCAGACTGGCTGGGCCACCACCCTCGGGCTTGTGGGAGAAGAGGGTCCTGAGTCTGCCTGTCATGATGAGGCAGGAGTCCACATCCGCGACCTGACTGGGGGCAGGTGAGAAGGTGGGGTTTACAAGGGCCAGCCGACACCCTGGCCTGCTTGGCCGCTCTCTACGGGCTGCAGCCCGTGTGAGTGGACGGACAGGAGAAGAAGGCTGCGTGTGCTTAGAAATGTGCTTACGTTTTCCCGTTTCCTTTATAACTGGCTTTCCGGACGAAATCCACCCGCACTGTGGAGGAGAAGCAGGGAGGGGGCTCGGGGCCCTTCCCCAAAGGAGGACACCCAGGTGTGCTTATTTCCCCCGGGATGACACAGGCTGAAGGAGTGGCAGAAGTCCTGCCGACACCAAGAGGCCAGGGTGGGGCTCGCCTTCCCGCCCGCTGCCCCAGCGGAGACACCGTCAGAGCGGTGCCCGCCCGTGCGCTGTGCCTTCACAGGGCGGAGACCCCTTCCCCGCCTAGAGGCACGTGGGACCCCGCAGACCCTCCGACAGGCGTGCAGACCCGGCACTGCTCTGTAGGTCCAGCGCAGGAACTGCCCTGGCACCTGCACACGGCGGGCCGCACGTTCAGCCACGAGCTACCACTCACCCCGGGACACGTCCCCTCCTTAGGGACAGTGACAGCCAGGCAGCAGCAGTCGGGCTGTCTTGCCACAGTGCTTGTTGGCCTGGGACGCGTCCTTTGTCCCAGAATCCCTGAGGCCCCTCCCGTGCGGGGGCCCCTTCTGCACCCTCAGCCGCCCCAGAGGGGTCGGGGCACCAGTCGCCCCAGACGGACCAACCAGACCAAACGAAGGCCACAGGGGCTCTGAGCTTAAACTGTCCTTGGAGCTACAGCCAAGGACCTACTCAGGACCTGCTGGAATGCAGGGCTTGAACAGGACCCAGAGACTCCCAGTACCACAGACAGAATTCCAGGGAACAATCCAAATTCACCTGTCACACGAGAACCAAGAAACGTCACAAACCGAGGGAGAAAGGACGACCGACAGGGGCCGACACCGAGCAGAGCCCGACGTGGGGAGCAGCTGAGGAGAGGTTGAACGTTGTCGCCCTGAAGGCGCTTCATGGGCAAGTCCAAATCCTTCTGAAGCTGAGGAAAGGTAGACATGGAAATTCTAGAAACAAAGAGAGGCTCTAAGTGGAAATTAGAAAGCCGAAAAGTACCACCAGCAAGGTCAAACCTCACTGAGTGGGCTGAGTAGCAGCATGGAGGTGACAGAGGGTAGAACCACTGGACTTAGTGACAGATCAATAGTATTTGCCCATCTGCTCAGAGGAGAGAAAACAAATAGAAAAAATGGAGAGAGTCTCGGGAACCAGAGAGAAAAGAGCAAAAGGTCCAACATCCATATTATCCGGGCCCCAGAAGGAGAGGAGGAGAGTGGGGCTGGGAGAGTTTCAAAGCAATAACGGTACAAACTTCCCAAATGTGAAAAGTGAAAGACGTAAACCTACATTTTCAAAAAGCTGGGAAAACCTGAAATCGGAGGAATGCGTGGAAACCAATGCCAGGACAGATCACGTTAAACTGCTGAAGACTAGAGGAATGAAACAATGTGGATGCTGGCAGAGGACGGAATAGTGTCTACAAAGTATCAGCGTCTCCATGACAGCGGACTTCTTGTCCAGAACCGTGGGGGTCAGAGGAACGGACACAACCTTTTTTAGTACCAGAAAAAAATAAATGTGCACCGTGAATTCAATGTCCAGTGAAAGCAGCCTTCAGGACTGAAGGGGAAACAACTTAGGTTTTCTCTAACATAAGGAAACGACTGCTAGCAAACAGCCCTGAAGAACAGGTAAAGAAAGTTCTCTAGACAGTACGGCAGTACCGGACTGCTCGAAACACCAGAAAGGGAAGAAAGCCACTGGGCTGAGTAAACACAGGGGTCCTAAATCGTGTTTGTTAACTCCGTCTGATATGGCACCGAGGGGCTGTGTGGAGGTGATACTGAAGACAACTGTTTGGTGAAAGTGCGGAGGCCAGTGGATGGGACCCACGTGGAAGCCCAGTGTCTACAATTCACCTTGGTGGTGAAAGATCAATGCCAGTGGGCGTGATCTGTTACGTGTACAGTGATGCCTAAAGCAATTAACACACTCTCAAGAGCACTATAAATAAATCAAAACGGAGTCCTGTAAGTGTTCTGTGACCCACAGAAAGTCAAGAGAAGGCAAACCAAGGAATGAGACACAGATGAAATGGCACATCGAGCCCGACACATCAATGACAGCCCTTAGGGGTCCTGAGGGTCCCAACAAAAGACAGAATTGGCAAGAAAGGATACAGAGAGAATCCAAAAATATGCCGTCTACAAGACATTCTCCTCACGCCTCCAGAATGTTCTGGGGCGAGGCTGCCAGTGGTTTCCCCAGAGCAGGTATAGGCTTTGTGAGGAGGCAGCTGGTCCGGGGTCCTGTCTCCTGGGTGGAAGGCGGCCTGCCGGGCTGGTGGAGCCTCAGCAGGATGCCAGGAGATGGTCCACCGCCTGCCCGTGCTGCTGCAGAGAGATCCAGCCACTCACCGAAACAGAGCCGTGTCCATTCACATCCAGCGAACAGCAGGGGAGAGAGACCTACAGAGGATTCTCGGAGAACCCGCCAAGCTCCCCATCACAGAGAAGGGCTGCTCGACACACTGACCAGGCCTGGAGAGCACAGAGGGCCAACAGCCCTGGAATTATCCCGAGAAACTGGATAGAGACGTCCAGGGGCGGGGCAAGAGATGAGATGTCAGCTCGCTGCAACATCCAGGCCTGGAGCGGTGGAGTGTAGGTGTCGGGAGAGGCTGCTCCTTCAGCCCGGACCCCAGGATGGAGACGACGTGGAGAGCACAGCACAGCTGCTCTGCAGCCAACAGGGCAGGGATGAGACCATCTAATCTTGTTGCTGTTCGGACACGCGTGCATCAGCCGGGCACCATGCAGAGAAGTGGCCAGTGCATCTCCGGGCCTGTCTCATGCTGATGACCACGTGCCCTATGCTGCGTGGAGCCCACGGAGCAACGCCCCAGGCAGCCCCCAGCCAGACGTCTGATGAGTGACGAATAAACCTTCATCATTGTAAGCCCCCAGATTAATAATTAAAAATTCACTCCAAATACAACAACCTGGGTGTGTGAAAGTTAAAAGATGGGAAAAGATAGGCCATGCGACATTAATAATAAAAGAAGAAAGAAGGCATGGTTGTATCAACACCTAACATGGTACACTTCAGGGGAAATGACAGTTTCTAGAGGCCAAGAGGAGTCGGGCATCTGCTTCTTGTGGGTCAAGCTGTGACCCCAGGAAGATGTGTGCCCGTCCTAACACTGATACTGTGGTTGGGACCTTGGTGGAAACAGGGTCTTAGCAGATGTAATCAAGTTAAGATGAGGTCTTTCTGGGTCATGTAGGATCTAATCCAATATGCCTGGTGTCTTTATAAGAAGAGGGACATTTGGACACAGACGGACACACAGGGAGAAGCCCACATGGCAGCAGAGGTAGGGGCTGGGGTGATGGGCGTATCTGTCAAGGAGCAAACGCTGTCGGAATAGAGAGTGCTGAGGCCTGAGTGTGCAAACTAAGATTCGTGGAGCAAAAACAAGAACTAGCTGCATTAATAATTTTTATGTCTGATACCATTTTTCCGTGAGATGCTTAATACAATTCAGGTTTATTTTCTTTTACTTACGAAACGGAATAGATGCAGATAGGTCTTAAATTAGACCGGCTTTGATCCGAATGTGCTGTGAAATAAAATCCATGATATTGATGCTTGTTAGTATTAATCAAGTTTACAGAAAACTCTACCTGAGCTAGTACCTGTTCTGGGTGGTCCCCGCACTGGGTTGTCCCTGCCCTGGGTCCAGGAACGATAAGCATTATCTCATTTCACCCTTACAACAATCCAAGGAAGTCGGAAATATAACTAGGCCCACTTTACCTGAGAACATCAAGATTTGAAGTATTTGACTAAATTGTCCGAAGTCGCACAGCAAGTAAAGAGCAGAGCTCAGACACCATCCTGGGTCCCCTGGACTCTAGCACTCAGTGTTGAGGTAGAAAAGCATGGACCAAGCATCATGCAAAGTTGATCCTGGTTGGCGCCCCAGGAGCAGTCCAGGCCGTACCCACAGCTCTTCAAAGGATGCAGGGGTCGTGGCCAGGTGGCAGCGGGTCCAAGGGCTGCCCTGGACCAAGGCCCTCACCTATGCATGAGATGCTGAGGGATAAATACGTGCCTGACTTCCAGGCAGCTGGGCTGGGGGTGGGAGCTCAGTGCCATCTGCTTCTGGTTCAGGACCCCAAGGACCCAGTCCCCCGCTGAGACCGCCCCCTTTAAAAGCAGCAGGTCAGTGCCTGTGGGCCGCTGAGTCCTGTGCTGGCTGAGGCCCAAGCCACCTGCTCTGATGCCGCTCTTTGTGGAGCTGAGGGCAGAGCTCCAAGAGCCCCGAACGTGGAGGCTGAGCTGGCTGAGTTCTTCCTTCCTCGCTGTAGGACCGAGGCCACGCACCTACCTGTGAGCCTTGGTTTCCGCGTCAGTAGAAAGGGGACTGTGATATTTCATTCTCAGACTTTGTTCGGATTAAATGTAAAAGTGCTGGTGCTGATACACGGCTGCCTCGTGGGGAGAGTGAATGAAGGGGTGAAATTGTTCTCTGCTCTGTTTTTGCTTAAAACAGGGATCAAGATTTGGTCGTGTGAGGGCCACACATGAAATCTTGATTGGAGTCACGATTTGCTTGGACTCTACACTGTTACGAAACGTCACTGAAAGAGTTTTCAGAGCGGCGTGCGCTCCCAGCCCCTGAGGCCCTGACCTTCCCGGGGTGTCACTCCAACCTCCGTCACTGGCGCCTGCTGCCTGCCTGGCCCTGGGGACCCCTGAGGTTTTGGCATCCTTTCTGGTCAGGTCATCACCACCATCTCCCTTTGAAGAATGGGTGGGAAGATTAAAAGGAAAAGTAGCGTTCCTTGCAACTTATGGGAGTTTTGACCATTTTTCCATCGTCTTCAAGACCCAGGGTGTGGGATGCGTCCTTGATGGGCCGTCATGTCACCTGTGCTGCAGACGCCTGGTGGTGGGGACAGGCCCCTCGTGTGTGCTCCCAGACCCCAAAGCCAGGGCACCTCATGAACGTTTTCCGTGTAAAATAATTGTGGGCTCAGCGGCGAATATCAGAAGATGGTCTTGGGACCCATGCTGCTTTCCAAACACTGAGAGTAGTCAGTGACCCCGACAAAGCCCCTCCGTCTCTGTCCCTTGGCTTCTCCTGAGCAGGTGTTGAGCACTGAGATGCAGTCATGGACAGAGAAGGATGTCCAGACACCTCATCAATTACTTCACTTATTTCACCTCTTTTGATAACATGAAATAGTGGGTCAGGAGAGGGTGCGGAGACAAAATCTCATAGCGGGGCCTGAAGTCATCAAAACTATTCTTTATATTAAAGATAAAATACTAAGAACGAATGTTGGATAGAAAGGCCTATAGACAAGTTGGGTCTAAACGTGAAAATGCTTCCTTGGGTGGCCCTTCTCCTTTCTTTCCAAGTCAGTGTACACTGAAAACTCAGGAAAAATCCCCCGATGCATATGACTACAGATCACGCCAATTCTTATTATCTATAGCTTATGTATCACTTTGGAAGGTTTAATGATTTTGGTTCAAAGTTAATGCATTTGGGAGTGGAGCTAAAGGGGTAAATTCTAAATGATTTTTAAAATAATATTTATTCTATACTGCAAGAATTTGTGCTATGTATACATATTTTTTCTTTTTAAATCTTGGCTGCTAAGTTGAGGAAACTTCCTTGGTGAGGTCCTGGTTAATCAGTGAGACTCGCCAGCTGGATTTGCTTGTAACTTGCTATGGATTGTTCTCCTTGAGCGTTTGAGTCCTCCTGGGCAAAGACATTATGAATAAGAGTCAACAGTAACAGTTATACAACAGTTATAACAGTAAGAGTTATATATAAAAATAGCTTTCTTCTTCCCTACAAGAGGTTGGAATAATATGCTAACTGCTCAGTTTAGAATAAAAACCCATTGAGTTGATATATCCAGTCTGTTCTTTTCAATTACGGTAGCCATGGTCTTCAAATGGTTGGTAGAGCTAGGGAAAGTCGGCCGAGATGACTGTGTGTGTGTGTGTGACACAAATTGCTGACATGAGCTTGGAAACGCTAGACATTTGAGGGTGAACCCCTGTCTGCCCACCCCTGGGCCTGAGGATGGTGTGATCCCAAGTACAGCCACTCTTGACCAATGAGGTTAAAGGAGTGACCAGAGCTAAACTTGAGCCTCAGACACTAATTAAACTCCATCAACCGAATGATCACTTTAAGTTTTCTGTTTCCATCGATAAACAAAACTATACTGACTGTTACCTCGGTTTACTATCAACTAGCCAAATCCTTCTCCCATACGTTATGTTGCTTAAAGAAATAACACATTGGATTCCGAGACTGCCACATACTGTGTATCGTGTTTTTAACTGAATGTCATGGGGCCAAAGCAGGAAAAAATGCTTCCAGTGAATCCTTACTTTTGCTTTAAACAGCATGGATCTGACTGAAAATTTACATATTTTCCAAATCGAATTAAATTTCCTATTTTATTTAAAGTGTTTCTCTTGTAAAAAAAAGAAATTCAGACCCCAATATTTATTCTACTGACCACCCTAAGCACAGTTTGATACGTTTAACTGTTTCCATTCTTGTTCTAAGTGTTGTCTTGTAGGTGTAATTTTCATGTGGCATATTGCCCAAGTGGATGAGTTATTAATATAAAAACTATAAACAAAATGTAGTTTTCTAAACAGCAATCAAGTCTTAATGTGTTGCTATATACGACCAGCTTGAAAATTAATTTAAGCATTCAAATTTTATCAGAAGATGCAAATAGTAGCCAGATGTTTCCTGGCATTAGAATCTTTTGGTTCATTAATTTTATTAAGTTGGGATTAAATTTGGGTCTAGCTTTTTTCTTAAATATTTTGCATAATTGTAGATTCACGTGCAGTTGTAAAAAATAATACAGAAAGTTCCCATGGACACTTGGCTCGGTTTCTTCCAAAGGTGACCTCTTGCAAAACTGAGATACTGTGTCAGGACCAGGATGCTGACATCAGTACAGTGTAGACACAGACGTTCCATCACTGAAGGGACACCGCCTCCCGTCACTGTGTTATCTGTATACGCACCCCACCTGCCCCTACCCTGGCCCATTGCCATCACTAACATGTTCTCTATCTCCATACGCTTGCCATTTCAGGAAAGTTTTAGGAATAGAATCACACAGTGTGTAATCTGCTGGGATTAGCCTTTTTTCACTCAGCACAAGTCCCTGGGTATCCATCCAAGCTGTTCTATGTACCAGGGGCTCATTCTCCTCCATGGCTGAGTAGAATTCCACAGTATAGACGGACCATGGTGTGTTTAATCATTCACCCATTGAAGGACATCTGGGTTGTTCCTGTTTTCAGCTATTGCAGGTAAAGTTGCTATAAACGTTCAGGTAAAGATTTTGTGTGGATAAAAGTTTTCATTTCTCCAAGAGCGCCATTGCTGGGCAGCCTGGTAGTTGAAAGCTTAGTTTTATAAGAAGCCGCTACAGTGTTTCCAGAGGGGCTGCGCCGGTGGACTTTCCCACCAGCGATGCGTGAGGGCCCAGCCTCTCCACGTCCTTACAGGCGTGTGTTCTAGCCGTTCTAACGGGTTCGTAGGGAACCTCACTTTGGTTTTATTTCCACAATAGCTAGTGATGTGGGACATCTTGTCATGTGCAAATTTGTCTTCACTGAATTGGTGTTTTCATATCTTCTGCCAATTGTCTAATCAGATTAGTTATGTTTTTACTGTTGAGCTTTGAGAGTTCTTCATCTATTCGAGATACTAACATTTGTGGCAAATGTTTTCCCCAAATTGTTATCCCGTCTCTTATTGCTTTTCACAGGGTCTTTGACAGAGAAAAAAGTTCTTAATTTTGACTAAGCCTAAGTTATCAATTCCTCTTGATTTCTTCAGAGTGACTTTTAGGATTTTGTCTTGTACGTCTTTCTCGGGGGTGCCCGTCAGGTCTCACGCTCTGCACGGGTAAGCTATCTCAGCCACAGCCAGAGGCAACAATTTACCAATTCCAGGGAAGTGGAGAAGCCACACTTCCACTCAGGCCCCTTGACTCACTCACTCTTTCAATGCAATTCTCGTAGGTGTTACTTCAACCTGTCAGATGGTTTGATAAAATTTGCCTCGATCATTACGTATGATTTAGATAAATCACAAGAAGAAGTGTCTACTCCATTTACCTCCATTTTTACCCATTCTGAGGTTCACCTCCTCCTTCTAAAGCTCTGAGTATTTCTTAATACCGTTTCCCTTCTGCTTGGGAAATGTTCGGTGTCCACTCTCGAGGGACTGGTTTGCTAGCAACACGTGCTCTGAGCAACACGTGCTCTGAGTTTTCTTCCCATCTCCCTTCGTTCCTCGAAGACATTTTGGCAGATAACAGAAACTGTAGTCTCCAGTCCTTTCTCTCAGCAATTACAGGAGGTTGTGCAGCTTCCCTTGGCCTCCAGGACTTCGAATCAGAAATCTGCTCTCGTGCCAATTGGTTTTTCCCTCTGGCGGCTTTCAGGACTCTTTTCTTTGCTTTTTATTTTCAGCAGTTTAACATGATATAAACTGATAACGTGATCTGTCCTGGCATTGGTTTCCACGCATTCCTCCGATTTCAGGTTTTCCCAGCTTTTTGAAAATGTAGGTTTACGTCTTTCACTTTTCACATTTGGGAAGTTTGTACCGTTATTGCTTTGAAACTCTCCCAGCCCCACTCTCCTCCTCTCCTTCTGGGGCCCGGATAATATGGATGTTGGACCTTTTGCTCTTTTCTCTCTGGTTCCCGAGACTCTCTCCATTTTTTCTATTTGTTTTCTCTCCTCTGAGCAGATGGGCAAATACTATTGATCTGTCACTAAGTCCAGTGGTTCTACCCTCTGTCACCTCCATGCTGCTACTCAGCCCACTCAGTGAGGTTTGACCTTGCTGGTGGTACTTTTCGGCTTTCTAATTTCCACTTAGAGCCTCTCTTTGTTTCTAGAATTTCCATGTCTACCTTTCCTCAGCTTCAGAAGGATTTGGACTTGCCCATGAAGCGCCTTCAGGGCGACAACGTTCAACCTCTCCTCAGCTGCTCCCCACGTCGGGCTCTGCTCGGTGTCGGCCCCTGTCGGTCGTCCTTTCTCCCTCGGTTTGTGACGTTTCTTGGTTCTCGTGTGACAGGTGAATTTGGATTGTTCCCTGGAATTCTGTCTGTGGTACTGGGAGTCTCTGGGTCCTGTTCAAGCCCTGCATTCCAGCAGGTCCTGAGTAGGTCCTTGGCTGTAGCTCCAAGGACAGTTTAAGCTCAGAGCCCCTGTGGCCTTCGTTTGGTCTGGTTGGTCCGTCTGGGGCGACTGGTGCCCCGACCCCTCTGGGGCGGCTGAGGGTGCAGAAGGGGCCCCCGCATGGGAGGGGCCTGGGGACAGGGCCCTGGTGGGGAAGGAAGCCCGCTCCCTGCTCAGTCCTGTGGCCCCTCCCAGCCCCACAGGCAGGATGGGATGTGGAAGACCAAACGCCCTTTTGGCCAACTGGAAACGCAGACACGGATGGGGAGAAAGAGGCGTGTCCTCTGTTGGTGTTTGCCTGCCCTGGAGGACATGCTTCCAAAACGCTTTTCCGTCGTTTGGCCACCCCCTTCCAGGTTCTTGGCCGGGAGAAACCGGCCTTTCCTGGAATTCCTTCTGTGCTGCTGGTGGTCCTGGACTGCAGGCCTCAGCAGCACCCTTTCTCAGAGGCTTGGGAGGCAGTGAGGGGACCCAGGGGACTCCTTCCGTGTTGCCCTCGGGTCCTGAGCTCCTGGGCCAAATTCCGTCTTCCTTTCACCTCTCAGAGTCCTCATAGGCTTGTTTTTTGTGTAATGGCTTGTTTTTACCGGTGGGAGGGAGGGCCTGGTAGGAACAGGGCTTCTCCCTGTCTCTCTCTCTCGGCCTCAGAACCACTGACATCCTTGGGGCCGTTTTGTCCTGTTTTGCTCTGATAACCAACTATCCTGACATCCTTTGAGACGCCCTTTGCTCAGGTAACTGGGCAACGGCACTCGCGTCTGGGAGGTGCGTGGCTGTGTTGGGGTCAGGTGGGGAGCCGTTCATCCTGAGGTCTTTCTGAGGGGAGCAGATACTTCCTGTCTGCCAAGTGCTGGCTGCAGGGAGATCTCATTAATGTAGGGAAACGAAGCCCTGACCACACACAGCTCACAAAGCGCTCATGCAAACCAAGAGTGTGACCAGATGCAGCCGGCAAAAAGTGAGTCGGGAAGGAAATCAGTAGGAAGGGGGCTTTGGGCTTGGGCATCTCCTGAGTGCTGGAGAGGACGACGTGTGCCTGAGTTGCATAAAAGGAAAATGCATGTTCTGCCCTCTGGTACTAGGTCTGTGTCACTGAGCACAGCGGCTCCAAGCCCTTTGGGACTTAGGAATAGAGAGACACTTACACAGGACCGTCTGGTAAGGACACACTATGCACTTGGGACAAAGTGAAATAACCAAGCACGGGGAGCTCGAGTCCCTAACCCAGGCGCTGTCTCCTTCCGGCCGTCACTTGTCACTGGTCCTCCCCGGGCTGAGGCTGTTCCTCTCCAGGGAGGCCCTCCGTGGGGCAGAAGAGGAGGAAAGCTAAGTGAAGCGCAGACACTGACACGGCGACGGACGGA
Organism: Mesoplodon densirostris; assembly: GCF_025265405.1. Classification (NCBI taxonomy): domain Eukaryota; kingdom Metazoa; phylum Chordata; class Mammalia; order Artiodactyla; family Ziphiidae; genus Mesoplodon; species Mesoplodon densirostris. Next base: position 1,685,256 of record NC_082673.1, read on the forward strand.
TGCCCGTCGGGCTTGTCGAGGGCTCTCTCACCTCTCCCAGCTTTCAGCAGCGTTGCCTGTTGAAGTTCTCAGGGACGTCCCCAGTGGTCTGGGCTTAGACATCGCACAGGACACGAGGACACAGGAGAGAGTGCTGGTGCCCGCATGAGCTGGACACGGGACCTAAGCCCAGCTCACGCTGTCATCGTGGAACCTTGGGTACCACACCATCTCTGCCTCAAGGTTCATCTTCCATATCATTTTCACACATGTGAAAGGATGCTAACCGTATGTTCACTTTTGGTGGCCTTTAAAAGTTTACTGAACTGTAAAACACCACACAAGCAGGGAACCAGGAACAATTTTATAACATTATCAACACAGTGTTAATTTGTTTATCATCTGCTATATTTTAGCAGCCGGTGTAAACAAGACACCTCTGCTGTCCAGGAGGACAGCCCCTCCCTGAGGACCCTGCATAAGTCAGGTCACATGCTGTTCTCCTCCGGGGTTCCTTACATCACTTCTTCCCAGTACGAATCATCACAACCTGAGTTTACCTTACTTGTGCATTTTTGTCCTGACGTTTCCGCGTGTGGCTTCTGCACGCAGGAGATGAGTCATTTATCTTTTACTGCCCTGTCCCTGTGCTTCCACCAGCACAGGACACACGGGAACTTCAGGGTTAATTGTGGAATAGGCGGGTAGATCCATGGGTCCTCCAGGGTGTCTGAGGGGGTAACCATCCCGAGCCTGGTCGGTCGATTCCGACACCGAGACCCAGCTTTAGTCGCCCTCAGAAGGGAGGGGGGCGGAAGACCCTGAGGACTATCGAGTCCCATGGGTTCAGCTGCTGATACACAAGCGTATCTGTGTTAAATGTTGACTATTTGCCCTCGCTCGCCCGTCTTTGCACTTTCGGATTAGTGTCCCTCATGCCACTCTCCAAGCCCCAAGCTTTGAACTTTGCCATCAAATTACTGCACTTCCTGTGAATCCTCTGGTCAGGCAGCTCCGGTCCTGGAAGACTTTACAGCCTGGACCACTGTTCCTCCTTCTCCGTCCACAGCGCTGGCCGTTCCTGCTGGCTTCAGGGTCCACACGGGTGCTGACTCGCTGCTGGGCCTCCCGTGTCCCCTGTGATCCTGCGTCCAGGCCACCTGCCGGGACACCCCCCTCACCCAGGTCTTGTCACCCCCCTCCCCGTGCTCCCATCTGCCTGTCTGTCTCCCCAGCACATGCCGCCCAAGATTCCCCAGCCTGGGAGTTCTGTGACCCCCGGGACCCGAATGCCAGGGACCCTGTGGTGTGTTACTGCAGCCCACCTTCCCCACGTCCTCTCCTCCTTCCTGCCCGCTTGAGCTGCGGGACCACCACCATCACTCCTCACCCCCTGCCCTCCTTCTGCCGGCGTGCCCCCTTCGGCCAGAGCCCAAGCCCGTGCCCAGCCGGCACCGGGCACCGAGTGTGGCAGCCATCACTTTAGGGGGTTCATACGGATGAGAAATCAGATTGCGTTTCTCCAGATGAAGGTTTTACACCTTTTCCTCTTTCTTCAAATCGTCAACCCCTCATTCTCAGCTGATGGCTTCGTTTTCTTGTTCACTGAGCAGAGAAGACGTCCACTTGTTTCCACCCCTGTGTCCACCAAGCTGCCTGTTCCCTCCTGCCTCTGGTTACCGGGGGTGACCCTCCTGCGCGACAATAACCCTTCGGTCCCCACCCACCCCGCCTCCAGACTCTCTGCTCACACAGTTTGACCTCTGCGGCCGTGGTCTTCTCACGTTACCTGAGTTTGCTCTGGTTGAGGTCCTCACCCCCCGGTGTCCCCGTCCCCAGGGCTCTGGGGGACCGTGGCTCCAGGCCCCGCCCCTGGGGCCCGACCGGCCGCCCCCCCGTCTGCTTTCTGCCTCTTCGTCTTCCATCAGCTGATCCTAGCGTGGGTTTGGTTGCAAACAATTCAGAAAGTGGCATTCCCTTGGGTGCCGAATGGATCCAACAAGAGGTTTTATAAAATACTCATTAAAAAGTAGTGACCGCCCCCATTTCGCACACAGTGCACTGACCACACCCAGGATCTGCAACTCGTCAGCAGTGCCAAGCTGTCATTTTGAAAGTCCCTGGAAAATGGTATTTTATTTGGTTTATCATAATCCCAGAAATACTTATGCTCTAAAATAACAGGCCTACACTATCTAAAAAATCGCCTTATTGCACCTATAGCCAGTGCTTGGAAATCACTCAGAATTCCTGCAGTGATGTTAATGATTAACCTCGCAGTATCTGTGATGCACATTTGCTGTGATCATTTGATTTCAAAGCTGGGAAAGGAGCGGCCTCAGGAGGATTCAACGCCGCCTCTGTTCTTCAGGTGGCCTTTCCTGAAAGTGAGAGTGACTGATTTTATGTCATGCTGGGTACAAGTTACCAGAGAGTAAAGCAAATGCTACTATGAGCATAAATGTCACTAAGCATAGTGGCCACAGTGTGTTTATTGCATGCAGGCCACCTTACATGCATCTCTAATTCTCATAATGACTGCGCAAAGATAGTCATTCTTATGCTTAGTAAACAAGTTCGGAAACAAGGTTTTGGGGAGAGTCAGTTACCTGCACAGCAGCTAACGAGTGCTCAGACCGCAGCTCCAACCCGTGCATTTCTGACTCACTCCCGCTGTCCACACCCCAGCCGGCTCTTCCTTCCCAGCAAATCAACCAACCAATCAGCCAAAATCTACTGAATTGCTGATGTGATCCAAACACCATGTCAGACTCTTGGGATAAAAAACGACGACTACAGTTTCACTCGATCTCTCAATGAATTCTCACTCCAGTGGAGGACACACATGAAAAATAATAATTTCATTAAAATATCCACGTTAAAAAAAGGATACAGTACGGTGGTGGCTCAAAGAGGATCACAGGTGGACAAGAAGAGGCGCGAGGAGGGTCCAGGGAGACCAGCTGCGGAGGGGAGGGGCCAGCCTCGCAGGACGAAGGGGCCCGAGAGGCGGCGAGTGGGTGGGGGCGGGCGGCGCACGGCGGTGGGAGCAAGCCTGGCCCACGTGGAACGGGCTGGGGTGCCCCGCCCCGTCCCCGCCTGTGACCAGAGGCATCTTCCTCCTCGTGCTTCAGTTTCCTTATCTGTCCAGCGGGGGCTGTGAACAACGGCGCCCACCTCACAGGCCGACACAAAGATAAGCGAGGATCTGTAACTCCCTTGGAAGGGGCACATGGCACTTCGAGCAGACAGCTTGGATTGAAAGGGTCTTGGCGGTCTGCAGAGGAGCTGCAGAGGCTCTGTGGGCTGGGCACAAGCACTCAGACTTGGACCTGGAAGAAAGGGGAGCCACGGAAGGGTTTATGCAGCGGGCTCAGGGCTCAGCCCTGCGTGTAGAAGACGGCAGGCCCAGGCGCTGGGGGTGGGTGTGGGCTGCGGGCCTTCCCAGCGCCCACCCGGGAGGCTGCGCCCATCGTTACTTAATTGAGAGTCTCCTCTTTTTGTAAATGCCCAAGTTTCCCCAAAATGGCCAGTTTAAAGGACGGCAGCCGTTTGGATGTGTGGACTTAAACATAGTCTCGTTATTGCAGCCACTTCGCGGACCCGTGTGGTTTCATGCCTCTCTCTCAACATCTGGAAAGGAAAGCCTGCCCGAAGATATCGTTTGCCCTATTAGAAACCTCCGCGGGCTTCAGAGTGTAGCAGAGAATTCAGTCACGTCCACGCTGAGACAGTATAAGAACCTCTCTTTCATAGTGATGTATTTCAATGGAAAAATATATTCGTCAAGGAAAAGTTTGCTTCTTAAGTAAGTTACACTCGGCTTAGTTTTTAAAGTCAATTCTCAAACGAGTGTCCTGGTTCTTCTGGGTCTGTAAGCCCGAGTTGCTCTATGTCTTTCTTTTAACAGGGACCACTTTCAGAAAAAGTTTGGTATTACCTACAAAAAATGTCTCCCCTTTGCTTATACACCCCCCAGAAATGCATCCACACGGCAGCGAGAGATTTGTTCAAGAATATTCATAGCGACGGCGTTTGTAGTAGGTCCTGATTGGAAATAACTCAAAAGTCCGTTAGAGCAAAATGGATATATATTTTGTGGGATCTGCATGCCGTGAGGTCTTAAAAAGCACTGAAATAGAATGAACAATAGCTACATTCAGGAGTGGGGTGAATCACAAACTGAATGTTGAAATAAGGAAGGCAGACACACACCAGAGAATATATACAGTATGATTCTATTTATATAAAGTAACAAACCAGGCAAACAAACTGGTGTTATAAATGTGCATTGCGGTTACTTTTCGTGAGAAGGGAGGTCGTCGTGATTGGACAAATCACAGCGGGAGTTTCGGGCTTCTTGCTCTGCTCGGGGTCTGGATCTAGGCAGTGGTCACGTGGGTTTTCAGTCCGTCCTCCCCTCGGACTCTGTCTCTCTCTGTGTCTCCCTCCATCTTCATCCCCATCCCCACGCCGTCCCCATCTCCATCTCCATATCTTATCTACATCTTTATCTGTCTCTGTATCCATATCTATAGCTGTGTTTTCACTCTTCTGTGCTTTATTTCAACATGTTTTTAAAGATAACATTCTAGTGATCTTATGCACATTTTTTAAGATTGTGAAAATGAAACCTGTATACACAGTGTTAGAAGATTAGAAACAAGTCATAACTACTGAGCTCAAAGATATTTTAACTTGACAGTTCAACGTAAATTGTCAGCTCTCGATTGGTTGTAATGTACTGTAATTATACAAGAACTTTAGAGTTGTCATAGTCCAGCATTGGACTCCATCCCCTTTATTTCTTAGGCAACATTCTTTCAATAGAAAACAAATTCCGTGAACTGCTGGTGACCCATTACATTTTAAGTAAATGAACTAAAAAACATGAAAACGTCCATCGCTCAGAGCTGAGACCTATGAACTCTTCCTGTGTATGCAGGTCCTAAGTGTTAAGTTAATATAGAGATCTCCAGTGTATACAGTGGTACATGGACGTCTATGATGTCTACACTGTGGTGACAAGGGTTTGTGTTGCTCAGGTCACAATTACATCAAAGTTGCCCGCCCATCACAAGTTTGGGGCTAGTCTTATACCGTTTGTAGTCTAAGCCAAATTAATCACATCTAGAAAGGATGAGAGGACTTGAATTTTGTGATCAGTTTTACACACACACACACACACACACAGAGGAAAATCATCTCCAAATAAATGTACACGTGATTTAAACACGAGCGTTTGTCCAGGCATGAAAAGATTTAGGCTGTGGCATAGATAAAAAACCCATAAAGTTTCTATCCAATCCATGTTTTAAAATGCAGGCTTCACTATAAACAGCGTTTGTCTCCTAAACGGATTTGGTTTGCTCGAGAGTTCTCAGAGTGCCACATCTGGACCACTTTTGGTGTTAGTGATCTTTTTTATAGCCATTTTGAGAGGTGGAGAATAGTATCTCACTGAGTGGTTAGTTTTGTGCTTTTAGTTTTTAAACATGTATTATGGAAATTTTTAAGCATACACTAAAGTAGAGAAAACAGTATAATGAACTCGATTTTCCCAGCATGCAGCTTCAACGATGTTCAGTATGTTGCCCATTGTATTTCCTGTGTGCCCCTCCTCTTCGCCTGCCCGGGTTGCTGTCCCAGACCTCAGGACCGCCACCCTTCAGCTCCGGCATACGAGGCACCCTGTGCTCACCGCTGCTTCTGCCTCATGTCCTGAGTAATCCACTACGTGTTCTGTGAAAATGCTCCAACACGAACAACTTCAGACCTGTATGCATTTGTAGGAAAATACAAATCAAGGAACTTTAGAAACCTCCCAAAATATTGATTCTTAAATTTTTTTTCACATTAATAGAAAGTGTTTCTGGATTTTTGCTTGGTAACTTGGTTGCTAAGTTCAGCATGCCATTTGTCATGGTCTTCACACAGAGCTGATAGATTTTAAAAATTGACTCTTTTTTTCTAGGATAAAAGTGAATGATGAACATTTTACAGCATGGAAATAACAAATTACCCATGGCTCCCTTTGGAAATATCCAGTGTTCGCTCTTTATTATGTTTCCCTTCAGTATTTTCTGTGAATGCATTTTACATAGTTAAGATCAGACTTCGTGTTCTAATATTTTTCAAAACTTGGATAATACCCAAGTTCTCTCTTTTAAAGGAAAAATGTGAGCAACCCACGATGTGCAGAGCCCCCAACCCGGGGACCTAAACCTAATTACTTAAAAAACTAATTTGAGAGTAATTTACTTTAGAAACTAAAATTTTACCCTATGAATGTATCTTTCAAGTCAAAATTTCACTACGACAAAGAAGTTTTTATAATAGCGAGCATATGTTTTTAGACTATAATCAGAAGTGAACTTCACTGAAGGGTCCCGAGATCAGCCAAGCGCACTTTGGAAGACACTGGACGAGCCGCCGGGTAACTCATCACAGATGATTAAACTTTATCTCCACCTTGAACCTGACCTTCTCCTCAAGTAAACTCTTACCCAGGCAGAAAACACGGCAAAGTGCCCTGTCCCGGGGCCGGGGGTGGGTCAGTGGAGGACCACGCCAGGAGGTGATGCCCCGCTGGGTCGTGGAGGGGCGGGGCTGCCGGTCGGGAAAGGCCGGTGGTGGACCAGGCTGGCCGAGTTCAGCGCCTGGGGCGGCGCCATCAGACAGCCCGGGCGCGGGGCGAGGTGGGGCTGGGCACCCGCTGGCAGGCGAGGCGTCCCGCACTTTCCTCTGAGCGGACGCAGCGGCTGACTAGCTTCGCGAGAGCGTGGTGGCCCCCGGCAGGGGTGGTGAGGGCGCTCCCCCCAGAGACCCGCCCCGCCCGGCCCGGCCGGGTGGGCGGTTGGCGTCACCCCCGCCCCGGGGCGTCCACGGCGCTCCGCGGAAGCGCAGTAGCAGAGCCGGGCCGGGGCGGGGCGGGGCCGGGCCCGCGCGCCTCCTTCCCAGCCGCTGCCCCGAGCGAGGGGCGGAGCCGCGTGAGCTCGCGAGAACTCAGGCTCGCGGTAGCCTCCGCGGTGAGGAAGCTCTGGGCCCCAAGGCAAGATCCCTTCCGTAGCGTGGGGCTGCGGCAGCGGCGGGCAGGGCGGTCTTCCCTCGTGGGTGGGTCACTGGTCACTGCGGCTCAAGCACACGGCCGTTGTAGTGGGGGAAGCAACGGGCGGGCCTGAAGAGCGAGCAGCTGGCTTCGCACAACGCCTCCCGCGTCGCGGGCGCCCCTGGGCCCTTGCTGTCGGGGGCCGCCGTCTGGCACGTGCTGGAGCCGGGCTGCACAGCTCCTGGGGACAGAACCCCTAGTTTGAACGAGCGGCGCATTCCTCACCATTTTCAAGGTTGTTTGCCTCTGAAGACTTTGAAAGGACCCTCTGTTGGGTCACGGGGGTGACTCGGTGTAAACGCCGTGCCGGGCTCAGCAGTGTGGCCTCATCTTCCCGGGCCGTCCTCCTGATGGCGTCAAAGCAGAGCCGGGAACAGCGTGGCCGTTGGGAACGGGCCTGCCTCGGGTCCCGGGCCGCCCGGCGGGAGTACACCGGCCGTCCCGGGGCGGGGGTCTCGTTGGTTCCGCGTGCCTGTCAGAAGAGCTCCCGTCCGTCCGCAGGCCTCGGGTGGGGGGGCTCCTACCCCACCGCCCACACCAGCTCTGTGGGCCCGTCCTGGGATGATGGCCGTCCCCACAGAGAGGTTGTAAAGGGGCACAGCCACCGTGGAACACAGCGTGGGGTGCCTCAGTCGTTACAAACAGGCCTCCCACGCCGTCCAGCAGCTCCACGCCTAGGCGCATGCGCAAAGGAGACGAACCCTCTCCCTCAGAAAGTGTGTCTGCCGCACCCCGTGTTCCCAACAGCCTGTGTGGAAATAACTGAGTCCGCTGGCAGATGATGGGCACAGAAGGGGCGGTACATAGATATCATGGAGGATTCTCAGCCATGTAAAGGATGATGCGCACAGAAGGGGTGGTATGTATAGTTCATGGAATATTCTCAGCCATGTAAAGGAAGGAAACCTTGTCATCTGCGATAGCATAGAACCTTGAGGACATTATGCTCAGTGAAATAAGTCAGAGAAAGACAAATACCTACGATCTCACTTATATGTGGAATCTAAACAAAACAAAACGAATAAAACACCAAACTCAGAGAAAAAGAGATCAGACTTGTGGTCACCAGAGGTAAGAGGTGGAAGGAGGGGGTTGGATGAAGGTGGTCAAAAGGCACAAACTTCCAGTTACAAGATAAAATAGTTCTAGGGAAGCGATGTCCCACACGATAAACAGAATTAACACTGCTCTGTGTTATATACGAAAGTTGAGAAGAGGGTAGATCCCAAGAGTCCTCGTCACAAGGAGAAAGTATTTTTCCTCTTCTTTCTTTCCTTTTTATTGTATCTATATGAGGCAAGGGATGTTAGCTAACCCTACTGTGATCATTTCACAACGTGTGTGAATCACACCATCAGGCTGAACGCCTTAAGCATATGCTGAACGTATACAGTAAGGGACATCAGTTATTTCTCAATGAAACAGAAAAAAGGGCTGCTGTGTTGTAAAGCTCTGCAGCCACACGTGGTGCTAACGTGGCAGGGATGCTGGAGCCGAGGGAGGGGCTGAGGCACTCCCCCCCCCCATTTCCACCTCCCACTGAGAGGCGTGAGGGAAAGGAGCACATGGGCCCCAGTGTAGCCAAGTGCAGATTCACATGGGACCGGGACCAGGGGGCCTCTGCGGACGTGGATCTGCAGTCAGTCAGACGTCCCTCTGCAAAGACGTGTCCCGAGAACAGTCATGTCACGTGTGCAAACGCACTGACCCCGCATCAGCCCATCACCTTGTTCTTGCTTCTTGTCAGTGGAGAGGTTCGTTGAGATGTGTAATTCAACATCAGACGCAAAGATAAGGTATAAGGACAAGCCCACTAGCTTTGGGGCTCTGCTAACTAAGGAAGATCATTTCTAAATAGTAATCTTGCCACTATTTATATTGAAAAAAAGCGCATTCTAAAGAATAAAGGCAGCTATGCGCTGCATAATCTTTCCGTTAGGTAAGCAGTGTATTAGGTTTAGGGTGAAAATATCAGGATGGACATGCAGCCTGCTTCTGTAGAAAACGAAGGTAGAACACAGCTTCTTTTTAACGAGTTGCAGACACAAATTTGGTTGTTACGATATTGCACTTTGATGGTTCTCTTGCTTTGTAGGGTTATGAGTTGATCCATGTCACGTGACTCCATGTAGAAAGTGACCTGTGCAAACAGGCTCCCAAGGGGCCGGGTGTAGCTCCGTGCAGTGTCCTGGCATCCGTATCCTGTGCAGAGCTCACTCTGAAGGCGATCAATGGAATGCAGGACAGCCTCTGAGCCTAGATGCCTGGTGAGAACCGTGCTGGTTGAAAGTTTAGGAAGTTACTGAAGGGTTTTATCAGAATGTGGACTGGAGGAGGGGATAAGTTGAAGAGGAGAGATTTACCTCTGAGGTTGTGTTCTGCCCTCCTTGGTGTCACCGTGTTCCCAGGCGCTGCCTCAAAGCAGCTTTAACGTGGTCCCACATCAGCCTGTTACTCTCAGGGCACCTTTCAAAGTGAGAGTCACAAAGGAGATGTCCCACCTGCGTTCGGTTCACAGAGATTGCAGCCAGTTGGCCAGTTTGATTCCGCAACTAACAATTTCCTAGGAAAAAAAAGAGCCATGTTAGTATGTAAGAACAGTTGTCCTGTTAAAACACTGATGGCCACAGGAATCTTCGGAAAGCAAATGTTAATTCTCTCAGAGTAGTAATTGCAGGGGTTTGTCTGTGCATCATTCACTTATTAGGTTTAGAAAAGTATCTCCCAGGAGGGATGGATACCCAACAGGGGCTGGAAACTCCCTACGACACTTAAGTCTGGGGCTATGACAGAAAAGCCCGTGAAGGTCTTTTTGCTTTTACAGCTAGGATTTTAGCAGGTTTATCTCTGGCTCAGTCTTTTTTAGAGTGTAAAAAAAATATTTCACAAGTGAATCTAAGTATCTACCAATCTATTTCTAGTTCTAAAATGTTATCAAATTTCCTATAGATACGTAGATACAGTTAAATTATTTGTCTTTTACCATCTAACAAATGAAAGCCTGATGTGAAAAGAGGAGGTGAAGTAAGGCTTCTCCGTCTGCATATGAAGACTAGCCTTGGCACGAAATTCCTTTCCCTTTAAAAGTTTCCTGGGGCGGGTCTCTCCTCCCTCCAGCTTCGTGTGGCCAGGCGGGCAGGAGCTAGGAGACCACAGGCAGGTGGCAGTTCACTTCTGTCTTTGGTGGAGTCCCAAGCCCCACAGGGTGCAGGGGTCCAGGAAAAAATGTAAAACCAGCCACCCAAGTCGAATGGAAAATTTCAGGAGGGTAGAAAACCATCAGGATGCGGACAGTCGACAGCTGAGGTGATGGCTCAGAATGATCTTTCGGTTTACCTGTTTACCCAGAGCATTTTACCCATTCCTTAAGAAAAAGAAGAAAAACTCTCAAGAAAAAAAAAAAAACAGTTGTTGATCTATTTGACAGACTGGATAGAGTATCAATTTGTTTAACTTGCATCCATAGATTTAGCACGACCTGTGTGAGCCGTGTGACACAATCTCGAAAGTTTCTTTTTTCCACTCCTTGTTCTTTGTGTCCTTTCTCAGAAATCATTAAAATGCCCATAATTACAAGGAAGTGGAAGCCACTATAGAACTAGAAATTGACAGGAGGGTAAATATTCAGATTCATTTGAGAAATATTAGTTCCCAGCGAGGAAGAGACACCCGTCATTCAGTTGCTGTGCTCTGTCATTCTGCTGAGGGATGCAGGAGGTGATGGCAGGATGTCAGCAGAGCTTCTGTGTTGGATTCTTGGGCTGCAGAGAGTGCCCAGGTACCGGCATTTACTCTTATTGACCTCATGGCTGGAAACGACCCAACGTAAATGTACATGGGTTACTGACATCCCTCCCCTCCCCCTAGCCTCACGTGGGCCCCGAGTTACTGTCCCTCCTCCCCACCTTCCCAGCACCCCTCTTCCTGCAGGCAGTGGTCAGATAGGTCAGGGGTTGTTCTCCCTGAGGTCTTTCCCCGGGGAGAGCAGGGGCCAGCAGCCTACAGGACATCTCATCTGGCAGTGACCATGACGCAGAGAGGCCGTGGGGTGTCCAGATCTCTGGTGTAAGAACTCCTGTCCAATACAGTAAAGAAACCACAAGAAGATTCAGTCTACAGCATCGACGGGCCTGGGACCAGAGGAGTCTTTGAGAAGCATCTGAAGACACCTACTTTCTGGAGCACAGTTTGGGGGCCAGGAGGTGGTGTCAGTCTTGCCCGATGAACTCCAGGGGGGTGTCTGAAAAGAAGGGCAGGCAGCATCCGGGCCCGTTTCAAGGAGAGTCTTTCTCACTTTTTTCTCACACAGCTGGCTCTTCAATGACTAAGGTTTTCTTTGAAGAAAGGTTTCCTTGACCAAAAAAAAAAAAAAAAAAGATTCTAGAAATATTTGTGGATGCTTGGGACTGAATCTCAATGTCAGCTATTTTTTCCCCCTGGCTTTGCTGCTCCTCAGACTTTCTTATGGTATTTTTGGAATGAAACCACAGATTCAGACTCCAGTGTGAAATCTCAAAGCCAAAATCGTCTGATATTTTTTCCCACAAGTGCGTTAGAACCACAGCAAATGAAAGGACTCCTCTTAGCAGGAGATGACCGAGGTAGCGGGACAGAATGTGAGGAGGATGACGGTAGCTCGATGCCCCAGGGAGTTTGTTAGCTGAGCACCAGGCTGTCCTGAATCCCCTGAGAGGGGCACCTGTAGGCACAGGAGCTGCAGTTCTGTGAAAATGCATTGCTGTCTCCCTATAAGGAGGAAGCATGGAAAGCTGTGATTTTTAATCATAGGCCCAAGAAGACAAACAATCAAGTGTGAAATTAGAACATCAGCCTAAAACCTTGTGTTGATACTGCATTATCCTAAATATGCAGACCACATACATGCATTATTAGGCATAGGTCTAAATTAGTATTCTAATTTAGCAAAGGGAAACCAACAACGGCTGGTCAGTGTGCCTGCCCAGGGCCCCTGCCTGCCCTGGTCCTCACCGTTCTCCCGGCCTGAGTTACCCCGGAAGCCCACCCACTGGGCCTGGTGGGAGGGGTAGTTAAGAGAACTCCCGGTAGAATGCTACAAAATCTGTTTTTTTCTTTATTTTTCCTTAAAAAGTTTTTCTTCTTCTTTAGTTCCTTTCTCTATAACTTGCTCTGGGCAAAATCCTCTCGTCAGGCTGTGGGATCCATTCAAAATGAGCAGCAGAAATGACAACTTATCTTTATTTCAACATGGAAATGTGGTTTCTCCAGATGTTTCTAATGTTCCAAATAGGGATTTTCAAAGACTGAACGTTGCATCAAGGCTGCCAGCCTGAGAGACTCTACACAGCGAAGGCGCTTCTGCAACACACACACACACATACGCACACGCACGCACACACACACGCGCCCATACATGCACACATGCTCACACACACACACACATACACACGTGCATGCACATGCACACGTGTCCACACCCACACATGTACACACCCCAGAAATGTAGATAGGAACTTAGATCTGTGAGCAAGTAGAGATGATTTGAGGAAGACACACTTTTTCTTCCTGGATGTAGTTCGACACAGACACTGAGCAGCTGCATTTTTTGAAGAACCATTAAGTGCACGAAAGAGCCTTAAACAATCCAGAGCATGTAGTGCTGGGTGAATCATCCCGAAAGCTGGCTTCCGAGACCACAGAAGGCAGGGGGACAAGCTGGGAGAGGCGTAGAGAGCCTGCAGTACACCACAGGAAAGTCCCATCTGTGGTTCCGCCCCCGCATGTACGGGGGAAGGAAAAGATGGCAAGAGGGAAAGGCTGGAGACAGGGAGATGGAGCAGGCACACGGGGCTGGAAACATGGCTTTAGTTAGAGTTGTTTGTCGTTGTTTAATCACGATGAACTTTTCTGCCGGGGGCAGACCTGCAAACGGTGGTGACCAGAGCGTGAGGGTTTGAAAAATGCACTGAGGTCGTGACAACTGGCTTCCCTGCCCCACGGGAGACAGCTGCCGATGGTACATCGATGTTCATGTGTGATCTGCGCTGCTTTGGCTTCAAGGTGTCTTAGAATACATTTCAGGGCTTACAGTGAGAAGCTAAGTTATTCTCACAATCACCAGAGCACGGCTACCTTGGGACAAAATAGTCCTCCATTCAGTAAAAACTTTCTGCTCATCTCTTCGGCCCCAGGAACATGCAGGGTGTTGGGAGGTAAAAATGTGGTCCCAGTGTGGACCCTTAAAGAATTCACAGTCCAGTGAGGAGACGGGCACAGTGGCAAACAGCTGTCACGTGAATTGTGTGCGGTGTGCCGTGGGGATAAGAACCCCGTGCAGGTCTGGGAAAGTCAGAGGAAGCTCTTTGGAAGAGGAGGCAGTTGAACTGGGTTCCAAGAACATGTGGGCATGAGCCAGATGGACACAAGGTAGGAGGGGGACCAGCGGCAGGAGGTACAGGACGTTCCAGAGTTAGGTCTGTTTAGGAACCTCTTCCGTATTTCTGGAGCACACAAATACAACGTCAATCATTAATTTATTGAGCAATCAAGAAAAGCTTATGGGTTTGGGGAGTGTCGTATGTTCAGAAGTTGCCTTTGCTGTCACGTGTGGAGGAACGTTTTTCATTTTCGTGACTGTATTTTGCTATATCAGAGGCAGATAGAGAGCCTTCTCTGCCACCCTTTCCCCTGGTTAAAGAGCAGGGTGGGCTCTTCCCATGAGAGCACGGCAAAGACATGATTGCTCATTCAATGAACTCATGTTTCCCCTGGAGTTGGGCCAGTGGGCCAGAATTGCTCTCATATTAATTTTTCCTCATTCATGAGGATGGAGCCTAAAGCCACAGCCATATCAGATAGTCCCCGTTAGAGGGGTCCAGGTTTGGATCAGAATTACTTGAATGTCCCTACATGGTCCCCAAGTAGACAGTTTCTGGATTTTCTAAGATTCAATGACCTTGGGGTACAGGGTCTCCCATCCTCTTTCGGTGAGTTGGGACATGAATAACCCATCAGGAAACAAATTATCCAACATGGTTGATGAATTGGCCATGGTGTTTTTGTATTAGAAATGTCAGTTTCCTGGGATCTCCTTATATATATTTAGTAAAAGCTATTTGTGACGGCATGAATTAAATATGAATTAAACAGCAGCTCATCACTTCTTCATGGTCTTCTGAGTGTTTACTTATTACTTGACAAAATACAATGTTGTGATTACTAGATATAAGAAGCTCGTTTGGCCAAGAAGAAACAGTATTGACATGTTGATATGGTTTACTGAGCCTTTCTTTTAGCTGATGTTTTCTACAGATTCATCTGGGGTTTGGATCCCACTGTGTTTGCTGGGATTCATGGTTGATAATGTTGAGCATGGGCTAATCTCAATGTAAAAGCCATGAATAGTTTTATTTTTTTATTTTTTTAAAGATTTATTTTATTCAGGTATAGTTGATTTACAATATTGTGTTAATTTCTACTGTACAGCAAAGTGATTCCGTTATACATATATATATACACATTCTTTTCCATATTCTTTTCTTTATTTTTAACCTGTTATGGGAAAGAGAGTAAAACAGGGACCTGAATAGGTACAAGTCACATTGTTTCTTCTTTTGTGAACAATAAGGATTCGAGGATGTCACTTCACTGGATTAACCAGGTTAGCTTTTAGGAAAAAGCCAAAATGGACACCAAGGAGCATAGTATGTCAAACTCCAGGTAGGTTTGCTGCCAATGGTTGGCTCAGCTGCACTGGTGAAGGGTGTGCTTGGCTTGGGAGGAGCTCGGAGTAAAGCCCGTGGCCCGTGGGGCCTGTCGACCATCTCCAGCGGGCCAGCCCCCAGCCCTGCCTTCTCCTGGTTGGGGTTATCTGGCGCCGGAAATGAATAAGGACTTTCTGAAGATGGAGTCATCTTCGGTGCCATGGCAGCTGCGCACGTGCTTCACTTCCAACCAAAGTGCCAGTATGTGCTGGTAACTCACTGCCCTTGTGAGGCGTCCAGCAAAGGTGGGGGAGGGCTGTCAGGTGGAATTCACACATTCGTGGAAAAAATAAGTGAGAAACCCATTTCTAATCTTCCTTTTCAACTCTGCTTCAAAATACTTCTGCACATCATTTTAATCCTCCTGATTGAATGAAAATGACTTTGGTTTCAAAAATCACTTTATCTTGGACATAGACCCAGATAACAGGTAAAGCACACGGAGAGAAAACACAAGAGGGAGAGTCAAACTCGGTCACAGTGTTCTGTCCTTTGATTTTCCAAAGTGTTTCTTTCTTTCCTGTTTGCAGAAGTCATCTATTCTCATATATAAGTGTGCACATTATATAAAGGCATTATACAGGAGGGGAAAAGTTTCAAAGTTCTTGCCAAGCTCATTGGATGAAGAGCTTTTTGTATGTTTTTGTGGTTTTGAAGCCTGAGAAACATCATCTTGACTTCTCAGCTTCTGGCATTATTGTGGGTGGGACTTTGAGGCTGGTGGGCCACTAGCTGTAGACCGATCCGTGATGATAAAAGGGTAGGTGCTCTGATCACACCCCTCTAAGGGGTCTTTATTAACAGTGACAAGAGCAGGTGAGAAAGGCTGATGAAGAGGGAGGAGTGTCTCTCTCTAACAGACCCAGAGAGAATCACGTTCTCATTGACTTTCTTCTTCAAGTTCAACTCGAAGAAAAAAATGTGCTGAATCCGCTGTGCGCTCCTTACCCACCCGGACTCAGGAACAGTCCACGCTGCAGCGAGGCCACATGTGGAGCCTGGACAGCTGGGCCCAGAGCCCCGGAAGCCCCACCACGCTCTGTGCTGGGACCTCAGACCAGAACGGCCTCGATTACACCGGGGCTGTGGCCGTCAGTTCTTTTTAAAAAGTCATAACACTGATGTTTGTGTTGCCCAACGTCAATTTCCGAAGGACAAATGAAAATGCAGCCCCTTCCTAGTTTAAGATCTGAAATTGAAGAAAGAGAATGGCTGTCTTTAAAATGGATCAGGACACCTCCCTGGAAAGTCGCCTGGGCTGTTCCATGTTGGCAGGAGAGAGGACCAGGCTGGCGTCCCCTGACGAGGCTCCCGCCCTGGGTCCCGCCAGCACCCTAGCAGCAGCTCCAGCCTGGAGGCCTCCAGATTTTCCTAAATTGTAAAAATCCAAAAGTTACACTTTAGAATCGCCTTTTCTTCTAATTCTTTTTTATTGCTTTTTTATTGCCTCAGCAAAACAGTAACACAAAAGATCCTTTACATCTTTGATTTAAAACACAGAATCTATGAGGGGCTTGTCTGGCTGGGTTCGTGGAGGGAAATCTGTAGCTGATCAGTGTTTATCTCGCCAGTAAAAGCCCAATTATTCCAAACAAGTTCATTCATTGTAGCTTATAAACGCAAGAAAATGATTTAAAAATACTAATACATGGGGCTTCCCTGGTGGCGCAGTGGTTGAGAGTCCGCCTGCCGATGCAGGGGACACAGGTTCATGCCCTGGTCCGGGAGGATCCCACATGCCGCAGAGTGGCTGGGCCCGTGAGCCATGGCCGCTGAGCCTGCACGTCCGGAGCCTGTGCTCTGCAACGGGAGAGGCCACAACAGTGAGAGGCCTGCGTACCGCAAAAAAAAAACCAACAAACTAATACATGGGAAAAAGATGGCTAGATTCCCACCCAGTATAATTTTATAAGGAAATCTTTGCAGCTATGGCAGCTATCATTTTCTTTCTCTTTCACTTGGTAAAATCGTCGTTATTGTGCAGGGAAGCTCTGTTCCCACCCCTCCTCCCCTCTGAATTTTATACCGTATCTTTTCAGCTTAATTTCAAACTCTTTGAAAGCCGCTATGCTGTAAAGGAATTTATAAAGAATTTGGAATCATTCAGAACAAGTGTGTGCTGTTTCCTTTTCGATTTTTTCACTGGGAGGTCTTCTTCAACAGCCCTTTCTGTCCAGTGCCTAGTCCCTGGATTGCTTGGCAAATAGGAGGCTGCAGTGAACGACGGTGAGGAAGAGGAAGGTTCTGAACTCGTCCACGGACTGCAGCAGCTGGGCCTCCGCCCCCCTCCCTTCCTGGGACCCTGCTCTCCTCAGAGGTGGTCCCAGACCACCTGTACCAGCCTCACCTGGGAGAAATGCAAGTTCTTGGGTGCCCTGCCAACCCTCTAATGCCGAGCTCTGGGGGTGGGACCAGCAGTTTGTGTTTCCACCAACCTCTGGCTGATTCAGATGCTCTCTCAAGTCTGAGAGCCACTAAGCAGCCTGTGCTCCCCCAACCCTGCCACGGCCCCTGGAGCTTCCTTCCACTCTGTCCACCTCACCCCTGATGCTGGCGAGACACGGGCTGGGCCCCTCCGTCTGTCGGTCTTCAGGACACGCAGAGGCTGGAAGGGCCTCTAGTCCCCCCGGGGCTATGGCAGATCCAGATATCACCCCCATTCCTGCTGCAGGAGACGGGAATGGGGGCCGTGGTCAGCATGCTTCAGTGGGGGACCAGGTGTGCGTTTTAGGCCTGGACTCAGCAGAATGCCTTTACCCACAGTGTGTATAACTTACGATTGCGACCAGGGCAGAGAAGCAAAGCCCGACGCGCAAGTGGGACAAGCACAACTGGAGAAAGGCAGAACCGCGCAGCTCCACGGGCATGCTAACACCCAGGCACCCTCTCTGTCTCTGCCCCTGGGTCAGCCCGCGGTGTCCGACCCACCATCGGGGGGCAGACCTCCTAGCAACCAAGCAAAGCTCAGGTTAAGCAAGATGGGGCTGTCTGGCCCCGACTGATGGCCACCTTGAAGAGGACGCCCACACTGGGCCAGTGTAGCACCTAGTGATGCTTTATGGCATTTTGCATGGTATCACCCCCCAAACCTGACATTGGTTCTTACCTATTTTTTTAGGTAATTCCTGCTGAATTTGCCCTGTTATAATTCAAACCTTTACTTCATTTAGATTCTATAGGCTTAGGACGTCGTGATCTCCATTCTATGTTGTTTTGACAAATATGGTTTTAAAACAAGTTTATTCTATAAAATAAAAGAACCCAAGGTGATCAGTACATTGTCAATAATATGAAATTTCTTCACCAAACAGTACTTAACATAAGAAATAGGGAATCCTTCATTACACATACAGCTACCCTTGAACAATGTGGGTGGAGGTGAGGGGTGCTGAACGCCCCACAGGTGAAAAATCTGTGTGTAACTTCACAGGTGGCCCCAGTACCTGTGGATTCAACCAGCCACAGATCGTACGGTGCTGTAGTGTTTAGTGAAAAATATTCACTTATAAATGGACCCGTACAGTTCAAACCCGTGTGATTCAAGGATCAGCTGATTCTTATTACAGGTTATTCATTCCACAATATACACTTAGGAAGTAAAACAACCCTCAATTTAATTATCTATCACCCTTTTATCGTATTTTGGATAAGTTTGGTTATTATAAAAGAAAAACATTTAAGAGAGGAAAGAGTTACTTGTCATCAGTTCAGAGAAAATAATTTTCTCCTAAGAATGTCTATTTGCAATTTTACATAAATATTAATAAGTAATACAGAATTAACTTAAAATGACATAGTAAAGGTAACTAGAGAAAACTAGAGAAAAAAATCCATCAATTAATTTCCACTTGGCAGAAAGTCAAATACTTTTCAAAGATACAAGGTAATCAGGCAGGAAAAGCCTCCACAGCTGCTCCCTGAGGTGGCCACGGGCAACCCGGGAGGAGGCCCAGGGGAGCTGCTGAGTGCTGAGGGAGCCCAGGCTGGAACACACCTCTCATTGGGGACCACCCCCAGGTCAGCCTTGCCAGTGTGGTTGCTTTTCTCCCTTTGGGGTGAAATCACATCTAGAAGCCTCTCTGCAGAGAGCAGGGTGCAGCCTTGGGGTGTGAGTGGAAGTAGCCTGTGTGTGTTTCTGGGCCCAAAGGTGGATGAGGACTGGGCAAGATGAAGCCATAGTCAGAGAGTTAGAGCATCACTCGCTGTGCAGATCAGGGGGCAGGTGGGTGGTATGGGCAGGGCGGCCGGGAGGAGAGGCGCCGCTTCAGTGGACGTCGGCGGCATCCTGCCTCTGCCGCCCTCAGCTTGTGTGGAGAGGGGGCGGGCCGGGAGCTGAGCGTGGTCACAGCCTGGCTCCTCGGGGTGAGGTTCCAGGATCAGCCTCATGTCCATCACCTGGAAGCTGGCTCGAAATGCAGACTCTCAGGCCCGCTCCAGACCCCCCACTGAGACCCAGGGGTCTCAGCAGACGGAGGTCTGACAGGTGGGACTCTGATGGACCTCGGGGCCTTCAGCTCCACGAGATTGTGTGGCCCAAGTGGTGGCCTCTTTCACCGTCTTTTCTGCTAGATATAAATAAAAGCGCCACATATCACCAGAGAGCACTAACCCTCTACGCATCTGATGGGTCACTCAGAAGAACTATAATGACCATTCGCTGTCTTTGTTAAGAGTGTCTCGCTATTTCACCTCATTTGAGTCTTTCCTTCCCACTTTTTAGAACCAGCCCTTGCTCCCTCCTGACTACGTAGGGGCACAAGTCCTTCCCTGGGAGGGCGGGTGTGGGGAGGTAAGTTACAGCCCAGAATAAACCCCTGGAGAAAGTCATCCATCCTTCCCTGCCACCCTAACTGTCCCTCGGCCGTTGTCTAAGGAAACTAGTTAGTGATAACTCACAAATCATCTCTACAGATCATCTTCCCAAGCAACTGGCCGAGAGGATTATAAGCACAGGAACCTAATTAAGTGAGGGAGCGCCCAGAACATATAAACGCACCGTCTCCTGCTGGCAGAAGACCTTCCACTCACGGCTATAAATACCTCGCCAGCTCCTCTGGGGTCCCAGGACGGGGATGTGGTGCCATTTCCTCCGCTGAAGCGCTCATTGTCTGGGGCCTGGACGAGGGCCAGGGCGGAAGGGTTGCCATGCTCGCTGCTTTTGACGTGCACCCGCCCACAGGGTAGCGATTACTTCCTGGACACCCGAGGGGCCGGCCCCTCGCATTGCACATAGCTCCAGCCCTGTGCTCGTGGACACACGTTTACCCCTGAAAATTAAAGCAGAGGGTTTCCCCTCCACCTGTATCTGTCTCAGGTGAGCAGAATGCTTCTGTTCTCCATCTGCCTCTGGTGAGAAGATAAGAATGGGAGAAAAGCCGTCTCATTGGAGACCTCTTGCTTCCCGTGATAGAACACGCATTCTTAAGTGAGTTTTGCTCACAGTGTTTCCCGTATCTAAACCAGGGACAACTCCTCGGAAGTGGATCTTAGCCAGAAAAGCCTTAGACTTTTCACAATTATAACTGCCTCATTACCCCAGAGTGTCCACATTTTAGTGGTGAAAGAAATGGTGCTTGACTTGGAAGCCTTTCTCGTCTGGGGAGATAAAAGCCGGGGTGAGGGACGTGGGTGTATGAGGGAACGGCCGTGGCCTTCAGAAGATGAAGTGTTAATGGCCCAGGATGGAGGCCAGCTGCCTCTCAGCTCGGGTGAGAGAGGAAACGGGCTTGCAGGGCCCCAGGAGGGCGCAGGGGAGCCGTCGGGGAGTGGGGCCTGCCAGCGGCCCTGGAGGAAAGGGGCCGCGGGGCTTCTCGAACAGAGCCGGGAGATCGTTAGACGTGGTTGGGTAATTCCTGAATTACACCGGCTCCTAAAGGCAGCCCCGCACTGTTTAATCTGGGGGCCACATCATTTTGGTCTTCTCAGCGGCCTCTGCTGTGTGCCTGTGTCATGGTGACGTGGCCTGTGTGGCACAGCGGGCCCTTCTCCCAACGAGCAGCGGAGGAAGCAGGGTCTTGGGAGCCGGAAGAATCGGGGTTTGGAGTTCAGTTTTGCAGCTCAAGGCCTCTGCTACCCTGGCTCCATTTTCCAAACCCTCTGAGTTCAGTCTCTTTACCCGTAAAAGACCAGCAGCACCGAGAAAGCGTGGCCGTTGGATGTGACCCAGGTGAGGTGGTATCCAGCTCGGGAGCAGGTGTAGCTCAGCGCTGAGTGATAGCACCATGGGCTTGACCTTGTGCTGTATGAGGCCTGTCCGTGCCCGGCACTGTCAGTCCTGAGTTGGGACGCTAAGGATCCTGTCCTCTTATACACTTTAGGAAACAGGGCACTGAGGGGTTAAGTAAGTTGCATAAGGACATAAAGCCGATAATACAAACATATATGTTGCTTTTAAAAGCTGGAGCTCTTCCTACTGTACCACCCTGTCTCATATTATAGGAAACAAATTCCAGACACTGAGTAGGCTTATTAGAACACGTCCCTATTACTAAAACCACAGTTTTCAAAGCTCCAGCTCTCAGAATGTCTATCAAACCTGGTCCATGTGCACTGCATTTGCCCTTTATTCACTGTTTGGAGCATCCTCCTTATTGGCAGGAGGATGTCATCACTAAGTTAGAAGACACACCAGCATATTTGCTTAGAGGATCTCTCAAAAATTATCAAGACTCTTTGCAATAAAGGGGAATATGTTACATTTATTTTAGATCTGCAGGCTATTTTTCACCAATTTCTATTATTTTATTCATTTATTCATTCAGCAAACATGTGTTGATGTCTGTGTTCCAGAAGATGTGCTGGTTATTGGGAATTTGTGCTTTAAGATGTTCTGTCTTGGGCTTCCCTGGTGGCGCAGTGGTTGAGAGTCCGCCTGCCGATGCAGGGGACACGGGTTCGATCCCTGGTCCGGGAAGATGCCACATGCCGCGGAGCGATTAAGCCCATGCACCACAACTACTGAGCCCACGTGCCACAGCTACTGAAGCCCACATGCCTAGAGCCCGTGCTCCACAACAAGAGAAGCCACCGCAGTGAGAAGCCTGAGCACCACAATGAAGAGCAGCCCCTGCTCGCCGCAACTAGAGAAAGCCTGCACACAGCAACAAAGACCCAATGCAGCCAAAAATAAATAAAAAATTAAATCTTAAAAAAAAAAACTGCCACGCAGTGAGATAAGCACCGCATTGTAAATGATATAAATCTCTCAGAAAGAGTGAATTTGGAAAAGTATTCAAAGTATGTGACATCTGAGCCACGTCTTATATATTAGAGGACGTGTAGTCAAAGACCTTGTGAAAATGCTAAAAGATCTAAAAAATGACTGAGCTGTATTTATAGAAAATCTTAGTATCTGATTGATGTCCCATAATTCAAACTCATGTGACCTTAATGAAAGTAGAATATTTAAATCATGAATGAAGTGAGAATGGTGAGGACAAAGCAGAAATATATTGCAAAAATATTACCACTAATGCTTCACTAGGAAATTAAATGAACAGACTTTTCCCTTTAGAAAATTATCTGTTTGTGTTTTGGACACAAAGAAACGACTTGCCTGTAGCTCTACTGATGAGGAAAGGAAAGTGGGCAGATGTGGTTCCTGGGAGGACGAACCAGATGTCTGCAGGGATGTGACTCACCCACACGTGTCCCTTGTGGGATATTTCTACATTTTACCTGGCCTGCAAACTTCCAGGTGTCATTTATATGCCATATACACTAATTAAAGCCGTCTTTTTTTTGACTTTAGATTGTCCCAGACAAGCTACCAGCCATTTCTTTTACATTTATAAATTGGTCTCCAAATAATTGTCTTTGAGATATATACCCTGAGATATGAAAAAAATTAAACATAGAGTATTAAATTGAGGGTTTTTTTAAAGTCAAATACACACTCCTTATATATGTTGACTAAAATTTAAATGTAACACATAGTGGAATGTGTGTGAACATTAAGGGAATATATTGGTATTGCTAACATCTTTCAGGTACTAGTTCTGGCTTTTATTTGTATCACAAGAACATTAGAAGGAAAAATAATTCTCCAAGTTCTGAGCAAACCAGAGAGAAGTGATTAATAGTAGCAGAACTAACCTCACCACAGGTTTGGAGTTTGGGTTTAAACACACAGCTTGGTGGTTGTCACAGTGCCTGCGACACTTGGTTAGCATCTTGACTTGTGAGTTCGTCCACCGCGTTTGGTAAGCATGTGCTTGTATGTGGTCTGGCTGGTCCTGCCCTGTTTGATTCAGTGCACACTGGGTGTGGGTGTTGCCTCTTCAAAATACCATAAAGGGAAACTTAGCTCTGCACTGCTCAGACTGCAGCTTATCTCATCCCACTAGACGTGGGGTTTTCTTTGCATGGTTTAATCTTCCAACTTGTGTAATTTATAATAAATCCACTTTTTCCTGATCTTTTCAAGCAGAAGTTCTATTTTTCTTCTTATATATCATTAAATATTTCTTTTAAAATCCTTAAACTGTTCTAGTGGCCTATGTGACAAGCACTGATTACAACGAGTAATTGTAATCTGATGTCATAAAGCCAAAACAATCAAGTCATCAAGAAGAAAAAGTTTTGAAAAATATTCTTGACTATTAATAAGGTGAATATTTTTAGCACTCAGAAAGCGTGATTTTTGTTAAAGAGATAACGCTAACAAACTCCCATTAGGATGCTGTCTTTCTGAATGTAACAGTATTATCTTAAGAGTAAAGAAAAAATACTGACTGATTGCTTTGCTATAATCAAACACATAAAACAACACTGCACATACATAATGAACACTATTCACGTTTTCTCTTATTAACAAAAGAAACAATTCTTCATGCAGCTGTTTGGTGGTACTAATCATGAAGTAAGTAAAGTCTCTGAAAGTATACAAACAATAGATTTTAAATCAAAAATGTTTATTGTAAAAAAGAACCTTGAAAATTGTTTTTTAAAAAAGAAACGTGAATTTCACAAGTCTTCAGGTTGTTTATAGGCATTAGCTATAGACAACTTCTCACTTTCATACAAAACTCATTCAATCATATAAAAATAAACACAAATTTACATGGACTCATCAACTATACAATTAATTAAAAAGGCAGTTGCAAAGAGTGCTGTGTGGATTGCATTTCTTGTATGCGTTTAAAATAGTTTAAGTACATCACAGAGTTTCTAAAAATCCTTTGTTGCACTTATTCCCATTGTTAGAAAATCATTAAAATTTAAAAAATTAAAAATTTTAGAAAATTATCAAAAATTCTTTAAAAAAGTATGACATGGAGCATGCACCAGGAATGTTCAAAGCTAGTCTTTCCCGTCTCCCCCAAGGCACATACTATTTATTGGCAAAAACAAAAAAAAAGAACAAAAAACCCCACTTTTAATACATTCTCCTGTGTTTTTTCTTCTTGTTCTGTCTTCCTCTCTCCCTCCCTCCCTCCCTTAAAAACACAGTTTAAAGTATGACCAGTAATCAAAACAGGCTTTAGCTCAAGGATGGTGACCTGACATCAGACATGTAATAAAGTAAACTTGGAATACTTTATAAGGCACCTGAGATAGGGTCTGGCAGATTCTCTTCCTATAGGAAATTCTATTACAAATTCCATTACAAGGCAACACTGTTCTTTTCAGTGAAATGATTTGGCAGCGATGTAAATCTTTGCATTCTTTCTTAGTAAGAAAAGATGCACAATGTGCTTTTTGCTTCATCTCTGAAGAGAAAGATTCTTGTCTTTTATCCTCTCCATCTAGCTGTCAGTAAATATATAGTAATTTTAAACTTCACATGGAAAGGATTAACTTGACACACATGGATGCCCGTGCTCTTGAAGCTGTGTGTGTGTGTGTGTGTGTGTGTGTGTGTGTGTGTGTGTGTGTATACATATTCTTTGGTCGGTAAGCACAAGAGAAAATGCCTTTGGACTTTTACTTGTCATTCGGAGGCGGAGTGAAGAAATGCCTTCTGCTTGAGTAAACATGGGTTGTGTCACTCAGTGTGCCACACAGCAGCCAGATTCCTCGTGTTTGTGCAGAAGAGACATTCGGGAGAAGGTTTTGGAGCAGTTCTTGCACTGGTATTTCTTGACGTCCGAGTGTGTCTGCAGATGAGCCCTCAGATTTGACCTGTCTGCAAAGGCCCTGCTGCAGTGAGAGCAGGAGAAAGGCTTCTCCCCTTGGGGGGCGGGGGGAGAAAGAAAGACAGTCAGTGTTTTCAGAGGAAACGCAAAGCCAGATAACGTTTATGAGCAACCACCACATTTAGCCCAAAGCATGAGAAACAGCCAGACTTGATTCAAATCCCCCAGAATAGATACTTGTTTTAATGTCTGGCCCTTTAAGACAAATGTGACTGTTGCATTAAAAAAAAAATCAAATTAAAAAAATTTAAGAATATGATTCCTGCCACCAGTCACGCAGACATAATTCCTGTGGTCCCAGGGCTTCGCTTGTCCAGGCTCTCAGCTTCAGCAGGTGCAGCTAACGGCCAGCTCCTCCCCAAATTTCCCAACCTTTCCCCTTTTCCCTCCTTTCGTGTTATGACAAAGCCTGGATAAATGCCTCGACTCCCTGAAGGGTAATTTTGTGCTAGGAATAGAAAATTCGGCAGCAAAAACAAAACAAAAGCAAACAACAGAAAGCAAATTCAGCTCTAACTATCCAGCTTGCTGTGGGGTGAGAGCACAGCAAGAAGGAAACTATCCAAAACCCCAAACCCAAAACCTTCATCTCTCTGTCCCCCTGATCAATTGATTGGGGGAGCAACATTTGTACTTGTTGGTTACTGGGAGCCATTTCACAGAACACACATTCAAGCACATCTTTCCTGATTTGCTAACTGATCTTTGAGACCAAACCTCCTGGATCTACTTTCCAAAGTCTAAATGCTTGTTTGCGGTCCCGGGAGCAGAGGGTGTTAGCAAGCAATGGAGCCCTTGGTGCTCTGACGATCTTTCAAGTCGTCAGGCAGTAGCTAAAAATGATCATCCATCATTAAAAGCCCTGTGTCGCCACTTAATGCAAATCCGACAACCAGCCCAGAGCTTCCTTCGGTCCATCAGTAACATCCCTGACTAGGTTTTCTCTTACCAGTGTGAGTTCTAATGTGCCCTTGAAGTAACCAGGGTCTGGAGAACGCCTTGCCGCAGATCTTGCAGACACAAGGTAACGTGTGGGTCCGGATGTGCATCTTGAGGGCGCCCAGGCTCACATACTCCTTGTCACAGTATTTGCAGCTGAAAGACTTCCTTGACTGGGCGTCACAGTGCAGCTGCTTGTGTTTGCCCAGCCCAGAGAAGGTCGAATAGGTTTTACTGCATAAATTGCACTGAAACTTTTCAGCTTCGATGGCATGGGGGTCTGAAAGCTTGGACTGTAGTCTTTCCTCTTCATCGCTAATGGGGCTTTCGGAGCCGCTGTGGTCCTTGGAAGAGGTGTCAGATGGCGGAGGGGGACTCACTCGCCCCAAGGATGCGGGGTATCCCGACAGAGGAGAGAGGCCGGTGGGCAGCGGGGCGTGGAAGGGAGCTGCTGTGGTCCACACGGTGATGGGGCTGTAGGCTCCCGAGCTGAGGATCTCCGGCTGGGGGATGACAGGCACAGGGTAGCCCTCATAGAGATACGGGGAGATAATCACTGGGGAAGAGAGAGGAGGGGAGAGGAGAGTGAGCTGAAACGTAGCTTCAAAAACGCACGAAGAAGCTGCTTGGCAACACGCGCAGGGCGTGCGTATGAGAAGACAGACTCTGTAAGAGGCGCAGGCGCTGGGAGGACATTTCTTTTCCACCGTTGCTGCTCACGGCCACTGTCCTTAAGGCACATCTGTGTCCCCAGCGAGCGCAGCCCAGCGAGGGGAAAACCTACCCACTCTTTTAAGAGATACAGAAAAGTTCTCTTCCATTTTATGCGTGGGCTGGTCGCAGGGCTTACGCCTGTGAGTACAAAGATCGGCGTAAATCACGCCGCTTTCTGCAGGAAAGGAGCCTTATTACATGGGGGAAAAAGCAGTAATTCAACGTTTACGCAGCGCTTCACCCACCCTCCACGTACTCATTATGCAAGTATGTACACGCTCTGGAACAGGACGACGGACGAGCTGAAGGAAGTTCTCCTGGCCAGTTCAGAGTCTGAAAGTTTTGAATTAAACCTGAGCCTGGATGATCAGAGGAATGACCGCTCGTTCGCGACCCTGTTTCGAGGCAAACAGCTCGGTCTCCAGCTCCTTTGTAACAGAAGCTGAGCGGACGCGCGCCCCTGCATTTACCTATTTATAGATAGATGGAGATGCAGACATCGGGCCCCCCCTTTACCTGTGTGCGTGTCTAGCTCGCTGTAGTTGGGTTTCTTGGAGGCGTTGAAATGCTTCTTGACCAGGAATGAACGCGGCATCCTGGCGGCGGCGCGGGGCGCGGGGCGCGGGGCGCGGGGCGCGCGGTCCTACAGCATCGCGGCCCCGGCAGGTGCGCGTGCGGCGCCGCCAGGTCGCGGGCTCCTCGCGGACTGAGCCCGCGGTGGCGGCGGGGAGGCCTTTTTTTCCTCTCTTTGGCGAGAAGGGTCCAATCACAGCCGAGAGGTTCAGATTTCAGCTCCTCCCTCTGGGACAGCTGTGAACAGAGGAAGAATCTGTTGTCAGACTAAGTTATTCTGGTTCCAAATGGGCTGTGCCCCGGATTTCAGTGGAGAGGAAAAAAGTGCTCGAGTCTTCTTAGGAGAGGTCATTTTCCTCCTTGAGCGCTAAGCCGGGCGTCCGTGCTCCGGGCGCGCCGGGTCCGCCTGGCCGGGCCTGGCTTCCAGATGTGGGCTCCGCGCTGGCCGGGGAGGCCGGCCCCCGGGCCCTGGAGAGGTCCGGCTGGCCCGGGGACGGAACGGTTCGCTCCTGGCTTTTGAAAAGGGAAGGTAGCGGCGAGGACAAAGCCCCAGTGAGTGAGCGGCGGCCCCGCAGGGGGCTTCCCGGGGCCTCGCGCTGAGGATGCGCTTCGCGTCCCGGAGGCTCTGCCGAGCCGGACGCGGCGCTTCCTCGGGAAATGGAGCGGCCGTGTCACCATGTTAGCCTCGGTGCCTGAAAGAAGCGCTTTGTAGCCCCTGAAGGACCCGCGTTCGGGGAGAAGCGGCGGCACCGCAGGGATGAGAGGGAAGGATGGGTGGATCTTAACGTCTCCACAAAGGCATCTGACAAGAGCTTGTATCTTTTCAGGCATCACTATGTTTTTTATGGAAAAAAAAAGCGTGAATGGGCCCTTAGAGACAATTGTTTCAAACATTTACCTGCTTTTATATGGTGCTGTTTTTTCCAGTATAAAGTCATCAAACTTCATGTCTGCTGCTCCCCTGCATGGTGTTTTTAAAGAAAGGGTGCTTTCATGAGTACTGCTTGGTTAAGCTTTGAAGCTAGTCTAGTAACCAGCAAAAATACTTTGATTTTGTGTATGGTATTCAATCGGAAAGTACGCTAAGGTGGCTCATTGTAAAAATGACATTTCAACCGTATTTTCAAACATCTCTGTCCCTTCCAGATTTTCTCCCCACCTTTTGCTTAGAGATTAAGGAAAGAACAAATCTGCAGCCAGACCACCCGACTCCTGATTCGAACAGGTGCCAGGAGAAAAAAAAAAAGTGAAAAAATAACAGTGTGAAGTCAAGACTTGTAAGAGGGAAGCGCGTGGCAGGCCGCATAACTTGTTCATCTCGGGGTGAGGCAGCCGTGTGCGGGGCGGGGCGGGCGCTCCCGATGCAGGAGCCCATTTTCAATGATCCCCCCCCCCCCTTTTTTTTCTCCCAACAGTCACTAGTTTAAATGCCAGAGAAAGGAATTTAGACGAATCTTTACGTTAAAAGGAACGGTGTTCGTAGGCGCCAGGAAAATGTGAATATGCCTCAGATTTCTCCACCAACGATAAACTGGAGGGTCCCTCAGAGCACGGTTTCTGAGCCTCTGCTTTGGGGAGGGGCTGCTTCAGACCCGGGCCTGGTTTACTGGGGCAGGGGCCCTGCTCGCCCCCTTGTGTTAGAGGCGCGACCCCCTCGGGAAAACGCAGCTGCCACGTGCTCTCCCGTCTTCACTGAGCTGCAGGTAGAGCCTGCTCACAGCACAAGGGCTGCGAAGGGCATCCGGTGTTTGTTTGTTGGTAATTCCAGCACGAGATAACCTGCTAACGTCGTGTATTCAAACAATCCATTTTAAAAGCTGAGCAGCAGTTCACTCCGCTAGGAAACCCCTGGAAGCTGGGTTACAGACGCCTCATCCCGCGGACACCAGGCAGAGTCGGGAAGCGTTCTGCGCCTGCTGGCGAGGAGTAGGGGTGTCGGGACCATCTGAGGAGCATCCTTACGCAGGTCTGCGGGCCCCCGTGAGGTGGGGCTGCGCTCAGGTGAGTCAGGGCACAGGTGCTCCGCTCACACACCCACCGAGGGGCCAGCGGCGCCAGGCAAAGCAGTGAGGATGGGAGGATGGAGGCGGACTGCCGGGACCCCCCACCAAAGAACAGGACCCCCTAACAAGGAACCCGCTGCGGGGCTCTGCTCACACCTGTGAAGGGTCCCCTCCTGTCAGCCAGCACCTGGCCTCGGTCACTGGCTAAAGACGCTCTGGCCCAGGCATGGACCCTGGGCTTAAATATGTCACTGGGGCAGCACACACCCAAGTGGGTTTGGTTCTGCAAGAAAGCAGTCCTGGGTGGACGGCTCAGGCTCTTGGGAAGAGTGAGGAGAGACACTGGGACTGAGATGTTACTGGGCCTGCGGTGTGTGTGTGGGGAGCTGGGGGCACAGGTGAGGCCCCCAGCAAGGGGCACTTGTCAGCCTTTCGTGGAACAGACACGTGAGGGGAGAAGGGACGGCCTGGGGGCAGCTTCTAGGCTCCCAGGCCCGACTCCCCCCAGGATCGCGGTTCTTCTGGAGGAAGTGGGCCCTTAAAAATACCCCTCCCTGCGACTGAGCCCGCCGTGGTGGGGGGGCTCGCCTTCCCTGTGGTCTGTGGGGCGCGTGGGACCTTGGAAGCCCACGTGATCTAGTTCCTTAATTGTCGGGAAGGCTATTAGGATGGGCCCTGCTGTGACCTACCTGACAGTCTCTTCTTTGCTCTGTTTTCTGAAGATGCTGACAGAGGTGACTTGTAGACAGCTTTGTAAAGGACAGGTCAGTGACCTCACGGCAGGGCCAGTCCTTCCCCGCAGGCTCCCCGTGCTGGCGGGTCTTCTCCTGGACCCCGTCTTTTCCATGAAAGACATATTCTTGCCTCGCCAGATTGGGGAATAAATTAGATTCATGAGGTTTGGGAATGCACCTCCGGTTTGTTTACTTTGCACAGGGATTTGTGTACATGTAGGTACGTAGGTATGTGGGAAGCAGTGCAGATCTGACGGAGTTTAGGAAACAAGTCCGGCACCAGAGGAAACCATTCTGGGCCGAGGCAGAGAACGGGCTCCTGAGACGGTGGTGTGTCTTCTGGCTTCAGTTTGTGGCCGGCACCCTGGAGCGGGCGGGGGAGGGATAATCTCCCTTGAAAGATATGCAGTCATGGAATGTCGTTGGTTTGACTGTGCTGTCTGGAGAATATGATCGTGCTTGCTAATTTCTTAACTACTTAGATAGTAACAAAGTGGCTGTGATATGGAACTTTGAAGTTTGAATGACAAAGGCGTGAGGCCACTCATGGTTTGTCACGTACCTGTGTTTGTACACAGATGTGTATGTATTTGTAGTCCTAATTCATAATTTAACTCAGCTTCAGATAAAGTCAACCAGCCCCTGAAAGAGAAATAAATATTTCCTTGGATACCTGGGCATCTCTGTCTGTAAATTATGTTCGATACTCTTCCCTTATATCTTTTCCAATGATATGGGGACAAATATTTCCCAATGCAGAAGGGGAAATAATCAGAGTGAGTGTAGGATTCTGCTAATAGGTTCTGAGCTCCATGACTTCCTCTGGGGATGTGGATAAAACTCACGTACACACGTATGTCTGCTCAGCGAGGTCAGCATGAGCCTGTGTGTGTGTGTGTGTGTGTGTGTGTGTGTGACAGAGAGAGAACCGGTGTGAAGAACACCGGGAAGGCGAGCTGTCAGCGTGTGCTGTGAGGTGTGACGGTGCTCGTTCTTCCTGGGTGTCTCACAGCCGCGGGTTCTGTGTGTGTCCGCCTGGCTCCAATGTGGTGAGGTCAGGAGGGGTGCACATCTAACACCGAACACAAAACCTTGCTGAACGCGGGAGCAGCTTTTAATGAGATGTACTGAATATTTTGTGTCGAATAACTTGCATGCAGCACCTCATCTCTAGGCACGGTTTTCGAACCCCCTTTGCCTCTGGTGGCTGCACTGCAGTTAACGTGCCATTCAAGGTCAAAGACATCCATGCTCGCAGCGCCCTATCCGTACCTGCGGACCGGGCAGTTAGAGGAGCAGGAAAGACGGCAGAGAACACGCTGGGGCTCCAGGATCTGTGGGCGCAGAGAGACACCTACTGGTGGAGTTGGGAAGATGCCCGGTTTCCTTTCTGATCTTCCTTTTCCATAATTCTCTGACAAGGCTGCCACCTCGGGGAAGGTGGACGCTTGGTCTGCACACCCAGGGCCTGAACCGAACCTCATTTTGCAGTTGCCCCAATTTCAGGCGAATATTATTTAAACCCTGAGTTTTTAATCTGTTCTTAATTAACAGTGACTTATTTGTGTTTGTAGAAACGCAGGTGACATTTACAAACGCACTATGCCGCTTAAAGGATGGTGAGTGAGGGGGGAAGACTTTCATCGGTCTGGGCCGTCGTGAGGAAAGCATCGTATTGGAAACTCAGGGGCACCTCGGATGGTTGTTCGCTGACCCACAGACAGAGGCTCAAAGGCGGGAACGAGCATCCCAGGGCATCCAATAGCCACGAGGGGGCGGATTCCCACTGTGCATCCTTCTTGGCTGGGCACTCTGCTACCCACCGGGTCTGCTAAGTGGGCGAGACCCTGAGGCCAGGCAGTCTGTGGAGTGGAGGGTGATATACAGGCCGCGGTTCTAGAAGGTTCCATGTGAGCTGCCCACCGTGCTGGGCACTCCATACGCACGGCTCAGTTAATCCCCCAAAGTAGCCAGCCCTGCAGGGGCAGGTGAGGAGATGGAGATGCAGGGGTCAGGTCACACTGCTAATAGGGAACTGGGGCAGGAGGGTGGGCACTTGTCTCTAATCTGCTTAACTTCAGGTCCTACCTACTCCACTGCTCGGTTGCAACTTAATTTCTATCACAGGACTGAGTCAGGCTCATTACCAGCTGCAGAGCACGAAGAGTGCCTTCCCACATTCTTCCTCACTAGGGAATGTTTATAATCTTCCCATTTAGCATCTTCCTGTGTCCATTCCACCCACCGCAGTCTGAGCTGTGTGTCTCCCTTTTTTCCTAAGTCACACCAAGGTCACAGTTGCTTCATTTCAAACTTGGTATCATTTACCCCAGGCCTTGGGTGTGGCTTCTGGGAAGACATTGGACCAGAGCCCTGAGCACTTAGCTAAGGAGCTGCCGTGGTCTTTGCCCCAAAAGGAGACAACAGTGAGCGTTGTTCTTATCCTATAAGCATCACGTGGCTTTCAAAACTGCAAGTGACTGGAAGGGACTCCAGGCTTTAATGGGATTTTGTTGGGGAAATAAACCCACCCGTAAAGAAGCAGTGTTTCCAGCTATAATGGGGGTGCCCCACAGCCGGGAAGTCCTCTTTCTCTCCATAAGTGTGCGCGCACATGAGTGACACGCCTGCCTTGCTCACAGCGTGGGGCGCTGCCGTGTCGTGGACATGGCTTCCTTGTACACGCGTGGGCAGGTTGGTCTGCAGTCGCTTACAAGAAGGACTGAGGCGCTTCCTCGGGGAGAACAGGGACCTGGGCCCGCAGTGGGAGCCTGTAAGAAACCCTGGGTCCCCAGGAAGGCTTCTGACCGCAGCCAGTGCCAGCCAGGCCTCAGGAGAAGTTGGGGAGCCTGGCGGGTGGACCTGGAAAGGGACGGACTGGGAGGCCCTGGGCTCCCGAGGGAGGCGGAGCTGCTCTGGACCCCCCAGCGCAGAGCAATTGAGGAGGTGTGAACCCCCCTCCCGGGTCTGCCGGAGGACCCCACGGTGTCCACGCCTGAAGGGGTCCGGGCACCGGCTCCAGTGGGGGCCCAGTGGGAGTGCGGGCGCAGCCGGGGAACGAGGGTCTCCCGGCTGCTCTGGTACCCAGCGAGGAGCAAGAGTGCCCTGGGGGCCGAAGTTGTCCCCAGCAGAGGCGGCGGCGGTGGAGGGCCTGGGGGCCGGACAGACAGGCTCGGGGAGCCGGAGGAGGAGCTCCCCGAGTCCCCCAGACACCCACCCTGGCCCCGCAGAGCACAGAGTAGGTCCGCAGAATGCCTTCCAGGTGCTCAGGTCCTGGATCAGTGCCGGTGTCACTGACATACTGAGCAGGCAGGGGGCAGTATGTGAGTGTCACTGCCCGCCCGCCCCTGTGCCCAGATGCCCTGGCTTAGCCCCGGACCCGAGTCGCCCAGACATCCACCTGGATATTCACGCCAAATCCTTTCAAAGAGCAGACTTTTCAAGATGATTAGAGAAGCAAAGTCTAAATCACGCTCTGCTTATGATTTTCTCCCTTAATTGAGACCCGGGCCCACCTCCCGGTGAGCCATTTCCCAGAAACACGTGTCTGTCAGATCACTCGGCTGACACGAGGGTCCCGCCAGCTTCCCTGACACCTGTCTCCTGCGCCAGGACGGTGGCCGTCACCAGCCAGGCAGACCTGGGCACACTGTTTTCAAGCCCCTGGGAAAGACATGTAGAGCCTTGTGGGCACTTGGATCCACTGCTGACCAACTATTTTGCCTGGATGGAAACCTCACTTCGTATGCTGTGATTTTTCAAAGTAGACATTTTCTTAAGTTATACCTGTTTCAAAAGAAACACACCCATACCACGGGCAGAGCAATCTTTTCTAAACGTGCTCTGTGACCTGTGTTTAAAAGTAAAAGTCTTATCTTAAAGCCAGCATCATCATGGGAAGTAAGCCCTGAGGTGCTCACTCATCCTCTTCAGACCTCGGATGTAAACCTCTCACTGGCACTATGGAATGACCGGTCCCCGTCGCCCACTGTCAGGGGAGGTGCTGGTCCAGTTCACGGGCAGCAAGAGAGCGTTAGCATCTATTATTAACTAGTATTAACACTGAAGCCTCCTTACTGCAACTCTCCCGGCGGCTAGAGACCATCCGCTGATTGCAGAAGCCTAAGGCCTCTTAGGAGCTGGGTGGGTGGGGTTCTGCCCTCCACCCCCAGGGCAGCCACACGGACCCAGACTCTACTGGGGGGATACATCACGAGGCAGAGGCACTGTGCAACCATTCAAAGGTGATCATGGGTAGACGTCAAGGGCGTGAGAGTAATCCCGAGACGCCACCTTGTCTCGAACCTTGGGAATTACGATGTTGATGCTGAGTGATGACCCAGAACCAGGAGCTGTGCTTCGGAAAGGGTGACGGGAACTGTGGCTAGAGAGGAAGCGGAGGCGGAGTCTCAGCCGTCAGGGCAGAGCCTCGGGGATGGGGGACTGCGCGTGCCCTTTGACTCTGGCCGGGAAGGTGAGGAGAGGTGTGAACCTTCTCAGCCTCCCAGGGTATGAGGTCTGATCCTACTGCTTCCCGGGGTAAAGCCCTGGCAGGCAGCCTCCACGCTGCTGGGGGAAAGGCCACCTTCTGCTGGGAAATGTAAGCCAGCAGCCTTTGCAGACTCTCCTCGAAAGCCTCTAAAGGCGTCAAAGTTCTCTACTTCAAAACGCTGGTGAAATTAGTGTCCTGTCCTCTGCTGCCCTCTCCATCCTGGGAAACGGTCCAGTTTCATGCCTCTGCACGGGCATCCCCTGCATATTTAATGTTGGTTTCATCCTTACCCTCACATACATCAGGACAGATGTCCCCGTGCTTCGCGGAGACCGTGGGAAACAGCAGGTTCCGCTTAAAATGGCAAATGCACCCTCCACCCCAGGAGAGACCCTCACTCATGGAAAGGGGGGTACAGAAGGTACAAGATGTCTTGGTTTCAGTAGTTTTAGACCAAAGTGCAAAGGGAGATGTGGATCCCACACACTGGAACATCCTCCACCTGAGGGAGAACTTACACAAGAAGGACCACAGCTCAACCTGGTTCTCCCGACGCCCGGTTTTCAGTTTTCTCTTTGTGGTCGACTGAAAGGTGGCTCCCCTTGGCTCTAAGCTGCATTCGGGGAGCTCTGGAAATGGCCTAGTGGGTCTCCCCAGTTGGTGATACTCCCTGGTGTCAGCGAACGTGGGGATGAGGGTGGTCCCAGAGGTGTGGACGCGGTCCCGCTTCCCGCCACAAAGCACCCGACAAACCTGTGCCTTTACAGGAACAGCCACTGGCCACGTGAGCCAGGGCACATCCTCCCATCGATGGGACCTCCCTCCGCCCAGTCCCTCCTGGGGGGACCGTCGGGCACCTGCAACCGTGCTGACTTCCCCGGGTACAGCACAAATCTCCCTCATTTCCAAAGATGATGGTCAGGGTTTGTCAAGTTGAAGTAAGGAAGAAAAGGACACAGGTCCCTGGTAGCCACGATCTTTAAACACACAGGCTGAGGCGAGGCCCCCTGAAACGGGAGGGCTCAGAGCCAGTGGTCCACGTCATTCCCACGACATGGATCCAAGTCACCCGTGTGTCAGGATAGAGACTCTGCACTGGAGGAAGGTCACCCTGAGCCCCAGGGAAGGCCCTGACTTGACACAACAATGTTGAAAATCAACATGGGTGACACCCCAGGATTAAGTGTCGGATGGAAGAGGGTGGGTGGTGTGCATGGAAGGTCCCCAGGACACAGAACCCAGGGAGGCCCTCCCTGGAGAAGCCTGCAGGGAGGATGGCAGAGTGGGACCCCTCCCACGGGGAGTGGAAACCCAGCCACTGTAGGCGGTACAGGGAAGCTAAATGCACTGCTCAGCTGATTGCAGAGAACAAGTTTGGAAGCTGGTCCTATGTACTGTGTATTGTCTTTTGAGGGTGGGATTTTGCTGCTTTTTTTTCCTTTGTACTTGGAATGAAATGTTGGCTATTTCCATCAGCAGTGAGTCAATGGATTCCAAAGTGACCTTAAAAAATAATAATCTGGAAATTATAGGAAATGTTATGCTCATCATCATCATTTTCCCATAAGAACATTTGAATTTGTATGTTTTCAGGCTATTTCACCAGATACACCTACAATCAGCTCAGGCAGATGAACCATTCAAACGAAGTATCAGCGTGATCGCTGGTATGTTTGGGTGAGGAAAGGCTCAGTTTTTGACTTGAAAAGGACGATTAAAGATGATTCATTATAAACCCTTTGTTTTTAGGGGGATTATATTTTCTTAAGCTGTGTCAGCCTGGGGAGAAAAAGGGGTTTGAATAGAAGCCCTTGAAGAGTGGTTCTCCTGCTTTGTCTCCCCAGCTGTGTAGACAGGCTTCCTCTTGGGGAGTCCAGCTCCTGCCCGGAGTCCTGGGGCGCCTTCTTGCGTCTCTGTCTTGGTGGCCGTGGCTGTGCCTCCAGTGTCCACCGAGGCTGCTGACACGCCTGCAGGTTGTGGAAGTCATGGCACGACCCCCTGGACGCCCCCGGCTCCCCTCCCGTCTGAGCCAGGCGTGTCCCGTCAGACGGCGTCCAGCCTCCTCCAGTCCCAGCCCCGAACCTGGCCTTGTCTCCGCTGCACAGATGACACAGCACTGGACACAGCAGCCCCGGGCCTGGGGTTCCCCACAGCCTCCCGCTTTCCATGCTCTTGACCCAGGCCCTAGAGGTGAGGGCGCAGGGGCTGCTCAGAGGACAAGCACCTGACACACGCAGTGCCCAGCGCCAAATGGCCTTTTCTCCAGCGCACTGCACCAGCGCCTGCAGGTTCGCACTCTTCAGTTCTCTGTTCCCTGGAGGCTTCTGGTCCTTGATGCAAACAGACACCTGGAGGCATCTCTCCCGCCAGCAGGCAACTCCTGGTGATTGAGCGCCAAGATGGACAGAGCCCAGGGCCCTGAGTCCCGCCTGCCGTCCTCCCTTCCTCCCTCCCTTCTTTCCTTCCCTCCTCCCTCTATCCCTCATCCCTCCCCATCTTTCTTTCCTTCCTTCTCTTTCTTTCTTCCTTTCTTTCTTTCTCTTTCTCTCTCTCTCTTTCTTTCCCTCCCTCCCTCCCTCTCTCCCTTCCTTCCTTCCTTCCCTCCTTCCCTCCATCCCTCCCTATCTCTCTCCCCTTCTCCCTTTCTTTCTTTCTCCCTTTCTTTCTTTCTTTCTTTCTTTCTTTCTTTCTTTCTTTCTCTTTCTTTCTTTCTTTCTTTCTTTCTCTCTTTCTCTCTTTCTTTCTTTCTTTTTTTCTTCCTTTCCTTCCTTCCTTCTTTCATTCTTTCACTTTCTTTCTTATGGATTTTATATCCTCATAAGAACCTGTGTATATATACATGCATATGTATTCTTTTTTTTAATAAGCACTTACTGAGTGCCTACCTTTAGCGAAGAATTGCACTAACTATATTTGTGAATCTTATTTAAATCTCCTAACAACTCTCTAGGACAGGTATATTTTACTACTTCACAGTTGATGACATTGAGAACTAGACTTCATACACATGGCCGCTGTTCTAAGTCCACTGGTTTGTATACTGCATGTTAGCAGAATGACCATTTATTGACCTCCAAGTATTTGGAAATCAGACAATAACAGCCCTCATGCAGACTGGGGTAACTGTGTTTGGTTAAGAGTGTAATAAAGAATAATGTGACCCAGCCTGAGTGCCCATTAAATTATGCAGTTTTTGAGTTCAAAAATGACTGCGGATTCTGAAGTTCAATAGGTCTGGATTTGAATAATGACTAGTGTTACATACTAGGTGAGTGGCCTCGAGCTAGTTATTTAATTCCCATTTACTCTTTGGAGAAATGAGAATATTGATGATTATCTCTCAGAGCTGTTGTAAGGACTTGAGATGGTGCATGTAAGGTGCTCACATAGTATTCAGCACATAGCAGTAATAACAAGGATGATCCTTTATTAAGTGCTTACCATGAGCTAGATATTGTGCAAAGCAATTCAGCAGGTTTTATTTTGTTGAATCCTCTCCTAATCCCTTTAATCTCGTCCTGATGAAGTCAGGATAAAACCCATTTTGCACATGGGTTGCCCAACAACCCATTGGTCCCGTAGGCAAGACTCGAATCCAGTTAGTCTGACACGCCCTGTGCTTCTCCTACCATGAGACCTGCTATGGAGCAGTTGAATGAACGACCGCTGCTGTTGTTAGAGCTCACAGTGAAACATGCTTAGAAAGGACATCATTTTTTGTTATAAAAACATTTTTAAAAGGAACTATGCTGGCCGTTCAAAAATCCAGCCACAGCAGTTTTGTTTTAGAAACACAATCGTTGACCTTTTGGTGCCATGACTCTAGGGTGACCCTGGGTTACTTTTCGTTCTGTTTTGAAGCATCTCCTGACAGGCTGGGGCAGAAGTAGTTCTGGGGCTTCTTTTAAAGAAGGTCCTGCCTCCATTCCCACTGCCTTGGGTTCTCAGGTTGGTGTTGTTCTTACTGCACAAGAGGGCAGTGGATCTGAGCCAAGGAAAGCTATGGAGACCTCTGTCATTTCCCAGCCAAATCTGAACAGTACAGTAGATCCTTGTTACTATATGACTCATCCACGGATTTGGATATATTGCTGGTCAAGCTAAGTCTTCCAAACATAACAAGGATACCTGCCAAAGTCTCAAATAATATGGTTAGTCTATGATTCAATTATTAGTCCTATTTATTGGGACTGGAGGTGTTACAGTCCTGAATGCATTGCTGGAATAGAGTTTCGTACACTGTAATAAATAAGGTGGAGGGGGTAAGGGAGGGATAAATTTAATTTCCCCTTTGCTCTTACTTTCAAGGATGGAATTTATACATTCTACATGAAGAGGTGTGTGGGGCTTTACAAAACTTGATGGATATATTAGTTCCTTACTTATTCAACCAATATGGATTAGATGGCCAACGTGTGCAGGGCCAGGTGTGAACAGTGGGGAACAACAGTGAGCAGAGCTGATGGATCCCTGATCTCATGGGGCTTACAGTTTAGAGGGGGAGGGGTATCTCTTGCCACTAAAGCATGAACTACAGATGAGGGCAGTTGTGGTGGGTGAAGGATGCTACAAGATTATTTAGCAGGAAATCAGACCTTCTTGGGAGTCGAGATACTTCTCTGCTGAGGTGATGTTTGAACTGAGTTCAGAGGGTTGAGGGGTGCCAGCTAAGTGAGACAGGGGAGGGGAGGAGGACATTCTGGAAGGACTAATAAGTGGCGGGGAGCAGACTGAACATCCAAAAACCAAAAGAGGCCCCTGTGTTGGGGGAAGGGACACAAGAAAAAGCTGCAGATGAAGCTGAGTCTAGGGCCGTTGTCCCGAAAGGATCATCTCTGTTCTGAGATAAATGGAACAGCATTGGAGGAAATTTGTGTGTAAGTATGTAGGTTGACATTTCAATAGACTATAAAATGGTCTTATGTTTAGAAATAAGCCACCTTGCCAGCAGGCTAGCTTGATTAAAAATAAAAAGTAAAAGCCGCCACCCTGACTTCTCTCTTCCACCCGCGTTTGTTTCTCTGTGTTGTTGGACATTCTGTCTGTGAGAGACGTCTTCCCAGCATCACTCATTGAAGAGGCTGTTCTTTCCCCATTGTACATTCTTGGTTTCTCCATCATAAATTAATTCACCATATATGCGTTTGTTTATTTCTGGACTCTTTACTCTGTTCCATTGATATATGTGTCTGTCTTTTATGCCAATACCATGTTGTTTGGATTACTATATATTTAGAATATAGTTTGAAATCAAGGAGTGTGATACCGCAAGCTTTGTTCTTCTTTCTCAGGATTGCTTTAGCTATTCAGGGTCTTTTGTGGTTCCATACAAATTTTACGATTGTTTTTTCTCTTCCTGTGAAGAATGCCATTGGAATTTTGATATTAATTGAACTGAATCTATAGATTGCTTTGGATAATATGGGCATTTTAACAGTATTAATTCTCCTAATCCATGGACATGGAATGTCTTTCAATTGCTTTCATCAGTGTCTTATAGTTCTCATTGTACAGGTCTTTTACCTTGTTAGTTAAACTTATTCCCAGATATTTTATTCTTTTATTTATTTATTTATTTATTTTTTTGCGGTACGCGGGCCTCTCACTGTTGTGGCCTCTCCCGTGGCGGAGCACAGGCTCCAGACGTGCAGGCTTAGCGGCCATGGCTCATGGGCCCAGCCGCTCCACGGCATGTAGGATCCTCCTGGACCGGGGCATGAACCCGTGTCCCCTGCATCGGCAGGCAGACTCTCAACCACTGCACCACCAGGGAAGCCCCAGTTTTTGCTTTTTTTAAAAAACGGTTTTATTGAGGTTTATATTTTACATCTTATAAAATCCAGCCATTCAAGGACTTTTAATAATCTTGCTGAGTGCTGCAGCCTCCACCAGAAACCAGGTTTACAGCATTTCTACACCCCCAGTAAGGTCTCTCGTGCTCCTGCTTTTGCACCCGCAGCTCCAGGCAACCTCCAATCTGCTTTCTGTCTCTAGTTTTCCTTTCATGGGCATTTCGTATACAGGGAACCACACCATAGGCCGACTCTTGTATTTGCTTCCGTCACTTCACATAACTGTCTCTGAGGTTCATCAATCTCATAGCATGTGTCAGTACTTCATTCCTTTTTTTTTTTCCCCCCCCGGTACACGGGTCTCTCACTGTTGTGGCTTCTCCCGTTGCGGAGCACAGGCTCCGATGCGCAGGCTCAGCGGCCATGGCTCATGGGCCCAGCCTCTCCACGGCATGTGGGATCTTCCTGGACCGGTGCACGAACCCGTGTCCCCTGCATTGGCAGGCGGACTCTCAACCTCTGCGCCACCAGGGAAGCCCTACTTCATTCCTTTTTATTGCCAGATAATATTTCATTGTAAAGATACAACAAATTATTTAGCCTTCATCAATATGCTAATGGAGAACAGCTTAGATTACTGTTTTGGGAATGATCTTCTTTTCTAATATGGGCATTTAAAGCTAGACTAGAGAGCTAAGCCCTGTTTCAGCTGTTTATCATAAATGCTGGTATGTTGTATTATATTTTCATTCAGATCTACGTTGTAAGTTCGTTCACCTGTGTGTGGTGTGTGTTGTTTAGCAATCTGTTGTTTAATTTCCAAATATTTGTGCTTTCCCTAAATTACCTTCACTTTTTGATTTCTAATTTAACTCCATGTGGTCAGAGAATATACTTTGTGTGATTTCAGTCCTTTTACCTTTATTGGGACTTGGTTTATGGCCAAGTCTATGGTCTGTCTACTCTGCGACTATTCCATGTGCACTTGAAAACAATCTGTTCTAAGGTGTCTGTTCCTTCAAGCTGGGGTTCCTCTGCTATAACTTTGCCAACTGTTAATTTTGCTG
Organism: Mesoplodon densirostris; assembly: GCF_025265405.1. Lineage (NCBI taxonomy): Eukaryota > Metazoa > Chordata > Mammalia > Artiodactyla > Ziphiidae > Mesoplodon > Mesoplodon densirostris. The sequence goes on from NC_082673.1 coordinate 1,726,535, forward strand.
TGTGTGGGACAGAGTGTCCTGTTTCTTGTGTGTCTTAAAATGTCTTGGTGAAAACTGGACGTTTAGATATGTCAACTGAAAAAAAAAGCATAACCTAAAAGTTGAGAAGTATGTTTTATTCAGTGGGCTTTCTGAGGACTATAGCCCGGAAGGCAGTCTCTCGCTAGCTCTGAGCGTCGGCTCGAAGAGGTCAGGGAGGAACCAGGCATCTCAGGTTTTCTGTGCACGGGAAGATGCAGGAGCCCGGGCTCACTGAAATCAGTCCTCTGATCTGCACCTCAGCTCCCTGGGGCCAGTGTCCTGTGCTCTCCTGTCCTGCTGGCCAGCAGATGGGGAACAGAAGGAGGAAGAAATCAGGTGCTGCTTTCCTCCCTTCCCGGCTCCAGGGTGGGCTCCAGGATCGTGCCCCCTGCAGCGTCTGGGCCACGTCCCCCAGAGCCCAGCTCCTTCCCTGGGTCACTGTCTCTGTCTCTTCCCGTCCCTTCAACCCTGAGAGAGGTGACCTCTCCCTGCTCTTTCTGGCCTCTGTGCCTCATCACCCGGCTGGTCCTTCCCTCCGATTGTGTCCCTGTGAAAGATCCCCACCTTTGAGTATCTTCATTTGAACTTTGGGGTGAAACCCACTTTCTGCTGGGGCCTCGACTCTTTCAACCTCTGTTTGTGGGCCCCTCTGTCTTGCTCCCCAGCTAAGATGTTCTCGAAGCAGAGGACTTACCTACCTTCCAGGGTAGACTGGATCAGACTGCGGTAAGAAAAATGATAGGGCATCTAAAAAATACTAAATATCAGTAGCTTAAACACACAGGCTTATTTCCTGCTTATGCTAAATGCCATTTTGAGGAACCATCTGGAGGCGGGTAGAGAGGGGTGTCTTTACTTCTTATGCACGTTCAGGGTCCGGCTGCAGGACAGAGCGGGGGAAGGAGAGCCCGGGAGGCAGGGGGCTGGCAGAAGGAGTGTTCTGGCCTGGGAAGGACCTGGACTAGTCACGAGGCTCCACCCAGCTGGAAGGGGGCAGGACATCCCTGGGGGCCGAGAGCCAGGGTGTCCAGTAAGCAGCACTAATTACTGAATCCGCCCTGTCTCCACGTATTCAGTTCACTGTCAGTCCCCAAAACAGAATATTCTGCCCCCTTCCTAAGGGGCATGCCCCAAACGTCCGTCCTGGCCCATGTCTCGTCGAGGTCAAGGCTGTCTGGACAGTGGCTGGAAGCCTCCCGGGTGTCTGGAGGGGATTCCCAATTCACCTGCAGACCAGTGAACTGCCCTCGAGTACCTGGTGCACTGTGGTGGCACAAGGGACAGGAAACATGACAACAAGCACTTTTATGACCCATTTGAAAGAAAGCAGAATGGGGACGCATGCGGTCACTGACGCCTGCCCGGGGACGGGGGATCTTCAATTCCTCTCCCGGCAACGCCTTGGTCTCTGCATCCCAGCCTCCCCATGGGACAGTCTTCTTTTGCCGTTACCTTCTTGGCTACATCTGAACGGGACATTAGGGCACATTTCCTCCTTGGGGACTGAGCAGCTTTCTGGGTGTCTTGCCCATGGACGGTTCGGAACCAATGTCCTTTAATCCTGCAGGGTCACATTCGCTTTTGGTCCTGGGTGATTGTTCCTTCAGGCGGTGAAGCTCTCAGAGACTTGGGGAGATGATGACGTATCTGATTTCCATCAGCTCTGCATGTTGATAACCACGCCCATGTCTTTTCTGGACACGCTTTTAAGATCTGCTGTGTTTCCCTGCTTCCTGGACCTTTGTCTTTCGCTTTCTCAACTGAGCCACAGTTACTTATGATCTTATTTCCCTGAGACATTTTGTCCACTTAAGAAGATTTATTTGGTGCCAACGTTTTCATTGGTCATCACTCTAAACACCTCACTCCGTCCTGATATTAACAGCTCATGTGGCATCTATGCATTGACATAGTTTTGTATAATGTTCACAATCTGGGTTTGTCAGCAGATTCTGAGAACATTTTTGGTAGGAGTGCTGCAGAGGGGATTTGCAGCCATCCAGTGGCAGCCAATCAGGGGATATAACACACCCGTTTGTCTCATTAGTGATACTGAGTTTGATCACTTGATAATCATGTCGCCATTTTAAAAACCCCTTTCTCACTTTGTGGGCATCTGTAGGGGGCTCTTTGTGCAGAGGGCAGGGAAAGGAAAATGTCTTCCATCTGCTCTCCTGGGTTCAATGACTGGGGACGGCAAATCAAACTGATATAAGACAGATTAACAATAGAGGAAAAAAGCTAGTTTTAATTACGTGTGTGCACAAACAGTAAGCGACTGGAGCTTGGGGCCTTTTGTGGCATCTGAGGCTGCACAAAGGAGAGGCATTTTGGACTCTGGTTGGGGAAGGGAGGTCAGTTACAGGATGGGGTCAGGAAATGCGTGATACACAAGAATTTTTTTGTAAGGTTTGTTATGCAGATTTAAGCGTGTGTTTTCCATTCCTAAGAGTTGCTAAGAGTAATCTTGCTCCTTGGTATAGAAGTAGGAGCACCTTTACACACGGAAACATCCTTTATAAATGTGAATATCCCTTAAAAAAGGAAACTTAGGCTCTGTTTTCAGAGCTTCTCTTGCATCTGCTGTTTCTCAAAATAATCAGCTTAAAATAATCCTAATGCCAAAGAGACATATTTTAGGGGACATATTCTGGTCCCCTTCAAGGGGGGCCATTCTTGATTAAAGGAGAGCAAAAATATCCACCCATATGTGAGCGTGTGACTTCACATGTACATCCTTCATGGATGAGGGGTAGTGAGCTGGTGGGTGTGGGTCATCCTGGTTGCAGTGACAGCTCTCAGCTGGCCAGCCTGGGGATTTTGTGACAGGGCAGGGGCTCACGAGAGGAGATTTAGGTGCACAAGTGCTTTCCAAGGCTCTGCCTCGGTGTAGTTTGCTACGATCTCATACAACATGATATATCTAATCATGTCAACACTAATATTAAATATGAATGGAGTAAACAATCCAATCCAAAGACAGAGATTGCCAGAAAGGATAAGAAAATACTTAACTGTGCTCTCTAAAGAAGACACCCTTCAGATTCAAACATGTGTAGAGGTTGGAATATAAAAGATGGGAAAAAATACGTGATGCAAACAGCACCCATAAAAAAACTGGAGTGGCTACACAACTATCAGACAAAATAGACTTTAAAACAAAAACAGATGTTACTAGATATAAAGAAGGAAATTTTATTATAGAAGTGGTCAATCCATGCAGAAGTTATAGGAATTATAAATATATATGTACCTACCAATAGAGCCTTTATAGATGAAGTAAAAGCACTTGACAAAATCCAATGCCTTATTATGATGAAGACATGCCACAAACTAGACATGGATGGGATTTCCCTCAACACAATAAAGGAAATCTATTAAAAAAAACCCCACAGCTAACATACTTAATGATGAAAGAATGGATGTTTTTCCCGTAAGATCAGGAGCAATACAAGGGTGTCCACTCTCCTCACTTCTGTTCAACGTTATATGGAGGTTCTGGCCAGGAAATTAGGTGAGAACAAGGCACCAAGATTAGAAAGGAAGAATTAAAACTATCTCTACTTTGAGATGACATGATCTTTCTCCTAAAAAATATCCTAAGGAGTCCACTACAAAGTGATTACAACTAGTAAACATGTTTGGCAAGCATGCAGGATACAAGATCAATATACAAATATCAGTTGTATTTCTATAGTCTGTCTGTGAACCATTTGAAAATGAAGTTAACTTCATATTAGCATCAAAATGAATAAAATACTTGAGAATAAATAAACAAATGAAAGACCTACAAAACGTTTACTCTGAAAATTACAAAACATTTTTGAAAAAAAGAAAATCCCTCAATAAATGGACAGGTATTTTACTGTGAAACCATTAAAAGAAATATCTATTTGCATGATATATCTAAGCAAATGTCTGGGGACAGAAGGTACACTTCCTAGGGCTGGAGGGCTTGAGGGTCGGGGATGACGGGTAATGAGAAGGGATGGTTGGGGACAGTGCTATAAAGTGGACCATGGTGGTGGCTGCACAACCCTGTGAATACACTAAAAATCATTAAACAGTACACTTTGCATGGATGAATTGTGTGACATAGGAATTACATCTCCCTAAAGCTACTATGCATTTTTTCTATATTATAAAAAAAGATCACTCTAAACTAAAAATTTTTAGTAAGGAAGTGTTATGTATAAATAAAAAAAACTATTGAATATTTATATATAGGGTTATAAACTTATGCTGGGAACATGCTTATTTTATTTAAAATGGTCTTGAAAATTTGAAAAATATAGGAAACTTAAAATAAGGATGATGAACATAACTTGTAATTTCTCTCTTCTCTCATGCTCTGCACTTTCCAAAATAAACTAGGAACCAGGATCAGGGATGCTATTCCATCTCAGGGTGTCAATGTCTGAATTATTTTTTCTAAATACATAAATAGATTTAGGAATAAATGGAAATCTCAACTGATACCGAAAAAAAGCACTTGAGAAAATCAACACGTTACTATGATAGAAACTCAGGACAGACTGGGCTAGAGGAAGGTCTCTTCACCCTGGTAACCATCATCCATGGGAAACCACAGCTGACGGCGTACCTGATGGCAAATGACTAAGGGCTTCCCCTAAGAACAAGGATGCAGGGCCTGAAAATGAGTTTTCTTAGCACCCTGAGGCGGCTGACCCACAGAGCTGCATTTGGCAACTTCCATAAGATGAGAAAAGAGTAGAATTTCTCGATTTCACTATTGAGCCACAGTGTTGATTCTGATTGTAATTTATTCACAACCTACTAAGTTCTGTCAGGATTTAAATTATGTCCTAAGAGAAGGGCAGATGTACTCAGATGGAGACTTTGTCATGTGTTTCTGCGTTTCATCCCATGGGGCCCCTGCGACCAGCACGGGAAGCTTCCCTCGGGGTCCAGCCAGCCCGAAGTTCCTTCAACCACTGGACATGGCCAAAGGAATCAATTCCAATCCGATTTTCTTCCAGTTAAAATACGTTTTGTTTTTGTTTTTGTTTTTTAGTTTATTTTGAACTTTAAAAATCTTCCTACAGGATCAAGGCTGTGTTACAAATGCAAATATCACAAATATCACACCCAGGCAGGTGCTGTAGGTCTGGTGTCCAGGGACCAGAGCCACTTAGATTCAGATGGAGTAAATGCAGTCCTTCCGACTGTTGGGTTTAATCCTGGTACATGGTTGCTTTTGAGGGTTGTTCAAGGTAGACTGAAAGAATAGTGAAATCTCCGCTGGTACATCACATCGGGAGGGGTGTGAGTTTTATATAGAAGGAATGGGCTCCCCAAACACTTTGCAAATTATTTTCAGCTTATCAGCTGGACGCACGGCAGGGTTAGCAAAACCGCCAGCCCTGGAGTTTCCCTGTTTGCCTTTTAAGCAAATAAGTAACTACCAAGTGGGTTTCAGTTGGATGTCACTACTGTGACGAAGGCTGTCCCAAGTGTTTAATATGAAATCATCTGTCCTTCAAAAGGCTGGAGAACAGTAACATTTTAAAAGTAACCATTTTCCTTTTACATTTTGGTGTATTTATTCTTTTATTTTGTTGTAATCTTTTGATGTATTAAGAAATCCTAAATTAATTGATTCCGATGTTAAGCAGCCTGGTGATATGTTTTCTGGATGTATTGTTTTTTGTTTATTTATTTGATGTTTTGTTAAAGGCTAAAAAATACCAGCTTTTAATGTTTTCCCCTAAAGCTAATAGTTTTACTGGGGATTCTTAGAAAAGAAAAAAATGCTACAGTCTATTATATTTATAAAAGATAAACTGTATTACATTTTTTAAAGCATTGACATTTTTTGAAAAATCTGGGAAATGGAGAAAAAAATCTGTTACATTGTTATTAGCAGGCTAACAGAGCCTTTGCTCAAATTTTATTGTATTAATTTTCAAACTTCTTTCTATGCACAATTTATACATGTTGAAATAATAATGTCTAGGCAAAATTGTGTTCTGCTCTTTTCTTTAGCATTGCATCCTAAGGATTTTCCTGTTATTCACTCATCCTCAGGATCATAATTATAAATAAGTACACAATATTCCATCATGCGGACAGATCCTAATGTGTTTTAATATCTTCTGTCTGTGGACATTTTGTTCTTTCCAGATGTTCACTATTACAAATGATGCTACAATAAATATGTTTTATGATGTAGAAAGTAGTCCTGGAAGTAAAATTATTAGGCCACAGGCTATAAACATTTTCATGGCTCATGATACAAATGTCAAAAATTCCAGATACCAATCTGAAGCCATTTGTGTTCAGAGATGCAGTTTGTGGGCAAGTTCCTGCAGCCACACCCCCGTCCATGCGGGACAGTGTTGTTTTACTGCTGATGCTTCTTTAGTATACAAAAAATGCATATCACGGTTTAAATTTTTATCAGATTCATTTAAGATGTCCAAGGCCATCAGCTAGTAGCAGAGTCGAGAATAGAACCCAGGTGTTTTTGATCACAGGGCTTATTTTATTGAAAACCGTGCTGTATTTCTTCTGTGATCATTTCTATCCTCATGGATGAAATTGAAATAATAAACCTCGCCAGGCTGTGATAAGATGCACGAGGTAATATGTGTGGGGCTTTAGGGAGGGTTTAGGGCATGGAAATCCCTCAAACGATGGCATTGATTATTACTTTTGTGTGCAGCCCACTCTCATGAATATGTATATTTTCAATTTTCTCTATTTGTTCCAAAGAAGATTAGAAGCCCTTTGTTATAGATCTTTTACTTTTTTTATTAAAAAAAATTTTTAACATCTTTATCGGAGTATAGTTGCTTTACAATGGTGCGTCAGTTTCTGCTGTATAACAAAGTGAATCAGCTATATGTATACATATATCCCCATATCTCCTCCCTCTTGCGTCTCCCTCCCACCCTCCCTATCCCACCCCTCTAGGTGGTCACTAAGCACTGAGCTGATCTCATTCTCTACAGCCGCGTCTTTATTGCTGTCCTGCCCCTAGGTTCTGCATAACCATTTCGTTTTTAGAGTCCATATATATGTGTTAACTATGCAATGGAGCCAATGTTTATTGAATGTCTGCTCAGTGACCTTTCCCTGGAGACCTCAGACTCCACGGCTGGGCCACGTGATTCTGTATCCTACACTTTCCCTCCATGTGAGAGCCCTGCCTCCTGCCCGTGTGAAATGAAAATATGAACAGACCAATCACAAGCACTGAAATTGAAACTGTGATTAAAAATCTTCCAACAAACAAAAGCCCAGGACCAGATGGCTTCACAGGTGAATTCTATCAAACATTTAGAGAAGAGCTAACATGTATCCTTCTCAAACTCTTCCGAAATATAGCAGAGGGAGGAACACTCCCAAACTCATTCTACAAGGTCACCATCACCCTGATACCAAAACCAGGCAAAGATTTCACAAAAAAAGAAAACTACAGGCCAATATCGCTGATGAACATAGATGTAAAAATCCTCAACAAAATGCTAGCAAACAGAATCCAACAGCACATTAAAGGGATCATACACCATGATCAAGTGGGGTTTTTATCCCAGGAATGCAAGGATTCTTCAATATATGCAAATCAATCAATGTGATACACCATATTAACAAACTGAAGGAGAAAAACCTTATGATCATCTCAATAGATGGAGAAAAAGCTTTTGACAAAATTCAACACCCATTTTTGATAAAAATCCTCCAAAAAGTAGGCATAGAGAGAACTTACGTCAACATAATAAAGGCCATATATGACAAACCCACAGCCAGCGTCATTCTCAGTGGTGAAAAACTGAAACCATTTCCTCTAAGATCAGGAGCAAGACAAGGGTGCCCAGTCTCACCGCTATTATTCAACATAGTTTTGGAAGTTTTAGCCACAGCAATCAGAGAAGAAAAGAAATAAAAGGAATCCAAATTGGAAAAGAAGAAGTAAAACTGTCAATGTTTGCAGAAGACATGATACCATACATACAGAATCCTAAAGATGCTACCAGAAAACTACTAGAGCTAATCAATGGATTTGGTAAAGTTGCAGGATACAAAATTAATGCACAGAAATCTCTTGCATTCCTATACACTAATTATCAAAAATCTGAAAGAGAAATTAAGGAAACACTCCCATTTACCACTGCAACAAAAACAACAAAAATACCTAGGAATAAACCTACCTAAGGAGACAAAAGACCTGTATGCAGAAAACTATAAGACACTGTTGAAAGAAATTAAAGATGACACAAACAGATGGAGAGATATACCATGTTCTTTGATTGGAAGAATTAACATTGTGAAAATGACTATACTACCAAAAGCAATCTAGATTCAAGGCAATCCCTGTCAAACTACCAATGACACTTTTCACAGAACTAGAACAAAAAATTTCACAATTTGTATGGAAACACAAAAGACTCTGAATAGCCAAAGCAATCTTGAGAAAGAAAAACGGAGCTGGAGGGATCAGGCTCCCAGACTTCAGACTATACTACAAAGCTATGGTAATCAAGACAGTATGTTACTGGCACAAAAATAGAAATATAGATCAATGGAACAGGATAGAAAGCCCAGAGATAAGCCCACACACATATGGTCACCTTATTTTTGATAAAGGATGCAAGAATATACAATGGAGAAAAGGCAGCCTCTTCAATAAATGGTGCTGGGAAAACTGGACAGCTAGATGTAAAAGAATGAAATTAGAACACTCCCTAACACCATACACAAAAATAAACTCTAAGTGGATTAAAGAGCTAAATGTAAGGCCAGACACTATAAAACTCTTAGAGGAAAACATAGGCAGGACACTCTATGACATAAATCACAGCAAGATCCTTTTTGACCCACCTCCTAGAGAAATGGAAATAAAAACAAAAATAAACAAATAGGACCCAATGAAGCTTAAAAGCTTTTGCACAGCAAAGGAAACCATAAACAAGACGAAAAGACAACTCTCAGAATGGGAGAAAATCTTTGCAAATGAAGCAACTGACAAAGGATTAATCTCCAAAATTTACAAGCAGCTCATGCAGCTCAATATCAAAAAAACAAGCAACCCAATCCAAAAATGGGCAGAAGACCTAAATAGACATTTCTCCAAAGAAGATATACAGATTGCCAACAAACACATGAAAGGATGCTCAACATCACTAATCATTAGAGAAATGCAAATCAAAACTACAATGAGGTATCACCTCACACCAGTCAGAGTGGCCATCATCAAAAAATCTACAAACCATAAATGCTGGAGAGGGTTGGGAGAAAAAGGAACCCTCTTGCACTGTTGGTGGGAATGTAAATTTATAAAGGCACTATGGAGAACAGCATGGAGGTTCCTTAAAAAACAAAAAACAGAATTACCATATGACCCAGCAATCCCACTACTGGGCACATACCCTGAGAAAACCATAATTCAAAAAGACACATGCGGGCCTCCCTGGTGGCGCAGTGGTTGAGAGTCCGCCTGCCGATGCAGGGGATACGGGTTCATGCCCCGATCTGGGAGGATCCCATATGCCGCGGAGCGGCTGGGCCCGAGAGCCATGGCCGCTGGGCCTGCGCATCCGGAGCCTGTGCTCCGCAACGGGAGAGGCCACAACAGTGAGAGGCCCGCATACCGCAAAAAGAAAACAAAAAACAAAAAACAAAAAACAAACAAACAAAACAAAACAAACAAACAAACAAAAAAAGACACATGCACCCCAATGTTCATTGAAGCACTATTTACAATAGCCAGGTCATGGAAGCAACCTAAGTGTCCATTGACAGATGAATGGATAAAGAAGATGTGGCACATATATACAATGGAATATTACTCAGCCATAAAACAAAATGAAACTGAGTTATTTGTAGTGAGGTGGATGGACCTAGAGTCTGTTATACAGAGTGAAGTAAGTCAGAAAGAGAAAAACAAATACTGTATGCTAACACACATATATGGAATCTAAAAAATAAAAAAGTTTCTGAAGAACATAGTGGCGGGACAGGAATAAAGACGCAGATGTAGATAATGGACTTGAGGACGCGGGGAGGGGGAAGGGTAAGTTGGGACGAAGTGAGAGAGTGGCATGGACATATATACACTACCAACTGTAAAACAGATAGCTAGTGGGAAGCAGCCGCATAGCACAGGGAGATCAGGTCAGTGCTTTGTGATCACCTAGAGGGGTGGGATAGGGAGGGAGGGAGGGAGACGCAAGAGGGAGGGGGTATGGGGATATATGTATATGTATAGCTGATTCATTTCATTATACAGCAGAAACTAACACAACAATGTAAAGCAACTATACTCCAATAAAGATGTTAAAAAAACAAAAACAAAACCAAAAAAACCCCTCACCTTCCAAAGCAGTTTCCATGGAACCAAACAAAGAATAAGAAAGGATGCATATATACTCAGCTGATTTCGGAGACAATGTCATAAGTCCATAGTTTTATATTTTGTTTCAGTGAGAACTCTTTTAATATGTTGACTAGGAAAAGCATTTGGGCCGGATACAGACCCCAGAATATGCTAACATCTCTCCCCTTGCGGCCATCATGTGTTAAAAGATATTCATTCACTAACAAATATTATTGAGAGTCCAATACGTGCCAGTGTTTGAAGGTACATCGGTGAGAGCTGTTGCTCAGAGAAGAAGGAAGAGAGAGGAAGGGACAGCCTGTGAACCCGAGCTGCACCCACTAGGAGGCTGGGTGACCCGCGGGCAGCGTCTTGCTCCATGAAATATGTGTTATTAGGCACACGGTGTAAGGATCCTGTGTCACCTGCGGTTTGAAGATGAGGACACTGAAGCTGAGTTACAGGAAATATTTGCCCGAGGTCGTGTTTTCAGAAAGCAAGCTGACCTACGAGTTTCAAATCCCAGCTGCCCGTCACTTTCTCTTTCAACTGTCCCGTGACATCTTTATCGAACTCTAAATTGGTGAATTAAATCTCCATTCTTTTTGGTGGATGCAATCCATCTGGAGAATTAATGGAATATAGGGCACATCTTGGTGATAGACCTTATCTTATGATTATATAAAATGTATAAAATTTTTTGTATATGAAAATATATTAAATGGAAAATAAAAAACATGAAGTAAAAAAGCGATTTAAAATATATGTGTCATTTGGGGGCAGTTCTTCCATTGCACATATTTTGTTATTTTAACTTTACATCAGTGACATTTTGATAAAAAATATCCTAAGAAATATACTAAAGATTGCCTTTAAGTAAGTAGCCCTGCTTAAAAATTAAAGAAATAAAAAGATAAAAATTAAAAAATTGAGAGTTTTGTTTATTGGAAAGCAAATGTCAGAAAAAACTGTCATTCACTAGGGGAACAAAAGTTTATTTTCTGGGGAATGTTGGGTTCTTCACAGACTGCAGGTTCACATCCATTTTTAATGTCAGGCACACAGTGGCCAGCAGAGGGCGGTATGGGTCTACAATTAGTCCAAAACCATTAAAAATTAAGGGAAAATATTCTCACTCCCTTAATCCAAAAATCTATGCTGTAGTAGGTGAAATCTTTAAAAATATTTGTATTATATATATTGGGATCCATGATATTTGATTACTTTATTAGGACAATGTATAGGAAATTTTTTTTTTATAAACATGGATAATCTGTGTTTTAGGAAATGAGTGAGCTTGAAGCAAATGCTCTCCTTGATTTCTACAAGACAAAATCCACTTTAACCTGGCTCTCAGGGCTTTAAGAGGCTTTAATTCCTGACTATTTCTGATAAAGTATATTTCTATGAACAAAACAGTTTTGCGTTTGGTGATTCTAAGCTAAGCAAGTGTGTCGAAGGTTATAGAGAAGAAAACTCATAATGTCATTTTACTTTTGAAGAAAAGAAGGAAGAAAACAAGAGGAACTTGCTCTTTGTGGTGATTCCCGCTTAGGCCCTGGGAGGGGAGGATGGGCCGTCGCCCTGGGGTCTGCCTGGGGCTGCAGCTCTGCTGCAGTAGCGTCCGTCACCAGCCCCTGGGGGCCCTTCACTTCACCCACTCAGCCCCAACATCCGGAACTATGTCCTGGCAGCGGCCAGGATTCACCAACAAACAAAAACGGACCTGCCGGCCTGTATGACTCCATCCTCAAGCCCCTCTAGGTATCACTCTCCTAAAGGTGCCGGGCTCACCGGACCCCTAAGGAAGCTCTACCGCAAGCCCCGCTTTTGGCCAAAAGAGACACACAGCTGAGTCCCCAGCCAACCACACTGGTCATTCCAGCTGCTAACAAGGTAAATATCTTTCCCTAAGAGTAACTCCCGGGAGAACAAGCAAGCAAGTAACATCCCCAAACACAGCGCTCTCACGGGCTGAGACTGACTCAGAATCCGGCGGCCCAGGGTGCGTGACGGGCTTGCGGGCAGGAGGGCGGGGAGCGGGCTCTGGTTCCGGGCTGCGTGTCCTACCCGTCGTGGGACTTCGTGGGACTTCAGCCCAGTTCTTTACCAACCCATTCCGGGCTTCCTCCTGTGCGGTGAGGGGATAACAGAGAATCTGCGTCTGGGGCTGTTGTGAGGCTCACCTTCACCCGAAGCATTAAGGCCCTCAGCTGGTAGACAGCAGGCGCTCAATGGGAGTAAACTGTATACTCGCTGTTCATAGCTGTTGTCAGGCACCGATTACGTGCTGGGGAAAAGGTTGGATAAACAGGAAATAACAAGAGCATTTTCACCTTCTCCAGGTGTCAGTGAATCCTCACCACTGCTTCTGTAAAATTAAGAGTGATTTGAAAACACAAATTCCCCAGAGTAGCGACTCCTAACATCTTCCACGAATGTGTGCTCTTTTCTGCTCCACAGCGGCGTCTAGAAACCTCCTGTTTGCTGTCAGAAATTGCACACTTGCTGCATCAGGGTCTTCCCTGAGGACCCCGTCTTCCCTGGAGGGTGTGTCCCCGATTCCACACCTCTCAACCCACCTCCCCACTCTGTCCTATCGCTAGTGGTCCTGGCTCCGGTGCTGGGCCGAGCGTGGATTCTGGCTGGGGCTTGGTCTGCCCCGGGTCTCCTAGAAGAGGACAACGTGTTTGTAGAAACAAAGCTCATGCTCTGCATTCCCTGCAGCTTCAGATTTTGGATGTGGTCTGTTTCCCTAGAAGCATCGGTATCCTTCCAAAGGCTCTGGGGTAACAGGGTTGTCACCACCTTTGACACCCGACCTGCTGCCCTCTTTGCCCTCTGACCTGGACTCCCATGGGTCTGTGGACCCTCCTTTATCTCTCAACTTACCTGATGGGACTGTCGCCTTGCACCTTTCTGGAGAGGACCTGCTGCTCCAGAAGCTTCCCAGCAAGGTGACCGGGCCTCTGCCCTGTGATGCTTGTCCCTGAAACCTGCTTCGTCTCCGCGGCAACCGTCCACGCACCCCTTCCCTCTCCCCTGCTGTCCTCCCTGCCCGCCCCCACCCAGGCTGACCTATGTTTCCTGGGCTCCCGTCTCTCTGTATGTCTGGTTGGAATGGTGCTTACACACGTGTATACATTTACCCAAACTCATCCATTATGCACTTAAGGTATGTGCATTCCACTGTACATACATTTTACCTCAATACAAAGTAATGAAACTGAAAATAACAAAAACAATGAACATGCATCATTTCAACTTTCCCCAACTATAACTGTTAAAATTTTGAAACAGTTTTGAAAACATAATTATGTTCTTGAGCTTAGTTTTGATTGGAGTGGAAGGTCTTCAAAATATCCTACAGGAGGGACAGGAAGGAAATGACTATTTCTTAGCATTTATGCACCAAGTACCATGGTGGAACTTTTACGTACACAATCACTAGTCATGTTTGCAGTAACCCAGGGCAGTTCCTTTGCTGACCCTCCACCCACAGATGAGAGGTAGCGTCATGATGAGGTCACCTGCCAGAGACCAGCCAGCCAACGAGGGAACATTGGAATTCCACCTCACATCCCATCTCCTTTCCACGACACCAACTCCAGCTCCTTCCTGCTCCAAATAAGCCAGAGTTGTCGGAATCCTGTGTTCCAAGAGAAACTCATTTTTGAGAAAAAATATGTGTCCTTACATCCTTCTAGAACTCCTTTTCTCTCTCTTTGGACCACCGTGGAACATTAATCTACCTGATCTCCTTGACAGATTTGGAGCCACACTGAAGACGTTTGGGAGAAGCTAAGACCAGAACATTCAAGATAATGCACCGTCATCATTCAGGAAGCAGGTGTCACATGGATGTCAATGGATTCTCCCAGCTTTCCTCCTAATTTTCTAGGGCAGGTTCCTTTTGTCTGGCACGTTCTTTGAATGTTGGTGCTGGTGTCGTTTGTGTGCATCTTTCCAGCCCTGGCTGGAGGCCTGTTACCCCGTCTCCTGACGGTGCCCTGTGTGCTCCAGGCACCTCCATACAAATATGTTTAAAACTGAACTCATCGAATTTTCCTAAAATGAGATGGTTTCTTTGTGTTTTCTATTTGGGAAGCGTCTCGTCCTGTGAGCCATCCTGGGCTCTGTGGTCCATTGGTTTCTGAGCCCCACAAACTTCACTCTTTAAAAAGTTCTCATATTACTTCCCTCCTGAACACCCCCATCGCTGTTCTCATTTCCCTACTGAGCCCCCACTAAGCCTCGCCTGGACCTCCGGGCACAGCCGTCAGTGGCATCTGTACTGCAAACTCGTGGTTTCTGTTTTGAAGCCATTGACACATCCTCTTTCTTCCCACGCTTCTTTTACTTTGCTCCTCGAAAGCCACATCTGTAAAACTTTCCTCTACTGCGCTGCTTGCTCAGAGCCCTTCGGCTGGATTTCTAGGTGTTGACAGAGTTGCCCTGGGCTCAGCCCTCCACACCCTTTGTGCCTCTCTGCACACACGTCGCCAGGTAACCTCAGGCAGGCTCTTGGTGTGAAGTACCTCTTCCGTGAGTAACATCCTGAACTAGCATCTCCAGCCCCAGCTCTGGCTCTGTCCTGAGCTCTGAATGACTGTGTCCCTCTCCAGTTGATTGTGCAACAGGCATTTCAGATTTGTCCAGACTAGAATGGGTGGTCTCTACCTCTGTCACACTGGACACCAAACTCGATGTGCTGTCATTCTACTCAAGTTCAGTCAATGGCATCACCAGTCACTCAGATGGAAAATCTTGGAGTCGCTCTTGTTTTCTTAAATCATTTATTCCCTATGAATTTGGTCAGTTCTACCTTTAAAATATGATGTCTGATCATATCTTTGTGCCCAGGCTCTGATCATCTCTTCCTTGAGATGTGCAGTAATCTCTTGACTTGTCCATTTTCTTCCGCTTTGACAGCTTCAGTCTTTAGCCCACAGGAGAATGGCTAGAAACATCTTTTAAACATGAAAATCAGATATGATGTGCATCTGTTGAAAACCTATAAATAGCTCCCCATTATGTTCAAAATAAAACATGACCGATGTCCTTAGGAGTCCAGTGAGTGTTCCTGTACCTGGCACCTCTCACTCTCCCAAGGTGTTTCCCATCACGCGTCTCCCTCTCTTACCCACTGAGTCCACACCTGGCCTTTTCTCCTGTTTCCAGCCATGGTCCCCCATCAGAGCTGCCTCGCTTGCTGTGCTTGTCTGGGATTTTCCTCACACTGACGCCAGGCACGAGCTTGTTCCTTCATTCAGACTCTGCCCAATGCGCCTTCCTCAGAGAGGCTGCTTCTCACTGCTTTACCTAAATGAGCTTCCCCCAACCTTCTTTCTGCTTTATTTTATCTGCAGTGTGTTTCCCTACTAGAAATCACGTTAACTTATTTCCTCACTAGAGTCCATGAGATCAAGGATATTGTCTTGGTTACCTTATGTGTCAGCATGATGAGACGCTTGCTACATAGGATACACTCAAAAAAACACCTTCGAATGAGTGAATGGGTTGATCATCATTGCTGTCTGTGCAGTAAGCAACCCCGAAGTTCAGTGGGTGCTGAGAATTCACAGAGAGTTAGCTTTCACCCGCTCGTAGAACAATATCCATGAAAAACTGATGTCCATGAATGGTAAACACCAGATGTCTACTGAAAATGCAATTGTGATTTCAACTCCTACCTTCCATTCTACTGTAGATAGAGAAGTGACACCTAGTTAAGCCTCAGGAGTCTTCAGTGAGTCCACAGTGTTCTTGGAAGTAAAAATAGCAGCCTATTGCCTCACACATAGCAAGCACTCTGTAAACAACTGTGACGCTGAGGTACTGGTTGGAAAATTGGTTCTCATCTTAGTCTGTCATTTGATGATGACATTTGACTTCTAATTTCTAGATTGTAAAATTAATTCATCAATTTTTTTCAGGATTTGGTAATTGTTACCTGTAAACTCAGTGTTAGAACTTTGTCTTTTCCTCCCAACTTTTTGAAAGTTCTTGAGTTATTGAGTGGTTAGCACTTCTTGCTAAAATGTTAGGTGTGGTCTAAAGCACTGCTGACCCCAAGTAGACATTTGCTATGTATGTTCTGAAGGAAAAAAATACTAGTGCTTACCAACATATGCGTGGTTTTAATTCATGGACATTCTTTATTTTGGCTCTTGAAAGGGTTACAAAGTGCTTCATTTTATGATCTCAGTTCTGGATGAAATATTCATAAACTTTTTTATGAGTCTGAATGAACGCTTGTGAATTTTGGACAATGAGCTTTCATCAACATTCACTGAAAAATCATAAACACTTCATCCTTTGTATGGAAATTTTAATTAATTAAAAGTTAAAACAAACTCAGAGTGCTCCCATTAGAGACAGAAGAGTGGCTTCTGCTCTATTTATTGTAAACTCATTATTGATTATATTTTATAAACTAGTATCAGTGAATTGCGCTGATCGCATAAGCCCTGCGGAAAAGATGTCCTGATTCTGTTAGCAATTCTAGATAAAATCTCAAATCAAAGATACTTCAATGTAGATGCTTTACCAAAGGGCTACATTCACCAAGGACGTAAAATTGCTACCAAGGTGGACTGTTTTTTAATGATCAGGGGAAGTTAGTTCTACAGAAGCTCACTGAAGGGAGCCCTTCACCTCTCATATGGTTATTTACTCTGTAACTCAACTCTAGTAGACATATCCCCCTGGAGATTTGCCAAATAGTTCATGATCTTTCACAGATGTCTAATGTACAGTTAGAGACTCATTTTAAAGTACAAGGAGAACACTAACTGGGTTGAATTGCTAACAAGGGGTATCTTGTGTCATGTTTTTCAAATGCATACACCAACTTAAAGATTTTTATATGTAATACTTTGAAGGGTATTTAAAATTGAATAGCCCTATTCTCACAAGAAGAAATAAAGACACAGATGAGATGCATGCTCTCTTGCTTACCCAGCACATTTAGACAAAATCCAGACCTAAATGGACTCACTCATTAGCCTTCTTTCCCAATAGATACAAGTGAAAATTATCCATCATGGGAAATAAATACAAGGAAATTTGTCTTGGTTTATGTGATTAACTAAAGGGACGTTAAACCTGGGACCTACCTGTGGTTTCTGACTTTCAATCCTGAAATCTAGATCACATTCCTTCCCAATTCTGTGAAATATAAATAGCCTTACTAAAAAAGATGAACGATTTATAATTGTTATATCATGCATCCTATATTACAGTTTTTGATGTCTTATTCAAATTCTGTGTTTAGACATTCCTTGCTGCTTGAGGGGGCTCTTTGAAACATGTGGAGGTGAAGCCAGTGGGCGACTCTTGAGGTACCAGTTGATGCCTGCACCATCTTGGAGCAGCTCACCGGAGGTATTTAATCAACCTTACTGAGCATATTAGATGTGCAGTCAAAGAAGAATGTGTTTTAATGATGGGTTATGCAGTCTGAACACAAGTATGACAGAGATTGGGGCCCTTTATCCCCCTGGCTTCATACCTTACAGTTAGCATGTGGCTTCCAATGGGGTATCTAAAAAGTTACTTCAGCTACAAAGGTTTTGTCCTTTCATCACATGAGAAGGAGCTAGAAAAGAAAAACATTTTTCTAATGTAATAAAGAGTCTTAAAGAAATCGAAGCCTCAGGAACCCCTTTATTCCAGGAAATTCCCTTCATGGGCTCCAGGCCGAGACACCCCCTCTGCATCTCCTCACACGATGAACCAAGGGTCTTCATCCTGAGCTTTTGTGCATGAGATGATCTCCACCTGTTGGACCATAAATAACCTTGGGGATATTCCTTCATCCCCTCACCGTGTCTCGTTGCACAGTCGGGGTAATGATGTCGACAGAACAGCTATTATTGCGGCTCCGTCAGAAATGGACACAGTCCCGAGAACAGTGTCTGTCACCTGCTTTGAGTTGCATGAAGACGGTGCAGACTCTATTTCCTGTCTCACTTTGACCTCTACACTTGCCCTCCTCCCCCACTGTTGCCCTCCTGTTCCCGGGTCCAGGTATATCCCATGCTGCTGGGGGATGGGAGAGAGGGCAGAATGAAATAGAGGGAAAACGCTAACAACTTTGGCCCTAAATGAAGTGTGGTTAAGGGTAGAGTGGTCACGAGGGAATGAGTCAGTGAGAGCAAAGGGGCCGTGACAAGTGACACACGTCCACTGGTAATCTGCAATGAGTGTGGATTCATGAAGGAGTCCAGAGTTTACCTTTGAGTTCAGTATTATAGATGCAAAACTAGAAGTTGTGCCATAGATTGAAGCAATTCTGTTTTCAGCAAAAGTTTCACCAATATTTCCCGAGATTGCAGGTAACACTATTGTTTTACAAACGTTTACTAAATAAGCACCTATAAGTCCACAATCTCTGCATGTTTTTGTGATTGAGGGCCTGCGTTTAAACACCTATAGATGTAATACTTTAGAAAAACACCCTATGACGCACATAACATTAACTGCTTGCGCCTTTCCGTATTTAATTATTTATAAATTGCCTTGATCTTGATTACATAAAACTATGTTATAATGTCATGATGGATTTGCAATGCAAGTACGTTTTCTATGGCTCCTGGCAACAGCTTGGGAAAGTTCTGCCAACGGTACTTTTTTGCTCCCCCTCCTTTCTGGTGATGAAATTCATCAAAATACTTTGCCTTCCTTGGCTGAAATTCAAAATCCACTTGAGCTTTGGATCATCTGATAAAAGTTAATACTTCATTTGAAAGTTCAACAGAGTTTATTCTCATAAGAGAAAAAAGAAAACAGATGAGAAGGGAAAAAACACCATATTTGGAAACTATATCCTCAATGAGGCATGAAGAGTGAAAAGTAAAATAAAATAAATACCAGTTAAAACCATTCTTTCTTCTTATGTGTGATTCTCAGAATTAAAATGTTTATTTCAAGTAAAGAATACACAATCTAATACTTTCAACATGCTGTGTTCATTTGGGCCCTTTGATAATTACTATGAGATGATTAAAATTGTATCTTTTGTCTCTACCTCTAAAACTCATTTCTTCTCTGGTTTTAATTATAAATAAGAAACTGTTTTGTCTGAGTTTAGTTGAAGGATCAGTGAAAAAATGACTACAGTGTATGAAATTTTATGTCAGAAACTATGTATATTCTACTCCAGCAATAGCATGCCCAGATTTATGGGTAAAGATACATCAAAATTGATATAATTCAGGATATTCAATTAAAGAGATCATTCATTCCATGTCTGAAATTAAAATTTTAGTGTTCAGCAGACGCTTTGTGTTTGAAATCTCACTTCACCTGGTAAGTTGTCTGAGTGATCTCGTGACGTAATTGATGAGATCGATGGTGTGAACAGGTGATGCTTAAGGCTTCCTTCTGCCTCAGAAATGTCCCCATGTGGGTCTCAGTGTCTGCTTCCCAGGGAACCCAGCCAAGGGCAGGACGCCAGCAGGGCTGGGATTTCAGAGCTGGACCACCTTTCAGCTGGCCGGCAGCTATCTGGACCCCGTCTTTGGTGATGGGTGGAGTGCCCACATGACCTGGGAAACTCCAGCAGGTTGATATGGGCTGAACTGTGTTCTCCCAGAATGCACATGTTGAAGTTCTAACCCCCCAGGACCTCAGAGTGTGACTGCATTTGGAGACGGGGTCTTTAAAGAAGTAACTAAGTTCAAATGTTGTCTTTAGGATGGGACCCTCATCCAGTATGAATGAGTTCTTATAAGAGAGCCGATTAGGACACAGGCACACATGGAGGAAGAGCCTGTGAAGACACGGAGAGAAGCCAGCTGTCTACAAACCAAGGAGAGAGGCCTCAGAAGGAACCAATGCTGCCCCCAGAACTGGGAGAAAATAAAACATAAATTTCTACTGTTTAAGCCACCCTGTCTGTGGTGCATTGTTACAGCAAGTCCATCAGACTGAGACCTAGGGCAACTGTTACAGCCTCTACCAGTGAGGACCTGGTCGGGGGGCAGTGTGGAAGGTGATGGTCTAGCATCCCTGGCAGCCGATTGTTGGACCTTGGGGTGAGCTGACTGTAGCCGGATGTCATCCATATGTTGGGGAAACTCTGTGAAAGGAGGAGGGTTACTATTAACCAGTGTAAGTGGGATGGTAACAGGCAGCATGTGAAGGGTGTATCATCTTCTGCAACTGCCAGGCAGAGGGAGCTGAGGTGGCCGGGGGTAGGATGCTGGTGGCCCCGGGTCCACAGCCCTTCTCTGGCATCACTAGACTCCGATGCTGTGAACTGTAAGCTCATCCTTCAGAGACTCAGGTAGGTTTCTTTTCCTGGGAAAACTCACAGGAGGAAGGTGAGCGGGATGAAGGGTGATTCCCGCCACGGGTGGCACCCACGCAGACTGTGTGCCTTTGTGAAGCACCTGCTGCAAGTGTTCATTTGCAGCTTTCGTTGTCAGAGGTGCCCAGTGTGTTTCATGTGGCACGTTCAATGACCTGGATGTTACCGCGTGTTTGAGATCCCTGACGTGCCGTGTGCACACGCAGACATTGCATATTTCATGGCTGCAGCCGGAATGAGGCAGAGGTGGTGGAGTTGCCCGGGTCTGCTCTCACGCTGCGCACTTGGTCAACCGTCTGACAGCGCAGCGTGGTAGGAAATCATCTACCGGCAAAACTCTCTTTCTCGCCATGAATTTCCATGCTCTACAGAGCAGCAATTGGATATCTATCTACTACTTCATCCACCGTCAATAAACCCAGAAGGAGTAATAGTGTCTCCCATGTGATAAATAGGTCACCTTTCAGAGAGGCTGCCGTTGACTTTAATTAGTACTTATTCTTTCTTAAACCTTCCTTTCTCTTCCCTTAGTGAGGCGTCCGTTAGGTTTGAAGGGTGTCCTCAGAGTCGGGCTCTCTTCTTGTTATGATCGAAGAAAAATGTTTGCATAACTTAATTCTAGGACAAAAGACTTAGTGAAAATGTGGATGGACCTCATTTTAATACTGAGCTATTGAAAAATGACGTGACTCAGAAAACAATTGGGTAAAAATTAGTCTCCTTATGTCATGCTTATGGTGTGGAAATCTGAGCCCTGTTATAGCATTTTAATTATTAGCCAAGGATGTAATTCTCATTACCATGCACAGGAGCAATAATACACTGGTTTTTATAAGATTTTCAGAACACAAACTACTGTATGTGTCAGGTTTTGTACTGGGTGTTGCTAAAGGGAAAATGAACAGGGTACTCCCTATCTTTGAGAAACTCGCATTCTAACAAATAACTCAATAAAATGTGAGTGGTGTTACAATAGAAAGTTACAAAAACTGGGGTCAGGTGGGTAAAACCTTGGTGCCACCAGCCAGGAGAGGGGCGCGGCGTAGTGGCCGGGGTGGTGCAGAGCTGGTGAGGGAAATGAGAGTCATCTCCCACTGAAAAGGAACGCACGACCCCACAGTACAAACGTTACGAAGAAATCCAATGGCAAGAGACTCAGCCAACAGATCAACAACCGTGACAGAAAGTACATCTGTAAAACTAGGAAAAAAATAACGCAGCTAAAGTGTGCTTATAAGTTATTTCTAAACTGAAACAGAACAGCTAGTTGAAAACAAAGACGTGTAAGGAGATACCTTCCGATTACTTACAAAAAAGCTGGTGCTGCAATATTAATATTAGACCAATGAGAATCTAGGGCAAAAGTAACCCCTTAGTGCTGATAAAGGAAGGTGAAAGCCAAGATTCACCGATAAGCTATGACCTCATGATTCTGTGTGCACCTTCCCACATGGCTGCAAAATACAGGAGGCCAAAATGGACAGAATCAGAAACTGGGAGGGCAGGGGGTAACACACTGCTAAGTGTACAGATTATTTGTTTAACATAGTTAAGTAACACAATCAAATAGACACAACATCATGACTGTGCAGTAAATGAAGAATATTCGCTCTTATTAATACACACAAAGCCACTTCCAAAAATTATTTCAAAGAATGAATAAAAAGTTAACATTCTCTCTTGACAATACAGTGGATTTAGGAATCATCAATTAAAAGATAATTTAGAAAATTTATATGTTTGGAAAAGAAAAGCATCCCTAGATAATTCAAATATTCAAGAAATGTCATAACGGCAGTTACAAAATATCTTGAAATAAATAGGAAGAAGAATAATCGTACAGTAAGTAAAAGGAAGAAGAATAAAAGCAAGACAGAAAATGATAAAATATAAAACCAAAGAACAAAAGAGAGGCAGTTCCTTGAAAGAACTAACTTAATAGAGAAACCACTAGAAAACTAATCAAGATAAAAGATGAAAAGGCAGAAGTCACTTATACTGGCAACAGGGAGAAGCCAGAACCAGATGAAGCAGGTATTTAAAAAAAGCCACGACGGCAAACTCAGACGAATGGTCTGAACAAATGTGGACCTAGCTGACTCGAGTAATTTTGTAAACGTCGCCAAAATTGATTTAAACGGGTAAAACCAACAGCCACCAAAGAAGCTGAAACAGCAGTTGACAGCATCCTCATGTCAGTGTCAAGGGAGCCACAGCTTGACCCCTCAGTAAACTGAGTCTGTGAAATGGCAAAACAGGTCAAATAAGGACCATTACTAAAGCAGAACAGAAACTCAGCTTTTGTATGAACCAATAGTATTGGCAGAGCGTCCTCGAGTTGCTAGTTTCTCCATCTGTCCCCGATCATTCTCGCTGGAATCTCTCGCCCGCTGTCCATCGGGGCGACAGTGACGGTCTTCCCGGGAAGCCCCCCAGCTCCCCTGAGCTCTTCCCTGTCCTCTGAGACCCTGTGCCTCGGCCCAGCATCCCGATGTCTGTGACGGCGTCCAGTCCCCCGGCTGGCCTGGCAGCCTGCCGCTGGCGTCCCCCGCAGAGGCCAGAGGGGTGCTGTCCCCAGAGGGGCTACTACCCACCCCACCCCCGTCAGACCAGCAGAGCTGAGCCACGACCGTCCAGAGCCGAGGGCAGCGCCACATCTGGGGCCTGCCGGGCCCAGGCCCACCTGGCAGGCTGGCACGGTCAAGGGCGGGCGGGCGTGCAGGGCGCCTCCGGCTCCGCCTGCGGGGGCCCGGTGCCCACCTGCGTGTGCTCGCAGCCCCACTTTCTGCCTTGCAGACGGTTAACACCCCTTCCCCTGCCGGGCAGCGGGTGTGTCCCGGACCTCGGCCAATCGGCCTTTCCACGGCGTGCCTTTTCTGAAGAAGCTTTAGAACCACGTTTACTGCAAAGAAAGGTTGGAGAAGGCAGGCGGGTGAGTGATTGTCACAGCTGTGTTCACACTTGTTCTCTGACCTTTAGTGTTTCAGGTGGAGCAAGCTGTAGGCGTTGTTATGGTACTTGGTTATGTATTTTTTTCTTGCCTTTGCAAAGGAATTGCGTTTTTTGTTCATTGCAATGTATTTGATTGCAACTTTGTGTGAACTCTTTAATTCTCTTTATGAGATTTATTACATGATAAATTTTGCTGCTTTACACGCACACACACACACACACACACACACATACACACAAAATACTCATGGGAAAAGGAAAAGGAAATTTCAGCATTTCGTCCCTGCTCCTGTTTTGCAGGCTGCTGGTCACCACCTCACTGGCTCCTGCTCAGGGGACAGTGGCATCGGTGCCTTCCACTGGATGCCTTCTGGCCCCAAACCAGTATTATCGAAGTAAGTTGTACCAGCACCGGAGGGTACCCCCAGAGAATATGATCTGAGGTGATGTTTGTGGGATATTATTAACCTACGTATCATGTCCTGCTCAGAACTTAAGGGAGAAGAATGACAATTATTTGTGACAGTGAAGAAAATAGGAGTAGACCTCATCAGAGACCTATCCAAATCAATATGGTCAAGCCTCATTGCTTTGCTTTAACTATGTTACGTTACATCCATGAAACCACTGACACATAAATAAGTGACAATAAGCTTATATTTCATAATTATGTTTTAATTTACCTTGCATTTAATAGGATGTGTTAAAAACTGAAAATTTCACATAAATAAAATACTCATTTCTTAGAAAAGAGCAGTCACATGACTGCCTCAAAGATGTTCTCATTTCCATTTTCTGCTGTGGATAACAGGTCAGCTTCTACCTGGCCAGTTTTATTTTTATTTATCTATCTATCTGTGATTATTTATAGCTAAATAGAAAATTGTAACTTCTTAAAGAAACTTCAGAAATTTCATAAAATGAAACAATCATTTCAGAACCAAATTATCATTTAAGGGATGTATGCCAGCATGTAGAAAACTCTTATTTCAAGGGCTGTTTGTAGATAAGAGTTGGACACATTTATTGATTTATTCTTTTTGCGGACAATAAATTTACATCCTTAGAAATTATTTTTATATCCTGATCTTTTAAAAGACTTACAGGTTTAAAATACAAGTATGATATGACAAATAAAATGTATATATCGCACAAGTTAGTGTATATAATATACAAGAAATATTCCTAATATAATACAATAATATTCATTCTTCATTTTGTGCTTCCTAAGATTTTGATTTTGATGACATTTATAATATATTTTAAATTCTACATTTAATCTGTGGAGAGAGAGAGTTGTCCACCATGGAAAGAAATTTACTTTATTAATACAAATGTAATACACATTATTCTGGAAGACTTTTAATAGGCTGATAATTTAATCAGATTTTCAATTCATGAATTCATGATCAGGATTAAATGATTTCAAACCATGCTACTTGAGCGTTTATATATAAAAATTCGTGTTTGTTGGCTTGTTGTTTACTTGCTTGTTTCTTATCATCCGTTTCTTACAGAAGCCAGTGTTTCTTCAGGCACCTCTTTAACTGGCTCTGATTCTGTTCACTTCGTAGATGATGACAAATCCCAGCAAGGTATGTCGTTTATTTCTTATCAGCATCACCCTCATTATTTCCCTTCATTTTTCATCTCTCAAATGTGTTTGATAAGGGAGTAATGTGAATTTTATTTGATAGGGTTACCTGAAGTGGCAGAATCCACCTGGTGGTTTAAATCCTTTTTCCAGTCTGAACAAGCAGAGAAGACGAGTGTGCTTGTGGGTAAGTTTTAGCCTTTTCTGATAAGGATATTTCCTTTTCAGAATAGAACAATACATGTCATAATTATCATGATAACCAATAAGGATAAAACCTAGTTGTCTCCTGGAAGGTAGTGAAGGCTTTGATACGAAGCGTACTTGAGGGTAAAGGTGGGGAAACACTTTCTCCCTCCTTCTAGTTAAGCATCAGTCAGATCAGAGCACACTTTTTAATTCTATCTGTAGAGAAAAAACTGAAAACTCATATGCCGATTATTATCATGGTTTAGTGGGAATGGATCGGGAATCAGAGGCAAGGTTCTCAACTTGTTTTTCCAATACCTACAGGAATAAATAACAATTATCTACTCCAATAAAAGGAATCACAGCTCCTCGGGGAAATGGCTGATCCCAGGACAGGTAAGAAACAGTAAGAGACAAGCCTGGACATTTCATGAGGCCAAAAAGATAGAAATGCCCCCGAGATGATGGGGATGTGTGAAAATGACACAGGAACGAACTGGGTAAATCTGGGACTATTTCAGCAGTAAAATAATGATAATGATAGACAATTGCCTGTAGAATAAAATAAAGTCCATTAATCTATTTAGATATAAAAAATACTTGAATGAACAAATACATGAGAGAGAAGGAAAAGCTCTTTCTTGCAGCGGAATTCCAATTTATAAACGTAGAAGGAATGATGGAGAATCGTTATATGACAAACACACCAGCAACAGTTGTTCCAGGCAAGAATTACCCCAGGGCTCTAAAATAAATGGGCACAAATGCGAGAAACAAGATATCACAGGCTCTCAGAGTATCTCCCCATAAAGTACCTAAGAATCACAAAGGGGAAAAATAGTAACTTTCTAACGGAAAAACCTGTCAGACGAGCCTCAACAAAAACAAACAGAAAACAGTGAGCTAGTTGCTGGCTGTCCTAGACAATGCTGCTAGGTCCCACTGCTGGTCAGGACTGGCCTCTGTCTGGGTGCCAGTTACCAGCCAGAAGGTGGAATTTGTGCGTTGGTACACAACACGCTTTGAACTCTATCATACTGAATAGCACAGTTGTTATTCTAATGGTTTTTCAGAAGTGACTGTGTTGTTTTTTACACCCTTTACTAATGACTAGCTACTAATTGGGATAAAAAGAGTAAATAACAACGCAGTCCATAGACTCTAATGTTAAAACATTAGTGTTTTGATACATTTTCCACAGAATCAACTAAAGACAGTACTTTGTAAAATCAAAGTAAGGCCAGTTGTTGAAAAGATGTATTCTTTACTCTATCAAGTATAGTGTTTGAATTATTTAGGTAAGTGTTTCATTTATTTTTCCGGTTTACCTCAATTGTAAAGACAACTTACAAAGAAGCATTTCTCAGCTAATCACCTTTGACTTGCAATTCAGTGGGCATTGTTGTAACAGCTGACTCTTCTAGGCAAAGAATTACTGTTCTTTGTATTCTATGTAACAGCTAACGGGTGATTCTGACAAGCCAGAAGACCACAGGTGGAGGCCCTGCCCCTGTGAACTGCAGCCTTCAGCACCTAAGCTACTGCCAGTGACTCTTCTCCTCTTCAAGGAGATGACAGCTCCAGCTCCCTGCTGGATGGCTCACTTAGGAAGCAAGATCACCGCAGCCACCCCGATGGCTAAAGATCAGGCATTCTCCTCGACGGCGAGACCGTTCCTGCTACCAGCATCAGCTGCACAGGGAATACTGGAAAAGCCTTTGAAAACACGTGCCCTTCAAACGCAGTGATTTGTGCAGAGTAACTTTCTCATTACCCATATTATTCTTCAAAAATTTTTAAACATTAAAAGTTGTGTTTAAATTTTCAAAAAATTTAAGTTAAGCACTCTTTGCATCTGTTGATTGATTTATTATGCCTTAAAACTGAAGCATCGATGCCTAACATAAGGGCTTTTAAGGGCATTGGATTCAGAAATGTAAAAAAGAGTTGCAAAAATTGTATTTTTAATCATGGACATTGGAAATAGAAAACATATCCATAAGTACATTACCTATTAAATACATTACTGTACATAACTGGTTTTTGTGTAGACTTTAAAACTCATGATTTTAAATTATATTTAACAACATGGAAAATCATGAAGATACAAAGTTGGATGAAAAAAGCATGATAATCTCTATACGGTGTGATTTTACTTGTATTTAGAAAGTATGTATGCTTAAGAATAGATTGGAAGGAAATATATCAAAATGGTAACAACGGCTATTTCTGGAAATGGGATTTTGGGTGATTTTCATTTTCTTCTTTATATTTTTTCTGTATCTTTTCACATTTCCTAATATGAGCAGGTTTTTGTGTACAATTAGAAGGCAATACATGTTATTACATACAGGAGACCTGGAATACATTTTCTGAGTGTGAATCTTCCTTACATTGGGCAGAATATTCCCTACTTTCCTCAGTATTGGGTAGATAGGGCCAAAGGAGTTTCAGCTGAAAAATTTCTGATACTTCTTGCAAATATTTTTCAATGTAAGATGCCAGGCTTAGGAATTAAGGGTGCTAAGTTCCCTCAGAGGTTGACCTCCCTACAGGCTCATGGGGCTGATGTCACACTAAACACCTGTAGGGAACATGTGATTGTTGGTGAAGCCGTCTTTCTGCCCAACCACAGAACCACACAGCCACGGCAGGACCGGCATCCTCAGTGATGGGCACTAGTCTTTACCGCTCCTTCCAGACGGGACGTGCGTTCCTTCTATGTCACGTTCCTCCATCACTTTGCTGTCAACCAAGGGACTCAAACATCCTTTTGGTCCAGGAGTATATCGTTGTTGACATGTTACTGCTCTTCTGCTGGCTACTTGCCTTTACACTTTTTATATATTTGTAGAGGCTGATTAAACCTTTGGACTATATACCTGATTTGGGTTTAGTCGAAAATCAAAGTTCAGTGATTGAAGACTGAATTTTTCCAAAGTGAGAGAAAAATATGGTGAAACAAAATGGTAAATTGTGGGAGGTTTAGTTTTATAAGATTATTAACAAATTCATTTTTTCTTAATCACTTGATATATGTGTGAACAGATGGCTTGATTAGTTTATTTGATGAATTTCCCAAAATAGGTTATCAAGTTGGTATTTACTTTGTTTACTCAGAAAGTTACTATTTGTTAAATTACATTTTTGCCTATGTGTCTGTAGTATTTTGAATGTATCAAAAGTATTGCTTTTATATTTGTTTAGACTAGTGTTACTGTTACTGAAAATTATTACTGTTTAAAATAGTTGAATTTTACATAAGGTTTTAAATCAAACATTCTATCATGAGCATATATATTTATCAAGCATTTTAGAGTGGTGAACACACCTATATACATATATATGTGAGGATATATAGATGCCAGATAGATAGACAGATAGATATCAATAGACAGATATGAATACTGAAAAAATATAAGGAATCTTTCCAAAAAATAATGTTAAAGTGAACTCTTATATAATGATTAAAAAATTGAAAAGATTGCTTTTGCTATTCCAGAGTTTCTGCAAAATTAGTGTGATAGAAATAAAGAGAATAAAATGTCTTCTAGGTAAATTCTAGTTAAATTGCTTCTAAAGTAATTTTCTCACAGTTCAGACACTTTGGGGCTGTCTTTAAAAAGTACCTCAGACGTAAGTCTCAGCATAACTGTTGTTTTAGTTAAAATATCTCCTGCCTGGCTTTGCTGCCTATTGGGAAGATAATAAATAGTGAAGGTACATATGTTACAGGGGTGTCCATGTGATTTGAGATGTGCTATGATCATTCTATGATTTATGAAATGTTATTTGACTTGGCCTGGATGTTGGTATTAAATGCAACAAGGTTTTGACAGCTTCTTCTCAGTTTCTGTGAAATTATATGTTGAGATTCTGCTAATTTTTTTTTGAGAAATGGTTTGGATAGCAGGTTCCATGTTATTGGCCCCATGTCCTTTACAGATAAAGCCACCGACAGCCAATTCTTCAATTCTCTCTAGAGTAAAAGTCCTTCAGCTGGAACTTAGGCCTATGCAATGCTTTGTACATTTTATAGAAGTTAGGGTTGTAGGAAACAAAATTGCAGAATTCCATTGGGCTATTAGAGAGTGAGGATAAATAATTGTTCATGTTGAACAGGGTAGAGCTAAACTTCTAACTCATGGAAATTCAAGAAATGGAAGGAGTCGTAATCAATGCCCCACCCTCACCCCAATGACGTCCTCTAAAGCCTCACACCAAGTCCTGTAGTTTCTCCTTCCTTGGAGGCCGGCAACATCATTCATCAGCCCGCACACACAGCGAACTATCCTCGAGAGCTTCCCTTACGTCCAATCTGGCACAAGGTCCTTTCGATCTTATTCGGTATGTTTCCAAGATCTATCTACTTATTTCCTTTCCCACCATCACTACCTGAAGCCAAACTTTCATCGTTTCTCCCGAGGGCACTGCCATGACGTCCTAAGTGGTCTACCTACGTACGCCCTTTTGAAATCTCTCCAATGGAGAGTCACCTACAGATTAGTCACAATCATCTTCACAAAACACAAATCTACTAATTCTCCCCCAGGAACACGCACACAGACACACTCACATGTCCACAACATTCGATGACTCTATTACGCTCGGGATAAAGTCACAACTCACAAATCCGCGCACGTTCTAGCCATGCAGATCCCCAGCAGCCCCTCCAGCGCCCTGTGGTCCAGCCCCATCAGTCATCATTCTGTACTACCTGGGCACCATCTTCCCTCCTGCACTGGGGCGTCCACAGCCTCCACTCTGTCCTCTTAATTGACGTCCACTCATCCTTTAAAGCTTAGCTCAAAAGCCTCTTCCTCAGAGAAACCTTCTCTGATCTACTTAACTAAATTAGGTTTTCCATTATAGGCTCTGATAGCCCGTGTTTATCTCCTTCCCAGCCCTTACCACAGTTATAGTTTTACATGCATCTAGTTATTTCTTTTCTCCATGGCACTATATGTCTTCCCCACTGTACCATAAACTACCCGAAGACAAGGGTCACATCTGCTCTACCCGACGTTTTATCCCCAGCTTCTGACATAACAATGAATATTTGTCAGATGATTGACACTGCTTCTTCGGCTAGAGCTCCCCTTTCCGCAAGAAGCATCACATGTCAGGAGAGAAGAGTAAACACTAAATCAATACAGAATATAGTTTCCCCATAGTGGTAAGTGCTGTAAAGGAGCTAAAACAAGGCATTTTGTTGAAGAGTGACTGGGACAGGACAGAGGTGGAGGCCCGGCTGCTTTGATTGGTGTAGTTGGGAAAGGACACATGGAGAAGGTGCTGAGCGAGGCGGAAACGTCCGGCTTTGTGAAAAGTATTCCAGGTGGGAGCCAGAGGCGACGTACCATGCTCTCCATGGTGTGTCCAGTCCCCTGTGACACTGTGGTCAGGGGACAACTGCTTTGGAAGAGCTTGGTATTTTCCATGTGGAGGTCAAATTGCCTACAGTGTTTGTTTCCAACCAAACTCAGGATGAGAAATGGTGGGGCTTGGAGTTATGTGCTTCCTTCTTAAAGAAATCTGTGATCTATGAATGAATTGTCCAAAAGCACACTGTGTAGCAGCAACATGAAGTAAGGTCACCCAATGCCTTGCCCCACGAGGTTCTTCATAAATAATTTTCTTCCCACCTCTCATACCAGATGAATACATAAATTGCTATTATTTAAGTTTTTTCTAGTTTCTCTTCAAAACATAACCTTAGAGCTATTTTGTATCAAAGAACTAGAAAAAGAGAGTGCTACACAATTACTCTCCTTCCTCAATAGATTAGAAAGAATGTTTTTTAGTTTTGCTGTCTGAAAATTTTGTTCTTGTTACAGTATAACTATTTGGTTCTCAAAAGGTTGGGGGGGACGGTATGATGTGTTGCTAATATAGACAGTGCTTCAGACAACTTTTATTCAGCCTTTACATACACTTAAAATAAATTCCTGGGGGCTTACCTGGTGGCACAGTGGTTGGGAGTCCGCCTGCTGATGCAGGGGACACGGGTTCGTGCCCCGGTCCAGGAAGATCAAATATGCCACAGAGTGGCTGGGCCGGTGAGCCATGGCTGCTGAGCCTGTGCATCCGGAGCCTGTGCTCCGCAACGGGAGAGGCCACAACAGTGAGAGGCCCGCGTACCACACACACACACACACAATAATAAATAAATAAATAAATAAATAAATAAATAAATAAATAAATTCCTTATAACAAATATGTATTTCATTTATTCAGAAAAAAATGATCTGTATTATATATATTTGTTATATGGTTTTATGTAGAAGAGGTGGAATACAGAAGTTTTGCTTCATCATTTTAAAATTAGATATATTAAAAGTTATTTGCCTCCAGGTTGTAAGGACAAAATATATTAAATCCTTTGTGCTATAGTAATTATTTGATTGAGAGACAACTGGAGTGTGAGGTTCATAAATATTTTATCCTTTTTACATGCTTAGTGGAGGTTTTTGAATTAATAAATGAATGGTTACTACTAGAGCTATGATTTGTATGTCAACTCACTGCAGAGGTTAGGATTTTGAAACTCCTTTGCAAGGAAGAGTGACAAACATTCTATTTTCAAATAAACTACCTTTGAAAATATTTGTGCAGTGATACAAAGCTCTTTGAGGGAGCTATCCACCTTCAGATTTCAAGCTAAATTTCACCATGAAAAGAAAAGACAGTGGAAGGCCACCAAGTAGAATGATCACATTACTTTGTCCTTTGTCATCCCAGATGGATTCCAACACCCGTCCATCTTCTGGTACTGCTGATGCTGCTTCGCAGCCTGGAAGGAGACCATGTGACAAAGAGCATCCTTCCTCGGAGCTGCATCTGTGACCATGGTGCACAGAGCATCCTTCCTCGGAGCTGCATCAGGTTCAGGGCGGTCCCTGAGGTGGGAGCACATCTGAGTGTGCCTGATGGTGGATCTAAGAGATGAAAGGGGCCTGAATTCTGGACCCCATGGGGGTTGGATCCCAAATTGAAGGCAAAGTAGGCTTCATTCAGGGCAGTGCTCTCAGACCAGAAGACAAATCTGGGCATCTACAGGGCTGAATTAAGTTTTCTCAAACATATTTAAAAAGTTAATTGCTGTTCAAGTATTTTCCTTTTGAAACCACCTTTTAACACTATTCCATATTCCTCCTCCTTTTGAAACTCTAGAAAATATTAAATTTCAAAATTCTAGAAAATATTACATTTCAGTATTTAGAAAACATTGAATTTAATATTCTAGAAAATATTAAATTTCAATGTATCGTCTCTCTCCTGCTAATTATTATAATTAGTTATTTACAGTGCTTCTGTGAAGCACTGTGTTTCTTCAAATGGCAATGACAACTTCTCTGATGCTGAATAATTAAAAGGACAGGTGACAGACAGAAAAGCTGGGCATATATTACAAAAGTATAAAAACATCGTAAGACCCTTGGTTATTGCCTGAAAAGGAAGCAATTTATTTTAGCAAAGCTGCAGCCCTGCAACTCTCAAAATTTGGTATGTCTAAGAATCATGAGGGGAGTTCAGTAAAATGCAGATACCAGGGCCCCATCTCCAGAAATCCAAAGTCAAGGGTCCTGAGCTGAGGCCTGGGAATTTACTCTTTGCTGAGGGCTCCTGGCCACTTGTATCTGATATGAGGAGTAGCGTTTTATTAGATTGGCATAAACTGCAACCATCCCTCTCCCCAAACTCAGGAAACAAGCTACTATGTTTAGCTGTAGTGGTTGTTTTAGTGTGAAGAACTCAATGGCCTGGGAGAGCATGTGGGTGATTCTGGAAACAAGATCGTGTAACATGGAGAAGTTATTTCATATGAGAAGGGTTAGGAGTTGAACACGCATAACCAGTCGACTTCAGCTTTCGGAAGGAGAGCTGGAGCTTGGAAGGACTTTCCACTTGGGGAGAGAGTTTTATTCTACATCCTCAAATGGTAATGATTACCAAAAACTCCTAATTTTAAATTAAACTTCACTTCTTGCTTTTCAGTCCCTAATTCACCCACGACCTATGTTAGAGATAAATGCAATTTAAAAGAAGGATAATTTTTCTCAATTTATCTCCATTGCACACCTGTCATATAAATTGCTCATTATGCTTCTTTGATAATAATTTTTTGTTTGTTTTCTGTGATTCTGTGACAGCACTACAGCTGACAAAATAAGTATCAGAAAACCCATCTCTAAAATCAGTTAATTTTCAAAAATTGCGGTACTTGAATGAAATCATTGTAGATTTCTCTGTAATGGGATGGGTGCCCATTGCTGCCTGCAAGAGTGGGTTGGGCCACAGATTTTCTATGCTGTTTGGCTGCAGTACAGAGATTATTGTCAAACCTTCCATCTGGCCAGCAGACCCCTTTCCTGGTCTTCTGACCTGATCAAGCAGATTTTCCTGGGGCTTTTTGTTTATTTGTTTATCCCCATTGGTGTTTCCTGGCCGCTGTTCCCTCCAGTATTCAGTTTAGGATATATTAGGGAAAAATAAAACCAAGGGAACTCACCTCTGTGTCCTTCCTTGCATCTGAGGACCCCAGCCATTCCTCTCTTAGAGACTCTGGTGCTTTTTCAATATATAATGTCAGGGATTTTAGTTTTACTTCATGGGAGGAATACATCTATTCCATTAGAAGTCTTTCTCTCTGTACTTTTGTCTCCAGCAATTTTCTACTTTTGCTTTTTATGTCTCCATATGAAGTTTGAAAATCTTACCTTTTCCCCCTTAATTTTTCCAAAATGTTGGTGCTCTTCCATTGTGACTGCATAACTTTCAAGATTAACTTAGGGAGAACATTCATTCCTGTTGAATTAATTATTTCCCCCAAGATTAAGTGTGCTTTTCCACTGCTCAAGGCTTCATTTGCATCTCAGCTTTGTCTCAAAATTTTCCTCACACTGAGCTGCACTTTGGGGTTTGGTTGTGTTCCTGGATGTTTTATAATGTGTTTCCTTCCATCTCCTCTAAATGCTTGTGTTTAGTGTGTTGCAGACTAATGATTTCTGTATATTAATTTTCTATCTAGGTATGTTATGAATTCTCTTGTCACTTATAATAGTATTTCAGTTGATTTTTTAATTAACAATAAACAGTCATATAACCTGCAAATAAATTATTATTTTACCTTCTACCTTCTGGTTTTTGTATCCCATTCCTTCCTCATGTCCCATTGTGTTGGCTGGTATATCCAGAGCAGTGCCAAATAACACGACCTTCACAGCTGAATGGCACAAGCTGGGGAGAGGATCTTTCACACTGTGTCCTTGAAAACACACTGACTTGCAACACAAGAACCCTTGGAGTGGTGATCAGGAAGCTTGATGGGCCTGTGATGGAAGTGTGCCAAATGCTTTCTCACTAAGAGGGGAAAAAGCAAGAGATAGCCTTTCAGGAAAGCATGTCTGTATTTAATTGCTTTTTTAAAAGAAAAATGGATGCTGATGGTTTAAGTGCATTTCAAAATCCATGGAGTTAATTTTAATCCATGAGCGTATGACTCAGTTCATTTAATTATAAAATTGATCTATAATTTTCTTCTCTTGTGATATCATTTTGGAGTCTTAATGTTGGCCTTATGTCTTGTAAAGAATTTGTAATATTCTTTCTTTTGCTAAGTTCTGGAAAAGGTTAAAAGTGTTGGCATGATCTTTTCCCTAACGATTTGGTGTAATTATCCAGTAAAACAACCAGAAAGTGCAGCTTTTCAGAAACCACGTGAGGTTGCCAGGGGGCAGCTCTCAGAACAGTTTCTGCATGTCTATCCTCACTTCATCATCCTTACCCAGTTCATATAGGTCATCACATTTATTTGCAGACAATTGATCAAAATAATCTCTTGGAATTCTTTTTTTAAAATTATTTTATTTTATTTATTTATTTTTGGCTGTGTTGGGTCTTCGTTGCTGCACGCGGGCTTTCTCTAGTTGTGGTGAGTGGGGGCTACTCCTTGTTGAGGTGCGTGGGCTTCACATTGTGGAGGCTTCTCTTGTTGTGGAGCACGGGCTCTAGGCACGCAGGCTCAGTAGTTGTGGCTCGCGGACTCTAGAGCGCAGGCTCAGTAGTTGTGGCGCACGGGCTTAGTTGCTCCGTGGCATGTGGGATCTTCCCAGACCAGGGCTCAAACCCCTGTCCCCTGCACTGGCAGGCGGGTTCTTAACCACTGCACCACCAGGGAAGTCCTCTTGGAATTCTTTTAATTTGCAGGGTTGTCATGCTCTCTCCATCATAATATGTCTTATTTTTAAGTATTTTATCCTTGTTTTCTTCTTATCTATCTGGATGGTAGACATTTGTATATTTTGTTGTTTATCACAAATAACCAGCTTGCATTAGGATTTTTAGTCCTACCCTTTCTATGATGATCTTGAATTCATAAATATTTTCACTTGTATTAACTATTGTTTTGATTTCCTCGCATTTATTTTGTTGTTCTGCTATTTAAAAAAATTCTTCTGTTGGCACGTAGCTTATTTATTTTCATTCCATATGAAAATTTTAAATACTGTGAGTATTATTTTTAAATAAATAAATTTATTTATTTATTTATTTATGCCTGCGTTGGGTCTTCATTGCTGTGAGCAACTGTGCAACGTATTGCTTTCATTTTTCTATTGCAGCATAAACGTTACCACAAGTTTGGCAGCTAAAGCAGCACAAACTTAGGACGTCCCAGTTTTCTAGGGCAGGGTTCTCGGCAGCTTGGCAGGTCCAGTGTCAGGGTCTCACAGGTGGGCCATCCGCACTTCTGGAATCCTCCAAGCTGATGGAGATGCTTGCCAGAACTAGGGTCCTGTGGCTACAGGACGGCGGGGCCCCGTCCTGAAGCCACTTGTAGGCTGTGGCTCCATTTCCTGATGCCTGGCTCCTGACAGTCCGTGAGCCTCACCCGCTTTGGGCCCCATGCTCCACGCCCTGCGCGAGTGGACACAAGAGTCCTCACTGAGTCCCGCCCTCATCACAACAAGGCCCTGGTCCGTCTCCTTCCTGGCTCTCTGAGGCTCTTTCCCACCAGCTGGGGATGCTTGTCCCATTGAGAAAGGCTCTTGGTGACCAAAGGCTCGATGATGTGGGTGATTGATAAATCTTTTCCTACCCTCGTGGTGGGTGTCATCTTGTGACTGATGGGGGCCTCCATCCTACTGGTCCAGGTGGTAACAGAGGGTGCTGTTAGCAGGTTGCTGAGTCAATGACCACTGCTGGGTTCTTTTTGATCCTGCTTTGGCAGTGGACAGGCTCTGCCGTCTAAGGTGGTTTGTGCCTTGAGCGGGCGGTGCTGCATTGGTCCAGCCCTTCCAACCCCCTATCGTAGCTTTAGCCCACTTATGTTGGGGGGTTCAGTAATCCACTGGGATTTACGGACAGAAGTATGGAAACAGGACCCTCCTCCAAGAAGCCCTGAGTCACGTCTCCTGGTCTAGAACTGTCTGTGTGTCTGTGCAATTTGACTGGGACGTGGGGTAGTTTGCGGTTACACGTTATTTGGTCAAACATTCTGGCTGATCCGTGAGGGTGTTTCTGGATGAGATGAACATTTTAATTGATAGACTGAGTGAAGCATTTGCCTCTCTCCCATGTGTGTGGCCTCACCTAACACACTGAGGGCCTGAGTGGAACAAAGGGCCGAGGAAGAAAGAATCCTCTCCCCTGCCCTGATCTCAGATGCTGGTCTTTTCCTGCCTTCAGACTCTGACTCACATGGGAATGTACGCCGTGGCCTCTGGGGCCTCCAGCCGACCCACCTGCAGGTCCTGGGACTTCTCAGCCTCCGTATCCAGGGGGCCAATTCCTTATTATAAGGAAATAGATATTATAAATCCTTTGCTTCTTCTTTTTTTTTTTTTTTTGGCTGTGTTGGGTCTTAGCTGAGGCACGCAGGATGTTCGTTGAGGCATGTGGGATCTTTCCACTGCAGCCCATGGGCTCCTTTGTAGTTGCAGCACATGGGCTCCGTAGTTGTGGCGTGTGGGCTTTGTTGCCCCTCAGCATGTGGGATCTTAGTTCCCTGACCAGGGATCAAATCCATGCCCCCTGCATTGGAAGGTAGATTCTCTACCTCTGGACCACCAAGGAAGTCCCATAAATCCTTTGCTTCTGTTTCTCTGCAGAGCTCTGACCAGTACATGGCTCTCATCAGGCTCAGGGGAAAACTCTTACCATGGGACCAGCTGCTTGTGTGTCTTAACCTGGTGTTGGCCTGTCAACACAGTGAGCAGGGGACAGACTACGCTCTGTGGAAGGTACTGGGGGGTGGCTTGTGAAAGAGCGGCCTTTCTGGGACCCTAAATGCCTTTGCAATGGCCAGTGCCTGTGTCCTGACCCTCAGGGTTACAGGGTCACAGAAACACCCTTGGCATCCTGTGGTGCAGCAAAGGGGTTCATTCAAGGCTGACTCAAGCCCAGGGTCCTTTAACCCTATAAAGCACCCACTGCCTTTGGGGACACCTCTAACCTTGACGACACTCATTTGAGGTTCTGGTTGAGTAGAGAGAAATCCTCCTGAAATATACCAGTAACTACAACAGAAAAATTTAAGAGGGAAGAAAGAACAATGAAAGAAAGGATGACACCTGGGTTCAGCAAGGAAAGCAAAATATACTGCAACAGGTCCACACTTTGACTCAGTTAGAAACACAAAACTTATTAAAAGTCTTTGCTGAAAAGATCAAAAGCCTCTTCCGGGTTCCTGCGCCCCCGCCCCCCGTGACGCCGATTCTGAATGAGATTTAATACGTGGTCCGATGCATCCAGCCTTCCTTCTGGGTCCACTTCAGTGCTCAGACTTACGGCGCCCCCTATAACTTTAGGGGAGCTCCTGAATACAAAGTAGAAGACAAAGAGGATGCTCATCCTAACCATCAGGACAGTCCCCATGGTTATGACATGCATGCCCCTGAAATCCCCCAGAGTGGGCATGGATGCTCCTATGCAGTGAGTAATGAATAAAAATTAAACTAAGTCTTTGGCTGGAAAGAACACAGGAGCCTTACAGCGGCGCACCGTAACCTCAGCACTGCAGCCCCTCGGGAAGGCCTCAAACACAGTGTTATTGAACTACTGACTGGGGTCCGTCAGCGAGGGAAGCTGTTCTGCTCCCACTGCCTCTCTCGGCCTCCCAGAGGCAGCCGCCTTCACCACTGAGCACACACCTGCGTGGTACCCACGGGAGCCCCCAGCTGGCACGGTGTTGCAGCAAGGTCCTACCTGCATCCACTGTTCAGGCAAGCAAATAAAAGGAGCTCATTGTCACCGTAAAGTGCCCTTTGTAACAGATATTTGTTTTCGTATTTCCAATTCTGAATTCGATCATTTATTTTATTAAGATTACAATACCTGTATTTTTGTTTGTTTTCATTTGTCTGGAATGTTTTTTGTGCAAACTTTTTGAGTTTCTTTGTTTTATGGCTATTGCTTATCTACCACTTAAAGTTAGATTTTACTTTGAATTCCAATTTGTCTTTTAGCATATGAGCTTAGCTCATTTACATTTTTCTTTTTCTTTTCTTTTCTTTTTTTTTGTGGTACGCGGGCCTCTCACTGTTGTGGCCTCTCCCGTTGCGGAGCACAGGCTCTGGATGCGCAGGCTCAGCGGCTATGTCTGGGCCACGGGCCCAGCCACTCCGTGGCATGTGGGATCTCCCCGGACCGTGGCACGAACCCGTGTCCCCTGCATCGGCAGGCAGACTCTCAACCACTGCACCACCAGGGAAGCCCTACATTTGTTTATATACAGTAGATATGTTCGATGTCATTTCTTAGCTTACATGTTGGGCTGTGACTCCTATTTTCATAGATTTTAAAATAAATTTTACATCAGTCTGGCTCACTGGATTTTCTTCTTTAAAATTCTGCTCTGTATTACTCCTTGCTCTAACGGTTAGCTAAGGCAATCACAACTTTTACTGATGCTGTTTAGATAATACCTATTTGTTTTCTACTCTATACAATGATGGAATTCATATAAATCTTCCTTAGTTAAAACCCTTGGGGCCACATGTTCAGAATTCAAAATTTTTAGAAGTTTAGAATGATGGCATAATGCTTACCTATGCATTACATACCAACATACAGAACTGAGCACGTTAATATTACAGCATGATCATACAGTGCAGAAAAAATGAGATTATAAATGGCATCCCATTCAGATCAAGTTTTGAACTGAATGATTATCTAAATAAGTTAGTATCTTGAGAATCAGGAATTAAGAATTTCAGAAAAAGGATTGTAGACCTTTGTACAATATCTTCTTCTGTTCTTCCCACCAAATGTATTTAACTGATTATGTTATTTTTCTTTTGTTTATCTTTATAACGTCAAATATACCTATATTTCTACCATAGGCTTAGCAGCATTTAACTATATCTCTGTCAGTCAGCTATTTTTAAACATTGAGAAAACCAGAGCTATACAGAAACTGCTACATTCTTTCTCTTTCCAGTTTTAGCCATTTTATATCATTTCTACATTGCTAAGATTTACAATTTTTACATTTTTTTTTCTGTAACCATAATTACCATATTTATTTCAGACTTTAGTCAAACAATTCACGTACTCAATTCTCAATGCTGGAATTTTGCCATAATAACTTAATTCACTAATTGGTTGGCTGAGGTTCATTCTCTGATAGTTTCCTGAAGATTAACTTGTAGGAAAAATGTTCCCTGGGCACTCGCATGTTTTGTTTTTAACTCCAGCTTTGTACTTCCACTATTGTTTGGCTGTGCTTGAAATTCTTGGACCATTTTCCTTTCCCTGAGGACTCTGGCCATTGCTCTGAGGTAGCCTAGGCTTGAAGAATGTATGTATAGCTGAATCCTGCCTTTCTCTTTCTTTATAAGAAGGGTAACATTTTATGTAACTGTTCAAATTACTGTTTTTAAGTAAATTCATGAAGATATTTTACTGTTGCTTGTTTTGTGTCATTTTACTCTCCTACATATACAGGGTTTATTTTAAATGTAAAGATTCCAGTAGTTCTTTACATCTGGAGATTGTTTTCTCATGGTTTATGAAATCGTGTTCTTGTTTCATTGTTCTAGGTCTTTCCTTGGACACACATGTATATTTGAGTTCCATTTTCCCCATTATTTTCATATTTTCTCATAATGCTTTTCCAAGATCAAAATATAACTTATATACCGTAAAATCTTCCCTTTTAAATTGTACAGTGAATTTTAGTATATTGACAAAGTTGTGTGACTATCACCACTCTCTAGTTCTAATTTCATCACCCCCAAAATAAACCCTATACATGTTAGCACTCATCTCTCCTCACCCCGTCCAGCCAGACCTTGGTACCTACAAATCTATCCTCTGTCTCGATGGATTTGCTTATTGTGGGCGTTATAAATGAGGAATACAATATATGAAATTTTGTGTCTAGCTCCTTTTACTTATCATAATGTTTTAAAGATTCTTCTATATGGTTAGATGTATTTGTACTTTCTTCCTTTTTATGGCTGAATGTTACTCTATTTATGCATGGACATACCAGTTTGTTTATTCATTCATCAGTTGATGCACATTTGGGCTGTTTACACTTTTTGATTATGAAAACACTACTATGAACATGCATGTACACATTTTTGTGCAAACATATGTTTTCATTTCTCTTGGTCACATACATAGTAATAGAATTGCTGGATCATATGATAACCCTATGTGAAGTGGTATTTCATTATAGTTTTGATTTGCATTTCCCTAAAGACTAATGATGTCGACCATCTATTCACATGCTTATTGGCCATTTTTGTATTGTTTTTGGAGAAATTTCTATTTAACTTCTTTATACACTTTTAATTGAGTTGTCTTTTTTTTATTGCTGAGTTGTGGCGTCCTTTATATATTTTGGTTACTAAGATTTGCAAATATATTCTCCCATTCTGTAGGTTGTCTTTTTACTTTGTTGATAATATCCTTTGAAACACAAAAGTTTTATTTTAATAAAGTCCAATTTATCTTTAAAATGCTTTCTTGTTGCTAGTGGTTTTGGTGTCGCACGTAAGAGATCATTGCATGATGAAGATTTATACCTGTGCTTCTTCTAAGAGCTGTGTGTCTTCTCAGGTCTTTCCTGGGCATGTGCTCTTATACACACAGCCTTCTAGCCTCCCAGGGACATGGCAAAGATTTTCAAACATCTATAAACCCCTCTTTCCCCAGCTTTTCCTTTTAAGCTTTTTGGTGTTACTCTATTTTTCCCCCAACTATTATTCACTGCCTCTGGTGGCTGCAATATTAAACAATTGCTTCTGATTCTTTTTGTCAAACAACTCCAAGGAAACTACTTCACACTGGATGACGCCCTGCAGGGCAAGCTCTGAATCAGATCAACAGCCTTGGAAATAGGGTCCTCCAGAGAACCATCAGACAATTAAAATAATCCCAATTCTTTGGAAATTCAGCTTTGAAGGAGCTCAAAGCCTGTTGTCTCTTCTCTAGTCACTGCAAGGTTGATGGTTTTCCCCACGATGGCAGGTGTTTTCAAGGCTTGTACAGACCCAGGGAGAGGAATATGGGAATAAACTGCCACAAGTTCACATTCTTACCAATATTCAGTCTTTTTTTTTTTTTTTAAATAAATGTTCTAGAGTGTTGCAAGCCTTTGGTTAATTTCCAAAGTTCTGAAAAAGTTGATTGGATCATTTTTGTGATTTTCCCATTGCTTTCACGAAAGTGAGTATTTTTGGAACTCCCTAATCTGCCATTTTCACTGACCTCACTGCCTTTGTTCCATGTAATGTGTTTGTTGCCATTTCATTTGCTTGCTTCTCTTTTTCTTGCCCTCCATGTTTCTTGTTGTTTTTGTCATTTTTACTCTCCTTTAAACTGTAACTAATTTGGTCTTGATTACCATAATGATTTTAATTTTTTCTTTCACCTGTGTTGATTTTGTTTCATCTCTTTTGTTAAATCTCTTAGCATCCTCAGCTCTTTTATCTGCTTTTTGATGCTGCTACAGAGGGTATATTTTCTTTTCTTTCTTTTTCCTTTCCTTTCCTCTTTCTTCTTTCTTTCACTTTTATTCGTGTCAATATATTTGGTCAAAAATTTCATCTGTTCTTTGGTAACATTTTTACTGGTGTTTATACTCTTAGACTACAATTTGTTTACAATACTCCTTTATTTCTTGTAGAATATTTCAGATATTATGAGTTTGTTCCTTTATATATTCTTACTCACTTTTGAACAAAGTAAGTTATTTCTAAACAAGTTTTTTTGGTTCATTTTTGGGGGCTTTTGGGCAAGAGCTTCATGTGTGAATTGTGTGCTCTGGGCAAACAGGAATTCTCCTTTATTCACCAGGTTTCATATACGTGTGTGTGAGTCCTTAAAGCCATATTCTCCAACTTAAAATTCTCCCTGCAGCACTGTTTGTGATACAAAGTATCTCTCCTCCACCCACGTTGTACCAGCATATTGTTCTTTCAAAATATGGCCTTTCCAAGTGATCTTTCCTTTGTCTGTCTCTGCTTTTTGAGACTCTGCACTAAAGATCAGGGACCTAATCCTTATCAGCCTCACATCTATGACAGTTATTATTACAGTCAACATTTGCTGGTCTTGGACCCCAGTCTGCAACATTTCTCAGGCACAGAGGTGATCAGCTGACTTTTTCTGAAATTCCTGGCACTCTTCTGAGTGTCTCCATGCACTTCTATTTCATCTTCACTAGTTTTTACTTTTTACCTTTCTTTCCTCGTTTCTTTGTGGTCCCTGTGTTTAAAAGTCTCTTAATTTTACTGGAGACTGCTTATTCAGTTCTGTTGTTTCTCTGTCTTGTTTACCTTAGACAAATTCTGGGAGGACTATTGTAAGAGCATGACTTCCCGTTGCCACTTTAAAACTGGCATTTCCATTCCCAGCTCATCTTAACTTCATATACAACTGGAACAAGGATAATTAATTTTAGAATTTTCAATAAACATATGCATTTGCAATAAACATATGCAATATCATCACACTAGAATGCGTGCTTAGAATACGGTTCACCACAGGATTAATTAATTGGAATTATCTGCTTAAAATATTTTGCTAGGTCCCTTAGGACCAATGATAATTATTTATATAACATCTTTTCCAGGATAGAAGTTAAGGTTGAAATTAGACATTAAGTGGTTTACATGAAGATAAAACATAGAAATCTAAGCTTATAGCACAATTTGGCTTTGGATTTATAAATTTATAAATTCAGAATGCAGGTGTTGAATTTTCACCTTTAACACAATCCACGTAACTTGGAAGAATTTTCTGAACTTTAAATCTCACTTCTCAAATCTTCAGGATAGGAATAATTAAAAACAAACACCAAAACTATCATTTGGGTTTATTGTAATGATGTGCTGAAATAATGTACATAAAGCTTCCAACACAGTGGCTGGCCTGTAATAAATACTTCATGCATGTTAGTTGATTTATAGTTAGCTATTTTAATATATGTAGAACATACATAATAAGAGCATGTTCTAACCAAGTGGATTAATTAGCTCAAGAGATTTTTAGGTATAGAGTTTTCTATTTTTTTAATGGAAATATTTTTTAAATGTCATAAAATATTCTGAATATTTGAAGGAAGGCAATAGTGCTTTATTTCTTGCTGAGGCATTGCTCATGTATCCTTTGATCTCCATAGCAACCCAATGAGGTACGCAGATCAGATGGGAAGAGAAATAGTAGGAATACTAATATATTTCCCCATTTCTCTGTATAAAGCAGCTTGTGCTGATGAGCCCTTACCAACATCACCTGAAGCTGGAGTCAACGTGGTGAAGAGGAGAATATTCTTGCTTTGGAGGCAGACAGACCCAGACCTGGATTTTTCAGTCATAGCTCTGAGACCTTCAGCAGGTTCCCTGACACTTCTCCAGTGGTAACAAGACCGTCTCATCCCAAAGATTGTTCTGGAGATTGAGAAAACTATCAGTTACTTCCCCTTATTCCTCTGTGTTTTGAGCTGTTGATGGTTCCAAGGCAAACACATTTAAGTGATTATTTTCTTTACTGCCCCTAAGACTAGAGAAGCCATAGTTGAAGTGATCTAAGGTTAGATAGATAGTGTCAGAGAATGTTAAGAGTAGTTCAATACTTTTTAAATGTTATTGGTAATGCAGCCTGGGAGCTTCCTGAAGGGTGTTCACT
Organism: Mesoplodon densirostris; assembly: GCF_025265405.1. Taxonomy (NCBI): domain Eukaryota; kingdom Metazoa; phylum Chordata; class Mammalia; order Artiodactyla; family Ziphiidae; genus Mesoplodon; species Mesoplodon densirostris. The sequence goes on from NC_082673.1 coordinate 1,771,085, forward strand.
CTTTCATGCCAGTCTCAAGAGCTGGGTGGTGTCTAGTGAATGCTGTGGAATTAATACACTTGTGTGTAAGGGCCAAGGTTCACTCAAGGTCATGACTAGGTTGATGAAGCACAACTCCCAGGTGCTTCTACGTAGACGTTGAGCCTAGTGGGTGGTGGGTTTCACCTTGGAATAGCTGTTGGTTGCTTCTGTGTGGGCACAGGGAGGAAGGAGGGAGTTCCTGGGCTTGTTTCCTATGGCTCCCTGACTAATTACCACAAACTGGTGGTTTAAAACAACACAGACTTATACACTTATGGTTCTAGGGGTCAGAGTTCCAGAGCTAAAATCAAGAGGCTGGCAGGACTGTATTCCTTCTGGAGGCTCTGGGGAAGAATGTGTTCCTTGCCCTTTCAGCTCCTAGAGGTGCCCCATGCTTCAGCCCTGGCCGCCTTTCCCTGTGTCCAAACAGCAGCAAAGTGTTGAGGACTCACTAGGTATCATCTGCTCTCCCTCTCTGCGTTCCGCTTCCAAGCGTCAGGACCCTTGTGATCACATTAAAACCACGCAAATAATCCAGGACAATTTCCCATCTCCAGGTATTTAACTGAATCACATCTGCAAAGTCTCTTTCTGCCACTAAAGTCGGCTATTTGCAGGTCCCAGGGATCAGGATGTGAAGATCTTTAGGGGTCATTATCCTGCCTACCACAGAGCTTGCTGGCAAAGATGAATTACCTTAGAACATAGTCTGGGAGCAAGGTTAGGGCATTTTTGGCTCAATGGCAAGTATGGCCAGCTGCCTCTCCCTGCTTCTTGGGAGAACCTCATTTATTTTCCTCCAAACAAAAGCTGTCCTGATCAAGCTCTGAACCTCATCATACACTTAAGAATCTGTGCTGGGGCCTCCCTGGTGGCGCAGTGGTTGAGAGTCCGCCTGCCGATGCAGGGGATACGGGTTCGTGCCCCGGTCTGGGAGGATCCCATATGCCGCGGAGCGGCTGGGCCCGTGAGCCATGGCCGCTGGGCCTGCACGTCCGGAGCCTGTGCTCCGCAACGGGAGAGGCCACAACAGTGAGAGGCCCGCATACCGCAAAAAGAAAAAAAAAAAAAAAAAAAAGAATCTGTGCTGGTAACACCCCTCACATTCCAATGTATTTCTTCCAGTGGCCCAGATTTACCAAGTGGTTTATGCTTAAAGGGAGTTTAAAGGCAGTTGGAAGCAATTACTTCCTTGCAGTACTTTTCAGGAATATAATACCTTGAAAAAAAAGAGGGGAGGGGTGGTTCTAGGGAAAAGAATGGTCTTTTAGGGCGGAGTCCTCTGTGGCATGGTCTACCTTACTGTAATAAGCATCTCTCACGGAGTTCTGGATGGCTTGTCAATTACCCTGTAAATTTAGCATCTTGCAGAGTGCCAATCCCCCATGGAAAACTGTCAATCAAGACAAGTGTGCCAGCTGTGCTTCTACATGCCTCCTTCTCAGGTTGGCACTTCCCAGTGATTAAATATTGTCATAACTGAGGATCTCTCAGCACTGAGTGTTCAAGTAACCGGGTAGGAAGCAAGCACTTTCAGGATTCCTGGGAGAGTCTAAGACCCGGCATCAGCTTCTCTGCATGAAAAGCTGTCCAGAGCACACAGTTAAAGTACCATGTTTTCCTTTCTGTGCATATGCCTTAGACCCTTTCAACCTCCTTCCTACTCGTATTTCATTTCGTATGTATGTAGCGTCCATGTATGTATATGTGTATTTCACTGAGTCTGCTCAGACCTGCTCACACACACACACACACACACACACACACAGAGCCATTCTCTCTCACTTTAAAAAGCAGTGCTTTTAAGGTCTCACTCCTTTTGCTTTACATCATAAAAAGACAAGGTCAGGTTCAGCTTCCTGTGGAATGAAGCATTTCTTTTCCCCTTATGTTAGGATCAACACCAAGAATTCAAGGAGATTGGAGTTTAAGGCAGTTAGTTTGGATGCAAATAGTAAATTCTATATGAGGCTAGTAATCATGTTTGTTTGTTTAGTGTCAGAGAATAAAGGAGCCAAGAGAAAACCAAACTGCTTTCCAGCGAGTAAGTTAACCCAATGGTTCTGCTTAATCTATCAAGAAAGACAAACGGTCTTACTCTGATCTGTTGCTTCTTTTTGCCAAAATGAGTTAACAATCCAATTACAAATCATCTGAAGTCAGTTTAAATGTGCTTTGCAAATGAAGTCAACACACTTTCAGTTTGGGGGGCGTTACAGGTACTCATTACATCCAGATGCCTTTGGACTATATCAACTGCTAACCTGTTTTATCTTAACCAGCCTTAAAATGATTAAAAGGAAAATTTCAAGGAATCTAAGAAAATCAAACTAAAAAAGCAGAGCTTAAAATGGTGGTTACAGGGAGTTGTAGTGTGGGGCAAGAGGAGAGATGCTTTTAAGAGGACAAACTTGCAATGGGTAGTAAATAAGCCCTAGACATCTAGTGCACAGCATAGTGAATACAGACAGCAATACTGTATTATAATCATCAAACTTGCCAAGAGAATAGAGCTTAATTGTTCCCACCACAAAAAAACTGATAATTATGTTACTTGATAGAAGTACTAATTACCGCTACAGTGGTAATCGTACTATTATATATATATGTATCAAATCAACATGGTATGCACCTTAAACTTACCCAACATTTTATGTCAAATGTATTTCAATAAAAAACAAATTGAAAAAATGTCATCATTTTTTCAATTTTTCCTTCCTTCTAGCAGAATTTATTTCCCTTTTTATAAAAACCTGAAAATTCCCCTTGTCTTTTCTTTCCCTTTCTTTTTCTTCCTTCCTCCCTCCCTCCCTCCCTCCTTTTCTCTCTCTCTCTCTCTCTTTCTTTCTTTCTCTCTTCCTTTCTTCCTTCCTTCCTTTCTTTCTTTCTCTCTCTCTCTCTCTCTCTCTCTCTCTCTCTCTCTCTCTTTCCCTCCGTCCCTCCCTCTCTTTCTTTCTTTACCACCTACTCTAAGATGTGCATTGTATTAGCTTCTGAGAATAGAGAACTGAAGATATAACTTCAGCCTTTCAGGAGCTCCTATTCCAACTATCAGTGGAGACAAAGGTTGAAAAACTAAGTCAGGCTACGGTGATTAATTTTACCTGTGAACTTGACTGGATCACAGATATTTGGCTAAACAGTATTTCTGAGTGTGTCTGTGTCCTGGATGAAGTTGGCATTTGAATTGGTGGACTAAGTAAAAGGTTGCCTTCTCAATGTGGGTGGGCCTCGTCCAATCTGCTGAAGGCCCGAATGAAACGAAAAGACAGAGGAAGGGAGAATTCGGCCTTTACTTACTGACTGTGAAGCTGCCATTGGTTCCCGTGGTTTTCAGGCCTTTGGACTCAAAATGAATTACACTCTGCCTTTCCTGGGTCACCAGCTTGCAGAAAGCAGACTGTGGGGCTGCTCACCCTCCATAATTGCAGGAGCCAATTCCTTATAATAAACCTCTTCACAATAAATCAAATCTATCTATCTATCTATCTATCTATCTATCTATCTATCTATCTATCCTAGAGCAGTAGGAATAAATCAAAGACCCTCCTTATTTTTAACTTCCACCTTGAGTTTTAGCCTGCACGGAACATCTTCTCATGTTGTCTTCACATCTCAAGTCTTGCTTCTCAGTGTGGAGGCTTGGCCTCTTCTGTTTCCTCCTCTGAGGGAAGCCATTCTTCAGTCTGTCCCCACCTGCCTGTTCTTTACACCTGTTCTCACGGGTCCATCCCCTCTTCTGGACTCTGTAATCTGAGCAGCACTTTTCCAAACTTCTCTGGGACAAGACAGTTGAAGGAGGGCTTTGACCTACCAAACAAAGTCCCAGTGGGATGCTTCTGCCAGCAGGAGGGGACACACCACTTCCTTAGCTCCTGGCAGGGAATAAATGGATTAAATGCATTTACACATGTTCCCTACATACCAGTCTGAGTATCATTGTTGATCTGCAGACACAGGACAGTTCACACACAGATTATTAAAGGAAAAATTTACTGAATGATCTTCAGAGATTCCAAGGCTCTATGTATAAAATAAACAACAAAGACCTACTGTATAGCACAGGGAACTATATTCAATATCTTATAATAACTTATAAAGGAAAAGGAACTGAAAAATCACTTTGCTGCACACCTGAAACTAACATAACATTGTAAAGCAGTTATTCTTCACTTTTAAAAGTATATGAAAAAATATTTTCATTCAGTATAACACTTGCTACTCTTTTCTTGCTTCCAGACAAGGATCTGAACCACTTGGCTGCATGAGAAACAAGACCTAAAACTTTCCTTTGTGAACTAATTAAAACACCTCTGCTTAGGGAGCATCTTTAATTTCACAAAGACCCGGTAGAAGCTCAGAAAGTTCAGAGTTTTTCCTGAGGTGGGAGCCCGCCCACCTTTTCTATCAGGTTATGCCATTTTCATTTCTTCCTCTCTCCAGGCCGGAGAGTCTGGCAGCTAAAAGGGTTAATAATACCACTGCCCAGATTCAACCTTCAGAAGCCAGGGAGAGGGGGTGGTGAAATGGTGATTTTCTTTATTTTAATGTAAGTGAAACACTTGATGTTACTAGTTTGTTTGAACTTTTCCAGACCGTTTACAGATAAACACTTTTTCTTTGGTAATGAATCTCGGAATAATTATATATTTCATCACTGTTACACATTACACACAGTGGGGTACCACTTTTATAGGATATAATATGAAGGATGACTCCTGGGGTTCCTGTATGTATTATATTATATAATCATTTATTTAAACATATTCATGTAGTTAAAAATGTATATTTAAAACATAAATAAGTAACAGTGGCAACATTCTTGGGGACATTTGTTAGGCATTAACATTTAATAGTCTTCAGGGTTTTATTTCAGTTTTTGCTGTTTACTCTGATTTGTTTGTGTTGTAAAACTCCAAATATTTCATAAAAGCATTGATCATGGGCCCTACTTCAGCTATTTTCAATATTTTAAAAATTACAGAATATGCTCAAGCCAAAAGCTGCTTTGATATCTAGAGTTTGTATATTGTCAAAAATAACAGCAGATATGATCATCTAGGTTGGAGAAGCTCTGGAAAAGATGAAGCCACCAAGCACAGACGAATTGTTAAGGGCAGTTTATGACACAAGATTGTGTGATACCACAAGTTTTTTTAAAAATGGACGTAAGGGCATGGAGCACTGGGCAGAAGCTGTGTTCTGTTAACTTTCGTTAAGATGTTGCACTAGTCCTTGAACTTTTCTGGTCCACATTCTCCATTTAGTGAAAGGCAGAGTTCACGTTTTAATCTCCAGTGTCTCTTTTATTCTTAGCTTCTCAGGGTCGTGGGTAGCTCTCCTGGGTGGAGAGTTTTGTGGAGATAGCCTGGAGTAGCTCATGGGAACAGGGGCAGGGGAACCTTCTCTCTGGGAAGAATGGGGATGGAGAAAGGGGTTAGGGAGGAAGGGTTGTAGATCCAAAGGAGTGGACGTGTTAGGAGTCAAAGCATTGACTAGACATGGGCGGAAGTATACAGGGAGAGAAGGGACCCAGTAAATGAAATCCATTTCTGAGGTAGGAATTAAATAAGAAGAGACATGAAGGAGTCAGTGTACAAGGTTCAAGTTAATTCTAGAGCAGTTTTGACTTGGAGCTGAGCCCTTGAGTAACTATCTCATAGTGACTTCAGATGCAAAAGTGAAGGATTGGCACATAAATTTCAAAGTATCTAAGAATCACAAAGACTACTTATTAATAGAGGATGTTTCAGGATCCCAGGAGCAGGGATTCGGATTCAGCAGACCCAGGGTTAGACTCAGGAATCTTTTCACATGACATCACATAATATCATAAATTGAGTTTAGAGAGAGGAAATTAGAGGAACCATTAGGGCTGACTCATGGGAGTATGAAATGCCCTTTGACCCAAAGCTGCTGAAGTGCTACTCATGGTTGTCATCATAACTTTAGTATTTAATGACACATACTCGGTTCTGTCCATATACACATAGCTCTGTAATAGTCTCTGTACTTCTTTAAAAGATGGTAACATTGTCCAAATAAGTTAGAATGGGGAGACATTTCATAAAGGTAAAGCAGAAATCAAATCATTATTTTAATATCCTTTGACAAAGTCTCACATATCAAAATGACATTATTCTCTCAAACTTTGTAACTAAATTAGCATGAACCAGTGTCACTGAGACACCTGTAAACACTCCTCACTGTTTCAATACCATTCTTCATCTTGTTTTTAGAATGCATTGTTACTGGAGCATTTACTAAAGCGCTGCCATACTCACGTGTATCTCTGAAATGACTTGATCTTTACGAAATAGTTATTTCTGGAATTAAAATCATGTGAAATAAAGTAAGAGATAACCTCAAATGACTTCAGGATTCAGCTGGTCCAATTTAGCAAATATGAGTTGATTTCTAACGGTATGAGGGAAAGATGTGCTAAACACAAAACAAAACAAAAATCACTGCTGGGCTCAAGTGCCCTCCTTCTTATCCTCTAGCCCAGAGAGTGAACCATAAAAGTATCACTTCTACCAATGACTTGAAGAATGCAAGGCTGGTGATCCCTGTCACGTCCTATTCAATTTCCTGTACGTCTCCTGCAAAGGTCAGGTGAGTCCCGGTGGAAGATTGAACAGTTGCCGTAGTCAAAGCCACTGCAGGAACACGCTGTGTCGCTGAGGGAGCCTCTGATTTGTGCTGCTGATCTGGCCATCTTCTCAGTACTCATTACCAATGGTAACATTGATGGAGTGCAGTTTTCACCTGAGAAGGGTAAACATTCTGTTACAATAGACTGAAGAGATGTCAATCATTCTGACATCCGCAGGAAGCCCTGCTGGTTCATGGACACTTTGCTAAATGGACATGGTGAGCAGGAAGTGTTAGGTCCTGTGAATGCCTCAGAAAGCATGCAAGTCAACAAGTAAACCCCATTAAGATGCAAACACTTCATTAGTGAAGATTAGAAGTCCAAAGATCTTAGGCAATTTAGGATAACCCTCTGAGGCAGGGGATGGCAAATCACAGCTCACGGGCAAGACTCTTATTTGGTGAATAAAGTTTTATTGGAACACAGCCATGCTCATTAACACATCATCTATGGCTCCGTTCAAGCTGTAGGAGCAGAGTTAAATAGTCGTGGCAGAGAACACAGAGCCCACAATAGTAAAATATGTATTATGTGGTCCTGTAAGAAAATTTGCTGGACATTCCTATAAGATAAATGACAGCTAGTTGTACCTGACATCTGCATTGGTATGAAATATTCAAAGCATTTAGAGAGCTTCTTTGGAATTTAGAGGTAGCATACAATGCATTTGGAAACATGGCTCTGGTCTGTTTGTCAGAAGATATAAAAAAGATTCAAGTTTTAGGAGGAGCTCAAAACAAGAATGGGCCCGATAGCAGGTCTGGGTTGCAATGCAAACTTTTCTGCCCCTTGCGTCATGGGAGTAGGCAGAAGACCCAAAGGTAAATCTAGAAATTCACCTTTGATGGATAGTGATGCTTTGTGCAGCTCTGATAGAACAATTAGCGGGAGCTCTGGAACTTTTTCAAAAGTAGCTGCTGCCACCATGCTACCGAAACTTGTGAAGACTGAAACATGGCTGGGTAGCCCAAGGAGAAGTGCAGGTGGAGCTAACCCTCATGAACTGGATATTATCAGATCCAGCAATCCATAAGCTTGAGTAGGTGTGGTGATAATCCATCACATGATGGATTAGGAACATTGGGGTCAGGCCCATGCGGATCTAGTGCCACATTTCCTCTGATGTACTTTCAAATCATAACCACAGCAACAGACAACTATCAACTGTATTTCCATATACAGGAAATGAACAATCTGAAAATGAAATTAAGTAAACAATTTGGGGACGGGGTCAGAGAAAATAACAAGCACGTCTTATAATAAGTGTGAGGAGAAAAGAATACATTACTCTCAAAATCTTTTGGACAGAAAAAAATTCTTTGAGTAAGAAGCGCTTGCAGATGCTTTTTTGTTGTGGTGATGCTTTGTTAGCTCTACTGAAAGCTGAGATAATTCACACGATGCCTATAAAAGAGCTGAGAAATGAGAAACGGCTTTCTTTGAATAAAATTTAGGTGTCAAAATTTAGACATGATGAGTGGAAGTCATGTTTATTTGGACATTTGCCAGGAAGGAAGAAACACTGCTAAGGTGAAATGGTTAAACATTGATTTTTCAAATCCAGGCACTTTTTGAGTAAAAAATTTTAACGATAATATTAACAGATAATTGGGAATCAATAGTTATATCAGTTGTTTCCGATTACATCTTGCAAAAATGGTGTTCCAAGTCATGTCCTAAAAAAATGTATTTTCAAATCCAGTTAAAAGGTAGAGATACTTCTGCTGGAATTCACCCATGATTTCAAATTCACTGTAAACAGAGAAAACATTTCTCTACTAAGGACTAAATAATTCCAAACTAATGACGCAATATTCTTTGTATCTCAATTATACATGTTTTAAATTTTACTTTATTTAAATGTATTTATTTTTAGAGTTTTGTTGAAGAATAACTGGCATATAATATACTGCACATAATTAAGATGAACAATTTGATGACCACTGACATGTCTATTTATCATTGAAACCATCACTTCGATCAGGCGAGTGAAGGTAACCATCAGGTAACCATTTCTGTCACCATAGACTAACTTGCATTTTCTCAGTTTATGAACACGGGATCATAAAATATGTACTCCTTTTAGGGGGAGGGGCCCTGGGTTTTTTCATTCATCATCATTAACTTAAGTTGTGTCCATATTGTTGAGTGAATCCATAATTCATTTTATTTTATTGCTGAGTGATATTCTTTTGTATGAATTCACTGCAGTTTGTTTATTCATTCACCTGCTGGTGGGCCCCTGAGTTGTTTTCAATTTGGGGCTGTTGCTCTAATAAATAAAGCTGCTATGAATATTTCTGTACAAATGTATTTTCCATCCTTTTGGATAAATGCCCAGGAGCAGAATGGCTGGATCATGTGGTAGGTGACTAACTTTTTAAAGGAATTTCTAACTTGGTTTCCAAAGTGGCTGTAACACTTTGCATCCCCACCAGCTCTGTGTGAGATATCCCCTTCCTCATTTGTATGGTCAGACTTTGAACACTGGCCCTTCTAGTGAGTATGTAGTTGTATCACATTTTGGTTTTCATTTGTATAATGACTAAGGATGATCAGCATCTTTTCATGTGCTTATTTGTTATCCATATATCTTTTAAACTCTAGTGTTATTCATATATTTTGTGTATTTTCATGGGTTGTTTATTTTTCTTTGGAATTTGAGAGGATATATATATGTATATATATATATATATGTTTTTCTGAATACAAATCTTTAATAAGATATATCTGTTACATATATTTTTTTTCAGTCCATGGCTTTTCTTTTCATTCTCTTAAGTGTCTTTTAAAGAGTAGAAGTTACTAAGTGTAATGAAGTCCAATTTATCCATTGTTTCATTTTGTGGGTTGTGTCTTGGTGTACTTTCTAAAAAAAATTTGCCAACTCCAGGTCATACATAATTTATCCCATATTTTCTTGTGAAAAGCTTTATAGTTCTTGGTTTTACATTTTGTTCTATGATAATATTCTGGACATCAGTAATTAAGAGGATGTTTTGGCAAAATAGTCAAGTTTTCCTGACCTTTGATTTAATTTAAGATACTTCTGGAAATGACTGGTAAATGCTGCCTATTACAGGCTTGGTTTTAGAAATACTGACCCTTAGATAGTGTAGCATTGGGTTTGGTTTGTTGTTCTTATTTTTTTAATAAATAAAATAAAGCAACCTAAAACATACTTAACTGCTTTAGGTTGCTGTGAGTATAACTGAACTAGTCAGGCAAAAACTTGCTAGGCTTATGAAAATAAACATTCTCCGAAGGAAAAATAATCCAAAGAAAGGCAATCAAAATTACATCAATATCAATATCACAGATGCTTCTATGATTTAATTAAAACAGAGCTAATCTATTTTATTCAGTTATACCAAATATTAAAGGGACCAGAATGATCCAAGTTGTACCAATAACTTCTTATTAACTTACTCATTTCTAAAATTTTGCTTAATGTAGTAGTAATGTACTCTTTTTTAAAATGAAATAGTCCACAGAGAAAAAAATAAATAAGGTCACCTTCTATTACATTCTAGGTGCAAATATGGACTTGGGGTAAAAAAAAATCATCTAACATGGAAAGAAAGAGACTGAATAATGTAAATGAAAATATAAAACCCAAATCGAGACCAAGGGACTAAAGTTTCACAAAATTCATAATTTTATGAAATGTGATACTACATGGAATTCTACTGGTTAATCAGACCAATTTTTTCTTTAGCTTTATTTTTTTAATTATCCTTTAATTGCCTTAGAAGGCATTTTGTATCATTATAAAGTTAATTAACTTTTAGTATCACGTAATTCAAAAATAGATGGCATTCTTTGCTTGCAGGAATATATTCCACGTAGTTGGAAAAATAGTAAAAACCACAGTTCAACTTCCACTCCTCCTTTCCAGTCCACATAGGGGATTATTTTTGGGGTTTCTAGTTTATCAACTCCTATTTAAAAACCAAAGGTATCAACAGTATCCTGTATGGTGGTGACTGGGGCAGTCTCTGGCATCATTTCCATCTTAGAAAGCATCAGAGCCTTCAGATCCAAGTGCCTGTGCTTCCCTTGGCACTCGGCCATCGTCACCCTGGAAGAGAAGGTCGTCCAGCTTGTTTCACTTAGACTTTGAGGAAACAACGTGTTCACCTAGAAGTTTTAGGCAACATGGGCAATTCTCTGCATGATGTGGCTTGAGCCACCTTTGCCACATTGACTCAATGGTTGTAGGACCAAAGCCCCAGAATGAGGGCAAAGCACAACTGGGCATGGTGCTCAGTGGGCTCCAAACCTTGTTCCTCAGACCACAGTCACACCTGGAGGATTATCAGAAGCACAGACCCTCAGACCTCTACCCACATCTAACAAGTCGAATCTGAATCTGCACTGCCCAGGATCTGCTCTATAACCTGTGTGGGGTGTTCTCACAGGCAAATGAATGGAAGAAGAAATTTCTTTCTGAGACCCGTCTGGCTTTATTAGGGGAGGTAGAAGCTATCTTTCTGTGACTCTTTCAGTGAGTCAGAAGCTGCTCAGTGTTTTCAAGGACCACTGGGCAGCAGTGGGGTTACAGCCTTGGGGCGACAGCCAGCATCTGTCGGGACTGTGGACTCTGAGCCTGCGCCCGCCCTCCTTCCTATGCAGCAGCCCGCTCCACGCCACCCAAGAGAGAAAAGTGGGGTTATTTAAACAAGAAATTCTTCCATTGCAATCTTTGATTAACTTGGAATATTTTCTCCCCCTTTAAGGGGAAAAAGGTCTAGTTATTTTCTTCAATCTATTTGCAGAGCATGTTTATATTTAATATAACTTAATATGTTAAATTTATATTTAATATAATTATAATTAATATAATTATAAATATAACAATTTATTTAATACACCATAGATATTTAAAGTATACCTTCATCATCTGACAAATTCCTACATGTATTTGTGTCTATTTTCAGATGCTCAAGGATGTTGTGCCATTTATGGGCCGAGTCCTGGACCACTATCAAGACCACTACCATGAAGTCTGTACGATTTTGCTTTTTTTTTTTTTTTTTTTTTTTGTGGTACGTGGGCCTCTCACTGTTGTGGCCTCTCCCATTGCGGAGCACAGGCTCCGGATGCGCAGGCTCAGCAGCCATGGCTCACAGGCCCAGCCGCTCCGTGGCATGTGGGATCCTCCCGGACCGGGGCACGAACCCATGTCCCCTGCATCAGCAGGAGGACTCTCAACCACTGCGCCACCAGGGAAGCCCCGATTTTGCATCTAATGTGTCAGCACCAGCCTCATTCTCTTTCACTCTCATTTCTCTTCTTTTGTAAACGAGTAACTTTCATATTATTTTATTAAGGCTTTCTCTCTCATAAAAATCCTATAGGAATTGCACTGTATTTTTATAAATCAGTTGGGGAAAAATGTGACATTTTACAATATCAGGTCTGTGTACTTGAAAACAAGATAAGTCTTTCCATTTATGAAAATTTCATTTATGGTCCACAAAGGGGTTTCAAAGTTTCCTAAGTTTTAGGGACTCTAAACTTGATTGTTAAGGTTTTTCAAGATTTCTATTTTATGTGATGGTACTATAAATTACATATTTTCTTCCATTATATTTTCTAATCAGTTATTGATTTTATAAAGAAAAGCCTTATATCTATATATTAACTTTGTGAGCAGCCAACTTACCAAAATGTCTTCTTATTTCAAATTTTTGGTTGCTATTTCGAATTTGCTGGTCATATTACGTTATCAATTAAAAATATTATTTTTAGTTTTATTAAAAGAAACTTCCTTATATTAATGTTGAAATCATTAGTAAAAATCACAGCTTAAAGTCTCAATTTCCAAAGCTAAAATTTAGTCCAACAAACTAATCACAAAGACTAAAATATGTGAGTGTGTTTGTATACGTGTGTGTTTGTATGTGTGTGGGGACAGAGGTTAAGCAATTCCGTAACTGCTTTAATAACTAAAAACAATAAGCAACATTACAAGTGATTCTTAAATAGAAAGGGTGTGAGGAAGTTTGAAAATTCTCCTGATTTCTGTGCTAGGTGGAACTCTCCGTGTTCAAAGCAGTGGGGCTTAGGCATGTAAGTGTCTTAGTGGACACAGTGCTCCTGTTACTTTTTGGGATATCAAACCACCTGGTGGTTTTAAAACAAGAGGAACAAAGTTCATTGACACTCTTATCTAGAGATGGAGTCTGTGTTCCCTTCCTGGAATCTGGGCTCTGTGACTGCTTGAGTAAGAGGATACAGCAAAGTCTCACTGTGCCTATTTCCAAGGCCAGGGTTAACGAAGCTGGTAGCTTCTACCTGCTGTCTCTTGGTGTATCAACTCTTGTGACTTAGCCCAGATCACACAGAGAGGCCACATGAAGAAAGGGCTCCAGCCACCAGGCCCAGCAGATGGACGTGGACCCCTGTCTGATGGGAGTAAGGAGGCCTTCAAGGAGACTCCACCCTCAGATACAAAAATGTGAGGACCCTGACTGAGCCCAGTCAACCTCCAGGAACATGAGATGCAAGGGTAAAATGATTATTGTTCAAAGCCCCTAGGTTTGGCGGGGGTGATCTGTTAATCATCAAGAAATAACAGGGAAGGGCTTCCCTGGTGGCGCAGTGGTTGAGAGTTCGCCTGCCAATGCAGGGGGCATGGGTTCGTGCCCCGGTCTGGGAAGATCCCACATGCTGCGGAGCGGCTGGGCCCGTGAGCCATGGCCGCTGAGCCTGCACTGTGCTCCACAACGGGAAAGGCCACAACAGTGAGAGGCCCATGTACTGCAAAAAAAAAAAAAAAAAAAAAAAGAAATAACAGGGAAAAGTTAGTGCCTGTAATAGGGATGCTGCTGTAACAAAAACCTAACACATGTGGCATTCACCTTGGGATTCAGAGTGGGCACACTCGGAGACAGTCTTGAGAGACTATTAGCCTGAGTCCAAATGGCCTGGAGAAGGCTGTCTGTAATGGCTAATGAAAAGTAAGAAAATGTTTTTTGCAAGAAGAGGGAAAGGGTCCCCTTGTCACATAGTGTTGGGAAGTTTATCAATGCTCTCACCTGCAACTGTGTGGAAAGCAGGAAATACCCCTAAGGAGGTCAAAGATTTAGCTCTGCAGAATATTGCTGGTTTCTTCTAGATGCCTATTGTAAATTTAGAGAGAAGAGAGATGAGCTAAAAAAGGAAAATTTAGGCTTCAAGCAAAATTAAAATCTTTTAAAGGATTCAGGATTTGAAGGGTTCAGAGGTAGTGCTCTTTTGTTATTCCCAGTCTATCCAAATGGCAAAACAAATCTCATATTAAGAAATTGCTTTGGGAAAAAAATAAAACAGAAGGTGAGTCTATAAGACCCCTTTTTAAACCTCAGAGAGATTTAAGGCAGCACCTGGTCAAAGCTTTCAGAAAGACAAAGGCCTCTGAAGGACCTCATGTGTGTGCCTCATGATCTTCTGTTTAAAAATACACTTGTAAACACGTTAGGAGGAGCTTTACGGGAGCTCAAAGTAGAGAAGGCACATCTCAAAGCAATTTGTCCTTGGACTTTTGTTCTATTGGCATAAACCCCAATACAATTAATAGAAAATTCACACAATTTCTAAGAGAATTGTTCTGATGGAAACTCCACTGCCTTGAACTTAAAAGCACAGGGAAGGTGCAAAGTGCAGAGAGGCCTTTGGAGCCCCAGCTGTTGATGGTCAGGAAGCAGGATGTGACTCCCAGAGAGAGACAGAAACAGAAAGAGACAGAGCCTAAGAAAGTCACATCACGCAGTCCTGGGCCCTAATCAAACCCTGGTTTGATTAGGTCTTTGAACTAATCAAGCTGGAGGCCCTTGAGCTCCAGACATGTTGACAGTGAGGTGCTCCTATGAGGCCTCCAGAAAGAGCAATTCTAAAAGTGGATTTAAAAAAACATTTAAAGATGCTGGAGAGAATCCAAGAGAAAAAAAAAAAAAAAAAGAAAGAAAGAAATAAAGAAAGAAAGCCAAAGCAGTGTTTATTCTCAGAAGTGCATGTGGAGGGAGTCAGAGCTGTGAGTTTCTGGCTTTTTGGTGTAAGGCTGCTCCCAGGGCTCAGGCCTCTGGGCCAAGAAAACTGCAGCTCGCCGTCCAACGCTGGGAAAACAGTTAACATTTAAAGAGCAAGTATTAGCAGTGAGAGACCGTGTATGGCCTGAAGGTTGAACTTGCTCAGAGGCGCAGAGGCGCTTCCAGGGGGCCCAACAAAGACGAGCCAGAAGCCAGGGCGAAATGCAACGTAAAATACAGTAACAGAAGGCTTGTGATTTTGCTGTTTTAAAATCAACTTTATTGAGGTATACTATAAAACAAGAATATGTTCTATTTTAAATATAGCTCATCAACTTTAACAAATGTACACAGTCTAAATCACTACCATCGACAAGATATGCAACATTTCCACCCGCCCAACTTCCTGTTCCTCCTTTACACTCAATGCCTCCCCTATGCCCACAAGGTCCTGGCCAGGTCTGATCTGCTTTATGTCACCATTGCTTTGTTTTTTTCTCAATTTCACAGATATACCATCGTACACGGTTAGTATTTTTGGGGTGTGGCTTCTGTAAGTTACTGTGATCCTTTTGAGATTAATGCGTGTCGTTGACTGTGTCAGTAGTTCATTCTTTTTATTCCTGTGTGTTTGTGTGCTGACATTTACTTACCCATTCATCAGTCTATGAGACACTGGTGTTTTTTCCAGCTTTCTCTCATTTGAATAAACATTTGGGTACAAGTCATTACATGGGCATGTTTTTATATCTCTCGGGTGAGTGGCTAGGAGTGTGAATACTGGGTGGCATGGAAAGTGTAGATCTAACTTTATAAAAACACAGCAACACAAGATGAACCACTACCACCACCTACCAAACTGCTTTCTCAAGTTGCTGGACCCTCTGGAATTCTCACAAGCAATATACTAGAATTCCTGTTGCCCCACATTTTTGCCAACACTTGGTATTATCAGGGCTTTTTTAGTCATTGTAATAAGTATTTAATTGAATCTCACTGTGGTTTTAATTGTATTTCCCTTATGACTAATGATGTTGTATATTTTTTCATGGACTTCTTGTCCATTTGTATACCTTCTATGATGACGTGTCTATTCAAACCTATTACACATTGAAAAATTTTTTTGATTTTATTTTGGAGGGCAGAGGATAAATGCACTAAAACTAATATAGAAATAACTTCCTGCTCTAATGATAGCTGTGCTTTTTACAGTGAGTACTTGGGATGTATAAAAATGTTAAAGTAATCTTTTTCAAGTAGAAAATATAAATATGTTAAACATTTTGAGCTGAACAAAGTCACCCAGGCTTAAACTTGTGCTTGTCACACTCCACTTGTAACTTTTCTACTGGATCCAAAGCCAATTGCCATGGACGGCGGCCTTTATCTGCTCAGTTAATATTGTTCAGTTCATGTTGGGAAAGGGCTTGGCCTGACTTATTGCCATGTTTTCATCATCTTTGTATAATAACGGTGGTCAATCCCCCATGTTTTGCTGCTAGGAAAGTAATTGGAGATTGAAAACAAAATTAACAACAATCCCAAAGTATCTTCAGAGCCCTTAGTACTTTACCCTGGGAGGTGACAGTCCCCAGAGGGGAGGAGAGTCTGGAGCACAGGGAGCTCTGGACCCTCCCATCCTCCTGGGGCAGTGGGGTCACTGCCTGGGCCAGAGCAGGAGTCCCGCAGCCACCTCCCTGGAGGAGGGGACCCGTGTGGCATGAGGAGGGAAGAGAGGGGCTGGGGCCTGCGTGGTGGGTGAGGGCACGGGGAGGAGGCTGGAGCTTGGTGCGTGCACAGGGCAGGTGTCCGGGTACACGGGTCTGAGTGGAGAGACTGGTGAGCAATGCACGGAGTGAGGAATGAACATTCATACGGGGCTACTGGGCATTGCACAGAGAGAGGAGAATGCTTTCTGTTATTCTTATTTTTTAAAATTTTTATTTTAGATTGGAATATAGTTGATTTACAATGTTGTGTTAGTTTCAGGTATACAGCAAAGTGGTTCACTTATACATATACATGCATCTATTCTTTTTCAAATTCTTTTCCCATTTAGGTTATTAGAGAATATTGAGTAGAGTTCCCTGTGCTGTACAGTAGTAGGTCCTTGTTGGTTATCTATTTTATATATACTAGTGTGTATATGTCAATGGACTGGGCTTCTTCAAATGCAAATTTATGAAGAGACTGAACCCTGTGGAGTTTGGCAATTAACGTGGGTGATGAGCAAGATGAACTATTTTGTTTCTCTTTTCCTGGTCCCTAAACACTATCAGCGTTCTCACTTGTTTCAACCAGCACCAATATATGCTTATATATATTTTTTCTATCTCTTTTAGATCTTAATTTCTCCACTGAATTTAAAGTGTGTACATCCCAATCCTGCCAACCATGTTTTGCTTTTACTCACTGCAGACGTGTCATCTGACCCACAGCTGGATGGAAGGCAGCATTTCACACTGGAGCTGTTCTTCCTCTGAGGCTCTGTCCCGGTCAGCCGGTCCCCATCGGCCGTCTGCCGAGGCCGGAATTCAAGGGACTTCTTCACCTCCGACCTCAGCCAGTCACCACATCTCCCCGGCTTTACTTCCAAGCCTCCCATCGCCTGTTCTCAACCTTTCGTGTCCAGGCCCTGCCCCTGCCTCCCCCAGATACCTCACCTGGCTCTGTCCTCCTAAAACCTCCCACCTTGGACAAGTGACAATCTTTCTGTGCCTCATTTTTAAAAATCTATAAAAAACAGAGACCGTTTACTCTAGTTTTCCTTGAAGGTCATGGTTGGTACGTGTTCTTTCAGCATAACTATTAAACGGCACCCCCTTCCCCTCTCAAATGCATGGTACATGGTGCTGTCACTCTAAGCACTGATAGTTCAAGTAAAAGACTTAGAGCTGCACCAGGCAAACAGCAAGCGCTCTGCAAACGTCGCCTGTTACAATCACAAGGGATTGTCACAATGTCAGCCTCTCCTGCCAGGCTTGCTCCCACCTGAGGTTCTAGGAGGTGCCATCCCTGCACACATCTTGATCCACCTCCAACCTCCCCCCCACCGTCCCCCCACCCCCATCCACACACACACATACACACACACACACACACTCAGGTAATACCCAGTCATCCTTAAACCCGCAGGCATCTTCTCTAGGATGGACTCCAGGGATGCTTTTTATGTGCTGCCTTTGCCTGCACATCTCTTTTGGAGATCACTGTGTTCTCTCTGTGTCTACTCCAGTCGATATTAGCTCCTTAAAGAGGGTGATTGCGTTTTGTTTCCTTTTGGGGCCCATGGCCTTGCACGAGTGCTGACCGCAGGGCAGACCCTCCAGACCTGCTGCTGCACTGGCCCCAGCGTTTGTCCTCTGCGCTGAGGAAGCAGTCGGCACCTCCCCTGAGCACAGGGGCGGCACGTGTGGGATTCTTCCCCATCCCCTGCCTCTGACTAGGAGTTTCCCTGGCAACCCATCTTTATGCGGTCCTCTAACTTCCCCGTTCCACCTCAGAACGTCTAATTTATTTTCAAAGACTTGGCTTCATGGCTAAAAACTCCAGGAGTCTGCCAATTTTAGACCCTCAAATTTGCAAGAACCACCTAAAAAGGGCCAGTTTGTTTTTATTTTTTCGGTTTAAAATACACTAAAACACAATCTGAAACAGAACTTAGAATGGTTTCTTTAAAGAGCATGTACCACTTAATGGGAATGAATTTGTTCTTTTAACTGAGATTGCCTGAGTTCACTGGGGGCTTGAACCAAGAGAAAGAACTGGGAAGCAAGAGAAAGAACTGCTCTAGCTGACATGAGCTTTATTTCCTATTGTGACAGAGAAAGTCTCTCGCCTTTAATTTTTCTGTCTAATACAATGTGCTCTGAGCTCCCCTATCCTGCTGATCTGATCGGGAATTCTGTGTCATCATTTAATTTGGAATTGCCTTCTTCTTCCTGCTCAGTTCCCCGTGGTCATCTGAAGGGGACCCTACCTGCTCTATAACATTCAGGAACTTTGGTCCAAGGATGGTCGTCACGGGTGTTACACTCTTGGAGAAGGTGGCCGCCTGCTCTTGGGTCAGCTTTGGGGAGAAGGGCCTTTCCCAGCTTCTTGGGCTGGGTGTTTTAAATTAATCCACAGAAATGCACTTTTAAGGCTCTTGCCTCTCCTGCATCCCGAAGTTGTGTGGTGGGTAGACTCTGTGATGAAAAACAGTAGCCTCTGTCACCTTCCTAATACTGGGAGAAACTGCCTCAGGTAGCTACACGCCCCTCCCCCCTCTTCTCCCCCTAATTCTAAACTTCTTACCTTTAGGACAATTCAGTTCTTTCTGAAAACAAGAGTTCTTCACTCTGAAGGGGGTTATGGAAAGAAAGTTCTAGAAATCCACATCTCAAGCCTGTTATATTGAAATCTCTCCTCACCCTGGGGTTGGGGAGGGGAGAAAAGGGCCCATGGAAAGAAACAATATTCATTTTTCAATTCTTTCTGATATTTCTATGTCAGGAGAGATTAGTATTGTATTGAGATACTAAATATCAGTCACATGATTACTTACTGAACACACGTGCCAGTGGTTTCCTTAACTATTTTATTTTACTTGTATCTTATTTAAGGTACATAACAAACTAAAGAAAGCGCTTATTTTGCTGGTGAATAAACTGAGATTTTAAGAGGTAAAATTGGCAAGACATCACAGGTAGTTGTCACTGGTCAATCCAGGATTTAAATCATGGCTTTGCAATTTGAAATCTTATAAATGTAAACACTATGGTACGTAGACGTCTGTTGAACTTGGAAATAACATATTTTTGTGTGTATGAAGTGAGTGTCGAGTGGTGGGGTAACAGCACAGTCAGCCCTCCTCATGGAGTTTCTATCTGCGGTTGGCTGAATCGCGGATGTGGAGCTCGAGGGTACCGAGGGCCGGCTGTGTTCACTGGACTCCACCGCTTTATGCAAGGGACTTGAGCGTCTGTGGATTTTGGCATCCCTGGGGGTCCTGGAATCGATCCCCCGTGGATACTGAGGGTGGACTGCCATGATGTCTGCACATTCCCCAGGCAAAGGCTTTCCCTCTTTTAGTGCTGAAGACACTGAAATTTGAGAAGGGGAATTTCCATTTCAGATACACTGTTTATATGTTTCTCAGCATCTTTCCCAGAATCTTGGGCATTATAAGCATTCAGTGCTTATATACGTGCATAAACAATATTTTTATTGAGGAAGTTTATCTTCACAAGTAAAAGTTACATTAAATGGTGGTAAAATGATAGACTTTCAGATTACTTGGATCTCAACAGAGACAGAGTTTTAATGGAAAGAGTAGATTTTTTTTTCTTTTTTTTTTTTTTTTTGTGGTACGTGGGTTTCTCACTGTTGTGGCCTCTTCCGCTGCGGAGCACAGGCTCCGGACGTGCAGGCTCAGCGGCCATGGCTCACGGGCCCAGCCGCTCCATGGCATGTGGGATCTTCCCAGACCAGGGCACGAACCCGTGTCCCCTGTATCGGCAGGCGGACCCTCAACCACTGCGCCACCAGGGAAGCCCACAGCAGATGGTTTAAATCTCCTTCTCTGGCTCAGCTACTAGGTAACCACATCCGAATTACTTTGTAGTTCTGAATTAAATTTCCAACTCTGTGGAATGGAATAAATAATTCTTGTCTATTAAGTGTTGTGAGGATTTAATGCTCAGTCCATGTAAGCTGGATGTATGGCCAGGGTCTGGGTAGCTGCTTTTATCTTTTCCTGTTCCTCCTGTCTTCCCAACTATTGTGCTCACAGGCAATCACATCTGGCCACTTGTAATCAAATAAATTCACAAAATAATCTGGGCCTTCATGTAGTTTTTCAAGGTGCCTGCATCTTCTGATAACACATTGTCAGTACGTGAATTCTACCTGCCCTTAGCCAACCCCCAATCACTTACGACTGAAGGCACTTTGGTTAGATTCTGGGAGGAATTCCAAGAAAACTGCAGGCCAGGGTCCTGCTGTCTGATGGCAAATCACCTGATAGCTGAAGGAGGGTAATTTATTTCAATAGCAAAAAGTACATAAGAGAAGTGGATGGAGTTTAAGCTAGTTGCCTATAAAGTGCCAAAATAGCTCACAGCACAGAGAGAAAAGAGTCCCATTTGAAGTTTCACTCATGCTTTTGTGGGAAGGATGGCCTTCCAGCTGGGTCTTGTCTTGAGGGAGAGGTCAGAAAAAAAGTTATAAAAAAAATGTAAAAAGTATAAAGGATAAATATATCTGTTATTGCTGAGCTAAAATATTCTCTATAAAAATCAACTTTAAAAGACCAGGTAAGTGCCAGAAATTAACCTCTGTACTCACACGTTTCACATTATCCCATTCAACACTGAATCCTTTTCCAGTCATCATAGATTCTGCCTACAGTGAATTTATTGGGCGTATGATCTAGACTCGTCCACTGCCCCAAACTAGACCCACAGGCCTGAAAACGCCCTCTGTGACGCATAAATACATCCTATGGGGTATTCCTGTAGGAGTAAAAATAATCAAGCTAAATTTCCTTGAAGCCAATATTGACGTTGAGTTTTCTAGACGCAAGATGTGTGGGAGGGGCTGGAAGGAGTAAAGAAGCAGGATGGGAAAGAACAGTGACCCCAGCACAGACGTGTCCCCAGCAGAGTCTGCCTTGTCCTGAGGCGGGTGGACCAGGTCAGAGCGGGTTGGGCGCATAATATAGTGTAATGTGATGTGAATAATACGAAGATCCCACCTTGAGCAAAGTGGGTCAGACTTGGAACCACAGCATCATGAACTGTGGTGCCCCGGGGTGTGAGGGGGCCTCTGACGTACACGCCCAGGTTTTGGGGGTGGGTGGGCTCCCCTCAGCAGTGGCGACTGTCCAAGGAGGGCTGTGTCCGGATCTGAGCAGCCCGGCCATGCGGGCCCAGGAAGGATCTGGACGGATTCCAGCAGCCTCCGTCGTGGTCCCCTCCTCCAGCCTCTTGGGACCACCTGCCCCTCACATTAGGTTCACTCTCTCCAGAGGGAGTCCGCCCAGGATTTCAGGGCACAGAGGCCAGGGCCTCCCAGGAAGAAAGTCTGGGGCATCCCTTGCCTTCACCCCAGGTTTCTCTTCTTCCATCTGAGCCAGAGCTTCATCCTGGAGGGTCAGAGCCTCTGATGAACATGCACTTGCTGGCTGGGGTTGCTGCACTTGCCCAGTCAAAACAGGGCCCAGGAGGACCCAGAGATGCCAGAGTGCACAACTCCCCTGCCTTCTTGCGAATGGCTGTGAGTGACTGGTCCTCTCAGTGTGGAAGGAGAGGCATGAAATCAGCGCATCACCAAATGGCCTTTGGTCTCCTCTGCTAATTTACTCTGGAAAACCTATGCCATCCAGTGTCTGAGCAGCAGTGGATTGTGATGATTTACTGTCACCTGCCCTCTTCCATCTCTAGTAGAAACTATCTCATGATTTGCTGTGTTTTCTGATGAGAAAATGGTAAAGAGTTCATTAAGCATTCATGGTGAGATCTTAAGGTATACCAGCCTTAATATCTTAACCAAGCAGTAAATGAGATAAAAGGGACAAAATAAAACTGAAAGATAATATCACTCAGGTTGATTTCCTGATTTTACATATTTTAGAGATTACCCATGTATCATGCCCTGTATATTTCATAGACTATGACAGCAAAATTTAATTGCTTAAAATGCTTATAAAAATCTGTGCTAACGTATTAAGTCATTTTGTTGGGGCTTCTTGACAACACATTTCCTACTGGAAAAATGTTCATGTTCTTTAAATCTCTGGGGAGAAAGTTACAGTCTTGCTCTGAGAGTTTGTCCTGTGCTCTGCTCATTCCAGGGGTTAATGTAGCTCGTAGGAGGGCCAGGGAGCATTTACATCAATGCCATTGTGGAGATGAAGTTTAACAGCAGTAAAACAGCATGTACTGTGATCAGACAGTACAGCACAGACAGCAGCTGCTATTTCAATTCCAGAGAATATTTAGCAGAGGAAATAATGCAAACGTTGATCCTGATAAGAACCCATGAGGACAATAAACATAGGTATTACTTGTGTTAGAAACGGAAACTTTGATGAATTAAGGTGTTGACTGACAGCCTACAAACGACAAGTCATAGAATTTTAGAGTCGATGTCTGTATCTTCTATGAAGAAACTGAGGTCAAGCTGGATCAAGTTTTGTACCAAAGCAAAAAGACTAGCTAATAGGAAGATGAGATGTTCTGGTTTACTAGTGCTACT
The DNA here is from genome assembly GCF_025265405.1 of Mesoplodon densirostris. NCBI lineage: Eukaryota > Metazoa > Chordata > Mammalia > Artiodactyla > Ziphiidae > Mesoplodon > Mesoplodon densirostris. Next base: position 1,794,011 of record NC_082673.1, read on the forward strand.
TTGCCCGCTATCTCTCCTTAGCAAGAGGTGGGCTCACAATGATGCAGCGATCACAGGTGAGACAGTTCCCTTATCAACCTGCCACTGGGCTGGTTTTTGGCCATGACCATGAACAAGTAATTTGGGCCAAAATCTCTTTTAGACTTAATTCTTAAACAACTTTATTTAGGATGTCTGGCATATGATAAATGTCACGTGTTTAAAATGTACCATTTGATAGGTTTTGATACGTGTGGAACTGTGAAAGCATCATCGTCTTCAAGATAACAAATGTCACAGCCATCATCCCCAGGAGTCCTCCTGGCCTTTGGTGGTCTCCTCTTCTTGTCTCTCCTTGGGCCCCCCTCCCCATTCCCACCACTTTAGATAAGTTGGCATTTTCTAGAATTTTATGTAGAGAGTACAATATGTATTCTTTTTGTTTGTTTGCTTGTTTGGCTTCTTTAACTAAACAATTATTTTAGGATTGGTCTCTGAAGTTGCTTGTTTAATGAATTTTTCCTTCTTACTGCTGAGTAGTATTCCACTGTATGAATATACAGCAATTTATTTATCCATTCACATGTTGAGAGGCATTTGGGTAGTTTCCAGTTTTTGGTGATTATAAATTAAATGGCTTTGGGGCTTCCCTGGTGGCACAGTGGTTGAGAGTCTGCCTGCTGATGCCGGGGACACGGTTTTGTGCCCCGGTCTGGGAAGATCCCACATGCCGCGGAGAGGCTGGGCCAGTGAGCCATGGCTGCTGAGCCTGCGCGTCCGGAGCCTGTGCCCCGCAACGGGATAGGCCATAACAGTGAGAGGCCCGCGTACCGCAAAACAAAACAAAACAAAAAAACAAAAAAAAACAAACAAATAAATTAAATGGCTTTTAACCTTTGTCTACAGGTCTTTGTATGTCTACACAATTTAATTTTTCTTGGGTAAACACCTAAAGGCAGAAAGACTGGGTTATGCTGTGGGAGTGTGTTGAATATTGTAAGACAATGTCACTTTTTTGGAAGCGGTCATACCCTTCATGGTCCCACCAGCAGAATGTGCATGCCTCATACCCTTGACAGCATTTCTTGTGGTGACTGAGGTTTTAGGCATCCTCATGGGGTTAGCGGTATCTCACTGTGCATGTTCAACATACTTTCATGTGTTCTTTGCAATCCGTATGTCTTTTCTCATGAAGGACCTATTCAAATATTTTCTTCATTTAAAAAAATTATGTTGGTTTTTTCTTTGTATTGAGTTTTGAGAGTTTTTAAATATATTTTGAATACAAGTTCTTTATCCTACAGGCATATTTTGGAGACACTGAGGGTTTGGTTCTAGACCACCACAATGAAGTGAATATGGAGATAAAGAGAGTCACGTGAATTTTTTGGTTTCCCAGTGCACTTAAAGTTACACTTACACTATACTGTAGTCTATTAAGTGTGCAATAGCATTATGTCTAAAAAATGTGCAGACCTTAATTAAGAATACTTTATTACTAAAAAATGCTAACTATCATCTGACAGCACAAGGTTGCCACACACCTTTGCTTTGTAAGAAATGTAATACCTGTGAAGCACCATAAAGTAGAGTGTAAAATACAGAATATAAGATATTTTTAATGTCACACAACAGTGAAACATTATAGCTTCAGTAATTCAACTGTATAATGAATATTTATTGTCTACGATGTGTTACACAACTTGAATTGCTAAGATGAGTAGAAAAGTAGTGTAATTGAGCGTTTATAGATATTACTATAGAAATATATATTGCACGTATTGATGCTACAAAACCTAGATGGAACCAGGCAGTTTATTTTATAAAAAGAAATAAAAACAAATGAAAGTTACCTTGACTGGAAAGAAAGCAGTAAAACTATCTCCATCTGCAGCTGCTATGATCTTGTACAGGTAAAATCCCAAGGCAACCATACACAAACAAAAACAGCTACGAGAGTCAATAAGGGTGTAGGATACTCAGTCAATATACAAAACTCAGTTGTACTTTTATACACAAGCAATACGAAATTTTAATCAAGGAAATGTTTTCATTTACAATAGCCTCAAAAATAATAAGATACTTAAGAGTAAATTGAACAAAACAAGTGCAAACTGTGTCCACCTAGATGCCCTTGTGCGGGGGAGGGAGTGATGTAAGCTTTAGGAGGACTTTCATCTTGTAGACACACGAGGAAGATGCTTACGGCTGCAGGGAAGCTATTTACTCCTCGGGGGTTTTAAGAGCAATTCGTTCATCTGAAATATAGATAGAATGTTTCTATTTGATATAAATATGTAAATTAATTAAAGTGAGATGTTAATGTTCCCAATTTTCACGTATGTACTTTTGTCTGAGAGTATTTTAAGGTTCTACTAAGTTCCCACAGCACTCAGAAAAGAAAAAAATCACACATGATGATTATTGGATACTTAGAACTTCCAGGTTCAAATGTGACAAAAATCACTTAAAAAATAAAAAAGACATGGTGAGGCCTTGAATTTTTTAGTTTTCTTTTGTTATTGCTTCAAATTCTAAGATCCAAACTTTGCTTCCTGATTGATAAAGGCTAAAAACAATTAAGGTAGATTCTTTTAGAGCATATTATAGCATCACTGCCTCTGAATGGATTTCAAGTGAAATGTCTCAAGTACAGGGGTTATCGTAGTATAGACAGATGTTGATATTTCATAATATCAAGCTCTATGGTACATTTAATTCACTTTGTATGATAGTGGAAAAGTTATGACATTTCATCTGTTTTATAAATAATTTCCCACAAGCTGAGAACCATTTATGGTAATAAGTAAATATACACATACATATGTAATAAAAGCTATCTGATATTATCTGGGAATAATACTTCCTAAAGAGCCATCTTTCAGAATGAACAGGGATTTTCCCCTTTAAGCTCTGAAAACAAAATAAGTAAAAACTCAAGTAACCCAACCATATTTAGAAAAAGTTTTCCAAAATTATTTCATAGTTCTCTGACTCCTTATGTCACAGAAAGCTCTTAAAATTTTGTCCTCATAAGAAATGTAAATTATTACGTTTTGAGCTTAAACAAATTAATACTTCAAGTATTATTAGAAGTAACTATCAAAACAAATCCACATAGAACCAGACCAAACTCTGGTAGCACTTTTTCAATAAAGTATGTGGACTTTGTGGCCTGAATGTTTACTTTTCATAATCTTTTCCCTACTTCCAGATTTCTAACTGCATTTCTAATGGGCCAGCTGGCCCAATGGCTCAGGTGTCTGCCCTTTGGGAGCTGCAGGTGACCACCCAGCCTCCCCAAATAGTGGGCTGCTCCATCCATGGCATTGGCGTGAGGAAGGTCCCAGCACTCAAAAAGCTCTTCATTTTTTCCCCAGCTCCTGTTAATATTTTTAAATTATTGTTTCATAGAGAAACTAGCTACAGTGAAAAATGTTAACACCAAATTATCGAGTTTATGAGCATGGAGTGGGAATAAAATCACTTTGGAGCAAATGTAAATATAAAAATTTGGGGGAATACCTTAGACTTGGATTAAAAACCTAACTGCTGACTTGCCCTGCTTGGAGCGTCCTCACATGGATGAGAACTTGATATGTAATTGCTCCAAACACATAGCACAGGGCTCCAGACACAACTGGCTTTTGAAAGCAGCCCAGTGCACAGGAAAGTCATATGCTCTCAGGGGCAGGTCTGGGAATCCTCAATGGAAGTTTTAAAGGATGGAGATGTGGGCTCAAGGAAGAAAGGAAAGTCTAAGGACAGATATACGGTAACAAGTGAGTAAAACATTTGGGAAGACGTGGGAGTTGGGGACAGTAACTGTTGAGCAAGGCTCCATGTCAGGGGCTTGCTTCTTTTCCCGGGGATCTCTGACCAACTTTCCACCGATACCCCGTAGGGCATCAACAGAGAGAATCCATCTCCACGTGTTTGGCAGGTACCAATGGCTTTTCTCCCAGGAGCCCTGGAGAGCACCTGTTAATAGCTAAGGAGGTGGCCCGGTAACGGGAGTTCTAGTAACACACAAACCAACAAGCAAAAACAGATGATGGAGATTCTGTCTATAAATTTATACCTAGAACATTTGCAGACAGAAAAACTGAGAATTCACTGCAATTAAAATAAGGCTAAAGTCAAAGATGTGACCACGTTAATGCAACAGCTGTGGAACATAGGGACTGTTTGACAAACTCTTCTCTCTAAGAGTTTCAACAGGTCCTGAATAAGATGGGGCAAGACTGACCACCTCACCGCCTATAGCATATGGATAGAGATGCATTTATATGTAGTCAGTTCACCTGTGGGCTCAGGCATTTGAGACTGATCTCTTCTGGAAAACTGTGGTCTGAGCTGTGGTGTCAGATGGGCAAGTAGGTGAGCAGGTGTCTACAGGTGGAGGCTGGATGGCCCTGCTCCCATCCTGGGGGACGTGGTTTTCCTCCTGTGGATTGCAGATGGTCCTCTCCCTTCAATGTTTGTGGAGGTGAGAAGCCAGGGAAAGTGAGGAACCAGGATGAACAGTTCTTTCCCAGCCTTTCCCAGCCCCGTGAGGTGCCTTGTGGGAAAGGATAAATGATGCTGTGCTCAAGGATTCTAGTCTCTGTGATCCCTTACAGCTTCTGTACAAATCTTTGCATTGGAGAGGACATGGAGTTGGGGAAGAATCAAAGCTATTTCCAGAACGTTAGGAATAAACTAAAGAAGTATGAGTTTCAGGGTGATTTTTTTTCTCTTTAGGTAGAAGATACATAGAAAATTTCCAGACAAGGTAAGCACACTGGGCGTTCTGACCTACTTCTTTGCAAAACACACACACCCCTGCATAATTAGACTGCAGGGCGCCCGGTGACCTTGCAGAAGGTTCTCAGAAGCAGCTTGGGAACTGATTACTTCCTGACCCAGATGAGTGCCCTGGTTCCTTTAGTCTTCACAGAATTCTTAGCCAGGCTGCTCAACAAATGAATGCGGATGGTGGTGACGCCAGGACTGAGGATCCACGAGCCGAGTGCCCACTGACCTCCAGTCCTACACCTATTAACACCCTGCGGGCCCCAGAATTGTGCTCAGGCTTACTTATCTGTATCCTAATCAGGAGGGTATTGAATGCACTAAAGCAGGATCTAAGTGCTCATAACCATCTGACTCAGGAGAGGATTTAAAAAGCACAAATGACATCACTGGAGAACAGTTATGGGCCAAACCTGTGTCACCACGTATAAGGTAAGTGGAGGTTCAGAGCAGGGAGAGGCCCTGCGGGCTGAGCCCTTGCAGGTACTGCAGACCCTCCCTGGGTCAGCCTCCCCTGATTCTCACGCCCCAGGGACTGGCCCACACTTCTCCATAGTAAGCAGATTGTACTGCCCAGTGGATTTGTTCAGGTTAACCTGCCGTGAAGATCTGGGCCACTGAATTCTTTCTTTCGTTGTGTCCTTTACCCCTTCAAGTGCTCTATCAGGTCAGTAGAGGAGACGGTGCACTGAAGAGGGTCCAGTGAGGGCCCCAGGCTCACACACATCCCCCCGCTGGTGTCAGCAGGACAGTGAGACCCAGGTCTGCCCACCCCAGTCCCACCCTACCTTCTCTCAAAGCCTCTAATCATCTGTCTCCTTTGGGCCTGAATCAAGTCCTTGCTCATCTAAGGAGCTTTTCTACAACTGCTGATGAGGGTGCACCCGACTCTGTCTCCAGGCTTTAAACTTTCCTGCTGGGAGGTCTTGGATAATCACTATCCTATTCTGAGATGCCCTTTGTCACTATAAAATAGTGACATAAAATAGGTAAATGAAGAAAAAATAAAAAACCCAGTCATTGTAACTTGTTGTCACAGTGAAAAATAAAGGTGGAATCACAATTGTAAAATCCATGTCCCATTCTGCATTTCCAAAGTAGCTCTCAATTATATTCAAGTTGCCAGGATCCAAGTCATGGAGATGGAATTAAAGAACAAAAAAGTATGGGGAAAAAAGAAGGGAAAAATGTGAAAGTAAACGATTTGTGCAGAATTTTGGAAGGGAGCTTCTTTTCCTAGCCATGATCACAAAACTTGGGGGTTCCCCCCAGGCCCATGGATAACGGAGTAAAAATTTAACATTGTACTAACGCATGTAAGATCTTTTGTTACTTGACCTCAACTTTCTTGGTCTGAGTTTTCTCTCATTCTATACCTTTTATCTCAGAGTGGTCACTGCTCCCCAAACACCCAGTTTCTCCCTTCTCTGCCTTTTATACCCTCTGTTCTCACCCTGCGAATATTTGCTCTCCATCTCAGTTTATAATCTCCAATCACACTTGCAAAGGGTTGTCCAATTCTAAATCCTAGACCATTCTTTTTAGGGGAATTAACCTTACTCTGGCTAATGTCTTGATTCAAGCACTCTCAAAATAAGTAACAGAAACTGATTTGAACAAAATCAAAACCAGGGACTTTATTAGAGAAATAGTGGACATCTGAGAAAATGCAGCCAGATCTTAGAAAAGAGCCAGAAATCTGAAATTATGAGTCAGGGACACAGGTGTGCTCTCTCCATTCCTCTTGTCCACTTCTTTTTCCTTGGCTAGAATTTTCAGCAATAAAATGTCGGTTTTATATATCTTTTTGAAGTATAGTTGATTTACAATATTTTATTAGTGTCATGTGTATGGCACAGTGACTCAGCATTTCTACAGATTATGGTCCATTGCAAGTTCTTACAGGACAATGGCTGTAACCTCTGTGCTGTCCAGGGTCCCCTGTCCACGTTCCATGGCTACTGCTCTGTCCACAGCACGGTGACAAGGCAGCAGTTGATCACGTCATCGCTCCAGTTGTCGCATCTCTGTCAAGAGATCAGTTCACACTGTGTCTGAAGTCTCTTAGTTCTAATTTCAACTCCCAAAGAAAGGACTGTAATTTGGGTCAAGTCCAATCAGCTGTTACCATGGGTACAGGTCACAGTGCAGACACACATTTCTTTGGGGGATGGTAGTTACTATTGGTACAGGACTGAAAAGCTGCCCCAGGTTCTTCAGTGGAGAGGTCGTCTTTTCTTTCTCTTCTAAACCACAAAAAGCTGATTTAGAATAAGGTTTCTTCTGTTTTCTAGAATGGCGATACTGATAGTAGGAGAACTTGATGGTTTAGTGCTTGTCATTGCTGTAGTTCTCACTGCGGTGGCAAACTCTGATCTCATTACTGCCACCACAGTTTTGCCTTTTCCAGAAGCTCATCTAGTTGGAATCACACAGTCTGGACCCTTTTCAGACTGGCTGCTTGCACTCAGTAACATGCATTTAAGTTTCCTCTATGTCTTTTCATGGTTTGATGACTCATGTCTTTTCAGTGTTGAATAATGATCCGTTGTCTGGATGAACCACAGTGTATCCATTCACCTACTGAAGGGCATGTTGGTTGCTTCCAAGTTTTGGTGTTATCAATAAAGCCACTACAAACATCCACGTGCAGGTTTCTGTGTGGACATAAGTTTTCAGTTCATTTGGATAAATACCGAGGAGCATGATTGCTGGGTCATATGGTGAGAATATGTTTAATTTCTTGAGAAACCACCAAACTGTCTCCCAAAGTGGCCACACCGTACTGCATTCCCATCAGCAGTGGAATTCCCATGAGTTCCTGTTGCTCCACATCCTCACCAGCATTTGGTGTTGTCAGTGCTCTGGGTTTTGGCCATTCTCATACGTGTGTTGTGGTATCTCATTGTTTTAATTTGCATTTCCCTGATGACATATGATGCTTATTTGCCATCAGTATATCTTCTCTGGTGAGATGTCTGTGAAGGTCTTTGGCTCATTTTCACATCTGGTTGTTGGTTTTCTTATTGTTGAACTTCAAGTGTCCTTTGTATATTTTAGAAAACAGTCCTTTGTTAGATATCTTTTGCAAATATTTTTTCTCATCTTGGCTTGCCTTTTAAGTCTCTTGATATTGTCTTTCACAGAGCAGAAGTTTTTAATTTTGATAAAGTCCAGCTTATTAATTCTTTCTTTCATGGGTCTTGTCTTTGACATTATATCTAAAATGGTATCACCATATTCAAGGTCATCTAGGTTTTCTCCTATGTTATCTTCTGGGAATTTTATAGTTTTGTGTTTCACATTTAAGTCTATGATCCATTTTGGATTATTTTTTGTAAGGGGCATAAAGTCTGTGTCTATATTCTTTTTTTTTTTTTAATATGTGGACGTCCAGTTGACTATATTTATATGGAAGGATATTTTTCTGGACTCTCTTTTCTGTTTCATTGGCCTATTTGTTTGCTCTTTTACCTATACCATGATAAGTAACTTTTACGTATTTAAACATGTAGATGTATTTCAAAGATGTATATACAATACAGAGAAAAATAGCTGATCTTGTTTAATTTTGAAGGTGACTTGAGGTAATTAAAGCAGTTTTGAGAGCTTCAGTTTTTTTTTTTTTTTTTTTTTTTTTTTTGTATTATAAAGCTTTACCTGAAATAAAGCATGATATTCTCTCCTCCATATTCTGGATCATTATTTAAAAGTGTGATACTAGGGGAGCATGCAGATGCTTGTTGAAGATGGAATCCTTCCTCCCTATGTCCCATGGAATATTCGCTTTATCAATCCATTCCTAAATATGAATAGGCTACTTAGGCAGGGAGTGAATTATTAAGCTGCAGTAATTTGTTTCCATCACATGGTAGATAAGTAAATCCTCTTCTAAAAATTATGCAAAGTAATCATACTGCTGTCCTAGAGCATGTAGTGTGTGTGGTGTTCATACATAGGCATGTGACACACAGGGAAGCCATGGTGACACATTTCATAGTTCGTAACTTTAAAATATTAAAAAAAATTATATTTTTTAAATATAAAAAATGTCAGATTTCAAAACGAGACCTGACCATAGGATTTATGTTGGTAACTGAGCAAGAATCTTCCTTAGGAAAGGGCAGCTCAAATTGCTAAGAATGAATCTTGATATCAGGTTCATCATGGGTTGAAAAGAATTAGGTTGTTAATGTTCCTACTTCTAACGGTACCTGTGATTTACAAAACTTACAAAATGTTCCGTGTCGGGTGTAAGTCCTTTAAATATATTATTTCCAACACCTCCATCAGTCTTGCGAGTGGTTCCATTAATCTTTATTTTACAAAAAGGAAGTGGAGGCTTGGAAAGGCTTAATGATTTGCCTGTCTCATCAGATGAACAAGCCTGATGCTCAATTCCATTCTGCTGGTGTCCGGTCGGAGCTGGGAGTCCACCCACACCCAGGTCTCCATCACCTGTGTGTCTCCAAGTGCAGAGTGACTTCGGAATTGCACAGGGCCAATCTCCTTTCATTTTTGTGGACAGCCCTGTGAGACCAGGAGTCTCTCCCTACCCCACCGTCCAGGGACCACAGCACCTTCTGCTCCAGGTCCACCAGTAGAGTTGAGTTGACCAACAAGGCAGCCTTGGTCACATTGATGTACCTTGACTGTCCACGGGTGTTAGGAAGGATAGGATACTTCAGAACATGTGTCCCTGTTCCTTACAGGTGCCTTGGGTGGTCACATCTTCCAATCCAGCTGCCACAGTTCAGGTGGGTGACTTCCTGTGACCAAAGCAGAGGTGCCTTCCGCAGCTTAGAACCGCTGGAGTACTTAACGCGCCTGCATTTTCTGGATCATTTGGGATCGATAATAATGACATAAAAGTTCTGGGAGTTTTACAAGGGCTTCCCTGGTGGTGCAGTGGTTGAGAGTCCACCTGCCGATGCAGGGGACACAGATTCATGCCCTGGTCTGGGAAGATCCCACATGCCACGGAGTGGCTGGGCCCGTGAGCCATGGCCGCTGATCCTGCGTGTCCGGAGCCTGTGCTCCACAACGGGAGAGGCCACAACAGTGAGAGGCCCACGTACTGCAAAAAAAAAAAAAAAAAAAAAAAAAAAAAAAAAAAAAAAAAAGTTCTGGGAGTTTTATGAATAAGAAGCTAATTAAAATTTCATCCTGTGCTTACCTTGTATGTTCTGTAGACTATCCTTTAATTATAAGTCATCATCACAGACTAACTTAGGTGTCCATGCATCTTACATTATTAGTGATTTCCTAATCTTTCATGTGCTTTCATAGTGTCGGTGTTATAAGAGCATTTTATGTAGACATTTTGTTTTAAAATGCATTCTTTTATTTATCCAACAGATGTCTACTGAACATCTATTTTGTTCTAAGCCCATAGTTCAGACCGTGGGGAACAGATACACCCAGGATAACCCACTTCTGACTCCAAGTTTCTGTGGGCACCTCTGCTCTTATCCACGAGTCCCCGTGGAAGACAGCTCCCTCCACGTTCAGGCTGATCCTTCCTCCCCTCCCCAATTGTCCCTGCGCTCCCCAAGTTACAACTTCTCCTTCCTCCCATATGTTCTGTCTCTTGTTACTGGGATCTGCCCAGGCTGCGAGATGCTCTCCTGTCTCTTATTCTAAAGCCCATATCCACATGAGGATTGTTCCTCTCTAGTTCATTGCTGTGTGCCCATAGCTCCTCAATAAGTATTTATTGAGTTTAAGATAGTATACCTCAATATAATGTTACCTAAATTTTTACCAGCTTTTTTCAAGGTAGATTGATTACTTGAACTCTTTGAGGGCATGGACATAATGAATTTGGTTTTGTGTTCCCACTTTCTAAGTGGATTCTAGTCACAGAGTAGGCATTCAACAAATATTTTTCAAATGGTTGCATTTGGATTATTACTCACTTTAAAATATTCTCCTTGGCATGACATTATGAGCCTGAATGCTGAAAAATGAATCAATTCCCCGCAGCTACTCTTGGACTAGAAATGTACATCATGTAGTTACGCTTTTCCTCCAATAAATTATAACTGAGTGCCATGAGAACAGGACACCTACTTGCACTCAGGGGCTGCCTTGCTAAGAGAAAGCCCCTGAGCCAGGTCCACACTTGTGTTTCTTGCTGCTCCCTTGGGTTTATGTGGCATTTTGGGCTGTGGGTGGCTGGGACCTGCAGCCCCATGGTTCTTTCACTCATGCCATTAGCTCCTACTTGTTGCAAAGTCTTACAAACACATATAACTAGTTTCCTCCACAGCCTTTAGAGGACTATCTTTAGCATAAAAACAAAACAAAACAAAATAACCTAAGTATTTGTGAGCACTTAAAAAATTAGTAAAAACAATTAGATGTAACATTTATGTAACATTGGGGTTTATCTCATATACTTTGCTAAGGATTTTATAAGGAATGTAATATAAATATTTTTTTAAATGTAGTATTACTAGTGAATGAAGTTTCAAACTAAAGGAAGGATGAGATTCCATTTTGTCTCTTAAATTTTAAATAAAAATCGTAATACCTGATTATTATGAGGGGATAGGAAAACAGCTAAATGAGTAGATTGGATGTGTAACAAATTTATAGGATTGTATATTAAAATTGGGAAAAATGTATGTTTGCAAACATATATAATTTACATATATAATATATAATATATGTAACATGCTGTATACACATACACACACCTCTTCCACTCTTGGCTGTGTACTCTAAGAAAGTAATTCAAAGGAATAGTAAACCCTTACTCTACAAGATGTGTGATGTTTGGTGTTTTGGTTATTATAGAAGAAAAGAACTACACATATGTACAGTGGAGGTGGGCAGTTACTGCTGGGCTCCCCAGGAAGCTGGCTGTGAGTCAGTGCAGTGTTTGGGGGGTACAGGGGTGCTGAGGGGGGAGAAGAGGACAGCTCTGGGGTTGGGAGGACCTGTCACATTCTCCCCTTCTCACATTTCTGCTCTTCTTCTATGATATGGAGGCGTATACTATTGATTTTCAGCCTTTCTTTTTTTCCTCAATATATGCATTTAACACTACAAATTTCACACTAAAACATTGCTTTCACTTTGTCCAACAAGTCTTGATATGTTGTGCTTTGATTAGAAGGTAGTTCAAAATATTTCTTTTTTAGAAATTAGATTTCTATAGATTATTGTTGTAATTTGTAAATTATTTAGAAATGGGTTGATTAATATTCAAGAAGTTTGGGGGACTTCCCTGGCAGTCCAGTGGTTAAGACTTCACCTTCCAATGCAGGGGGTGTGGGTCCAATCCCTGGTTAGGGAGCTAAGATCCCACATGCCTCGGGGCCAGAAAAAACAAAAACATAAAACAGAAGCAATATTGTAACAAATTCAATAAAGACTTTAAAAAATATTTAAAAAGTTTGGGATCTTCATTAGTTTTCCTTTTTTTGATAATTTTTAGCTTAATTCCCCTCTAGTTCGAGAACACACTCTGAATGAAATCAATCCTTTGAAATTCATGGAGGCTCTATTTATGGCCCAACATGTGGTCATTGCTGTTAATATTCAATATGTGCTTCAAAAGCCTATGAATTCTGCTATTGTTCAGGGCTGTGTTCTATGTATACAACTTAGATCATATCTCTTAATCACATATTCATAGTTGTGTTACACAATTTCTTAATGTGTTATTCAATTTCTTAATTATGTTACTCAGGTTTTTTTATATCAGTGAAGACTGGTTTTCCCGTCTGCTTATTTTCTCAATTATTCTGAGACATGTTAAATCTCCCATGAACTTTTCCCTTCTTTGAATTCTCTCATTTTTTGCTTTATCTATTTTAAAACTATATTAGTCAGATTTAGAATTATTATATTTATTTTTCTGAAATTTATTATACAGATTAAGAGCAATATAGCTTTTTGTTGAATTGAACTATTCATTGTTTAGAAAGATCCCTATTTATTTCTAGAAAATTTTCTAACATTAAAATATATTTTTATTATCAGTATAGTGACATAAGCCTTTTTAAGTACTTTCATTATATTTGTAATTATTTAATTTTCAAACTGTGTTCTATGTCACATACGTATCATAGTTAGATCCTCAAATAATACTAGGACTTTAGAAGATGCTGACACCACTATTTTTCTCCTGACTTCAACTTAATTGACATTATGCATTGAAATTTTACATCATCTTACATCTCCAAAATATTGCTATTATTGTTCTATGTCATAGGCAGTTAATTTTCCTCTAAAGTTATCTCATATTTCTCCATTCAACTCCTCTTTATTGATTTCTGAAATCCCTTCCTTTACTCTGGAGTTATTTTCTCTGTATCTCAGTGTTTTCATTTCTAATGAGCTGTCTTCCAGAGCTGAAATCCTGCTTTCTGTTCTGTCAGAGCTGCTGTGCAAACTATTTAGGGATTTAGAGGTTTCATAACTTCACATATACTATGTTTTCAGATTTTAGAATTTCTATTTAAAAACAAATTCTAATTAACCGATGAAAATCTGTATCTTTTCATATACTGAGTACAGATTTTCTTCTATTATTTAAGTGTTCATCATAGTCTTTTAAAGTCCTTGGTAGCTTACACTGATGGTGGGATCAAACCTGGGTTCATTTCTCCTGTGTCCTTTGTTTTCACTCCTATGCTTCTGTCTTGTTGTATACTTAGTAACTTTGAATTGCATGTGGGGACGTCACACACAAGTGATCTTCCTTAGCAAGAGAATCTGACAGGATGTGTGAACATCTGAGTCAAGCCAGGAGCCCTATGGAGCCAAGGCCAGTTGCCCAATGGGATGAGGGCAGCCACTCCCTTGCCTGTCTCTCAGTAGTTTTAGCTGGAGCCCCACCTCTCCTCAGGTGCTCCCTTTGTGCCCCGGACGGACCCTCAAGCCCTCAGGGAAGGTGTGGTTCCCCAGGTGGGCCACATCCCTCAGTCCTCCCCTCCACCTGCTCCCCTGTCTCAGCAGCTCTCTCTCGAGTTTGAATAGATGTTTTCTGTCTGATTTGTTTCTCCCAAGAGTGCTGCTTTCCTGTCAACTGCTCTATCTTCATGAGGATGTGCAGGTCTACGTTTATGCTATGAATATTCTGTTTGCACTGTATCATCACTGCTGTTCACTTAACAATGTGCAGTCAGGCAACTTAAACTTGAGTTTGGCAGGTAGTTGGCTAGTTGCCTTTACCAGTTTTCTAGTAAGGAGAATTTCATTGTCTTTACTCTCTAAGTATGTGTTTAATTATTTTAATATAATTTTTATAAAGTGTGGATTAAATTATTGATAACAATTATTTTTAATCTTCAGGTTAAAAAAGGTGATCTCAAAGGGTACTTTTATTTAGGTGTCTGAACCAGGGAAATCCCAAGAAACAGTGGTGTTATAGAACTCTCAAATTTAAGAGTATTTATATGAAGAAATTCTGTTTAAACAAGGCTTGTTGGGGAAGTGCTGATAAGGAGGGTAAAAGTGAGAAACTGAAGAGCGTGGCTTTTTTTATTTTTAAGGAATTGAGAAAATCAGCATGAGAAGCACCAGGATGGAGAATATTGCATAAGACTGAAGATAATAGAAATTTATTGCATCTGAGAAGAAGATGTTTTAACAAAAAAATGTATATAAATTGTATTCTGTTCAAGGCTTTAGAGAGTGTAATTAGATGATTTTTGGAAGGTTGTAAATATTCTCTATGATAAAGGTATAATCTACTAAGTCAGTGAATTTAGGTTAAGTCCAATTTGTGACAGTTTTGGGGCTGCCTTCTGATTTTAGTGACCATATAATGAAAATCCTAGAGAATCTTAAAGATGCTACCAGAAAACTACTAGAGCTAATCAATGAACTTGGTAAAGTTGCAGGATACAAAATTAATGCACAGAAATCTCTTGAATTCCTGTACACTAATTATCAAAAATCTGAAAGAGAAATTAAGGAAACACTCCCATTTACCATTGCAACAAAAAGAATAAAATACCTAGGAATAAACCTACTTAAGGAGACAAAAGACCTGTATGCAGAAAACTATAAGACACTGATGAAAGAAATTAAAGATGATACAAACAGATGGAGAGATATACCGTGTTCTTGGACTGGAAGAATTAACATTGTGAAAATGACTATACTACCCAAAGCAATCTACAGATTCAATGCAATCCCTATCAAACTACCAATGGCATTTTTCACAGAACAAGAACAAATAATTTCACAATTTGTATGGAAACACAAAAGAAGCTGAATAGCCAAAGCAACCTTGAGAAAGAAAAATGGAGCTGGAGGAATCAGGCTTCCTGACTTCAGACTATACTACAAAGCTACTGTAACCAAGACAGTATGGTACTGGCACAAAAACAGAAATATAGATCAATGGGACATGATAGAAAGCCCAGAGAGAAACCCATGCACATATGGTCACCTTATCTTTGATAAAGGAGGCAGGAATACACAGTGGAGAAAAAACAGTCTCTTCAATAAGTGGTGTTGGGAAAACTGGACAGCTACAGGTAAAAGAATTAAATTAGAACACTCCTTAACACCATACACAAAAATAAACTCAAAATGGATTAAAGACCTAAATGTTAGGCCAGACAGTATAAAACTCTTAGAGGAAAACATAGGCAGGACACTTTATGACATAAATCACAGCAAGATCCTTTGCGACCCACCTCCCCTAGAAAAATGGAAATAAAAACAAAAATAAACAAATGAGATCTAATGAAACTTAAAAGCTTTTGCACAGCAAAGGAAACCATAAACAAGATGAAAAGACAACACTCAGAATGGGAGAAAATATTTGCAAATGAAGCAACAGACAGAGGATTAATCTCCAAAATATACAAGCAGCTCATGCAGCTCAATATCAGAAAAACAAACAACCTAATCCAAACATGGGCAGAAGACTTAAATAGATACTTCTCCAAAGAAGATATACAGATTGCCAACAAACACATGAAAGGATGCTCAACATCACTAATCATTAGAGAAATGCAAATCAAAACTACAGTGAGATCACCTCACACCAGTCAGAATATCCATCACCAAAAAATCTACAAACAATAAATGCTGGAATGGGTGTGGAGAAAAGGGAACCCTCTTGCACTGTTGGTGGGAATGTAAATTGATACAGCCACTATTTCACTCAAAGAGCATCCAAAATGAGAAAAAAAAATGAGAAAAAGGATGCTTTCACTTCTTCCCATCACTCTGCCAGAGGGGAAGTGATGTCTCCTGAAACTGCAAATGGAAAATCACATACCCTGTCAGGCTCGGTTAGGTATTGGGCACTTAAAAATCTTCTCAAAATATTTATCTTAGAGCATTTCCTATTGATTTATTTCTCAGAAAAATCTCATGTGTAGTAAAAAAAAAAAACCTTTGTCTCTTGTTATAAGTAAAAGTTCTCTCTTATTTAGCACCTTTATGTCTTCCATTTTGCTGCTATTTCTCTAGGTCCTTTATGTCTTAGTCCTCTATGTTTTATATGTAATATCCCTGCACTCGGTAATTGAATGTATTCATATATATTTTAGAAGGACCTTATAGTCAAGGTTGTGCTGTCTGTTGGTATAGCATGAAAAGAAAGCTTATGGCTGACCCTAAGGATCCACAGAATAAAGTTCAGGCTTCACAAGTTGTCCCTGGACATTCACACACCATAGTGGGAATTTAAAATGATGTGTCATCCTTGGAAAACAGCCTGGCGATTTCTCCA
Source organism: Mesoplodon densirostris (assembly GCF_025265405.1). Classification (NCBI taxonomy): domain Eukaryota; kingdom Metazoa; phylum Chordata; class Mammalia; order Artiodactyla; family Ziphiidae; genus Mesoplodon; species Mesoplodon densirostris. The sequence goes on from NC_082673.1 coordinate 1,810,491, forward strand.
ATGATTAAACATACAGTTACTATATGACCCAGAAACTCCACTCCCAGATACACAGGCAAGAAGCAGAAACATATGTTCTCATGCTTCCACGTCCCATCAGGGCCTGTTTCTGGGGGATCTTTTCCTAAGTTTCCTGGAAACTTCCCTCCTTCCAGTCTGTGTCTCTTTGTTGGACTCTGCCTGGCATCAGGCTGCCTCCACGCTGACCTAAGCTTCGTCCTGCAGCCTTTATTTTTTGTGATTCTTAGAGAGGTCTCTCGTTTACACCTCTGACAATAGCCAAAGGTGGCAAGCAGGACAAATCCCCTTATTATCTAAGTGACTTTGAGAACCATATTTAACTCTACAGGCTTCAGCCTCCTGGTCTTTAAAATTGTGGGCGCTTCAAAGGATATAGTACAGTTGAGGAATGGAATTCTGCACAGTTATTTTCTGGATATTTGCCATATTTACACTGATGCACTGCTCCCAACATCCCTGAGATTAAAATATAGACTTTAGTGCATTTGTTTTAAAAGAAGAAATAATTTTACATGTCTGACCTATATCAAATATGGAAGTGATCTATTTCCATTTATTTCCTTTATAATCTATGAAAGCAGCCTTTCCTGAATTCACTATCAATCCCAAATACTAGAAGTAATGTGGGAAAGCTCCCCAGCTTTCTTCCTTCTTTCTCCGCAATCCTGTGACCCAAAATGTTAGCCAGTGTAGAGATTACATTTCAAATAAACTGTTAATAGGCAAAAGTTGCAAATGCTCACCTGTGGTCCAGTGAGAAAGCCTGGATAATAAAGTAATAATGTGTGAGCCTCTGGTGACCCCAGATAAGGTAACCTGTTTGTTAGAAAGAGGAAGGCAGGGACACAGGTGCTGATGTCCACCTTTCCTATCCGCCTGTGGAAGGGGCCGCACAATGTGCATCTCTCCCTGTGGAGTAAAGTGGCACCAATTAGGAAATAAATGTGTAATTGATCTTTACCTTTGAAATAGTATATTTGCCCAAGTCCCCAAGGCAGTGTGTGCATAAATCCACCATCAGAACCGCTTCTGACTAGACTCATTTGCTAATGAAAGCTAAGTCACCCAGTGAATGTCTGGGATGCTTACAGACTCCTGTTACTCATGAATGTTGATTCTGCCCATTTTTCAAAGTTGTATTTAACCGCAAGCGGGTCCCTTGATGGTTTCGCCTGCGTGAAGCAATTTATCTGCAACATTTCTGTTCTCAGAGAGCAGCATCAACCCTCTCTTGCTTATTTAGTCCCAAATGGGATTTATGCAAATCCCTCATCTGTGTACAAATCTAATGGTTTTAGGGTGTCAGTACTTCTAACTTTTTGTGTTCATTATACTGGTTGCTGAAAAAATAAATGCCTAACCAAGCATGCTTTTCTTCAAGATTGATTTTTTTCCCTTAAGTAACCATGAAGTGTATCATATTGCAATACAGCCTCTTCTTAAGTGCATTATTAAAGTGCTATTTTCCTGAATCACCCTGAGAAGCACCTTGCTTTCAAACCCTCCAGGCAGTGAATATGAGACCAAATCATTCCTTCAGGACAATGGTCTCCTATGCTCGAGACCTGGCTGAGAAAGGGGAGCCCCAAGGCCATCGGTGGAGGGGGGCCATGTCACATCCACTGCTCCAGTGGACGTAATGACGTGACCGTGTGGGAACATCTCCAGTGGTCTCAAGCGGGTTATAACATGCAGAGATCAGCTCAGAAAGGCTCAGAGAGGCTTCAGACTTCTCAGAGCTGTGCATTTCTGTTTTCTTTTGCATGTTTCTAGGATATACATTATATTGCACAATTAAAAGTTTGGACAAAATAACCAATGTATTCTAGTCACAATCGTGTGGTTGAATCCACCTTTTCCCTCCCGTTTCTCCTCCTTTTCTCCATTTATTTATTTATTTATTTATTTATTTTTGCTGTACGCGGGCCTCTCACTGCTGTGGCCTCTCCCGTTGCGGAGCACAGGCTCCGGACACACAGGCTCCGCGGCCATGGCTCGCGGGCCCAGCCGCTCCGCGGCATGTGGGATCTTCTGGGATCGGGGCACGAACCCGTGTCCCCTGCATCGGCAGGCGGACTCTCAACCACTGCGCCACCAGGGAAGCCCCTTTTCTCCATTTTTATCTTCAATTTTTCCTCCTGGTCTTTCCTGCCTTCTCTCTTCCCTTTGCTTCCTCCCTCCCTCGTTTCCTCCTTCTCCTTTTCCTTCCTGCCTCTAATTTCCCACCTGGTCCATCTGACACGTGTTTACACCACAGTACAGGCATCGTAGTAAGAGGTGGGGAAACAAAGCCAAACAAGTTACCGACTGTCCGATCTTGCCTCTCCGTCCACGGAAGCATCTCTCATAAGCATCCCCGGAAGCATCCATGGAAGCATGCCTCTCCTGAGACACCTAGAGAATTTCCTCTGTGGGATGCTCTGCAGTGAAACCAAACATGGACCAACAGGGGAGGTGGGTCTCAAGTGCCCATCCTCTGGATATTCATGGTTCTCATGAGCAAGCTCAGATCTCTGAGAAGCCTGCACTGAAGACGGACGGTACCCCAGGGTTTCATAAACTTATTTGACCTTGAAGCTTTTTTTATCCTAAACAATTCTTAGGAGCATTCCAAGGAAATGATTTTGATGGAATATTTTTGGAAAGTTTCATTGTGATTCTGTCTCCTAAGAACAATAGAACAAAGAGGCATCCATCCTGGTTTTCAGCACATCATCCAAGAGAGGGAACACTTTCCAACACAAGGCAGTATTTCCTGAATTTTCCAAAGTTTGAAATTTGTTTTTCAAATTGAGCTGAAATTCTGCTTCTTAAAATGACTATTCATCTCATGCTTCAACTTTTGTTTACACCTCCTAAATATATATAGTCTCTTTTCCACATGGAAATTATTCATGCATATAAAAGCTATTATGTCATCATTTCACTGAATGAAATCTCCTCTTGGCAAAACATTCCTGATTTCTTCATCTGTGCTACATATGGCTTGGTTTAAACTTTCCTCACCACATTTCCACTTTCCTGTTATGAAAACATTCTTTTTATGAATATATGTATTTCCCCAGTTGTAATTATTTTCACCCAATCTATCAATTCAATGAAAGAAATATTTATTGAGTGTCCTCTAGATAATGAGCATTTTGCTACATTTGTGGACACTGCCACTGTGATGTCCACATACACGAGCATGGGTGACAGACAAAGACCCTTGTTTACAGCCCGGAGCGTGTGGTGAAGATGATCTCTCTGCGTTCTCATCCACCCCATCTCTTCTCCAAGGAGATCATCTGCTGAGGAACATGGAAAGCAAACACGGACACTCTCCATATTTTTCTTCAGTGCAAGCTCCCAGTGAAAACCAGGTTTCGACAGTTGGATGAGCTCTGTGAGACCTGAGAGGTGAGGATGAAGAGAAGACCATGCTTCGCCTTCCTGGCAGCTGTGGGGAGGGTCACAAGCCTCCCTGCTGAGCATCACGGGTGAAGGGGCCACCCTCAGATTTCCGCTGCTGGTGGCCAGTTTCACCAGCGCTGGAGGAACTTGTGTTTGCAGCCGGGGAGGCTCCCTGACTCTGCCGTCTCTTCCTTGGGGGTCAGTTCGGTCTTTTCTCTGGACCTCGGCTGCACCAGCTGTGGTCTTCAGAGCCCTAGGCTTCACCACAGTGTCACAGGAAGTAACTCTCCTGATGGGTCAGGCTGGGGAGACTTTCTTGCCCAGCCTGGAGCCTGGTAGTATGTTTCTTCTCAGGAATTTGCAAGTACAAATGTGTTACATTATTTTCTGCTTAAAATACCCAGAATAAATTTCGTTTCTAGCACAAAACTTTGATTTATAAAGTACTTGCTACCAAACGTAGCTAATAGCCAATTCCTTGAATGAGGGAAATCTGAGGTGGTGACCCAATAGAAATGGGAGGAAGGTAGTGAGGATTTACAGACTATTGAATAATGGGAGTTATTCATCAGGTCATGACACACAGTGAAAAAATTAATTCAGAATATTGCGACTGTTTTTCCAGGATAAATCTGCTATTGAAGATAAGATTTTAAGAGAACAATAGGCTACTGGAATCGAAATAAAATGTAAAAATCTGGACGTAACTCTAAAGTGGTTTTTTGTTTGTTTGTTTGTTTGTTTGTTTTAAGATATGACCATGAACCCATGCCCATGGTACCCTGGCCGCAGGTTACATCAAGGCTCAACATCACTGACTTCCTGAACCCCAGGATGATCTGGCTGATGCAACTGCTATTGTGCAAATTGCCAAGAGATGAGACCAATGCTGAGACCCCAGCCTGAAAGTTGAAAATATAATTTATCTCCAAATCAAGAAACTTGAAAAAAGAAAAGTTCGACTTAATCATTCTACCAGAACCACTGAGCCTCTTTTCTGCCGAGTGGAATGGTCAGAGGAGCCCATCAATGGGTATCACTACTATTAAACGGAGCCCTTTATGTCCTGGAGAGAGCAGGAGTCTTCCTGCACTGAGACACATGCTTTCTGGGCATGGATTTGCCTTCCTGGGTGTGTCCACAAACTTCTGCTTCCCGCACTGTCCACAGAGGTCCCGGATGCCTGTTCGTCTCCAGAGGGTGCCCACATCCTCACCTCTTTCTGGGGGTACGTTACAGAAGGAGTGAGGCTGTGGGTCCAGAGCCATCATGTACAAGGCTGTTTTACGTACTGGGGCCTTGGAGAGAGATGAAGTGGGATATTCAGGACTCAGTCGTCGCACCCGCTGGGAGGCGGTGCCATCTGAGATGAGGGTTCCATCCCACACGTTCCTCTAAAATATCCTGTGGTTTCTCTTATGGTCAGAGGACCACAGTACTGGATCAGAAAGCTGGAGGTGACATGGCACCAACCACTATTATACTGAATGACCTCCAACCAAACATTTTTCTTCGTATATCTTTGAACTTAGGTTCTATTTGTTTAGAGATTTTAACATCTAAGAGCAGAATCCTTCCTTCAGGGAAAACTGTCATGCTTGCATTGAAAAGGAATTCTAATACCTGACCAACAAATAAAAAAGTGAATGCCTCTGTTATCTGAGTGCTGGATTTATAACATCAAGGAAGATACGATCATAGGTACAGAATGCAGTTATGGAGGAATCCCCTGGGCTTCCCCCGAACGCTGACTCTTTGGTAGTAAAAGGCAATGGAAAATGAGAGCAACCCTGTTAAGGAAAGTCAGACCCCTTAAAAATGAGGGCTTAGGGACTTCCCTGGCAGTCCAGTGGTTAAGACTTCGCTTTCCAATGCAGGGGGTGAGGGTTTGATCCCTGGTCGGGGAACTAAGATCCCATACCTCGTGGCCAAAAAACCAAAACATAAAACAGAAGCAATATTGTAACAAATTCAATAAAGACTTTAAAAATTGTCCACATCAAAAAATCTTTTTAAAAAAATGAGGGCTTAGTAGCCCACTTGTGAAAAAATGATGCTGGCTTATTTCCTGGCTGAGGGCAAAGGACACAAGTACTCGAGGGAGGAGAAAGGAAGGGTTAGAAACATCGTGTGGCCGTGGGAAGCAAAGAGGCATTAGCCGTCCATGGGTCTTCTTGGTATGTCAGGTCCAGATTTACTATTGTCAACTCCTTTTATTCCTTTTCTCTTTTTGCCATTATTTTATACAAGGTCTGTAGGTAGTGATTCATGTAAAATTTAGTTCTTAAGTGACAGGATATTAATTTGGAATTAACTAGAAAAGTAGTAAACACCACCCAAGAAAGGGCACAGAGACCACTGGTGCTTTGGGAAGAAGGTGATCATGGTTCATTTATAAACAGGAAATGGGCATTATGTTAGATGAACAATGAAGTTGAAGCTACTAATAGGGTTTTTACTGTGGTAATATAGGCAAAATATAATATTTATCATTTTAACTGTTTGAAACTGTACAATTCAGTGACATTAAATGCATTCACAATGTTCTGTAACCATGCCCAAAACTTCAGGATGCACAGCGTAACTCTATGCCCACTAGACAATAACACCTGTTCCTCCTCCCCCAGCCTCCAGAAACTCTATTCTACTTTCCCTTTCTGTGAACTTACCTCTTCTAGGTGTTCCATTTAAGTGCAATAATACAATATTGGCCCTTCTGTCTTTAGCTTGTTTCTCTTAGCATGATATTTTCAAGGTCTGCACATGTAGAATATGTCACAACGTCTTTCCTTTCCACGGATGTATATTATTCCCTTGCATAACAACATGTCACCCCATGTTGCTTATCCATTTCAGAAACCACTGGTGTTTTTCACTTTCTTATAAATTGGGAAAGATAATGTAGGTTGATGATCAGAGTAGCTTGCTTTCTAATTTTACATTTTGAAGCCCACAGTTTGTGCCCAAAGGGCTGGGTGTAAAACCTGCATGTCCTAAGCTGCTGTAGTCACTGTGGTGATGTAAGAAAGTGGAGTGGTTGGGTAGAACCTAGGGATTCCTCTTGGCTGTTACCTGATTCAGGCTCTGTTCTCTCCAGCCTGTTTCTTCTCTGAGGGCTTTTGTGCTGGACTGAGTATAACTCTGAGACTGAGTTTCCCTGACTGTGTGTGTTATACAGAGATTGTATGCTTATAGTGAAATTTGGATCCTATAATATTCTTTTTGATAGACTGCCTTATATTTCCTTTTTTTAATTTGGTTCTCCCAGCAACTCTGTAACATCACTAAGCCAGTTATTCACTAGCATCTCAACTTCACCATGAAGAGAGTAAAGTCTGTACAATGAGTGATTCATGCAAGGTCACACAACTCAGTCTGAGGGTCAGACCCTGGCCCTCACCCCTGACCCCCAGCCCAGCGCTTCCTTTATAGTCACGCGTCCTCCTGGGAGCTCCTGGGCTAAATGTACTGCTTCCCCCAACCTGCGCTGCAAAGAGAGAGGCCGGGGCGGTGGCGGTGGGGGAAGGCTCTGAACAGGTTGCGAGCATCAGAGCTTCTCCCCGCTCCTCTCCAAAGGGCACTGAGCAGCATCCATCAGGGCACAGGGAGAAAGAAGAGAGTGAAAAAGGAAGATGGTAAGTAGAGCCAGAAGTGACAGTGCCTGGAGAGACACGGCTCCCTCAGCTGAACCTGAGTATACACGTTCACCGACAGAGAAAGAAGATGTTTATATAAAACACTATCTTTTCAAAGATATGTATTAGCACCTATATGTCTTAAGGTTATTTCAGGCTAAGGATCATCCTTCTGAAATAATATGGTGAAAATTAAAGAAAAAATGTCTCTCAGTGAAACTTAAGAGTAGGTCTATTTCCCAATTTCCAAGATTTATCCAGTACGAAGGCATGAATACATGATGGCTTTTCCCCGCACACCTGTGCTTTCATCTGAACTGTCAGGTAGGCCTCCTCACGTGCTTGCTTGTTTCTCACTGAGTGATACATATGCTCAGCTTCTTCCTTCAGGCATCATCAACATTTGGTCCAATCAATTCAATTCAAAAAGGCCTATAGAATAAAGAAGACCTTCGTAGATTAATTATTTTTCAACATTTACTATACATGTATGTATATGTATCCTTTACTGTATATGTACCTGTATAGATATATGCGACATATGTGTTATACGTGATCTATATTATTCCTTTTCTTGTCAGTTTTTAAATTTTATACTTAATTTCATATAGGAAAGATATTTTGATCATGTTCTAACAGTGTTATTTTTTTTTATTTATTATTTTTTTAAAATTAATCTTTTTTATTTTAAAAATTAATCTAATTAAAATTACAGATTAGGCTGGATAGAATTGATCCATTGCTGAAGCTTAAAAACAAACTAGCTATAAATGTTACTAGTTTTCTGCACTGCTGTTACAAGACTTGACTGACATCCGTGATGTACTCTGTAATATTTTTTTTTCCACTATATTTTTTTATTTTTTTTATTTTACAAATTTAATCAGTTATACATATACATATGTTCCCATATCCCCTCCCTTTTGCGTCTCCCTCCCACCCTCCCTATCCCACCCCTCCAGGCGGTCACAAAGAACCGAGCTGATCTCCCTGTGCTATGCGGCTGCTTCCCACTAGCTCTCTACCTTACATTTGGTAGTGTATATATGTCCATGCCGCTCTTTCACTTTGTCACAGCTTACCCTTCCCCCTCCCCATATCCTCAAGTCCATGCTCTAGTAGGTCTGTGTCTTTATTCCTGTCTTACCCCTATGTTCTTCATGACACTTTTTTCTTAAATTCCATATATATGTGTCAGCATACAGTATTTGTCTTTCTCTTTCTGACTTACTTCACTCTGTATGACAGACTCTAGGTCCATCCACCTCATTACAAATAGCTCAATTTCATTTCTTTTTATGGCTGAGTAATATTCCATTGTATATATGTGCCACATCTTCTTTATCCATTCATCCGATGATGGACACTTAGGTTGTTTCCATCTCCGGGCTATTGTAAATAGGGCTGCTATGAACATTTTGGTACATGTCTCTTTGAATTATGGTTTTCTCAGGGTATATGCCCAGTAGTGGGATTGCTGGGTCATATGGTAGTTCTATTTGTAGATTTTTAAGGAACCTCCATACTGTTCTCCATAGTGGCTGTACCAATTCACATTCCCACCAGCAGTGCAAGAGTGTTCCCTTTTTTCCACACCCTCTCCAGCATTTATTGTTTCTAGATTTTTTGATGATGGCCATTCTGACTGGTGTGAGATGATATCTCATTGTAGTTTTGATTTGCATTTCTCTAATGAGTAAAGATGTTGAGCATCCTTTCATGTGTTTGTTGGCTGTCTGTATATCTTCTGTGGAGAAATGTCTATTTAGGTCTTCTGCCCATTTTTGGATTGGGTTGTTTGTTTTTTTGCTATTGAGCTGCATGAGCTGCTTATAAATTTTGGAGATTAATCCTTTGTCAGTTGCTTCATTTGCAAATATTTTCTCCCATTCTGAGGGCTGTCTTTTGGTCTTGTTTATGGTTTCCTTTGCTGTGCAAAAGCTTTGAAGTTTCATTAGGTCCCATGTGTTTATTTTTGTCTTTATTTCCATTTCTCTAGGAGATGGGTCAAAAAGGATCTTGCTGTGATTTATGTCATAGAGTGTTCTGCCTATGTTTTCCTCTAGGAGTTTGATAGTGTCTGGCCTTACATTTAGGTCTTTAATCCATTTTGAGCTAATTTTTGTGTATGGTGTTAGGGAGTGATCTAATCTCATACTTTTACATGTCCCTGTCCAGTTTTCCCAGCACCACTTATTGAAGAGACTGTCCTTTCTCCACTGTACATTCCTGCCTCCTTTATCAAAGATAAGGTGACCATATGTCCGTGGGTTTATCTCTGGGCTTTCTATCCTGTTCCATTGATCTATCTTTCTGTTTTTGTGCCAGTACCATACTGTCTTGATTACTGTAGCTTTGTAGTAGAGTCTGAAGTCAGGGAGCCTGATTCCTCCAGCTCCATTTTTCGTTCTCAAGATTGCTTTGGCTATTCGGGGTCTTTTGTGTTTCCATACAAATTGTGAAATTTTTTGTTCTAGTTCTGTGAAAAATGCCATTGGTAGTTTGATAGGTATTGCATTGAATCTGTAGATTGCTTTGGGTAGTAGAGTCATTTTCACAATGTTGATTCTTCCAATCCAAGAACATGGTACATCTCTCCATCTGTTTGTATCATCTTTAATTTCTTTCATCAGTGTCTTATAATTTTCTGCATACAGGTCTTTTGTCTCCTTAGGTAGGTTTATTCCTAGATATTTTATTCTTTTTGTTGCAATGGTAAATGGGAGTGTTTCCTTGATTTCACTTTCAGATTTTTCATCATTAGTATATAGGAATGCCAGAGATTTCTGTGCATTAATTTTGTATCCTGCAACTTTACCAAATTCATTGATTAGCTCTAGTAGTTTTCTGGTAGCATCTTTAGGATTCTCTATGTATAGTATCATGTCATCTGCAAACAGTGACAGCTTTACTTCTTCTTTTCCCATTTGGATTCCTTTTATTTCCTTTTCTTCTCTGATTGCTGTGGCTAAAACTTCCAAAACTAGGTTGAATAAGAGTGGTGAGAGTGGGCAACCTTGTCTTGTTCCTGATCTTAGTGGAAATGGTTTCAGTTTTTCACCATTGAGGACGATGCTGGCTGTGGGTTTGTCATATATGGCCTTTATTATGTTGAGGAAAGTTCCCTCTATGCCTACTTTCTGCAGGGTTTTTATCATAAATGGGTGTTGAATTTTGTCAAAAGCTTTCTCTGCATCTATTGAGATGATCATATGGTTTTTCTCCTTCAACTTGTTAATATGGTGTATCACATTGATTGATTTGCGTATATTGAAGAATCCTTGCATTCCTGGAATAAACCCCACTTGATCATGGTGTATGATCCTTTTAATGTGCTGTTGGATTCTGTTTGCTAGTATTTTGTTGAGGATTTTTGCATCTATGTTCATCAGTGATATTGGCCTGTAGTTTTCTTTCTTTGTGACATCCTTGTCTGGTTTTGGTATCAAGGTGATGGTGGCCTCGTAGAATGAGTTTGGGAGTGTTCCTCCCTCTGCTATATTTTGGAAGAGTTTGAGAAGGATAGGTGTTAGCTCTTCTCTAAATGCTTGATAGAATTCGCCTGTGAAGCCATCTGGTCCTGGGCTTTTGTTTGTTGGAAGATTTTTAATCACAGTTTCAATTTCAGTGCTTGTGATTGGTCTATTCATATTTTCTATTTCTTCCTGAGTCAGTCTTGGCAGGTTGTGCATTTCTAAGAATTTGTCCATTTCTTCCAGGTTGTCCATTTTATTGGCATAGAGTTGCTTATAGTAATCTCTCATGATCTTTTGTATTTCTGCAGTGTCAGATGTTACTTCTCCTTTTTCATTTCTAATTCTATTGATTTGAGTCTTCTCCCTTTTTTTCTTGATGAGTCTGGCTAATGGTTTATCAATTTTGTTTATCTTCTCAAAGAACCAGCTTTTAGTTTTATTGATCTTTGCTATTGTTTCCTTCATTTCTTTTTCATTTATTTCTGATCTGATTTTTATGATTTCTTTCCTTCTGCTAACTTTGGGATGTTTTTGTTCTTCTTTCTCTAATTGCTTTAGGTGCAAGGTTAGGTTGTTTATTCGAGATATTTCCTGTTTCTTAAGGTGGGATTGTATTGCCATAAACTTCCCTCTTAGAACTGCTTTTGCTGCGTCCCATAGGTTTTGGGTCGTCGTGTCTCCATTGTCATTTGTTTCTAGGTATTTTTTAATTTCCTCTTTGATTTCTTCAGTGATCACTTCGTTATTAAGTAGTGTATTGTTTAGCCTCCATGTGTTTGTATGTTTTACAGCTCTTTTCCTGTAATTGATATCTAGTCTCATAGCATTGTGGTCGGAAAAGATACTTGATACAATTTCAATTTTCTTAAATTTACCAAGGCTTGATTTGTGACCCAAGATATGATCTATCCTGGAGAATGTTCCATGAGCACTTGAGAAAAATGTGTATTCTGTTGTTTTTGGATGGAATGTCCTATAAATATCAATTAAGTCCATCTTGTTTAATGTATCATTTAAAGCTTGTGTTTCCTTGTTTATTTTCATTTTGGATGACCTGTCCATTGGTGAAAGTGGGGTGTTAAAGTCCCCTACTATGATTGTGTTACTGTCGATTTCTCCTTTTATGGCTGTTAATATTTCCCTTATGTATTGAGGTGCTCCTATATTTGGTGCATAAATATTTACAATTGTTATATCTTCTTCTTGGATTGATCCCTTGATCATTATGTAGTGTCCTTCTTTGTCTCTTCTAGTAGTCTTTATTTTAAAGTCTATTTTGTCTGATATGAGAATTGCTACTCCAGCTTTCTTTTGGTTTCCATTTGCATGGAATATCTTTTTCCATCCCCTTACTTTCAGTCTGTATGTATCTCTAGGTCTGAAGTGGGTCTCTTGTAGACAGCATATATATGGGTCTTGTTTTTGTATCCATTCAGCCAGTCTGTGTCTTTTGGTGGGAGCATTTAGTCCATTTACATTTAAGGTAATTATTGATATGTATGTTCCTATTCCCATTTTCTTAATTGTTTTGGGTTCGTTATTGTAGTTCTTTTCCTTCTGTTGTGTTTCTTGCCTAGAGAAGTTCCTTTAGCATTTGTTGTAAAGCTGGTTTGGTGGTGCTGAACTCTCTCAGCTTTTGCTTGTCTGTAAAGGTTTTAATTTCTCCATCAAATCTGAATGAGATCCTTGCTGGGTAGAGTAATCTTGGTTGCAGGTTTTTCTCCTTCATCACTTTAAGTATGTCCTGCCACTCCCTTCTGGCTTGTAGAGTTTCTGCTGAGAGATCAGCTGTTATCCTGATGGGGATTCCCTTGTGTGTTATTTGTTGTTTTTGCCTTGCTGCTTTTAATATGATTTCTTTGTGTTTAATTTTTGACAGTTTGATTAATATGTGTCTTGGTGTATTTCTCCTTGGATTTATTCTGTATGGGACTCTCTGTGCCTCCTGGACTTGATTAACTATTTCCTTTCCCATATTAGGGAAGTTTTCAACTATAATCTCTTCAAATATTTTCTCAGTCCCTTTCTTTTTCTCTTCTTCTTCTGGAACCCCTATAATTCGAATGTTGGTGCGTTTAATGTTGTCCCAGAGGTCTCTGAGACTGTCCTCTGTTCTTTTCATTCTTTTTTCTTTATTTTGCTGTGCAGCAGTTATTTCCACTATTTTATCTTCCACCTCACTTATCCGTTCTTCTGCCTCAGTTATTCTGCTATTGATCCCATCTAGAGTATTTTTTATTTCATTTATTGTGTTTTTAATCGATGCTTGATTCGTCTTTAGTTCTTCTAGGTCCTTGTTAACTGTTTCTTGCATTTTGTCTATTCTATTTCCAAGATTTTGGATCATCTTTACCATCATTATTCTGAATTCTTTTTCAGATAGACTGCCTATTACCTCTTCATTTGTTAGGTCTGGTGGGTTTTTATCTTGCTCCTTCTCCTGCTGTGTGTTTTTCTGTCTTCTCATTTTGCTTATGTTACTGTGTTTGGGGTCTCCTTTTTGCAGGCTGCAGGTTCGTAGTTCCCGTTGTTTTTGGTGTCTGTCCCCAGTGGCTAAGGTTGGTTTAGTGGGTTGTGTAGGCTTCTTGGTGGAGGGGACTACTGCCTGTGTTCTGGTGGATGAGGCTGGATCTTGTCTTTCTGGTGGGCAGGTCCACGTCTGGTGGTGTGTTTTGAGGTGTTTGCGGACTTTTTATGATTTGAGGCAGCCTCTCTGCTAATCGGTGGCGTTGTGCTCCTGTCTTGCTAGTTGTTTGGCATAGGGTGTCCAGCACTGTAGCTTGCTGGTCGTTGAGTGAAGCTGGGTGCTAGTGTTGAGATGGAGATCTCTGGAAGATTTTCGCCGTTTGATATTGTGTGGAGCTGGGAGGTCTCTTGTGGACCAGTGTCCTGAAGTTGGCTCTCCCACCTCAGAGGCACAGCACTGACTCCTGGCTCCTCAATTTGGGATGATTTGTTGTCTATTCATGTATTCCACAGATGCAGGGTACATGAAGTTGATTGTGGAGCTTTAATCCGCTGCTTCTGAGGCTGCTGGGAGAGGTTTCCCTTTCTCTGTTCTCACAGCTCCTGGGTCTCAGCTTTGGATTTGGCCCCGCCTCTGCGTGTAGGTCGCCGGAGGGCGTCTGTTCTTCGCTCAGACAGGACAGGGTTAAAGGAGCAGCCTCTTCGGGGACTCTGGCTCACTCAGGCCGGGCGGGAGGGAGGGGCACGGAGTCTCTGTAATATTTTTGAAATGATGAAATGTGTGATCCAGAGACTTGAAGTATTTCAATACTTGTGTATAGGAATTTTCTTCCATGAACTTCTCCGGAGGGATCGAATCAGCGCATGTCCCCGCGCCGGCTGCCCCGGGGCCGCAGTGCCGCCGCGCCGGGTCTGTGCTTGGTCAGTTCGGCCGGCCCCCACCCCACCTGCCAGCTGCAGCAGCTGCTCCCGCCGCTCCCTAACAGTGTTATTTATATAGTCGGTATACATACTTTTTCATTATGATTCGTTGCCTTTTCAGTCCTTTCTTATCTCCTTCGTTTCTTCTGGATCTATTGTTTCCCTCCTCATCATAAACATTTCAGCAAATGCCTTCATATTCTTGCTCATATTCTCCGTTCTGCGTTGTAGGCAGAGCTGTCTGTGCAGAGACACTGGTTTTGGAGGAGAGCACGCCTGATGTGGGAACGACCGGATGACGGGGCTGAGGCATGGGCCTTGGTGGCGTCCTCACGCACGTGCTTTGTGCTGGCAGTGCATGGACAGGCTCTGGGACTTTCTACAGATGTGTGAGACATGACCATCCTGAGGGTCGGGAGGCCGGACGTGCTACTCATTCCACGATGGTGACCATGATGGTGGTTCTGGTGCTGGTGGACTTTCTAAGCTAAACTTTCTTCTCTCCAACCTCGGTGGGAATATCTAGGTCTTGAGGAGGAAGATCAAAGCCGATGTTAATTACATGGACAAAAGATTCTCAGACCTTTGTATCAGGGATGTTCCAGACATCAGGATTAGTCTGCTTTGTTGAAAAGGCATTTTTAGCTAAAAAAATGAGTGCTAAGTGCATTATCCAAGAGACTTTCTTTGGACAACTTTCATTCCAAATAAGCGTGTAAGACAGGAGCCTCACCCGGGTCTGATGAAGGACCTGGGTTCTGGTTAGTCATATGCTTCATGGCGCTTTGATGGTCTACAAACTGCTTCCGTTGTAACAGACAGGATTCTGAAATAGAGGCAGAGGTCCAGCACATTTTCTATTATATCTTTGAACTTGTATAAATTAAAGCTGCCAGAATGGCTTTCATTCTTTTTAATTTAAGCTAGATGTCCTCTAGCTTCAATTTTGTATAGTTCTGTATCAAATTACATTTTCCAGTGAAATTATTATAAAACCCTAAAAATAGAAGGTTATAATAGAAAGTGCCAGTTTAATTCATGAAAACCCACAGAAGCACAATAATGTGAATTTATTCAGAGGATTAGACATGGCAGCTAAAAGCACACATGAAGCAAAGGAGTGCTGAGGAACTGCACTTATTCTGGAAAAGCACACACACTATTCCTGTAACTATCTGGCTACAAAAATCACTTGTAGGGTTTGGCTAAATTACTTGTACTATTCTTCTGTTCATATGTTTATAATTGTTATCATGGCTGGGAAAATTGAGGACAAGTGGATGTTGAAAAAAAGGAACCTACACCTTGTAAAGTTGATAAAAATCACAGTAGGGTTTCAAACAGCTAGACAATAGAACCTAGTCAAAGTTAGGCCTTCTGGTTGGGTTCATGATTTCCTTTCTAAATAAGTAATTTTACTTAAATATTTAAAACACCAGTGTCTATGACATATATACACTACTATGTATAAAATAGATAACTAAATGAGAACCTACCGTGTAACACAGGGAACCCTACTCAATGCTGACCTAAATGGGAAGGAAATCCAAAAAAGAGGTGATGTATGTATACGTATAGCTGATTCACTTTTCTGTACAGCAGAAAGTAACACAACATTGTAAAGCAATTATACTCCAATAAAAATTAATTTAAAAAAATCAGTGTCTGTGAGTTTGAAGGAATAAGCAAGTAATCTACAGCTACAAGTTTAATGTGAAATATAAAACCATAAAATCTAAATATAGAAAGATATGGGAACAGGAAATTCAAAGGGTGGATGATGTTTCCTGGCATAAGATTCTTCTTCTAATCTGGAAAATGGATGTTTAAAACAGAACATTTATTTAAATGGATGACGTTTCCTTGTTTAAGTGTCACTGGAATTAGTTCCACTCTTGGGGCCCAGAGAAAGGTTAACACAAATAGAGAAGGCTATTGGGTAGGACGTTAACTCTAATTATAATGGGATCTACTGGCTTGTTGAAGTGTTAACTTCACAGTTATTATTTTCCTGAGTCAATCAAACACTTATTTTGCATGTACTTTGTGCTTTTGCCAGAGAGTGGAAATGTGGCTGATGCTCCGAGCCGGCTTCTACACTGTGACGTACTTAGTGAGACAGATCTTGCTTGTGCTGTTCTTAGTGCCGAGCTTAGTCTGTGGTCCATAAGTGTTCAGATGAATAAATGGATTTGTGATTTGGTCAACCTTCTGCTTTATTACATGTTTTGCACCTTTAATTTCTTTTAGGGGCTGAATATTTTCATCCACATTCTTAGTCTCTGACATTCTATTTTTTAGAATACCTCCATCCATCCTTCACCCCTTCTCCATCCTTTGATTAGTTCAAGGTTTATTGAGCTTCGGCAAACCATGTTTAACATGGCGCCCACACAAATAAGACAGCATCTGTCTAAAAGCACACAGTGCCATGAAAAATTATTTGAAAAAGTGGATGCTTGAGCATGAGTCCAGATCACATTATTATGGGAACGGAGGTGAGGCGCTGCACCCACCCTGGGGTGAGGGGGTCGGGAATTTCCTCTGTGTGGAGCTGACTACAAACTGAGTTTCAGAAGATGAACAAAAAAGGGTCTGTCTGTGAAATCTCCACCTTTGGGGTCATGACTCATGGATGCCGTTTGCGGCTTTCTACGAATTAGTTAATGAATCCTTTTCAGATAATGAGATTCCTTTATGGCATTTGTCTGCCCCTCTTGTACGGCACCTGCCATATTTATATGACACACATCCATCATTACAACACTCATAAATTCCCCTTCAGGACAGCTGGCCATCTTACTATTTTCTGCTGCACCCTGAGGTCTTTTTCAAGATAACTCTTGAGCTGGCCAGTCTGTGCTTTGTCCACATGGGAAGAGGAAGGGTCTGCACAAAATAATGCAGTTCCGAGCTGTCTGGATTGCTTCCTGCTTCAATAATCTCTTTTGGATATCTCCAAAATGGAATAGCATTGTTGTTGCACATTTGATTCTGTTTCAATACTTGCTAAGATACCCCTATAGGGCTTTTGTAAGATCATATAGATTCTTGAGTTTACTAAATATCTTTTTGTTTTCGTAACCCATCTAATTGTTTTTCCTTTTGAGTATAAACCTTCGGGACACATCTCAAGACAAGATAACCTGTGTGTGATAAAATACTTAATTGGCCCTTCATACATGTAAGGTTATTGAATAGGTTCACCACTTGCAATCCAGATTGAAATTTCTATTATCAATTATTCCAAAAAAGTATATTTTCAAGGTCATAATAGAAATATCACTGTGTACAACAGAGAAAATGTAACATTCTCCCTCTAAATAGAATGTACTCTATTTTTCCTTTGCAGGTGCTTTCTGATAATGTTCATGTAAAAAAAAAAGCAAATCATATGTATTAATTACTGTTGCTTCTGTAAATATTTAAATAGGAAGGTCTATACAAAAGACATTTGCTAGCTTAGGTGACTCTGTTTTATTTTTAAACCTGTAGTTTGGATTAACAGTGTTGTGTTGTTTTAAAAGCATATCCATTTTCCTAAAGCTTTTAATGCTAGAGACACATTTCTAAAGCATGTATTGTTTTGTTTTAAATGAACATTTTGAGTTTTATATGTGGGTATTCATGCATATGTAAGTATAATGTACTTATATATACATGAGTTTAAATAAAAATGAAGATTGCTATTACTGTCTTTTGAAAATCTAAATGTAAATTTCATTGCATAATGTATGTTCAGAAGTGCATGGGCTGGTTTTTGGTGTTTTCTTGTTTTTCTTTCTTGTAAAACATTGACGGTGATAATTTACAACCACCAAAACCAGTAATTGGAAGAAATTGAAAGGGCCTCTGAGCTAGCAGACTTCTTAATACTGCTGTTAGAGAAGGAATTCGAATGGAAAAAGTGCCAGAAAAAAGCCTGAAGTTAGAGTGTAAGTGACATTACTGCGAGATGGAAAACACCATTTATTTGGTCTCAACAAAGTTAAAAAATGTCCTTCTTAGGGACTATGAGGTCTATTCCTGTACAAATTTCTCATAGAGTTTTCCAATGGGAAAAGAGTGACTTGAAATGAAATCTTATTGAAAGAAATTCAATTCTGTGCATGCCCAGAGGAACTAAATATAAACAGAAACATGATTAATTAGTTAATTTTAGCACCACTGAGATAAAATTCTTGAACGAGCAGTTGTATTAAATTTGAACAGGATAACAATCAGGACCATTTAATTCTATACCAGTTGGTGACTTTCTGCAGCATTCTGATGGCTACACTCTTCAAGTCCATGTTTGTCTTCTGTATTTGTTATTGAATAAGGATGAAGTGAAATTGAATGAAGAACCAAGAGGTGACTGGACTTTCTTTGGCAGCTGCAAGTCTTAGTAAACTGAATTGTACGCCTACTGTGGGCCTTCCAAAAACATCAGAACTTACCAGCTCCCTGCAGCATGAAAAGCTGGAAAAGCTGAAAGCATGATCATTTACATTTTTGCCATTAATGGAGAAGGAAAACATATAATGATGTCCCCATTATGTGTATTAGTCATTTATTTTAAAAAAATTTAATCTAGAAACAAAGTCAAAATTTCCCACAGACAGCAATTACTTTCTTTTGTACCTCAGTCTCTGTAGGTAAGTTCATTTTGGGATTCTTCTAGAAGGCAGGAGTGGAGAGGGTTTTCTGTTAGGATTCTAAGAGGGTATGTGCTATGCTGCAGGCACATAGCAGACTCATCAGGGGAGAAGGTCCTGAGCTAGGTGTGGATTGAGAGAATGACTGACTCAGAAATGGATTTTTTTTCTAATGTACAAGTTCCAACCCTGTCATGAGAACATCTCCAACTCAAATGGTTACTTAAATGGTGAGATTCTCCCTGGAGTCAACAATTGTTCTGTAATTGGAATCTCTAGTCCACTCACTTTATTTTATTTATTTATTTTTTTTGCGGTATGCAGGCCTCTCACTGTTGTGGCCTCTCCCGTTGTGGAGCACAGGCTCCGGATGTGCAGGCTCAGCGACCATGGCTCACGGGCCCAGCTGCTCCGTGGCATGTGGGATCCTCCCGGACCGGGGCACGAACCCGTGTCCCCTGCATCGGCAGGCAGACTCTCAACCACTGCGCCACCAGGGAAGCCCCACTAATATTTTAACCTAATTATTAACAAGGTGGTGTTGATGCTACATTTTCATGGATGCTGTCATCCATGGCACTGAAAATCAGGAACGACAGGGAACATGAAAAGTTATTGGTAGTCGGACGTTCCTGTTTTAGACATTATTTATCACCCTTGCATCATACTATTGCATTGTGTCTTTCAAATAAATATTATTCTGAGAGGGTATAAATTATTCTGGCTTTACCAACATTTAATGGCACTGCACTTGGTGAATCACAAACCGAGGGTCAGTGTCCTTTTAAAGCGGGATTACTACGGAAATTAAAGTAGATACGAAAGCTCCAAAGACAGTGTTTAATGCATCAAGTTGTAGAAGTGTTTTTTATTACTACTGTGTCAATCAAAGCCCAGAGAATTTCAATAAATTGGCTAAAATGGCCGAGTTTTAGTGGTGGGAGTATTTTTAGAATTTAGGGCACTGGCTGTATTTCTCTTCTTCTTGCCCCTAATTACTCTCTGAGTTACAAGACAATGGAGAGAGGAAGATAAGCATAGGCATCTGTCAGGGAAAAGAGGGGAAAAAAGGAAAAAAGAATGTAAACTCAGATTATGTACAGAACTAGGAATCAGCATCTGCATACCTGAGAATAGAATGGGGCCCAGGAAGTGAAAGATCACAGCGAATGGTGTGAGGCCTGGTCCTGAAACAGGAACACTTTCCTGCAAAGGAATAAATGTTATTCCATCTGTTGTACAGATTTCACAGCATCTCAGGTGCTCACTACGGAGGCTGCAGACGTCTCTGCTCTGGGGAGACTTGTCTTTGTTAGAATCACGTGAAAGCAGTTGAGCCGGGATTTTCCTAGTTGGGGGCCAGCACACCGTCACCTTGCAGCCTCATGGCTCCAGCAGGACACAGAACTTGACCCCCAAGCCCAGACTTGGACAGCCTTGTTCCAGAAACACTAGAATCCACCCAGTTCCAGAGGCTGCTATTAACCCACATTTTAGGGTTCCTGGGATGTTTGCTAAGGTTTCCAGGTTTGCAGAATGTCTGGACACCTCGCACATGGCCGGGTTCGCTGGAGGAGTCCAGAGCATAAATCTTGTCTTCTGGTTGCAGAACGTAGGAGATCCAGGGTGAGCTTTCAGTTTTTTTTCCATTAACAATGTATCCTAAAGCCAGATTATGGTGTGTAAATTCCTGTAGGAATTTAACCAAAAATGGGTTACAAATTGCCACCTAGAAAGAACCAACTTATATAAATTAAATGAATGTAAAGAAGCAGGAAAAGCCTGGAAGGAGACAGGAAAGGCTGTGGATGATATTCTTGGAGGTTAACTTGATAAATTCCTGTCCAACACCTGCCTTAGCGTTCTAGAGCATCCTACGTGACTGCCCACTTTTTAAAAGGGGTTACTACACCCATCCTTATGAGAGAGAACAAAAAGTAAAATAATCAAATTCATTTTATGACATTAGCAGTGCATTGCATTTTTGTAGTTGCCTATACTGCAAATGTATGCCAGTGTGGGTGAAAATCCAACATCTTCTAATAATCTCCTTGTTTTGAGTTTAGCCAGGAGATAAAATGTTTCAGAGGGTATTTGCTAAAATACTCTTAAAGGGAAAGATGCATTTCTTCTCCAATTTTTTAATTTTAAAAATTCCTGTTTATTAAGAAGAGATTTATTGTATCAATATAGCATTATAGCCTGGGTGTTCCCATTACTTGGACCATTGATGAAAGTGATTTTATTGAAGGAAATGTTTTCCTTTGACTACCTATGTGCTTTTTCCTATTTTATGACTAATCAATTCTCTAGTTAATTTAATTCAAAGGCCTATAAAATAACTTTATCAAAGGCCAATTGTGGAACTATATGTCAATTAAGAAGGAACTCATTGAATTCACATAATGAATTTCTTTACAATCTAAAATGATCGTTTGAGGTGCTTCAAACTCCATCAACAACATTCAGTTAGAAATCAGTGCGGAAGAAATTGACTAAACATCTTCGACAAACTCTGGACTGGATATCATGTTATTTTATGAGGGGCCACTGTCCTAACACACCCCATACAAACACCCAAACCACCAATTTGACAACAGCTACAAAATCAAATAACAAAATTGTCAGTGAGACAGGAATCAATAGGATGTGTGTGGCAGGGAGCCTGAAAGGTTGAATTTTAAGTAGATTTTTAGAATAAAGTGTTTTCTTTTAAAAGTTAGCAAGCTGTTCCTAGGGCAACAAAACAGTTGCTGATATTGGCAAAGACCACCTTTCTGCAAAACTCTGGCTCTAACTGTTTGTGGCAAGTGGTGAGAACATTCTCACAGGAGCTGAGACTCCCTCGAGTGAGAAATGGAATCAAGCCCTTGACTGATTCCAACTGCCGAGTCCAACCGTGTTTGAAGGGATCCATGGCTTCGTGCAGCCTGACCGAAGTCACCGGGCACTGGAGTGACACTTCACCTTAAAGAGAAACTCACTGCAATTGTTTTCTTCTCTTTTTGCTCCCGGGGTGCTCTGTGTCGCTGCCCTAGGAGCCCCTGACGGGTGTCGAGGAGGAAGCAGCTCTGTGTGTTGGGGGATGTTTATGAGAAAGAGCTGAATCCTAACGGAGCAGCATTATGATAAATCAGGTCAGTTCTGCCCGACAGCATCTAGAACTGTGAGGGGTCCCACGGGGATTTTCCAGGGTTCATTTGCCCCAAACCCGCCTCCAGTGTTTCTGGGAAAACAGTGAGGCAGGATGTCCCTGAGGCTTAGGGCCAGGCCCAATGTGGCACTTTTTAGCCTCCAGGGTGGGCGGGGGTGGCCTGAATTCTGGCTCTAAGGACAAGGTACAGGGCACCTGAACTAACCCTGGGCTTGAGTAGTTTTCTAATGTATATATTTTTAATTATTGAAGTTTATCTTTTACTTTATTCTCTGTTTTTTTATTGCAGAATAGTTGATTTACAAGATTGTGTTAGTGTCAGGTGTATAGCACAGTGATTGAGTTATACATATACATATGCTATGTATTTCTATAGTCTGCTTCAGATTCTCTTCCCTTATAGGTTATTACAAAATATTGAGCATATTTCCCGAGCTATACAGTAAGTCCCTGTTGGCCATCTATCAATATTTTGTATATAGTAGTGTGCATATGGCTAATATTTTATAATGTCACAGACAGCCTCTGGGAAAGGAGAAATAAATCAGAATATTAAATGAAATGCAGCCCTATTATTCATCCCAAGCTGGTGAGATGCCCCATATTTGTCACATACATGAACTAATGTATAGTCGCTCCAGGGAATTAAAGTTAAGTTGCTTAGAGTAATGGCCTAGGATGGAATTAATTTGAAAATCAACCAAACAAAAGAATGTTTCTGAGAGTAGCTGTTCTCCGCACAAAGAGAAGGGAGTGAGCAAGGGCTCGGGGTCAGTAGGGCATCCATCAGCAGGGGTGTGTCTTCGGGGCCCGGGCCTGGGGCCAGGGGTAAGCTGGGTCCCGGTTCTGCAGTGCAATTGTAATACATTTAAGGGCACGTAAGTGGGTGCTGGGATCGGGAGGGTTGGACCACTCATCCATCCGTAGTGATATGTAGAATTGCAGCGAGGAGAGAACGCTTAGGGAGAGAACTGTGCTCTCCTTAAGTTTGCGGTGCCAGATATTTACTATTTTTATTCTTCTATGGGCAACAGATTGCAGTAAAAACGAGGGCAACTGCCGTGCCGGGGATGAGCTGAAAGCTGGCAGCTGCCTCCACGGAGCTCTGTCGTGGACACAGGTGATTTCACAGGACAGCAAATGGGACAAGGATCCTCTTTGACTGTCCAGGGGGAAGGCAAACAGAGATGCGCACCGAGGGCCTGGGTGAGCAGGTGGAAATGAGAGGCCACCCCAAGCGGTGGCTTCCTCTCCAAGCGCTGCCCCTGCCTGGCCCTGCCTCCCAGATAAAAGTGCATCCGCATTCCCATAGAAATGCCCGACTCAGGACCCATCTGGAATCTGCCCTGCAGTCATCGGACGCCAAGTCCAGCCCTGGTAACAAGCCCTCCTAACACCCCTTCCTTCCCCAGGAGGCCCGGGTGCCTCGGGATGTGAACTCTCCTTGCACCGACTACCTACGGAGAGAACTCTCGTCCCCGCAGCTGCGTCCCCCAGCTGTGTGTCTGGGGAGCAGGGCAGTGGAGGTGCCCTGACACAGAGTGCAGGGCTTGTTCCTCTGACCTGTTACTTTCACAGATGCTCCATCCACTGAGGGGCTGTCGAATGTCATGAATTTGGCAAAACTCTGAGAATGGTCACATCTAACATACAAGCCTCTAATACCACATACTGTTGTTTTAAGGGTTTGTATTTCATGACACACTTCTTCCCACCACACCTTCATGAAGTAAGTATTTTACACTTTATAGGTGAGGAAAATACACCGTCTGCTCCCAGCACCCGAGATCCGCGGCTGCAGAGACCTCGGGATGTGAGCTGTCAAGTTATATGAGGGACTCGAGCGTCCGCAGGTTTCAGAGTCTCAGGGGCCCTGGAACAAATCCTCCCACAACACAGGATGACTGTATGAACGGACTTCACCTCATTTAGCAACTTTTATGAAGCTACTATGAATTCATCTCTCAGATCAGACAACGGGAAACCAAGCGTTCAGGAAACGTACTCAGGGCCATGAGCTTGTGTGTGGCTGAGTCAGGACTCTTGCTCAGGACTCGGACCTCAGGCCCAGACATCTAACTCCTGTCCTTCCCTTCAATCTGTTCACCCACGTGGACGAGGGATGGGGAGGCCAAGGGATCTCCCAGCTTCACACAACCATGAAGGTGTCTCACCGACCACGGACCTTCAAGGCACACACACTTACTCAGGAGTTAAATTGCCTTCTCTGTTTTTATTTGACTTTGTCTCAATAACCTAGTTATTTCTAATGATTGTAATTTTAAATTACCCACCTGAAGCTTGAAGGAAGGTGGTGTCAGAGGTCACCCTGCTGGCTAACCCCAGCCCCGAGTTGACCACGTTCTAGATCCAGCAGAATTCAACCGTTATCCAGACTCAAACAATAGGTGGTAAACTTGTTAATCCGTGTTGAATTTCCTGAACTATAACTTAGCAACTTATCATGAATAAGGTTATTTGGTGATTGTTGTGACATTTTGTGGTTAGAGAAGCTGACACAAGATGTGAGATAACCTTTCAAAGAAACATAGATCACAGACAGGTGACCAAATAGTGCGAAAACACTATCTTGGTTTTACACAGAGTCTGTTATAAAAGTGCCACCAGGAATCATTGCCTTTAGCATGCTATACATGTTTTCTTCTTCCTTTATAAAATATGCAGTCTCCTAATTATTCCTGAAGCCTTCCTGCTATCTGTAACACAGGCCAGACTGAAGCAAAAATCAAATTTTTAGAAAGCCTGAGGGAGGGTAAGATATTTAAGGAGGAGGCCATTAAATGTCACGTCTTATAGAGGCCACTGGGCAGATTTGTGGCTGAGGTACCATTTTAGGAAGACACGGATTTTCCCAAATGTGCTGTAGTTCATTCAACGTGTAGATCTCACTACCTTCTCTACGGGGAGGCTGGAGGTTTTCCTCAGATGGAGGGCGAGCATTTCAGCATAAAGCCTTTCTCTTGCTTCCCTGGACTTTTGTTCAAAGAATTCTTTGCTCAAGCCGGTGTCCAGCCCTGAGTATGATGAGGTCAGCCCTGAAGGCTGGTGGTTTTGCATTTGATTCCTTAGTACTTCCTTCTCTCTCTTTGTATTGTTTCTTCTCACAAGACCTTATGTCATCTTTACGGTGATAAGTATTAGCTCAGGTTTAATTATTATGTATTTTGTACTAAGGATGTCATCATGAAAGAAATTAGTCTTTCTCTATTTTCAAATACTTGTAATAACAAAGTTTTCCAGAGATACTTCCAGAACTTTCAAAACTGCTTATGTCCTTAATCAGAAAAGGAAGTTTAGGGCTTCCCTGGTGGCGCAGTAGTTAAGAATCCGCCTGCCAATGCAGAGAACACGGGTTCGAGCCCTGGTCCGGGAACATCCCACATGCTGCGGAGCAACTAAGCCTGTGCGCCACAACTACTGAACCTGTGTTCTAGAGCCTGCGAGCCACAACTACTGAGCCCATGTGCCACAACTACCGAAGCCCATGTGCCAAGAGCCTGTGCTCTACAACAAGAGAAGCCACCGCAATGAGAAGCCCGCACACCTCAATGAAGAGTAACCCCTGCTCACCGCAAGCAGAGAAAGCCCGCGTGCAACAACAAAGACCCAATGCAGCCAAAATAAATAAAACAAACAAATAAATAAATAAATAAGAAAATGAAGTTTAAAAGCTGTTCTGAGATGTGTAGGATGTTCCCATTCTTTTTTGTGGTGGATGTATTTCCTAAAATCACAGCAACAGAGTCCCCAGGCCACACGCTCTTTTACGATGTGGCCCCATCACCTTCCCATGCCCTTGAATGGGGGCTGGTTTCTGCTTCAGCCCATGGGGATGGTAGGTGGGCATGGTCTGTGGGACTCCTCGTGAGATAGCCCCAGACCATGTCAGCCTCCACACGGAAGTGCTGGCTGATGGTAACTGTTGGTCCCATGAAGTCATTAGCCATGTGACTGAGTCATCTCGTGCCTCCAGCCCAGCCCTCCTGCCATCTGAGTGCCACTGTGAGGGGTCAGTTTACACCAGGAGGAGCAAAAGGACCGCAGCTGGGCCACCTGAACTCCTGGACCAAGGAATCTGTGAGCACAAAGTGTTGACTGCTATTTTACCTCACTAAGTGGGAAGTGACTGGTCACACAGAGATAGAAGCTGCAACCATTTCTTATCAAATTAGCAAAGGATTTTAAAAATGATGTTTAACATTTACTGAATTTCATATTGGCTTGGCCTTGATGGGAAATAACTTCATAATGTATCAAGGGCTTTAAAGCATCCAGACTTTTGGACCTTGTGAAACTATCGTAAGGATGTGGCCAGGTATGTGGATAAAAAATCCCAGAGGCCGTCCTCCACTCCCAGAAGCTGTTCTCCATTCCCAGATGTGCCTACAGTTTCTTGTTATACATGATTTCCCAGCAGAGTTGCTTATTTCATCAAGCCAGCAAAAACTTCTCTAGAATGAATGATTAGCAAGATACTATTTGATAACAAGAATATTATATAACATAATCATGAGTCGGGTCTTATCCCTTTTACCAGATTCCACTGGCTGGAAGCAAGCCCTGGGCAGGTTCTGCCTGGTTCAAGTCCTAGGATGTGAACGTGGACAGTAAAGATCATCAGAGCTGTCTGTCTGTCTGTCTGTAACTGATTCTGGGTGTGGAACCCTCAGACCCTACCTACAGCACAGCCATACGGGCAGTGAGAGAAGAAGTCTGCTCAATTATGTGGTTCTGAAAAATAGAAAAACACAGAGTTTTAAAATTCTCTGCCTCATGGCCCAAATGGACATCTCTCTGGACCATGTTAACTTAGAGGTAGTTTTCAAGATGCTAGAAGAGTGATCTAAAATGTATGACTTATAGTTAACTTAAACTAGAAAAGATTCTCACCAACACAATCCAGCATTATTTCTCTTTTGATGCATAGATTTATTCCAAAGTATGTTTAGGTTTGTATAAATGGTTAAATATTTCATATTTATTTATTGTAAAGTTGATGTAATTGTTTGACTCTGCTATACTTAACTACATGATACTTTCTTGAAGGGAAGAAAACTAAAGAATTATCAAATCAGCGTTGGCTTTTTATTAGAAAAAAATCCCATAAAATGTATTTAGGGACAAAAATGAAATGCTTTCGATTTTGTTGTTTGGTGTTGACTCTTGAAAGAGAAAATATAATTTCAAGAGCTTGAAAAACATTTGCAGCAAAGGAGGTTGTGTCTTTCGAACAGAAAATAAACATTGTGGAAGCAAAGAAACAATGGTAGTTTGGGGTAGTTGTACTTTATCACTGGAAATTAATCCATAGTGTGTTTCATTTTTACTTCGTTAAAAATTGAGAAAAATGGTGAGTTATTTCTTTCTTTGGAAACAGAGAATGTTTCTTGGAAACATTCTAATCTCTTAGACACTGAAGTTTATATCCTGTTACAAGACTCAAATGTAAACTAAGTGTTTAGTATTGTATTTAAAGTCTTCAAGTTAGCACTGTAATTTAAAGAACTTTATTGGAATTTCATGTGAAAATTGCAAGAAAATCCCTCTGGGGACAGTTCTAGTAGAAGAATTATATTCTTAGTTTATTAAAAGAATGAGCTTTAATTGTAAATGTCTGTTATGGGCACTGAGTAAATCTAGCATACTCTATCTGTTGGGATTTAAGAGGATTTAAACAGTCATTTGGTAAGTCATGATAGCCTTTTCTCAAAAGGGTGAGCAAGATTGTAATTTTCTATATATTCTTGCCTATTGCCAATCAGAGAAAGGGAATTACTGGAGAGATTGAGAGTATCTTTTTCCCATATTTGTATGAAAATTTTCAGAATTAAAATTTATCTGGCTCTTTAAAGTGAGATTATTTGTGGGTATAGATAGATTATTATCTCCTAAATTAAACAGTTTGCTGTAAAGATAATAAGAAAATAAGATGATACCACTTAACTCATTCAGTTTGTCACCAGACTATAGGAGAATAATATGATTATAAGAGAAATAGAAATAAAAATTAAGTAGAACTTTACCATGATTATATATCTGAAAAGTTAGAGCAAAACTTGAGAAACATTAGCATAAACCTTAAATGAAATACAGATTTTTCTTTTTCCCCTTTTTTCAAATCATATGAATTTTAATAATGATATCACATCCTGTGTCTGAAACTGGTTAAGTGTCCACATGGCAAATTTACTTTTCTAAGTGACCGTTGAACTGTGTTACCCACTACACAAGTTGTGCATCACAGTCACGCCTGGCGTGTAAATACTTCCCTCTTCTGTTGACTCCACGCAGACAAATATATTATCTCAGAAGCCATGTGTAGAGGATGGTCAAGCCCCAAGGTGGATGGGACCTAGTCCCTGAATCAAGTTGTGGAAGGAGGACTTGTCAATCCAGCAAGTCCATTTTGGAGTGAGTTAGAGATGAACTTCTCTTAGGAATAAATATACACTGGTATGACCAAAGGCCATTAAAAAATTTGGAGTTTGTGAGTTTTGAATAGTTTGAACCAAAATGTAGCTTAGATGTGAAAAACTAAAGGCTAACTAAAATATTGATAATTTCAGAATTGAGTGTGTCACAGAAATGGTGAGAAATATTTTTAAACATTGTAAGAACAACTGTAACAACTTTATGTACAAAATCCACTGAGGATTTGTTCATAATATTTGACAATGTGATAAAGCTGGACAGACCAGAAGAATTAGGCAAAAGCAGTAGGTTTTAATTCCTCTCAATTACAGTGTGATTTTCATAAATTACTTAGATGTTCCAACTTGCAGTTCCCTTTTCTGTAAAATGGGAATAAGAAGGCTTTTTAGTATGATCCTCATGAGAAGGGATGAAATCAAGTGTATCTGGTCTATTGCACGTGACAGTTACCAGGGACATGTTGTTCCCCCTCCACTTTAAATAATCAAGGAAAAATGAAAGGAAGAAAAAGGAGCTGCCTTTTCATGCAATATTAAGTTGTTTTTAGGACAGCTCGGGATTCTGTGTAAGGCTGTATATCTCCAGGAGCTCAACTTCAACTGTTAACAAATTCACCTTCAATTTTATTGAAAATTTATTCAGTTTTTGAACCATTTGTATAACATCTGTCTGCACACTTATATTTTAGAATTTTAATTCTACTCTTAATAAGGAATAGTTATATGATGATGAATGCTCTTGACATAGTTTCTTAAGGTGATAACATCAATGTTCCTTTTTTTATTATGATGATTTTAATTTTAAAATAGTGATCAGAAAAATAAAAGCTAACCTTTATTGACTGGTTACAATGTCAGGCTTTCATGTAAGAAGTATACATTTATTACCCCGTTTAATCTTCACAACAGCCTTAACCAGGAAGCATCATTATTATTCTAATTTTATAGATTAATAAACTGAGGTTTAGGGAGGGAAAGTAATTCATCTCATGTCACCCAATAAATAAGTGATAAATCTGACTGAAACCTTGCTTTTCCTCCATACTTTTCTGTAAGGTCTTCAACTTAATTTCAATAAGAGTCCATAGACTATACACAAATACTTATGTGTGTGCATTCATTCCTAAGGTAAATTAAATAATTGGGCAAATGCACATATTTATATTATAGAATTGATTATGGGTGAAATGATATGACAAAATTATTTTGAAAATTCTGAGGTGTCTAGTTTAGATGTGGTGAGCAGAGGGAACCTCAAACAGAAATGGGGCTCCATGTGCGTGGGACAAACTCACCATGCTCAGGTCACACGGGAGACCAGCTGGAGATGAGGTTGTAAGGGACAGCTCTGCAATGAGAGGTCTTCTGAAGACCATACTCTGATGAAAAGTTTGAGTCTCATTTTATAGGCAGCAGAATTTTATGTGTTGTGTGTTTGTTAGATGAGGGCAGTGAGAATAATAATAAAAAAAAAGGAACCAATTTTTTTTGATGGAAAAATGTCTACTTTTGGAGGTAAAAAATGATCTGTTCAGGCCAGTAATGACAATGTCCTTTCATCCTCCTGGTGATTCACCCAAGTTTGGTGCTGATCGGAATGATCTGGTAGAGAGGGAGGGAGGGAAGAACAGGAGATGAGAAGGAAAAGGAGAGAGAGGGAGAGACTGAGAAATGAGAGAGAGTTGATGCAGAGATAAAGGTAATATCCAAAAAAATAAAACCTGGAAAATGCCAGAAGAAGATTTAAGCACAAGAGAAGGAACTTGTGTGGAACAAGAGAAGGATAAATCCTTTCCTCTTATACCAGGAGGATAGAGAATTCAGGTCCCGGTACAGGTTGATTTGTAGAGTTGCCTCTGAGAAAAGAAAGGAGCCTGTCCTCCCATCTGATCAAGGGACAGGCAGTCATTCTTAGTGGGGAGTCAGGTCGGGAGGTGGATGGGGTGGAGGGACGAGCGGGGATGGAAGGGGACAAAAAGCTTCTTTCAGAGCAAGAAAGAGTCACCACAGGAAACGCTTCCAGAATGACTAAGACCCTCAAGAGTTCACCTCTACAGAAAAGCACTGAGAACACTGGCAAATTTAACTTTTCCAGAAATCTTGAGATTAACAAAAGGCATGAAACAATGCAAGGAGTGTTTACTCAAGAAAATCACCCAATCTTGGTAAGAAAGCAAGCTTCATGTCCTCCTCACATGTTCTATTCCCACTTACTGTACAACGAGAGATTAACAGTAACTAATCATAAAATAGGACAATCAGAATATACTGAATACAAGTTACGTGAATGTGGCCTCCGTCTTTCCCTCTCCAATTCTTATTGTACAAATGTAAAGGCTTTTCCATCTTAACTAAGCACATTGTGGTTGTAACTTTTGTAGTTCAAGATGTGACAGCAAAACTAACACAAATTTCTTTTTTCTTCTTTACAGTTTCACAGAGAGAAGGCTTGTTCTTACCACAGAGCTTAGCCACCTCAGTGCATGCATTTTTTTTTTCTTTATTAAGTTGAGAACTTTGACCTTTTTACTGAAAGGAAGCACTTTACATCCTCTCTTTGGCATATCTGAATTGCAGCATCACTGTTCTTGCATTTGGAGGACATTATTAAGTAAAATAAAGGCCACTTGATCACAAGCATTGTGATAACGGACAGTCAGTTGGCTTCTAAGTGACCTATGGAAGGGACACACAGGACAAAGGGATGATTCTCATCCCAGGTGGGTGGAGCTGATTTCACGAGATTTCATCAGCTACTCAGAACACCGTGCAATTTAAAACTTAGAAATTGTTTATTTCTGGAATTTTTTATTTAATATTTTCAGACGGCAGTTGACCATGGGTAACTGAAACCACAGAAAGGGAAACTGCAGATAAGGGAGGATGGCTGTGTATGTCGATAAAACGGTTGTAGAAAGAAAGAAGGGAAGGAGGACAGAAAGAAAGCCATCAGTGAGGTATGTGGGAGGATTTCCAGCGTTAAATGCCTGTTTGATGCACTTTACCGTGAATTTAAAATAAAAGGAGTCACTATAACTATGTGCTTTTCCACAGTGTGTGTTCAAGGATGCGTGTTCTTCTCGGGAGAAGGCCAACTGCTGGGCTCAGACACAATCTTTATTTTCATATATTTATTTTTTAGAATGAAGGTGAGGACGTGGATGATAATGAATGGCCGCTGAGGTTCGCATCTGAAGCACACAGGGGTGAGAGGTAGGATGCAATCAATCATCCCGAAATATCTTAGAGGATAGT
Organism: Mesoplodon densirostris; assembly: GCF_025265405.1. Lineage (NCBI taxonomy): Eukaryota > Metazoa > Chordata > Mammalia > Artiodactyla > Ziphiidae > Mesoplodon > Mesoplodon densirostris. Next base: position 1,841,901 of record NC_082673.1, read on the forward strand.
GCGGCTCAGGTAAAAGAAGATGAGATTTGAAAAATGTTCAGTCAATTTAAGTTCAGGTAGGTCATTGGTGATTAGCAAGAATTTTTGAAATCTACTATTATGAAGCGAAGCTGTCCACAAAATATTGGGTCATACTCTCAATTCCAAAATGACTTTTATTGGCTGAATCTCAAATCCATTCTTGCTCATTTGATAACTTGATAGGGGTTTACTTTGCTGCTGTGTTTACTTCCTTTCCTCCAGAGGTCAAGTGATAAGCTTCTTGCAGTAAGGTTAGGTTACTAGTTAAACTATTACCCTTATCAGCATTACTTTAAATGAAGTGTTCTTATTTCATCATGCTTATTTAATTGAAGTCTATGGCACAGGTTTTACAGTGTTAATATCTAGCACCAACTCAGATACTCTTCAAGGTTCTGTCTCATAAGGTGCTGTGCTCAGTGACTTGGTGATAACAGAAAATTCAGTTACTCTTTCTGTCTTCGTTTTTGACAAATGGAAAATAAAGAGTTTATCCTGAATAATCTCAGACCCTTTCCTGATGTGACTATGTGTGCGTGTATTTGTGTGTGTGTCTGTGTGTAGGTATCTGAAGATGGGAAGAGCTAAGAATATTGCATATTTCCCCAAGGGGAAATATTCATGTATCATTTCCTGTATTTTCATCCACATTTAGTGCAGTCAGAAGAGTCAAAGAAAGCACAAGGAAATAGATACTGAAAACCTGACAAGCCCAGAAATATTCAGGCTTCATTCTATAATGACGACTGTAAATGAATGAAACCTTCCTGATGGTTCCACCGTTGACACGACATAAAGAGTGTTCTGGGCCCATTATCTGGTTGAAACACTTGAACTGTTTTGAAATATGGGTTTATGATGCTTAACATTATTTATTTGATATGCATTGACATAAATTTATTTTTTCTCTCTCGACAATTTAAATTTCAGTGTTTCTGGGGAAAGGATCAGGAAATCACTGAAAGAACTTATTTCCCAGGCTCATAACAGCCCTTTAGCAGAGCACAGCAGCAGAGCCCACACAAAGCGCTCATTTCCTGGGGGTCCCGAATGTGTTGTCCTATCATCCGCCTAATAAAGAAAATGTCCCTCGTTTGTGAAAAAGAAATATTTTCAGAAGGATGAGTATGCTTTAGAAGTCCAGTTTTTTTAACATTATAATCATGAATCAAAAAAGATGCTATAGAAAGAAACTGTTTTAGAAAATATGTCACGATCTTCTATTTTCCTTTCCCTGGCAATAACATCCTTATGAATAGACATCACCCAGGCTTTGGACCGTCCCCTCTGCGACTCTGAAGTAAACGAAGTTAACATGCTAGAAAAGATAAACAGGAAGGATGAGGGAACAGCGCCAGGGCTCAAGACAGGCGTGTCCACCGGGCGAGTCAGGAGAGTTTGCATTCTCTGGTTACAGATCATCTGGGGGAACGGAGCCTGGCAGCTGGGGGCTCTCGCTGTGCTCTGAGCATCTGACAAAGCATCATTGGCAGAAAGTCTGCGTTCCCAGCCCACTTACCCTGTTTCGGGGATGGCTGAGAACAGGGGTTCTCATTCTTGCCAAGAACACGTCTGCCAGCTGTTCTGTGGCATCAGAGTTCAAAGGAATTTTGTGCAACATGAAAGACAATTCTCATGATTTCGATTTTTAGTTCTCTTCAGCTTCTTTGCTACTCTTATGAACACTTGGAGTTATATCTCCAAGAGATAAACGAAAAAGGGAACTAGAAATCACTGGGAACTCTAGGGGAATTCTCAGTAACTCAAGTCATGTGGGAAATCTTCTGAGTCCTTTGTATAGTTTTGCTCTCAGATTGTTTGTATGTTAGGGAATATATGTAAATATAGTTCTTTATACTGTTTCCTCTATTCCAGGCCTGAAGGACAAAGAACACAATCAAACGGTCACTTTACCCCAGCCTCTCCCATGGTTCCTGGAATTCCAAATCCAAAGGCTCTTCTTTCGCTTTTCCACTTTCCTGGCTGTTACTCCTGTTTGACCTAACAGAGGCCTTATTCTCCAAAGCCCTTTCTCCCTCTGAGTTTTCAGTGAAACAAAGTTAAGGTTATGGAAGATGAAGGATAGCCCTCAGGTCATGGCATCTGCTGGGCCCCGAAGAGATAGTGGACTGGCTCCCAGGCTGGTCGCTGCGGACTCTGTGTTTCAGCATTATAGTCCCCCTGCTCCAGACGTGAGGGCCAGAGCTCTACTGCCGTGGGTGGTGAGCCCAGTGTCTGCTGGGAAATTCAGTATCTAGGTGGTTATCCTGTTTCATCAAGAACACAGTGTGAGAAAGAGGTGAGATACGTTTCTTCTCCAGTCACATCTTTCTTATGCTTTTAGGGACTTTCCTTCCACAGGATATGGGCAGAGCTGTGACTTTGAATAAAGTTTTGAGCTGTTGTCACCTTTGATTAGCTATAGTTATTACCGCCTGGAGAAAACTGTATTACCGGTAAGAAATCAGGAATGCTGGAACTTGCCCTACGTTTCATCCATGGGAGAGGGAAACACTAGCTCCAGAGAATATATTTAAATAAACAGTGAGAGACAAAAATAGAGCTGCTCCATGACTTCACTGTGTGGGGTGTAGTTGTTTAGTACAGTGATTAGTAGTAGGGTTTTTTTTTTTTTTTTGCTCTGCAAATGCAATAAGAATATCATTACATCCACAGAACGAATTATTCACAAAGTTTGAAAGAAAACTGCTCAGTTCTACAAGGTAAGAAACAAAAACATTATAATTTTTTTCCATTTTATTGAAAGCCCCCAAAACAGACGTTAGTTGATTACAATAGAGTATATTTTCCCTGAAATGAACTGGGTTGCATTTACCTATGTCACCAGTGGGCTTGCAGTAGCCCAGTCAGATTGGAAAATGAGAACATCATTGTCATTAAAGTGGAAGAGAGTGTTCTTCCTTTGAAGTGATAGTAATGATAAATGTTACCTTATTTTCCAATCTTTTTTTGGAACTTTAGAGGATTTTAGTAAAGCTGGCAACTTTTCAAAAAAGTAAAAGTGTCATGAAAATGGAATTTAATTCTTCAAAGCCCTTTCATCCCTTCACTGTAATGACCAAGTCCCGTAGCACACTTCATGGGGAAGGAAGGCTATTTACTGTTGTTTTTGTTGTGTTTTGTACCTTCAAAGTTATCCTGACAATATATTGGTGGTATTAAGACATGAATACAATAATTGACATATTAAAGAGACAAGAAAATAGAATAATTAGGTTTTAGGCAGCAAATAGTTTTGAGAAATGCAGATTACAATAGACCAGTTTCCTGAGTGTATGTAACTTTATATGTATGTAACTTTATTTTTGAGATTTCTCTCTTCCTTCTCTGTTTGTCATCTCTAACTATTTAAAATAATATCTAAATCTTAAAATAATACCTTCCATTTACTGGGCTCTTCCTGTGTGCCAGGATTAGGCACTAGTGTTGGTGAGTTGGGCACTAATGTTCCAGGATTCGGGGGAATCAGGTGACTTCCTGGCAGCTGATGATGACAGGCCTGGGGTGCGGACGGGCCTCTGACTACAGGACGTCCTGCTTCTGCTCAGTCGTGGCCTCCTTTTCATGGTGACGCTTAAGAATTCTACGTCTTCCATGAAGTCGTTCCCTTTAGATGTTTAAAAATTCCTTTAAGAGTTAATACTTGGTCCACAGTATTTTAAGGTACATAGCGGCCCCGCAGGAAATTCAGCTGCTGTTACAGCTCAGGTGAGCAGAGCAAGTGTAGGCCCCTCGGGGACACCGTGCTGAGTGTCACGTAGCGGGGGAGGGGGAACAGGAGACGGAGGACACCTCAGGAGCTCCACTCAGCAAGCCTGGTGAGCAATGCAATCTGCACGTTTGTTTTAAGAAGTTCAGTTTCTCTTACAAGAGAAGGATTCCCTTCTCTCTCCCCCTGTTTCTCAGGTGGAAGCGGGGTCCTAGGGGAGCAGCGGTGGGGACATGCCCTGAAGGTTCTGGACTCAGGAATGCCCCGAGTTCTCCTGATCTCCCTCCTTATCCATCCCTTTCACCTTGATGCTGTCTGTCCTGCTGGCACCGTCGAGCTCAAAGCTCTTACCCGCCAGAGTCTGATTTTCCTCTGGCTTGGCCGTGGGCTGCGGGCACCTGGCTGACCAGCCTCCCCGGCTTTTGCAGCCACAGGGCCTGAGTTGTCGCCTGGTCCCCCATCCAAGCCCAGCGCCCAGTGACCCGCCACCTCCCGAGCTCCAATGTCACGGGCTCCACGGGGCTGGTCCAGGCGGCATCCTCCCTTCGTGTGACTGAGCTGAGCTGCCTGTTCTACATCTTGAGCCCCCCCATTGTAGGTGTGGAAAAGGGGGGCTGAGGCAGGGGGTAGGGTCCCCGGGAGAATGCTTTTGCAGAGTTTTCACTGGGGATGAGCGAGTGAGAGCTTGTTGTGTGATGGGGAGCTAGTGTGACAGTGACATTGTGACCTCGGGTTAAAGGTGAATGCAGAGCTTGTTGCCCTTTGCTGGATTTTCTCCTCTCTGGACCAGACGCTTACTTATCACTCTTCTGTTTCAAGCAAGCTCAGGTCCTACATAAACCTTGCCCAAATGTTTTAACCCATTGTTTAAACTAATAACGGGAATCAGATGCGGTTTAACCTTTCTCAGATACTGCCTTTACACTGGAATCATTTGCCTTTGTGGTTTGTCGGAGACCGCAGGATAATTTTTTTTTTTTTTTTTTTTTTTTTTTTTTTTTTTTTTTGCAGTACGCGGGCCTCTCACTGTTGTGGCCTCTCCCATTGCGGAGCACAGGCTCCGGACGCACAGGCTCAGTGGCCATGGCTCACGGGCCCAGCCGCTCTGCGGCATGTGGGATCTTCCTGGACCGGGGCACGAACCCGCGTCCCCTGCATCGGCAGGCGGACTCTCAACCACTGCGCCACCAGGGAAGCCCAGGATAATGTTTAATGATGATGTCTGTTTGGGCTACAGATACTTGTTGGCTCATCGTAAAGTTAACGAATTGAATGAACTAATGAATAGTGAATCGCAAATTTGCCTGGTTTTAATGGAATTTTATTTTTAAGTTAATTGCTAAAGAAGATTCTAACATAGTAAATTCGTTTAATGTCACCTCTGGTAATGGTTAGCTTTGAAGATGCTTATTATTCAAAATAAATATTAACGAATTGCTAATGCCCTTTGTGGTCTCACTCTATTAAAATAAAATTAGTTGTCTACTGGTTTAACACAATGTTCTAAAGGTAATAAAATATTATACAAGAGGCAAAACTGTGAAGCTGCGTTCAATACCACGCAGAAGGTGCGTGTATTTTCAGCTTCCCGTCCAAGGTTGGAGGCTGTTGAAGTGAGACTCCAGCCAAACCTCAGTGTCAGACTGGAAAAAACCCATTGCTATTAAAGAATGAGACCAGTTAGATACATGAGTCCCACACTGAGCTCAGCTCTGTAGCTTATTTTGCTAATATATTCTTTTCAGGGCCAAAATGTAGCATCTGAGGAAATATCCATAGCAGTCCTGCTTGGATCATGTGTCCTATTTCACCAGGAAAATTTTTTCTCTCTGAGCTGAGTAGAGAAACCACACTAAACTATTCTTGGCACAAATAAGGCTTATGCTCAATTACAATTCAAAAGAGTTTCACTTATTTTATATCTTGTGTAAAAATACCTCTTTATTGCCTCTCAGTTCCTCTATCAGTGGTTCTGCTTCATAATAGATAAACTCACTTTTCAGGGTTGAGATTTAACTACTTGAAATTGGCACATAGTGAATCTGTGGGGCTGAGGCAATATTCCCTCTGGGTTTGGCCCGTTTTCTCCTCTTACACAAGTGATGAGGAAAGGAACAGGGACAGCCTGACAGGCTAACAGTTAACCTTTTAAAATAAATTTTGAGAACTTTATGTAAAGCAAAACTCACATTTATTGCCTTACAGATTCTGCTGTGTATAAAACATAATGACTGATTCTCTCTACGAAATGACTGACATTCAGGCTCAGATTTTCCTGTAATCTTCTCATTACAGTGGCTCAGAAAGCCTTGACTTGTTCATTTAAAATATACTAAATGGATATAGATTTTAATATATTTATCAAGTGTAGTATTTTTTATAGTTAGCAATTTCCAAATTTCTTCTTAAGTGAAAAATGGCTTGTATTATTGTATTTTTCCCTTAAAGGGAAATCTGTCCTGGGCTCGCAAATGATTTGCCTAAAAACTAAGGCCCAGATGTGCACCATTTACTCTTCATTTTCGGAGTGTAAATCCCCCCCACCATGCAGACTCCATGCTATCCTGTGACATCACTGAGCTGAGAAGTGGAGAAGGGACGTGAACAACCAGCTTTCTCAAAGGTCTCGGAGCTGCTCCAGTCCATCACTTGCTGTAATTTAGTTGTCACGGGGCAGGGGATGGCAGGCTTTCTAAATGGCAATGGAAAAAATTGTAGAGATACGTGTAGGCATCTTGGGGAAATGGTAACCTTTACTAAGTCGATATATTATATCTGGATTACAAAGTAGGAAATGCTAATTCAGTTATTTGGTCATCAAATAATCTATGTTAAATTAATATTGTAGAGGAAAGTAATTAAAAACAACTTTAAGGAGAAGCTCTGCTCGCCTTTATTACTCACTAATGGAAAACATTAAGATCCCTTGGAATTAATAAATAAATCCTGAATAAAATACAGATTTATCTTGTAAAGCCCTTCTTTATTCTTTTTATATGGGAATTTGAGAATAAAATTACCAAGGGTGAGAAATGTGAATTGAAAGACATGAAAAAGGATATTGAATGCTGCAATTTAACACTGTTCAAATTCAAGGCATGGGAACACTGGTCATTATTATCCTTCTTACAAGTCAATCCCAAGAAATCTGTTAGTAGGCAGATTATTTCTAATAACTGTGTAGGGATTTTGGTCTTATTAGTGCTTAGGTCCTGTAATAGCTACCACCTGAGCCATCAGAAGATATAGCTTTTTCATCATTAATGGGTAAAAACTGGGGACAAATGCCAATACTTATTTACTCATTGTTAATATGTATTAATTACAGAAATACTACCTGGCAGAAGCATAAGGAGAACCTCTAGTTTGGGGAACAGAGAAACTTAGACTGAAATGCCTATGATTTCATTTGACAAATGGACAACTCACCTGATAATTAATTGAGTTGTGTCCTCAACCGTAAACTGGAAATAGTGGTACCTTCTTTGCGAGGTTATTTTAGGGGTTGAAAAGAATGCTTGCACAGTCTTTGTACAGTGCTGGGATGAGACAGATATTCAGCAGACAGCAGCTCAGATAGTGTTACAGGTGGTGAGAGCTGGAATCAGGAAGCAGAAGCTTGGAAAGTATAGGAAAGGTGTTTATTGTCACAGAATTACAACCAACAAACATCAGCCTCAAGCACAAGTTTCTCAACTCCTACTCTGGTGTTTCTTTCAAGGACACCATTGGCATACAATAGTAATTTGTGAAAAACTTGAACTGTCGAAAAATGTGTTGATACTATAAATGGATCTGCTGAAACCAAAATAATCATTTCTCTTGGCTGTCGAGAGAGGTGTAATATCTCCACTTTGTGTTTCACTGGTACAGATGCTAATTGATTAAAGTACAGAGAAGATCACTAGGTATAATACTGGCACTGTTTCCAGACATCTGAACAGAGTAACTGGCTTTGACACACCTGCTGAGAAGCGGTGGAAGGTAAGCAGGCAGGGCTCTGCGGCCACGTCAGGGGCGTGGGCTCAGATTCCCAGTCACGTGGTGGCTGCTGGGCTGCACTCTCCCCCCGAGGCTGGACCAGAAGGACCTGCTTCCAAGGTCACGGGGTGGCTGAGAGCATCTGTTTTATTGCAGCTACTTGACTGCAGGCTGGAGCCTTCTCAGAAAGGCAGCCAGAAGCCACTCACCGACCGTTCTGTGTGGGACTCTCCAACCAAGGCAGAAAAGAAAGTCTGTTTGCTTAGACAGAAGATTATGTAACACAGCACAATCACGGAAGTGACCACCCAGGACCTTTACCATATTTTATTCGTTAAAAGCAAGTCCCAGTTTTGTCCACAAGCAGGGATGTGAACAGCCTTACACAAAAGTATGGATGTCCTTGCATGCACACAAGGGTATGAATCCAGGAGGTGGGTATGTGAACTTGAAGTTCACCTTCCAGTCTGTTGGCCACAAGTACTAATAGTAATTTGAGATTAAAATGATGTAAATGTATGGAAACGTTGCTTGCTAACTCTTAGATAACATATTTGTGTGTCAGTAAATATTTGGTCACTTGAACAATTTTTAACCTTTCAGCCCAATAAGGCATTTGATCTTTGTTATGACTATAAATACAGAGAAGAGAAGTAGAAAATTTGGAAGGCTCAGAATATAGGCTTTCTTTGAAAAATGCACTGCAGAAAAGTCAGTACCTTGAACTTACTGGGGGGATTTCCACCTGACTTTAACAAAAAAAATTGGGTGGAAAAATCCCATACACCAATAAACCCGGAGGCTGAGGAGGGGCAGGTATCTGAGGCAGTGAGAGTGTGGAGAGGACCCCAAGGCAAAAGCCACAGGCTTGGATGCCCTAATCCAGTAGGTGACCTCGCAGCACTTCTGCCATATCATGTCCTTAGAAGTGAGTCACTGGGTCTAGTTTACACTCAGGTCGGGTGATTGCTACAGGGCAGGGGTCCTGGAGACAGGACTGTGTGTGCATCTCAGACGCTGCCTGCCACAGGTGCTGGTGTCCTGGTAAAATAGCACATGCAGGAAGAGGGGATATAACATGCATTAGTGGTCACAATGTCCTAGGTGTCTTTCTTTATCAGACTGGCTTTACCTGCACACGACTTTTGGAAATTGACCTTCAGAGACATTGTGGGAATTGGCTGAGGTCACAGAGCAGGGATGTGACCCGAGGGCTACATTCACCAGGTCCTCATTTCAGGCAGCATCCCCTTAATGACATGTGCTGGCCTGATTATGGCAATTCAATGGGATACTAGAGCAGCTCAAAAACATACCAAGTTTTAAACCACTCAGGGTAAGAGATATCTTCACAATTCTGAGTTTTACCAGAGATTCTTACAAAAGAGCACAGCCCATACCTGGTGTTGAAATGAGTTAAATTCAGTGTTTTAACTGTTGTTCTGTGGCTTGGTGTTGGTGACACTTTCTCTGTGGCCCGTTTCTGACCTACATAAGTGGATAGGTAGCCAATCAGTCTTTCTCTCTCTATTTCTTCTTCTTCTACACACACACACACACACACACACACACACACACACACACACGTCGGGACTATTCAGAAACCAGAACTAGAGGCATGTATCTGTCACCCCGACTACCCACATCCGTTCTACGTTAACCCTTCTTCTGCTTCCTTCTTTCCCAAGGCTGATACTAACCACTGATCCCTTTGGACTCCACACACCTTCTCAATCTACCCAGTCACTTATGAGCTCATAGCCGTAATTTTTTTTTAATTTTAAATTTCATATTGGATCTCCCTTTCTTGTCCCTAAATGACATCCTGTGAATGTTCCATACATTTTCAGCCATCACATTCGACTGTTCAAAGTCCAATCCAGTTCAAAAACCAACCTCAAAAGTGGTTTAAATCTTATCGCTTTTCCCCAAAGCCGCTGGGTGCTGTGTCGCAGACCTGAGGTGAGGGATGGAGGAGGCACAACTTTTCACTCCTCCCCCTTCATCTGTTCCACTCTCCCTGCCCTGTTCAACCAGTCAGGTTGCAGATGTAAGCAGTCATAGTAAATGTTTTAGGTTTGTAACGTTAATTAAAATTAAATTCCCCAAATCACAGCCCTGGAAAAAGGCAGCATTGAGTCAACTTCTGTGTCCTTCTTGTCCTTGAGTGACCGTTTGTCACCTTCCTTAAACCAGATGTATTCCCCCCTCATCCATAAGCGGGTAGCAAACATTCTGCTAATATTATTTCCCTAAATGCATGCGATGAATCCTCTTCCATGAAAGAAAAAAGAAAAAGGAAAACTAGAAGGAGGTAAAGACTTCCAGCAGCACATTAACTTGCTTCGTACAGATTTTCATCCCAGAGAAAGGATGTTGAATATTTGTGGAAGGCAGGCTGATCCCCAAATATGCCTTATGTACAAACCCATGAAACGTGTGGATCTAGAGGGATTAGCCTGGATGGGCCCAGTGTGATCACAAGAGACGGACCCCGAGCAGGAGAAGGGTCCCAGGACCATGACTGGCTGGATGCTGGAGGGGCCGCAAGGACAGTGTGGGAAGAAGCTGAGTTCTGCACCATCGGAGCCTGGAAGAGGACCCCAGCCTCAGATGAGAAAGGCAGTGCCCGCCCACACCTCGATATCAGCCCTGAGAGACCCTGAGCAGAGAATCCAGCCACCCTGGGCTGGACTTCTGACCGGAAGTAAGGTGAGCTGATAAATGGGGATTGTTTTAAGACACTAAAAGTGTGGGAATTTGTTAGAAAACTAATACAATTTTTAAACTGATGCCTAAATATGCATTATACACAGACTGTGGGATGAGATCATGCCCCATGACATTGGTTACATATGGGATCAAATCGAACATTCCCAAGGCCCTGGGCAGTGGTCAGGGCCTGTGAATGAGCAGCCGTCATAAGCAGTTTTTAGCAGTTCTGCATCAGCTGGCTTATTCCACGGGGAGAATAACCCAATAAACATCCTTACTTGACATAATTGTGTCTTATAATAAAGCAATAATCTCAGGCTTATTTCTCGATTTCTCCCTCTCCACTCCCGGCCCAACTAATATGTTATAAGCCCCCATATTGTCACGTGTGTGTATGCTTCAAGATGCAATACACCATTCTATTCATTTCCACAGCCCTGAACTCCCTCAATGATAAAATTCTTGAAAGTTAAAGAGGTGTGTTTTTTACCTATATTTTATACTCAGGTTTGCATAGGTGACATGGATTCAATGTTTAATTCATTTTTTAAATTATCCATGTAATTAATGAATAATTGCACCTTGTATTTTATCAGCTATTAAAGTGTGTCCACCTCTTCTATAATCTCTCTCCATAAGTGCCTGTGTGTGTGTGTCTTTCAGTTCTTAATTTTTGGAGACCAATTTTTTTTTCCTAGGCTGATTGTCTTAAGTTATCTTTAAAAATAGAAATTTTGAGGTTTCAATTTCAGAAGTAATAAATCTATTTTATAATAATGGATCACATTAGAAAAGTATTCAATTTTTAGCATCAGGTAGTCTTATGAAGTTTTCTCTCTTGTGATTTGCACATTCAATGTGCAACAGATTTTCAGAGAATACTAAGTGAATTTTTGTTTCAAGGAAAGTAATTCTACAAGGACAAAAAAATAATTAAAATAACAAATAGATGTTTTAAATTTGTGCTATTTAAATAGATCTAACTCTAAGAAAAGAATTGGCTAGATGCATTTAGCATTAAAATTTCTAAAATGCTTCCAGAATAATCAAATAATTGTCAGTCACTTATAAATATCTAGTAATTGCAGCTTTTCTGCAGCTATGAAGTTGTAACCTAGATGCTGTTACAGATGCGTTCTGCCTGCCCACGGGAAGCGCGTGGAGCAGATGTGGACGATGCCTGAGGTACTGGAGCATAAAGAATGTCTTCAAGTTCAGAGGAAGATTTTCCCCCTTGTGCAATCATTAAATCTGATAAAATTTAAGACTTTGCTTCTGGACCTTGATTTGGACAGATGCGGGGAAAGGCGTGTAGGAGACCCCATCAGAGGAAGTAATAGGGCAGAGCAGTTAGTGGGTGTCTGTCACCTTGCCGAGGGTGTGGTGACCCACCTAACATGGACCACTGCTGACTCCTGGACCAGAGAACTTGCCACGTGGACAACTATTTAAATGGCCTAAAATTGTGATGCGTCACGGTTGCAGGGAAAGATGCCAAAATATCTTTCCTATGAATATGTATGAATGTTACGGTAATTATGTGCTATCCAAAACTATGTCACACACCACGTGGCTGTGGCGGATGCATTCCTGTTACAAAGCCTTAGTCACTCTGTGTGTCCACGTGAGTTGGCCGTTCCTCCCACACAAAGCGGCACGTATCTCCCGGCCCCATTGCTGTCTGAGTCTGTCTTTGTCCCGGGGACGTTAGCAGACATGGTAGGAGGGAAGACTTGGCTTCCACTTGCCCTCAGCCTGGAAAGACCATGCGTCAGGCAGCCCCCTGCCCCCCCTGAAGATGAATGAAGCCCTGCCCCGCCCTGGATCAGCCAACACCCAGCACATACCTTGCGCAGCAAGAATTAACTACAGCTTTGGGGACCACTGAGATTTGGTTTGTTATGCAGAGTTACGACGACAGTGAATGATAAAATGTTTCCCAGAGTAATTAAACACATGTGTTTCTGAGCATGGAAGGATTCCCAAGTTTTCAGTGCAAATGCAGATAACTCTGATTAGTTTGATTTTTAAAAAATGTTGATAAAGATTCTTTCCTTCTAATATTTCCATTGTGACAGTATTAAACCCACAGGAAGACTTCTTGGCAGTAACTAAAACCTCAGATGTATGTTTTCCTTTATGCCATTCTGTTTTCCCCTTATGTGAAGAAATAAAAACAATTCTAGGGACAACTTGGGAAGAAAAATGCAGGCACATACACAGTTGAGGTTTTCTGACAAGTTCTCCATTATGTTGGAAGCAAAATGCTCTATTTTACAGTCTTGTCACACAGCATAGCTACAAGCAGGCACTCTGGATTCTTCTACTAAAATAAATATTCAAGAAAAATAACTAGGAAAAGGCACATCTGAACCACCTAGCAAGACACCAGAAGGAGGCAACCATTAGCTGTCAATATTGACTAAAAGAGTCTGTTGGGCAGGCTGGAGAGATGTTTCGTTTTGTCTGTGATGTTTGTAAATCAGACTCTTGCAGGTGTTATGAACATATCTGCATGTTTTACTATTTCCATCTGTTCCGATTTCGTAAGTCAAATATTTCTCTTCCAAAGTGTTTCATCACTCTCATTTTATTTCCTCCCATGAATCAAAAATTACAAATCTAGTCAGATCAAACAAATCGAGTTGACGAAATAGAAAATGCATAGAATCTTTGACTGTAAACAAGTCATTAACATTTCTGTGATTCTGCTGTTTATGCCTCAAAAACGTAAGAAATGAGAATGCCTGAGACCAGCATTTTAGGTAGAAGTCTGCATTAATGGTTGTTGCTAAGGGCAAAATGTGGAAATTCTAAAACAAAAATAAGAAATTGTTATGAATAAATAATAATTAACTACTTAAACATTAGTCACCACTGTTGCAACCACATAAGATAATGTTCTTCTTTCACTTAGTTTCCATTTCTGTACTTCCGTAAATGCACAGTATATTTAATTAGCTTAGGTATATATCCATTTAAAAATAAAACAGTTGAAGATGTGACTGAAGTGTCAAATATCTAGATAGATAGATAGATAGATAGACAGCTTTGGCAATGAAATGATGCTGACATGACGGTCACTTAGTCATTTTTTCCCAATCTGTTTTTGCTGTTGTAGCTTATTTAATTTTCCCCTTTGCACATCTCCTAGTGCCAAATCTTTAATGAAAAGAATTGATTTAAATATTTCGGCTACTTTTCTATTTTAAGTGTTTATATTACATCATTTTTCATGGTGAAAATAGGATAACTTGTTTCTACACTGGTATATTTACAGCACATTAATTGGATTAGGTAGGCTAAGATCAAAGGAATCCTCTGGAATTCATTAATTTTATATTTTATCTTTTTCAGGAAGATTCAAAGAGATAAAGATGGACTTTTCACAGGACTTTTTACTTATAAAAGGAGCTGGCCTATATCTCTTTAACATATGTTGTAGCTCAAAATTTAGGCAGACTTCTTAATGATGTAAAAATCTTGAAATATGATTAAAGTAGGAGAATATAGTTTATAAACTGTTCATAACTTTTAAAAAACAGACTTTTTTTTTTTTTTTTTGCAGTATGTGGGCCTCTCACTGCTGTGGCCTCTCCCGTTGCGGAGCACAGGCTCTGGACACGCAGGCTCAGCGGTCATGGCTCACGGGCCCAGCCTCTCCGCAGCATGTGGGATCCTCCCGGACCGGGGCACGAACCCGTGTCCCCTGCATCGGCAGGCGGACTCTCAACCACTGCGCCACCAGGGAAGCCCAAAACAGACTTTTTATAGCAGTTTTTTATCTTATCTATGAGCCCAACATATAGAGGTAAAATCTTGGTACCAACTATATCACTACCAAAATATTTTTATACAAGAAAATAATTTTCAAATCCCTGACTGCTGACTCACTATTTCAAGCACGTTCTTTAGAGAATAACTTTAGTACATGCGATAATACTTAGGTGTTTTGGCTTGCATTTACTTTAAATATTTTCTGCAAACATACACATTCATACGCACCCCAATGCAGAGTGGAAATTTTATATTATCCAGGTGGCAGTTTGGGAGGCTACATAGGATAATTCAAGCTTAAAAATTCAAGAAATTTTGTATGTAGATATGGAAATTGGAGCCAATTTACATAAAGTCTATTCACTGAATACTTAGTGAATAATTATTATATTTGCCCTTTGATTACCTTGATTTAATTCTTATTGGTATGTATTCATTGAACCAAAGCAAAGTACTCTATTTATCGCTAAGTTTATGAATAAGCTACTTCATATAACTTTCTACCACACATGTTATGTCCACATTCCATTTCCATGATGTTGAAACAGATTTTCTTTTTAGTACTCAAGATGTCAACATAGCAATAGAAAGGAGAAAAATAAAGAAGGGAATAGAAAACGTTTTTTCTTGACCTGTGGAAGGGAAGTTAACCCTCTTTCTCATTAAAGCAACAGTTGTATCAATAACAGTTGTTTAACATCAGTTTGCTCTGGGCTAGAAAACAAAAGAAGATCTGACTATTTCAGCAAACAAAATGGGATGTTTTAAATGGGATGTTTTTATTTTGGGGTCTTTAATGTCTTAAAATGTCTTTCTCTCTCTATTCTCAACTATTAGAGGCTATTTGACAGGAATTTGATAAGTATTTTGCCTAAATCATATCAATATAGAATGTGGTTATAATCTTTATTTATATGTAGAACGTTGTTTTTCCTGCACTTTTGTTTTTGCAATTGACAGTGAATAAATAAATAAAATACATTACTTCCCAATGCATGTTACCATAAATTGAAACATGGTTTCATAAAATTCTAAGTAGTATTAATCTATAAGGCATACTCTTATATTTACCATCTTTTTTTAAAATTTACTTATTAATTTTTTTATTTTTGGCTGCGTTGGGTCTTTGTTGCTGTGTGCAGGCTTTCTCTAGTTGAGGCTAGCGGGGGCTGCTCTTTGTTGCAGTGCGCGGGCTTCTCATTGTGGTGGCTTCTCTTGTTGCAGAGAATGGGCTCTAGGAGCACGGGCTTCAGTAGTTGTGGCTCGCAGGCTCAGTAGTTGTGGCTCGTGGGTTCTAGAGCGCAGGCTCAGTAGTTGTGGCGCACGGGCTTAGTTGCTCCACGGCATGTGGGATCTTCCTGGACCAGGGCTTGAACCCCTGTCCCCTGCATTGGCAGGCAGATGCTTAACACTGTGCCACCAGGGAATTCCCTATCTTTTCTTTTATATTTTATTTTCTAAAAGAATTTTGGCCACAATTCAGCATCATAATGGAAAACTAATGTCTTTGGAAGCCAAGCTGTAATCTGAAAGATGATTTCCAGTGACACAGAGCTGAACTGTATGGACTCCGGCGAAAGATCTTCCCATAGCATCTGTGCATCTAAAAAGTTTACAACACCAGCAATTTTGCATTTATTTTTTGTGAATATTCGCTTTACATCTAGGCTAGTTTAGTTCTATGATGGTACGTTCCATGCTCTGCTTTCACTCAATGAATACATTACCCTTCTCAGGAAATTAGAAGCACAGAATTAATGTTTATTGGATTCTGTTTTTGCCCTTATGAACTCTAAGTCATTAGGTCCTGCCTGTTACAGGTTCAAGATATGAATGAATCTATCCTTCACCTCGTTTTCCACTAATCAGCATTATTGCTGCTCATCCCCACAACTGTCTCCTAAATGATCTCAGTGCGTCCATCCTTGGCCATTCTCGACTCAGGATGCTCTCATTAAAATGTAAAACTGATCTCAAATACCCCAGTGCCTTTAACGTGTCCTGCAATGTTCTGTATAGTAGATTCCCATCCGCACCAGCTAGCTTTTGATCCATGGCAAACCCACAACTTAGTGGGTTTGAGAGCCTAGTGGCTGAGGACTGCATTCTTTGAGTTGTTATTTGGTGTTTAAGTGGGGCTGGGCCTGGGGAGGGAGTTCTGCTGATCCAGGCTGAACTCACTCCTGCACTGGGGGCAGCGGCCAGGTCACCTGGGAGGCAGCTGGCATCACAGAAGCCGCTCTGTTTTCTTCTCACTTCTCGCCCTGCAGTGGGACAGCCCCGTCTTGTTCACGTGGAGACACTGATTGAAGAGGGAGAGTTAGAACTGGGCTTGAAATGGTGCAACAAGCTCCCTCTCTATGCTTTTCCCAAAGAAGGTCACAAAGACAAACCAGATTCAAGGGATGAAAAGAGATGCTGGAAAGAAGTGGCCTGGGTACAGAGAGGGAAATGATCTTATCCATTTTTGCGGACAATTTACTATGCTGTCCGTACCACTTACCTGCAGTGTCTGTCAAATTGACGCGCACCAGACTGCCGATGCTCACCCACTCCAGCCACCCCCATCTTATTCTTATTCTTCCAAAGGCCGACACACTTCTGGCCAGTCGTTTCAGATCCTGCTGCCCCCTACACTTCTGGCCAGTCGTTTCAGATCCTGCTGCCCCCTGTGGCCAAAACGCTGTCCCTCAATATTGTCACCTGACTGGTCACCTCATTCAGGTCCCAGATAAGATGTCACTTTAAATCACTACACGACCACGACCTATTTTTCTAGTAGCTAAAATCCATGGTCCAAACTCCTCCAAGTCTGAAGGGTGAAAAGAGAAATCTAATATTAAATAACACAGAAATTGCACTGGTTCCCAGGATAATCACATCACAGTAGACTGTGAACTGCATGAGGACAGGCACTTGGTCGTGTTAGCATCGAAGCTTCATGTGCACCTGTATCTGGTAGTTATGCCTTAAGTGTCTGTTGCTCTAATGTTTGAAATACACCGACACAACTGCTTTAGACCCGAAGCAATTATTTCACAAATACTTTGGGAAGAAGAATAATTCCCTGATGTTGTCAAGTGCCGACTACTCCAGGACTCCTGCACAATCAGAAATTCTTTGTGAGCATCTGCTTTGACTTGGCTTTTTAATTATTCTTCTCCCCTCACAATAGAAGAAGGTAATTACAATTCCTGCTGTTAATTATGAGCTTCTTGCCCAGAGCATCTGGTCCTGCATCTGTCTCCAGCACAGTGCGCAACAGCTTTGCTGAGACAATTGTCTAAGGAACCAGAGCCTTTGTTTCATTTTCCTAACGAAATTATCTATAAACACCACTGTGTCACGCAGGCTTCTCAGAGTGGGTGTCAGCCACTACCCCTCACAATCATATTGTGTTCTGGCATCTTCCTTGGAGAATGATTAAAATGAAGAATCATCACAACGCTTCTCTGGTTTTCAGTTTTTATTCTTTGTTTTTGTTTTTAGTGTTTGATGGAGAGAAATGTGGGCTTCATCCATCAGTATGGCACACACACGTATGTCCAGTTCATGACTCCTTTTTATTTTTCTTTCAGGCTATCAGGCAGTCATCTCTGAACTTGTCCAATCCCAAATTCAGTATCTTTCTCTCCAAATGAAATGATCAGATAATAAAACCACTCTCTGTATTGAATGTTGGGGCATGATTCTGAAGCTGCTCTATGGTCCACCAGATGTGCCGTCCTCAACTGCAGACGCCCTTGCAAAAATAGCTCTTGGGATGCAAGTCTTCCCACCATTGATACAATTTCAACTCCTATTATGATGTTATCGAAATTTTAAATGAAAATACAAAAGTAGTTTCTGAAGTAATCCAGTTAACGTAAAATGACTTGTGATTAAATGAAACCCGTCTAAAAATTATTGATAAGATTCGAGAGTAAAATAGGCAATGTTTTTAAGAAGGAAGTCAACAGGAAATATGATACCCACCTGTGTTGATCTTGATGGTCGCGGAACACTCAGAAATAATCCCTGTATTAGTAGATTTGAGCTGCTGTGCTGACCACTTGGCTTATAAATACACATTTATTTCTCACAGTTCTGCAGGCTGAGAGTCTGAGATCTGGCCGCCCCAGGGTGGGTCAGTGAGGGTCCAGGTCCAGACGTCTCACTGGTTCCTATGTGGGGGGGGGGCTGAGGGTGTCTCTGGAGCCTCTTTTACTAAAACACTCGTCCCATTCAGGAGGGCTCCACCCTCATGACTTAAACAGCTCCCAAAGGCCCCATTTCCTGGTCCTATCACCTTTGGAGGTTAGGATTTCAACATATGAATTCTGGTGGATGCAAACATTCAGATTGTAGCAACCCACATTTGGAGGTGGGCAAGAAGATGTCCCTTTGAGATGGAATAGTGGTTATACTACTCATTTAAACTAATCAATGGAGTATACACATTCTTTTATTCTGATATCATATTCTTTCAGGTACATCTTTTCCCTGTGTGTCCGGGTATTCATTCCTCGCATGAAGGTACGAAGGGAGATTTCTCCATGCCTAGAACTTCATCTTGTCATGAAGGCTCTCCTTCCCGTCCTGTGGTTGGCAGAATTCTAGGGTCGGCCCACGATCCCTGCCCATGGAGGTATATTCTCTGTGACATTGGCTGCCACTCCGTAGATTAGGTTTCTAATCAGTTGACTGTGTTTCAGCCTAAAGAGATCATCCAGGTGACCTAAGCAGGTGAGCCCTTTGACAGTATTGGGGCCTTGGTGAGTCAGGCCCGTGGAATGTGACAGGGTGTGTGAAGTGGCCCTGAGTTGCTGAGGGCAGTCCCCGGCTAGTGGCTACCAAGACAATGGGACCTTGGTCCTTCAGGCACAAGGCAATCAATTCTGCAATGACCTGAGGGGTCTTGGAAGTAATCCTTCCCTATTTGAGCCTTTAGATGGAGACACAGTCACCTAATACCTTGATTTCAACCTTGTGAGGCCTTGAGCAGAGGACCACCTGCAGTAAGCGAGACTCCTAACCCGCAGGACCTGGGAAGTAAGAAGCTGGGTTACAACAGCATCAGGAACCAGTGCAGTGTCTCAGGAAATTTCTCTCTACAATTTAGCATGAGAGACTTTCACTTTGGTTTGAGAGCCTCCAGTTTGCAAACTGTTCTTATCTGCACAATAAACTCTTAGTATACTTTAAAATGTATGTTTTTGTTGCTACATCTTCCGTGGATGTGTATTTTTTCAGCTCTTCCTATATATCCTCCAGCTCTCTTTTGCCTGGACTGTTTTCATTCATCCTTTGACTTCCATCCTTTCATTGTTTTTGTTTGTTTGTTTGTTTGTTTTTGTGGTACACGGGCCTCTCACTGTTGTGGCCTCTCCCGTTGCGGAGCACAGGCTCCGGATGCGCCGGCTCAGCGGCCATGGCTCACAGGCCCAGCCACTCCACGGCATGTGGGATCTTCCCGGACCGGGGCACGAACCCGTGTCCCCTGCATCGGCAGGCAGACTCTCAACCACTGTGCCACCAGGGAAGCCCTTCCTTTCACTGTTTTTATATGTAAACTATGTCACTTGTAGCCAAGATATAATTGGAGTGTGGGAATGTTTGTTGTTGTTAATCCATTCTGCCAATCCTTGCTTTTTCATTGGCATGTTTTACCGCGTTGTGGGCAGTGTAAGTACTAAGTTAGGATTTACACGTGTCATGTTGCTACATATATTCTATATGTCATGCTCTTCTTCCTCAACTCTTTCTTTACTGCCTTTTTGTGTAAAATACAGAGATTCTTGTGTACCATTTTAATTTCTTTGGTTTCCTTTTACTTTATTTTTTGAATTATCATGAGGGTTGCCTTGAGGATTAAAATTAAGATTTTAGCTCAACTCAATCTAGTTCATATTAATATCAAGTTAATTTCAATAATATACAAACATTTTGTTCTAATGTGGCTTTGTTCCTCATCCCTCATTATTGCTATTATTATCATGTAAATTATATCTTTAATCATATAAAACAGTCAACACATTTGTAATTATTGTTTTATGCAGTTGTCTCTTAAATCATTTAGGAGAAGAAAAGCATCACAAAACAAAATGCATTTATACTGTCTTATATTTACCCATATTGATCTTTACCAGTGATTTTATTTCTCCATTTGGATTTGAGTTTCTGTCTAGTGGAATTTTTTCAGCCTGACGTGCTCCTTTATCATTCTTGCAAGGCAGATCTGCTCTGTTTTTGTTTATCAGGGATTGTCTTAACTTCTTCATTTTTGAAGAATAGTTTTGCTGGATGTAGGACTGAAGGTCTCCTACTTATTTCACCAATCGGTTTTTTTTTTTTTTTTGCGGTATGCGGGCCTCTCACTGTTGTGGCTTCTCCCGTTGTGGAGCACAGGCTCCGGACACGCAGGCTCAGCGGCCATGGCTCACGAGCCTAGCCACTCCGTGGCATGTGGGGTCTTCCCGGACCGGGGCACGAACCCGTGTCCCCTGCATCGGCAGGCAGACTCTCAACCACTGCACCACCAGGGAAGTCCACCAATCGCTTTTTAAACGCAGCATTTTATCTTTTCCTTAACAATTATCACTCTCTGAGATTGCTTTAAAAATCAGTTCATTTAACAATATGCTCCACAGTTATAATTAATTATCTAAACATGGGAAATGATTTGTTACTCATTTCTCATTTTTTCCAAAAATGGCACATAACTAACACCATGTAGATGTACAGGAAAAAGCTAATTCTCTGGATATAATTTACATCACAGGATTTTAGGACTTTTTTGTGAGATCCCTGGAGGAAAGCTGGTTAACTATGTATCAGAAGTAAGAACATATCCTCAATGAAAGGAATACCACTTCTGAATTGGTTTTCAGTACACCTTCAGGGCCTAAAATAGTGTCCGGGCCATATCAGATGCTAAAGAAATACTTTTTGCATCATGAAAGGTTATTTCTGTTTTAGTCTATATTAATTTCAAGTGGAAAAAAATAGTTATTATAATTACAGTTTGATGTCCTTTTACATTAAACAATGAAAAAAGGAAAAAAATAATTAAATCTCTGGGACAGAGTTCCAAAAAGTAGCCTTAAGTGCTTCTCTCTGGCAGATACTGCCAGTCGCCTGATCAATACCCACTCTTCTCCTCTGACTTCCTAACTGAGTAGAAATTACATCACCTCTCATAACCCAGACCACGGTCCTTGGGTAGAGGCCATGGGGCTTCCAGGAAGCAACTGTTTGCTTGATGACAAGAAATGGCTCCACTGACCCCCAGTTCTGTGTCTCACTTGTGCCCTGGTCTTCCTTACATTGCTCTTGCTTCAAAAGCAGATGAGATTCCAACAATAAGAAACAGAAAGGAGAAGAGCTGCAGATTAGGGTGGCGGAGGGATGGGGCAACCTCCCACTGAAGGACTGAGTCCTGAGGACGCTTCTGTGCTCTCAGCTTTGGGATCCTGTTCTCTGAGATAAAAACAAGAAAACCGGCCTGTGTGACTGTGCCCGGCGCCCAGGCTATTTAGCATTTGGCAGAACCTGGTCCCAGCTGAAGTGTTCGCCTAAAACACGTAGTCCTGTCCAGGGCTCATATTTGGGTTTTAAGAAGTCTGCAAACTCTTTGACATAGCAATTTTCCCGAGGAAATGAAAACACAGAATGGCTCAGAATAACTTGCCTCATTTTACACAACTGGTGGCAAAGACAAGAGATGAAAGCAGTCAGGTTTCCTGATCCCCTTCTGTGCTGTTTGTTTTATTATATATTATGTCTTCCAGGGGAAAGTTATCACTCTCTTATTTGTAAGTTTATGAATAAAAACTATTGCACATTTGTTCGTTGCCACCATTAATTTCATGTATACCTGCGTAACTGGATTTGCTACTTGTTTTAAAGCACTTTGTTTTTAGAAAAAATACTAATAAAATTGCATACATTCCAGCCATAAGTGAAAAACAATTGGGAAAAACACTGAACTGTAATAAGAAGCACTGGTATGTGCCCCCAGAATATATACGGGATTCATGGGGAAAGAAAACTGTTGTATTGGAAAGGAGCTCAGACAGTGGATACTGGTGATCACATCATCACACAAGATGCATCCTGGCTCTTCTGGCAATGCCACCAGAATGCACCTTGTATGATGATGTGACACATCATCCCACCCCACCATCCTACTATTGGGCGGGGCCACATGATTAGTTCTGGCCAATGAGGGATGAGCAGAAAGGGTTCAGTGTCCTACCGGGATGAAGCACTTAAGAGCTGGCCTGAGACCCTGCAGGATCGGCCTGTCCTCAGAGCATCGTCATGAGACTCTACAGGGGAGAAAGCTCCTGGAACCCTGGCGGTCCTCGGGGACACCCCTCAGTGTTTCCATGCATGATAGTAAGTGTTAATGTAGAGCTACAGCCACTGAAAAAGGCAGAGTGATTGGAGATCAAGACGGTTCAGGAAGGAAGGTTGCACCATGTCAAGAACCAGGACCAGCAGGGGTCTGGCACAGAGCAGGGTGAGGCTGCAAAGAGCGGCCAGGCCAGCAGGTGAGGACACAACAGTTTGCTGGGAATCCATCCTTTCTTTGATGACCATACCCGGCTTCTTTCACATCACGGGCTGACCTGCTTGGATTATGAATCAAGGCCCAGCACCTCGTCCAGCCAAGCACTGACCTTCACTTAATGCTGCTGTCAGAACCTCCAGTCATGAGCTAAGTGATTCAAGAATAAGAAAATGGTTAGAAATCCTGCACTCCACAGGAGACATCCTCAGATTTGAGTGGGGTTCTTTTGCCATCAAGCTCCCCAGAGCTGCCCTGCTTTCTGTCATTTTTCTAAGCTTGGTCCTTTGTCTTCACATTGATCTGTGAGCTACCTGGAATGTGCTCAAAAATCCTTTTTCTATGATTCTTAACCAGACTAGCTTCTGCGTGGGGCTCTGGAAGCTTCAGCTGCACAGGAGGAAGGATGGACCTGGTAGAATTCACTGTTCCATCCTCGCGAATGTTTCCAGGTCCTTGGAATCCAGACCTTCAATGCATTTAGTAGCCCTTATTCACCAGCAGTAGTTTTAGGATAATGACAGTGACAATCCAGTGTCCAAGTGTTCATGGACCTTAGACCGCATGTTGAAATGGTTTCTTGCTTCTCAATTTTACGCTGTAAACCTCCTGTTAGCTTACATATCCAAAACCTCTCTTAGGTATAGCCCAAATAACAGCCTTTTCGGGATATGAACTTAAATTTAATTTTATAAATATGCATCTTTTAACTTCTAGTTATTACTTTCACTACTGTTGAAAATTAGTGAAAAACCCTCCTAAGTTCCTATGAGGGCACGTCTTCTCAGAACCAGAGTCTAGGACCAGATCCTCAAGGGAGGAAGGTAAGGATACCTTTATTTATCATCCAAATATGTAGTAAGTTTGGAAAAGTATAAAACTACTTGAGATTAGGTGACGTAAGAAAGTTCCTCACTGAAACTTTCCATGACTCACAATTCACGTCTCCAATCAACTTCTTACCTCTCAGCTCTGTCGATAAACAGTTGTCGTAACATCTTTGATCAGACTCTTGTGCAGTAAATGAGAATAAAAAGCAAAACTAATTTCATGTCACGAAAGATAAGGTTGCCTCAGGATAGAAAATTGAAACATTATTCATTAGGACAATTTTAAATACTGTAGTTGCTTGGAATATTAAATATGAATATTTTGCATACACAATTAAGAATGCATATTTTTTTCATGGCCCTTTGCCCTTCTTGAATTTTCTCCTCTTTAAATGTCTAGCTCTGACACCAGAAACAAAGACTGAATCCTAAACGTGGAGCTGGTCCCTGGCTCCAGCCCAAACCAAGCTCCTTTATCAGAGTGAGTGTTACATTTGCACAAATATGTCATCGCCTGATGAAGCCAGCTGTCAGTCTCCACTGCTTAATGGACTTTCTCCTATCAAGTAAGCCCTTTCCATGCACTCTTCATTTTTAATTTACTGAATAAGTTTGACCCTCCACAGGCTCCAAAAACCATTCTGTGTGTGAAGTTACTATCTCAAGGTCTTTGCTCCTGCAAGTTATTTCTATTTAGCAGAGAGACAGAGAGACAGAGACAGAGAGACAGAGACAGAGAGACAGAGACAGAGAGAGACAGAGACAGGGACAGAGACAGAGAGAGACAGAGACAGGGACAGAGAGGGACAGAAAGAGAAGGGGCAGGGAAGAGGTCAATCAGATGCCAAGATAATTTGTATTTCATGCTCCAGATATACTGCGTCTGTTTGAAATTCTTTTCTGATGTCTCATGAAGTTAATATTATTTAAAGAATTTTGTAATTTGGGAGCATTTTATTGAATAATCCTTTTGAAGAGAGAATTTTGGATAAAAATAAAGACCAGATCTGGTTTCAGAGGCAGAAATTATCTCAGATGTGGATGAGATTCATTTGTTTCCTAAACTTGTGACTTGGGAATCATGCAAAGAAACCTCACAAGGGAAAATCCTAACCCCTGTCATTATTTATTCAGACCCTCTGACTTTCCTTGCACCTGAGCTCAGATCATGTTTACTTACTCTCCAAGAAATATCTAGACCGTTTTTGATTCTGAATGGACAGCTACTTGCAAGTTTATGCCAAATAGTGGATTTAAGGCTTGGATTCCTCAGCCCAGAAAACAGAGTTTCTGTCAGGCTCTCCTATATGTGCTTTAATGGTAGAGCTGAACTTGCGTTAGAACAGCTGCCTCTCGGTCTTTTGTAATACCTCTCAAGAGCACAATAAAGCTCGTATTTTACAGAAATTTTTAACTGTGATTCTTAACCAGAAGAAATAAAATGATATGCAGTAGGAAAAAATATGTCACAAAAAGAATGTCTATTCACTTTTTTTTGATATTAATATATCTAGATTGGAATTTGTATTATTCCCAAAGAACTTTTTTTTTTTTTTTTTTTTTTTTCTTTTTTTTTGCGGTATGCGGGCCTCTCACTGTTGTGGCCTCTCCCGTTGCGGAGCACAGGCTCCGGATGCGCAGGCCCAGCGGCCATGGCTCACGGGCCCAGCCGCTCCGCGGCATATGGGATCCTCCCAGACCGGGGCACGAACTCGTATCCCCTGCATCGGCAGGCGGACTCTTAACCACTGCGCCACCAGGGAGGCCCTCCCAAAGAACTTTTGTCAGAGATATAGGATTTCAGAGGGGACAAAAGTTGGTGATGCAGCTAAAAGATACAGTCCTTTATGACTGCTAAGGGAAGTATTTTGCTTGCAGAAGAAAGCAGACCAACTCCCCTGACCTGTTTTGTGGGAGGTGACACCTCACCACAGCACCAGACTTTTGGAGCATCACTGAATGAGGCGAGATCGTAAACTTAAATTACTTAGGCTTGGCCAGGGAAGGTAAATATTCTCTTCACTGGACTTTTCATTTCTGCTAACAAGAGTTCTCCTGTAAGTTGATCCATATATGTAGATTCTTTGACATTTTCCCCAACTCATAGTGAACATGGAGTGTGAGGTTGAACTGTCTTGAGATGCTTTCTTATCGGGTAACCCACCTCCTCTGAAAGAGAGACACCTCTCTCCCTGAGGGATGCGGGGATTTGGACGTGACAGAGGGTTCCCATCAGGCCACGTATCATCTGCTGCAGGAGAGCTGTCATTCTCCCTCCAAATAACATGGACAGAGCTGTGATGTGTTAGGGGGATTTACTCCCCGGGGGGCCGCGGAGGGGCCCACGGGGAGGCGCTCAGCTGGTGACACCTTCCCAGGCAGGTTCCCTTCCATCCTCCTTTTTGCTGCTTTACTGTATCAAGATGGCCATCATAGCTCCAGGCATAATTTCTTTATAATATTGTCATCAAAAGGAGGAGACAGATAGAAAAGATAAAAAGAGAGAATGGTACCTTTTACTTTTCTCACTTTTAATCCAAAAGAAAAAGGCTTCCTAGGACACTCGAGATATTCTTATTTCGTTGACCAAATCTGGGTCACATAGTTATTTGTCCAAGCTGCCAAAGTTTGAGAACTCAGAATTTAACTTGTTCATTCATTTTGATAGCAGTCAGTTAAGAAACCAGGACCCTGCAACAACTATTGAGTAACCATTCAACAAATTCAGCCCAATGAACAAAAGATTGAGGGGACAAAATGGGGACAGGAGGAAAAAAGTAATAGGAAAGGAGAGAAAGGAAGTTTAATTATCTGAGGAGAGATATTTTATTATTTAAAAGTTAAGAATATATCTCATGCAATTTTCACAGCAATCCTTATATTTGCTTAATTTTATAATTAAGACCAGAGAAATATGGAACAGTCATTGAGAGCTTAGAAGTTCCATATTCACTGTATGGACTATTGGAAAATTACTTAAACTAGGGAAATTTAAGGCATGGAACTGGCTTGAAGTTTGAGTATTACATGACTGTTTTTGGGTCCTTTGCTTTATCCCAGCTCTGAGGTTTCTTATTGAAAACAACTATCCTGATGTTGAATCATCTTGTAGGCAAAGACTGAGTTTCATCACAGACATGGATCCAGACCTGAGAGGTCAGTCTCCTAGCAATATGCTGTGTTATACCTCACCTGGATGCACGCTCTTCTTTGTTTTTATGTTGATGATATCTTCTCATTCACGAATTATGAGGGCTAATTTGCCTTTTCCCCCAAGCTAGAATTAGCTTGAATCTCAAATCAATCTAGAATCTAAATCTAGAATTGAATCATAGATGCACATAATCTCAGTCCCGAGATCCACTGGGCAATAGTTTACCGGCTGCTTTGCCATCACTTAAAATTAGGGCCAACTCACAGCCGGGGTGAGGGAACCCTCACTGCCACCCCTCACATTTCAGCCCAGTTTATTCTCAATTTTTTTAGTGCCAATCCCGTCACTACCACTACTCCAGTCAATTCTGCTGGACAATTCTATTTCAGATGCAAATGAGAGAAATTCAGCTTCAAACTAGCCCACAAAGGGGAATTTATTGAATCATTATACTGGGAAGTTCAAGTTGTGAATTTTCAGGGTAGGTGGATCTAGTGTTTCAAATGATGCAACCAGGAATCTGGGTCTCTTTATCTCTTCCCTTTGCATTGTTTGGTGCTGGATTCATTCTCAGAAAGCTCTAGCTTATGAGAAAAAATGAGGGCAATTGATCCTATAGGCTTATATCACCTTCCCAATCACATTTCTTTTATTACTGCATAGAAACCCGACATTTCCCTCAATTTTCCTTCCTAGGTTATCTGATGAATATCAAAGCAAGTACTGAGTCCAGCACTATGGTCACCTGGTCGGCCAGAGCTGGATAGTATGTCTATCCCTGAGATAATGTGAACATGAAGCTATTTTCGTGTAAACCCAGTGGAAATAGTTTTCAATAATAAACATGTATTCTATCAAAACAAATAAAGAAGAAAAATAGTATGAATTGATGAACATGAGAGCTACTCTATTTATCACACTTCAAATAGTGTTATGATAAAGTAAGCTATATACAGATTCTCAAATTAGTAATATCCAAAAATGTTGTAAAGGTATTGATACTGCCTTGTGCCTTCCTTTGATTTTTTGTAATTTTACTATTTTGAGACAAAATGACAAAGACATGAAGCAATCAAGAGTGTTCTTGAAAAATTGCTCTTGTCAGTCTGTGGCTGTTTTTCAAATTAAGAGACTTACAAGATATTTTATAGAGATAAGCCAGTCCATGCCATGTAGAGTTATAGACCTCATTTAGGGATATTGAATTCTATAGGCAATAAAAGTAAAAGATCACCCATGAAGCCATATATAAATGACAGAGCTTTCTGAAAGATGTTTGCAGTGTGTGTGTATGTATGTGAAGTGCTCACTCATCAGAGACTGTAGCAATCTAGCCCTGAGGAATGCTTGTTCTTTATATGTTAATTTCCAACTCACAAACAGCGAATGTTTATGAAAATCCATCTATTCCTTTAAAGTCATTGCTTAAATTATGAGTTAAAGTTGTACATATTATCTAGCAGAAGATTGATTTTCAGAAATACTTACAATCTAAAACAGTAATCCTTTCTGAAAGAACACTTTTACCTAGTTTGAAATCTTTTCAAAGTTGTATTCAAAATAATTGAGAAACTTTTAAAATAAAGCTCTTTTTTTATATCAAATATACTATCCTACTCAAGATGGTTTATGATACACACATTTTTAGCATGTTTCTCTCTCAATGTTTTATTGGAATAAATGACTACATATAAAAATAAAATTTAATTTATTTCACCACTTTAAAACTAGGAGGAGGGCTACCAGCAGACTAGAGCAGTGAAGAATTAATGGGCCCAATAAAACTAGTGAGAAAGAAAAGACATAAAAATAAGTTCACATTTAGTGAAGTCAGGAAATAGTATCAAGAAATGAAGCAGCAGAGTGTGAGATCCTGGGGGGAAGGCAGCCATGCACCACTGGTCAGCGGACAAGGGAAGGGGCAAAGTGAAAAGTGCATCCAGTCTTGTGGCAGGACAGAGATGGGGAGATTTCCCTGGATTGTCCCTACCAGCCTAATGTAATTAATGGTGTCCTTATGGTGGAAGGAGAAAGGACATGAGAGTCAGGGGAGAGGTGATGACAAAGGCAGAGTCACGTGACCCTAAACTTGCTGGCCTCCAGAAACTGGAAAGGGTAAAAGACACTTTTTCCCTCGGCCCACAGGAGGAATTCCCTCTGCCAACACCTTGATTTTAGCTCCATGAAACCCATTTCAGACTTCTGATCTCCAGAACTGTAAAATAGTAAGAGATAATACATTTGCCTTGTTTTAAACCACTAAATATGCAGTAATTTTGTATAGAACCAATAAGAAACTAACACAAATCTCAAAAAAAAAATTAGGGAGCGAGAGAGGAATTTTCAATCTTTGCACTTGAGCAACAAAAGCATGGTTGAAGTTGGAGTCCTAACCCTAGAAAGTTCCATGCATTTTCATTTTGGTTTGTTTGGTTTGATCAGAGAAGCAGGTTAGAGCTCTACTTATTTGAGGCATGTTTGGGTTGCCCGGACCAAAGATAATATCCTACTATTGCAAATCCAACCCTCCTACTCCACCACCAGAGTTTAAAGAGGACACCAAGGCCCTGCATTAAAAGAAAACAACAATGTCTTATTTGGAGGTAGCAAATAAGCCCAGATATCAGAGTCGTTCTTTAAAAAGTCTAGATTGAATCTGGCATCTAGACTCTGGCCCAGAGCCATATGTGCAGAAAACGAACAACATGTAAGAGGAAACAAACACCAAGTCCAAGGCAGATCTCATTTCAAAGAAAACAGAATTAACGAAGGAGATCAATGAAAACAAAACTAAAGTTTTCCCGATACTCATTTAAGATCGTTACACTTTAGGATATTTGTACTTCTGTTTCCTTTTTCCTGGAATCCTCTTGTTCCTCACCCTGACATAGCAAAGTCTCTCATTTCATCTGGGTTTCAAATTCTACTTCTCAGAGAGGATATCCCGAGTATGGTAATAATAATGAAAAACCTCCTTGGTTGGGGAGGCAGCCCTTGAAGGGGGGAGGCACTTCTCAGGAGCAGGGGTGGGTTTTGGACCAAGAGGGACATGAGGCACCCCCGTTATAGGGGAGGAGGAAGCCTCTGGGGTTCAGCACAGGCAAGTCCTGGGGACGACGGGAGAAAACAACCAAAACCAAAAAACTTCCTTGTTAGATTTTTTTCTGTCAATCTGCCTTATTATTTTTTAAATTTGTTACTCTCCTCAACAAACTAGGAATAAAGGGAAACTTCTTCTACTTGTAAAAGGACATCTACAAAAAAACACAGCATACGTAATGGTGAAAAAAGTACATCGTAGTTAATGATGAAAACTAAGATAATTTCCCTGTGAGATCAGGAACAAGGCAAGGATGCCCCCTCACCACTCCTGTTCAGTGTTATACTGTAACTTTTAGATGGTTCAGTGAGACAAAAAAAAAAAAAAAAAAAGGCAAGGGAAGGTACACAGATTGTGAAGGAAGATGTA
The DNA here is from genome assembly GCF_025265405.1 of Mesoplodon densirostris. NCBI lineage: Eukaryota > Metazoa > Chordata > Mammalia > Artiodactyla > Ziphiidae > Mesoplodon > Mesoplodon densirostris. The sequence continues at coordinate 1,872,129 of NC_082673.1, forward strand.
AAACTGGATCTGTTCACAGATGACGTCATTGTCTATGGAAAATCCCAAAGACTGAAAAAACTCTTGGAACTCATTAAGCAATTACAGCGAAGTTGCAGGATACAAGGTTAATATAGAAAATTCAGTTGGTTTCCTGTACACCAGCAGTGAACAGTTGGAATCTGATTAAAAACACACACAATTGACGTGAGCACCAAGAAACGCTTAAGTGTAAATCTACCAAAACATGTCCAAGATCTAGATGTGGAAACCTGCAAACTCTGATGAAAGAAATCAAGAATGATTTAAATAAGTGGAAAGATATTCCAAGTTCATAAGCAGGACTTCTCAATATTTTTAAGATATCAGTTCTTCCCAACTTGATCTAGAGATTCAATGCAACCCCGATCACAACCCCACCAAGTGACTTTGGGATATTGACAAACTGATTCTAAAGTTTATATGGGAAGGGAAAATACCCAGAATAAGCAATGTAATAATTTGAATAGAATTGCAGTTGTTACTTTGCAGGTGTTCAATATTTGTTAAATATGTCATCATACTTCTAGTGAAATGACCATAGTCAAACAGGACTATTTTATTTTTATTTTGTAACTTATAGATTTTGGGGCTAAGTTGAAAAAACAAGTATTTAGGGTCTAGATTGAGTGATATCACTCTTCTCAGGCCCTGACCCCACTCCAAATGGTGGTGTTAATAAGGGCTAATTGCATAGGCTTTGATACATGGACCAAACAGAGAAACTCTAAAACAGAAAGACAGTGAAAATGATATGTCAAGATAAAGGATAAACTCTTAACTGACTAATAATCCCTATAATATTGAGAGTTTCTATTTTTCTAGGGGAAAAAAACACAAACTCTTCTGGATTTGCATTTAGTTGTTATTTAAACTTATTAACTGCTTCTCTTACTTGCTGTCCAAGCCTTCTCAATAATTTGATCCATAAAAAAACTTACATAATTTAAAATTTTGATTTATTATTTGAAAAGGCATATTTCTTTCAAAGTCCAATATATTTCCCACGATCATTTTCTTAAATCAGACACAGTTGTAGCGATGCAGTTGCTGATCGTTATCTTGTATTCATACTTTTTCTTACTAATTATGCTCCTCACAGGCTCAGTACCCAGATAACTGATCTTATTTGACCTCAGGTTGTCTCCCAACCAAACTTTCTTCTATGAGCTTCTACAAGTTTCTTTTAAACTCTCATTGTTCTGCTCCAAACCCCTCTGTTTAGTCTAATTCCCTCAGTGAGCCACCCAAAGTTGTTTATAATGTGACACCGACCTACACAGAGCTTCTCTCATTATCGGACTTCATTCCCTTGTCCTGAATTCTGTGTTCTATCCGTACATCATCACTTGCAAATTGGCCCATTTTAGAGTACTTTTCTGAAAATCCTTCATGGATATTGCTGGTGTTGATTGCTTCTCATTGATAAAGTTCAAAAATTACTTCCTGCTTCAAGCCTCCCATGAATATTTGCTTAGAATTATTTACTCACCCATCCCTCTAGAGTGAAAAAGACCAACAACCTCATGTAAGCCTTTTACGGCCTTTCTTGCCTGCATTGATTCATAAAAGTTGGAAATACATATATTATATTAAATATAGTAATGTATTAAACATTTAACATATTAAATATTTGTATTAAACAATTTATATTGATTTGTGTTAATGAAGATTCAATATCATATTATATTAAACATATATTACATATTATATATTTCTAACATTTATGTATATAAAATCTTACTAGGAAATGGAAATCATGGAATTTAATTCCAGATCTGCTATTTACTGCTGTGAAAACTTGGGCACGATACAAGCTTTGAGTAAGATCATATCAGTTAACCACCTTACATATAAATGGTCCAGATACCCCAAAGAAAAGGCAGAGGTGTCATTCTGGATAAAAAGCTAAGAAGTAGCAGTGCACTGTCTACAGGGAGCCATTTTAGACAAAGACACAAAGATGTTAAAAGTAAAAGGATAAGAAAGACATATCATCTTAATCAAAGGAGCACCAGAGTGAATACATTACTGTCAGAGAGGTAGATTTACCAGCAATACACATAACATAGACTATAAATAACCAGATATCTCTTCCTTTAGCCCCAACCATGGCAGCAGGCTGAATCTGGCCCATGGCCTGTTTTTGTACAGCCCCCAAGATTAACATGATTTTACATGTTAACAGCTTGGTTGTTTTTAAAAAGAAAGTACAGTAGAGGCCTTTGTTGCCTGCAAAGCCTAAAATATTTCTGACTTACCTTTTACAGGAAAAGTTTACCACCCTCTGCCTTAGAGCAAAAGAAGCCAAACAGATGAAGAAAGGAAACAAAAACACTCAAGCAGAGCTGCACGTGAGGACCATGAAAGTGTGATTTCTAGTTTTTAGTCTAAGTGCAGCTCAATAGCCTGTGAAAAAGTAAGCCAAAGACACAGTATAAGACTCACCTCTCACTCCATTGATTCTGTTGGCCAAAGGAAGTAGTTACAAATAATATATAAAAATTCCCAGTCCTTAGACCTGGGAGCAGAAGAAATAGGGGTGAGCCCAATTTGACTTTTTACCTGTTGCCCTCACTATCTCAACCATCCCAGACCCCCTTCCAATTCCTCCTGGGACATGTCAGGTCTCCACATCCCTGTCTCTGCATCTGCTTTGGGGAAACCCAGACTGAGACCCTCATATTCCTTAATTCAGCCCCGTCCATTAAAGAGAAACCAAAGCCAGAGGTTTGTAGTCTCAGATAGCAGTTGTTGTTAAATATTGTTACTGAGATGCCTGGAAGAACAGGCGACACTGACACTGATGCTCTGAAACCCAGAGGCTGAGAGCCTGTTGCATCTTGTTATACGAAATTGGGTTAACATCATTTCATATACTTATTACCAGAAAAGTTGAGTTGTTATCCATTATCTTTGCATATTATAACTGATTTCCTGACTTGGTCCATGGAAGCTAGGGCTTTATTTTACTCTTTATCATATAAAACCTGTCTGTTTGACTTAACTTATTTAAACAATGGCCAGTTAAATAATATTTTTAGGTTTTTATTTTTGCTTAAAATATCATACAATGTAGCGACTGAAGGTGGTTAAAGGAATTAAAATAAATAAAGGGGTTAAAGGAAAAAACAATAAGTATTTGCTAATGAATAGCCCTGACACTCAAAAACCTTCATTATTATTATTAATGTTGTCATAGATGTTGACATTTTTGTTGTTGTTATTATCACTACTGAGTTTTCTTCATGTACAGCCAAATTGGAGTTAATACCAGGTGGGTAGAATTTATGAAATAACAGACAAAGCAAACAGGAAGCAGTTTATAAGGGCTTAAAAACATAGTTAACAATTTGTATTGCATTAATTAATATGTATTTGTAAAGACCACATGACTAGAACATTAGCTACTATTGTTGATAAAATAGATTTCTGGAATGAGAACAAGGAAGGGACGATTTCTCATCCTTCAGTAATGCTTTAGACAGAACTGTTGCTAAGATGGTACTTTTAGTTGGGCACGTATATCAACCAGTATATATGTGTGCATATATATATATATATATATATATATATATATATATATATATATATATATATATACACTCTCACTTTTCCAGTGGCCTAGCTCTGTGTACATGCCTCCAGATAACATGCAGTGCCTGATAATCAATTAAACATTTATATTTGCCAAATTAATAACAGAAATAAATAGGAGACATAGATGAAACGGACCCCTCATGTTCCCTCAATATACAAAACAGGTTCAACCATCATGCAAATATTTCTTTGCAAACTAAAGATTTTGGAGACAAAATGTTTGTGGGCTGAATGACTTGCGTTACAGAGATGAACTGGATTTACAGCATCCATGTATGAAAGTGCCTCATTGTTTTTACAGCCTGTCCTCTTAGTTTCCGTCTGCTGGGGCTCCTTCAGGAACAATATGAGATCCTTAAAAATCAGGACAAAAAAGTGGAGCAGGAGGTCTGGGAACATGAAGAATGTGACAGTGTGACCAGGCGATGCTCTATCAAAACGAAGACCGTGAAGAAGGGTTTCTAATGGCTCCCTGCACAGACTTAAGGGGTGACATAAAGTTCAAATGCCAAACTGAAGATAAAAATTAGTCATTTCTCTAGTACTACTGCAACATTCATCTTATTGCATTTTGGTTTTACATTTCTGTATCCTCCACCGGATTTTGAGCTATTTGAGGACAAGCTCTGTGTGATCTTCTCACTCTTGTTCTTTTGTCCTGGTCATGAATTTCTAGTGAAACTAAAATTCATGAATTAAAGCTTCATAACCTGCTTACATCTACTTAACATTTAGAAGAATATGCAAACACACACAGGGCCTACAGATTCTTCATGAGGGGATGAACCTTGGCTGTTGCATTCTATCAGAGCAATCAGGGTTTCCCAGCCCCAATAACTACTCAGCTTGGACACTCTTGCATCCATCTCTTCATATTCTGCATGATTAGGAAGCAGCTGCTTCCAGCCCTTCTCTGAGAGCAACTGCCAGCTGCAGATGGGATATTGATGATCTCGGAAAATGACAGATTGCTAAACGCCAGCGACGGAAGACCACAGGGAGAAGTCTTAGAGACATACAATATCTATATTCTACATCTGAGCCTTATAATTGGTTTATTTCTGCCAGATTTCAGCAAGTGGGCTTACAATTTCTTTTAGAATAAAACCAAATATGTGAATAAGCATATATGCAGTAATACCCCATGTTCTTTCTGTATCAAGATCAAATACTGAAAATCAAATGACTTGTTTAAAATAGAGTGAATCATTAATGAACAGATTTGTCAGATTCCTAACTCTACAGCTTCCTTTAATATTATAAAACTAGTCAAAATTAGTCAATGCATCATGAAGGTTTATACGTCACGACTCCAGCCTAACTTCTAAATCAAGGAAGAGAATGCTTACGAGAGTTTTTCTTTAGAAAGTCACTTATTGTTGCCACTAAGAAATATATGATATACAGAGGGAAGAGAAACTCTGGGACAGATATATGCTTGTTCTGATAATTATAAAAGCATCAGTTGAGTATTTGATTTCAAATCTTGTGTGAATTATTTAATTAACACTGAATTTAAAATTCAGGAAATATGAACGTAACAGAAACAATGATCTGTAAGTTCTAATTCCCCACAAGTTATATAATTTGATTTTTTTTTCTGGAGAGACCCAATGGCTTATTACACATGAAATTAGAGAAGAAATAAAATAAAGTGGATAACATTCAACTTATAGATATGATAGTAGGGGCCATATTTAATCAAAGCTGCTTAAGTTAAATCCCTGATTGCTTTTGTATCACTATATGAATTAATAATTTTGGAAACAAATGTGTTCAAAATCAATCACGGAAAAAATCAGAGCACAGTAACAGAAACCCTCTCCAAAAATAAACAGTTACACACAATACATTTTGGTTATCTTGAAAATGGAGAGAACAGTAGGGGAATTTATGTAAAAGGACACTACAACATACAGGGGACTGTTGTTAATTGATATTCATCATGTTAGACAATTTATTCAGTAATTCTATATTCGATTTTAATCATTGCAATCTCCTTCTCATTAGATTAAGTAGCATTCTTTTTTGGTTTGTTTGTTTGGTTTTTTTTGTGGTACGCGGGCCTCTCACTGCCGCAGCCTCCCCCATTGCGGAGCACAGGCTCCAGACGCGCAGGCCCAGCGGCCATGGCCCACGGGCCCAGCCGCTCCGCAGCATGTGGGATCCTCCCGGACCAGGGCACAAACCCGTGTCCCCCGCATCAGCAGGTGGACTCCCAACCACTGCGCCACCCAGGAAGCCCTAAGTAGCATTCTTTTTCTACAATTTCCTGTGCATAATGAAACCTTTAAATAACTTTATAATATGCAAACAAAATTTGCTGTCCCCCAAACACTTCCACAATTCCAAACATTTCCCTTACGTTATCACAACATTTCCATAAGAATAGAAACTTGTCATTATCAGAAATTAAACTGGTGTTACTAAGTTTTCATTCTCATGGTGAACAGATGGGTCTTTACTAGCTATGTGTTTGGAGATTTGTTTTCTGTCGGAGTCAAAAATGAAGCCGGTATCTTAAAATTAAGCTGCTAATTTTTCTATCTCATACCATCATTTAAAAATAATGGTCATGCACAAATGAACCTATCTACAAAACAAAAACAGACTCACAGACATAGAGAACAGACTTGTGGTTGTGAAAGGGGAGGGATGGAGTAGGAATTTGGGGTTAGCAGTTGCAAACTATTACATATAGGATGGATAAACAACAAGATCCTACTGTAGAGCACAGGGAACTATATTCAATATCCTGTGATGAACCATAATGGAAAAGAATATGAAAAGAATACATATATATGTATAACTAAGTCACTTTGTTGTACAGCAGAAATTAAACACAACATTGTAAATCAACTATACTTCAATAAAATTTTTTAAAAAGAAGATAAAACAAAAATAAACAAATAAACAGATCCTAAAGAAAAATAAAATAATGGTCATAGAATAAAAACCTAGTTTATAATGAGATCTTTCTTAGACCATGAAATTCTACACTCATTCTTTCCCACTGAAATGACTTGTTATTGCTAAACTAGAAAAGCTCACCTATATATTTTTATCAGATTAGACAAGATACTTCCTGACTTCAAGGACAAAACATCAATGGAACCAATCCAGAAAAAGGGTTCTCATGGTCCAGACCTTCTTGTTATACAACAACAACAAAAACTGGTGTTTATCTTCTCCCTTCAAGCTCAGAGCTCAGCAGCTCAATACATGAGGGCAGTCCTGGTCGTAAACCCGACCGCATTTGCACAGAACAGTAGACTTAGCCTGTCCCCTCCTGCCTTAAATCCTGGTGCTCGCTTCTCTTCCTTACTAGTAAACGCCCTTTGTGACATTTCCCCCCCCAGAAAAGGGCATTTTCTTCTGCATTAAAATCCTGTTCAGGCAGATGTCCTTTCTCATTGATGGTTTTCTTAATGGCATCTGGGAACCCGTCTGCTATCTCTTGTGGACAGAAGGTGCTTCTCCTGTTGTCGTGACATTTTTTAAGCAAAACCTCTTTCTAAAATCATCAACACATCCTGTGCTGGCATTACATTCTCCAGCTTTAGATTCTTTATCTTTTGCTTTAAGTTGTCATATAATGGCTTCACTTTTTTGGAATCATATTAGAGTCTATAGGTAAGTCTTTCTTACAGCAGTCCTGCACCCACAAAAAAGCTGCAAGTTCAATATGAGATAAAAAGGTATTTCACCAAAAGTGCAAGGTTTTTGAACCTGCTGGCATAGTTGCAGTGACAACTTCTCAAATCCCCTTTTCTTTTTGGAAAATGGTCCTTACACTGGGTTCATTTATCTTGAAGTGGCAGTACCTGCAGCTGCAGACCTGAAACCACAGTGTATATCAAGCAATTGAACTTTTTCTTGTCATGTCCTCACTTTTTTCAGCTTCTTGGGAGCACTCTCAGCATCATTATTGGCACTTTGTGTGGTTTGCATGGTGTTATTCAAGGTTGACGGTATTGCACTGAACATGATGGAAAATATGCAAGAATCAAGAGAGAGCACTTTTTACTGCGATATGCAATTTACTGGAGAGACAACTGCTCACCTGGTTTAAGCAGATACTCGCATACCTGAGCTCACTGCAATAGCAACAGGAAGGGCTAGAGAATTATGATAGTAGCACAATATGAACTACAGTTAAATGTAGGCAGTTACAACTTAAAACTGCACCTCTACGTTGGTTTACATCTCTCTCCATTGCAAGTCATCATGCAGGGTCTGTAAGTGTGTGTGTGTGTGTGTGTGTGTAAGTTTTGATAAATTTTAACTTTTAAAATAGAATTGTGTATATTCTGTGGTAACAAATGATAAAATAGACTAGTATCCACATGTATTTTATGCATTCATGCCATAACTTTTTCTTAATTTTTTGGATATTTCTAGGCTATATATTTTGCCTGATAGATTTTTAAATTCCCACAAGTCTCAAAAAATTTTTTCCAATATATTTAATGAAAAAAATCCACATAAAAGTAGACCTGTACAGTTCAACCCTGTGCTGTTCAAAAGTCAACTGTATATGTTAGAAATGTAGGGATTTGAATGTGGGGTTTGTGAGAACTCTGTATATCATCTTTACAACTTTTCTGTACATCTGGTACTGTTCTAAAATAAAAGGTTTCAAAAAACATCTAGCAAAGCCTTTAGGCTGCACCCTTAGAGACTGTGCTTAGCGTTGGATCCCTGAATTTTCTGGGCCAGGCTGCTATAGGACTCATTCTCATTGTTCAATGTCAACTATCAGGGTCACAGAATCTTGCCCTGTGGGATCCTGTCCTGTCAAACTCTTGTGACTCTTCCTGCAAGTGATGGTCAGAGCTAGTAAAAGAAAAGAGAACTTGAACTCAATAAACTTATATTGAAGGTTTTCTGAATTGCTCATGTGGGACTAGTCACAAAAACAAGAAATAAACTGTTGCACTCAGTTGCTGAGATTCTAGGGTTGTTTTTCACAGTACAGTCTGACGGATCTTGACCAGTCCATTGGATGCATTGTGACATGTGAACACATGCACCACAGTAGCAAGAATAGCTGTGGGTGGGTGAAGGGGATGTTAGGTCATGTCCATTTTGGAGATTTTCAGTTTTATGTTTGCGGAACATGCGAAATGATATTTCCAATAAGCATGTGACCATTCTGGTATGGAGTTTAGAGAGAAGTTTACACTGGAGAGAAAGGATTTGGGGTCTCTGTGTAAACTGCAAATATATATATATATACATATATATATATATATATATGTATATATATATATATATGTAAGTTGAAAGAAAAAGAATCTTCAGGAAAGGCATTTTTCCATCAGAACAAGCCAGAGTGGAGGGAGAGGTTGTGTGTGTAGGAGAGAAAAGAGACACGTGACAATGCTGGTCCTCCCCACCCCCAAAGGTGGTACTAGCATGGCCCTAGGGACTTGGCATTCACATGTCTATCAGGCCTTTGAAAGGATCGACCAGGTTCATTTCCCCGAGACAAGTTGGACTACGGATACAAAACTCTTGTTTTTCATTTTCTACTCCATTTTTCAACTTATCTTAGCAAATAGAAGCATTTTTCTAAATGCTTTTTTCTAAAATTTCACATTATCACCACAGGTACAGGAAATTAAAGTGTAGAAATAGTGAATTTCTGAGTACCTTATTAAAAGATAGGAGAGTAAATCTCTAAAATTCTTCATGGAATTTGTGCGGGAAAAAATTAATCAGCAACATGGCACGAGTAGGATTCAGTGTTTTCCAAAACTTTGCCCTGTGTGTTGGATATTGCTACAGACTTGCTGAGCTGGTGGTTAGAAATGTGTCTCTCAATTTAAAGTTGTCTTCTTCCAGATCAATGAAAATTGTTCCAAGTTTTAACGAGATCTTTTGTAACTCTAAATGGAAACACAGTCCCGTACATTTTTAAAAGCCTAAAATGAAAATGAAATTGAAATTCCTATATTATAGATTTGTAGCACTGCTTTGCTGATAATAATATTCAGTACATTTTTATTCACTCTACTTTTGGAAGTCTAATATGGTCTTTGTCTATTTACAGATATTTTCATAACAGTAAAATTCAAATAATATATACAACATAATTGGTTTATATAAAGTATTTTATATTGTTCTGTAAGATAGAAAGTTATTTTTATATTACCTGTCTTCAGAATAGTATCACAGTCTTTCTTTCAGAGCAGGACATGCTGGAGAAATGCTTACTATCATAAGAAATGACAACTTAGATATTTATCTCCATGGAAGATAAATGGGAAAGCTCATTCATTTAAACATTCATGCTGACAACTGATTTAAGACATGAGCAATGTAAATAATTCTTCCTCTATGCTTATGAGCACTTGGCTGAAGCCTTCCTGTAATAAAAGATTAAGAGGAGAAGAAAATTAATTAATTAATTATGTATGTATGTATCTTTGTATGTATGAGAGTCCCATAAAGATATGACTCAGAAGGCAGCCAGATGACTGAGGCTTAGGTACCATCCGATCTAAGGAAATGGATGGGGTCTGGGGATTCAAAGCAGGAAAGCAATTCCTGGGGAGGTGGGGAGGGGAGGTGTTAGTGAGACAAAGGTGCCCCAAGTGCAGACAAGCCTCTCAGGTGAAAGAGTTGCCTCTGTGGCTCTTACCTCTTGGTATTCGCCGCTTTCTAATTTAATTTCCTTTATAATTATAGATGTCCCTTGCAAAAGGGGAACTTCTCTGTTTTCAGAGTTTCTCCTGTGTCTGCACTTTCTTAAAATTAATCAGCTCAGAATAACTCTCGTGTCCAGCAGGTATGTTGTGGGGCGGCTGATTCTGTTCCCCTTCACAGTGTACTGTCCTCTGTCTCCGGAACATTTTTGTCTTGAGTGTGGTAGATAGTGGTGTATGGCAAGTTCACCCTATGGAGTTTCACCATCTAATGTGATTAAATATTTTTAAAATGTTAAACTTTGGATCACAATCCAATTAACTATTACTTTCCAGATATATGAGCAAATACTGGAGTACTTAAACTTTTTATAAGTGATCAATGGAGAACAATCTTATGGAAAAATTAAGAAAGATTTAAAGTCTAATTAGAAATATTTCATTCATTAACGTTTTCTATCTTTAGGTTATAAGAAAACCACTGATATTTGTTTCTTAAAATAATGTAATTTTCCATGTTATGCAAAGTCAACCAGATAGAATTTCCTTTGTGTTTTAACACCTCCTGGCAGAAATCTTCAGAATTCTTAAAGAACGGATCTCACTGTTGTGATTTTATTTCTGGAATAGAATGGTCTTACGGAAATGTGTCCTATTGATATTCTGTCTAAATATAGCAACGAGGACAGTAAAGAGCCTACAGAGAAATACCCCAAGTATGTTATAAAAAAAATCCCTAAGTCTCATTTAAACCCTTTAACAGAATTATTTTCTTTCCACCTTTCATAAGCCTTTATTACAATTAATTAATGTGTTTTAGACAACTGCTTTGTCAGAAGTACTGAGATGACATGTCATAATCTATACCTAATTAGGTAATAAAATATACATTGCCATCAATGTACAGAGTGGAGCTATAAATAGAAGAATGACTTCTTATCTACGTGTTATGGATGCTATAATGTAAGATATAATAGATACAACTTTTTAGCTGGGAATTAAATATGATGTGCATAATTCTATCTTGAATTTATTCCCTTGATTTTCTTACATATTTCAAAGATTGTGACGATCACATGACTATTTGTGTAAGTGGCATGACATTGACAAAACTGTATAAAACTATAATTATTTTTCTTTTTAATCATCCAAAGGAATCAACTATGTAGGTTCTAGTAGGAGAACGAGTTTGCAAAACCAATTGTTATCTTCTATACTACATCACTGATGAGAATAAAAGCAGAAGCCAAGAGGAAGAAGGACAACTGGGTGGCCCTGTTCTAGTGAGATGGTAAACACTGTAGTGGTCTGGAATGCTTTTCATATCTGGAGGTCAAAATTGCTCTAGAACACTTTTGTTCCCATGTAAATCCAATTGTTTTTACAATTTTCAAGATTTACTTCATGTAAACGTTTGGAAATCTGAAGATCTTAGCTCTTAGCACCTACCAGCAAAATGCCATGTTCAAGGGGGCGTGGAGCATGGGTTGTGACAGCACACAGCACAGGGGGTCCAGCTTGGGTACGGGGTGCACTAGCCTGGCTCTGGGTGACCCCTGACAACATCATCCTCAGATTCCACCAGTCACAAAGGGCAGAGGGTTCAGACCGTATCACCCCATGTGGCAGCTGGGAAAGAACTGTCCAGGCCTCCAAGTCTAGCTGGATTGGGTTTAAGAAAAAGAATCAAATCCTTATTGTGTCTAGGGTGGTGAAAAAAAAATGAGAAGAACTGTGGAGGCCCAGGCTCTAATGCTGCAGGGGTGTTGAGAGTTTAGGGCTTAGTCCATAAATCATCAGGCTTTGTACTGTTACCTGGAGTTTGCTACATGTAGGAATCTCAGAGCTGCTCCTACAAGGAAGGACTCAATTCCTTTCCATCAGGATTCCCTCAGGAGGTAGCTCTTCTCTCTCTCTCTTCCCGTGTTTCTCTCAGCATCCTTCTCCAGAGGTGTTTGTCACTGCACATGAAGCCTGAGTCATTTCTGCTTGAATTCTCTTCTGACCCTAAAATGACAGGGAGAGGAGAAAATAAGCTAGCCTGCCCTAGTCTCCAGCACTCACTGGTCCTCTAGGTGGCCCTTGCATGGCATGATTTTTGATTCAGGTAGGTGAGCTTTCTAGTAATTGGATGGATAAAAGAATTTTGCTGTGAGAGGAAAAAGCAGTGAAAATACTTTATGAATGTCTTTGGTATCCCCCCAAAAGCTTTCTATTTCTTATCTTCTCTGACTTACAAGGAGACTACTTGATGATCCAGTATGAAAGTCTCCTGGAATGTTTATGGATGAATTTCTCCCTTCAGCTCCCCCAGCAGTCCCAGAAGCAACTAAGGCAAGACTGATGTCAGATATTCAGGATCCTGGGGAAAAAAAGGCAAATTGCATTTCAATACTGGCTTCAACATCAGCTAAAGTGCCTTATTAGAAAAATACCCTGTCCACACAGAATTTAGGATTTAACATATATCATTAATCAAATTAACGTTCTCTAGAAGCTGGCTTGAATTTTTTTAATGGATAGTAAAGAAAATGTAAAAGCCATTTCTTATCACCTTAATATCTATTAACTGAAGGAGTAAGACAACTTGAGTCAATACATAAGACTCTTTTGAAGCTGTTAGGTTAATCATGGTTGCTGTGGCTTTATTAACCCATAGTCTAATCTTATTTACATATAAATGAACGTCTGTTCTTAACTGCTTTAGTACCAAAACAACTGCTGGGGAGGAGAGAAGAGAGTCATCCCTGGAGTTGGGAATTCTCACCTGTTTCCTCTGAACAGAGATTAAACCTGGTGTGGAACAAGGTACAACCATTATTGCTCAGCTTCCAGCACCAGAAAATGGAAAACTAAAACCTGTATTTTAGGCAGCATTTTCAAACTGACCCCATGGAACCCCTCAGGGTTAATGTGAGGGATGAAGTAGGGAAGAGAGAGGGGAGAGTGAAGGAGAGATAAAGGATGGAGGGAGACAGGAAGCTGAGGAGAGAGAAAGGGGGGAAGAAGAAAGGATGGAAGGAAAATCAAATATAGAAACGTAATGGCTGAGTTACTGAAAACAAAGATAAAGAAATAATGTTAAGATCAGTCAGAGAAAAAAGACACATTACATACAGAGATAAAATGATGCATATTTTAGTTGACTTTGTAGAGGACGTTCTCCAGTAGTTTTCCAATAAAAGGAGTTTGGGAGATGAAAAAAAAATCAATAGAAACTATAAATGCCAGACAATGGAATAACATCTTTAAAGTATTAAAGGGAAAAAAATCTGAATTCTATATGCATTAAAAGTGCACTTCAATAGTGAGCGTTAAATAAAGACATTTTCTGATAAACAAAAACTGAGATATCTTTTCAATGGTAAAATATGTTTTTAGGATTGAAAGAAATGGATTTATAGGAAGACAAAAGACCACCGGAGATATTAAAAGTTTGGTAAATGTCAAAGATATGCATTCGCTTTTAAAAGATATCTGACTATTTAAATCATGAAACAACAGCACTGTAGGCTGCCAGTTACAGCGTACATAGAAGTAGAAGATACGCCAAATAGAATTCAGTATGGAGAATGGAATTGTGTTGTTGGAAAATTGTAACAGATGGGAAATTGAAGTATCAAATATGAAATTTGGGGTTTGAGGTGGTAACACAAGGTAGGATGTAATCAGGTAAAATGTATGTGGTTTGCAGCAGGTCTCTCTTTAGAGCAACTACCACTCACTGCCTGATCTACAAATGTTGCAGGATTGACAAAACACAGATACTGCTGAGATGAGAAAGTTCTCTTTGGAGGATGCATGAGTCCTGGGTCAGTTGATGGCTCAGTGTGAGCAAGGTATCAACACAGCACCTCCCTATGGGCATTTTAGAACAGAAAGTATTTTTCGATCAACACTGATGCCTTGAGACACAGAGACTTTATCACAAACAGGCACAGCTCATGTTGAGTGGGCTGTGTCAGGGTCATCGCTGCTGCTGGTGCTGGTATATTCGAAGCTAGTCTCTCCAGGACCATGCTGGCCCATGAGAGGTTCCTTCTGGATTCCACAGAGGATGGGAAACGTCTTATTGCTGGAGTTGGCAAAATGGATTCCGTTGAGCCACTGGACAGTCGTAGAGCTACAAGGAACTTATTCAGAAGTCAGAATCCACATCAAGAAACATGGTGGCAACATTGCCACAGTAGCATCTGTGCCAATTTCTGTCTAAAATGGTATTGTTTAAAGCACACTGATGCCAACACTAAGCCTTGGTTCAAGGATGGCAAGTCACCCACGTGGGGGGTGGAGGCTGTAGCCCCGCACTGTCTCACTCAGTAGCCAGACCGCCTGCAGGGCTGGGAATCAGCCGGCGTGGATGTCTCCCATGGTGACATAATCACATGCTCCCTACAGGATGCGTGGGGCTGAACCGGTAGCTTCTGTGTGTTCAACGCTGAAGCTTCCCAGAGAATTGCTTAGAGAACAGATTTAAGTGCAAGAGTCGCCCCCAATCTAGTTCAAGGTGCCCTCTGCTGAAGCCTGGAGATGAGAATTTGATATTTCAGGGTTAACTGAAAGTTCAGGGCAGGAATCCAGGTGTTTTCACCTCTGTTTATGTGAAGGGGAGGAATAACCTCTAAAAATTGCTTTAAATATTGAGTGAAATGCCAGGGGAGTTGTCTGTCACTGGTAATACTCACATTGCTTAGGACAAAAAAGCAAGAGTAACTTATGATCTTATGTGAGCTATGATTGGAGGACTTTCCAAAGTTCCATCACAGTAATGGCCGTATGTTGCCTGTAGAATTTTATTTTGTGTAGTTCTGTCAACATTGAGTGAATTTGTTGGTATAACTACTTCAACTTAGTTTGCCTGTTCTCAAACCCATTTTTCCATTTACAAATGATACAATGTAGTTTGTTGAAATAAAAGAACCTGGAGTTTAAAGTATTGAGAAGTGGCCTGCTTTTAAGTTAATTGTATCTGGTTTCTAGGAAAAAGAAAGATAGTGGAAATTGAAAGAAAAAAAAACAGTAAAGGGAATAATAGACAAACAGTTATTCATTATTAAAGATTTTAACAAACTTCCATCAGCAAGTGTTGGGAAAAGTGGCTGAAATATAACTTGAAGTTATGGCAGAGTTGAAGAACACTCTCAGTCATCTTGACCTGATTTATATTTATAAAGCACTTCACCCATCAGCTTTATATATACATTAGCTAGAAGTAGAACATTCACCAAGAGAAATAAAATCCTTGGCTATAAAGCTCTGTAACTTTCAAAGTTCTGAAATACTTTTTCTGATAGTTTTTCAACAATATTATTAAGGTATAATTGACATACATTAAATTGTCCATATTTAAATTTTACAGTTTGATATTTTAACATATGTATATACCCATAATGTTATCCCCTAATAAAAATAACGAACACTACCATTTTTCTCAAAAGTTTCTCTGTAACCCTCGCAATTCTTCTCTCCCAACTGTCCTTGTTCCCCTCAAGCTCAGTCCAGGCAACCGAGAGACTTGCTTTTGCCACTGCAGATTAGTTAGCATCTTCTAGAATTGATTTTACATCCCTGATGTTGCCTGTGTCAATACTTCATTCTTTTTTATCGGCAAGTACTATTCTATTGTGGGATATACCACAATCTTTTTATCCATTAATCTATTGAAGGGTATTTTGGCTGTTTCTAGTTTTGAGCTGTGGACATTTATCTGCAAAACATGTAGGAACATATACTTTTATTTCTCTTGGGTGAATAATTAGGAGTGGGATGATGGGTCATAGGGTATGTGCATGTTATCATCTTAGGAAGCTGACAGGCTGTTTGCCATTTACTTTCCATGTGTGAGAATCTCAGTTGCTTCACATTCTTGCCAGTGTGTAGTCTGGTCTCCTTTTAAACTCAGACTCTCTATTAGGTGAGTCATGGAATGCCACTGTGGTTTTCATTTGCATTTTCTTAGTACCCACCTATGTTGAGCATCTTTTATGCACATATTTGCCATTCAAATATTTTCTTTTGTGAATTGTCTGTTCAAACATTTTGTCCAATATTTTACTTGGCTGCTTGCTTTCTTCAGTTTGAGAGGGCTTTTTTTTTTTTTTTTTTTTTTTTACATTTTGATAATAAGCCTTCTATCATATATGTGAGTTGCAAGTATATTCTTTCTATGTGTGGCTTGTTTTTCATTCTTTTAAAAGTATCTTTGAAACAACAGGAAATTTAAAATTCTAATTAAGTCCAATTCATCAATTATTTCTTTTTATCATTGTACTTTTGGTATTAAATAAGGAAAATATTTGATTAACTCAAGCTTGCTAAGATTTTCTGTTTTCTTCAAGTATTTTACCTCTTTAGGTTTTGCCTTTAGATCTATAAGCCACGTTGAGGTTTTTTAAAAAATATTTATTTCTTTATTTATTTTTATTTTTGGCTGCATTGGGTCTTAGTTGCAGTATGTGGGCTCCAGAGTGCGTGGGCTCTGTAGTTGTGGCATGCAGGCTCTCTAGTTGTGGCACGCAGGCTCTCTAGTTGTGGCTCATCTGCTCAGTAGTTGCAGTTCTTGGGCTTAGTTGCCCTGCAGCATGTGGGATCTTAGTTCCCTGACCAATGATCAAACCCATGTCCCCTGCATTGGAAGGTGGATTCTTAACCACTGGACCATGAGGGAAGTCCCTGAGTTAATTTTTTAACTGGTGTTAAGAATACATTTTTTTGCATATGGATATCCAATTATTTCAATACTATTTGTCGAAAATGATATAATTTCTCCAACTAATTGCCTTTGCACCTTTGCTGAAAACAGACTATGTTTATATAGCATGTTTCCATATTCATATTCTTTTCATATAGAATCATGATAATATTGCAATAAAATAATTAAGAAGAGCAGAAATCAATGCAAGAAAACTCAGGAACAGAATTGAGAAAACAAAAAGTTTGTTATTTGAAAATATTGATCAAATTAATAAACACCTAGGAAGAATAATGCAAACACAAAGAGGTAAAACACAAATATTCCAAAAATCAAGAATGAAACAGGGATATCCCCCAAATTCTTGGAGAAACTAGAAGAATAATAAGGAAACATTAGAATAGTTATATATTAATACCTTTGATCATTTAAAAAATTGACAAATGGCTTTAAAACTGGGAAATCTTAATAGCCCTTTATCTAGTAAATAAAATGAATTTTTCATTTAAATCCTTCCCACAAAAACGTCTAGGTCCAGACATACTGAATGCAATCAAACATTTTCAGAAAAATAAATAACAATTTTATACAAACTCTGTCAGAATGGATGAGTTGGTGAGACTGTGCTCTCCAGGCCCCTGTGTGCAGGTGGGACAGTGGACTCGGGGTCCCAGTACCACACCATGGGGTCCACTGATGATGTGCACAACTCTGGTCCCATGGGCTCTTCCAACCAGTCACCTTGCAGCTGAGCTGGCTGGTTGCTGTGGGATACTTGTTGCTAGGAGACTCGGGGATGCCTGAGAACTCACATGGCGCGGGTGCTTCCCTCGACTTTCTGTCCCTTTTCACTCTGTTCTGATTGCTCTCCCAGCCTCTTGCAGTTCCTTCATCATTTTCTCTGACATTTCCCCGCATAAACCGTGTGTTTAATCCTTTCTACTTCTTGCCTCGAAGAAACTAAAGGCTTTGGAGAAAATGGATGGTGCTAGGAGTGGTCTGAGAAAACAAGTGGTTTTCAGTCCAACTGCCCCATCAATGGAGACAGAGCTGCTCTCACAGCCTGGGGCAGGAAGGAGTGTGTGTGGACACCTCCTGGTCACCTCTTGACCCATTTTACCTAGAAACTGACATCTCCACCTAACTTGGACCCATATCAAGCTGATCAAAGGATCAGCTTCTGAGGCCTGCCCAGATGGTAGACGAAGTTGAGGAGACTTGGAATGAAAGCAGAGGAGGAGAGGATGACAGCCAATAGCAGCCCCAGCACCAGTAGCAGTGACTGGACATAATGGGACCCATCACCTCCATCTGCTGGTTCCCTCTGAAAGAGGTGCACAGAAGCCATGTAGATGCTGCCTGCACTGGTGATGCTACCTGCCACGATGCAGCTGCCTTTCTTTCCATATATTAGCAAAAAACTAGCAGAAATAGAAAATTTAAAATAACACTATTTACAATAGCCTCAAAAATATTAAATATTTAGACCAAATTTGACAAAAATGCCAGACCTGTTGATTGGCAAATTAAAAAAAAAATGCTAAGAGACAGTAAAGGAGACTCAAGCGAATGGGAGATTCCCTTTGTACACAGACGAAGAGATGCAATACTGTTAAGATGTCAGTTCTCCCCCAAAATGATATATATTCAATGCTACCCCAGTCAAAATGCCAGGCATGTTTTATAGAAGCTGATTCTAAAATTTATATAGAAATGCAGAGGATCTAGAATAGCCATAACAACTTTGCATAAAAAAGAAAAAAATTGGAGAAATTATACTAATTGGAGGACTTCAAGGGTTAATGCAAATCTACAATAATTAAGACAGTGTGGTATAGAATGAAGATAGACTAATAATTCAACAAAACACAATAGAGAGTCCAAAAATAAACACACACGTGTTCAATTAATTTTCAGAAAGGCTGTGAAGACAGTTCCAATTCTAGGACATTCCCTACAAATGTGTCAGAATCATCATCTATCCCTGTGCAAACACTATGAACTTTAATTCATATATTGCATCACACTCAAAAATTAACTCAAATAAATTGTAGCCTGAATGTGAAACCTATGAGAAAACACAGAAGACAATCTTTGTGAATTTGAGTTGAACAAAGATTTCTTAGTTTTGGTATTGAAATGCAATCCATATGAGAAAAATATGATAAATTAAACTTTTTCAAAGTTAAAAACTTCTGCTGTTCAAAATGCACTATTAAGAGAAACTAAAGACAAGCCACGGACAGATAAAATGTTTTCAAATTTCGTACCTGTTACAGAAATTGTATTCAGAATAGACAAAGATCTTTCAAAACTCAGTACTAAGTAAACAAACAACCCAGTTTCTAAAAAAGGGGCAGAAGCTTTGAGAAGGTACTTGATAAAGATATTTGAATGGTAAATAAGCACATGAGGAGATGCTCAATATTTTTAGCCATTAGGGAAATATGAATTAAAACGGCACTGAGACATCACCGCACACAATTTAGAATGGGTTAAAATTACCATGACTGCCCACACCAGGTCAAAGGAGGATGACAGGGTGCAACTGAAATTCTCATACACCCTTGTTGGGAAATTAAAACACAGTCATTTTGGAAGACAGTTTAGCAATTTCATAAAGTGCTGAACATACACCTGTCGTAGTGGATTGGATGGCAGTCCCTCAAAATATATGTCCCCACCCTAATCCCAGGAACTGGTGAATATGACCTTACAAGGCAAAATTCTCAGGACCTTGAGGAACTAAGGTTACTCAGGACCTTGAGGAACGGAGCACGTCCTGGGTAACCCAGGAGGGTCGCGGCTGATGTCAGCATCCCTTAGGAGACGGAAGCAGCGAGGAGGAAGCAGTGGGACCGTGGAGGCAGAGACTGGGGTTGTGGACGCAGGGCACGGGATGCTGAGGGACCACAGGAGTGGGAGAGGCCAGAAGGGTCCTCCCCACAGCCTCTGAGGTGCCTCAACTTTGCACTTCCAGCCTGAGAACTCTGAGAAAATACATTTTTGTTGTTTTAAGGCACTGGCTCTCTGGGAATTTGTTACAGCTGCCCTAGGAAAGTAATCCACCTACCACGGGAGCCAGCCACCCGCTCCTATGTATTTTCGCAAATGGAAGTCCAGAGCCACTAAAGGTCTTGTATGTGAATGTTCAGAGCAGCTTTATTGAAAGTCATCATGACAGTGAGAATTTTGGGGGTGACAAGTGTGTTCATCATCGTGATGGTGATGATGAATTCACAGTGTTTACTTATGTCCAAATTTAGGAAATTGTCCAGTTTATCACATGTCAAAATATCAGAGTAAAGCTGTTTACAGATAGTTTAAAAATCTCAAAATACAACATCTTAGTTTTGTGAATAAATTACAGATAAAAACAGGGAGAATAGTAATGGGGTATGTGTCCTGGATGTAATAATAATACATAGTACAAAATTGTGTGTTTTGTTAACAAATTAGTACATTAAGTTCTTTGGAAATATATGTCCCAGTTTTAGGTGCAGGAATCTTTGTTCTCCTCTCACTAAGTCATTAAACTTTTATGTTTGCCTAGCTTATCTCTACTTTAATTTCTATTGCAGGAAATAAAGAAGGAAGAGACCACTGAATTTTAGTTAGAACGAATACAGAGACACTGATAAAGAAAGGCGAAATGCTTCAGAAATGTTTCTGTTGTTGTTAGTATCCTGCTCATCCACTGAATGATGGTTGTAAAGAGTATCTACAATGGAAAAGAAAACGTATTTCAGTTTGATATTATACTTTTTCAAACAACTAAACATCCTGATATTAATCAGTATGTAACTGAATAAAATATTCATAAACATATACAACTAATCTCATAGTGTATGAAACAAAAAAAGACAAAATTAAACAAGAAAACAACTTTTGTATGAATAATCTTCAAGAATTATCCATGCTTAAAGAACATGTGGCACATATATACAATGGAATATTACTCAGTCACAAAAAGAAATGAAATTGAGTTATTTGTAGTTAGGTGGATGGACCTAGAGTCTGTCATACAGAGTGAAGTAAGTCAGAAAGAGAAAAACAAATACTGTATGCTAACACATATATGGAATCTAAAAAAAAAATGTTCTGAAGAACTTAGTTGTGGGAAAGGAATAAAGATGCAGATGTAGAGAATGGATTTGAGGACACAGGGAGGGGGAAGGGTAAGCTGGGACAAAGTGAGAGAGTGGCATGGACACATATACACTACCAAATGTAAAATAGATAGCTAGTGGGAAGCAGCCGCATAGCACAGGGAGATCAGCTTGTGCTTTGTGACCACCTTGAGGGGTGGGATAGGGAGGGTGAGAGGGAGACGCAAGAGGGAGGAGATATAGGGATATATGTATACGTATAGCTGATTCACTTTGTTATACAGCAGCAAATAACACACCATTGTAAAGCAATTATACCCCAATAAAGATGTTAAAAAAAAAAAGAATTATCCATGCTTAAGTAAAGTGGTGTATATATATGATTACACAAACTCTTGTTTACTTTCCTGTTCTTGTAAACTCATCTTACTAATACTGCCTGCAACTGGGATTAGAAAGATGTTTGGAAAAGATTTAGAGGTTAATATTTGCAAATCTCCTTAATGGCATAAAATGTCATATAAATGCTAATTTTCTTGGGTATTTACTAATTCTAAAGCAAATCTCAGTAACTCCTTGCATTTTAAAAAAGCTTCTTAACACAGAAATTCTGTGCACATTTTCAACATTAATGGAATCTGAAAGTGTGCCTAAGAGTAGAAAATGAGTGTATTAAACCGGTTTTCGCAGTGCCTGGAGCACTCTGTGTCAGCTAACAAGGCAGCTTTGGAAATTATTAATTCCTATAAGTTATAACTGTATCATTCACTATGTTGGTAAAGGAACGTGCTTATTTATGCTCTAGAAAATCAAAATGATTAATGCACCATCTAAGACTGCAGAACTAGACTTTTCATGATCTTGATTTATTATTTTATTCTGTGATATAGTGTATTTTAGTAGTTAGGCAGAAATTTAGACTTCATTGATTCAAGCCATTCCATTGGTGTTATTTTTATAAAGTTACTCACTTTTGGTGATGTGAAGTTGTTTAATTCATTACTAAAAAAGTAAGTGGATATATTTTGTGCGTGTGTATGTATTACATTGTGTGTATTATGTAATATCCACAAGGCACAATGTGTCAAAATAAGCCTTTTCCTATTCCCTGTTCCCTAATCATTGCTTCTTTTCTCCTCTGATTCCCCGCACAAATGGTCATTTGCTGCACACGTGGTTCTCCACTTTGGTTATGTGCCTGTCAATGTATCTTGTGTATCTTTCCTTATTACCATACACAGAACAGCCTCATTCTTTTTAAGTGACATTATATGGATTGTAACATAATCTATTTAATTAGTTCCTGATTGATGGGCATTAATGTTGTTTCACATAATTTGCCAGTACCGCAATGCAGCCAAGAATATCCTGTGTGTAGGTGCTTTTTCTGCATGCTTCAGCATTTCTGGGTTATAAATACCTGGGAGTTCTGCTAGCTTGTCTGTCTTGGGTTTTGATGCCTCTGACCAACCCCCAAGAAACTAGAGATGAAAAGGGAGTGAACTGAGAAACATATGGAAAACTGGAGGTATTTTTTTGACCTGAAAGAGAAGGCAGCCCACTGCCGTGGACAGAGCATCAGACAGGAGCAGCCTGGGGGGCCTGACCCCTCGTCCCTGGCAGGGCCTGGGGACAAGCAGTGCCCTTCTCCACACCTGCTGGAAGCCTGGGCCTGGGTCTGTGCTCAACCACTGTCCCCATGATGTTTTGAAAGCATAACTACTGTGCAGATGGATAGACCTGTGGTTGCCAAATACAGATACTGCCACGGAAATACCTCTGCTCTACACATGCCTCAGTTTTAAGTCTGACACTTCTTCATATCATGATGAATTGCACCTTAAGACACTTTCCTGCCAGCAAAATGAGGACGTGTTCCCGTAACACTGAACCTCACAATGGAAAGGGTCAGGGTCTCATCTCTTTTTTCCCCAAAATGTTCCTAGAACCACCTTCCGGTGTGCTCTGTCCACCATCCCTGCTGTGCACCCTAAGGGCTCTTAGGCAAAGCAGCTCTGCCCAGGGACGCAGACCTGTGCCATCCTACCCAACTCAAATCCGCAAAATTAAAGGTGAACACACAAGTGTGACTCTTCTTCAAGCTTTGTGCAGTTGCAGGATGTAGCCAGTGAGGTTTATCCGAGGTGCGATTATTGCTAACTGAAAAGACAGGAATTAAGGAAGAAACAAAAAGAGACAGACAGAGAGAGAGAGGAGGAAGCAAAGGGGGAGGTGAAGGAGGTGAGGGGGGAAGGAGGGAGAATCCCAAGGTGATTTTCTCCTACAGATTCCGAGAAACGTAGGACACCTTTGGTAAAATCTCTACCGATCTTTTCTAGCACCATAGGAACTTGGTACAGAAGTTTCATGCTGATTCTTAAAATGCACTTCTTCTTGTTCTCTTTATATCCTGTAATTTGAGTATTCACTTAATTACATATAAATTAGATGTTTTCATGGTCAATTCAAAGTCCACCATACAAAGAACATAACCCAAACTGAGAAGGTCACAGAGGGCTTCTCTTGGCACAAATAAAAATGGACCCAGTCATGCATTTGACAGAGAGAGGCATCACCGATAAAGGTATTTGCTCCAAAGATCATGGGACAAAGAAATTCAGCCGGAGTGGTGGGGAGGGAGCGTTTCCTACCCCAGAGACGACAGCTGCCCAGAGAGGAGAAAGGCAGCTGATGGCCACACTACTGGGAAGATTCAGCAACCATGCAAGTGAGCGTGTCTCGTCTGAAATGGGTGAGACTTGGAACCAAAGAAGCACATACATTTGTTTAGATATTTCTGACAGATTTTCACTTATCAGCTCTCCAGGGTGACATTGACTGGTTTTCCAGTGTCACAGCCAAGCCTGGCTCTTGAGTCACATGTGCCTCTTCCCAGTCAACTGGTTGTACCGGATTCCTCTCCATTTACTAGTTTTTGTACAGTTGTTGTACACCTCAAGGGGTGGCTTAAATACGTATCCATATTTTATGGTTTTCCCCACAAATACTAGAGTTCTTTCTAAAATTGAGATACAACAAATGACCTTTGGCTGTTCTGTTTTGTTTTGTTTTTTTTGGTGAAAAGGATAAATACTGAGGATTATGGTGCCCTTGACATTGATGTAGGGATTATTTTTAATGAGAGAAGCATCCTGCCTTAGTTATTACTCCTGGCATCTCAGTAAATAAGCTAAACTGAAATCTTCATTTGAAATGAAGGTGGGAAATCTGAATTTGTACAGATTAGCAATTAGTGCAAACTCATGCAGCAAATTGGTGAAACAGCTGAAATTCAAACCAGGCTCCGAATAAAACCACTTTGAATTTCCCAATAAGTTACATAAGCTGCACAAATAAAGAACACATAAATATTCTTTATATAGATAGATAGATAGATGGATGATAGGTAGTATGAGAGATAGATAACAGATGTTAGAAACAGGCAGATGAGAGATAGATACATAGATAGATGCTAGATAGATTGATAACATAAGATAAATAGATAGATAGATAGATAGAAGATATATACAGAGAGACAGACAGAGAGAGAGAGAGAGAGAGAGAGAGAGAGAGAGAGGGAGAGAGAAAAAGAGAAAGATACTATAACAAATTCATCTGCGGTAGTCCTAGTTACTAACCTGAATTATAAAAGTGGATCTCAGGTTGTTTGCTCTGTGATTTAGCTTTAAGGAGAATTAAAATTCTACTAAACAGTGATGTGCATGATTTCCTCAATGTCAGCATCTGCAATTATTTTTCTCTTTTTTGTTTTAACCCTATATTTTCAAATATTCCATGAGAACTAAAAAATCAACTATAAGTCATTCAAGATTTCCTCTGTGGCATATTAAACCCACAAAGACAGTACAATCATTTTAAGTTTCCTAATAACTATATTCAAAAGTATTAATTTTGTTCTAAGTTACATTTTAACTTGTAGAATTTTCATTATTCTTCCGTGGTTATATTTCAAATATTCCTCTTGATTCTGTTAACTCAAGGTGACTTAATAAAATGCTATTTAGGTTCAAACCTCTTGAATTTGTTCAGTTTTACTTTGTTGTTAATGTTTAATTTTATTGCATCTTTTCACCACTTCCTTGACTACATTCACTGTTTCCCCACCTACCACCTTTGACAAACAAAAATTAATTTTCTGTTCCTGAGTTCAGTTTTTTTAGATTTCACATATAAGCATTATGGCCCTGAACACTGATTCTTTGGAATCTGTTGAGAGTCCCTGTGTTCTATAACAGACATAGAGATATTCTTGTAAATATTCCGTTCTGCTCAAAAAGAATATGTGTTCTCCAAAATCTAATAGCTTGAATACAATATTCGTATTACTTAATCTCCAATAGCTCTAATGGTTGTTTGCCGAACGGATGTCTTTCTTGTAAGGGTGAGTTAACATCACCATGAATTTATTATTTGCCTATTTCTTCCTATATTTCTTTTTGATGGTGTTTGATATATTTTTAGGCTATATTTTTAGGTGCATATGTGTTTAAGACAGGCCACCTGTGATTTAGTATACACACACACACACACGTCTCTACTTTGTTTCTAATGACAGGGATCATTATAAAAAATATTTTATTTTTTTAAAGATTTCAGTTATATAGTGGTGTAGGAAGAAGCTGGTACCATATATGCAGAAACTGTTTTCTCATATGTTCCATGTTGAATAACTCAGTCTCTTTTAATGACAAATATTTTAAAGCCAGGCTTCATTTTTTTTTTTTTTTTTTTTTTTTTTTTTTTTTTTGCGGTATGCGGGCCTCTCACTGTTGTGGCCTCCCCCGTTGCGGAGCACAGGCTCCGGACGCGCAGGCTCCGGACGCGCAGGCTCAGCGGCCATGGCTCACGGGCCCAGCCGCTCCGCGGCACATGGGATCCTCCCAGACCGGGGCACGAACCCGTATCCCCTGCATCGGCAGGCGGACTCTCAACCACTTGCGCCACCAGGGAGGCCCCAGGCTTCATTTTTGCAACTATTGCCATAAGTAGGATTTCAGATTTTCCATAGTTCTTGACTGCTAAAATTTTCACTTCCAGGTACTTAAAGATGTGAGATGGCTGATGTTTTCTTGTAACAAGGTTTTGATTTATTAAAAGATTTACCAAATGTTTTTCTACCAATATAAGTAAATAAACCAATAAAACTCCTGTTTTCACAAAAGGTTTATTTCCAGGAAGGAGAAATAAAATGAGTATTGTGAAATTAGAGTCAATAAATGTTGTTCTACAATAAAGTCTTTTTAATGAGGCTTGTGTGAGACCTCCAGACACTTGTCAAACTGGCCGCCCTAAGTATCACCAGCATGACCTGCAGATGAGACAAAGCTGAGGTTATCATTATATTTCCTGCCATAAAGGAGAACGCCATCTCACAGAGTGTGGTGAGAGCCTCAGAGAGGGAAGGTTAAGTGTAGAATTCATTGAGAATTGAAAGTCTGATTTACAGCACACCCTTCACAGGGGTCACTTGATAGGGTTGGGTAAGGATCATGATACTAGAGTCCAGAATTGGTGGAACAGAAAAGCCAGGTCTCTGAGATGAGAGATTCAAAGTCTTAAAAGGAACAAATTGCCTACTGATGCTTCCCTTGAAGAGTTTTATGGGTCTTGCCTCAAGTTCCTGGAATGAACAGTCAAACCATTTGCTAGAGTCACAGTTTCTGGAAAGAGGTGCCATTGAAGACAGTCTAACAGCAAAATCAGTCACATCAATGCAAAGTAAGTTGTGTGCAGGCTGAGTGTACGAGGGGATGGTTTACGTCTCCAAGTTTGCTCCCTTACTCCCCTCTATATTCATGACTTTTCATGACAATCTACCTTGAATTCCTTTCAGACAATATTAAACCCACTCATCCGCCACTTTGGTTCTTTCGTGACACAGGAGATCTTAACTTCAATCAGCCTAGAGACCCATGACCTCTATGTGCATGGTCCCCAGAGCCACACGCAGAAGTACCCCTAGACTAACACACGTGTCAGGGCATTGTCTTTTTTTTTTGTCTTCTTGGTACAGATCCCCTGCTGCACACCTGGGACTCTCGTACACCTGTCCCTTTATTATCGAGCTTAAGCTTGCTCTGCTCGCTGCACGACAGGCCAATAAATCAGAGACGAGGTGTTTGGGCAGGGAACACGACTTTATCCGGAAAGCCGGCAGACCGAGAAGATGGCAGACTACAGTCTCCAAATACCATCTTCCAGGGGTTTGGATGCCAGTTTCTTTGACAGCACAGAGAGGGGGAGGAGATAAGGATGTAAAGTAAAAAGGCCGTAAGTTGTGCGAATATCCCCTGGAATGACCAACCTCGGGGAGGGGATATGTTAGTTTCTTCTTTCTTGCAGCCATCCGCAGGTGGACAAGGTCTGGATGTTTCCCTGAACAAAGGCACTTTGGTTTAACATTCAGGCAGAGGGCCAGGGTTCCCCAAGGCAGGCCATTCTGTAGAGACAGTATCCTTTCAGTGAACAAAAGCAGCGGAGAGTGAAGCTTAAAGTAAAAGAAACAGATCCAACATGGAGTCACATTTGGCTCTTCCCTGTTACGCCTTCACTTGCCCCTGATACTCTGACCTCAGGCGGGTTCCCCATGTGACTTCCTCTCCTCACTCGGAGCCTGCGTCCCAGGACCCACCAGTGACCACTCTTCTCTCCCCTGAACTTCCCACGTTTATGCCTCGATTTGCTCCTTTGATCTCCAGTGTTTCATTGTCCACCATGTGTTCTCTTCCATTATAATCCAGATACACCCACCATATCAATATAAAATCCAGGATAATTATCATCTGTTTTTCCACCCTAATTCTCTGGATCCTGAGGCTTATCTCACCCTTTGAACAAGTGCTGATTTAAGAAAGATGTTATCAGCAGATCAGATAAAGTTTTTTTGGGGGGGAGACTAGTGTGTTTAGAGTTTTTGTGTTTTTAGTGCTGTTGAAATGAAACATTTGGCTTAATAAAATTTTCAGCTTTTCAACTAGTCACACTATTCTGTCAATAAATATCAGATGTAAGTGTGACCATTTCCTTTTTCAGCTTTTACACTTTCTACTTAATAAAATCCCAAAACACATTGTTGGGGTTTTTAAATCCATCATTCTGAATTGCTCAGAAAGTAATGTAGGACTTCCCTGGTGGTGCAGTGGTTAAGAATCCACCTGCCAATGCAGGGGACACGGGTTCAAGCCCTGGCCTGGGAAGATCCCACATGCCGTGGAGCAACAAAACCCGTGCACCACAACTACTGAGCCTGCACTCTAGAGCATGTGAGCCACAACTACTGAGCCTATGAGCCACAACTACTGAGCCCACGCACCTAGAACCCATGCTCTGCAACAAGAGAGGCCACCACAATGAGAAGCCCACGCACCACAACAAAGAGTGACCCCCGCTCACTACAACTAGAGAAAGCCCACACGCAACAACGACGACCCAAAGCAGCCAAAAATAAATAAATACAATAAATTTTTTTAAAAAGAAATTAATGTAAATATTTTATTTTTATAGAGAAGACAGGAAAAATCGTTCCTCATACTCTGCATCAAGAAGGTGCTGATTCATAAAAGAGTTCAGGTTTATGGGAGCTGGGTTCAACTTAGCTCCTCTGAGCCCCATGGCAGCCAAGTGGAGAAGGTCAAGGCCGTGATGACCTCTTCATGTGACAAGTCCACACACAAATACAGCTTGGGACCTGAGCCACAAAGTGATTCATCCAAATTCCCACAATAAATATTTCCCAAATGAGGACTGTATAATAGATATTTGTTTAACAAATTAAATGCTGTACAGGGTCAGGACTGTATATTCTTCTCATTGGAAAACTGTTCTCCAAATTCAAGAATTTCCCTTCACAGGCAAAAAAATCCAAAGGAGGAATATAATCTATTTTTCAGGATTTAGATTACTTTGAGAGGCTTAGATAATGTTTGGAAAAGAATATTTTCCCCTCAATTTGTTATGGCTTGGTTTCTTCAAATATACTCAAGTGTCTACATGTAATTTCTCTTTGTTAGATGAATGGCTCCATTAACATCCTAAATATTAGGCAAATGTCTTCAATTCTGCAAAATTGTAATGAATAAAACAATTAAGCTCTTTAATCCGCTGCCAAGCCAGAATGTAGCATAAGATTTTTTTTTAAATTTTACCATTGTTTACTGTCATGCATCTATGTGTCTTCACGTCTAATTGCTATTGCCTCATTCAGAATGCATTACTCACTTTATGTCCGGACGTAATCAGCCTGGCATTTCCCCCGGATATGCTGGGTCACATTAAAAAACAATGATAGCAACTCTATGATAAATATTTGATATTCCAGGATCAGGTATCCATAGCATTGATCTAAAAAGCTGTTATAAAAATAAACTTATGCCTCCAAAAGTATATCACTTACAGTTTCAGAAGAGTAGTCATTATCCCCCATCCATTTATTATTTATAATGGCTGTGTGCACACCACTCTGATAATCACAACTAGAAGGTAAGTGCAACCGTTAATGACTCAAGATGCTTAAAAATATCTCTGCAGAAGTTAAACCACTTAAGTGTTTTTCCTTGAAAGCTTGTAAATATATCTTTAGAGTAAGATTGATTATGTGTAGCTAAAATTGTGGATTATGATAAAGAAATGGCATCACCTGTCAACGTCACAATGCAGAAGTGGTATTAAGAGTGCCAGCCGTGGAAGAGAAGCCGTGTGTATCCAGAGGATGGCCTGGCATCACCTGTGGTTCCACAGAGGAAAGGTCTGGTGGGCATTGAGGATGAGGAAGCTGTCACCAGGTGGGGAACTCGCCCGGCCGCCTGCACCACCCTCCTGCCAGGGAAACTGCTGGTCCTGACACAGAAAACCTACCTGAACAGGAAATGAAACAGACACCCAGGAACATACTAGTGGAGTCTGACACTTTGGGGCCTGGTGAAAGTGAAACTTGTGGTCTAAAGGGGAAAAAAGCTGGTTTTCAGTTCACCAGAATTATCACACATTTCTTCCCAGGGATCTGCCCCCGGGTCACTTGTGGACAGGGTTGTCAGGGATGGAGAGGGAAGGACACAGGCAGAGAAGGCACCGGGCCTGGGCTGCATCTGATGGAAGCAGTGTCTGGTGTTAAGGCGTTATTTCTGCTTGTCTCCTCCTCGCTGCCCCCCATTCAACTAATCTGCTTCCCGAGCATCTACTGGACAACAAAGTCGCGACTCAGCCACCAGAGGAAAGGGACCAAGGAGGCTCTCAATCAGGTTTATGCCTCCACCCTAAGTTTATGTCTAATAATGTTATCTTTTACTCACAGAGCAAATGTCTTATTGATTCTCTTGAGCAATTTTCGGCCTTGAGTTTCCTTCACCCGTTTCTACAGATGAGTCTGAACATAAAGTTGTTATGACTCAGGCTGCGTGGGACTGGATGGGACACTGATGCTCAGACATGATCCACGGGAAGCAAAGTCATCTCAGTCAGACAGAGAAAGAGAAATATCACATGATATCACTTATATGTGGAATCTAAAAAATGATACAGTTGAACTTATTTACAAAACAGAAACAGACTCACAGACACAGAAAACAAATTCATGGTTACCAAAGGGTAAAAGGGATGAGAGAAGGCTAAATTAGGAAGTTAGGATGAACATACACACCCTACTGTACATAAAATAGATAGACAACAAGGACCTACTGTACAGCACAGGGAACTCTGCTCAATATTATGTAACAACCTAAATAGGAAAAGAATTTGAAAAAGAATAGATACATCTATATGTATAACTGAATCACTTTGCTGTACACCTGAAACACAATATTGTAAATCAACTATACTCCAATATAAAATAATTTTTTTTTAATTTTAAAAAATAAAATGATCTCTTCTTCCCTGAGTCCCTGTGAAATGGTCATAACAAAGTGCCAGGTACGAGGTATGTTGCTGTCAATATTTTTTAATACATTTGGAGAGTGCAAATTCTGTTCTGACCAATTCCCGAGGCTGTGTTTGGGTGTCTCCTCTGAGATCTCAGGACTGCCTCTGCTTCGTGTAGGATGTGCTGCTCTTTCTGTATCACAAAGTAAAGTTCCTGGGCGGCCAGGGCCACCCAGTGATGTGTGACTCATGACCCTCCCATCCCATCTCACTTCCCTCAGGCCACTGCGGCCCCTTTTCCCTTTGCACCTAATTTTCTTTCTTCCAGGGAAACGTTTCTCTAAACTTGTTGTATGTGTGTCCTCATTTTTACTCTTAGCTCAGAGGCATCTAGAGAAGCTCTCCAAAGACGCCCAGGCTGCAGCCCATTTAAGATGACTCACTAATACTTAGCATCAACTTGTTTACTTGACTTTGCTTCCCTCTCCCATGAGGACACAAGCACCATCATTGCAGAAGCATATTTGTCTTATAATCCCTGCAAGACTGTCGCTTTATTTAACTGGGTGCTGGGCTTTTATCACTGAGAGAAATCTTGACAGACTTATTTCTTTCAGTCTGGAATCTAGGACAGGCCTGTCCCGTTCTTCGCACTCTCTTCTGTCTTATCCGTTGCTTTATGAAATCTGCCCAATCCTTGCTCGAGTTCATTTCCCTTTTGCAGTGTGCTTTTAGAAATGGCCAATGTTTGCCGCACACACAGGACTCTCACTCTTTCCAGCCACATTTCCAGGCTTATAGAAGGAATATCGTCACAGCAGGTGGGAGGCCTTGCTCTGGTTATTTCAGCAACAGATTACCCAGTGTTTCCACGCTGCGTGGACATACCTGCTGCTTCCAGTCTGTGGTAGCTGCTCCTTTTCTGCCCTCCGAGCCCTCCCTAAGCCAGTGCTGCATATGTGCACTTACATAGCACTGAATCTGTCATCTTTTCATGTGATATATTCTTGTCATTGACCAGGGATGAGTTTAAAGACATACCCAAAGAAGGAAGTTTTATTCTTTAGGGAATTGTCATTGCCTTATATAAATGTTCCTTTATTTTGAACAGAGATAATGAAATTAATGGAAAGACACTATATTTATTTATATTTTTAATACCAAAACGATATATTTAAATCATATTTTAAAAGATATACAGTAAAATACCTTTTTGCCTAATTGAAGGATGCAAAATAAGGTCCAACAAACCAAACAAATAAATACTAATTAATTATGCCTATATTACCTCAACTCTTTTATTCTACTTATTTTTCCCCAGAAAAAGACGTGTGTGTGTGTGTGTGTGTGTGTGTGTGTGTGTGTGGCCTGTTTTGCTTTACTATACGTCTAATGCTCCAGCATATCAATGCACCAGGCTTTATTTACCCATCTGCATAGTGGCCAACTCTCTCCTAGTTGATCACTTACTTTTTTACTTTTTTGTTCTTATTGCTCCAACCAACAGCCTCTGGATTCCTGGGCACCTCATCCTTCCCCAGGGTGGATCTCAGGTAGATGCTAGGATAACAGCTGCCGAGGTTTAGGACATGTCCAGTTTCAGTTTTACTGCCTTCTTCCAAATTGTCCTTCAAAGTGATGTTCCAATTTACACCACAGGCAAAAATACCCATTTTTTTCCCTTTACTTTATCACCAACAATTACTATTCTTAAGGGGTTCATTTATGTCAACAATAGAAAATGTTGACTCATTACAATCTTAATGTCTAATATTCTGTGTATAATGAAATTGAGCAACTTTTTACTATTGTATCTGCCGTTTAAGAGCCGTTCTCTGTGAACGGCCTCTTCATAATGCTTGTCCAGTCCTCAGCTTCTTTTTATTTGATTGCTTCTAATTAACTTGAAATGCTATAAGACAGACTTATGATTATTTTGAAGTGTTTGTGTTACTGTTTTGATTTAATGCATGTTTTCGTGTGTAGACAAATTTCATATATTTAGTGTGTATGTATATGGTATATTTAACCCTTTTCAATGTAGTTCTATATATAGGGAATTCGATTGTTCCCAAATAAATGCTTTATTGGCGATTCTGTTTCTTTGAATATATCGTCATTCCTGCTGCAGCGGACGGGGTTGCTAAATCACTCACGTACTTTGAATGCCGCTTATCCAGAATGGGTGGAGTATGTGGCTGCATAATCCTAGTGGAATCAGTGCTAAGAAAAGAACAGAACTGCAAAATAGTGATGATAACAGTAGTGATGAGAATCGTTCTTTGAAGCAATACTATTGCTAGAGCTGGTGTTGGTACTTTTACTCTCATTCTTTGATTTATGAGGTTGGAGATGGCCCCCCACCCCTGCCCTGCTCCACCTGCACCAGGTGTGGGATGGAGCAGCTCCACCCCCTGGCCCCCAAAGAGCCTGTTTTCTCTCTGTCCAGGGTGAGCTCAGAGGTCCAAATAAGGTAACACAAGCAGAGCACTGAGAAGGGTCCTGGCACCGAGGTCTCGGTCACGCCGGCTTTCTGGCTGCAGCTATGACGGAAGTGGAAGAAGCAGCACTGGGTTCTGACCTTTGTAAAGAAAACCGGGATCCAGCAGAGATCATGATCTCTGAGTATCAGAGGGAAAAAGTAAACTTATCAGTAACGAAAATAAATCGCGATGATATTCTTATATGTTACGTTCATTCGAGAATCCCTTTCCATTCAGTAACTTTATGAAGTCATGGAATTTTTCGAGTCTATTTTATTGACCCCTTACCTTTGCATTTGACAGACTGACCTGATGGACGACTCCCGGCATTTAAGGAACGAGCTTCACACCTCGGCTGTCTGGAGAAACACTGGGAGCATTTTGGACTAAATGAAAATGATGCAGTTATGGTAAGCTTTGAATAAAATTTAAAAAAACAACTGGGGAAAATTATGAAAGCTAATTAGAAGAAAGAGCTACAGGGTAAGAGGGGTGAATGTTCAGTCTGACACTGGCTGGTGGGTCAGAGTCGGGTTGCACCTGAAAACCTTCTCAGGATAGAAAAGGAAGCTGCTGAAGAGAAAAACTGCTTTTCCTAGCAGGACACTAAGTGCCCTGTGCCTTGGCAACAGTGCTCTGTGTGCCACGAGAGCAGATGCTTTCGTCAGAAATTTGTAACTTTCCAGTTACATCAGAAATTTGTAACTTTCCAGTTACAAATCACATGCTCTTGTGTTTTAAAGAACCCCAAGCCGGCTTCGTGGGCTCGTGTGGGGAAAAGGAAATAGAAGTTTGCTTAACTTACCCTTCAGCCTAATGATTCAAGGGCCACAAGCCTGGACTCAGAAGCTCTGCAAATGAGAGAGAATCAAATATACAGTGCACAATAAAGATAAATGGACATGATGCTAATTTTCTCCAGTTTTACCAATGTCACTAGTCAAAGGCAGATATAATATTTGTAGGTTTAGCAATGGCAGAGTCATTACTTTTCTGCAGGTAATTTATATATACTAATTAAATAGAGAAAAAAGTGCTATTATTTTCTTTGATGAAAAATCTCCTAAAGTCAATATTATACCCTTTACAAAATTAACTAAAAAGATTTGAATATGCCAAGTTCAAACATGGAATGGAATATTACTGCTCATATTAAGTAGAGCTGTAATCGTCTTTTCCACCAATTAATAAACACACAAAAATACTTGTATCTGACATGCCTGCGTACTGTCACTGACCGTTAATTATGAGAGTCTGACAGCTACTGAAGACCCTGGTCTCTTTCAGCACAGACATTATTATCCCAAGATGTGGATTGCGTCTGTGCGAGAGAAAAAGTCTGTCTCCTTAATTCAAATTAAAATCCCTCACACACCATTTAACTGCATGATAGACTTAGGGGTAATACAGTAAATTTTGGTGTGGTTTGGTAGTCCAGTATGCTATCAATTGTTGTGAATCGTGTTTTCAGTTAATAAGACAAGAATGCTTTATGCAACTGATACAGATCGAATGTAGTAGTAAATGTAAGTGGGTAGCATTTACACTCACACACCTGCGATTGTAAGAATCGTGTCCATCATGTGAACTGGTGTGTGAAATACTGACCTGTCCTCACAATGTTCAAACTTGCCTTCATGGGGCGCGGTATGCTGTATATTTGCTCGATTTCTTGCAGTTACTTTTAAAAGTTGTCTTCATGTCTGTTTCCACAATATTTAGAAAAGTTATTGCAAGTGTGTTTATCGGCTATTTTTCTGTTGTCAATATGACCATTTCATCGCTACATTTTCTTCCCGGCAATTTTGGTATATGACCCAATTCAACTTTTCATTGAATATAAATATATCAGATCAAATTATATTGATTAATTCTAAGGTTTTTAAACAATTCTTTTAAGCTATTTGGGACAACAGTGATCATATACAACTTATAATTGTGCTTCCTTTCTGATGGATATGCCTTTTATTTATTTGTCATAATCTATTGTATTGCCTGAAATTCTAGGCCAGTATTAAATCATTATTTTGATAGAATATATATGCTTATTCTGATAGTAGAATGTCTCCATTAGTTCAGTTAATTTTTAAGTAGCAGTTTGAGGATGTATCATTGTATCCTTAGTAGTCATGATTTTTTAATCAACATGAGTTTCAACCTCCATTAAATTCTTTCAGGAGCTGTTGAAATATCCATAGTTTTTGTTTATTTTAATTTTAATTTTACTTTATTTTACTAGTTAGAGTTTACTTTTTTGTTTATTTACTTTTTTTTTTTTTTGCGGTATGCGGGCCTCTCACTGTTGTGGCCTCTCCCGTTGCGGAGCACAGGCTCCGGACGCGCAAGCTCAGCGGCCATGGCTCACGGGCCCAGCTGCTCCGCGGCATGTGGGATCTTCCCGGACCAGGGCACAAACCTGTGTCCCCTGCATCGGCAGGTGGACTCTCAACCACTGCGCCACCAGGGAAGCCCAGAAATATATTTGAAAAAAAATCAGCAATATTTTGAATGTAAGGACGAAAGATGTGGAGAGAAGCAGTCAGATGCAACTCTAGGTTTCCAGACTAAATGACTGAGTGCATATCTGTACCACGAAGACCAATAAAGTGAGAGGAGACACATCTCAGGGCGAAAGAAAACATGCTCAGTATTTGACATGATAGAACTGAATGTTTCAGTAGACTTCAAGTTTTAGTTCAGAGAGAATTAGACCAGGTAAGAACATAGTTCCCACCCTATAATAAGAAAGAAGCTGGACTACATACAATTTATGATGAACTCAAAGACCAGGCTGCAGAGCAAACAAGTAACAGGTAAAGTGGAGCGAGGCTGGTTCCTGCAGAGGGAGATGCAGCTCATCACACAGGCAGACATGCTGCTGAGCGTCATGTCCGCCAGTGGGAAGACTGGCCTGGACGTTTTTTATAAATCGCTCAACACTGAGTGAGTACGTTAAACCCCCTGGCTGTAGACACTGGGTAGCTCTTCCTCGGGGAAGCCTGGGAGAAGCTGGTCCCTGGAGGGTCACAGAGAATCCCAAGCAGCTCCGCCCAGGGTGCAGGCTGAGGAGAGACAGAGCAGCTACTGCCGAGTCTCCATCCAGCTCTGAGACCTCTACCTGCACCGAGCAGGGAAAGGCTTAATTCATAGGAGATGGACAAGAAACGCTAGAGCCTGAGGATCACGGGTGAAGACGCACTGCCCGGGGGGGAGGGAAAAGAGCAGAAACAGTCACTCGTCCAGCCTGACATCCAGAGAATGGGCAGGGATGTGTGCAAGGGCCACACCCCGTTTCACAGCACCTGGGAAGACACGGGCTTAATCAGAACATTGGAAACAACCCCTCCCTCACCCCTCCCACTGCACTTGTCAGTACAGACACAAAGAGCAACTGAGAGGGCTGGACTGTCCCCCTGGGGAGCAGTGCAAAGGGAGACCCACAGCCTGGTGGAGGAACCCACAGGCAAACCAGGAGCAAACACTGGGAAAACCCACTGTGGGGTTAACTTCTTCCATGGACAAGAGAGCTACAGAGCAGCCTGGCAGCTCCTGTGCACGGACCCCGCCTCGGCCCCGCTGCTGGTGCACTGGCACACACCCCATGCTGCAGTCCTCACAGAAGGCACGGCTCCCTCATCTGCAAGCATGAAAACAGTATACCCCTCAGCATCGACTGTCCTACATTACACGTATGGCTTTCAACCCAAAATAATGAGGCATATCCCAAGAGAAGACAAAAGCACACTCTGAAGACAAAACAGTTCCAAAATCAGAATTAAATGACACAGATGGTGAAAAAAACAGAAAGGGAATTTAAAATAACGGTGATTATTATGCAAAGGCTCTAATGGAAAAGGTAGAGAGTATGCAAGATCAAATAAAGGTAACTTGACGTATGAAAACGTCAAGTAGGAATGGTAGGAATGAAATGTTAGGAACAAAGTTTAAAACATAGAAACAGAAATAAAGAATGCCTTTCATACACTTATCAGGAGACTCTACACAGTTCAGGAAATAATCAGGTAACTTGAAGGCAGGTTAATACAATTTTACAAACTAAAATACAAAGGACAAAAAAGAATGAAAAAAGAGAGAGAGAGAGAGAAACCAAGAGCCATGAAACAATATTAACAGTATAACAAATAGAATTCTTAGCTGGAGAAGAGGGAAAGAATAAAGCATAAGAAATAGATAAGGAAAAAATGGCTCAGGAATTGAAAATTAGTGACAGACACCAAATCCCAGAAGCTCAGAAAACATCAAAAAGGTTAAGTACAAAACAAACCACACTCTCTCCAAGGCATATTATATTTAAACTTCTGCAAATTAAAGACGAAGAGAAAATCTTGAACGGGAGCTGGTGGAGGAGTGAGCATCACCACTGGGGTTATTATTTTCAGAGGAAGGAAGATACAAATTACGGGAGACATCTCTTCAGAAAACCATGTGAAGAAATAAAGACGTCCTCAGGCAAACAAAATGAGAGCATTGATTGCCAACAAACATATTGTATAAGAAGACTTAAAGGGATTTCTTCAGGAGGAAACAGTAAGAAATAGGGGTACAAATGCTTCAGTGACTGCTGGAAGTTCAGGAAGACGGAGTGCTTGATGACAAAGATACAGAGCAGACTTTTGAGGGTGATGGCACTGAGTGGTACCTAGGTGATGCAGACGTACATCACAAGCAGAGAATATTACTGCAGGTAGTTTTTTAAATAATCAACCAGAATGTTGGGATTTTGACTAGATATCTTTTTAAAAATTAATTAACTAATTTTTGGCTGTGTTGGGTCTTCGTTTTTGCACGCAGGCTTTCTCTAGTTGTGGAGAGTGGAGGCTACTCTTCATTGTGGTGTGCAGGCTCTAGGCACATGGGCTTCAGTAGTTGTGGCTCATGGGCTCTAGAGCACAGGCTCAGTAGTTGTGGCACACAGGCTTAGTTGCTCCGTGGCATGTGGGATCTTCCCGGACCAGGGATCGAACCCGTGTCCCCTGCATTGGCAGACAGATTCTTAAACACTGTGCGACAAGGGAAGTCCTTTGACTAGATATCTTAAGGCTAAAGTAAAAGAAAAAAATGTGTACATAGGCTGCGCACTCAACTCTATTTGGTAGAGTCCCATACTACTTTACCCTGTAGAATACATAAGTCAATAAAGTACAGAGGATGGGATTCTAGTTTTTCAGTGTCAGAGAAACAAGTTAAAAAAGAACAAAGAGGGAGGAGATGCTAGAAGGAGCCCTGTGGAACTGGATTAGAGTCAGATGTATCAGTATGAACCCATGTTTATCTTAATATGTAAAAAGACAGATAGATACAAGAAGAATTACAGACATATGTGGGTTAGTATACATACCTGTACTTTTAGCTCTGTCACTGTTTAAGCCCAAAGAAGTGACACCACAGAAAATATTAAAACTCCTAGAGCCCAGTTACTGTTTTCTAATACCATTCTTCAGTTAAAACAAAGAGGGATCCTTGGAGAAATGCTGATTCTAAGACCAGGGAAGACAAAATAGAAGAAGTGCCTGGAGCATGTTATACTGCAAGAAATTCAGGAGATGCCAAAAAATAACAGCAGGTGATGGGGCCACACCAAAAGGACACAGAATCAATACGAAAGGGCCTTCAATGGCCAATGCTATATGAATTTGAACAACAAAATAAATGATGATATTAGATTACAACCCAAAGGGTAAAGTAAATATTCTTGAGTCCATACTGATATAAATAAATGATTGAATAAACAAATGAGTGAGAAAGGACAAGTTTTCCTTACAGGAGAATTGTAAATATTAACTTTGGAAGGAATAAGAGAAATAGAAAATCACTATTAGAAGCCCATCATCATAACAGCCGCAGCCAAGATCGACTAATAAATGCTAACATTGGCCGGCAAACCCTTAAGGAGAAAAAGGGTAGCTGGGTAGTATCAAAGCATCTTGCACAAACGTGTATTGTGTATTGCATATTGGGGTGGTTTTAACATAGGTAAACAGATTCTTTGATGTCGCTCTTTCCAGGAGGTGGGTCTTAACCCACCTTGGCTATGGCTGGAGATAATGACTCACTTCTATGGAATAATGTCAGGAAAGAAGAAAAAAATACTAATTTTACAACGGAGGAACCAGGAGATGCCACATCAGCCAAGTGTGTGTACAGCGTAACAAGCAATAACTCATGCTCACACAACACCCCTGAAAGCATGTAGGATGCTTGACCTTTGTGGTAAGTGTCCCAAAGTTTATAACCCCGGTCCAACTGTGAAAAACATAAGACACATCAAATCGAGGGGCATTCTTCAAATTATTTTGCCAATACTCTTCACAAGTATCTTCATGAAATCCATGAAAATTTTTTGAAAAAACTTCTTTGCTGAGTCTGCTAATATATCATTACATACTGCCCATTGACAGTGAGGTCTGATAGCAAATTCTGCTTCTTTAATGTCTTGAGATGAAAAAAGTGAGGTCTTACACCCTGAAGCGTTTATAAGGAACACACAAAAAAAGTCTAGTTAATGAATTCCTGGAAAGTGTAAAAATAGGGATAGTGAGCAAATATATTTTCCTTACATAGATATTAGTTTTGTGATAATTAAAAATTAAATTATCTGGCTAAAATTTTCCATTCTTCACCAGTGTATTTAATTTGTACTTATAGTTATACAACATGAAAGAGGTTGGTGTTGATTTTCCTTAAATCATAGCACAGTTCTCTACTCACAGGTTAATCCTATGGGACTTTGTAAGTAGGTAACAAATTGAACCCGAAGGAGCAAATCTGAACCTAATATTACAAATAGTCTTAAGAAATTAATCCTATAATTATGAAACTTCCAGAGAATGAGATAAAATGTTAATGCATAAACCGTAATTCTGCACAGACAATAATTCTATAAAATTAAGCCTATTATTGGTCTGTCTATAAGACCTTAACTGGAGCCTGAAAAACTTCTCATAGAATAAACAAAGCCATCATGTGTACACAAAACCTGTGATTGTTCATAGCATCACATAAGTAATAGCCACGTCATCATTCTTGAAGTTGCAAAGTTAAGGAGATGGGAACCAGATTAGTAGTTGCCGGTGGTTAGGAATGGTGCATGAGAAAGGGGTGCTTCTGACCACAAAGGGGCAAGAAGAGGGAGAGGTAAGTGGTGACGGAATAATTCTGTGTGTTGCTTGTGGTGGTGGTTACACAAATCCATACATGTGATAAAACGGCACAGAACTACCACGCACGTTCTACCAATGTCAGTTTCCTGATTTTGATATCATAATTATGTAAGACGCGGCCATCGGGAGAAACTGGGTAAACGTGTATAAGACCTCTCTGTATAAGATTGCAATGTTTGTGAATCTATACGTATTCCAAAATAAAAATATCAAAAAGTAACCTAGGGCATTTGCCACTTTTGATATCTTTTTTGACTTTAGCTTGCTTCATCAAATAAGAAATTTCCTCTGAAATGTTAAAGAAGTTTGAGTTATATATTATATAGTACGAAGAAACAGGCAGGCTATAAAAACTCATTTAAGATCGACTCTGTATTCTGCGAAAGGTTATAGAATTTCTAACTCTCTGGGATGATTAGCACAGTATATCAAAATGTCATTGTGTGGCAGAAATCGTAAATTGCGTCCTTAGGGCCCACAGATTCTTGGAGGTAGTCTGGGGGGTTAACCCACCCAAAGTGAGAGTGATTTTTCCACCCTACTATTCACCACACACTTTTTTTCTCTCTTCAAATTACTTATCTGAGGAGCCAGGTGTAAGGGTGTAAGGACAGTGACAAACCTGGGCTCTCCAGAGAAATGACATCAGCATTCATTCATTCATTCGGTGTAATCATTCAAGTTTTTACGAACTATACAGCATATGTTAGGCAAGCTATTGGGTTCCAGAGATAAACTGGAAAGTGTGACACCTGTGAATGTAAATGTCATGTTATCACTTCATACAGATGCACGTTATCACTGTGTCTGCAGAAAGGACATACACTGCCCTGAGTTAATTTTCCATTATGGTTTTGAAAGATGGCTATGATTAAACACCACTACACTGCTCAACCCACCCCACCCCACCCCGACAGTGGGATCATAATAAAGATAAAAGATACTTAAAATTGTATCCGTTTTAGGCACCATCCCAGTAATGAATCGGTTTCCAAGGTGGGGAGTAATTGGGGGAGATAATGGAAAGGACAGGCTTGATGGAAACTTTCAAGAAAAGGTGTCACTTTGCAATTACTTAAAAACAACTATATGGAGATAATTCAATACTTAAAATTAAATAAGACTTGATATTCAGCAGGAAGACAGAGACAATGTTGCGGATGCAACGCGCCTGTTGATGCAGTGAGTTAGTTGAGGAGTGTTGGCAACACTGTACATCTGGTTAAAAAAAACACAAACCAGAACTGCTGTAGCTGGACAGTGACGTGACCGCTCTGAGTGTCGCGATGAGACTGAGGGTAATTGGGACATTCGACTTCATGTTCAAGGCCGGCAGGACAGAATACACCAGTGTGGCTGGAAATGGATCAGAGCACGTCCATGTTGTGAAGGAGCATACCTGCCCCCATCTCTGCCCGGTGTGAGCTGTGCACATCTCAGGGCCTCATGTAAATCTGACTGGATGGAAACACACTGCTAGCAAATCTTCACCTGTCTGCTCTTGCATATACTTGGTGATTTGCTGGAAAACATTTCCATGCTTATTCCCAATATTTCTGAAGGCTAAGAATAGTAAACAGTCAGCTAAATTCAGACAGATCTATGTTATAGCAGCTTTGATGATCCTCCACTTTAGAAAATATCGGGGCAAGTGAATAAATGATGTGAATGGATCCAGGGGATCTTTGTTTACACCACTTGACACGTGTGCAGTGAAAATGTATACAAACGGCCCGGCTGAGATTCTCGGCCTCATAAAGAATCCTGCCTGTCCTGACAACAGTACTTACCCTATTCTAGGTAGATGGTGCCTTTGGGCTCAGAAAGATGAATGACAGAAGTGGATAGGTAATTAGATAAACTTTAGGATGAGGAGATTTAAGAAG
This sequence comes from Mesoplodon densirostris, assembly GCF_025265405.1. NCBI lineage: Eukaryota > Metazoa > Chordata > Mammalia > Artiodactyla > Ziphiidae > Mesoplodon > Mesoplodon densirostris. Next base: position 1,914,620 of record NC_082673.1, read on the forward strand.
ATCAAGGGAGAAAAAGAAGACAGTATCTATTTCTAATACTGTCAGAGAGGAAAAGATACAAGGTATTAGAAAACACTGACCCTGTGAGAAAGCTTTCTGGGCAATGTGGGAAACGTGTGCTGCGGAGGAGAGCTAAGGCCACCATCCCTGACCGAGGCCAGGCTCACTTGGGGACTGAACCATGAGGGTTGGACTGGGGGCCCTGAGGGCCCCACCTACATCACGGGGAAATGCACAACTCCACAAACTGGAGGACGGGGAGGATGGCCAGAGGGTCGGGGGAAGGTCGTCTCCCCAAAGAGAAGGTTTCATGATAGGGGAAAAAAAGGAGTTTTAGATACAGAGAGTGAAACCAGGGAGGACCCGCAGTGGAAGATCTGAGTGTGTGTCTGTGTCTGTGTGTGTTTGTGCGTGTGTGCACGTGTGTAGAAGCCACCAGATACCCACTGGCACCAGAATAAAGGGGATGTCTGACAGATGATACATCGGCCTGGAGGCACTCTGGAACCTTCTGGAGATAACCCTCGGCTGGGGCGCTGACCACGCATTCCTGAAAGACCAGGGCCGAGAACAGATGGACTAGTTACCCATTTGTCCCTTCGGTGCCCTCGTTGAGTTAACAAATGCAAACATCTCCAGAAGGTGAATCTGTACATGAAGTCAGTCCTCTACACGTACATGATCTTACCATTAGGACTGTTCTCAGAATCAAGGACCATCCGATCTCCCCTCAAAAAGAAAAATAAATAGAAGAAAAGTCATTCAAAACCAAATCCAAACAAATAATAAAATTGTCAGATAGAAACAGTAAATCAAAATGTAAATAGGAGACACTAGTAATCTGTGTGGTGTAGTCTTTGATACTGTGACACAGGGAAGAACTAGGAATTTGGTTTTTTGTTTATTTTAGTATTTTTAGGCACTCTTAATATTATATAAGATTGTTGCCCCATATTTAGTTATTATGGAGAAAGTGATGAGTCTTTTCACTTGTTAAGCAAAATAGTTTCCCATGCACAGACTGGATAAATTAGAATTGCTTAATTTAATTTTAAGTGGAGAAATTTTGTTCTTGATTTAATAGCAATGTAACGTGCAAAAGAATTATGAGAAAACTGTTTTTCTCCAACTTTCCAAAGAACAAACACATAAAACAAGGTGGGGGTAATCTTGGCTTTATCACTGTGGATGGCTGTGTTAATCCCCTTGGACCAGGGTGTGCTGCAGTCACAGATAAAACTCTGAAGAGCAATGGCTGAATATAGTAAAGGCTTATTTCTGATTCAAATCACAGTCTGGGTGGGTCAGAGACAGTTGCTGTCTCCAGGTGACTACTCTTTTCTGCAAAGGTTTCCTCTCGAAGTGTTTCGGTTCCAGCTGTGCAGATCTGAAGCAGAGTATGTGTGAATGGACACCCACTTCAAATGGCCTTATTCTGAAAGTAACACACATACCTCTGCTCCCATCCTATTGGCCCAAGGGCTGAACCTAAATGTAAAACAATCTGGGAAATGTAAGAAAACACAAGAGGATACTGGAGCATTTTCTCTGCTGCCAGTCCAGAGAACAATGAACTTAATCTCCCCCTTTGGCTAGAGATAACAATTAGCAGTAAGATATTTTCATGACATAATTATTTATTTTTATTGTATTATTTTCTTAAGAATGGATTTTTCCCCCATCACTGTTTTTTCATAAGGTGACATCTGAAAGAGTAATCTGTTTTTTAGTTGTGTGTGTATATGTGAATTATGTATCATTATTAAAGTATACACACACACATTCCATATATATGAATGGAATGTATCCATGTAAATATAAGGTAAAAAGTAGAAAGAAAATAAAACATAATTTTGGCTTGACTTATTTAATTGATTTCAAAACCCGGATGCTTTTCTAAAAATACAATTCTAGTTTTAAAGTTACAACTCTATAATTTATTGAGAAATTGGTTTTAGGGTAAATGAATGAATAACTATGAATAAGGTCAAGTTTGGGGGCTTTGTTTTGTTTTTGTTTTTAATCTTAATTTTAATATTATATGCATAATTTAACACAATCAATGTGTATTTTCTAAAAATAGTTATAATTTGGCGTTTTACATTTAGATGCCTCAATAAGATATATTGCCCATAATTATGTGATTCACTTCATTCTGTGATAAAGTATTTGTTTAAAGTAATATTTACATATTGATAGTTCTTAAATTAATCCTTACCACTTAGTCACAATCATTAATGAATTTGAAATTGGTTTATTCAAAATATTTTCCAAAAGAATAAAATTTTACCCATTAATTATTTACAACTTATACATCTTTATAATGTTAATTAAAGCATACAAGGTAGTAAATTAAATTTCTTAATAGCTAGAATATTTTACCCATTAAAACATATTTTTAAAGGTGTGGCTATTTTAATATGTTTGCAGTATGCATGTTAGTCATGCATTCAGGATTTTAAAAAGGTCTAGTTTCTAATTTCATAATTTGTCCCTATCCAATACAAAACTATTTTTGGCATGATCTTATCTTCTTTATATCTCTCATTGCTCGAAATGTTTTAGCTCCATGAATGTAAGAACTTGTACTTTTAATTCATAAATCCTTATTGCGTGCTCCAGATGATATTTTTGTGCTGTGGAGCAAATGTTCATTATCTCTCTTGAGCATCAATTTCTTCCAGTAGATGGGATTCGGGAAGAACTAAAACAATTATTCAGTACCTCCAGGTGTTCTTTCCCCTTCTGTGATTATTGATCAAGGGAAGGACCAGGCTGCATCTGTGGCAAAGTCAGAACCTACTTAGATGTTCTGTTTTTGTTCAGATAATTACATAGTAGCGAGAGACCACATATTACATTGAGTTGATATTAGATATTTCTTTTCATGCTATTAGCATGTGTTGTCTTCTATTAAAAGGCACAGCAATCCTACACTTCCAGCAAAGCAAACATAACCTGTTTATTGATTTGAATTTTTCTCTTCTTTACCCACAAGGATGCTTTCACGCTGAACATCTGTAAACAGTTACCATGCTGAGGGGGACTGCTGAAACCTTAAAACTGCAAAAAGCATCGGGTAGACCGTGCTTCGGGGGTGTGTGTGCGAGGCCTGGCTTCTGTCAAGTATCTGTATATTAGGGTATAAGAGGCCAAAACACCTGGACACTTGGAAACACCAGAGAATAAAAATCTTCTCAATGTGCCAAGAGAGAAAACCATGAGGAACTGTATAAAAATAATTGAGAGAGAGAGTGTTTTAGAAAACTCTACAGAGCTCTGGGTTTCACTGCCTGTCATTTTATAAGGTCCTCAAATGTTGGTATGTAGTAGCATCTCCTAGAAGAGCTATAGGCACAGGGACCCAAGCGTGTGGGAGGACCAAGGTTTGCATCTTCCAAACTCCTGAGGTGACCCTGAGACGCACCACAGCTTGAACTATTGAACTATTTCACATAGCCTAGGTGCTAAAGACTAGATGTGCAATAGTGAAAAACACAGTAGCGTCACAGTTGTATGATAAAGACAGTCCTCTCAAAAAGTCCATGAAATAGAGTAAGATCATTGCTGTTTGACTAAAATCTGCTGGATGAAGATGGACAGGTTTAAAGGAGTTTAAATATCAGACAACTTAGTATTTCTCAATTGCATCAGAATCACCTAAGTTGCTTGGAAAAGAAAATGTAGACTTCTGGATCTTACCTCGAAACCTATGATTTTTTAAAGAAACAAGCTGCTCTAGGTTCCTTAGGTAAAACAAAGTTAGAGAATCACTGTTGAAGAAAATGGGGAAACCCTTGTTGTAGCTTGTCCTGGAAACTGTCTCGTGTCTTTGGTCTCAATTCTCCATAGAATATATGAGTTAAATTTGCAGGGAGGCCTATTATGTATAAATCAGTGCATTACAAAAGCAGTTAACTAGGGAAAAAGGAGACTTGGAGAGCAGTAATGAGACCCTTGGAATCTGCTGGCCACCTAGGTGGAGGTCGGTTGTATGTAAATAAGCCATTACCTTAAGAAGTACTGAAAAACAAGGGAGGAAGAACCTTTTTAGTTTAGGAAGCCAGTTATTGAGGGAACCTCCTAGTGTGGAAACTAAGGAAGCTGGGTGTTTATTCTGTTGAAAGAAGTGTGCCTGTTACAAATTGAGAAGGTGTTTTCCTCTCTTTTCCAAGAGTCTAACATGAAAATGAGCTCGTGCTTGTAAATTTTAGAAAAATTGTATAATATTATTTTGTTTTTTAAAAGCAAAGAGAAATATAGATGTTATGGCTAACAGAAATCCTGTAAAACAAAAGTTAAAACATTAAAAGGGAATAAAAGAAATTAAAGAATCTTGGTTGATGATGTTAAAATGATCACCAAAGCAACTCCTGGAAAGACAGTACTGAGGGTTCAGTCCCAGTAGCTTGTCAGAGGGGGCAGGGCTAAATTGGGAGGCTTATTTGGATTTCATTGTATGGTTTAAGGTGCATCTTCCAATGTGGGGTGTAGCTGTGATTGCACAGTGCCCACAGCACTGTGAAGACTTGCTGGTTCTTTACAAAAAGTTCCAAGAATGAACAAGAACATTATTTGCAATTTTTTGCTTCCCAGGCAATGTATTTACTATTTTCTGGAATAGTAAAGTTATCCTGGTGAAGCCAGCGGAAGAGCAAAATCACGTCAATATAGAGTAGACAAGAAACAGAGCAGGTTACAGAAGTGTTTGGTTTTTACAGTGCCTAAGAAATTTCGAGCTCTAGAATTCACCAATCTTTCAGTAATTCACTCTGTTGACGGGGAACAGTATGCAAATGAAATAGCAATGCCAATTAGCTGTTAAAGAGGCAAATGATCAAATGAAGAATTATCTGATTGAATAGAATTCATTGTCAATTTAAAACTATATCCAATACCATGTCGACATGCTGCTGAGAGTTCTGATAGACAAAGCATATTGGACAGTAAGGAGAAGACAATGGAGGCTCCTCCAGTTTACATTCATCCGTGAGGAACGCCTCAAAGAAAAGGAAGGGACCTGGGTCTCAGAGGAGCAGGTGGGCAAGGGAGTCATCCAGGTGGGAGTCCTGAGAAAGGACAAGACTGGGTTTATCTGGGAATATTCGGGGCGGGAGGCCTTTGTAGTCAGTAATTTCCTGGAACACAGAAGGGTGGGAGGATTCAACACTTGCTGTTTTCCGGGAGCACGGGGATCAGGTAAAGGTCAACATTCTGGGTACATAGCGTACTTCTAAGCGGGGAAGCAAAACATCAGTATTTTGAGATCGGCATTTTGAGAGCCAAGTAATTTAGTGAATCATACACTGCGGTTCTCTATCAGAAGGCTGAATCCTGGTGCTGACTGCAACATATAATCAAATTCTGGAATCAGAGGCAGAGATGATAGGTCTCACTGAACTTTAGTTTGCTACATGGAACTGCTCACGAACCTGGCACAGAATGGCTGCAAAATAAATTACTATTAGCACCTTCATAGAGCAGATAGAAGAGGGAGCAACAAAAACAGTATAAAGTAGATTTTTTTAAAATCAAAGAGACAGAGACAATGAATAAAGGGGAAAATAGGAGGAAAAGTGTGGATGCTAGGAAATTATAGGGCATAACAGGCATGTCTCTGATACCCATCAGAAGAGCAGTATCCTAATGATTTAACTGGGTTTATGAACTCTCAGTAGGACTGGAAATGCCTCTCATAGATTCACGTAGCCCTACACTTGACAAAAGTGACCTCCGAGAGGCAGCAGTGAGTAGTGACGTGAAGCGAGATCTTGATTGCCTGCCCAGGAACTGAACCTGGGGAGCCTGGCTGAAAACCAGGAATCCTAGCCAACCCCCCCGCCCAGCTCTTGCCCCCAGTGAAAAATGCATTTCTCATGGAGACAAAACTGTAAAAACAGGTACAAAGTTTATTATTAGAGACACAACACAACAGGTGGGAGAGCACACAGAGAAACACCTTGTTTAGTTAAGACAGAAGCAGGACAGAGACGCACACCCGGAGAGCAAGGGTGTGGGCGTCCCCCCAGTGAGGAGGAGCGCAGTAAAGGGGCGGTGAAGTCATTCACATAGGGCAGTTCTTCCGGGTCTCTGTTCACCTCTGGCCAGTTATCTGGTTTCTTTTTCCACACCTGACCTGCCCTAGGAGCCTCCCCATCATGCGTGTGCAACTTTTTTCCAAGACGGATTACAGCCCAGAGGCCTATGGGACGGCCTTAGCATCACATATTATGGGGCGGTCCCCCCTCCCTTTTGACCCCCAGGGAGCCTTTCTGCACATGTGTGATGTCTCCCTTGCCCCAAGGATGGGAAATGTATGACCTCTTGACCTTTTAACAGGGTTTAGTCCCACTCTGTCCTTTCTATAAAAATGTCCAATGTCTGGTTATTTACCCTATTTCTGTTGCTGGTTTTTATATCGAGGCGCAGATCTCGAAATATAGACAGGAGTCCGGTCATAAATATGTAGTCCTGGAGCCCGTTTGTCTCTTGCTTCAGCAAATGTAAACAGGGGGCTGGTAATGAATGTCTGGCCAGGAGACCATCTTCTCACCCCAGGAAGTGTGAACAGGAGGCCAGTAGTAAATGTCTAGCCTGGAGCCCATCTATCTCCTGCCTCAAATGAGCTTCCCTGGTTACTTTTCTTTTCTTTTCTTTTTTTCTGGACTTGCTGCATGACTTGCAGGATCTTAGTTCCCCAACCAGAGGTCGAACCCGGGCCCCCCGCAGTGGAAGCACGGAGTCCTAGCCACTGCACCAGCAGGGAAGTCCCTTCCCCGATTTCTTACACGTAATTCCTAGACATACTGCATCACCTCCTTCAGGCGCTGAAAGGCTAGTGACAAAAATAAGAGCCGAGGGACAATAGAATCACCTGCACTCAGAACTGGAGGAGAGATGCGATTTCCCCAGGAAAAGTCGAAGGCTTTAATAAAAAGCAGAAGGAATTCCCTAGAACGGCTTTCTCCTTTAATTGAAATGCCTCCCCATCAAGCAGGTCGGTTTTAACAGTGGTCGGTTCTGTAGAAACAAGCAAAGACCACTCAAATGAGAACCAGAAAAAGGTTATTTATTCAGAGATTTCTGTAGCCCAGGAGTCAGTGGTCACCTGTGTTCTGGCAGAGACTCAGAGTTAGGCAGAGGAGTTGGCGAGCTCTAGGAAGGAAAAGGGAAAGGCTGCAATGCCCGCGGTGCTAACTGTGGGAGTCGGGCGTGGCTGGAGAGGGCCGGCCAGGAGGGGCGCCTATGGGGGTGGTCTCCTCTGTCTGGTCCTCAGGTAAAACCCCGGGGCCCCCAAATAAATAAATAAATAAGGAAGCCACAGTCCTTGACCTTGCCGTTGAGGCCATGGGTCAGAGTTCTCTTGGCATACATGGTCTGTTCATTGTTTGTATGTTCAGCCGCTCAATATATTAGAGGGAAAACCAACCTGCTTTATGACCAAAAACGCAATATGATGTTTAATTTTCTGTCTAGGTGTCTTTGTAGAGATCACTTAACTTTTAAAATACACATCTATACTTAATCCCCTTGTAGCAACGGAAGCAGTATTTTTGCTAAGCAAGAGTTGTTCACTACTGAAAGGGCTAGTTACTTATACTTACTTTTTTATAACCAAACTTAACCTCAGACTCATATGCACATACAACTAAAACGCAGTGTTTTTCTTCTGTTTGGTATTCATATATATAAATTAATTTAAAATTAATATTTAAACATACTCTTTTTTAAAAAAATATGACAGATAAATTAGATGCCCCTTTGACAAGCACCCCTGGTCTAGAAAACATTCTAGAGAAAATGTCATATATAATTCATTGCATATTATATAGAGCTCATTATATCTTATAGAGAGTTCATTGTTTGCTGGATATTCTTCTAAAAACCTTAAAAGGTAGGGCTATTATTATCTCCGTTTTACTGATGAGAAAATTGATAGAGAGGTTTTAACTTCGTTCACCAAGTCAAGAGCTAGTCAGTAGTAGCGTCAAGATTCAAACTCAGGGAAAAAAGGATGATTCTCGCTGCCTTCAGATCACAAGCTCACTCCATCTGGGTAACTGCCATCCTGTCTTCTAAAAGTATAGATTCATTTTACCTGGTTCTATATTTTATATAATCCCATAGTAAAATGTGTTTATATTTGTCATATTTTTCTCAGCGTTTTATTTTGAAACTCGTTTCCGTTTGTTGCCTGAAGTTGAAGGTCATTCTTCTCAACGCTGGACACGACTGCGTGAACACACCTCAGCTCTACTCATCATATAAGTGCTGACAGGCATGGGGGGACTTTTAAGTTTGGGACAATTATGAATAGGGCAACCGTGAACATTCTCACACATGTTTTTGGTGAACATATGTGTCAGTGTCTATTGGGTATTTTTCTAGTAATGGAATTCCTGCATTAGATCATAAAGAATATTCAGCCTCAGTAGATACTACCAGCTAGTTTTCTAAAGTCTGTTACCAATTTACACTCCCACCAGCAGTATGTGAGACAGGACTGTGCATCTATAGTAGACACACTTAACAGAGGACACGGACATTTGCTAGAGAATTTTCATTTCTAGTTCTATGCATTAGCTACGGATGGTTTTTTTGTTAACTTCTGAAGGGGATGATTGCTTCTGTGATTTCTGCATGTACTAGAACCCTCTGAAACACCCCTCGCATATATTGTACACAGGATTGTGATCTCTAAAATAACCCTTGTATTAAAAATTAATTACATTCGGGCTTCCCTGGTGGCGTAGTGGTTGAGAGTCCGCCTGCCGATGCAGGGGACACGGGTTCGTGCCCCGGTCCGGGAGGATCCCACGTGCCACGGAGCGGCTGGGCCCGTGAGCCATGGCCGCTGAGCCTGCGCGTCCGGAGCCTGTGCTCCAAAATGGGAGAGGTCACGACAGTGAGAGGCCCGCATACCGCCAAAAAAAAAAAAAAAGAAAGAAAGAAAGAAAAGAATATCACTGGGCAAAGAGCCCATTAAAAAAAAATTAATTACATTTATTTTTCACACTTTCAAAAACATACTGACATGCATCATAACAGGTGATTTTCAAAACAAGGCTTTGGTGCATATTCACGGCTGCACAACCGATTATGTGTAGGGGGCTCACAGGGAGGGGTGGCAGCCACCACTCCCCGGGGGCAGGTTCAGGACACGTGGACACATCACTACGGCGAGCCCCACCACTCCTTCTAGTACACAAACTTCTTTTTTTTTTTAAACTTTATTGGAGTATAGTTGATTTACAAAGTTATGTTAGTTTCAGGTGTACATACAAATGGGGTGACCCCATTTGTATGTTTTAGGATCGTTGGTATTGGAATTAAAGTGAGTAAGACACTGAGGTAGGGTGATCGAATGAATTGGACCACAAAGACCATCCTCACTTCCAATACTGACCTTTTTCCTTGAGAAAAAGAAGGATTAAGTATGTCAGGGCCCATAAGGTACAGCAGGCTTCATACCATGGTTGGGGGGGGTGTAAAAAAAGACCCTGCTGCCCTGCAAACAGATGAATCCCCAACTGTCTGGAATTTTAAAAAATATATTTCTAAACAATCCATATATCAAAGAAGAAATCACAAAGATATTTGGAAATTATGAGTTATAGGATAATGATAATATTATACAACAAAATTTGTATGTGAACTGCAGCTAAAAGTATGTGTTTAGAGATAAATGTCTATCCATACACAAACATACTAAAGAAAAAACAGGATGAAAGTCAATCATTTTAGATCCTAAAGTCAAATTAAGAATAGATAATATAAGAGAGAGCTTCTGGAATGGAAGCCTGACATGCTTCATGGACCCTCTTCCCAGCAAAACAACCATAGCAGTTAAAAAACGATTTGTAGGTAGATGATAAATAGAGAGATGGATAGGTAGGTAGGTAGAGGTATAAACCAAGCATTTAAAGTCTCCAGAAATTGTCTTAAGAGCATACAGCAAATGAAGAAACATTTACTCGGGAAAATCTATTAAGTCTCACATAAACTGCAAGAGTCTGTGCCATTTAAGCCAGAATCTGCTCCGTCCTTCCGCCTGCAGCCCCGCGGGACAGAAGCTGCGTTCAGAATGTGCACAGCGTGGACACAGGGCTCCCACTCCGGCCGGTTCCCTGTTGAGGGCGGTGGTGACACCACGGGGGGAGCAGGTCGCTAAACTTCTCAGCCCCTAGGTCACGCTGGAGGGCGAGAGCGGCTGGGAAGTGTGGGTCTCTCCTGCCAGCCGACACGGCGCTCAGGACCATGGTCATGCACAGTGCGCGGGACCAGAAACAGTGGGGCCCCAGCTGTCCTGGCTCTGGGGACCGCAGGCCTGAGAGCCCAGTCCAGGGCAAACAAGGCTCCCAGCACGCTGACCCACTCGTAAAGCAAGAGTGTCCCTCTGAGAGATGCAGCCCGTGGTCCCCCTCAGCTCTGGAGCAGCGATGCACAGGGAGAGGCAGGCAGAGAGGAGGGCTCCGCACTCCCCTCAAGCAAGCTGACTTATCTGAAACGGGATGTGGCAAAGTTGACATGTACAGGCGCTCTTGCAAAAAATGGAGATTATGGTGTTAAAGTATTAGGAGGAGCCATGAGAGCAACAAGGCGCATCATAAACCACGGAGAAAATGAGCAGGAAGCGCTGGCAAAAGAGATAGTTAGGGGCGGAAACAAACCTCAAGGAATGACTTCAAGGATGACTCATGCAAATAGGCCCAGATTTAAGGGCAGCAGACTGTGAAACAATGTATGTCCCAGAAAATTACTGAAAACAGTAGAGCAATCAGTTGAAAATTAGTGGAGCGTAACAGCTGGTGTGATACCACCAGGCAAACAGATTAACAGAGAGGCTGGAGAGAAGGCAGACCTTGTAAACACACTCTCACTCCTAGAGGACGCTGCGTCCACTGAGGGGAAACGTCAGAGCTGCACACTGTGCAGGAAACAGACACCACTGAAGTGTGCCAGCCACATCACTGACCAAATAAGCAAGCAAATGACAACACAGAAAGCCCTGGAGAAGGGGGCTCAGAATCCAGATAACAACGCAGACCAGCATTTAAAGAATATGTTCTCTAAAATGTCCAGTCTTCAACAAGACATGCAAAGAAACAGAAAGTGTGTTCCATAAACAGGAAAAAAGCAGGAGACCAAAACAGTCTTAGAAAGGGCACAAGTGTCAGACTTCTCATGATCTTCGACACAGCCATTCTCACTATGTTCCAGGAACTAAAGGAAACCCAGTTTATGGAAACAGAGCAAGGCATGATGACAAGGGCTCACCAGAGAATATCAATAAAGACACAGAAATAAAAAGGAACCAAATAGCAATTCTGTAGTTGAAAAATATATCTGAAACTTTTAAAGAGTCACAGAGGGATTCAACAGTAGAAGAAAAACTCACCTCACATGAAGGTAGAATGATAGATATTATGCAATGTGAAGAATAGAAAAAAATAATAGTTAATAAAAATGAACAGAACCTTGGAGAAATGGGGAAAGAAGAGCAAACTAAATCTAAAGGAAGCAGGACGGGGAAAAACAATAAAGTAAACTAATGAAGCTAAAAACTACTTCTTGGAAAAGATCAACAAAAGTGAAATTTTTTTTATCTAGTTTGACCCAGAAAGAGAGAGAGAGAAAGAATGAGAACTCATTTATAAAAATCAGAAATGAGGGACTTCCCTGGCAGTCCAGTGGTTAAGACTCTAGCTCCCAATGCAGGGGGGCGGGTTCGATCCCTGGTCATGGAACAAAGACCCCGCATGCCTCACGATGTGGCAAAAAAAAAAAAAAATCAGAAATGAAAGGACAATAAACATCAAAGTAAAAATGCTAAAAATCAAAACCAAGAAGGAATACTTTAAAAACAAGCAGGTCAATTGTATAAAACAATATGCATATGCTTATATTGTTAGGCTATAACATAGAGAAATTAAATGTATTTGACAAGAGCACAACACCATGGGCAGGAACAAAAATGTACTGGAACAAGAAAATGACACCAGAGGGTAACTCAAATCCGCAGAACAGATGGAGTAATATTTGCATCAAAAAGAATTAAAATAAAATGTAATTTTGTGATTTTTTTCTTATATGTAATAAGAACAAGAAATATCATTATTTCTTAATATTACTTCATCTTGGTAATTGATATCACATTAAATCACTAGCTCATACTCTTGAATTTCCAATGAAAGAGACACCAATAGATGATACATTATCCTTGTTTTGCAGCTGAATAAATTAAAATCGAGAATAGAAATGACATGGTCATGGTCAAACAAAAATTTATGGTTAAACTTGGAGTAGGACTCAGATGTTCCAACTTCTCAGAATTGTCACTTTGCTCTTAAAGTCAAGCTCTCATGCTTTCCCTGTTGTAGATTTTATTGGTCAATGATTTATTTTTATTTATGTATTGACAAAAAATGCTATCTAATATATAGTTAGGATCATTTCTTAGCTTTTAGTCAGGATTTTTAAATTATTTCAAATAAAATTGATGAAACATATTTCTCCACAAGTAGGTGTCAGTTTAGCATTCATCGATATTTCAGTAATGCTAAAATATATGAATATTTTTCCATTTGTTTTTCAAGGAAAATTTTAGGTAAAGAAACACACACACTGAATTTAAAATTTCACTATAGTTATTTTTGCTTATGCCCCGAATATGAAACAAGGGCTCTTGGTAGTTTTGAGATTAAGAGGGGAGAGGTAACATGCCCAAGGTCACATAGCAGTAGTCAGGACAGAATTTGAACTCCTCTCTGAATGATTCCAAAATTCTGAAGTTTTCATCTTGTTATGCTTTTCCTTGAAATGATTACATGCCTCAGATTAGAGAATATTCAAATGCAACCAAGATCACAGCAGAAGTACCCCATTGTGCCCGGAGCATGTAGTTACTCCAGAAAGCAAGGAAGTGCTCAAAAATGTTTGGACATATTTGTGTATATGCATTGCTACTTTCACTACTGTAATAAAATAATCCAGATTCATTCATAGTAAGTGGGAATGCATATAAGCAGGTGGGAGTTTGATTGCTAATGATGCTATTAAAATATTGAAGGATTATATAGTGTATTATCAATAGAATATATAGATCTATCCATATGAAAATGCAATAAAAGCAAAGTACTATTTTGTTTGCCATAATTTTTAGAATAAGCTAAGAAAATAGCAAGTAAATCATTATCAGTATGTTGGTTTTAATATTCTTGATGAAGTGGTAAGTGAAGGTATTCTTTCAAACTAGCGCTGGTGCTGAGAATGATGTAAGTATCCTAAGACCATGGAGAAGCTTAGCAGTATTCTCCCATCACAGTGAACTCTGACAGTTAGAAAACTTGATGAACACATATGTATCAGAGTTCTCCCATTTAGCTGCCATCATCATCATCATCACTATCATCATCATCATCATCACTATCATCATCATCATCATATTTAATGATTTATATTTGAAATGTTTACATAATAAGTTAAACAATGTCTAAATAATTTTCTAAAGATCATTGTGGGTAATTTACCTTAGTAAATAGCAAAGTTCAAGTCAAGCTGAATACATTTAGAAATTGAGGGCTCTTTAGTTTGTGTATTACTTGAGCAAAGTATTTATTGATGATCGTCACATTACAGTTAAGGCACAAAGCCTTCTTTCTAACTTTAGAAGTAGCATATAAGGACTACTGAAAAACTGAGCCATGGAATAGGATGGCATCTCTGTGACGATGTATTGTATTTTTTCTTATTTGAATGGCATTTGGAGATCAAGTTCTGCAGCTAGACTTTCCCCAGAGTGAGAGCCTGTGGTAATGACCCAGCAGTAGACAAGCTGCCATCCAAGAAAAGCTACCCACATCATACCCATTATTTGTTCTTTTCAACTTGGTGAAGAATGACTAGACCATGATTTCATCTATTCTGTGACCAAATTTTGGGGAACAAAAGGGAATGTTTAGCATTTTCTTCTTAACACTACTTAAAATAAAAAAGCTTTCTTCAAGAAAAAAAAAAAAGAAATGATGGGGACACATCAAAAGAACATGGTATCCAAGTGAAAGAGCTCCAAGAGAAAGAGCAAGAGATGGAAAATTTAACCAAGGAAATATACAATGTAGTAAACCCAAAGTATGAAATAAATATCCATGTGTATGTACTGATGTAAATAAATGACTAAATAAATAAATGAAGGAGACAAATCTCCTGTGCAGAATTCCAAATAATGTACACATTCCATTTTCAAGGAGGCAGAGTATAACCCCTCACCTCTTAATGTGGGCTGAGCATAAAGACTTCATTCAGTAGGGTAAGTTATGGGAAAGAAGGGGGAAGAGAACTTTACCTGAAGAAAGCTGACAAACACTATCTCAGCCAGGTGACCAAGGTCATCATCACTAGTAAGTCATGTTGGTAATTGGTACCTTTTATAGAACATGATGAGGCTGGCATTTTACCTCTATGATCCTCCTCTGAAGAATCTCTGAGTTTAGTCTAATCATGAGAAAAACATCAGACAAATATCAATTGAAAAACAGTCTACAAAATACCTGATGGTGCTCCTAAAAACTGTCAACAAAACAAGGAAAGCCTGAGAAACTGTCACAGTGGAGGGGAGCCTAAGGAGACATGAATAAATGAAATACGCTATCTTAGATGGGACAGGGAAAAGGACATTAGGTAAAAACTGAGGAAATCTGAATAAAGTATGGACTTTAGAATATTGTATCAATGTATGTTTATTAATCCTGACAAATCACTATTGTAATATGAATTTTTTTTTTATAATGGAAATTGTGTGTGGGGTATACAGGAAGTCTTTGCACTATCCTTACAACTTTCTGTAAATCTAAAACTATTTTAAAATGTTAAACATTTATTTTTAAAAGTGAGCATAACAAAAAAGCACATGCTCACATATGTGGTCAAATAATCTTTAACAAGGGTGCCAAGACTACACAGTGGGTAAAGAACTGTCTCTTGTACAAATGGTGTTGGGAAAACTGGATATTCTCTTGCAAAAGAATGAAGTTCGACCTTTACCTTATACCATATACAATAATTAACTCAAATGGATTAGAGAATTAATATAAGACCTAAAACTATAAATCTTCCAGAAGAAACATGGGGAAAAGATTCATGACATTGAATTTGGCAATGATTTCTTGGCTATGAAGCCAAAAGCACAGGCAACAAAAACATAAATAGATAAACGGGACCACAGCAAAGTTAAAACCTTCTGTGCATCAAAGGAAGCTATCAACAGAGTGAAAGGGCAGCCTACTGAATGGGAAAAATATTTGCAAATCATACTTCTGATAAGAAATAAATATCCAGAATGTATTAAAAATACTCCTATAATTCTATACAATGAAGAAAGCAAGCAACCAGATTTAAAAATGGGGAAAGTTCTTGAATAGACATTTCTCCAAAAAATACATACACATAATCAACACGCATATGGAAATGTGCTTGTCATCACTAATCATCAAGGAAATGCAAGTCAAAACTCAGTGAGATATCACCTCGAATCAGCCAAGGTAACCACTAACACTGACACCATCACCAATGACAACAAAAACAGAAAATAACAAGTGTTGGTAAAGATGTGAAGAAACTGGAACCCTTGTGAACTGTCCATGGTAATGTAAAATGATGCAACTCTTATAGAAAAAGTATCGAGATTCCATAAATTAAAAGTAGAACTATCATTTGATCCAGCAATCCCACTTCTAGGTATTTATCCAAAAAAAAAAAAAAAAGAAAAGAAAACAGGATCTCAAGGGGATATTTCCACACTTGTGTTCATTGCAGCATTATTCATAACAGCCAAAGGGTAGACAAAAACCTCAGTGTCTATTGACAGATGAATGGATAAAGAAAATGTAGTATATTCATACAATGGAATATTATGCAGCTTTAAAAAGAAGGAAGTGCTGTTTTATGCTATGACATGGGTGAACTTTGAGGACACTATGTTAAGTGAAATAAGTTGGACACAAAAAGGTGAATACTGCATGATTCCATTTATGCGAGGTGTCCACTAGAGTCCAGCTCTTAGAAACCCTGCAGAAAGTAGGATGGTGGTTGCCAAGAATTAGGAAGAGGGCAGAATAAGAAGCTCTTCAATGGGTTTAGCAGTTTTTCAAGATGGAAACGTTCTAGAGATTTTTTTGTACAACAATGTGGATATATTTATTACTGAACGGTACACTGAAAAAAAATGGTTAAGATGGTACATTGTATGTTATGTGTTTTTACCCCAACTGTAAACCAAACAATCAGTAAAACACATGCTTTTGAAATAAACATGAAGGATACAAAATATTGGCATTATTTTACAAATCTACACTCCACTCACTGAATTCAAAGGTGTTTACAATAAAGTTCACAGCCTTAAACAAAATCTCTTGTTTTTCTTAATGTCTTTCCTACATGTGTAAATTTCCCTAACCCAGTATTGGTTTTGAACTTCTAATGGTGCTCTAAGGCATATATTTTTCTGGGCCTTGATTTTCTTGCTCAAAATTTTGTTGTAACATTTGTCTCTGTTGAGGCACTAACAACAGTTCATCATTTCAGCAAGGGAGTGGCTTTTGCGGGTCCCCCCACATCTGAGAAATCTGTTCTGACTTCCCATCCTGCATGAACTTAAGACCTGTGTCTTGTTCCAGCCACAGGGGTAAACAAGGAAGCTCTGCTTGCCTGGCTGGTCCCACAGCCTCCTGTGAGAACTGAGCGCTGCATCACAAACTGTGCCTCTAATCGAATTTCTATTTTTAATATCTGAGCACATTCCTTACCATCTTTCAAGCTCAGCTATGATGAATATTTTATTTGATCTGAAATTTTTAGTTATTTCTGCTGTGAAAGTTTTCTAGCTACCCAGAAGAGCCCACGTTGCCAGAAATATGCCTCATCTGAGGGCCTAGTCTTCATCAAGTTATTTTTAACCATTTTTCTCACTTTCTTAATTTCTTCTCCTCTTCACAGCATTTGATTAGAACCCAAGATAGGCAGCTCTTGGCATGGCTATGAATTTTCCTTTTTACACTGATTGTGTTTAGATTATGAGAACTACCAACTCATTATGGTAATCAGTATTTTAAGTTGGGTTTCATATTTATTTTAAAATAGTAAATATATGTTTGTTTTATATATCTAACAAATAACACAGAAAAGCAGTCCTGTATTTGCAAGTGTCAGGCAGAGCCACCACAGCCACCAGAACCACAGTTCTGTAACTGTGGAAAGTTGAAGTCAGAATGAGCTTCCATTGAATTATAAAGCGAATCAAAATTGATTTAATGGTAATTCTTTAAAAAGCACCTGGAAAACTGAATAGAGCAGAATTGCTGAGTTTGGGTGGAAAGAAAATGAAGAATATGTATGATTTATTGTTTACCCTATTTAACCAACACTAATATAGCATGATGCCAGTCAGTTTTTTATATAATTTCTAAATATTAACTAAATGGTTACTTGTAACAACCCAGTGATAAAACTAAGTCTCAGAGAGGTTCTGCATCTTGCCCAAAATCTGAGATCAAGCAACAGATGAAGGATTTGAGTCAGTCTAGTCTGGCTCTAAGGTCTGTATCCTTCACCCCTATGAAACTTTTATCCAGTCTAATTCTTGAATTTTCATCTTTCCCTTATGAAAGTACTTTTACTGTTTAGAACAAATACATTTTTATTTCATTCATGTTATATTTAAGAAGGTTTGTCTTTAGGCTTTATAACCACATTTTAGTTTTGTTGTAAACAGGAAATGACTAACAATGAATATGATATCTTCCAACATTCAAACCTTCAGAAAGACTTGAAAAGAACAGTTTATAAAGCAGCCTAACGTAAAACTCATGGACATATAATATTCTCTCCTGTAAGATTACATATAAGAGAAATAGTGCTAGGGAAAATAGGTAGACACAATGAAAAACAAATTAGGACTCAAAGTGAAACGTGTAAACATTTAAACAGCCTGATATTTTTAAATTTCTATATAATAAGAAGGCTTCGTTGACAACTGTGTGTGTGTGTGTGTGTGTGTGTGTTTAACAAGCAACACTGCCCAGTTGGGTAATGGTGGTCCAACAGTGTGGAAGAATTGACACTGATATGCCATCAGACAAACACCTTTCTCAAGACATTTTCATTTGT
The DNA here is from genome assembly GCF_025265405.1 of Mesoplodon densirostris. NCBI lineage: Eukaryota > Metazoa > Chordata > Mammalia > Artiodactyla > Ziphiidae > Mesoplodon > Mesoplodon densirostris. The sequence goes on from NC_082673.1 coordinate 1,932,782, forward strand.
TCAATCCCTAAGGTTACAAATTAATTGGCAATCATGACACATGGGAGATGACAAACTGTTATTAAAATTCAAATATTCTCCTAAAGCAGAAGGTTCTTTCAGACAAGAATGGAAGACATTTTTTAATGAGACTTTTTTTTTAATGAAAGATTTTTTATGGCTTAATGAAGGAAAGCACTTCAGTTCAGTATGAGAAACCTGGAACATGATGACAGAAAATAACAATTATTCAGTCACTGAGAGGCAAAAGAATAATTTTTAATAAAAATGTTGAGAGGTGTGAAAGTAAAATCTGTTCCTCTAGAAACAATGTAAAAACAATGAGCCTGTATATAAACAAAATGCATTATCACTCCTAAAATTAGTTTGATGTTTGAAATTTTTCCAGTAAAGCTCTGCTTTGTAGTTGAAAAAGTGATTGAGTTGAGTTTTCTTTAAAAATTACACTTCTGGACTTCCGGGTAAGATGGCGGAAGAGTAAGACGCGGAGATTACCTTCCTCCCCACAGATACACCAGAAATACAGCTACACGTGGAACAACTCCTACAGAACACCTACTGAACGCTGGCAGAAGACCCCAGACCTCCCAAAAGGCAAGAAACTCCCCACATACCTGGGTAGGGCAAAGCAGAGAGATTCCCGCACAGAGGAGCAGTGCCGAGCGGCACTCACCAGCCCGAGAGGCTTGTCTGCTCCCCCGCCGGGGCGGGCGGCGCTGGAGCTGAGGCTCGGGCTTCGGTCAGAGCGCAGGGAGAGGACTGGGGCTGGCGGCGAGAACTCAGCCTGAAGGGGGCTAATGTGCCACAGCTAGCCGGGAGGGAGTCCGGGAAAACTCTGGAGCTGCCGAAGAGGCAGGAGACTTTTTCTTCCCTCTTGGTTTCCTGGTGCGCGAGGAGAGGGGATTAAGAGCGCCGCGTAAAGGAGCGCCAGAGACGGGCGCGAGTCGTGGCTGAAAGCGCGGAGCCCAGAGACGGGCGTGGGACACTGGGGCTGCTGCTGCCGCCGCCAAGAAGCCTGTGTGCGAGCGCAGGTCACTGCCCACACCGCCCTTCCGGGAGCCTGTGCAGCCTGCCACTGCCGGGGTCCCGGGATCCAGGGGCGGCTTCCCTGGGAGAACGCACGGCACGCCTCGGGCTGGTGCAACGTCACGCCGACCTCTGCCGCTGCAGGCTCGCCCCGCACTCCGTGCCCCTCCCTCCCGCCCGGCCTGAGTGAGCCAGAGTCCCCGAAGAGGCTGCTCCTTTAACCCTGTCCTGTCTGAGCGAAGAACAGACGCCCTCCGGCGACCTACACGCAGAGGCGGGGCCAAATCCAAAGCTGAGACCCAGGAGCTGTGAGAACAAAGAAGAGAAAGGGAAACCTCTCCCAGCAGCCTCAGAAGCAGCAGATTAAAGCTCCACAATCAACTTCATGTACCCTGCATCTGTGGAATACATGAATAGACAACAAATCATCCCAAATTGAGGAGCCAGGAGTCAGTGCTGTCCCTCTGAGGTGGGAGAGCGAACTTCAGGACACTGGTCCACAAGAGACCTCCCAGCTCCACATAATATCAAACGGCGAAAATCTTCCAGAGATCTCCATCTCAACACCAGCACCCAGCTTCACTCAACGACCAGCAAGCTACAGTGCTGGACACCCTATGCCAAACAACTAGCAAGACAGGAACACAACGCCACCCATTAGCAGAGAGGCTGCCTCAAATCATAAAAAGTCCGCAAACACCCCAAAACACACCACCAGACGTGGACCTGCCCACCAGAAAGACAAGATCCAGCCTCATCCACCAGAACACAGGCAGTAGTCCCCTCCACCAAGAAGCTTACACAATCACTAAACCAACCTTAGCCACTTGGGACAGACACCAAAAACAACGGGAACTACGAACCTGCAGCCTGCAAAAAGGAGACCCCAAACACAGTAAGATAAGCAAAATGAGAAGACAGAAAAACACACAGCAGGAGAAGGAGCAAGATAAAAACCCACCAGACCTAACAAATGAAGAGGTAATAGGCAGTCTATCTGAAAAAGAATTCAGAATAATGATGGTAAAGATGATCCAAAATCTTGGAAATAGAATAGACAAAATGCAAGAAACAGTTAACAAGGACCTAGAAGAACTAAAGACGAATCAAGCATCGATTAAAAACACAATAAATGAAATAAAAAATACTCTAGATGGGATCAACAGCAGAATAACTGAGGCAGAAGAACGGATAAGTGAGGTGGAAGATAAAATAGTGGAAATAACTGCTGCACAGCAAAATAAAGAAAAAAGAATGAAAAGAACAGAGGACAGTCTCAGAGACCTCTGGGACAACATTAAACGCACCAACATTAGAATTATAGGGGTTCCAGAAGAAGAAGAGAAAAAGAAAGGGACTGAGAAAATATTTGAAGAGATTATAGTTGAAAACTTCCCTAATATGGGAAAGGAAATAGTTAATCAAGTCCAGGAGGCACAGAGAGTCCCATACAGAATAAATCCAAGGAGAAATACACCAAGACACATATTAATCAAACTGTCAAAAATTAAACACAAAGAAATCATATTAAAAGCAGCAAGGCAAAAACAACAAATAACACACAAGGGAATCCCCATCAGGATAACAGCTGATCTCTCAGCAGAAACTCTACAAGCCAGAAGGGAGTGGCAGGACATAATTAAAGTGATGAAGGAGAGAAACCTGCAACCAAGATTACTCTACCCAGCAAGGATCTCATTCAGATTTGATGGAGAAATTAAAACCTTTACAGACAAGCAAAAGCTGAGAGAGTTCAGCACCACCAAACCAGCTTTACAACAAATGCTAAAGGAACTTCTCTAGGCAAGAAACACAACAGAAGGAAAAGAACTACAATAACGAACCCAAAACAATTAAGAAAATGGGAATAGGAACATACATATCAATAATTACCTTAAATGTAAATGGACTAAATGCTCCCACCAAAAGACACAGACTGGCTGAATGGATACAAAATCAAGACCCATATATATGCTGTCTACAAGAGACCCACTTCAGACCTAGAGACACATACAGACTGAAAGTAAGGGGATGGAAAAAGATATTCCATGCAAATGGAAACCAAAAGAAAGCTGGAGTAGCAATTCTCATATCAGACAAAATAGACTTTAAAATAAAGACTACTAGAAGAGACAAAGAAGGACACTACATAATGATCAAGGGATCAATCCAAGAAGAACATATAACAATTGTAAATATTTATGCACCAAACATAGGAGCACCTCAATACATAAGGGAAATATTAACAGCCATAAAAGGAGAAATCGACAGTAACACAATCATAGTAGGGGACTTTAACACCCCACTTTCACCAATGGACAGGTCATCCAAAATGAAAATAAATAAGGAAACACAAGCTTTAAATGATACATTAAACAAGATGGACTTAATTGATATTTATAGGACATTCCATCCAAAAACAACAGAATACACATTTTTCTCAAGTGCTCATGGAACATTCTCCAGGATAGATCATATCTTGGGTCACAAATCAAGCCTTGGTAAATTTAAGAAAATTGAAATTGTATCAAGTATCTTTTCCGACCACAATGCTGTGAGACTAGATATCAATTACAGGAAAAGAGCTGTAAAACATACAAACACATGGAGGCTAAACAATACACTACTTAATAACGAAGTGATCACTGAAGAAATCAAAGAGGAAATTAAAAAATACCTAGAAACAAATGACAATGGAGACACGACGACCCAAAACCTATGGGATGCAGCAAAAGCAGTTCTAAGAGGGAAGTTTATGGCAATACAATCCCACCTTAAGAAACAGGAAATATCTCGAATAAACAACCTAACCTTGCACCTAAAGCAATTAGAGAAAGAAGAACAAAAACATCCCAAAGTTAGCAGAAGGAAAGAAATCATAAAAATCAGATCAGAAATAAATGAAAAAGAAATGAAGGAAACGATAGCAAAGATCAATAAAACTAAAAGCTGGTTCTTTGAGAAGATAAACAAAATTGATAAACCATTAGCCAGACTCATCAAGAAAAAAAGGGAGAAGACTCAAATCAATAGAATTAGAAATGAAAAAGGAGAAGTAACAACTGACACTGCAGAAATACAAAAGATCATGAGAGATTACTATAAGCAACTCTATGCCAATAAAATGGACAACCTGGAAGAAATGGACAAATTCTTAGAAATGCACAACCTGCCAAGACTGAATCAGGAAGAAATAGAAAATATGAACAGACCAATCACAAGCACTGAAATTGAAACTGTGATTAAAAATCTTCCAACAAACAAAAGCCCAGGACCAGATGGCTTCACAGGCGAATTCTATCAAGCATTTAGAGAAGAGCTAACACCTATCCTTCTCAAACTCTTCCAAAATATAGCAGAGGGAGGAACACTCCCAAACTCATTCTACGAGGCCACCATCACCTTGATACCAAAACCAGACAAGGATGTCACAAAGAAAGAAAACTACAGGCCAATATCACTGATGAACATAGATGCAAAAATCCTCAACAAAATACTAGCAAACAGAATCCAACAGCACATTAAAAGGATCATACACCATGATCAAGTGGGGTTTATTCCAGGAATGCAAGGATTCTTCAATATACGCAAATCAATCAATGTGATACACCATATTAACAAACTGAAGGAGAAAAACCATATGATCATCTCAATAGATGCAGAGAAAGCTTTTGACAAAATTCAACACCCATTTATGATAAAAACCCTGCAGAAAGTAGGCATAGAGGGAACTTTCCTCAACATAATAAAGGCCATATATGACAAACCCACAGCCAGCATCGTCCTCAATGGTGAAAAACTGAAACCATTTCCACTAAGATCAGGAACAAGACAAGGTTGCCCACTCTCACCACTCTTATTCAACATAGTTTTGGAAGTTTTAGCCACAGCAATCAGAGAAGAAAAGGAAATAAAAGGAATCCAAATGGGAAAAGAAGAAGTAAAGCTGTCACTGTTTGCAGATGACATGATACTATACATAGAGAATCCTAAAGATGCTACCAGAAAACTACTAGAGCTAATCAATGAATTTGGTAAAGTTGCAGGATACAAAATTAATGCACAGAAATCTCTGGCATTCCTATATACTAATGATGAAAAATCTGAAAGTGAAATCAAGGAAACACTCCCATTTACCATTGCAACAAAAAGAATAAAATATCTAGGAATAAACCTACCTAAGGAGACAAAAGACCTGTATGCAGAAAATTATAAGACACTGATGAAAGAAATTAAAGATGATACAAATAGATGGAGAGATGTACCATGTTCTTGGATTGGAAGAATCAACATTGTGAAAATGACTCTACTACCCAAAGCAATCTACAGATTCAATGCAATACCTATCAAACTACCAATGGCATTTTTCACAGAACTAGAACAAAAAATTTCACAATTTGTATGGAAACACAAAAGACCCCGAATAGCCAAAGCAATCTTGAGAACGAAAAACGGAGCTGGAGGAATCAGGCTCCCTGACTTCAGACTATACTACAAAGCTACAGTAATCAAGACAGTATGGTACTGGCACAAAAACAGAAAGATAGATCAATGGAACAGGATAGAAAGCCCAGAGATAAACCCACGGACATATGGTCACCTTATCTTTGATAAAGGAGGCAGGAATGTACAGTGGAGAAAGGACAGTCTCTTCAATAAGTGGTGCTGGGAAAACTGGACAGGGACATGTAAAAGTATGAGATTAGATCACTCCCTAACACCATACACAAAAATTAGCTCAAAATGGATTAAAGACCTAAATGTAAGGCCAGACACTATCAAACTCCTAGAGGAAAACATAGGCAGAACACTCTATGACATAAATCACAGCAAGATCCTTTTTGACCCACCTCCTAGAGAAATGGAAATAAAGACAAAAATAAACACATGGGACCTAATGAAACTTCAAAGCTTTTGCACAGCAAAGGAAACCATAAACAAGACCAAAAGACAACCCTCAGAATGGGAGAAAATATTTGCAAATGAAGCAACTGACAAAGGATTAATCTCCAAAATTTATAAGCAGCTCATGCAGCTCAATAGCAAAAAAACAAACAACCCAATCCAAAAATGGGCAGAAGACCTAAATAGACATTTCTCCACAAAAGATATACAGACAGCCAACAAACACATGAAAGGATGCTCAACATCTTTACTTATTAGAGAAATGCAAATCAAAACTACAATGAGATATCATCTCACACCAGTCAGAATGGCCATCATCAAAAAATCTAGAAACAATAAATGCTGGAGAGGGTGTGGAAAAAAGGGAACACTCTTGCACTGCTGGTGGGAATGTGAATTGGTACAGCCACTATGGAGAACGGTATGGAGGTTCCTTAAAAAACTACAAATAGAACTACCATATGACCCAGCAATCCCACTACTGGGCATATACCCTGAGAAAACCATAATTCAAAAAGAGACATGTACCAAAATGTTCATAGCAGCCCTATTTACAATAGCCCGGAGATGGAAACAACCTGAGTGTCCATCATCGGATGAATGGATAAAGAAGATGTGGCACATATATACAATGGAATATTACTCAGCCATAAAAAGAAATGAAATTGAGCTATTTGTAATGAGGTGGATGGACGTAGAGTCTGTCATACAGAGTGAAGTAAGTCAGAAAGAGAAAGACAAATACTGTATGCTGACACATATATATGGAATTTAAGAAAAAAATGTCATCAAGAACATAGGGGTAAGACAGGAATAAAGACACAGACCTACTAGAGCATGGACTTGAGGATATGGGGAGGGGGAAGGGTAAGCTGTGACAAAGTGAAAGAGCGGCATGGACATATATACACTACCAAACGTAAGGTAGATAGCTAGTGGGAAGCAGCCGCATAGCACAGAGAGATCAGCTCGGTTCTTTGTGACCGCCTGGAGGGGTGGGATAGGGAGGGTGGGAGGGAGACGCAAAAGGGAGGGGATATGGGAACATATGTATATGTATAACTGATTAAATTTGTAAAAAAAAAAAAAAAAAAAAAATTAACCATCACACTCCTGAATGGAAGTATATAGAATTTTATATGAAGCAGTCTTGTCAAAAATAATTAAATGTGAGTACTGTAAAAACTTTAAATCTAACTACCAAGTCATAGGAAATTACTTTGTGTCTACAATCATCCGTGTATGAATATGAGAATGTGATTCTCTATAAGATTTATGAACTGTTTTTTTAATAAAATATTTCAAGAAAAAAAAAAAATTACACTTCTGAAACTACTATATTTTCTGTGACTTCTGTAGTTTTCTTCTCAAATAGATCAGTGGATTTCCTCTAAGGGGAGTCCTATCAACAAACCCTGATAACTTAGAAAGGGAAGATTTCCCCTCTTGCAGTACAAATCTCCCTGTTAGTACAGAAATTGATATTTTATTCCTGATACTGTTTGATTTATCATATGATGCAAATTATGTACTGATTATCTTTATTCTAAGAGGATTTTAACCTCATATTCAATGAATATCTTCATTAAATATAGTGTTTCACATATGTATTCTTCTCTGTGTCTGGATGTATAGTTTAACCCAAAATGACATTAACTTTCTAAAAATTTTGGACTAGATTAGACATTTTTTCAATGACTCTTGAAATTCTACCATTGCTATTCTCACTCTATACCCCACTCTCAATAATGTAGGAACAACACAATAAAACAACTAGATCTAACAGATATATACAGGACACTCTATGCAGCAACATTATCCTTAAGTGCACATAAGACTTCCTCCAGATCTCCAGACCATGTGTTAGGCTATAAATTAAGTCTCAATGGATTTTAAAAGATATATCTCATACAAAGCATCTTCTCTGATCACCCTGGTTTGAATTAAAAAATCAATTATAGAAGAAAAACTAGAAACTTCACAAACTGATGGAAATTGAATCACATGCTCTTAATCAATAAATGAAAGGATCAAAGAAGAAATCAGAATGGAAATTAGAAAATACCTAGAGATGAGTAAAAATGAAGACATACTAAAACTTATGGGAACAGTGAAAGCAGTGTTAAGGGGTAATCTTATATCTTTAAACATTTTAGTGTTATTTACAATAGCAACAAGGTAGAAGAAATCCAAGAGTCCATCAACAGATGAATGAATGAGCAAACTGTGGTATATGCACACAGTGGAATATTACTCAGTCTTAAAAAGGAAGTAACTTCTAACTTATGTTACAACATGGATGAACCTTGAGGACATTATGCTAAGTGAAATAATCCAGTTACAAAAAGAAAAATACTGTATGCTTGCATTTATACAAGGTACCTAGAGTAGTCAAACTCATAGAAACAGCAAGTAGAATGGTGGTTGACAAAGGCTGGAGGGAGGGGTGATAGAGAGTTATTGTTTGATGAGGACAGGGCTTCAGTTTTGCAAGATTAAGAGTTCTGGAGGTGGATAGTGGGGATTGTTGCACAGCAATGCAAATGTACTTAATACTACCGAACTGTACCCTTAAAATGGTTACGATGAGACATTTTATGCTTTGTGTATTTTACCACAATAAAAAATGTTTGGAGCGAAAGAAAGAAAAAGAGGGAGGGAGGGAGGGAGGAAGGAAGGAAGGAAGGAAGAGAAAGAGAGAGAGAGAAAGGAGAGAAAGAAAGAGAGAGAAAGGAAGAAAGAAAGAAAGAAGGAAAGAAAGAAAGAAAGAAAGAAAGAAAGAAAGAAAGAAAGAAAAAGAAAGAAAAGGAGGGAGAGAGAAGGTGGGAGAGAGGAAGAGGAAGGAAGAAAGAAAAATAGAAAGAAAGAGAAATTTGAGCAGATTGGATTGTTTTAAAGTCCTCAAGCAAGTAGGTAATGCCTGAAAATCAAGTTAGAAAGATCGGGGAGTTACCAGGTGAGCCCTTTAGGTAGATGATGTGACTATGTCAATATCCATCTCAATCCCGGCACCGTTTCCCACAGCCTGTTCCCACGTTAAGCTTTAGTAACAGTGCCCGGGAGCATATGTTTATAAGGGTCTAGGGGGAAAAATCAGGCTCCAAAATATAAATTAAAAGCTGCCGAAAGTGAATACATATTTAAGTAAGTGTCCATATGATGTCTCCTTATATCAACTAGTCATTGCAACTCACTTGGACTCTTAAATAACACTGTATAAATCATAATTTAAAGAGAGAAGGCATGAATTTAAATAATTTGATATCACAGGGATGACACTTTCAAGGGTAAGAACACCAAAAGTTTACAAATTTCTGACCTGTACCAGCTGAGACACTAACTTCCTCATGCTTGGTCCTGCTGTTTTTTTTACAGACACTTCCAAATCTAGCTCTTTGTAAATAACAATAATAAGACAAAGATAAAGATGAAGAAGAAGGGGAAATGATACTTAATCTTATTATATATAAATCAATTCATCACATTTGTACAACATAAAGTTTCCAGATCCATTAGTGTTCCTTCCAACCATGGAAGGTATCTTAAAATTGGAATTTCACATTTTTGGCATTATTAGAAAACTTTTAAAGCACACTTTGTACAAAAAGGCTCACATGTAAATCAGAAAGTCAAGCCAACTTCCCTTATTTCCTGATGGAAGGCCCAGGTGAAAACCACAGAGGGGAAGCAGTGAGAAAGGACCAGGGTTGTCTGTGTGAAGGTAAAACAAAGAAAGAAGGTAGTTGAATGAGTGCTGATTGTCCAGCAGGACAGCTATATTGTTCATGTGAGAGCTCGTGCAGAATGTGTTTGTCTTTGAAATGTTTTAAAATTTCTGGCAGCTGAAGCTTCTGTTTCTTACCTCTAATCCTAAGTATTTGAATATGATGTCATTTAAAGATGGAGCCAAGATACAACAGGCATCTTTGGGATAAAAATGAGCCAGCTGCCAGGAAGCAGGGGGGTGCAGCAAACAATGGGGACGGTTGTCCCTTCACAGCCTGGATACGTCTCAGCAACCCATCACCTTCCTTCATCTCTGAGACAGTTCTTCTGTCCAGGGCGGCCACCCACGACCTCTCTGTAAAGTCCAACAGGATGATGCAGGGGCTTTGTGTTAAAAGTGTTAGGGTTTCCATCAAATCATATTAATTAAAGGTGTAGCAGTTAATGTCACTATGACACTTGGTTGGGAAAGGAATCAGTAGTATTACTTCACATTATACAATGAATATAGCGGCACTAGTAAAGTGCCAGTGAAATAATGTGATATCTGAGAAAATACTTCAAGAACTATAACTTATTCTTTAAAAATTTCTCAATATATAGCCTACACATAAAAGTATTTTTTTCATATTAATAGAAAGGATTGGGACTTCCCCGGCGGTCCAGCAGTTAAGACTCTGTGCTTCCACTGCAGGGGACGTGGGTTCGATCCCTGGTTGGGGAACTAAGATCACGTGTGCCACAGGGTGCGGCCAAAAAAATAAAAATTAAATTAAAATATTTCAAAGAAAGGATCAACAACTGTATGTGGCACAAGCCCGGGCTCTGTTTTCAGTTTCCTTATTTTTTTTAATTGATTTTAATTGTAGTATAGTTGCTTTACAATGTTGTGTTAGTTTCTGCTGTACAGCAAAGTGTCAGTTTCATTATTTTATTTGCATCTACATCTATCACAGATCACAGTCAGCATGAGTTAAAAGGCAGAACTAAAATAAACCATGACAGTGAAGACCATAATAACAGAATGCAAGAAGTACTTTCCTGAGAAGGAGAAATAGATATTCTAAAATGGAAGCATTAAGAGTTACCAGATAAAACATTAAATTACCCCTCCCCCCAAATAACAGGAAAGTTCCCTAATTTTGATTGACATAATTTCCAACAGAAAAAACATTTTACCATGCAACCCAGAAATCCTACCCTGAGGTATTAACTCAAGAGGCTTGAAAACACACAAGTGAGTGTGTGCAGACTACAGACACGTACACACACACACACCACTTGTAAATGAGCATTTGTAGGAGTGTTAGGAATGATAAGCCAGAACTGGAAACAACACAAACGTTCATCAGTAGATGAACAAATAAGGAAAAGTGTGGAATGGTTATAAAGTGGAATGTTGCTCAGTGATAGATGGGGATGAACCACTAATACACATACACGGATGAATCTCGGAACATAATGCTTAAGGAGAGACGTCAGATCCAAAATAACACAAACTACGATTTCATCTATATGAAGTTCTAGAACAGGCAAAACTAACCCACAGTGAGAGGAAGCATCTGGGGTCTGCATGCGGGCACAGAAGAGGGGCTGATTACAGAGGCACACAGGACTTGCCATGTGATGCATGCAAATGTTCACCTCTTAACTAAAGCGATGCTCCTTAGTTACATGGGTGCACATTAGTATATTGATGTGAGTGACCCTAAGAGTAAAGTTTCAGTAGTTACATCAACAGTTGGCTTGGCCGGTTTCAAAAGCTCCTTGGGGACGTGGGAAGCTTCCCTTGCTGACTTGAACTTTCTAGTCTGCGCACCTGACACCACCCTGTGGCAAGTACTCACTGTGTCCTTCAGTCACCCGGATATGCTTGGGAAGCGCAGCACATTCTAATTTTTTCAGGAAAACTCCTACCTTTGAATTAAAAATGATTTTCAATCAAGATTTAAGGAAATACAGCATTAAAATGGAAATGAACAAGACTTCTGGCTTTTATAATTATACAATGATAATTAATAAAATCCAATCTTTAAAAAATAAAGAGTTTAAAAAGCATCAACTTAAATGACATTTTCCCAACCTAATCCTTCATGTTATTGTCCACAATGCACGGTGCTTGCAAGCCACTTTGATAGTCTGTCAGATAATAGAGTCAATTTATATGTTTTCTTAGTGCATTAAGTAATCCTGATGTGTTCAAATTAGGAAATTGAATAGCATAGAACTTCAAAAGAAGACATGACATTTTCGGGTTGTACTCATACTATTTGAAAAATGTCAGCTACAGCTCAATTACATGGATCAAAGCAAAGACAACTCTACATGCATGTGAAACATTTACCACACTGGAAATTACATGGCTGTACTCATAAACCCATGGTTCACATCATTTACTTTTTAAAATATTGTAATGTTTAAAAATATAGATTAAATTATTTTTAAGAAGTCCACATTTTTAATCACTAAAGGTTTCCAGGTGTAAATAATACATGTAATGGTTCTGTTCACCTCCCAGATATTAAGAATAGCTTCTGATATGTTTTTACCAATATATCATGTATTTCATACATATATGATCAGATTTTCCACTGAATCATCCAAGAGAAAATCTAGAAAACATTGCTGTTTTTTATTAAAAGGAGCGAATCTGTAAACAATTCTCTAGGGAATTCAGATCTTCTTATGAGTATTGTATTTGCTGAATTTCACCTGCCTTGGGCAACAGCAGTCCAGTCCTGGTAAGACCAGGACAGAGAAGAGAGCATCCCTCCCCTCTGCACAATGGCAAACATCATAACATTTCATGACCCCAGAACCGGGCTTTCCTTTTCTTTCCAGCAGCCTGGGATTGCCAGGCTACCATGACAACATGGGGAACAGGATAAAATGCCATCGATAAATACTGTGCCTCTGAATAACTTATGGCTAATTCTGTGTGACTTGATAAAAACAAAATGGCTACAGATTGAAGAATTTCAGAGTTTTATCTTAGGTATTATGAAAACCTAGTATTGAATCTACAATCACTGCTATTTCAATAACTCCAGCTTCTCACAACTCTGGGCATGCAGTTCCTTCACATCCAGATTATGTTCTTTGGATGGCTGATGAGAATGAACTGTGACCAGAATGCACAACAAAACATTCACTATTATCCAGAAGGGGATTTCAAGAGAAATTGACCTTTCGAAATATACTGGCTTTGTAACTTTTAAGATACTTTAATCTCACAGATTTGTTCACATACGTGTTCACAACATATAAGGGCCAAAATATTGATAACCGTCACCACTGTGTGTCTGTGTGTCTGTCACCAGTATTCCTGAAGTTGAGGTATTTGAGCTGTGGACAGTGAGACTGCCTGTCTAAATAAGATTTCAAAACATATCATGGAGAGGAAGTCTGTATTGTTTAAAGGCTGTTCCCAATTGCCTGTTTTCAGATACATGCACTGGCTTGGTGTTAAGTGTGATAACATGGGAAAGCCTTTAAGAATATTCTGCCAGGAACAACCCCAAGTCCAGGCTCTTGCCCAGACTCCACGCGCCAGGTAAAATGTAACAGCGTATGTCTCAGCACAACTTTACTGAGGTGTTTCCACTGCACTCCTGCCTATCTCATGCAGCAGTATCTGTTACCTTTTATTTTTAACTCTTTAAAGACAAGGCCCATATTTCAAACTTTTAGCTCTGCCAAACTGAGTGTCACACGACAGAGCAGAGCTTCTCGAAGCCTGTCTCCTGTCCAGAAGTATCAGCATCGTCCGGGACTCTGGAAAGATGAGTTCTCCCGTCCCACCACCCAACAACTGAATCAGGAAATGGCTGGAATGGCGAAGTGCATGTGTACCTGCTATCCAGGTGGGGTGACCAACCGTCCAGGTTATCCTGATAGACACCAACCTTTGACAGCCACTAGACTACAGCGTTGTGTGAGCCTCAGGATACGGGGACCCCATCTGATGCTGGAGTTCATTCAGGGCAAATTGACCTCTCACCATCTCTGAAATCTTCAGGGATATGGAACTCAAATTGTCTCCAAAGGAACTCACTGAATCTTTGGAAAGTCATTAGCAACTTAAAACAGCTTCTCATCTCGAGCCTAAAGTCTTGAGAACTCAGGTGAGGACCTAGTCATTACAATTCCATTCTTAGGTGCTTAATTTTAAACAATACATTCTTAATTCTAGTTGAAAATGATTACCAAACCCACCATTTTATTCAAATTATCCTTCTTCTCTTCGAAAATGATTCTCCTATTATTCTTTATAAGCATGTCAGAAATTCACTCCATTCATTTGCAAATGATTCTTTGTCCTCACCTTGACCCTTGGTTGACCTGCAACATAACAGCCCTGGTGCTTCCTTGGACAGGACAATGGAGGCACAACTTTCAAGGTCATTGTGAGGGCAACGTGAAGGCCTACTCAGGCAAGTGGTTGAATTCCTGACAATAGCCCCAATCACTTTATCCTTCCCGCCATTACTTTCCCCTCAGCATTTCTCACCAGCTCCAAGAAAACCTTTCCTTTCTTACCTCTTGCTGGCAACCTCAATTTGAAAACCTCTCCTTAGCATTTTGGGAAAGTGTAAACTCATTTTATTCTAGTATTTCTGAGAGCTTTCTGACAGTGCTACACTATGACCTGTACTTGTTCTGGGTTATATATGCTCATTTTCCTAATATGTATATGCCCTTTAAAATGAAAGAGAAATTCTGACACAGGTTACAACGTGGATGAACCTTGAAGATATTATGCTAAGTGAGATGATACTCACAGAAAGGACAGATACTGTCTAATTCCACTTACATAAGGTCTCCAGAGAAGTCAAGTTCATAAAGACAGGAAGTAGAATGGTGATTTCAGGGGCTGGAGTGGGTGGGGAGTTAGAGTGTACTGGGTACAGATCTTCCATTTGGAAAGACAGAAAAAGTTCTGGAGACGTATGTGGGTGATGGCTGCACATCAATGTGAATGTACTTAATGCCAACGAACCGAATGCTTAAAAATGGCCAAAATGGTAAATTTTATGTTATGTATATTTTACCATAATAAAAAAGTTTAAAAAATTCAAGAGAATATAACTAATGCATTTCAAGCAAATGTCTGTAAAATATGCTCACTTGTAGGAAATACCACTTGTAGGAAACAGCTACATTTTAAGGAGAAAATTGTATTGATATTTGGTACAATCACCCACCAAAACAACTGAGGTGAAGAAAACGCAGGTCATTATAGCTTTTTCCAGCAGTTTGTACACGTGGATTTTTTTTTAGTGTGCCTGCAAAATCCGCATGCTTATTAACTCTGCAGAGACAGCATTTGCAGGTAAGTATTCTAGTTTGTAGCTTTTCTTCTCCTACGTGTAAATACCAGTGTAAAGAAAAGGTTAGGCTCAGATCAAGGGCCTTGTATGTTCCATTTTTTTAGGCGACACCCCTTCTGTCTCACAAACACTCCAGCGTGAGTTTGCCCTGCTACTCACCAGACCACAGGCTCTGCCAATGCCCAAGCTCCCTCACCAGCTTAGTCCTTGTTCTGTTGCATTTCAAATAGCTCCTCATTTCCTGCTCCTGTTACTAAGAAAAATGTTTTTAAAATTGAAATAATTTTTAAAGCATTTACTGACATCAAACGCTTTAGAACAGTTTTACTGGTTTCAAGAAAAATACACATTGATACAGAGGAGGAAGCAGCTGGAAATCCAAAAAAGAAATAAAAATTTTTTTTTGGCTGTGTTTTTTTTTGGGGGGGGTCTTTGTTGCTGCACGCGGGCTTTCTCTACTTGCAGAGAGCGGGGTCTACTCTTCATTGCAGTGCATGGGTTTCTCATTGCAGTGGCTTCTCTTGTTGGGGAGCACAGGCTCTAGGTATGCAGGCTCAGTAGTTGTGGCGCACGGGCTTAGTTGCTCCTCGGCATGTGGGATCTTCCCGGACCAGGGCTCGAACCTGTGTCCCCTGCACTGGCAGGTGGATTCATAACCACTGCACCAAGAGAGAATCCCCAAAATGTTAAGTTTGGGTGACTTTCCATAAACCAAGAATAAGTGGGACCCTGAGTGAGCAGGTGGCCATTAACCTGGCAAGTCTACTCTGAGGTTAGGTCACTGTCACTCCAAGTGAGTTAGTTTATGTTTTTCACCAAGAATTTATTTTCCATTTTCTACATCAATTAGATCTCCCCACGTCCATTTTCTCCAAAAAAACCCCATACATATATATATTTAGCCCATAACTGTGATGCTTATAAGTAAGACTAGATGGAGTCACAAATATAAAAACACTTCTATAAGCACTATAAGTGGAAATAATTTAAATATTTACCTTTTGGACAGACTATTATGCAGTTCTTAGCAGGAAACCTAGGAATGCATTGTTTAATTTAGATATTTATATAAAATGTATACAATTATTTGTTGAAAAAATAGAGCCAAACACTCTGTAGACCAGCTCTGATTACAACACTTTATGTAAGTGGAACTTGAATGTATAGACAAAAATTGAAAAAAAAAAAGTCTGGGGTTAATTAAAAAGGATTTATTGGGGCAGTGAAATTGGGATTGAACTTCTTTTTGAAAAAATAAGAAAGCACCGTCCCAGCACTGTCCTGAAGGCCTCGGTGAGTTCTGGAGCCCCGGTGCTCCCTGTTCCTGCAGCCCTTCCATGGTCAGATGCTCGGAGCAGACAGGATGTGAGAATGCAGAGGAAAGAGGCTAAGAGCCCAGTCATCTGACTTCTGAAGAGCACCGAGGGGCCCACGGCACAACAGAAGGCACAGGGAAGGCTGTCCCCTGGGAAGTGAGGCCCAATTTGCATTCTCATGTCACAGTTTCATTTGCACAATGGACATTCACGTGCTGTGTGTTACCACCCTTAGCGCATTTTCTCACATCAGATTAAATGTTGTAGCATATTATAGGAAGCTTAATTTGTGTGAAGTCAGGACTGCATACCCTTGGAAAGGTCTCTGTTTACTGCCTCTGTAATAATTTAGTCAGCTACTCATTACGAGTCTTGAATACCTAAACTGTCAGGAAGCCCTCTTGGGTGTAACAGCCATGTCTCCCTAGACCAATGTCCTCCTTCTAATTCTGTGATTTCAGTGCCTTTTTTGGGTGGCTTTGATCTGCACTGTGAAACTTGCTTGGCTGACAGCCATCAGAACATGCATTCCATCCACAGCTTCAAGTGAATTTGCTGGAAAGGATGTCCCCTCTGCCCAGCCTAGCCCCCCAGCACTTTCTATCTTTGTAGTCAAGGCAACTACCTCCACAGCTGCCCAGCTTTGATCTCCCTCGAAGCTGACACTGAATCACTAGTGAAGTGCGTCTCCCTAACTGATTCAATGTATTCCACTCTTTCCATTTTGATGAACACCTTCTAAGTTCAGACCCTAATTATCTCTTTCCTAGATAGTCAAATACCCAGAAAAGGGAAAATGATGGTCTTTTCTATGAACGGCATTGGAGGAAATGGTTTTCCATATGGGAGAACATAAAACTTAATCCAGACCTCACATGAAACTTAATTATTAATTGACTAATTACTAATTAATTCAAGATGGACTATAGACTACAATGTTCCAGGTAAAACCATTATGTTTCTAGAAGACAGTGTAAGAAAATATTGTCATGACTTCCCTGCTCTTAAACAAGACCAAACAATGGACACCACTAAAATTAAGAAATTCTGTTCCTAAAAAGATACTATTAAGAGGATTAAAAAAGACAAGCCACAGGCTGAGAGAACATATTTGCAATATCAATCCAAGGGATTGTGTCCAAACTGTATACCTCAAAATCAATATGAAAAAGACAAAAAAAGATTTGAATAGGCACTGTAGAAAGGAGATAGCTAAATGGCCAGTAAGCATAAGAACAGGTGTTCAGCACAGTAGCTCATGAGGGAAATGCAAAGTGCAGCCATGAGGAGAGATGAGCATCACTACCCCTGGGCTAGAATGGTGGGAATGTAAACTGGTGCAGCCCCTATGGAGAAGAGTATGGAGGTTCCTTAAAAAACTAAAACTAGAGATATTTTATGATTCAACAATTCCACTCATGGGCATATACCCAGAGAAAACCATAATCCAAAAAAGTTCATTGCAGCATTATTTACAATAGCCAAGACATGGAAGCAACCTAAATGTCCATCGAAAGATGAATGAATAAAGAAGATGTGGTACATATATACAATGGAATAATACTCAGCCATAAAAAAGAATGAAATAATGCCATTTGCAGCAACATGGATGGACCTAGAGATTCTCATACTAAGTGAAGTAAGTCAGACAGAGAAAGACAAATATCATATGATATCATTCATATGTGGAATCTAATTTTTAAAAAATTACACAAGTGAACTTATTTACAGAACAGAAACAGACTTACAGATCTCGAAAACAAACTTATGGTTACCAAAGGGGAAAAGGGGGAGGAAGAATAATTAGAGGGTTGGGGTTAACATATACACATGACTATATATAAAATAGATAACAAGCAAGGACCTACTGTATAACACAGGGAACTCTACTCAATATTCTGTGATAACCTATATGAGAAAAGAATCTGAAAAAGAATGAATATATGTATACATATCACTGAATCACTTTGCTGTACACTGGAAACTAACACAACATTGTAAATCAACTATATTTCAATAAAATTTTTTAAAAGAAGAAAGAATGGTTAAAGTTCACAAAACTATCAATATCCAGTGTTGACAAGGATGTAGAATTTTCACATATGGTTGGTGATGTGTAACTTGACTGAAATATTTCAGACAACTCTTTGGCTATATTTATTAAAGCTAAGCAGTTGCCTATTTTATAATCTGGCAATCTTATTCCTAGTTTTATACCCAAGAAATATGCACATATTTGTCCATCCAACGATAGGTCCAAAAATATTTGTCACAGTTTTATTGATAACAGCCCCAGATGGAAATACTGTAACTAAAATGACCAACCACAGAATAATTGATTAAAAAAGAATGGTTTACCTTAAAATAAGACAGGGAAAGAGAATTACTGCTACATGCACAGATGAGTTCCCCAAGTGTCATTGGGAGCAAAAGAAGCCAGACCTAAAATAATACGTACAGATTATTACATTTACATGACATTCAGGGTCAAGTATGGAGACTAGAAGTCAGAAAGGCAGGTATCACTCGTAGCAGGAAGGGTGTGGACTGGAAAGGCATGAGGCAGGGTTGTGAGTCTGGGTCACTCTGCTCAGTCTGGCTGGTGGAGATCTTTGTGTACGTGTGTCAAAGTCAACACATTGTACGTAAGATGTATGCAGTCAGTTGTACACATGTGATAGCTCAACAGAAGTTATAACACTATATACATAAATACAGTTTTATTTTTATTGAAGTATAGTTGATTTACAATATTGTGCCGATCTCTGCTGTACAGCAAAGTGACTCACTTACACATATATATACATTATTTTTTAAAATATTCTTTACCATCATGGTTTATCCCAGGAGATTGGATATAGTTCCGTGTACTATAGAGTAGGACCTTGCTGTTTATCCACTCTCTATGTTATAGTTTCCATCTGCTCATCCCAACTTCCCGATCCTTCCCTCTCCGACCCTCCCTCCCCCTGGCAGCCACCAGTCTGTTCTCTACGTCTGTGAGTCTGTTTCTGTTTGGTAGAGACGTTCATTTGTGTCATATTTTAGATTCTACCTATAAATACACTTTTATACCCTCTTGCTCATTCCCCTTTCTGTCACGAGAGAAACACTTCTAAAAGTCACATCTCATGATGCTGCCCCGTGATCGTCTCCTTTGATCCTCCTCCATTGCCTTCAGGTAGAACCTTCCAGGGATTGGCCTCTGTCTCCATTTCCAAACTTCTCTCTCCCTCCTCCCCCTTTGAAGCCCACCAGGCAGCTCTCATAGAGTGAGTGTAAGTCCTTTCCTTTCTCCTGAATCCTTCTGCGCCCTCCCCAAAACTGCCTCTGCTTCGGGCAATTTTCAATTCCTCTGTTGAAATGGATGATATCCACCTATGCTCACACTCAGCTCAGGTGTGACTCTCTCCACCCAGCCCACTGTTCACCCTCCCCAACTGACGCCTAACTAACTGTAAAGGTAAGGGTCCATCATACATACCCTATAACATTCCGTGTTTTTTACACCCATTGCACAGCCTGGGGTGTAGGACCCTGGGACCAGCCTGTGCTGCGTGTTCTCCTATCATAACTCTATCTCTCGATCCACAGGTCTTCACATGAGCTTTAGGCATAGTGGGCCAGCAATAAATATTATTTACACGAGAAATGAAATAAATTCACAGTTGAACAAACAGTTGATTTTGTATCTTTCTAACCCCTCTCCCCATCTCTAAGCACTATCACCTCAAATTTCTTTCGTGGCACTTCTGGTTAGTTTTCTAAAATCTACTGCTCGCCATGATACTGATTATTCTATTGCTAATACTAGTCACCACGTTTAGTTTTGCAAAACCCAAAGTCCTTCTCTCTTCCTTCCTTTCCTGGAAAATTCAGCTAATCTGAGCTCTTCGTGCTTCCTGGTGCCCAGGCTGGGCTCTCTGGGCTCCCGGTACTTTGTTTAAGTCCACTGTCCTCCTTCTCTTTGCAGCTGTGTCTCTAATCGAACCAGCCCCTTCTGATTTTATGTAGGAAGGTCTCTGGCAATGAATGAACTCCTTTCCTTGCTTCCAGTAGCACTGAATAGGTTCTATCGATGTGGTTCCTAACATGATTGCAGCATTCTAAATAATTATGTGCCTAATCTTTCCTACTAGGTTGTAGGTTGCGTGAAGACAGGTCTCCAAGCATCTCACCTTGTATCCTGTCATGTCATCTTCTGGGTCCCCTGTGGTCCAGCACACAGACTCCAGCCCATGGAACACAAAGAGTGGAGCACGAAATGATGAAATGTATCACCTGACTCGATCTTCACGTACATTTCTAAGTAACAGTGTCTACAGAATGACTGCTCTTCAAAGGAGAGAATAAAAGCAGTGAATGTTGACCCTTCATGGGGGAGCCTTAATTCAGGGAAGTCATCTATAAATGTCTATGGCTCTTGGAGAATAGCTCATCCATCCATCGACTGACTGTCCAATAAAAAAATTAGTCCACTTGGGGAATGATAATGATGTGCATTTGCATCTAAAGCTCCTTTAAATCTTCAAAGCATTTCACAAGCTCTAATTAATTTTTCCAGCACCCGTGCTAGGTAAGTGTTAGCGTCATGTGTCGGTTCCTGCAGTGAGCTCTGAGGGGGTCCATCATTAGCTTCAGTCTGCAAAGCGAGCACACAGGAGGGCGCTGAGGACAATGGGAGCAGGTAGAGAAACAATGACTTGGTTTTTTTGTTTTGCTCTTTGTTTTTTTTTTTTTATGACTTTAAAGATATTTTCAGCTAGTGGTCCCGCAATTCTTACTATGAACTTTGATAAATGTCAGAGACAGCAATTATAGCAAGAGAAGTAAACTTGCTATTAAATTGAGTTATCAATAATGATGCTTGCACACTATTTATACTTCCTATTTTGTCCTTTGGTCCTTTGGTCCTTTCCAATAATTTAATAATTAATTTTTAAATTTAGACTCATCTACCATAAGAATATGGAAGTCTGATGGTTACTGACCCAAATGTTGATAGAATTTAGGAAGTATTTATATGGATCAAAACCTATCATTTTCAATGTTTAACCTAAAATAAGTCATGCTAATAACAGGACAGTTGATGATTTTCTTTTTACATGCCTTTCTTCCCCATAAGCCTAATTTTCATTTCATCAGTTAGGGAGATCTTTAAATCTATAAGAAAGTGACCTGTTTCTACTGCCACAAATGTCTTGACCCTTTTCCCATCCTTCACACAGAATTCCCTGGCGTTTGTCTCTGGCGGGGCTGACATACGGGGAGTAGACTGCTGGCCTCCACTGCTATCACCTGCTCCTTCGGGGAGGCGTCGCCTCGGCCTCTCGGCTGTAGGAGTGCCCAGGGCTCCACGGTACCCGATGCTGAAGGGCCTGTCCAAGCGCACACAGGGAGGGGATGTGCACCCAGGTTCTCCACCACCTGTCCACCCTCATACCCAGTCATCACCCATCATTTTAACTCAAACACTCTCAGGCGATGAATCAAGTCAAACCATTGACTTCACTCATCTTTTTCCAGAGAACAGAAAGCACAGTTGAACCATGTGCTGTAGCCGAGAGAGGTTTCTTACAGAACAAATGGCTTCAGGGCAACCTCAGTCCCAAAGAACCTTGATCATCTGACTAACACAATTTGGGTGGAATCAGTAGATGTGAAGAACGTCATAGGATTGCTTCATATTTTTGAAAAGAGCCAGTGACACCAAGAATCACACGTCAGTCTACCAAGTAAACTCATTGCCAGGGAGGCAAAGTCACTATGTATTCTGCTTGCAGTCCTATCTTTCCAACAGGCAACATATTATAAGATGAAATACTTTCAAATCAGATTTTACAGGGTCCCTGGTTATTAGAGCCCCAGTAGCCATTTAGCAAACTTCTCAAATTTAATGTACTCCCTGTAAACTAATAATTGAAGCCATAACATATATGATACTATTTATTCCCTAAAGCCAAACCAACTTTCCTAAGCGCATCTGCTTCTGTCCTCGTGCATAAATAAACAGACTTTGTGAGTGCATTACAGACATCCTGGGGATCTGGAAATGCTATTTGGAAATGTTGTCAGGCATACAACTTTGTGCTGACTCCCAAAGTACTGAGGCAATTTTAAGGACCAGACAGACAGAGATGGTAGTGCAGGCGGTGAGCCGGGATCCCGACCAGACCCCATCCGGCTCTGCTCACGTCCATGCTTCTGCCCGATGACTGTGAATATCCTCTTTAACCTCTCTAGACACTCAGGTGCTTAATCTTTAACATGAAGGCGTTGAACTGGATTATGACCCCTTTGACTTCAAAACGATAGTAGCACTATCAGTAATAGTAACGATCATAGCAAGAATTGCTCAGTGACCCTAAATTATTTGCTGAAATAATTGTGAAACTTTTAGAACAACTTTAGATATTAGTTAAATTAGTTCTGTTTTTAAAGCAAACTGACATGTTTTAATTAGGCATTCCTTACTTCCAAAAAGATTTGTTTCGGCTGACTGATAATCTAGCATATATTAACTTAAATTATTTAGTTTATTAAAATATTTGATCCCATTCCATTGGAGACATAAAAGAATTTTGCCAACAGAAGGTCCCTCCAAGTCAATATAGAAGAGAAAGAGAACAGAGTTTATTACTGAGATTTACATGTATATATGGTAGCAGGAAAGTGAATGCTAATTGAGGAAAGAATCTCACACTTTTTTGATACAAGAAAGCAGAGGGAAGAACACAGCTCCTCTTGTCCTGTCTCCTCATGTATATGTCTTGCAAATCTCTTGAAAGACCTCCAAGCTAATTCCTGAATTACACTTTTCCATATCTAGAGGTTATTTGGCCTGTGACCTTGGAGATATCTTTAAATCATAAAAACTGAACACTGGGCATAATCCTGGACCCTCCATACTGTTTACCATAGTTGCTGCACCAACTTACATTCCCACCAACAGTGTAGGAGGGCTCCCTTTTCTCCACACCCTCCCCAGCACTTATTATTTGTAGACTTTGGGATGAAGATTCACTATTCCTCTAAGGAACACCTGAATAAAGGGGGTGGGGGAAAGTCATCTCTTTGTCATTTATAAATGGAGAAAATAATTTTTACCCTTAATCCTCCACAGTAGTTTCCTTAATTTTTTCCAGAATGTTGAAAAGTGTTGCTTCCTATACCTATTTTTTGCTTCTATAAAAGTTAAAAAAAAAAACCCAGAATTTTAAAAAGTTGTGTATATCTCAGTCCGGTTATACTTCTAAGATGACCAATGTTAAGAGTTGTGTTTTCACGTACGTAAAAGTTATTTTACTTCTCAAGAAAAAGTCAATACTTTGTTGGAACTGATGATTAATTGAGATAAGAGTATAGATTTTTTTCATGTTATTTTTCTGTAAATGAATACTCAGTTTAAGACCTTCACAATATTGAGTCCCTTGTTTGCTGTTATTCACAGGGTTTTAGATTTAAGCGCAGGTCTTGGTGATCAGCAAAAAAAATCAATTCTAGGCCTAAATTAATCTTATAAGGCTTAGAGAAAAGATTTATTTTTAGGTTGCCTGAAGGATTCTAGTTTTTTCTTTTGATCAAGTGTCTAAGGCATGATTAGAGCCCATCTTATTTCTCTTGTGCTTTCACATTAGGAAACAGAATAGTACAAACAAGAAAGGAAAATTTCTCTCATCTCCTTTATCCTCTTACACAGCAAATATAAAGAAGAATAATTTAACAAATTATTGATCTTGTGGTAGAAGTATTAGGTATATAACGAAACCTCTTCTACTACTTTTCCCTTTATTCATTATTCACCCCAATTCAGTTTTAAGAAGAATAATCACACACACACACACACACACACACACACACACACACACACACACACAATCACATTGTCCTGGTCTTATCTGCAGCAAAATCCAATATACTTTTGTTATCAGAATATTCAATAAAGTGAAGTCAGAAAGGGGGATCTCAAGGACTAGAAACTTAGGAAACTTCTAGAATCTGGGATGGGTAAATTTATACTGGAAAATATTTTATGTTTGCAAATGTGAAAACACTGTATATGGACCTGGCCCACATGCTCCAAGTGGAACATCTTGTTCAGGTGTGGGACACAGGTGCTGGGTGTCTGCAGGTGTGTGTGTGTGAGTGAGTTTGGGTCAGGGAAGCTAGTCCCGAGACAGGTGTGAACTGACTGTCATCTGTGTGTTAATTTAGGACATGACGTTTGCTATGTCAATTCTATCTAGATTTCAAATTTATTTTCTTTACTTTAATTAATGATCATTATTTAATATAAACTACCTTACAATGTATTAGCTATGGTGACTGCGTATTCCCTTCTGCATTTTTCTTTTTTGTGATGTACACAGTATACTCAGACTCCATCTATACAAAGTTTTCTCTTGATTGATTGTAGAATTTTATCTGCATTAAATATGAAAGTGAAAGAGATTTCCAATCTGTCCTCCACTAGTTAGGAAAATTACTATTTTATAAATGAAGTATCTAACACTCATATTTAACTAAACTTAGTTTGATTTATATCATATTTTACTTGATAAAGTGCACCATAGCTATTTTATAGCACAACACAAAAGAGCTATTAAAGAAAGGACACTATCAAAGACTCAGGGACAATGACCAATATTTTATTGTTTTTATAACTCAAGCAAGAAAATATAGACTGAATTCAGAACAGATCTGCTATGCAGAAAAAAATAAGAAGTTTCTACTGCACAGTTTAACACCCTGTGAAATATAATGGTGCTGGTGGAATTGATCATTATAAGGTAATGATCCATCTTTTTCAGGGAAATTTTCATAAATATATACAAATAAAAGTTTAAAAACATTTACATAAACTATAGGTTCATAAATATATATATTTACATATAAATAAAGGTTCATAAACATTAATATAAACACAATAGAGAGATAGATATAGATAGATAGATGATAGATAGATAAATTATGCCTGTATATATATGTATCTCCAGCCTTTAGGAGAGACACATTTTATTCAGTTGCTGTTACATTAAGGAGAAACCCCATGTCTGTAGACTTTGTGATATCTTAGGGAACAGACATAAGCTCAGACTGCAGGGAATAGGAATATGTTTCTCTGTGTAGTTTGGGTGATTCTTGGAGTCAGTTAAAATGTCTCAGGGGAAGAAGGGATATTCTGGTTTACTTGCTGAAATTCATACTAAAGTTTGTTTGAAGCTCAAGGGGCCCGATAACCTGCCCAAGACCCAGCTGAATTTTGGTTAAGGTCTTGTCATATTTTATATATATATGTGTATATATACATACATATATATATATATATATATATATATATATATATATATATATATATATATATATACTCACACACATTCTCTTTTGAGTTAAGGTTCTAGATTTAACATTTGTTAACCTAAGGAAGAGACAGAATAACAGTCAGAAGCCAAACTTTTTGGAGGCTAGAGATGCAGACAAAATGCTAACTTTTAAGTCGATATTCTATAATACTAAGGCCTCTAAAACTAACTTTGCAAATCCAAACCCAAGTGGTAGGAGAATATCATGGGTTAAAACATTTAGTGGTTTTAGTATGTAACAAGCTTGAGATAAAACAGCAGTGTGATCTCCCTGCCAAAAGCTAAAGTGACTATAAGTTACAACAGTAGATGGACAGTCGATTTCTATTATTAGCAGCAGTTTTATTGTACAAAGCGACCATGAACTCTGAACCCTCGTCCTCAGGGAAAGCAGAGGTTCGGGTTCCTATGAGCCGCTGGTCACAACACCTCGACCGACCAGTGCCTGACCTTGTTTTATGTGTGTTTCTCCTTAAAGACACCTTCTTTAGTGTATTTATTGGTGATTAATTCATGTCGACCTCATGCTCATCAGCCCTAGACTCTTCCCTGAGCAAAGCTCATCTAAGCACATATTTTCTCTGCAAAGCAGTGCACAGCCTTCTTGTGCTTTGGACACTAGAACACTGACTTCTGCACTATAATTAAGGGCCCTTGTAGACAGCAAAATCGTTAAGAAGAAGCACAAAAATGGGAAAAACACGGCACTAAGTAGACCCTGAAAAGGACATTGTTTACCAAGTGAGCTGAAACGGGGAACTAGATGTTCTCCTTGGTCAACCTCAGCTGGGAACATGCACGTCAAACAGGTGAGCTCGAATTTTTTGTCCCTGTGCACATGTCCACAAATGACCATGAAAATGACACGAGTATTAAACGTTTTAAAAAGTTAAGAGTTATCATAATAAACAGTTTTTTTAAAAACGTATTCGGGGTTGCAAATACATTTTGGCTATTAGGAGAAATCACAAGCACAGAGTCCGTGAATAATGAGGAAGAATGTATGTATAATAGGCCTCTTTTACTCGTTTGGTTCCGAGTTAAGAAGGATGTAAGTGCCGTGAGAGGAGAATGCGTAAGACGGGGCACATTCTGTTTCACATCCCCAGTGCAGACACCTGAGGGAAATAAGGATGTGTAATCTGGAGAAAAGATCTTGTAGGAGAAAAAAGAAGGCAACACAAATCTGTCTTCAAGTGTTAACGTCACTTGAGTGCTCCCTTACTGTTCCCTGTGCCCGCATCACCTGCGGTCTCCTGGCAACTGTCCCATCATGAACCACCGAGTGTCTGTAGTCCGGCTGTGTTCCTTCCTCCTACCCCTCCCCTCTGTCGACAAAGAGCAGGACCCCTGCCCCATCAGGCAGCCAGGACACGTGCCTTCTTCTCTGACAATTCATTGCAAAGTTCACGGTATTATTCCTAACTGGAAAATCATCTATCTGCTTCTTGATGATATTTTATTGCAGTTATCACTTGCATTCCATTTAATAAACTGCTTCCAAATAAAAAACACATATTATAAAATTATAATGATAAATTCATAATTTTAATTTATATTTTTCTGATTATGAAACCAAGTGTATTTATTATAGAAAAATTGGGAAAGAGAGAAAAATCTAAAAAACAAAATAGTTCCCCTTGATCTCACCACATAGAAATAGAAATTGTTTACATTTATTTTATTTTTTAAATTGTAGTTAAATTATACATAACATAAAATTCGCTATCTCTACCAGTTTTATGTGTACAGTTCAGTGGTGTTCAGTACATTCACTTTGTTGTACAACCATCACCACTATTCATCTCCACAACTCTGTGCATCTTGCAAAACTGAAATTTTGTTCCCATTAAAAAAACAACTTCCCATTTCCTCCCCCCGCCAGCCCCTGGCAACCATCATTCTGAAAACCAGCAAATTTTAAAACGTTGCTTTTTGTCATGCTGTGTCATGATATGCCCAGGTATGCTCTTTCTGTATTATTGTTGGAATACCCATAAAATGACTCGATTTTTTATATTGATCTTCTTCTTATAACCATACTTGGATTTAGCAGAATAGCATGCTGAAACAAATTTGAGAGTAGGTTTCAGGAAATCTATCACTGGAAGAAAGAAAGGGTATAACACTAATAAAGCCATTGTAGCATTTCGGAATGTTAACATTCAGAAATTGGATTACATTAGGGTCTCCAAACCACACTAACCACACACTCCTTTAGATGAAAAAGTCTCTTAAAAATGTACATTTGTTTATGAATTATATATTTATCTATACAGTTATACTAAAATGCCATGTATGTTATAGAACAATAAAAATATAATATCATATATATTTGATATGTCCTTTGATTTAGTATATTTTATTATCTTTTAAAATCCTGCTCTAAACGTTGCTATATAGTCTATTTTTTAAAGCTATTTTATTTATTTAACATGTACCAGACAGTTGTCACACACACTACAGTCTTTAGAAGTTCTGGTAATAAGCTTAAGCTATTTTAGTACTTGGCATTGATGGTTCTTAGTGCTGAAAAAAGATTTCTCATGTTACAGAAGGATCCAAATGGGTGGAACACATCCTTGACTGTGATCACTATACTGGGATACCTGTGGTTAAATTCCACCTCTCAATTATGCAAAAGTTATTACTGACATTCAGTTTGAGAATTTTCATAATACCTGATGTCAATGAGTTGTTTTTGAAAACTAATAGGAGAATGTTACATATTTATAGGTTTAACAAATGTGTTCAAACTGTCTGAAACTCCTTTTAGAAGAATTTAAAGAGATTAAGAAGTTCCATTTGCAAGTTTTATTATTTCAAAGATGTGAAAGGTTTGTTTTTTGTGTGTGAAACACATCATTTACAGAGCAAATAATCATATAATGACATAAACATTTCTAAATCTCTGTAATTAAAATGTTTCTCCATATCATGACTTTCTTTCAAAAGCAGCAATCTTCTCAGTGTGAAAATGTCACCCTTACCCTGAAGGGATTGATTTGCTGTCATTACTTTTCAGTGATTTGCTACATGGCATACTTTTAAGTTCCATTTGTTATCACAGAAAAGATCAGCAAATTAAGTCACTTATTTTCTTTTTGTCTAAAATAATTATAAATTGTTTGTTTAGCAACATGTTTAAGAAAAAAAAGTAAAAACGTGTGTAGTCTAATGATTTCCATAGTCAGTCCTACACATATTCAAAACTTCATATAATCCATACTCTAATTTATCTGGTCAAAGTAAACTTCAGTAGCCTATAAGTTAGTGAAAGGCTGAGTCTACCTTGATGGAATCCTCATTTTTCCTTCCGGTTACTCCTGTAAATT
Source organism: Mesoplodon densirostris (assembly GCF_025265405.1). Classification (NCBI taxonomy): domain Eukaryota; kingdom Metazoa; phylum Chordata; class Mammalia; order Artiodactyla; family Ziphiidae; genus Mesoplodon; species Mesoplodon densirostris. The sequence continues at coordinate 1,961,782 of NC_082673.1, forward strand.
ATGAGACATGAGAACGTCTGACATGTATACCTCAGGCTTCCAGGACCCTGGTCTTCTTGCATCAACTATTTTTACCCTTGATTATATTCTTTCCTTTATTCTTCCGTATCTGTTTTGTGGAGTCCACATTTCTCTTTACTTTTAGTTTGTGACCCTGAAACCATCGACCTCAGTCACAGTGTTTCCTACCTCCTTCACTCCTTCCTCCCCTCCCCTCCCCTTTCTCACCCCTCCACCCCCCTGCTCTCGAAGCACCTAAAATGTGTTCATGTTTGTCCTACAGACACACTGATGACACCTCTAAAATGGAAATGTTATTATTCGGGTCTTAGACCTCGGAGTGGAAGGAAATTGCACAGGTGACCAGGTCATGGGGGCCGGGATGTGAACCCAAGCTGATCTAACACAAATCTCATTCTCTTCCCCACAGGCCACCCTTCTTGACTAATATCTAGTAATGGATTAAAGATGAACAAGTTTCAAATATCAACAAATTAAGGTTTTCAATATTAAAGCACGGGCTATTCATTCACATTTAAGAACACCCAAAAATCTCACAATGGCCATTTGCATTTTAGACAGCTAGAAGGATATGTTTAATTTAAGTACGTTTATACGATCACGTAAGAAAAATTGAGCTCCATGGCTCAGATTGCTCTGTGGGGTTATTTGACTTTGGTTCTGAGTCTTTGGGGGCTCGGTGCCTTTCCTTGCCTTGCAGCTGCTTTGCAACTCCATACATTACAGAGATTCGAAGGAAATGCAAATGAGGCTTGTCTACTTGACATGCAAATAAATTCTGTCTGGATGAGCTTCTCTGACTGTCTTCCCCCACCCCAATCCCTGGAAATGACAGTTTTCTTTCCATTTGCAAATTCATTTCAGGGTTCTGATCTCTAACTATATCTCTTCTTCGGTTTCTCCTTTGAACTAGCTGTCACATCCTATCGATTTTCTTGTTAATAACTAGTTAAGTAAAATATTGAACATGTGTTAGTTTTACATGTATATGAGATTTATAATTTTACCCTTTAAAAAATTATCCTTTAACAATAAAATTATAGAGAGGGAATCCTATTTAAAAACACTTTTTTATTGATACAATTAGGAGAAACTTGAGAGATTTATTTAATCTTCCTTCAGATTAATAAACTCCAACATATTGAAATTGGTTTGTCCACAGCTAAAACCATAACTGCAGCTGAATACAGATTCCTTGACTGGAGACTCAAATCCAGTGTTTTTCCCCTCTTTGTTACAAACTATTTTATTATGAAATAATTTCTTCAATGAGTCTACCTTGAGTTAAAGTAATGATACACTGCCAATTCATGAAATAAAGACATTAATAGCAAGTAGAAAGTAATCTATTTTTTACTTAATTATCTTAAATTAATTTTCAATGAACAGTCCCTAGGAAGGAGCAAGAATTGCAGAATTATTTACATCACTGAGGTCAGCAGCTACATAAGAATATGATTATATATCAGAAAATAGACTTTGTAAAGTCTATCAAAAAACTTAATATGGTCACAAGAGGAAACACTAACAAAAAGACAATACTATTTTAGTATCACTTAGGCATCTACATATCATTTTATAGATCATGTTGATGAATAATATGTACACAGGAGGAAGATAAGTCTGCATTCATCCCTTATCCTCTAGCTTACTAGCTGTATAATCTTATATTAGGGATGTAGAAAAAAAGTCTTCTTTTTTAATGGAAAACTATGTGCTGTTTATCTTACACTCTTCAGAGTTATCAGATTCTAGCCCTGTTTATAGACTTCGATTTTACAACCCTGTGCAAATTGCAGGTACTTGATAGGTATGCTGATTCTGTCCTGTCTAGTAGTGGTTTTAATGGACTTTGTCAGGGAGGAAGAAATTTTTCTCTACTTGTCCAGGTACTTCTGGCTGGTCTAAGAATTACACTGACATGAAACAGATTAACAGGAGAAACTCAAAGAAAAGTTTCATAACGTGAATATGAACCCGTGGGTGAGACCCAGGAAAACTAAGTAATGCACGAAAATGGTTGAAGTCTTCACCTTAAATAACATCTTCAGCTCAAGGCTAAAGGGATGTCGGAGGTTTGGGACCTTGCAGGGGAGGAAGGCAATTGATATGGAGACGCAGAAGCAAACATTTGGTGAACACGTGTGTACTGGGCCAGTGGACACAAGGGACCCAGAGAGGGCTTTTAACACACAGACCCTGCTTGCTCCCCCACCCCACCCACCATCTCCACACCTGGCCTTGCCTGGCTCCCTGCGGTGACAGCTTTTTCCTGGAATGGGTCCTCCACCTACATCGCCAGGCAGTTGGAGAAAGGCCAAACGTTCTTCCTGAGTCTTTTGGACCTTGAACATGATCAGCCTAAATTAATCCTCATACCAAAGAGACACATTGTGGGGTAGCAAATTTTTTCCCCTACAAATTCCTCCATTTGAGGAAAACCAATTTCATTCATTTTGCAGTTGGTACCGGCATTCCTTTACTCCATGTGAGTTTGTGTGTTTTTTACTTTTCCTTTGAATAGGCTAAAGCATCTGCCTGGTACCTTCATGTCATATGAGTAAATAAATTCTCTAACATAAGCTTGTTTTTCTATCTCTACGTGAATCATGATTTTACTTTTTCCTGAAAATTTTCTTTAACAGTTTCTTACTCTATAAGGGTTTGGGAACTGTTAAGTTAGATAATACATTCTATGTCCTTGGCACATAATGTATTTTGTGTTTGTGGCTTATGTTGTATAACATTCAATGTTTCCCTTACAATAAACTGGAGATGTCTAATATCTACCTGCTCATATTAATCAGCAGAAAGGCCTTTCATGAGTGGGCAAAAGGTAACATGAGATTTAATCTAAGTGAATCACATTCTCGCTTAGCAGATCAGTTTATCAAATGGATTTATATGTTGTTCCTTTCCACTGGCTTTGAGCTATGTGTAGTCAATTTTAACAGGAACCTCTCTCTTTGATTATCAGAGCAGACAGTAAAATATAATGCCAGTAAAGTCCACATTCCTTTAAGAAATGGAAATTCTAAGAAAAAGGCTTTCCATGGCATGCCTTAAGTTTGCAGACTTTGGACCTCTGGACATCAGTGGCTAACAACACCAGGTTTTAAGCCAATTCCAAAGCATTGGTCAATTCTAGGAAGTGATGGTTGTTTCCAAACCCCTTCAGTATGTTTTCTGTTGTCAACCCTTTGGGTCAATCCGTTGGGGAAAACCACACTAAAAATTTACAATGACATCAAGAAAGCAAATAAAATCTTTTTCAGTGGCCTTTCATGACCATGGAACATCAGAAGAATTCTTGAATTCTTCTCCACGCTAGAAGATTCTTGTTAGGTTTACTTTCCTCCCAAAATGTGAATCACCAAGACCCATTCTGTGTCATGAAGATTTCCCTTGATTCCTGAGAAATACTTTGTTCTTAAGCATAGCTGAAGTTTCTGCATTCTATTATCGTGCTCAGCAATTTAAAAGAAAAATATTTATTCTTAAATTGAAAATCAGTGATAAGAAAAGATAACAGTTAATTCAGAAATGTTGAGAAGTCCTCCAGATATTATTCTCAGTCTCAAATCATAAAAAGAGAAATAAAATAAAATTTCTACAACATCATATATACATGTAGACCAATAATTGCAGCAAGTTATAAAAAGGAATGTAGTGAAAGTGATTCAAAGAGGTGCTCTTAGAAAAAGGGAGGGGTGGGTAACCCAAGGAGGAAGCCCCCTGGACTGCTGCTGAGGTCGCCTCTGCAAGTGGGAGACAGTGTTGGGATAGGGTTAGATCAGGATTGGGAAAGTCATTTCAAGGGTGAGGTGAGGGCACAGAATAAGGGGTAGGGAGGTGACTGAGGTTCAAATTGCCATAAATGCTCCTAATATCATGTGCACAGGGTGCAGAAAGATCTTTTAAAAAGCAGTAAGAGTTTTGAATCATCAAACATTTCTGGAGAATGAAATTCAAGGTCCAGACACGTGCTCAAGCCAGAAGGATCATCAAGGAGTAGGTCTGACAAGGCCCCAGCCACTCCTCAGAGAGCGGAGGTGAGTGGCAGCCTGGGTGGTGCTGTACTCAGAGGAGGGTTGTGTACGTTTCCTCCTCAGCGGTTGGAAGGACGGTGTTAAGTCAAGACAGGAAGATTCGGGAGAGTCTGATGCAAGTTTTCTGACAAGGCATCTGTGGAGTCAAATCTGGCATCTGTGGAGTCAAATCCGGCCTCTGTCCCCTGACACCAAATTAAATCTCAGAGACAGAGTTTTGGGTGAAGTAGAAAAGAGTAGCTTTATTGCCTTGCCAGGCAAAGGCGGCCACAGTGGGCTAGTGCCCTCGAAACTGTGTGTCCCCCTGGAGGGGGTAGTGAGGAGTTTTATAGGAATGGTTCAAAGAGAGCATTACCAGCCCATGGACCTTCTTCTGTTTGGTTGCGGGTGAGGTAATCGGGAGCCGGCATCATCAACCTTCTTGTTCCAACCGGTCTGGGGTCTGTGTGCTTGTGGGCAGCACACAGCTAACTTCTCCCACCTGATGGGCATTTCTGTATCTGTAAAACAGCTCAAACATACTGTGATGTGTACCACTTGAGGGGGGCCAGGGACCCTGCCCCCAGGCTGCACTGTTGTTTCTTGACTGCTCCTCCCTTGTCTCCACATCCCTTCTCTTGCCTGATTAACATCTATATGAACCTCCTCCTTGGACCTCAGGGAAGGTCATGGAGGCTGAATGAAGCCTATTTCCTGTAATTGGGAAATGGGGGACACAGAAAGACTTTTGTGTCCAGGAGCCCACAGGGTCCTGCTCAGTTTCAATATTGGTGACAGAGGTTGTGTGTGTGTGTGTGTGTGTGTGTGTGTGTGTGTGTAAGAAGGCCCCCGACTTTCCTGAGAATAGAGAAAAGAACAGAAGACCTTTGAGGACCCCATGGACCATTCAGTGGAGATGCTCCAAAAGACCTTGAATCTAAATTCTGAAGGTAATGCCTGGGACGGTGGGTCTGGGCACCATCACCATGCTGTCACTTATTAAACCCAAAGATTCAATGAGATTATTTAGAAGGGACCAAGTCTTTAACTCTGAAGGAGAAATATAGGTTCCAAAATCTAATGCCTAAGACTTAGACTTTTCCCTCAGATGAAATGTCATTCAGCCAAAGCCTTTAAAAGTCAACCTGAAAAGTTTTGTTGAGCTAGCCATCAATTTAGTGAAAAACTGTCATTATTATTACAAAAACTTTGAGATTATATTCCTTGCATTTTAATACAAGGTCAGTAATCAAGTTCACACTCAGTGCACTTGTCAATTACAGTGACTGTAAAACTTTTGTGAACATAGCTGTTGAAGCACCTTGAAAAGCAAGAGACAGAGAGAACACCTAGCCCATTGGGGGACTGTTAAACTTTTCAAGTGCTTCACGTAGCCCCCTCTGGGGACACTTATTGAAATACCATAAAAATGTTCTATGTGAAAGACTAATTTTCCTGCTGGTTAGAAAATAATTGTGTGTGTGACAAATATTTTTCCTGCCATGGTACATAGAATGGTTTTATTTCACTCCTGACAGTAACCTAAGTAATAATGCTAAGATGATAGAGTATTAATTCTGAAGACTGAGTGTTTAAAAAATTTTATATTGAGATGAATGTCAGCGACTTATATTTTTCCTGAATTGAATCTGCATTAAATAAAGCCATTTTTTACAGCAAGCACCTGTATTTAATGATGTGGGTGATTATGGTAAATTGTTTGTGTTGTGGCTTTGTCCTTTTCCCTCATGTAATTTTTTTTTCTGTAATTAATTCCCTGATCTGTTGAAGCCTTGGGTAATGATTTCTATCATGTACTGGTAATTAACTTGTGACACAACTTTGAGGAAAGACAACTGATTTTCACTTCACCTTTGTAGCAGTGCCTCACTAATAATTTGAGACTTTGTTATATTTTGTAAACATTTATTAGACATTTAGTGTCTACTCAGGGGTATGTCTCAGTGGCTTGTGTTTTTGTTCCCATTTCAGAGGTGAGAGACTTGAGGGGCATGGAGAGTATGGCACAAAGTCCTGGTAAAGCCCACTTTCCTTTACACACTTAGGACTCTTCCTGTGCACAGAGATTCCACTTAAATCTGCCCTCCTGGGAGCCTGAGATACTCTATCCATGTGTCCTCCTACATGAAATCAAGAAGCACAGCATCATTCCCTGTCTACAAGAAAGACATTGGGATTGATCAATTTGAGCAAGATGGTGGAATAGTGATGCTGAAAGCTCAGCTCCTTTGTACACCAGTGAAGAATTGAATCTCAGAGACAGAGTTTGGGGTGAGGTAGAAAAGGAAAGCTTTATTACTTTGCCAGGCAAGGGGGGACACAGTGGGCTCCTGCCTTGAAAAACTATGTGTCCTCCCCTTGGAGAGGATAGTGAGGAGTTTTACAGTAATGGTTCAAAGAGGGCGTGGTCAGCTCATGGACATTCCTCTGATTGGTTGGTGGTGAGGTCATCGGGAGCCAGCCTCATCAACCTTCGGGTATCAACCGGTCTGGGGTCTACGTGAGTGTGGGCAGCATACCCTTAACTTCTCCCACCTGGAGGGGGCTCAGTATCTGAAAAACAGCTCAAAGATATTGTTGTGTGTATCCTTTGATGGGGAACCAGGACCCTGCCCCAAGGCTGCTCTTGACTGTTTCTCTCTGGTCTGGCATCCCCTCCCTTCCCTAGTTAACAACTGCTTGAATCTGCCGTTGGAACTCAGGGAAGGTCATGGAGGCTGAATGAAGGCTATTTCCTGTAATCAAAGAAATGGGGGACACAGAAAAGCTTTGTGCCCAGGAGCCCCACAGGGTCCTGCATGGTATCAATAGGAAGCTCCCAACCGTGTCCCCCTCAGACACATGACTTAATGACAACAAACAAGCATACAAATGAACTTATTTACAAAACAGAAACAGACTCACAGACATAGAAAACAAACTTATGGTACCAAAGGGGAAAGCCGGGGAGGGATAAATTAGGAGTTTGGGATCAACATAGACACACTACTATATATAAAATGGATAATCAACAAGGACCTACTGTAGAGCACAGTGAACTCTACCCAATATTCTGTAATAACCTAAATGGGAAAAGAATTTGAAAAAAAAATAGATACATGTACATATATAACTGAATCATTTTGCTGTACACCTGAAACTAACACAATGTTGTAAATCAACTACGCTCCAATATAAAATAAAATTTTTTAAAAAGTGAAACCAACAAGCCTTTATGAGAATTCCAGAAATAAGTTAGGAAGTCGCTATGCTCCGGGGATATGCACAACTGCACTGAAATGTGTTGTATTTCACAACAATCATCCCTCCCCAGGCTGGAACAGCTCAACAAAATCAGGAGGAAACACCCAAATCCTGGCTTCTCCCTGGAGGGAAGAGGACTGGGATGCACATCCACATTCTGGCTTTGCAGGGGGACCCAAGGGGCTGTTTCTGTCTCACCTGGCCCTGAGTTTTGGGAGCCAGCATATTCTGAAAGCCTTGGGGCCTTGAGAACAAGTAGAGTTCACTGGATTAATGCAGCTTCAGAGAAGCTAAAGCACAGCAGATACCAGAAAGAGCAAGCAATTAGGAGCCCCTAACAAAACAAAAATTAGCAAATCTCAGCACCTAGGAAATTACACACACAAGCCCAGAGAAGACACATCTTCAGAATTTCCAGCCAGGCTGATTCATGAGTGTCTTCCCTGTACAAAGAAATCCTTAAAGACTAGGAGGGGTGATTGTTTTTCAAATGCCCAAATCCTAGCAAGAAATATGGAGAGACAGGAAAACATGGTCAAAGGACCAAAACAAATCTCCAGAAATGACCCTACAGAAATGGAAATTTATGAATTACCTGACAAAGAATTCAAAATAATTGTTGGGAATTCCCTGGCAGTCCATGGTTAAGACTCAGCACTTTCACTGCTGGGGCCCGAGTTTGATCCCTGGTCGGGGAACTAAGATCCTGCAAGCCTCGCTGCACAGCCAAAAAATTTTTAAAAATTAAAAAAAATCATCTTAAATAAACTCAGTGAGCTACACGTTAACACTAACCAAGCTTTCTTCTAAATCATGCTAAATACAGCTCTGAATATACACTTCTAACCTCTCAACTTGCAAGGCATTTTTGATTCATAGGAAATTCTTTGAAAACTCCACCACAAAGAGATAATAAGGCTACCTAAAACTTTATATGTTACCTTATGCACATTTAATTTATTGGGTCAATATAATTTGGGGCTGATTTCTCCTTTCTAGCTATCCTTACACGACAATTTAATAAGTGTCAACTGCCCATGTCATTATATACCAACAGAACATCAAGTTATTTTTTTCCCTTTATATTCATTCTTTAAAAAAAAATTCTTATGTGAGTACTGGGATTCAAAGTGTCAGTGAAGGTGGTCAACACCATGCAAGTGAAAGGAGATTAAACATAATATTATAGAAAGTGTCAAAATATCACTTATCTGATTAGAAGGCTGTTCCCTCTAAAGACATAGAGCACAAGTTAGAGAATGAATCAACACTACGCTCATTTTAATATGCTCTGAGCACGTTTTCCTGGTGTTCCTTGGCCCATTGGGTACTGTTTGAATTGAACCTCCCCAATTCATAGTGGCATTTTCTCAGTAAGTGTAGACTTTTTCTTTCTTTCTTTCTTTCTTTCTTTCTTTTTTTTTTTTTTTTGCAGTACGCGGGCCTCTCACTGTTGTGGCCTCTCCCGTTGCGGAGCACAGGCTCCAGACGCGCAGGCTTAGTGGCCATGGTTCACGGGCCTAGCTGCTCTGCAGCATGTGGGATCTTCCTGGACTGGGGCACGAACCCGTGTCCCCTGCATCGGCAGGCGGACTCTCAACCACTGCGCCACCAGGCAAGCCCAAGCGTAGACTTTTTACCTCTAAGTTTCAGTGGCCATAGTAGCAAACTATCTCTACAAGTCCACGGAGACAACTCCAACTGCATTGAAATTACAAAATGAAAAAGTCCCTTTGTACATAATCTTTGTACACAGTCTAGCTCTGAGTCATTAGTTGATTTAATTTATCAGTTGATTTATATATAAATAGTTGATTTAATATAAATTATAATCACAGTCACAGGGGAGAAGATGGCCAAAGCATAGTTTATCTGTTGGGTGTAGGTGCTCTTACCATCAGATAAGCTTCTCTTATTTGTTATGAATCATTAACATATGATATTGCTCTTTTGATAATCCATGCAACTCATACAATAGCTAGTTAACTAATTAGCATTTGTACCACAAGTTTTGTTCACGTATATGGAAAATTTGAACTTTCTGGAGCAGCAATGCCTTAACCTTTCCTGCTTCCTAATTTATGGACAGTCACCTCTCTGTCAGCATCTCTAACCTTAGCAGAGTCATAGGTCCACATGTGTGTACGAGTCTGTAACGTAGATACACAACCCAGAGTTGACACGTGTCTCTCGGCCTCCCCCGTTGGTGGGTATAATTACATTCATATTTCAAGGAAGTGGAATTCTACTGGCCTTTGCCCCAACATTCACCCAAGACTCCCCCAGAGTTTCTCTGGTCGTCTAGCAACAGCAGCACTCAGAGATGCAGGCTCTCCAGGAGGACCTGGGCCCGTGGATTCTGGCTCCCTGAGGTCAGCGGTTCCGAGCAGCCCTTCCCCCAGATGCCCCCGACCCTGGCCAGTGACCTAGGCACTCTGGCCCCATCTCCGTTTCTGAGCCCCATGACCTCTGTCTGTGGCCCTGAGGTAGCCTACGGGCAAGGCTGCTTGCACTTTGGTTTTCAGTGAGCATCAGTGCAGTGGTCCTGGGGGCAGGTGCCCGGGGCCTGTTCCTTGCCCGCTGTGCCAGGCATCCAGCAGGGTTGCTGGAGCCTTGATGGAACGGCTCTTGCGTCATCTGCTTGCCGTGCCTTTTCCTTGTGGCACCGCAGAGTTAGGACACGACTCTGAGCCAGCTGTGCTCTGGGCCCCTCTCTCCTGGGCTCCTTCTCTTCCTGGACATGAATCATTTGTGCATCTGCTCAGCTTCCTGGAATGTCCAGGCATATACGAACCCAAGTTTAAACATGCTAGGACCTGCTGGGCACCTAGCTGTGTGTATTTAAAGACAGACTACCTGGGTTTTCTCCCTTCTCTCTTCACCATGATTCTCAGTCCCCGCTGTTCTCTACTTTAAAAAAAAGGGAAGAAAGAGAAAAGAAAGAATGAAACACACACACACACAAGCATTTGGAATAGTGACTTCTAAAAGCTCAGAACACTGTAACTTGCTATGAACATATTCAAACACAGCAGCGTGTTCTGAGGACTCTAAATTGAGCCTTTCTGTCTAATCTGATTACCTTCTACTGTTTCACCAGCTGGATCCACATCACAGTTATTTGACTGGAAATTTTAAGTGGGGTTTATGCAAACCAGTAAATAAAGATAAAGAAATCAGAATAAATCTAACCCCAATATAAAATATTCTGAAGTTGTAGTACTTTAATTAGTCTAAGTAATTTTATTTTTTATATACGTACAGGCAACACATGTCGTAAACTTGATGGTTCTAATTGGTTGATGATCTATTCGTCCATGGTCAGTGCAGGATAGTCTTGGATGTGCTGCTGTAACAGCCAATTCAACAATCTCAGAGGCTTCACAGGTGAAGGGTGTGTCTCCCTCCAGCTGCTGGCTGTCCTGGCAGAGCTTCCCCGACCTGAGAGTCACGTAGCAGAGAGAGAGTGGGTTTAGCAAATTATGCAATTACTCCTAAAACATATGTACAAGCAAAGCCTAAAGGCAAGGGTGGAGGAGACTGGGATCCTAGCGGATCAGTGCACAACCTCCAGCCTCCACACTTTGCCATCAAGGTCATCATACAACTCGGGAGCACTTAACTCTCAGCACAGTCAGCTCTCTGCACCACATCTTATGAGAGTGTCTCTAGATCCTTTTATGGAAAAGAAAAAGGGCTGCAGTCACTTGCCTAAAGCATGAGATACACAAGGACCACCCAAATGAGAAACGCCACCAGCACATGCATTTCAGCAGAGACTGGAAGGCAGCATGGCAGTGGGAGAGCTATCGGGTGGATGTGGGAAGCTGGCAGTGGTGAACTAGGAGACATCCTATAGGATGGGTTAGGGGAGCACACTGGGATTTCTCCGGTTGACGTAGAAGTTGGAGGAGGTGTAAAGCCAGAGAAGCCAGCAGTTACTAACCAAATCCTGACTATTGTGGGCACACCCCTGGAGAGGCTGTGGCTGGGCTTCCTGGACTGGTTGCAGCAAAGGCTGTGGGTCTGAGTTCTCTCGTGATACAGAGCTGGCGTTTCTCCATTTTTATATTCAGCCTCTCAGTGTGTTTCACTTATTTTCATTGACTAATGAAAGTCACGTGTCTTTGAATTAGTTTACGATGGAGGAGAACTTCTGTATTGACTCATGACGACCACAGTCAGTGATTAAGATGCAGGAATAGCCTTTAAAAGCATAATATATCTTTACATAAATTCCTTAACAAGAGACAGTCCTAGCAGTCATCGACATATAAACTTGTGTTGATCTATTTCTTGGCACAGCAGATGTTTTCATCCCTCATCTCCATTTTGGGGGATAAGCACAGAGAAATGTCCATTTCATACTTCACAGTCAATATGAAACCTTCTTCACAAGCAAAAATCTGCCAATGTTCTCTGTGGTAAATATATAGATATATATACATACAAGCACATGTCCACATGTATGCACATACACATATTTATATACATATCCACACACATGCATACATGATCATATCAAGGACAATCAACCATGCAGATATTCCTAATCATTCATCCATTATTTTGCCTCTTGAGTTTAGACTGTTACATAGATCATCTGATATAGACTACATGAACATGAAATAGTCCATTTATAGGAAACAGGTATTCTAGTATAATGTAAAAATTATCTCTCATAACATAAATTCATTGTCTTCAGTAAAAAAAAAAAAATCCGGAGTCTGATGTTTTGCTTTTCTCTTATAAAGTCAATAAAGAACACAGAAAATTTTTATTTATAATTTCTTTATGAATTAGCCCATGTATATAACATGGCTTATGGAATCTGATACAAATCACAGATCAGAAAATGAATAGCAAAACTTTTTATAAGTAAGTAGTTAATTAAATTGTTCTTTGGCAAATGATTCATATTTTAAAGAGGAGCTTAGTTTTAAGAAACTTGTCTAGGTATGAAATAATGACATAATTATTTGAATAGACTGTAACTTTTACAGGGTACTGATGACACGCCTCTGAAGCTATTTCTACGCCCATCAACCCCGAAGACCCACAGGGATGCATCTGTTCTCTCTCTTGTCCTACTTGCCCATCACTGGGCCTCCTGGCTCTGTGCCCCGCTGCCGACCACACCTCTCGCTGAGGTGCTCTCCCTGGGGTCCAAGCAGCTGTCCCCTGCTGACCCCATCCCCACCTGCTGCGGTGCCACACATGCCCAGGCACAACACTGACCATCTCTGATCCTTTTTCCTCCTAGTCATTCTCTTCTCGGGCAGCTTCAGCTCTTCCATGCTTTTGACTGTAATCTCTATAGCCACAGACCCTGTCCTGGTGAGCTTGGGATGTTATAGCCAATTAACATAGGCTGTGTGACTTAAACAAGTTCCTTTCTCACAGTTCCAGAGGCCGGGAAGTCTGAGATCAAGATGCCAGCACAGTCAGGCTCCTGGGGAAGGCCCTCTTTCCGAATTACAGATGACCATCTGTCCTGTCCTCACGTGGAAGCAAGAGGAAGGAGAAGCAGCAAGCTTTCACGTCTCTTCCCGGGCATACCTCTTATGAGGGCGCTGATTCCATTCACGGGGGCTCCACCCCCAAGACTTAGTTACCTCCCAAAGGCTCCACCTCCTAAGACCATCACCCTGGGGATTAGGATTTCAACATATGAACTGGGCGGTGGGGGGGGGGCCACAAACATTCAGTTCACAGCAGTTCCCAAACTGTAATAGCACAAGAATCATGTGAGAAACTTGGTAGAAGTGTACACACCTTGGCCGGAGATGCTAATGGATCCAGCCTTGATCTCTGGTCCACAATTGCCTGAGTCACTGAAGCCCAAGCTGACCATCTCTTCTGATTTAGAAACTCTCTCGCCTCCTGTGTATTGATGTTTCTCCTTGGTATATAACAGACAACTCAAATGAAGCACGTGCAAAGCAGGACTCCTCACCGCATCAGGATGTTCACATGCTCTGGCCCCCTCTCCTCTCTAGGTTCATTTCAGCCCTCCTTCCCCTCCTTCACTGTGTCCCATGTGCTATTTTCTTGACCCACATTCCTCATGTTCGGCAGCTCCTTCCAACCACTGGACTCTTGCCACGGTTTCTTCTGCTTGCATCCCCTTCCACTAGGGCTTTCTCTGGTTCTTTTCAAAAGCCACCTCTTTGGAGAGGTCTTTGCCACCCACTTTCTCTAGGGAGCCCCCGACTGCAGCCCACAACACGCCAGCTGTTCAGTGTCTCTTCACAACGAGGCTCTGTTCACAGCTGTGCTCCTGACCTGTGCTAACATCATTTGTTACCTGTTTACTGCCTTTGTGCCAATGACAGGCGTACAAGCATCAGATAGCAAAGATTGCCTGTCTCTCCACGGTAGACCCAGAGCTGTACGCAAGGAAGGTGTTAAACAGTAATGTCGGAAAAGAAGACGGAAGGAAGGAAGGAAAGAAGGAAGGAAGGAAGGAAGAGAGGGAGGGAGGGAGGGAGAGAAGGAAGGGAAAGAAAAAGAAAGGAAAGGAAGAGAGTGAGGGCGGGAGGGACATGTCTTTAATATGCAGCCAGTTCCCAAAGGTCATTCTGTGTTTTCACATCCTTCATACACCTTTCTTTTTTAAATTTTTTTCATCCAACTTTTTTCTAGCCCCTTAGCAGCTTAAACTTTCAGAGTGAAATAATTTGTTCAGATACAGTGGCTTTCATGTTTTCTGTGCAGTAACACATAAAAAGAAAGGAAGGGCTTTTCCCAGGGTATGTGGCAGAATTAGCATCTTTCCTTATTGGAATCCTTCCTGAATGCAGTCTCTAGTGAGGGTATGGTGGGGCGAGTCTCAGAGTTCATTTCAACCTGGTGGATAGAGATAAAGCGAAATTTAATTAAGCTAAAATATGATGGCCTTGTCCTTGGCTAACATAGAGGAAATCTGTATCCATGGCCACGTATGAGCAATTAGCTTTCTGGAAGATCTTCTTGCCTCTGGCAATCACACATGTTGTACGATTAACAAAATAACCAGCTCCTTGACTTTTCCAAGGTGGGAAAACCACAAGATGTCCTGGGAGCTGCTCTGGATCGGAGTCTGAAGCTTAACGAGAGGGCGGGACTGAGATTTGGGAAGCCCACAGAGGTGTCCTGCACACTTTACCACCTCAGTTTCTTCCTGCCTAGAATGGGAATAAAATAGCATTTACCTCATATGACTATTATGATAATTTAATTAGTGACTATATGAAAAGCATTTAGGAAGTGCTCATTAAATGTTCATTTTCATAACCCAATTTAGGATTCTTGATTCTCCATACCTGACTCTAGCCATGTTTATTTTGTTTCCTAATTCCTCTTACATAGCATTGATCTTGCTCTCAGTTTTGTTATTATTCATTATACTACATCATTTTCCATGTTAAATAGTAATTATTATTGTGATTATAATTGTAATATTCTAATTATATGCAAGTCATGGCTTTCTATAAGTCCCCTAAAGCCTTCTTATTAAACAAGTCATAATGTCAATTAGATTTGTTGATTACAACATACAGTTATTGTCAGTTTTATGCCTGGTAGCATTTGCCTTAAACTACAAAGCCTTTTAAAACTCTAGGAAGGAATGCAACCTCATCTACTCAGACTCCTTGCCACCCATGTGAGCATCAGTGCCAGGGAATTTGGTATTTTATGATTTTATCCTTCTAAATAAAGGTGAATGTTTATCAATAAATCAAAAATGAACCAGACAATAAATAATGGAAAAGATCTTCCAAGTGACTATTCCCAAAATAAATATTAATTTAATGAGATAAATATGACATAAAATAATATTTAAATTATTCTAGATTATATAGATAGTTATTTTAAACTAGTTTTATATATGTGTCAGTTGTGTAATATTTCTATAAAATCTTTTTTTTTTTTTTTTTTTTTTGCGGTATGCGGGCCTCTCACTGTTGTGGCCTCCCCCGTTGCGGAGCACAGGCTCCGGACGCGCAGGCTCCGGATGCGCAGGCTCAGCGGCCATGGCCCACGGGCCCAGCCGCCCCGCGGCATATGGGATCCTCCCAGACCGGGGCACGAACCCGTATCCCCTGCATCGGCAGGCGGACTCTCAACCACTTGCGCCACCAGGGAGGCCCCTCTATAAAATCTTTTTTATTTTTCAGTGTTATTAGGTACCTAACACATAATACTTAGTGAGAGACTGCTGGCAGAATTCAGAAGAGTATTCATACTTACCCCCTCAGTGTACACCATCCAGCCTTGTTGAGTGTATATTTACACAGATGAACTAAAGCTATTGCTTTCGATTGAAATCAATTTCTAGCCCAGTTATACACAGTTTGATATTGTTGTGATTTTTCTAACAGACACATCTCTAAAGTATGATCTCATTTATTGATACTAATGTTAATCAAAACATACACAACTCTAAATTGTGTCCTCTTTTCCTGGTTTTCATTATTTTAACCTATTTTAAAATGCTACTTTTGTTACACTTAAAAACATGTTTCAGAGTAGGCTTGCTTTTATTTCTTTTCTTTTGTCTTTTCCAAATTAGCAAAGTAGAAATAAGATGGACAGTGGCCTCAGAATCACGGCACCAGCACTTGCTCAATGGGTCATCCTGGGTAAGCTCCCAGGCTTCTCCTTACTCACTTTCCTTCCCTGTAAGATGGGTATAATTCTCTCTTCCTTCCAGAAGCACTACAGCATTCTCTGAAAGAGAATATGGTATGATTGTTCATATTCTCTCATGATTGTTATGTTTACATCCATTTCAACCCAATAATTGTCAATTGTCTGCATTTAGAGGGGGGATAATAAATGCTTGGTAATCATGCAGAGACTACTGCTTGGATATCATTGGGTATTATTGAAAGACGTCTAGCGATTCTTTGAAATTCTATAATTTAGAGCATTACTTTTATGTTCAATTGTCCTAAGTTAGTGTCATTGTCCCATAAATCACAGCTAGGAGAACGAGGTCTCTGACCTCCACTTGTGTTGTATCCACCTGTTTTCAGTCCGGTTCCACAGATATTCACTGGCGGGGGAGAATCTATGTTCCAGAACCCCTCTGGTAACACAGATGGGCCAGGCTGGGTGTCTCCCCGGAGAACAGTAAACTCTTAGGGGAAGAGAAGAGGGTAGAAGAAAAGTAAACAGGCAGAATTTTCTTTCAATTCCATATGATAAGTACAACAATAGGGGAAAGAGGTTTGGGAGGAGAAAAAGGCTGAAGGGGGGTGTTAATGATGGGGGCTTTTCAGGGATTTATACCAGCACACTCACCTGGGGAGAGGTGGAGAAAGATTCACTAGGAGACTGAGAGGGAATTCATGCAATAGAGTTGGGGGCTGTAGAAGGTCTGTTGTCACACACACGAAAGAGTGACCCTAGCATCTCACTGCACCGTAGCTTATTTTTCTGGATTAAACAATTATATATGCCTGTCTATACTATAACTGATTAACCCAGAAAAATAAGCTATGGTACAGTGAGATCTATGGGTCATTATTTTGTTTGTGTGAGAATGCAGATGGGCATTTGCTTCCTGGAGTCACTGTTAAATTAGAAACTTGTCACATAGAAAGTGAGAGCCACCTCTGGTTGATGAGAGGCACTTTCTTTTTAGTCAGTGTTGTGTTAGGTTTTCAGATCAGCTCCATGGAATGCCCAGAACACTTGGGGAAATGGACCTTACAGCCCATGAACGCCCATGAGTCAAAGAGCAGATGGACATAAGAAGCCTGTGGTGATTGGTCCATTCCTTGAGAGTCTAAGCACAGTACAGTTGCTTGAGGAATCCAGAGAGAATTGGGAAGAGGAGAGTATGAATAAGGAACCAAATCCTTCAAATGCAAAATGCTATTGGCACAATCTACTTGAAACCCGCTTGATTTTTATCATTCTACCACTTTCTCCTCACACCTATTATAACATCCAGAGTTCAGATACCTGTGCAAAAGGAAAAACTTACGTGGTGGTGGACTTGCTCATAAATTATATTCACTAATCTCTATGAACGTTTCTACTGTTCTTGTATATAAGTCCTATGGATTTGCCATGGAGGATATTAATGTATACTGAAAAGAATGACAATTGTGCTGAAGGCTAACCTGAAAATATGTAATTCATGTAGCTCTTTTCTCTGCAGTATGTAATTCTAGTCAATATAATCACCTTGAAATTGTTTGAAAGCCAGCAGAAGAAAATTCGTGGCTGTTCGGTATAGAATGGGAACAATGGGATACCTCGGTCCATCTTATTTCAGACTCAGGAGGTCCACAGCACCAAAAGGGAGCTATATTGGGAAAAAGCAAATGGAGAGACACAGTTTTTTAAAGTCTTTAAATAAGGTTTATGTTCTGCTCACTATTCCTCTCAATGGAAGCCTCTTTTAAAAATAAGGGGCGGGGGAGAAAAATTACACATAACAGTCAATGCCTTTAATTTTCAAGGAAAGTCTAAAGATTAGAGTCAATCTTACTGTTTTCCAAAAATGGTCTTCTAGACCTCCTATGACATATGCAATTTTAAGGAGGTTTTGTTTTCTGTTAAAGTCAAATAAATGTGTTAACTTTAAAAATAGAACCTTTAGCAAGATTGTAATGAGTTTCCAGGACAGAGTTGAACAGATGCCCTTTATAGGTACACACCTGTATAGGAGCAGAGAGACTGTGAGCTGTGCTCAATTTTCAATGTTTTACAGCCTTCTTTGTCTAAGTGCCCCTCACTTTACTTATTGACTGGTCCCTATCCATCCGTGTCACCACTTCAGGGGTGGTTCTCCCAGGAAGTCTCTGCTGACACGTGTGTCCCTGTCTCGGCTGTGCCTGTGTATGTGTTGTCATCTGACATACGGGACCCTCCCTTGGTTGTGATGCTATCTAAATGAATTACCTGATACAGAGTCCAGAGCAGGCAGTAACACACATGCTAACTGAAACCAGGGAAAGAGTGGAGAAACTTTAAGTTTTGGAATCCACAGTGGCTAGTACATAATGAACCTTCAGGATCACATACATGAAACAAATGGGTAGATGGACTGCTCTAATTCAAGGAGAGATGAGACATACTCTACGTTGAGGAAAAAATGGAACTTTAGTGAGGTAGGGTCAGGTAGGACAATAAATCAGATTTTAATGAGGAATCCGACCAGCATTGTTGAGCCCATGCTTCTGCCTACATGGCTGACAGCAAAGCAGAAGAACAGGCTTCATAGCCAAGGTGAGTTTTGCTATTTGTTGGTTTTCCACATTACTTAAAACAGGAAGCTGTGATAGAGACACAGGTTCAATGCCCAGAATGTCATATGACCAGAAAAGGGCATTTGTTGTTCTAGCTCAGCTTATTTCTTATTTATTTTCTATATTATATATATCTGCTTTATTTTTAGTTAAATATTACATTTATTTTAGAATCTCATGTAGCTGTAAAGGAATGTAAAAGTTTAAAAAGTTTTCAAATAACTCCCTTGAACATTTTGTCTTCTGACTGTCCAAGCAGCAGGTGAAGGAGCTTGCACCATCTCGGGGGTGCCGAGGAGGAGGGACGGGCACTCCTCTCTCTTCCCTTCCTTATTATTTTCATATATTTTACTTTAATATATTTCATTAACCTGACAATATATTTACTAATTTTTGCTTTAAACATTTGTCCTAAAGAAATCTTTGAAAATGAGAAAATTGTATTTACCCATTTCTTTCAATTTTCAGCCTTTTTGTAAATCAAAGTACCCATCTGGCATCATTTACTTCAGTCTGATGAATTTCCGTTAACATTTTTTTTTGTAACTCATGTTTGCTGATGAAGATTTTTCTTAGCTTTTATTCAGCTGAAAAGTCTTTATTTTGCCTTCATCTCTTTTCAATCAGATGTAAAATTCTCAGTTGACAACTGAAATAAGCAAGAAGTTTCCACTCAAGACTGAAAAAATGACATTTGTACCTAGAATCACAGTTTTCCAATTTTTGAAACTGCTTTTTGGGGCTTTTGCTTTCTCCTTCAAGATATAGGCCTTTGAAGAAATTATCTGTTCATGGAAACAAGTTTATCAAAACCAAAATTGTAATTTATTAATAATTTTTATTGACACAACCTGCAATGTCTTTGCAGCTTCTTCATCTGCATTTGTGACTTTGACACAAAGCTTAACAGTGAAAGATGGAGAAGTCCATGAAGACATGAAGTCAGACAGTTTTTAACCAAAGGGAGACATTTCCCAGGTGTTTCAGATTCTATTTAAAAGGTCTTCACATGTCGCCAACACTGTTCTTAATGGCGTGGCATTTTGGGCTTTTCCACTTCTGTAGGTGTTCTAAGGAACTACGCAAACAAACAGCATCTTTCCTCACATTGACATCACTTCTGTATTTGCCCAGATTAGGTAAGCTCCAACTGTAGCAGAACCAACTCCAGTGGACAAAGCACAAAGCATAAGCACATTTTCTAGAAAAATGAAAGATGTAAAGACTGTAGGGCATATCTTATTTTCCTATTCTTTTTCCTTTAAAGGGGAAGAAGTCCTGGGCCAGCTGGCATTACGATGCCTGGTCCCTGTGTTCACCATGAAGAGACCATCATCAGAAGACAAATGGCCCACAAGGGTCTTGCCTGGTCCACGGTGTGCCAGAGGGTCCTCTTCTCACAGTCCCAGTTCTCAGCACTTGGGTTCATTCTCCCCACCTTTCCTCTCTCTCTCCATCTTTCCCTCATCTGTCCATCCTCTCTCTGCCCTTTTTATTTTCCCTCCATATTTCACTCCTTTCTAGTAAACCATGAACTGAAATAAGCAAATAAAACAACAACAACAAACAGATTTAAAGCAAAGGAACAGAGATTTGGCTCAATGACTCAATTCATCCTAAAATTTTGGCAAATATTACAAAATTCAAAGATGAGGCCAAGTTGCTTAAATCACAATGTCTATCTTAATACAATACCAGGCATTGTATATGTATACATATATATACATTGTGATGTGTAAGAAATAATAATTATGTGCCCTGATGGAGGTGTTAGCTAACACTAAGGCAGCAATCATATTGCAACATATAAGTGCATCAAATCAACACTTTGTACATCTTAAACATACACAATGGCATACATTAATTATATCTCAATTTTTACAATTCTAATTATAAATAATTGAATGTTTTCCCTAATTTTCAATGACTACCCATTCTCCTAAGATCATGACATACTTATTAATTTACTAGCAACTTAATTTTATTTTTCAGTGTTCATTTTCAGTGCTGATCTTTTTTTTACATATTAAAATATTTCACAGATTGTGTAGATACTATTCTTACATGAGTACATTTTCATGCCACCCAGAGAAAATGTAATAATTGTTATTTAGCAACAGAACTGATCTAAATATATATGTGTAACCATGGGAAAGTATGGGTATTTATTACTAGAGACATATAAACATATTATAATATTATATATATTACATATATGTATAATGTTTCAAGTCCCCTTGAATATTGTAGAAGAAAGTATTGAGTACTTGTAAAAATCCCTGGACAGTTTTCACCTGTTTCATTTCCGAAATCTAACCAGGACAGTTAAAATTTGCTATCTGTGTTTTTAATCTACTAAATCACATTTTATAAAAGCAGAGTGTTTATAATAGTCTATGAACCAGGCTATTATTTCAGAATGCCTCTTTCTTCTCATTAAAAGTACTTAGCAGCAAAGGGAACTTCTTTTGTATTCTGATTTTCCCTTATTTCTTTGTTTCCTCAGTGTCTTGACATATTGTGTTTTCCTAGTCCCCTTGGTAGCTAAAAAAAAGCTCAGTTTTCAAAAGCAGTAGAATATGAAATTATTTTAAGCCTCACGAGCTCAGCTTTTTATGTCTTCTACAAGTGAACTTTGCTGGTTGGAGAAACAAAGCAATCCATCTCCTTATCTTCTCTCATCTTTTCCACATCCAAATTTATCAAACCCAACTTTCTTATACATAAATCAATATAATGTGGGATGTTATTTATTGTCAATAATAAAGTGGAGTGGAGTGGAGTGTGTAGTATGGATTAGAACGTGGTCAGAAGATACAGTTGACATTTGAATATGAGCCTTCCTACTCCGTAGTAATGCAACACTTCCTGTTCAGGGGAAGACATCCTAGGTCAGATCGATGGCTCTACAAGGTTTTGGGGGCAAGACGTGGAATTTACAGATGCAAGGACAGGTTCTGGATTATTTTCAGGTAAGATAGAATGGCCAATTCAGTTTTTAACAGAAAAGTAGAATTTTGTTTTCAAACATATGATTCACTACTGTTTGGTCACAATATTTAATTTTCCCCTGAAGAGCTGGTTCATTTATTCTCACGTATTCTCCTTTCCTGCATGAGACCCAGGGTCACATTTCCAAGATGCCATGGCTGTGATTTGCGAGGAACAGGGCAGGTCATGGAGGGTGCAGGACTGCTGTATGCATTTGAATATTTTCTGCAACATCTGACCTCCAACTGTATGCAAGTGTTAATCTGATCAAAATTAATTTTACATAATGTTTTCTTATTATCAGTCTATGATAAATCTGCATATCTACTAACAGGAGAAAATAAATTATTCAGTGAAAGTGGTTATCGTATAATTTGCTGAATATTTGAAAAAATAAAGTTAGTTATAGATTCCTATATCCTGATATCAAAATAAATCCCAGCTAAATAAAAATTTCTATAAAAACCAAACTGTATAATACATTTAAGCAAGGATTTTTTTCCATAAAATACCTAAGTTTAAATGGGGGGAAAATGATCAACAGAATTAAATATGTAATTATTTTTAAATCTGCATATTACAAATTGATAACAATTAAAATCCAAACTAAATCAAAATCTGTAAAAAAACAGTTGAATACTGTAAGACAAATAAAGGGTTACCAGGCTTCGGAATAAAGAGGGTTTTTTAAAAGTCAATAAGACATAGTTGCGGACAACTGGGCAACATTTTTGAAAGCTAATTTGTATGTTCAATTATTGGTAAATATGTAGAGAAAATTAACTGGCAAAACTTGAAGTTGAAAAATTTCAAAACAAGATAATAATGAGTCTTTATTGATTATGGAATTGCAAATAATGCCTAGTTTTGATAAGTGTTTTAGGAGTTTTGGATGTTGTTCTGTGAAATACATCATAAATACAAATAATGCATGAAATGAATACTGATCATTTAAGGAATAATCAGATTGGCACCCATCACCCAGGTTAACAAACACAACAGTCTGGGTACGGTCTCACCAACCACACCTTCCTCTGCTTCCCCCAGACTAACCTGTATCTTGAATTTTGTGTTGTGAAAACCCCTGTTTTAAAAGCGGTTCTACTACTAACACATGTATACATCTACATTTTATCATTTATTGTATATCAATGTACAATCTATCATTCTCTGTTTCTAATGATTTTTCAAACGCTAAGCTCTTTCTTTGACCTGCTACTTTCTCTTAATGTAAAGTGTTTGAAGTGGGTCCATGTTGCCGCCTGTAGCTGTAGCTCATTCATTTGTGAGGCTCTATACTACTCCATAGTTTGCAGGCACCAAAATACAGGTATACCTTTTACTCCTTATAGATCTTTGTGTTTACATAGCTTTTCTTCCTTTAATGGTTCCATGAGCAGTTTTATAGTTTGCCTTTTAGGGCCACATTTCTCTAAGGTATATAGCTAGGCCACAAAATGTATGCATTCTCATTTTAACAAATAATGTGAAGTTTTTTGCCAAAGTGGTGTTTCTGGTTTAGACTTTTATCAGCCATAGCTGAGTTGCTGTTGCCTCACATTCTAATAGCTTAACTTTTTCTTAAACTGTCTGACAACTTCTTCCGATTAGGTGAATGGACCTCATTTTAATCTAGGTGGAAAGTCTGTAAACTCGGCTTTGCCCGCAGAGTTTCCCAGGACCGGCTCTGCTTTCATCTGCAGACCTCAGCTCCGCTGTTCTCCTTCTCTGAGTGTTTCGCCAACAGCCCATCTTCAGTTTCCCCACGAACGTCACTGACGTCATTCACATCATGTTTGATCGCGTTACCCCGTTTTATTTCTTGGAAGCAGGGGTCACCCTCTGGGGCTACGGTGCTCGGCGTCTCACTCCAAGGACGGGACACCCCTCGTGGAGCAGGGACGCTGCCTGTTGTCCCCTGTTGAGTTGGTCCTGCTAACAAAAGAGCTGGGATAAAACACGCCCCGGAGAGACACCCCAGGGGAAGGGCAGAGACGCCTCAGGGGATGGGAGAGACACCC
This sequence comes from Mesoplodon densirostris, assembly GCF_025265405.1. Lineage (NCBI taxonomy): Eukaryota > Metazoa > Chordata > Mammalia > Artiodactyla > Ziphiidae > Mesoplodon > Mesoplodon densirostris. Next base: position 1,985,353 of record NC_082673.1, read on the forward strand.
CAGGGGAAGGGGAGAGCCGGGGCGCCGCCGAGGGGCTGTGTTTTCCCACGTGTTTTCCTTCTCTTCCTCCGTCTATGCTGGCTGCGCTGGGCTACGTTTCCCCCAGCCTCTGAGCCTAAGGATGCCCTCGAAGCTGCCGTGTGTGTGCCTGGGAGCCTGGGCGACACGTGTTTCCAGGACGCGGGGCGCCGGCGGCCCCTCTCCTGCCCTCACCCGCACCCACGCCGCCCTCCCCTCCCGCTGATGGAACAGGAACCGCGACGTCCCTTTACTTCTCCTGCGTCCTTGCTGTGCTCATCTGACCGTCTCCTCACCCTCCGGCCTCCTCTGAAAACGGCCGTGAAGGGTGTCACACTTCCCCGACTGCTGTAACCGGACGCACAGCCTTGGGTATTTTTGCTTTTGACTTTTAATCTGTTACTTCATAAGTGACTACTTTTTCTCTGATTTAAACTCTATGTACTACAAGCTGAGTGCTCCTGTGTGTGTGCGCACGCGTGTGCATGTGTGTGTGCACACGTGTGTACACGCATGTGCGCGTGTCCTAAGAAAGTCAGAATCAGCTCTTTCCTCCCCACAGCCTGACGTCCACAGGAAATCACTGCCAACAGGGGAAGCTTACAACTGAGGTCAGTGTCCCCTTCAAGCTTGCTCAGAAGCCCATACTTAAGATGACAGTTTTAGCTGAAAGCAAATATAAATGAAAAAATTTGAAGATATCCTAAATGTACAAGTTTATCATGAGATTCTTATAAATATCTGCTCAACTGAGAAGAGACTGAGAACTATCGGATTGCATCCACCTTTATTATCCTGCGTGATACTAAGCACCCCTGAGTGGTTTCAGAGCCTCCCAAATAGATTTTATCCTAATGCACTCCAGTTTTAAACTTAATCTCTTCTGCATAAATTCTGCTTCAAGTGTCCCCATGAACACGTCTCAATGACTTTTACTCTAATTGCAATGTGAAAAGTTCCAATCAGTACATTTGATGCTGTTGAACTGTAAAGATTTCTATTTTCAAAGGATTGTGAATAACAAACAATAATTAGGGTACTTACAATGGCCCTTGTTCTGAGGCTCCCCAGTGGAGCCTCAGGGAGCCTCTTTCCCCTTCTTCTGGGAAGATGTTTCATTGACATTCTCTCATCACGTCCTGGGCTTTTAATTCAGCTGTTTCCGCTGTGATGCGCTCTCCCCCAATGCCCTTGTGTTTCCAGATTCTTCCCAGAAGTTCCTTGTCTTTGTCTCAGGAACCTTTCATCAGGTGCTCACTTCTTTCCCAAACTGAAATCAGCACCCCCACCCCGACCCCGTCCTGTGTTACCTTGGCAAATGCCACGACCTCGGGAACTGCCTTTTCTGAGGGTAATCTATGTCAACTTTCCAAGCCTTTAAAAATGCTTCAGAAATCTACATTCCTATAAAAACATCTACCTCTACGTGGCCACCGAGGTTGGGAAGACATGAATCATGTGGAAGGAGGGTTCCCCAGGTTGACAACACGTCCCCAGCCCAGGTGTCCTAACCACTGAGGTGCTAATTACACAGGGCGTCCATCGCAATCTGCAGCAAAGATGGCTTCCTTTATATCTTGAGTTTTCTTGATGCCACATGCCTGGTAAGTGTCCTTATCTTTAACCCAAACTAAAATTAAACAGCATCTGGTATGGGATGAATTGTGTCTCCCCAGATTCCTATGTTGAAGACGTGACCCCCAGTATCTCAGAATGTGGCAGTCCTTGTAGACAGGGTCTTGAAAGAGGTAATGGAGTTAAAATTAGAGCGTGAGGGCTTCCTTGGTGGTGCAGTGGTTGGGAGTCCACCTGCCGATACAGGGAACACGGGTTTGTGGCCCGTTCTGGGAAGATCCCACATGCTGCAGAGCGGCTGGGCCCGTGAGCCATGGCCGCTGAGCCTGCGCATCCGCAACGGGAGAGGCCACAGCAGTGAGAGGCCCGCGTACCGAAAAAAAAAAAAAAATTAGAGCATGAGGTGGGCCCTAATCTGATACCAGCTGTGTCCTTTTGAGAAAAGAAAATGAGGACAGAGCTACGTACAGGGGGAAGACCATGTGAAGACACGGAGAAGGCGGCCGTCTGCAAGCGAAGCAGAGAGGCCTCAGGAGAAACCAAGCCTGCTGACGCCTTGATCTTGGACTTCTGACCTTCAGGACTATGAGAAAATAAATTTCTGTAGTTTAAGCCACCCAGACTGTGGTGCTTCATTTTGGCTGCCCTGGAAAACCAACACGGCTTCTCGGTGGTTAAGCAATGCCCCCCTTGTGCTCAGGCCTGGGGCCACCTTACTGTACCTGGCTCGGCTCTGCTCACTAGGGGGTCTGCTTGAGCCCCCAAAGATCACTGTAATAACAGCACGGGTGTTAGAGAGAATCTTAGGTAGATATGAACTTTCATGTTTTCATCTCTGATTTTTGTCTTCAAAATTTGTTTTCCCAAACAATTCAATCGATATTCCTAAATATGCATACTGTATATTTTGAAAAGGATTTTATGGATCTAAGCCTCCCTAGGCCAGTGTAAATATCCCAAACAAATATCTTTACTAATATTATTTCCACTTCTATATCAAACTTTACATTTTCTAAAATCATATCAAGCTTTATTTTTCCCTTTATAACCAGTTTGTTTCTCTAAACTTATTTGTTCTTGCAAGTCAGTATCACATGTTCTGATTTTTGCAGAGCTGGGCCGATTTTTGTATTTATTGCCTCCAGGGTTTCCATGAAATTTATTCTTTCCCCTTTGGATTACTGTTTCCACTGTCCCCCCATTATCATGAATAATGCTCCTGTCCACCTATGATCCTTCTTCAGTGACTTGAATTCAAGGGAAATCGATGTAAGTTAATGCTCTCCATAATTTCCAGAATCTCTCCATGTTTTCCCATCTTTCTTGTGTAGAATTGAGACCAAAATGTTTAAAATTTTCTTCTAACAAAATACTAAGCATTTAGTTAGCTTTATCACCGTGATTCAAGTCCTGTGACAAATGCCTTAATAGATATGATTATTCTCCATTTTCCTGATGAGGAAACCAAGAGTTAGAAATTGAATACATTTCCAAAACTCATACAGGTATTAAATTTTGGAAATAACATGTAAACCCAGGTCTCTCTGATTTTACAACTAAACTCAAACCATCTATATGTATTCTTTTTTAGAGATTCAGGTTTTTTTTTTCATTTTTAATGACATTTATTGTTTTCTTTCTAATTTTACAAGCAATACATATTCATTGCAGACAACTTGAAATACATTAAACCATAAAGTGAAAGTTAACAATCACCCATAATCCCCATCCCCCAGAGATAACCATTTAGCATTTTGATGCATTTCCTCCCAATGTCTAGATATATATTTTATTTATTTATTTATTTATTTATATTTATTTATTTATTTTTAAGAGGATGAACTATTTATTTATTTATTTATTTATTTATTTTTTGCGGTACGCGGGCCTCTCACTGCTGTGGCCTCTCCCCTTGCGGAGCACAGGCTCCGGACGCGCAGGCCCAGCAGCCATGGCTCACGGGCCCAGCCGCTCCGCGGCATGTGGGATCTTCCCCGACCGGGGCACGAACCCGTGTCCCCTGCATCGGCAGGCGGACTCTCAACCACTGCGCCACCAGGGAAGCCCCTAGATATATATTTTAAATTGAAGTATAGTTGACCTGTGACACTATGTTAGTTCCAGTTACACAACGTAGTGATTCGATATTTTTCTACATTTCAAACTGATCACCAGGATAATTCTAGTTACCCTCTGTCACTATACAAAACTCATTACATTATTATTGACTCTATTCCCTATGCTGTACATGTCACCCCTGACACTCATTTGTTTTCATTTGTTTTGTAACTGGAAGTTTGTATCTCTTAATCTCGCTCACCTATTTCACTCATGACCTCGACCCCCTCCCTTCTGGCAGCCCCCTGTTTGTTCTCTGTATCTCTGAGTCTGTTTCTGTTTTGTTCTGTTTGTTCATGTGATTTGTTTTTTAGATTCCATGTAGAGTGAAATCATACAGTATTTGTCTTTCTCTGACATATTTCACTTAGTGCAGTACCCTCTAGGTCTATCTATGTTGTCATAAATGGAAAAATTTCATTCTTTTTTATGGTTGAGTAATATTCCATTGCAAATGTATACTATATCTTCTTTATCCATTCATCTACTGATGGGCACTTAGGTTGCTTTCATGTCTTGGCTATTGTAAATAATGCTGCAATGAACATAGGGGTGCATATATCTTTTCTACTTAGGGTTTTTATTTCTTTGGATTAATACCCAGGAGTGGAACTGCTGGATCATAGGGTAGTTCTATTTGTAGTGTTTTGAGGGGAGCCTCCACACTGTTTTCCATAGTGGCTGCACCAATTTACATTCCCACCAGCAGTGCACAAAAGTTCCCTCTTCTCCACATCCTCGCCACTGCTCGCCTCTGAAACCCCAGTGCTCCCTTCCCTGTAATGAAGGACCAGTAAGCACGGACTCCTTAACCTGCTTCCAGGCTGAGACACTGAATGTCAGGTGTGCTTCTTCAGGACAGAGGTGCCACTGGGCTTTGCCTCAGTTTATGCCCTAATCACGTGCACGGTATTGATCCCCAAGGGATCCAGTAACTTCATTCTTGAGCTGTTTTCAAATGGAATTTTAAACTACCTATCCTGAAAAAGTTATTTATTCTGAAACAGTTATCTTAACTTTGACATTTGGAACAATTATAGGTAACTTTGAACACAAAATTTATATTTTATTCTGAGGTTGACCATGGAAAATGCACATCTCATAAACCACTTACTGAGACAATACTGGCTGAATCAAGTTATCAGATGTTTTAAGATGACATTTTCAATCTGATATACAACAGGTTTATGTTTATTGCACCTTAGCTGGTGAAATATGATGACCAACTTTTATTGCAGTACCTTGACAACCCCTAAGGCCAATTGGTGCAAGCTGTCACCTGTGACACACCCACACTCAGGCTGCTAGGGCTCTGGCACGTCTTACTGACAGCTCACAAGTATGTATCAGCCAGTACTGCTTGGAGAGCCAGGAAATTGTTTTGCCTTTGTGGGCAAGATAGATTACCCATGCTAAACTTGAAATTTTTAATTATGCATGATTAAATGAGGCTCGCTCTTTGTAATTTGCATGTTCCTACCCTTTCAGAATTAAAAGAATATGTATGTGTATATTTAGCAGCAGCACAGAGGACAATTACTGATACAAGTAGGAAACCCAACAGAATACACGTGAATTATACATTTAATAGCAAACATTAGACTCCTCTGTTTAGAAAAATTAATATACAACATATTTATATTAAAAATAACTCTTCTGGTTCACAATGCACCTACGCCAGTGATTATATTTTTCAAATGTTACAGTGGAAATACCATCTTAAATTTGTCTACTTTATAGTTTAGAATGTGGGAAGGTACATGTTCACTTTTCTTATGGTGAGCTTTCATGATGGCTCATTTAATTTTATCAGTTACAGAAGGTTTTCTGCAAAATCTCAGCCTTGCTAATGCTTCTAAAATTTTGAAATTAAATCAGAATCAAAATTTAAATTACATATTCAATGGTAATATGGTATGATATAATGGCATGAAAGATAAACAAAATGTTCAGAAAAATGAAATATAAAATCTTGACTCTCCTTTAAACTAGTATTTTAAATCAAACAAATTTGCTTGTGCCTAGTGCAATTCAGGGCATATCTCTGTTTAGAAATAAATGCAGAGAGAGAAGTCAGAACACTCAAGAGAAATGAACACCAGTCTCTTGTTAAGCAGAAAACTGTATATATATATATTCCCTAAGTTTGGTTTCTGCTTCAGAAACCTGTGCTTCGTAGCATTTCTAGTAACTTACCGGGGCGGCAGCATCGCGGGGATCGCCACCCAGCTCCAACCTCGGGACTCTGGCTCAGCCAGCCTCACTGCAGCTGCTTTTACCCACCACCCAGGAGAGCAGGTGATGCCCGGGTCCACTCCCAAGGATACGGTGAGGACCACAGTGACTTGACCTTCTTTTTATTCATACGCATTTCTCGTGCTCATAGGTCTTAAAAACTGACTCCCCGCAGAGATGTTTCACCTACCTGTGTGTGAGCTGAAGGTGTACGGATGTCCCCACCATCAATCAGAAGAAAGGATGGGTTTGCCAAACCTGGAGGTGGAAGCCAAGTTCAGGAGTGGGCCATGAGGCAAGGCGCACCCGGGGTGCCGTGCATGCCTGGAGATGCAGCGCTGCTCCATCTCACCCAAAACTGTGTCTTCGACAGTCAGCCAGGCATATTTTTTCTTTTTTACTACTGAGACAACCTATTTACCACAGCACAGATGTTATGATTAGCATGTGGTAAATTACGTTCTCCATGAGGGGGTCTATGACATTGGATGAGAAAAAAAATTACGTCTTTACTTCCACTAACTTATTTTTTTAAAGCATTTTATTGCTTTACAATGTTGTGTTAGTTTCTGCTGTATAACAAAGTGACTCAGCTGTACGTATACATATATCCCTATATCCCCTCCCTCTTGTGTCTCCCCCCCACCCTCCCTATCCCACCCCTCTAGGTGGTCACAAAGCACCGAGCTGATCTCCCTGTGCTATGCGGCTGCTTCCCACTAGCTATCTATTTTACGTTTGGTAGTGTATATATGTCCATGCCACTCTCACTTTGTCCCAGCTTACCCTTCCCTCTCCCCGTGTCCTCAAGCCCATTCTCTGTGTCTGCGTCTTTATTCCTGTCCTGCCCCTAGTTTCATCAGAACCATTTTTTTTTTAGATTCCATATATATGTGTTAGCATACGGTATGTGTTTTTCTCTTTCTGACTTACTTCACTCTGTATGACAGACTCTAGGTCCATCCACCTCACTACAAAAAACTCAACTGTGTTTCTTTTTATGGCTGAGTAATATTCCATTGTATATATGTGCCACATCTTCCTTCTCCATTCATCTGTCAATGGACACTCAGGTTGCTTCCACGTCCTGGCTGTTGTAAACAGTGCTGCAGTGAACATTGTGGTACCTGACTCTTTTTGAATTATGGTTTTCTCAGGGTATATGCCCAGTAGCGGGATTGCTGGGTCGTATGGTAGTTCTTCCACTAACTTCTAATTGAAATTTAGCAGTTTCTTCAATTATGAATGTACATAAAAATACAGAAGCTTTGTACATACCAATAAACCCATAGAAATTTTAAATATTTTAACATTTACATACAATTGTTACAGATATCTCAAAATATTGTTTTGCATACCACTGTAGTCATGGTATTTCTTTAATTAAGTCAGGGAACTTATTAGTTCTACCGTTAGAACTTATTTGGTTAATAAAGGTACATGTATAATTGTTTTCCAATATAACTTGCTTCTTTTGTGAGTGTATTTTATTTCATATATTTAAGTCATTCTCTGAGAAGGGGTCAAAGGCACACTTTTCCAAAGGGAGAAACAGGGCAGAGTCTAAGAACCTTCCCTATGTCAGGGCAGAAAGCAGAGGCATCTGAAGGCAGCCTCCTCTCCACTTCGGTTTCTTGAAACTCTGGGACCCCTGAGAAGATTACCCTAAAGAAATGGTGGGAGAGGTGGAAACAGGGTGGAAAAGAGGAATCTATATGACAGCGAGGGTGGCACTTTGCTAACTGACGTCCCTCCCCTGCCAACCCTCTGGAGGCTCTGGCTCACAAGGTACACCTGGGAAAGTGGCACCTGGGCAGGTAAAGATGCTAATGCATCTTGACATGGGCGAGTGGAGCCCTAACTTCAGAGGACCACGCGGACCCAGTCAGAACTCTACCTGTGCTGACCACGACGGATTAGAACCCATATGATTGTTTTCTTGCAGACCTCCCCAACTCCCTGTTCAGACAGCTGCACAGCCCTGGGGAAGGACGCGCAGGTCATAGATGATTGTGATTTGACGTACCGCTGTCACAGCCAAAGGCTCACGTGGAATCGGATTCATTCTGAGCTAGAGAAATATGAATGAGTATTCCTCCTACATTCAAACTGGTGAAGAATCAGCCATGTAGATTACATTATTATTATATTATAACATTAATATTTTTATGATTATCATTTTATGAAGTTTAGTGAATATTATTTCAAGTCACAGAAACTGGAGTGAATGATGAGGCATAATTTTTATACTTTTTGAGAACTATACTCTGATTTGGAAGATAATTTGAGGGGGCTATTTCATTGCATTTTATAATAAATAATCATAATGACCTTTAAACACAATTTTATGACTATCAACTTTAATCTTTTATTATAAAATATTTATAACATGCGGGCTACGGAACGCACTGAACATTGTTTGAAGCAGCAAAGCTGGAGCCGTGGACAAGAGGTCCATGTGCTGGTTCCAAGTTCATGTCCTGACAGGAGGGAGCCTCAGGTGACTGACCACCTAGCTCTGGCCAGTGATCCGGGGGGGACGAGGCTGGGGGCCGTACAGCAGACACCGCTGAGCCGTCGGTGGGCTACTTTTGTTGGGTGGTGAGGAAAGGCTGTCTGAGGACTTGACATTGGTTCCAAGACCTGAATCCTGAGAAGGGATTAGTCAGGAGAGAGCCCTGGACTGAGAGACTACAGAAGGCAGAGCCTCGCCGAGGGTGGGACGTGGGGACTGTAGATCTGAATGTGCTGGACGGGGCAGAGTGGAGATGTGGCCCCAGCAGGGAGTTTGGGTTTTCAACGTGACGCTGCATACTTCAAGGAAGGCGGCTTACGTTTGGTAAAGATCACCTGGATGCTGCTTTGAGATTGGATGCACAGACAGCAGTAGGTGCTGATGATGCCAGAGGCTTGGGCCAGCCTAGTTGGGGAGGGAGGGGGAGAGTGGACGGCCGGGCGGGGGCTGTGAGGTCACCACAGGGCTGGCTGGAGAAGTGAACTTCGGAGACACGTAGCGATCGTGTAACTTACTGCCCGAGTCAGAATACTTTGAAGGTCAAAGGGAATGCTGATTATTAAGCCAGGACAAGAGGGGTAACCAGGATTGTCTTGGGTAAATCAGGTCCTACATTTACCCCAGGTTTAAGGAAGGAGAGGAACCAGGACTGAGGTTCTGGTTATACAGAGGGCGCTGTGCTTACCGGCGGGAACAGCAAAGCCTGGGGCAAGATAAATTTGGGGGGAGAAGATATCAGCTGTTCCTTCTTAGATGTTAAATCTCAGAAACCTAATTTTGTTTTTAATCATTGGAATCTAAGTAAGGAGTTAGGAAGTAAAATGCCCCTTGAAATAACACATACTTGAAGTTTTGCTATAATGTTTTGTTCATTAAATTTCTAAAAGAATTAGGCAGCACTTCATAATTTTAAATTCCAAATTAAGTGAAAAAAATCAGTGAACTAATTTGTTTCAAAAGAGGTTTTGCTAAAAAAACAGATGTGAGCATCAAATGGTCATCATTAAATACGTCAAAATGTGTTTCCTGTATGCCATGCTCATCCTTTATGATGTGTTTACATAGGCTTGGACTCATCACTTTAAAACTGGAATAATGAGAGTAAAGCATAATGACTCAAGATTGCGTTTTCTTTTTTTCTGAGACTCCTGTGCTGTGTGTAAAGCCTTCAACAGGAGCACTTATCTTCTGAAGATAATTAGACACATTTACTTTTCAAGAGATGGGCATAGAATTGAGAAAAATGTGTCCAATCGAGAAAAAATATATATTATTTGCTTGATATACTGTACTATAAATTGGTCACATAAATCTTAAATGAAGACCGCAAAATGTCCCACAGCAATGGTTTCCAACTCTGGGCTGAACACACAAAAAGATTATGAGTTACAGGAAATACCTGTAGTTATTTATTTAGTCTACCAGATCCCAGGACATTCTAATATTAATAAAATGTTCCGGTAAGGTAGTCCATTTATAAGATGTGCGTATAAAATCAGTGCTCAGGAAATGTTTTAGTGATACAGCTGTGCTGTCAGAAGTGTTCAGGGGAGTGGTCCTGGCCTAAGGCACTGATGATGGTAGAAAGTATTTTCATGTTCTTGAACTTTGTCCCTGATGAGAGGCTCTCAGTCTGGCCAGACAGTCACCTGCAATTTGTCTGGGCTCGACACCCACCCAGAAATCTCCAGGTGTGCTGAGTGTTTCCCGCTTGCCCGAGAAAAAGTCATAAATTCTGACTTCTCAAGAAATTATCAGAAGACCTCAAACAAATCTCTTTTTCTGTCTCAATCTTCTTATCTATGAAACCAAGAAAATTGCAATTAATATCATGTTGAATTAAGCCTGAGTGAATAAATGACCATACAGTGAGAGGCTGTACTCAAATCCCCCAGAGGTCACTTCATCCTCAGATCCTTCATTTCAGCCCTCTGAACCAGAAGGAAGAAATCCTAGCCTCATCTTCAAGGATTCCACAACTTGAGACTGAGTACTTCATACTTTCTTTGCAGATATGTGTACACACATGTGCACATATTTTCACAGGAATTATAAGTGACACCATTACTAACAGGGTCACGTATACACACAGGGAACAAGTAAACCATCACAGGCCACCACGCGGTAAAGTGACTTCATTTTTCCAATATTTATGGGAGAGGCTGGCAGAGATAAACTTAAATAATTCATTTGATCAGCTTCCTGGAGGGAATAATTGTTAAAAACATTGGAAATTTTTAACTCAATGGATTTTCTGTTTAATGCCGGAGAAATGTCAGAAACTAGATATTTGCATAACTTCTGGGATTCCCCCTAAATGAAAAGATTTTGTAAAATAATTAGAAATGTAATATATGCAACCTTATCTTGTCTTAAAGCATCAAGTAGATGAACAAAGCCCTAGAACCATAAATATTAATGGAGTAAAACGCTCACAAAACGGTGATGTCTATCAAAAGTGTATTTACAAGGCACAGTGGCAAGGCTACTTCCAGACCATGATTTATGAAGTCATAATGAAGTACATACTTCATAACACAGCTATAAAACCAAGGAGGGAGGCATTACTCTATTTTATGGAAAATAATTTAGATGAACTTCGATTTTCATTTCAAATGCCGTAACTCTTTCTATGACGTGTTAAAAACGCCATATTCCTGCCTCCGTTATTTGTTTAAAAATGCCATCTTCCTGTCTCCAGTAAATCTGCACATCTACGTTTCATTGCTAAGTACCATTGTTTGAAAAATGTCTCTAAGGACCACGTTCCATTGAAAAGTTTGTTCCTGACATTTTCTGTATAGTATTGATAAGGTGCAATGAATACTTGATAATCAGTGTGTTTCCATATGACATCTAGGGAACAACTAACCCAGCTAAAACTTGTGAAATGCTTTCAGTCACTCTATCCTGTGAACTACCTCATCGTCATCATCATCTACTGGGTAAATAGCATGATTGTTTCTCTATTTATCCCTGTCCTTGAAATATTTGTACGTTGGTGGATGTTTCTGCTTCACCTTGATCTTCGATTAACTTTGTCCCGCCGGGCCATTCAGAACACAGCCAGCAGAGAAGGCGTCCTCGGGTGCCAGCGGGGAGAACTCTGGACACGGCACTATATGCTGTTACCAGGAGCCAAGCCAGAAAAATTGGTTACGGTACTTACCTGTCCACTGATTCATCGTTGATAAGAAGCACTTTTCCTGTTGTGATCAGAGAAGCTTTTATGGAGGAAGCAGATAAGGAGCGGTGACCACCGTGCCCAGAGCAGCGGAAACTTATGAGTTCTGAGCAGTAAGATGTGAAGGGCGTGAAGACCCTCCAAGTCTGTCCCAATGGATGTGATTAGTGCTGATGAAAGAGCAAGGCTCTGAGGCCACAAACAGGGTAAAGGGGTGCTTCTTGGATCCAAGCCGAGATCTTGGTTATTTCCAAGTATTTTCTCTCTTGTGCTTCTAAACTATTATGGTTTGCCAACTGCTTTTTCAAAATACTTCAAATCCATGATTATCTCTGTGATCCTGAAAGCAGCTAAGACTGAGTGTTGTGATATGGGCTTCAAGACTCAGTTCTATCTAGCCCCATGCTGGCTTGCTGTGATGTCTTCATTTTTGGAAGCATTCCGGGAAAATGCTCACGTAGTTCTCGGCTTAGCTGCTCTGCAGTTGGATGGCGTGGCTCCTTTTCAGTTCAATTTCCTGTTCTTTTGGCTCTATAGCAGTCTTGCAGATCCGTTGCAGGGGGTCTAAACACTGCTATTGCCTTCCCTGTGGCCCCTTTGGTGGTCACGTGATGAGAATCGCAGAGTTCCAGACACAGTTAGACCAGGAGGTGAAATAACTCAAGGACCTACTTCACACAGATAGCTTGTTTGCATTCTTTGTGTCTGTAAGGCTGTTCAGAGAGGCAAGTATTCCTCTGGGTACTGACTGCATCCTTCATATATCACAATAAATATCCCATTTTTAAATGTAAATGTGTAGTTATTCAAATCTCTCATAATTTAGCCTTGTGAGAGCATTAAATAAATTTAAACAAGTGATACAATTAGTATCAGCAAATTTTAGACAGATTTATATTATATCTGGTTGAATACTAACAAAACTACCTGGATGACATGATTGTAAGCATACAGGGACGTCCCATCGAGGAGGCGAATGATCATTGATTACCCTCTACAGGAGGGGGTCCGTTGTACTTTGAAGCTACTCTCCACGCATCTCTTACTGTAACCCGTATAACTTAGAATATTTGTATCAATGGATAGCCCTTGCTCCATAAAGGGAGGAGTTGTTTCTTGAGGTAGGAAGCTGAGGCGGTGGGGGAACATTTCTAAGTACGTTTTGGGGTTCGACAGATGGAATCGAGGGTGGACACTCTCAACTTTAAACCCGATGCCTTAGGTGCCTGTGTTTTCACTGCCTCTGCTCCAAACTTTCCGCTGGTAGAAGGTATAAGTGGTAAGATTTGGGAGGTAATGTGATATTAGAAACAGGAAGCCTGAAAATATGCTTTTCTAGAAAAACTGTTTACGGGCCAGGCCAGATTCCCATAGGACCACTCCCAGCCAGAAGAACTGAGCAGGACTGGATCAAGTGAGGTCTGTACATGCCTCTTGAATAGGTGATTGAAGAGCTTACAAGTGTGGGCTCTGCCGGGAGAGGCCTTTAAGTGTAGGAATAAAAAGAACATCAGGTTCTTTTCCAAAGGTACAAGACTTCCGAGTTCCTTTGTTTGAATTTCAAAGGCTGATAAGCACTTCTTAGCCAAATCAAAAAAAAGACATTGCCAGTGTAGCAAGGGGATCTTGGGGACACACAGAACCTGGAAAGTAACTGCTGTTTGTGGAGTTGAAGCTCAAGGTCTCTGAGGATGGCCTGGAGGGTGACATAAGGTGACCCCATAGCCTCGGTGACCTATGGTGGGCACCCAAATATGACCTCCATTCAGTGCTGTGTATGCTGGACTTAATTTTAGGGCTGGGTTAAGAAACTGCTGGGGGGTGGACATCTTGCTGGAAGTAAACAAATACTATTTAATCCCTGAGGAATATTCTGGAACAGCGCCTTCCTGGGTAGAGAAGGACTTATCCACAGGATGTGTGAAAATGGTGTTTGCAGCAGAGACCATGTCATGTAAGGCTGAAGAGAAGACTAGTGGGACAAAGGAAGGCTATGAAAGCAGACTGGAAGGGTCTGAAGGGCTCTTTGAAGATTATTCTTGTGAAGTACAGAAGTTGGCAGCTAAATCAAAAAGCTCAGCACAGGGGTTTCCCTGGTGGCGCAGTGGTTGAGAGTCCGCCTGACGATGCAGGGGACACGGGTTCATGCCCCAGTCCGGGAAGATCCCACATGCCGCGGAACAGCTGGGCCCGTGAGCCATGGTCGCTGAGCCTGCGTGTCTGGAGCCTGTGCTCCGCAACGGGAGAGGCCACAACAGTGAGAGGTCCGCGTACCGCAAAAAAAAAAAAAAAAAAAAAAAAGGATATATGTATTATGCTCATTAGGAAGGGTGTATATCACTAGGCAGTTTAAAATATTTACTGTAATAAATACGCTGAATTGATAGTATGTCCTTTAAAGATAGTTTTATTTTTTGTCAACGGTTAGCAACTTGCCACCGTGTATGACTTGATGACCTGTAGACAAAACCTGTCGTGGAATTTCTACATCCTTGTAACAACTATTCACATGGATGCACTTTGAATAAAGCAATGTTCCCTGCTCGATGCTAATGAACAAGAAAGTCCTCCAAGGCACTGTTTCTGTCTGTCAGAGAGGCGTGGGAGGGAGCACGTGCCATACGTGGAGCTCCCAGCCATCTGCTGTCCATCAACTCTACTAAGTAGGTTGCATTATTTCCATTTTGAAATGAAGAAATAGACTCAAAACAGTTTAGTCACTTACCACGGAGGAGAAAGTATCATTCTTTCTCAAGCAAGTTAAGCTCAACTTCTTTTTATGAAAAGAAAAGTAAAAAATAAAAAGCTAAGGGCTCAGGGAACCATTGTCTAAAATGAATCTCCCTCACCAGGTAGTTGTGGTTAATTTCCTGAGTTTCTCTGACCTCCACTTGTTACCTCTCCTGAAACAAAACCCACACAAATCTAAGCGATGGATTTTTTTTTTTGTAGTCAAATGGCTACAGAAGTTTTATTGCTAATAGCCAAAGCCTAGAAACAACCCAAGTGTCCACCAACTGGCCAATGGATAAACAGATTAACCGATGGATTTCTGCACTTCAGTTAATTTGAGGTGAGTGGAATTCTGAAATTACATCCACTTTTTCGTGTAACTAAAGTCAGTTGAGCTCAACTAATACAGAAGGAAACACATGAGGTTGTTAGCCAAGATTTGAGAAATGGAGACCTGATTGAAATAAAGAGGTGTTTATTTGGAGTTTGTTAGGACTGCAGCCGGGGAGACACAGATTCAAGAAGCACTTGAATTGTGTCCCTGACTACAGAATGGGGTTGGCTTATAAAGGAAAAACAGTAAGGTTACAGTTGGTTCCATGAGTTGTTTATGAAGAGTTATAATTGGAGCTGGTAAGAAGTAAGGCTGCTTGTCAAGCAAAGGCTGGTTGGGGTCTGAAATGGTTGCATAGTCACAAGTCACCTTGAGACCATAAGGCTGCAGCTGGCAGGTGCTGTTCTGAATACAGCTGGTGGTGTTCTGGGACCTGGTGCAGTTCAGAGAAAGTTCAAATTCTCAGCGGTGCAAGGATGTGTCTGAGACCAGATCCTTAATGGCCTCCGGACTCCATGTTTGTACGTCTGGTCTGATTGCTCCATTGTAGTTTCAGTTTGTCATTGAAGCCCTCTAGACTTATCTGATGATGACTCAGCAGGCTAGAACACCTTGGCTAAGGAAAGGTATGTCTTGAGGGGAGGTTCTTATATAAAAAGGGGTCAAAACCATATTCAACTCAGCAACATTTCATTAGAAAACCCACAGAAGGAAATAAATAGGATCATTGTTCCAACTCAGAAATAATTGGTAATAGTTAAGTAATATTTACTTGCACTTGAACACAATAAAAAAATCAACTTGAAATGATCCTAGACCTGTTGAAACCATGAATTGAGAAGGGTTCAGATGTGGGTATCGGACTCCTATAACCCTGTCTTTAACAGGAGACATGAAGTAAAGCACAGAACTAATAAGAAAAATATGTTACTCAAAAGCAGAAACCCTAAATTACCTATCTACTCTTGAAATTGAGGTGTAGAAATAGCAACCAAAGGATACTCCATAGATAATAATATTACCCATTTTTAATAGAAATATACCAGGGTATATGAAGTTTTACACACATTGTTTGCGTATGACAATTCGAAGAGGTTAGCGGACATTTTATGTATGGAGTCAAAATGACTCAAAATAGTTAGGAGGCTGGGTGAGTGACACAGCCAGTGTCAGAGTTTCATATACAATGACTGTTACTCTAGATCATACTGGGTGGAGGTTTTGATTTGCATTTCAAACTCCCTCTTCCAAAGGACTTCAAATTGTTTACAAAATGTTTCATCAGCTAATGTTTTCTAAGACTCTTACACTGTGAAGGAATCCCAGTGGGCTGGGTGGGTGGAAACTGTATTCTAGTTTTGTAAGCAGTGAGACTGAAGGACCTAGTTTCGGATTCACAGTAACCACGCTCGGGTACAAAATTTTCTTGTGAAACTTATGCTTCATATATTGTATTGTTTTGATGATTTACATTCACATTTTACTATGTTTACATTATAAAAATAACAATAACTTAAAATAAGAATGAAAATTCACATTTAAAATAAAGTTTAAAAAACTGCTTTAAGGGTGAAATTTCTTAAAATATTTCTAGTTCATCTTAGTTTATCTGTCCCCTGGTTTTGTGTGCTTTGTTTATATTCATTTGTAGCATCAGATGTTAGACTGCATTTAATTTTCATCATGTTGATTTCCATAACTGGTTACACAACTTGATGAAGACAATTTGGAGTAGATATTGCTTCTTCAAAACAACAACAACAACAAAAAAGACATCAAACTAACATAACCTTACTGGGAATGACAGTTCAAATTCATCAGCTGTTTCTGTTTTCTTTTCCTGGCAGAGAGAGAGGGAAGGGGAAGGACCGAGAGGCTCTGCACCCACGTCAGCCAGCGCTGGACAGGGAGTCTATTCCTCCGGGTATGAAAAATCAAGGACATATGTTTTTAATTAGTCACATCCTCGTGTTCTGAGGCTCATTTAAATGCGGTTCTTTTACTTGATGCATTAAATTTCTGCTACTGTTCTTGTTTCTACATGTCCGGAGAAAATAATTTAAATTCTGCGGAGAAAAGTGTCTTCACCGGCGGGCGAGCGTCGTCCTCGCTGGAGGAGGTTTGTTTCCGTCCTCTAACAAAAACAGCACTTTCTGAAACTTATTTGTGGAGGTGACACGTACGTGCTTGTGCACATCCAAGAGGCATGTGTTTTGTCTACATGAGTCCAAGGGAAAAGGGAAACTTCCTGTACCACCATGCTGAGCAATCCGTCTACTTTTACACGGACCGTAAAGCAAAACACACGCTTCCACATTCGCCCCAGGGAACAACATCCTAGGGAGCTTCGTGCGTCCCAGAGAGGCCAGACAACTCCATCCGACGGGGTTTGAGAGACCCACCGGCACCTGCCGCCAGCGCCCCTGGTCAAAGGCCCGAGAGAGGGCGGGTGACGCGCCCCTCTCGCTGCGCGTGCAGGTTCCAGCGCGCAGCCCCCCGCGCCGGCCGCCCGGAGCCGGAGGGACCCCTGCGCACCGCCCCCCGCGCCGCTTCCCCACTGACAGCCCCGCCTCCTGCCCCGCCCCGCGCGCCCGCCCCCCCACGGGCCTTCTCCGCCGGGAGCCGGCCGGCAGCGAGGCTGGGGGCCACCGGAACGCGCGGGCGCGGCGGCGGCGGCGGCTCGCAGTCTAAGGAAACCCTGGGCTTCCCGGACTGAATAGCGCGCCTGTCCGATCTGCACTCCCAGGGACCCCGCTTCAGTCCCGTTTCGCCTCCGGGGAACCAGAGGCGCCGCGCTGGCCGCCCCACCAGCCGGGTCCCGGGAGAGCCCCCCGGCGCGGCGCCCGCCCTTGGCTCGGATCCCCAGGGCCGGCGTGGGGGCCGGCGCTGCGCGCACGACTCCCTCTGCTGTCGGAATCCGGGCCGGAGGGATCCGAGAGCCCGGCGGGAAGGGCGCCTGGCACCCGCTCCGCCCGCCTCGCCCCGCACCCCGCCATTCCTTCCTGAACTCCCCGCAGGTCTCCGGGCGCAGAAGCCTGCGCTCACTGTTTCGGTGCCGGGAGCGGTGGGCCGGGGCACGACCCTCGCCCCCAGCTCCGTTTTCCCTCTTGGCTACGGGTCCGCGTGGACGTGATTTTGACCCGTTTCCTAGCAGGTTCAACGCAGAGTATCTCAGTTCCCCGCCTCACCCCACGCGCGTTGCCGAGGGTGGGTGGCGGAGCCCTCGGGGGCCGCCCGGGGACACCCACCCCGCCCTCCCCGGTGCGGGGACCAGCGGCTGTGCGAGCGGGTGCAGCGGGCGGACGTGAACTGTGCGCCGCGGGAGCGACGGGCCGGCGAGGCCTGGGGGCAGCGAGGAGAAGCCGGGCTGAAGGGCGGAAACCCGGGCCGGGGGCCGGCGGGCGGCGCGTCGTGGCGGCGTTGAAAGGGCGGGGACAGCCGAGCCTTCCCGCTGACTTTTTCGTCCCCGGCTCGATCCTTGAGCTCTCGGCCTCCCCCGCCGCCCTGCAGGGGCCGAGGCTGCAGGCGCTCGCCAGCCTCGCCGCCCGGCGCTCCGGCGACCCGCGTCCGGCCCGATCCCCCGGCGGCTCAGCTGGGACCCCCAGCCAATCCAGCAGCCCTTCGCAACGTAGCGGGGCCTTTTGTTTTTTCTTTCTTTTTCCTTCATTCTCTGTCTTTTCATGTAACAGTAACCTGTCGTTTCTGCTTGGAGGGTCTAAGAAGAATCCACGATCGCTTTGCTGTGTCTAACCTAGGAATTTCAAATGGGACTTCTCAGAATTCACATCTGGTCCCCCTAACTGGCGATCAGGATTGTGGAGTCTTCCAAAATAGCCCTTTCCATCTTACGTAATGAGAGACCCAGAGAAGCTCTGGCTTTTCCACGGTACATAATCTATATTTACTCTCCCCCCCCCCGACACACACACATGCCCGCTCCCTCTCCCTTGCGCGTGTGTGCGCGCGCGTGTGCGTGCGTTTCCTTTCGTTTCTAGCATTAGGAAACTCGTTCGCGGCCACTGAAAAGTCAGGAGCGGCTCAGATCTGATTTCCCACGGATTCCTACCTCCACCGTCAGATACTGTCCGGAAACGGCGCCACCAAAGAAGCATGGGACTGTGATCCTGGAGAGCCAGCGCGCCCCTACCCGGAGAGGAAGCGCCAGAGGAAGGCGAGCCTGGAAGGCGAGCAGCCGTTCGCGTTGGCTGGCGAGGAAAAGTGCGGCGCGGGGCCCGGCCCGGGGTTCGGGCCCCTGACTTCAGCACCGGAGGGGATGGACAGCGTCTCCGGACCCGGCTGCCGCCGCCGCGACCGGACTGCGCCGCCGCGGGCCTCGCCAAGGGCAGCCCGGCTCCCCGCGCCTCGCAGCTAAGAGGCTGCGTCTCCCGGTGCCCCCGCGCCCCCCTCCCAGTCCGTGACCGACGGAAAGGAGCCTTCTTTTCCCTGCTGCGACCCCCGAGCAGGGCTCCGAGGAGCGCTCCTGTTCCACGGATCAAACTCTCCGCAGCAACTTCGAGAATAATTTCCTCGGGGGGCCCGAGGGATAGGAGCCGAAGAGTGAGGCCGAAGTTCTCAGAGCCGCTGAGAAACCATGGGCTCCGCAGTCGGGGTCCGAGTGCTCCAAGGCCCACGCTTCTCCAAATAAACAGGATGCTCGTGAGAGGGCTGCACCTGGTCTGGAAATAGCTTTGTGAGACGAGGTTGCAGACCTACTCAACCTGACGTTAGAGAAACTGGAAGAATTCCAGTTCCTTTACTTGGCTGGTAAGTGATAATACTATTATTTCTGCTTGTTGATAACTCAAACGGTCCCCCCCACACAAGATTTTAACAGAAAGATGAAAAGAGTATTATTTTTTCCTTGTGGATTAGACGATAAGGAATTTGATTTTTACATGGTTGTTCCTGCATAATGATCTTTGGGAAAATCTTGCCTAGTAAAGCAGTTGGATATTTTACTTCTCTGAAGTGCGTTGTGTGATGAGAATATTAAAAATTATATATATATATATATATATATATATAAGCTTCTATCAGTATAGTAAAATCTTAGTTAGGTATTTTTATTGATGAGCTAGTATCTTTCTGAATGTGTGTGTCGTGTTTTCCCCAAAAATAATACAATCTGGCATTTTGTAAGAGTTTTGTTATTTTTTTTTCTTGGCATTTTACTTGTAGTTTAAGCTGATCCTGTCTGTGTTACATAGTATGCAAGCCTCAAAAAGTTACTAGTAGTGATGGGTTAACCATCTCTTCTAATATATTTCATATGATTATAATGTGCCAGACTGTGCACAAGAACAGACACATGCGTACACACACCTGATCCCTCTCTCTACACCAACCCCGAGTATACCTGCACCTGTGGATCTTACCTAAAGAAAAACACACATTTTCATGCAGTGTTGTCTTTCCAGCCTTTTAAAGCTTAAGACTACTTGCTCAAACCAGATCTGCCAGAGGCAGAAAATGAGAACCTTTAGCGTGCCTTCTGAGGAGAGAGGGTTTTCATAGCATTCTGACTTCTTAGTGCTACAAAATACATTTGTCACTGAAATCCCAAAAGTGATGAGGGGGCCAAGAGATTCTTGATGAACCATAAGTTTTAAAGTCTTAATTAAATCTATTTTCTGTTAATTCTTACTTCTGGAGTCTTCCCTGGGAGCTTTAAAACTACAGTCTTTCACAGTGACCTTGATAAGCATTCTGCTTTAATAAAAAGGGTTCACTGGGTAAAGGCATTTGCACAGCTTTATAGCCCATGCCTGACATTTCACTAAGAGCTCGATGGGTTCCGATGGGCACATTCAGTGAGTGGAGAGCTTGCCTTGGCAGGACAGACTTTGACAATCCTTTAAACACACGCGACGCCGTAAGCATAGCCAACCCTGTGGAGAGAGTTGGGCCCTATGAGAAAGCACAGTTCTTCGGGGTTCCTTTTAATTTCTTAGGTCATCTGTAACTGATAGTAAAATACATTTCCACACCTACCCTCTTCTCAATTTCCTCGCTGAGATCCTCTGAGGCAGTTAAAAGGGTCTTGGTTGCTGCGCTGAAGCGCCCCTGTTTTGCGTTGGCTGAGAGCAGCAACTGCACTCTGAGGAAGCATCGTTCTCAACTGTCACTTGCCATTTACCGTGAACCCGCTTGCTTAGCAGAAAGGGAGCAGAGGCATCCACGTCACTGAGCTCCCTGGGGGCTCCGTTGCCCTGTACAGGTCGGAAATGATCATCTCAGGAGGAGGAATGAACTACTGACGTGGGTTCCTCTCCAGGGGACCTACAGTGTGTCCCTGGCACAGCCTGCTTTTGTTTGTTTGCTTGTTTTCCTGATCTGAGATATGTGAACGTGAAATTACCACATGGATTGATCAATCACGTTTTAAGAGAGTTAAAACCTACTGTTAGACTCTTAGTTGGGTTGTCAGTTAATAGCCCAGACAGACTCCCCTGGTGGGCAGAGCATAAGATGGAAGCGGGGAACGTGTTCCAGGAAGCAGGCCTGTGGGTACGTGGCCGCAGTTACCTTCTCTGTGGCAGAGGGGGCAGGCTTTCTCCAAATGTGGCTCAAACAGCACAAAGTCAGAGTTATCCTGGCCTAATTCTTTTGGAGATTTGGTTACAGACATAAATAACTCATTCACCGTTCCAAGCTCAGGCAAGCTGCCTGGAATCTTTTGTCAATCCTTACCTCTGGGGAAATGTCGTTACCTTGAGACAGAACTTTGTAAACCAACTTAATGCCTGTGGAAATTCTAGTCTCTAACTGCCCCTGCCCCCCGCAAAAGGAGTGCGTGGGCTAATGCAACCAAACCTTCTTTTTGCACAGAATCACCTGTCTTTAAAGAGAGATCGATACTTAATTCTAGGACATCCATAGCCCACTAAAACAGCTCTGTTTCCTGATGGTTTTTTGGTCTGTTAGGATGCATGAGGTTCCAGCAGTGCCAGACACAATATTCAACACCCCTTCCCAGAGGAAGGAGTTTTGTTGGGAGGGATCAGTGTTGTTGTGTTGCTTATATTTGAGACACAAAAGAGAAGAGTGAAATAGGATCGCACAATCAGGAGAATGTAAAGTGTATACCGTATAGGACCGGAGGATAATTAGAAATGAGCCCTGGAATCTGTTCAATTCTTTTTCTTCTTTTAACAAGAAATGGTATGTATGAGAGTGGGACAGAGAATGCTGGCTTGAACCTTTAAATTATAAAAATATTATAAAAAATCAGTCAATTTTGTCTAGACCATCTAAATATGAACTGGATAGTCTAATGTAATTATTGACCATCGGATCCTAGTGGATTTGAACGTCCACAGTTTGCCTTTGGAATTGCTTGCATGGGTTTGAACCAAGTTATGTACATAGTTACAAAAAATGTAAAAGTGTGAGGTGATTATTATGGAATTTAAGAAGGCCTTCAAGAATTGACTGTTATTTTCGTACCAATTAAAAGATATAAATTCCAGGCAAGGAACCTGCTTATTCACCCAATTCTATCAGGAAGGCAAAAGCCACTAGCGAAGAAAAGTGTATCTTAAGTCAGAAGTTATTTCTACAGTTGTCTAACTGCCCCTGAAACCCATCTGGTGAGTCATAGACTAGCACTCAAGTGGAGAGAGATCTCTTATTTCATATTTTTGTCCCATTTAGCTTAGCAGAATGAGTTGTACATGGCTTGCATGGTAAGAGACAGCATCCTGCAGTATAAAATGTTATGCATCGTGACGTAGCAGAAGCAGGACTGTTTGACAGTCAGAACATGGGGATTCCTGAAATGCTGGTCATAAGAGCTTGGACAAGTCACCCAACCCGCTACTTTTGGGGATACTTTACCTACCGGTTAAGCCACAGTCCTCTGTATGTGGTTGACAGCTAAGTATTTGTGGGATAACTGAATAGATGCGTACTCCGTGGAATATTGGAAAGTCTCGATACGATGCTTTCAAGTGTGTTTTGGAAACTTAGGTGCAGTATCTTCGAATTACTATAAATAATCTCCAATAGCAATCATTCCTTCCTTCATCAAAAGAGTCCCTTCTGATTACTATATGGTGATATGCCTCTTACATTTAAGAGCTTCAATGTAGGGAATATAATATTTTCTCATTAATTCAGCATCAATTTTCTTATATCTCTCAATGGAAAAATATTTTAATGCAGGGAGGACCTGACTTTAAAATATCTATTATTCAAAATTGATACCATGTTTTATACCAAACTGTGGAGCCTAGGTCAGCATGACCCAAGCTCATTTTAATTACAGCTGACCCTTGAGCAATGCTGAGGTTTGGGGGCACCAACACCCCTTGCAGCTGAAAATCCACATATAACATTTGACACCCCTGAACTGCTAATAGCCGATTCTTGACCAGAATCCTTACTAATTACATAAGCAATCCATCAACATGTTTTGTATGTTATATGTATGTCTATGGATATTTTATGCATTCATGACATACCTACATTTTTCTTAATTTTAAAAAATTTTTCTAGGCTATGCATTTCCACTGTTTGTTTTTTTAAATTGTCGTATATCTCCAAAAAAATTTCCAATATATTTATTGAAAAATCTGGGTATAAATGTACCCGTTTAACTCAGACCTATGTTGTTCAAGGGTCAACTGTACTTTCATTTTGATTTTAAATGAATCATCCACTGCATTTTTGTCATAATTTTGGGGTATGTAAAGGAGAAATAATATTTATCATTAGTTATACCAATAAGGATACTCAAAGGATTAAGTGGACTTTAAAAACTCAATATCTGAAAATACATCCAGAAAGCATTTTGATTTGCTTCAGTGGCTAGTGAAGATGGAGTGAAGTGTGGACAGCGTGGGGCTGGTCTGTGTAGGTACCCTGGAAATTCTGTAAGGATGTGGTCTTGATTTAGTCCAGAGCTGAGATTCTGTTCATAGGTGTCCTCAAGAAATCTCCAGTTAAGCAATATCTCATGGCTTATTTTCTTTCATCAGTTGGAGTTTTAAAAGTAGCTATGATTTTTTAAATGTAACCTTTAAACATTTTCATCTGTATAGATTTCTAGACTATCACTGAAAATATACCAATAGTAAGTTTGAGAAATCTAAATTATTATTTGGTGTTACAGTCAGTTTCCATATAGTTTTGCGGTTAAACTATTTGACTGAACCAGAAATGGAAAATTTTATAATCACAAACAGTGCTTTGTTTGTGATACAATTATGATTTTTTTTTGGTTTGATTTGTTATCACTTACCAAAAAAGAAAAAGTAAAGAAACAACAGAGAAAGAAGAATGGGAAAAAAGCAGAAAGTGAAAGGTCATTAAAATAATGTCATGTGATCAAGAACTTTATCTTTCAATCATTATTGTGAAGCTAGTTCAGCACATTCTACACATGAAGTGTCAGAAGATTGTTTTAGATTTTCATGAATTTGGTCTTCAAATTATCAGTGAACTGAAATAAGTTTTCTTTTTTTAAATAAAACAATCATTAAATCAGTACATTAGAAAAGTGGCTAATTCTTTATCACATATAATGTACATACTCACATACATTTTTAAAATTTAAATTTGTGAAGTAGTTATAGCTATATTTATATTTAGCAAATATATTGCCATTCACTCAAAATGTCAAAGAGCTGCAGATTTAATTTTATAAAAGATACCTGATAAATTCACAAAGTAAATTAACATAAAACATGAGTCTTTTAGAAATGGTACCAGAATTTTAACAGTAATACGTTACTCGTACAAAACTATTTAAAAGAATAATGCATCCTCTTTGAATCTGCTCAAGGGGCTTCATGGAAAGACATAGGTAAGTATCTGAGATTAAGAAATTTAAGGGGCTTCCCTGGTGATGCAGTGGTTGAGAGTCCGCCTGCTGATGCAGGGGACACGGGTTTGTACCCCGGTCCAGGAAGATCCCACATGCCATGGAGCAGCTGGGCCCGTGAGCCACAACTACTGAGCCTGTGCGTCCAGAGCCTGTGCTCCACAACAGGAGAGGCCACAACAGAGAGAGGCCCGCATACCGCAAAAAAAAAAAAAAAAAAAAAAAAGGGGAGAATGAATAATGACTTGGCAAAAAACTTCATCTTAGTATCATTTAGAAGTTTACAAGAAAATAAATCTCAAAAATGAGGAGTGGCTGAGAAGAAATGAATACTCCGTTTCTTTGGTCAAAAATATTGTGGGAAAAAAGAGTACATAGAATAAGTAGGAATGAAGCCAGATCAACAATATTCCATGATGTGTTTATTCCACCACCTCTTCCCCAACTCTCTGTCGTCTGATACCTGCAACAGCAACTGTAACTCAGACGGAAACCTTGACAAACTGTAAGACCAAGAGAGAAATAGATAATCAGCTGTTGACTATGGTCGGTTAAATGCAAAGTTCCCTCCCTCCAATACAAATTTTGGTGCAGTTTTCAGAAAAAGGGGGGGTTATATTATAGGGTAGAAAGAAGAGCAACTGTCTGCTACAATGGCACTGAAGAATCTACCAATGATTTCTAGGTCATTTTCTGTACCTGCTATGGATGGAATGCTCAGCAAAGGTGGGCTCATGGGCTATTGTCTCTCTAAAAGCTTGTTTTTAAAGAACGTTTTAAGATGAAATGTTCATAATGTGGCCTTCGGTGTAATTAATGCACCCCAGCTTTGTGGGTGTCTTTTCACTTTATTACTCAGAAATGAGTTATATCCAAAGGACACAAACAGAGTCATAGACCAATGTGCATACTAGTACTTCTGACTGGATAGCTTTTTTTTTTCTGTATTTGTTTTTATTTTCAGCAGTTTTATATAATATTTCCTCACTTACCATGTGGTAAGCCTGCACCAATTTAGCTGGACTATTTATCTTTTGTTTCTCTGGTCTGGTTTTAATCTTGAAGAAGTAAAACTCCTAAGAGCAGATTAATCCAATTTTCTGGATACTTCACCACTGATTGCAGGTCATATGACCAAGCAGTGATATGGTAGCGTACATTTAGAGCTAAGGGAAGTAAGATTAGGGTGTTCATCTAATTCATTACATTCATAAACAAATAGGCTGTTCATTTTTCTCTCCAAGCCCATTGTTTTTCTCTACTTATAAATCCTTTTAAGTGATCAACGAAAAATAAAATTTGCCAGTTATCCATCATCGGTGCATTTTTATTTTTCATTTTGTGTTTTCTTTCCATGGCAGTAAATTTCTGGAAACTCCTGAAGTTAGAGTATTTCATTGTTGCGTGAAGTCTTCCTGGGCCATATAAGCATGTTCCAGGGGCCCCAGCCTTCTCTAGTTCCCCTTCTCAGTAACATCCCCCCACTTTGTGTGGCATTAGTAGTTTTGTGAAAGTTCCTCTCTCTTGGGCATCTCACATGTGATTTTCACATCAGGACTGAGAGGCAAACATTATCATTTCTGTTTTGCAAATGAGACAGTTGAAGTCCGGGAAAGTTAAATGATTCTCCGTACATTGAGTCAAAATTAAGATTTGTGTCAACATTTCATATTTTCCATACTTCATAATAAAGGTGGTTTGGGAAGAAGAAATACCTTTTGTCCCACTAATTACATGCTTCACTTGCTTCAAATTATGATAAAAACAAACAAAGTAAGCAATTATATTTTACTAACTTTTACTTTTACTGACTAAGGAACTGGAGAGGTTTAGATTCTCATGGATTTGGAAGGGCTCGCATATTATCTTGACCTTAATCTTATACAAATAGGGAGGTTTTCGGACAGCGTAATCACGTGTTGAATGTCATATTTTAGAGGAATTGTCCTTCAGGAAGGACCAGGGTTGATTCTACTGCAGTGATTCAGGTTTGAGGTGATGAGAACATGACCTGATAGGGCAGAGGTTAGCAATGAGCCAGTTGAGCCTGGATGGTAGGGCGATGGGTGATGGACTAACAGACAAGGGAAGAATCAGGACGAGATCATGTGCTTGATACCTGCCAGGTGCTTGGTAAACACAAATGCGTGTAGATGTAAAATGAGCTTCTTTGGAAAGAAAGGTGTCACACCTGACTTGGGACATGTCCAGTGGTGAAAGGGTGTAACGACCAAAGAGCAGGGGAAGGAACCATTGGTTTCAGAAAGAGGTACAACCTGACATATCCAGCTCAGAGCTATCAAAATGGAGATTGTTGCTGAAGCTGTGAAAATACATTAACTGTTTGAGAGAATGAAGGAAAAAATCAATAGTTTATGAACATTTGGGGAAGGAGAAATAATAAGAGAGAAGGTTATGTAAGTGCACTTAGAAAAGTGTAAGGGAAAACAGAGTTTCAAGAAAAAAAAATAGATTGTTAATAGTGTTGACACTGCCGGGAGTGAAAAGGAATAAAGATTCAAGTGCATTTGGGTTTGTCCACATGTAGATCATTGGCTATCCTGGAGAGAACAGTTTCTGAAAAATGGTCATATTCCAAGCAGTATACGCATACAACTTACATACTATCCTACCCACTAACTCGCAGGTATCCTGCATTGTTTAGGGATACCCTCACCAATATTGATTTATCAGTCATGCTTATGAATAAATGAAATTGTTTTGAGAAATAAGCAACTTTATTACACAGAATTCAATGGGTTTTTTTCAACAAAAATGTAATTTCTTTAAATCGCATTGGAACTTTATTTCTCTGAAGTTTTCCCTTTTTGGGGGGGGGTTGTGTAAAAGCAGTATAATCATAAAATAATCAGTTAAATGGAGTCTGAAATCATTTACATCATTTTTACAAGCATATAAATCCCCGAGTAGGCTATTTTCTCCTGAGCAGAATTAACAGAACTCCAGATGAAATGCAGTCTCTTCCTTCCATGTGTGTCTCCAGAATATTTGCATACGAGCTGCTCTTCAGTGTGCTTGGCTTTGCCAAATCACTGAGCTTTTTCAGGTTTATCAAGGATGCACATTAAGAGATTGAATCCTAGCAGCGGGATGGTACTCCAATGGATAAAAGTCCTGGGCATCCATCTGAGGCTATGTTATAACTATTCTTAATGAACATAGAAGTTGACCACTTGGATTAAAGCGGAAATGTGGCCAAAGAAAAAGGGTTTGGCATCTGATGAATTACTTAGCATCTCTTTTCCTAAAGAATAAAAGCTCTCTGGCTTCTAACAAAGAGTTTGTGAGCTGTATGGCAGTATTTTGAACAAGGAGATCATTTATAAAAGCAGTCTTTATATTTAGGAAATAATTATGGATGCAGCTGCAGGTTTTAAAGACTTTTAATAAAGAATGTTATAAAGTGAATTAGCAATAAATGTTTAGCAGATGATACTGAATCAAGACATTATAGAACATCATTAGATCTGTATATTGGATTGTTAAAGCATTATATGTGTTTATGTAATACCAGTGGTTTTGTCATTTTCTAGGATATTTTGAAGGAAAGTTCAAGGTGGGTTGAATTTTAATGAATGGGATGAGTACATCAACTAGCTCTGTTAAACTAGTAAACATTTTAGTTATATAACTGATAAAGTGAAGAATCTGAAAGCTTCTTAAATTTCTACAATATATGGAATTATAGAACACTATTCATGTTAAAGATACAGTATTTCAATCATTTAAAATTTTTGAGTCTTTCATAAAGAAAGTTGAATGGACTTTGGAGGAAAAAAATACTTTGTTAGAAGTCATCGGTGCTCAATACTTGCTTCGCTGGCATTGCCAAAATCTAAATTTCAGTGTCAAGTGGTCAGAATATGGATGAGTAGATGCACATACAGCTCATAACTTAGCAGTTTCTGTTTGTCCAAGTATTTTTGGGACACCTCAGCATGCAGGATAATACAGTATAGATTCCTTTTGAAGATGAGGCTTGGTCTCTGGCCTCAAGAAGGCCAGAGCCTAATGAGGCAAAGCAAGGGTACCTAGAGTCGTGAAGTCATTGCAAGGTAGAGCCAGAAATGTGCTCACGGATGATGGGGTTAGGAAGCTGACCCTCAGAACATTGCTGAACTTTGGGGAAAAGTTCAAATTTAGTTCGTGGCTTAGTTGAAATAGAACCATAAATTATGGTTTAATCAATGACGATGCTCCAAGGATGGTAAAGGAAAATTGAATACTGTTCATGATTCCTTACGAACTCATAGTTCAGAGTAAATGAGCAACCTGGGATGCGAGAAGCTAGAAAAGTTGCAAGTTGTAAGTCTTCCAAAGTCTCAAGCAAGTGAAATTGAATGTCCATCAGAGATGCTGCTAGGGATAGCAATGCTATATTTGGATAATCACTTCTTATCATAAGATCCAACAACTGTTCTCCTTAGTATTACCCAAATGAATTGAAAACGTATGTCTACAAAAAACACAGTGCACAGATGTTTGCAGTAGCCTTATTCATAATTGCAAAAACATGAAAGCTACCATGCTGTCTTTCAGCAGGTGAATGGATAAATAAGCCTTGGTACATACAGACAATGGAATATTATTCAGCACTAAAAAGAAATGAGCTATCAACTTATGAAAAGACCTGGTTTCTCTGAGTTTCTAGTACTTTGTCTACAACACAGTAAGTGCTCAAAAATATTTGTTGAGCGAGTAGAGTATTTACCTTTTAAAGGAAGATTATTATTACATATAATTTTTGCTCTGCTGTTTAATTTCAATACAATCCCATTCACTTTTTTTCTAACCTTTTATTTTGAAAAGTTCAATCTTACAAAAAGGTTGAAAGACTAATATTTATTGAATAATACAATAAAACCTATAGACCCTTCACCTAGACTTACTATTTATTAATATCACTTTCATTGTTTATGTTCAGTGTTGTATTAAGTTACATATTGTTTTTAATCTATCTCAGACTAGTTATTATTGCTGTTTTTTTAAGCGGTCAGCACTTCTTTAGATTTACTGACAATTTCTTTGCTCACTATTGCTTTTTTAAAAATAAATTGAAATATAATTCCCATAATGTAAGATTTACCTTTATAAAGTATATACTTTAGTTGTTTTCAGCATATTCACAAGGTCCTGCAACCATCACCGCTATCTGATATCAGAATATTTTCATCACCAAAAAGAAACTCTTTATCCATTAGCAGTTATTATCCATTCTTCTCACCTCTGGGCCCTGGGCAAACTCTCCTCTACTTTCTGTCTCTATAGGTTTCCCTATTCTGGACATTTCATATAAATGGAATCATAAAATATGTGATCTTTTGTGACTGGCTTTTTTTACTTAGCATAATGTTGTCAGAGTTCATCCATTATTGTAGCATGATGGACATTTCGGTGTTTCTGTTTTTCTGACTATTATGAATAGCCATTCATGTTAACATTCATGTACAAGTTTTTATATGAACACATATTTTCCGTTTTCTTGGGAATATGCCAGGAGTAGAATGCCTGGGTCATATGGGTTAACATTATGATGAACACTTTGAGAAACTGAAAAACTGTTTTCCAAAGCAGCCACACCATTTTATGTTCCCACCAGCAATGCAGGTTTCAATTTTTTCACATCCCCACCAACATTTGTTACTGCCTGTCGTTTTGATTATAGCCACCCTGGTGGGTGTGAAGTGTCATCTCCTGACTTTGATTTTCATTTAGTGATGTTGAGCATCTTTTCATGTGATTTTTTGCTATCTCTATGTCTTCTTTGGAGAAATGCCTATGCAAATCTTTTGCCCGTTTTTCACTGGGATGTTTTACTTTTTGTTAATGATGTATAAAACTTCTTTATATATTCTGGGTACTGGAACCTTATCAGCTAGTATATGATTTGAAAATGTCTTCTCCCATTATATAGGTTTTTTTTTTCACTTTGTTGATAATATCCTTTAAAGCACAAAAGATTTTAAGGAAGTTCAGTTTATCTATTTTATGTTTTGTTTTCTTGCCTGTGATTTTGGTGCCATAAATAATCCTCTGCCTAATTCAAGATAACAAAATTTCCATCTTTGTTTACTTCCAAAGGTTTTAAAGTTTCAGTTCTTACATTTAGGTATTTGATCCATTCTGAGTAAACTTTTTGTGTATGCTGTGTTGTAGGGGCCAGCTTCAGTTTTTTCTCATGTGGATATCTAGTTGTCTAGCACCATTTATTGAAGAGACTATTACTTTTTTCATTGAATCTTGATTTCAAGACTCAACTGGCCACAGATATAAGGGTTTTTTTTTTTTTTTTACTCTCAGTTTTATCCATTGGTTTAGATGTTTGCTGTCACCCCAGGACCACACAGGCTTATCACTGTGCTTTTGTACTGTTTGAAATAGGCAAGTGGACCCCCACCCACTTTTATTCTATCTTGCTTGATGCTGTTCATTTATGTGATGCATATTTATTTGTAACTTCCTAAACTCAGTTTTAAAGGGATACCAGTACATATTATATGGATCTGCTTAGCTAAGAATTTACTTGGGAAAGGGAAAAGGCATAAAAATGAAAGAATAAATACATATAAAATAATTTATATTATTTTAATAATTTATATTTTTCTGTGATTCAGTAAGTTCATAACAGAAATCAAATATGTTTAGACAGAGAAGTGAGAGGTTCACTTCAAGGGACCAGTGTGTGCTGGTAACTCTTTTATCTAGTTAGTGGTCCCAGGCTTCTACCCATAACCTTGACCTACGTCTGACTTAGTTATCCTCCATTTCTTGTCATGGATGCCTTACTTCAACTTGGATAACTTTCCTGGTTATGTACACCTTTGCTTGCAACAAATACCTTTCCTGGTTGTATATACCCTTCCTCTATCTTTCTCTAGGTATCATAAAGTATATAATGTGCATGCATATAATATACATGTATATATAATATACACAATATGTTCTTTATTATATTGCCAGGTAGACCTTCTTTGAGGGAAAACGTGATAGAATGGTATTTGCAAATAAGGCAATTCATGAAGGTTTGAGTCACATTCCAGTTGAATATTAAATGATGAATTCAAGGAGGAAATACTGTGACTTAGAAAAGAAAATAAATATTAATGTGAGGGTGGGAGAGATGTCAGGGGAAGGGGTGACTGGACCCCTCACTGGAAGGTGCACCCATGAAGGGTATGTGTCTAACGATAGTGTTTGTTCTGGTGACATGAGTGCAAACACAAAAATACTCACCGTTGCCATGATTATGTCTGTAGTTCAGACATTTCACCCAAATATGGTACAAAGATAGGAGCGATACATTTATGTATGCATGGGAAATATCTTATTTGAACAGGTAAATAATTTGATTTAAAGCCTGATTTTGTAGGGAAATATGGGTTTCAGCATGATGCCCTAATCAGCCAAATAATTCAGACAGGCTTCTGCAGGTGGGCTCCAAGGGGACCTCTGATAGGGCTAGACAGCAAGCCTCCAGACAATGCAGGAATGAGGGAATTGCTTCTCTTTGAACTTTTGGAGAAAGTCTTAAATATGTTTGTAAAAGTTACTGTTATTTACCTCTGTGAGAAAGCATGAGAAATCAGTGCCAACCCACATGTAGCACCAGTCCATCCAGTGCTGTAAAGCTTAAGGGAAATAAAAATTAGTCTAGATTCGTGATTAATAAAACCGCCCAAGCAGTTCTCAGGCTGTTGAAAGTAAAGTAGACCCTATTCCAGGCTTGCTAAGTCCTAATCCCATCTCTGAAATGAAAGAGTGTGTGTGTGTGTGTGTGTGTGCCTGTGTGCATGTGTGCGTGCACATACATGTATGTGTATGCATGTATGTGTAGCGTGTATGTGTGTGTGTGTGTGTAAGACAGAGCTCCTGGATGTTCGAATGTCGTCTTCTGAGATGAAATGTCTGCAGAGCATCCTAATGAAACGAGGAACTAGAAGCATTTCCTCAGGGACCCCCATATCATTTCCCTTATTAAGAGGCCTCAAAGCCATAATTCATTTTCTGGTGTAAAGCACAGGCAGGGGCTTAGGAAGATTTTCCAGGTGGGGATGCTGGGTCACAGGTGAAGCAGGTCCCTGTGAGAAGGGAGAGCTCAGACAAGAAAGGAGGGTCACAGCAGAGGAGACGGCTCTGTCCAAAGACATGCTGGTCCCGCCTTCCCTGTCCAGTGGGGAAGATGCCAGGGCATTGAACCAAGGGCTGCAGCACCTGGGCTTGAATGTCCATTGGCTGTGGCCTTTCTGAAGTGCACCTGTCACAGTTCTTTGTTGCTCACCTGCAGCTCTGGCCCAGTGGATGTGAGCTAGCATTCCCACACCTTTGCCAATGCAAAACCCAAGGCTGCAATGTACCAGGGAGCCTGGCAGATCCTTCATTTGTGGTCTTTAAAGTTTTTGTTCTCATCTCAATCCTCCAT
Organism: Mesoplodon densirostris; assembly: GCF_025265405.1. Classification (NCBI taxonomy): domain Eukaryota; kingdom Metazoa; phylum Chordata; class Mammalia; order Artiodactyla; family Ziphiidae; genus Mesoplodon; species Mesoplodon densirostris. The sequence continues at coordinate 2,018,328 of NC_082673.1, forward strand.
TCATTTTTCCTACTGGACTATGAGATATGGTTGCACCTTTTCGGTTTTTTAAATGCCCTGCTACAGTTTCTCTGATTTTTCAGTGGATATGGATGGCAATGAACTTTGGCATTCACAGTTTAAAGGAACTAACTGATAACATAAAAAGGAACCCAATAAAAACCAATTAAAGTCAAAATTTAAAAAGTCTCTGAACACTGAATAGAATCCTAATTGGACTGGATCATATGAACTCAGTTGGCAATGACTGAGTTTCTGAAATGCAAGGATCTTGAGCTCATAGCAAACTAATGGATATAATTTAAAGGCTTCATGAATGGGTAAGGGCCATTAGCAGGGTTGGCCAACATTAGGTCAACCAAATTGATACCTATTTAAAATAAATTTAAAAATTGATTTAGATAAAAGGAAGATTTTCTTTAATTTTTATATGTGGCTTTTCCAATTATTTGCCTTGAAAAATTCAGGTTACTGGAAGTATCAAATCTACTTTGGCTGTTTATTAGTATGAAATTGATTTTATCGTGAACTTAATATTCTTCTAAGAATTATTATGCAACTTGCAGGTTTAGAGAATTGTAGAAGTATCATTCATTTAGTAATTTATTTATTTATTTATTTATTTATTTATTTTTTTGCGGTATGCGGGCCTCTCACTGCTGTGGCCTCCCCCGTTGCGGAGCATAGGCTCCGGACGCACAGGCTCCGGACGCGCAGGCTCCGGACGCGCAGGCTCCGGACGCGCAGGCTCAGCGGCCATGGCTCACGGGCCCAGCCGCTCTGCGGCATATGGGATCCTCCCAGACCGGGGCACGAACCCGTATCCCCTGCATCGGCAGGCGGACTCTCAACCACTTGCGCCACCAGGGAGGCCCATTTAGTAATTTAAATATAAACTGCCAATTGGTTTAAGTAAAATTTTCAGTATCTTGATTGTGGTGACAGTTTTAAACTGTGTGCACTAAATGTATGCAGTTTGTTTTATGTCAGTCATCCTCACTAAGGCTGTTAAAACTTAATTTTATCTGTTTCTTTGTATTTTTGAAAGGTGGCTCTTAAAAAATTTAAGATGATCTACGTGGCTCACATCACATTCCTGTGGGCGAGTGGTCGAGGGCTTCTGTTTTTCAGGAAATGTGGGAACGGGAGATGTGTTACACATCACCCCTGGGGTTCAGGGAGCTACGTCCACAAGGTGGAAAGTGTAGGACAAAGGGCCACCCTTTTTCAACAAATAGAAGAAAAAGTATAGGTAAAAGCGTTTATGCAGAATAGCAGCCAGATGCAAGGTTGACTTTGTCAGACCTTCATTTCCCATTTCTCTAGAGTTGTTCAGCCCTTTGACTGCACTGTGTTCTCTCTCCTCCCTTCTTGTACTACCTTCCCCTCAACTTTTGGGATCCTTGGTTTGTGAGACGTTACTCCTTCTGGATCCACAAACTGGGAATTCTGGCACGGCCTGACTGTCACTCTACCTCCTTTTTCATATCCTGTCAGTAATCAGTCTTAAACTCTGCATGTATTTATCTTTGAATCTGCTTCTCCCCTCCGAGGGTGTACGAGCAGTCTCCTAATTGGTCCCGTGACTCCTTCCAAATCCACACCACTCTCAGGTTCATTTTCGAAACCAGAAATCCCAGTCTTGCCACACCCTTGCCTACTAACTTCACTGGCTGCACACAACTGACAGGGTGACTCCTCGGCCTAATTTGCAAAGCTGTTCACAAGCTGTGCCCACCTGTCTCTGTGATCTCATGTGTGCTCATTCCCCAGGATATGATTCAAAACAGCAGGATCAGCACAGCGTGTGCTCACCACTTTGCAGGCCACTGCTAATTTAATCTGTGTAGGAATCCTAGAAGGTAGACAACAGTTGTCACCTCCATTTTATAGACGAAGAAACAGGATGCGTGTTTATTAGATTGGATACTCAGGATGGAAACCATGGCTCCATAGTCAGGGTTCAAATGAAAGGCTGCACTGCCCTGCCAGGGCCTGACATGTAGGGTGGTTCCTCCCTCTCTCCTCCAGCCCACCCTCACCTTTCTCCCTTTCTTCAATTATTTTCTTGGACTTCCGGATAGGAGTCTAATTAATTATACTGCTTACTATCAGTCAGTGACTCAGCAGGAAACTTTGATCACTGACAGTACGTAATTAGAAGGGAGATTAATAAATGGGTTATTTACAAAGTGTGGGCAAAATATGGGGAAACAGGATATGGGAGCACAGACCATCCTACTGGAGGAGCCTCAAAGGGCAAAGGACGGAGGCTGGCAGCCCTCACCTGATCCCAGAGAAGGCGACGGTATGGAAGAGCTGCGTGCCAGGACCTGTGTTCTCCTTAAATGGCACTTTGCCACCCCAAGGACTTGACAGGCAGGGGGCTGGAGAACAACACCCCAGCCCTCTTCCCCAGCCTTCCTGTTTCCTGCTGGGGCCTCTCACCCAAGGCTTGATCCAAGCAGAAGCCAGAGGAAGAAAGATATAGTCTGCCAGGTCAGTCTCCTGTGTCCAGAGGTGAGTGAGGAATGCAGATGAAAGAGGTTTTATTCACGGAAATATCCTTATAAAATAGATGGCGTTTTGTGTGTGTTTTAAATTTATACAAATTGTATTGTGCTATAACCTTGTTCTGTTTATCACTTTTTTCCTCCGGTGGTTTTGAAGATATCACTCTTTTGCTTATGTTCCTATAGTTCAATACTCCTAAGTAAGTGCTGTATAGTATTCCTACTAGTGAACTACAACGTTATACCTACCTGTCTCCTCGAGATGGACTCCAGATTGCTTCCAATGACCAGATACATGGGTAGTAGTGGAACACAGCCCTTGCATATGTCTCCTGTTGACTTATGGGCTTTCTGGGTCAGAAGGTTTTCACATTTTTAATTTCGTTAAGTACTGTAGGACTATTTTTGTTTGAATATTTACTCTCCATTAGTAAATATTCTAATGGAGTATTATTAGAATACAAATAATACTACTAATAAAATGCTTTTTATTTTTTACTAGAAATAATTTTGCTATTATGTTGGGTGAAAATTAATAAGTTGGTGTTTGAATTTGTATTTCTATTATTACTAGTAAATTCTAGAATCTCTTCAATTTTTTTTGACCATTAGGATCCCATCTGTAAACTGTCTGTTTATAGTCAGATGCCAATAAATGGTTTATTTGAATGAAAATTACCATAATGTGGTCTTTTCACAGCGTTTTAAAAACCCCTTGCCATTGACCACTTAGTAGAAACACAATAAATTCTCATTTAATAAAAAGCAATGGACCACACTTAATTTTTTGTACATGTAATTTCTGCCATGTGTCTTTTGAAATGACTCAGTAACTATAGGTAACAAGTCACGAAATGATTCTTTTAAGCTGTCAGTCAATAGACTTTTAAAATAGCCAGACTGACAATTTGTTCTCTAGCTGTTTCCTATGTTCCATCCACCCCCAATTCTCCTACTCTCCCAAAGAGCACTGGGTTCCAGAAGAAATTCTAAACATAGGGCTTGTTTGAGAAGACAGCAGCTACTGTACTGAGAAGGTCTGGGGTCCAGAAGGCTGAGAGCATCTCCTCTCTGCCTTTTATAAGAAAAAGAGCAACAACTATACATATATATATATATTGAGGCTCTTTAAATGCCCAGTATAATTGTGCTGGTGACAGAGGACACAGAATAGTTGTGGTCCTGCCCTCAGGGAACTTATGATCTGGTGGGGGAGAGAAATATTGGACATAAGATTATGCAAATGAAGATACCATATAAACATGCTGCATGAGGACCATGCAGGAGAGATTCAGGCTGCCACCTGGTGAGCATCCTGATCTGAGGTGTCTGGAGTGACCATCCTGAGGAAATGACCTTTGAACTGATACTCTAAATTTAATGAACTTAAATTGGTAAAAGCAAGGGACCTTTGAGGGACCAATGTTTAATGCACTGTTGGGACCACTCTGGATGTTTAGAGACTAGAACATTAACTAGACAGAATTCAGAATAAAATGCCCCTTTGCAGGTGTATCTGAGTGGACAACCATCTTTTCAAGATAAACTCTTCACCCCATGTTGCTCTGCATTCCAGCCATCAGAAAGAAAGGTAACTCACTCTCAGGTAGCTTCACACGATATATATATATATATATATATATATATATATATATATATATATATTTGCGGTACGCGGGCCTCTCACTGTTGTGGCCTCTCCTGTGGTGGAGCACAAGCTCCAGACATGCAGGCTCAGCGGCCATAGCTCACGGGCGCAGCCGCTCCATGGCATGTGGGATCTTCCCGGACCGGGGCACGAACCCGTGTCCCCTGCATCGGCAGGTGGACTCCCAACCACTGCGCCACCAGGGAAGCCCTAGGTATCTTTTGTATTCTTGTTTCTTAAAGGTTCTTAATCCACATATGTTATGAGTGAACACTTTCAGGCAGAGTGTTTAGCATCCTTCTTTCACTGCCTTCCAGATCATGCATTTCAATGTATATTCAGTTATCTAGTAAATCTGTTGTATGTAATGATTGGACAAATTGCCTTTTCTCTTTTAGCTAGTTAAAATACTTTTTAACTGCAGATGACCTCAGTAGAGTGTATTCAGCAGTGAAGTTCTTTCAGCAGCGCCCTCATCCTCTGCTGGACCACGGCTGGCTCAGTGGCTGGCTGGGTTAATGCCCAGCTGATGAAGGGAGGGGAGGCTCCCACCTGCAGGGGCCCGACTGTTTCAGCCACTTTTGCACGTTCAAGTGCCCAGGCAGGAGGTAAAGCGTTTACAGTTACAGATCAACTGGCACAGACCCACGGCCATTTGTCATCACTGACTTATCTTTCATGGGAGATGGATTAACGTGATGTACTTTTACCATGTACTCAGTATTCCTCTGATTGTGGTGGATTTTCTGCTTTAAGATGTCATTAGTGCCCACTGGCACCATTCTCTGCTGTAAAAGACCAAGACGAAGCCTCGAGGCCTTGCACGAACACAGTGGCCCCCAAATGCTCAGTAGGTCTCCACACCTGCATCTTGGTTTCACCGTGGAGATAAACGCCATTTACAGGCTTTTCCCAGGCTGGCCTCCTGGAAGGCCAGCAGGGCTCTGAGAGGTCCTTGGCCAGATTCCTAAGTCCTCAGCAGAATACTTCTAGGACCCATATATGTCATCCCATTTTCAATACCAGTTTTCTTCTGCTTTCTTTTGATTGACGTCTGTCTCTTTTTGGTGCCACCTTTTCCTTCTATCCAGCTGGATAGATTTTCTCATCAAAGGAATCTCCTGCAGTGTTACATGGATCAGTTGCTATTTATTCCACAAAGAACATACAGACTTAAGATTCTTATCTGGTTTATTTTACATTTTGCAGGCAGACATTTTACTTATTCTTACGTGGACAGTTTTAAAAACATGGCTTTGGAGTTTGAATGAAATGCAATGTACAACTAGTGAGTTGAAGAACCCCACTGGGCCAGTTTGCGCAATTGAGACAAAACCTAAAACAAGCAACCCAAACTGTGTCCAGTGATTGAATCGTCTATATTGCAGGAGCTGCTCTTTCAAAATAACTGTGTATCTCCCACTTTGCTTTGCTACCTTGTAAGTAGGGTCCCAGCATAGCTCAGCAACCTGTATGAAAACAAATGTAGAGTGAAGGCTGGCGTGAAGTGTGATGGTCCATGTACAGCCCTGGGCAGTGGGCAGCACAGGTTGGCTCCGATGAGATCATTATGCAAGTTTATCTTCAGACACATACATGAAAGTGGGACCTCAGGAAATAAAGTAAATAAAAGCCTAACTTTTTAAAGGCAGCCCCTTCCAAAGCTTTAAAAAAACACAGAGCCATCAGCTTCACATCCCAGGAGACCACCCCCCCGAGTCGAGACAGCGCTTCTGCAGCCCGGAGTGCCAAGAGCACTGTCCCCTCTGCTGCACCTGAGCTGGAACACGGAGGCAGAGAGCAAGGGAGGAGAGAAAAAGGGAAGAAATGTCCTTTCCATTTTATTATTTTTAATATTTATTATTATTATTATGGTAATAATAATTAATTAATTACTTAATTAATTGTCAATGAGAAATAGGAAATCGTTAACCTGGAACCCCTGATTCTTGCTGCCGGAAGGTTAAGGTTGTAGAGGATATGTGATACCACACATTCCTGGCATCACAGCAGTCAGACTTCTGGTTTGTTTTACTGTGGAGATATTAGCACACTATATTTTTATAGCAGCTTTATTGAGATATAATTCACATACCCTAGTGTACACCTAAAGTTTGCAATTTGTTGAATTTAGATTATATACAGGGTGGTACAACCATCACCATCATCTGATCTTAGAACATTTCCTCACCCCACACAGAAACCTGGTATCCTTCCCCCAACTCCCAGCCCTAAGCAACTGCTAATCCAAATACTTCCTGTCTCTACAGATTTGCTCATTCTTGGCATTTCACAAAAGTAGAATCATACAATATGTGCTTTTTTTTTTTGCACCTGGCATTTTCACTTAGTATAAAATTTTCAAATCTCATCCATGTTGTAGCATGTATCAGTAATTCATTCCTCTTTTTTTTTTTTTTTTTTTGGTGGTACGCAGGCCTCTCATTGTTGTGGCCTCTCCCGTTGCTGAGCACAGGCTCCGGACATGCAGGCTCAGTGGCCATGGCTCACGGGCCCAGCCGCTCCACGGCATGTGGGATCTTCCCGGACCGGGGCACGAACCCACGTCCCCTGCATCAGCAGGCAGACTCTCAACCACTGCACCACCAGGAAAGGCCCAATTCATTCCTTTTGATGGCCAAATATATTCCATTGTATGGATATTTCACATTTTGTTTATCCATTTATCAGTTAATGGATATTTTGCTTGTGTCTACTTTTCGGCTATTATGAATAATGCTGCTACGGACATTTGTGCCCTGATTTTGTGTGGAAGCATGTTACAATTTACACTTAGTTTCTAGAATACAGATCATAACTTTTCCTGATCTGCAGAGCACACCTGCTGACCCATATATAGTACTAAATTCCATAAGGGTATTTTAAGACTAAAGTGGATAAGGATTTCTAGTTTAACCCCTTCACTTTGGAGATAAGAAAACTGGGGCCCATGATCTTAGTAAATTACCCACAACCTTGCAGCTATAAAATGTCTGAGCTGGAACTCAAAGTCAGTCCATTCTTCTTCATATTATGCATTAGAGAACCAAACTGGGTACCCTTGAACTGAACTGGAGTCATGTGAGCTGACCTGGAAAACTCATTTTTATAAATTTTTCTTTTATAATCTTTTCTTTAGAGAATGTTTTACAAACAGTCCATATATATAATTGAACTTTTGTTAAGTACCATATTCGATGCTTCAAAGAGAATGCAGTATTAACCGTGCATAATCATATACACATAACATTTTAATGATGACATTCTTTACAAGTGTTTTCTAATGAAAAATTCAACTTATGTTGTTTTGAATTTGTTATAAGACACCATCTGTAAAGAATGGCATATACAGATCTTCCTTGACCTACAGTGGGGTTACATCCTGATAGACCCATGGTAAGTTGAAAATATCCTAAGTTGAAACGGCATTTAATAACCTGACCTAGTGAGCACCTTAGTTAGCCTCACCTACCTTAAATGTGCACAGAACACACACATTAGCCTACAGTTGGGCAAAATCATCTAACGTGAGGCCTATTTTATAATCAGATGTTGACTGTCTCATGAAATTTATTGAATACTGTATTGAAAACCAGAAGGGTTATCTGGTGCAGAGTGAGTTGTTTCCCCTCCTGATCATGGGGCCAACTGGGAGCAGCCAGCATCGTGAGAGAGGATCAGACTGCATGTCCCGGCCCAGGAAAAGGGTCAAGTTCAAAATTCAAAGTACGGGGCTACCCTGGTGGCGCAGTGGTTGAGAGTCCACCTGCTGATGCAGGGGACACGGGTTCGTGCCCCGGTCCGGGAAGATCCCACATGCCGCGGAGCGGCTGGGCCCGTGAGCCATGACCGCTGAGCCTGTGCGTCCGGAGCCTGTGCTCCGCAACGGGAGAGGCCATAACAGTGAGAGGCCTGCATACAGCAAAAAAAAAAAAAAAAAAAAAAAAAAAAAAAAAAATTCAAAGTATGGTTTCTACAGAATTCCACATGGATAATGGGGGGAAATTGCATGTTCTAAGGACAATAACAATAAAATTCAGACTTGACTATTAAAATACAGATTTGATGACACCTTATATACTAATTTGAAATAAGATTTAAAAAAAAAACTAGTCTATTTCTTTGATCCAAGTTACCTTATCTTTGAGTGAATTGGACATGTTGATATCTAGAGCATTTTACAGCCATCAGATGTGATGGGCGAATGGCACCCTGAGTCATTTCAAGGAGTGCACATGGAGACACACTCAGAGGCATGATGGAGAGAGGCTCACATGTGCTACACGGACGTGAATGGAAGGGATGGCGCTCCAGGGAGCGGGGCCTTATCCCAGCTCTGTTCTGTTGCTGAAGGCTGGTGTGGCTCTCTGGGTCTGTATTTCCCTGGTGCGCCCCCCACCCACTGTGGGATGCACTGAGATGCTGCCTTTTCTATTCTCAGGTAGAATGGGGAAAGTCCCCCAACAACAGGGAAATGTGGAGGCATCCATAGCCTGGACAGGGCTCGGAGCCTTAAAAGGAACAGTGTTATGAGGAGGAAAAGGAAAATCTACTTTATTAAAAGAGCATCATGGAAACTGTTTTTCTATGTCATCAGGACTGTCAGTTTCCAGAATGTTAGCTGCTGGCTTGGGCAAGAATAGAACAACTGGAGGAGTAGCTGACCTACTGTCTTAGCTAAAGCTTACCTCTCTGGGGTTGCTTGGGTCCTGTTCTCTGCAGACTCCACTTCAGAAACACAGCTGGCCTTTTTCTCCCCCTTTAGGGCTGTTTCCTTTTTGAAGGAAATTTCTGTTCACTGTTGTTTGCTGGGCAAAAGCCATTTACAACAATGCTACCAACAGTAAGTACTGTATTTAAGACTTTCCAGCCTGACTGACAGTAAAAGGAAAAGTCTTCCCCCCAATAAGAAGTCCATATGCCACTGTCCTCCACAGACTCAGACTGCCCCTTGGATGGAAACCTGTGGTTGTGAGAAGGACCACGCTGGTGTTTTCCAAAGGCAGAAACATCGATCCCTGTTGGAGCCAATTGTCATTCCTGCATCCTGACCCACTGTCTTCCTGAAACAGAATTTTCAATACTGTTCTTTTTTTTTTGCCTGTGTTTGTAATTTTTATACTGGTAAATGAAAAGCCTGGGATAAAGGACACCTATGTCTGTGCTAATATTACTTTAGTGGATGCCTGTGACTACTGTGCCCGATCGGCTGGAAGAGCACCATCACGGCTCACGTTGATCACACTCGTGTGCTACATGGAGTCATCACCCTCGCTGGACGTTTGCTGGGGTCACATGGCTCACACTTACCTCCTGAGCCTGGGATGCCCGTCATCTCCCTGGATGGATGAGGCAGAGACTCAGGAGGATCCAGTGACTTGCTGGAATCACAGAGTTGAGTAGGACCAAGGTCACCTCTAGATTTTCCATCAAACTCTAGGAGGAAGGACATAGTCTCTGCTGGTTTCACAAAAATCCTTTGTAGTTGGCTTTGAGGGAGTTGGAGGGTGGCAGGCAGGTGCACACCAGCAGCAGCTCTGCTTGCCTCCTTGCCCCTCCCTGAGGCTCTGGTCAGCAGGCTCCAGTCCGGGGGACACTCAGAAACAGAGGTGAGCCTCTGAGGAGGTGTTGGTGGGGTCTGAGGTGCAGAGGGACAGGGACAGGGTAGGGATGACACTGGTGACTGAGTCTGACTAGAGGATGTGCAGAGCTGGCCTCCATGGTCAGACGAGCCATAACCCGCAGATGAGCCAGATGGGGCGTGGGTCCCCAGGGAGAGGAGCCTGGGGTTCTCACGTGGCCGGGGGCGTGGTCCCAAGGACAGGCTCTGTGGGCAGGGTCCTGGGGGAGGCGGGCAGAGGCACCCCCGGGGCTCCCTGAACCCTGGGCTGGCGGTGCTCAGGCCGGAAGAGAGCGGCGGTCAAGGGTGCAGGTTCATCACAGCACCTCCCACAGTTGTGGGAGATTGAAGCTAAACAGGTTGGTAGGAAAGGTAGGTGAGTGGATCGGGGACTAAAGTACAGATGGCTGAAGAGGTCATCCACCCCTGATTTGGAAGCCCTTCCATCTTACGCGTCGGTCCTTCCTCGGCTTTCTCTGCCTCAGGAAGCAAAGAGACTCAAGACAGGTGCCCACAGCACATGCTGTTTGAATGTCTCTCTGCAGACTCTCCCAGGAACCAGATAGGAGACTGCACATGAGTGTTTGAAAGTGCCTTTGGCACACTGCCCGTTTTTATCTTGGCAGGTCTGATTTTGTTTTGGTTTGGTCTTGCAATGTTCATTCAGATACTACGATTTCACAATTTTATTATCTTTTTTTTGAGTCATAGTTTGTAGGGACTTATATTACTATTTCAATGCAATTGGGTTTCTTTTTTAGTATTTACTATATTTTCTGAAAAATTAGGCGTCGTTTATCTTGCTTCTTTACCTTGCAGGCAGGCATTCCTCCTTGCAATTCTGTAAGCCAGGTAGGATTCAGGTCTGGTACTTATAGGCCTGGGTTTCCTTTTCTGTAAGCTATTGGTCTTTGTATTGTACTTTTGGATGACTATTTGAGCTCAAATTCATGAAGCAGTGCTATGAATAGCTCCCAGTTTATTTCAGTGAGTGCTAAAACCTGTTAAAAATAGGACCTTCCTGAGACTTCATTTTCTCCCGTTATTCGTAGCTGATCTGACAAAACATGTCTTTGCAAGTCTTTTCAATTTAGAAGGAATTTTGTATTGCCTTCCCACTAATGTCTGATTTTTAAAATTCATTTCTAAAACTCAACATGAGGAAAATGGTATGAGCCAAATCTGTTAAATTTTCCTCACTTATTTTCAACTTAACACAAATTAAATCGAATACGCATTTCACACATCACAGGGCTTATACATAGCAGGGCCTCAGTGTGATTGTTAATTTTATATGTCGAGACCAAAGTACCCAGGTAATTGGTCACACGTTATTCTTGATGTTTCTGCAAAGGCGTTTTTTTAGATGATATTGACATTTAAGTCAGTAGACTTTGAGTAAAGCAGATTGCCCTCGCTACTGTGGGCATGTCTGACTGGTCAGTGGAAGGTTTTAGTAGAAGACGGGCCTCCCTGGCCTGTGGACTCAAAACTGAATCATCACGTCTTCCCTGGGTCTCTGGCCTGCTGGTCTACCCTGCAGATTGGAGACTTGCCAGTTTCCACAGTCATGTGATCCAATTCCTTAAGATAAATCTCTCTGTCTCTTTGTGTACACACACACACACACACACACACACACACACCCCATCTGTAGGTTCTGTTCTCTGGAGAGCCCTGACTAATCCACTTAGTGACAGTAGCTTTACTCCTTCTTTCTCACAAGGTTGCAAACCTCTGGTCCAAGTGTGTCCTACTCACCTTTGCAATCTTCCATCCTTGCACAGGGAAGATGCACAGTTATGTTTGTTGAGAAAAACAAATTAGGTTGCTGTTTTTTTCATTTTTATTATATTCCTATTTTCTTTTCCCTTTTTGACCAGAATTTTATATGTATCCAGCTCAATGACAATCAGTATTCATTAGTGATGTCCTTGATGCAATGAAGTTTTAAAGATTATCACATGAATCTACAAAATAGATGGAATTATGCTCAGTATAACTTTGAAGCTGTGTCTGTGTCTTTTCTTCTGTAATTGGTAGTCATCTCTGGTGCGTGAAGTATTGCCCAGCATTTCATGTAAATTAGAGTTTATTTGTAGAGTATTCAGAGAGGTAACCTGAAATTATTAATGGCATACAGAGCAGGAGAGGGCATGGAATTTCTTACCTGTTCTCAGTTAGGACAGGAAACGCTAAGCTGGCACTATTTTTGTGAAATGAAGTTCAGGGCCACACACCTGTTCTTGTTGAAGGACTGAGCTGAGAATACCTGCCTCAGGTAAAGAACAGCGACCTTGGCCACTCTACCTAATGGACTAAAGTGCCGTGAGTTAACTATCTTCTGCATTATTTGCCTGGATGGATTTGTGTTGAGTAAATGGTGACAGGCTGCTCACAGCTCTGAGAATGCCGTTTTCTATGGCAGAGTGTAACACGTCTAGTCACAGAGAGCAAGACCTTTGATAGGTGACAGTGATGATGGTGGTGGTGGTGAATCCAAGGGCCCTTTTCCTACTCCTTTCTTCATGAGCAGCGGAATATGTGTTTGTATATATGAAGCTAAGTGTGTATGAATACGTATATACATAGTGATGGAGGCCTGAATATATCTGCCAACATAGCAACTTACTGTGCAATCAGTTTGTTCCCTTCCCGAAAACATCTTGCTCTGATTGTCATATTTACTTATAGAAATTTGAAATCTAGGTAACCAGACACTTGACTTGTATTTTCTTGAGGTGGATTTTGTCATGAATCTTAGTCAATCCTCCCTCCCTCCATCAGAAGAATTCAATTTTCAGATAACAGAATTTTTAATGAAAACAGAACAAATAGGCACCATTCTGGTTTTTGTAATCTCAAAGATATTTAAAACCAAGAATTGTATTACAAATTTTTAGTTTATTTCCTCTCCTTTTATCTTTTTTTCCCTACATGTTATTTTCACTAATTCACTGAGTTTTTTTTTTCTAACCTTGTCTTGAGATCATTCATCTTTTATTTACCCTTTATTAGTTTGCGTGACTATTAAAGTCATCAGTGTTGGTTCTTTCAACTTTTTATGTCATTTTATCTCATTTCTCCCCTTCATCTACTTGCCTAAATGTTGGTGCATTCCTGACCATGGGTTTTTTTTTTTTTTTTTTGCCAGTATTTTCACCATGTAATATTCATGCCAAAATATGTTTGGTTTCTATTTCTGATTGAAGTTTTACTTATTCAAGTTTCCAGTGTTCTATTTTTCTGACCTCTATTAGGAAAATGGTGGGGGAAAAAATAGACTTTGGAGTCTGAGTATTTGGGTTTGAATCTTTGGTCAAGTTGCTTCTTTAATGCCCTAGTTTTTTGTGGGTCTTAGTGCATAGAGTTATTGTAAATTGTAGGTTCACACTTGACATACAGTCAGTAGTTTAGATGCATTACTTACCATTATTGTTTTTATTGTTTAAAACAGCTGATTGCTTATTCCAGTTCTTTTTGATAAAACATGGTTTTTGCCTCTGAAAATGATTTAGTTTTATTTCACATTTTTCCAGCGGTAGTTAATTTGTGATAAACAAAGGGTATGATGACTTGTGAAATTATTTTATTTTATAGTCATATTTTGTATGTACTGCTTTATGTATGCCCTGCACATAATTAATGCTCAACAAATATTTTTATGACTCTGTTGAAATGCTAACAGCTGTATTATATTTTGTGTAAATTTAGTGTCATATCATTAATTTGCCAACAATATTTTTTCAATCTTTCTATAAACAATGTCAACAAGTATTTTTGTGCTCTGTTTATTTGGAGGGCATGATGCTAGACAATTCCGAAAATAATAACAAAAGCCAAGGCTTCCTTAACACTCAGTACTCGCAAGCGTTGCTCTAAGTGCTTGGGCAGATTAGAGTTCTTATAATAACCTCGCAAAGCTGGACCTGTTCTGATTTGTATTTCACAGATGAGTAAACTGACCACAGAAAGGTTACTTGGCTTTGGCAAAAGTCACATCAATATAGTGACCTAGCAGGGCTTCAAGCAATGCCTGTCTGGCTTTGGATTCTGTGCCTTTAATAATTATTCTCTATTTCCACCAAAGTGCAGAGGCCCTGTTCTCGGGGAGTTTCCCGTCCATCCTGCTACTGTGTTTTAATCTATTCCAGAATCTACTTTTGTAGAAATGAGCCCATGCAGTTTTCTGACTTTTTTTGCTTTCTACTTTGGGACACAAATTTGTTCAGAGCATATATGGTGATGAAAGTTTTTCATCTGATAAAATCTTCACTGTTCATCATTTTTTTGTTGTTTTCAATTTTTGTTAGTTTAGTATAATGTGTAACTGTGTTTAAATTCTAATGGGTTAATTTGGGCAAGTTTTTTTTTTTTTTAAGTTCAGTAAATGTAAGCTTATCCTTTTTTGATCTACCTTTACTGTGACAGTGCTGGGTCTTCAGCATTCAGCCCCTTCTCTGAAATATCTCTTTGATTTGTAGTGAGAATTGATAGGTGTTAATTATCACTGAAAGTGAGATTAAAGCAACAAAAATTCCATTAAGCAGAATTCATTACTAGGGTGGCATTTAACAGAAAGTTTTTAAGCAAATACAAAGCTGTCATGAGCATGTATGTCTCAGGACTGACATTTATAGTTCAAGATAATGATGATGAAAATAACCTGTCTTTCCAGCACCTCTGTCTCTGTCCCCTGGAGGTGTGGGTACCTGTCTGTGCAGGTACAGGAGTGAGGGTGTGCTCTCCGCCTCACAGTTCGTCCTGTCCTTATCCTACAGGACAGCAAAGAATTACCCTCCTCACTTGCAGGCCCAAGTATGTTTCCCCTATACCTGGTGGACATTCTTTGATTTTTTCTGCAAAGAAATACAATGGTAACCACTCAATATATACTTATGTTTATATATACCGTTTTGTAAGGGAGCAAAGATTTTGACAGAGAAGAGTGAATATGTTTTTTTGTTCTTCCATTTTTCCTGTGTCCAAAGCCCTTTGCTCACATATGTCATTGAGTGTGATGATTTAAAATGTGCCCCACATACCATACATTAGCTTATGGTCCCCCTCCTAGCCGTGCTGTATTTTGTCTCAAGAATAAGTGTGGTGGTTAATTTTATGTATCAACTCGACTGGCCACAGGATGCCCAGATTAACCCTTTCTCCTGTTATGTAACTCTTCCTCCTGTTATGTCTATGAGGGTGTTTTGGGGTGAGACTGGCATTTGATTTGGTGGGTCGTCCTCCCCAATGAGGCTGGGCATCATCCAATCCACTGGGGGCCTGAATGGAACAAGCGGCAGAGGGAGGAAGAAGTTGCCTTTTTTTTCTCCCTCACTGCCAAGTTGGGGCATCCCACTCATCTTCTCTGCCCTTGGACTGGGAATTTATTTCACCACTGGGTCCCTGGTTCACAAGACTTTGGACTCATACTGAATTGTGTCATTGGCCTTCCTGGGTCTCCAGTTTGCAGATGACAGATCTTTAGAGTTCTCAGCCTCCGAAATCATGCGAGCTGATTCCTCATAACAAATACGTATATATTCTGATTATCTGGAGAATCCCACAAACACAACAGATTCTTTAACTCTTTCACGTTTGTTTGCTGTGACTTGAGAGGTTATCGTAAAAACACACCCCAAAATACTTTCCTGCAGCAAGGTGACTCAGTCCCTGACTTTGAGTTCATCTTTTAGTCCCTGAATTTTCACAAGTATCTGAAATGGAAAGGTACTAAAAGGACATAAAATAAATCTGATATGATCCTTGTCCCGGAAGGACTTATAATAAAGTTCCCAGGTTACCATGAGCAGAAGGTGTCTTCTCATTCAGAGTAGATCATGTAAGGTTGGGGGGTATCGGACGCAGCTTCATGGTGAAGGTGATACTTAAACTTTAGGCGGCTGGGAGAGCATGGGTTTCCCTGCATTCGGTCACACTTACTTTTAAGTACTATTCTCCAGGTTCCAGAAAACTGGAAGGCAAGGCCATTCAGGATACATCTGGGGATATAATGGAGCATTCCATTGGTTTGGTGTTTACTCAATGAAAAGCCAATATCCAGGGGGAAGAGTAAAACCTGGCTGCATCTAAACTTGAGGGGCTTGAATGCCAGTAAAGGGACCTTGGTAAAGCCTGGAGGAATTGGATGAGCGTGAACATTTCTGAGCTTTGGAAAATTGAAGAATAGTGTGTAAGATGGATTAGAGACAGGATGAGAGAAAAACTAGGTGACGGCATATCGAGATCCAAGGTAACTAATACACTGGTGGTTTGTGTAGCTACTGTTTAATTCAATTAAAGTTTTCTGTTCTGATTATTTTTTAATGAGGTGGTTGAACTAGTTTTTTAGAGGCTTAATCCACTTTTTAAATTTCCTCCTTTTGATTGATTATGAATTTGTAAGAACTCAGAGAGAGACATTAATACAATGAACCTTGCCTATATTTCACCACAGGGTTCGTAAATCACTTCATGGAGAATTGTAAAATTTAGGAAAATTCTTTGTAGCAAATTTATTTTAGTTCACCTGATTTTTCAAACTCCATTTGTGATGTATGGCACTTGGTGTTGGGGCATGTTAAAGAAGAGAGACAACTGCATTTATCAAAACAATAATGACATAGTTGTGTAAGTGCCGATTTACAGAACATGAAAAGCTGTGTCTTCCCTCCTCCCCTCCTCAGCCAATACAGGCTGCTTTTTGATGATGGAATGAAGGACTACTTGTGTTTTGTTATCCTGGTGTACTACTGAATCCTGACAAGAACATCTCTTGCTCTTATTATTTATGTTAATCAAATTGCATGATGCACCCTGATTAAAAGGAACATTTAGACCAATCTTGGGATGATTAGCAGGGGTTGGTTGTAGAATGCAAGTTCTAGGCAGGTTGACATCTGACTATGAAAGGGTTTCAGTGATTTGTAACTTCAGTCATATGTCTGTACCTCACTTTCTCAAAAATATTTCTCTGCTTATGTGGTGAGTAAGAGGCTCTACAAGGATGTCACCAGGCAATTGTCAGCTCCAACAAACAGTTTCAATAACTATTTATGGCCCGCAGGTAGTGTTGCAAACAGACATGCACTGCATTATGTTTGTTCAACATCTGGCCCTTAGTGGCCTTGTCTGATCTGAGCAGTGACTTGCTTCTCAGGACACATGTACTTCTGTTAGGTGACTGTTTCTGTTCTGGAGTTTCCAAGATAATCAATAATAAAGTGTCTATTTCATTAAAGAAATAGGCATTTACTACCCGAATCCAAACTATAGTCAAATATTTTTCATTTTTCTTTTATGGAGAAAGATATAACTTATGCAGTTCTAACCACCATGCTCTAGAGAAGCATCCTTCTGCTGTCCTAGATCCTACAGCTTCTGAGCCTGGTCAACAGCTGTTTTCTCAATGCTGGAGACCCCTTTTCTCCTCGTTCGCAGCCGTGGTGAGGGAGTGACCCATGTCTAAGCACAGATGACTGGAAGGTGCAGCGGATGTGGAGGACCAGACTCCTTGTGAATGCACGGGAGACGCCCTCCAACATAGAGTCTGTCTGTGTTTCAGATGAGACGAAATTCACTGCTCCAGTTTGGTGAGTTCCAGTTTTCATAAAATATGCACCACTGTGCTCTAAAAATTAAGAATAATTCAAGCAAGTCTTAAAGATGTGTAAAAAGAAGTATATGCTGGAAGGAAAGAATATTCTTTGAATGTATTTAGTATTCATTCAATATATTTCAATATCTAGATCAAATCATTTGGACTTGGGACGTCAGAATGAAATTAGAGATGCAGAGGTTGAGAAAGGAATGTTTGGAGGAAAAAATGATAACAATGATAACTCCGATTCTGTTTGGTAACATATATAACATTTCATTTCAAAAAAACAATATTTCTACAATTACTCTAGCATTGCATTAGCTTCTGTGTTTTAATTCAGATGAAGTAAGAGAGGGTTCTTGGTGTTAAGCACATGACCGTCTTAGGGGAGAGAGAAGCACATCAACACTTCGCTAGAAATCCCAATTTTCCCGTTGCTAGACTGTGAGGCTGCTTCCTCTTTGAACACATTAAGATCATCCATTCGTTCAAGTTTTTATATTGTTATACTAGGAAGTATGCTGTTTTCCAAAGTGAATGAATATAGCTTCCAAAATTTCAAATCATCCAGTTCTCTTTTTGTTCCTGTCTAGAAGCACTGGCCAAACTCCATTAGCAAAGCATAAAAACTAAAGACTGATAATACAAATTACCAAAATCACCTTACATCTCCAAACGGAGGTCAATAAAGTAAAACAGCCACCAGAACAATGTTAATTAGTGAGCTTAGATCTCCATGTGCCTAGAGTTCTTTTCTATATTGTTAGCTTATTTGACCTCTCAACAATTCTATGAGATAGGCAGAGAAATTAAAACAGCTTTTTTTTAGAAGGGGAATCTATATTCCCAAGGAAGTCTGGTTAAAAAGTAGTAAAATTAGCCTCAGGCCTTTTGATTTCAGATGTCTTGCTCTTTCAACCATTTCTCAGGATGACGCATAAGGGATTTTTTAGTTTTTATTTTGGTGCCAGTAGGAGAGCCTTGGCCTGGAATTGGAGCGCACAGCCCTCGCAGGCCAGGTCAGTGACTTCCTAGTGGCGTGGCCCTGTGGCTCCCTTCACCAACTGTAAAAGAGCTTAAACTAGATAATTTTCAGCTAACACTTGGTGATTCTATTCAAAATAATTTAAGAGGTTTCAGAAAAAATTACACCTACAATAATATATTTTATTGATGAAAGTTTCCCGGGATGTATTCTGAAGACGTTAGTTTCATGTATGCCAATATATATTAGGTCATAAAAGAGCTTTATGGGCGATTTGGTTTGGGATACACAGGGTGGAACAAAATTAGACATACTTTTATTTGTGGTAGAATCCACAGTCACTGAAACATAAGAATGCAGAGGGAGACTGGAAAAGAGCACATGGGACGAACACACGAGCACACCAGGAAGGCATCACGGGCACCTTCTGGGTGAGACGGTCCAGAGGGTGCATCCTGGTAAGACCCATCCCAGCCAGACAGTTGGAGATGGTTCTCAAGCAGCAAATCATCACTGTATCTCCCCGTACCCTATCTCTTCCAAAATGGTTTTGAGGGGGCTAATGGCTAAAGACTGTGCATTTAAAAACATCTTTGGTGGAATAAGATTTAAAGAAGATTCTTCCCAAATGTAACTACAAGCATAAAATTTACAATGTCTTCATTCATAATCTCCTCAGCTGTTGAGATTATTTTAGTTCTTTATTTATGACAGCGTTGGATGAAAGGATTTCTGACGTTTCCTGTAATTTCATCCTGAGAATCCCTTAGTTACCTTAGCATGCTTTTTGATATTGACTTTATGATATAAACCCATTAAATTAAATCTCTCAGGGTTAAGGTTTTAGTTAATCACCAGGAATTACACAACAGCCTTTGCCTTCCAGATCGCTGCAGCTGTGATGGGTAGTTGCGTCGGTGCACAGTCTCCACAACTCCTGAGGATGTTTTTCCTTGTTACCATTTTCACCATAAGAAATCTGTGAAGCTGGCCTGAGTGTGTTTGGCATTCCCAGGCCATCTGAGAGAGCTCACCAGTAACTAAGAGAAACGTTCTCCGTGCCCTAAATCACAGGCAGTCCCAGGAAGGGGGCACTTTCCTTCAGTGTGGTGTTAGGGTTAGGGTTATCCTGTTTAAGACAGCATCACTGTGTGCCTGCAATACCTGAGAGACAGATTTACACATGAAAAGCCTCAATTTGTTGATACATAATTTGAAAAAAATTTGTCGTTTCTGACAAATTAATGGGGAACTTGTCATGTTGCCTTCTTTCAGCATTTTTTCCTTTTTTATATTTTTGTTTTTTGTTCCTGTTGGTGGTGGGGTACATGGCATTGCTTCATTTACTTTTCAATTAACAGCTTCTTTACAAAGTATACTTGCTTCTTGAATTATTTCTTCTTCTTCTTATTTCAAAAATTGGGAAGGAGAGAGAGTTGGAAAGATCTGGTACCATTTCTGTCAGCTATTATTAATCTCAAGATTCACAGCCCAGTTCACCATAGAGCAATGATTCATCCAGAGGTACCTTGCGATCAGTGCAAATTTAATTGGATTTTACATCTTTTTTAGGGGAAAGTAAGGCCTTCTTTGAAGCTCAGTGTGTGAATATTTATGTGGCACACAGAAAGGAATGGGAAGGGAAGCTCTCTTTTTGTAAAGTGAGGCGTACACACCATTATTCAGGTGACTTTGATACAGACTGGAAGAGTTCCAAGGCAAGCACTCACTTATTCCTATGTTTTTGCATTTTTATATTTATTTCCAAAATCTTACCTGATGTTTTCCAGGCCATGAGGCTGAATAGGGCAGACTGTTTACTATTTTCATGAAACTGACCTCCTAGAGGGTCCAAGAGGGACCAGGAACGTGAAATAAGCAAATGGAAAGATAAACATACGACACTGATGAATGTCGTATGTTTATGCAGAGAATTTTACAATATCAGGAAAAAAGAAAAGTGACAAACTTGTCCAGGAAGGCTTTTCTGGGAAGGAAAGACCTCAACTGAGATGTAACTGCAGAACAAAGCCAGCTCTGTGACGGGGAGGCTTCAGGGGCAGCAGGAGGGGCAGTGGCAACGCCAAGGACGGGGTCCCCACCCAATTCTAAGTACCACCGAAGCCACCAGCAGGCACTCGGCAAGATTCAGTGGCACAATTCCATTCCTCTTGAAGCGATCAGTCTGGGTCTCGTGGGCAGAGAAATGCAGCGACAGGAAGGCAGCTCAGCGTCCAGGATGTGGCTCTGGTCGCTGCCCCGCTGGGCACGAGCTCAGGCTTTGCACGAGGATGTGCTGGTAGGAAACGCGAGCCTGACTTAGTCGTGAGGCGAGGTGTGGGGAAGCTCACCCAGGTCAGAGGAGGGGGACCAGAGTGAGAGAGGAGGCGGGCCGGGAGTGGAAGCTTAGGCTCTGGAGGGTGAACGGAGGGAGGGCCTCCAGTCCTCCGCACCCAACACTAACGACAGGCCCATGACTGCAAGACCTCTTCACTCCCTGAATGGCACCCGTGCGTGTTTTAGACCACTTTCTTCCACCATAATAAATATCAATCATATGAAGCGAACAGTAAAGAAAATGCAGGGACTGTACTTCTCTTTGTTCTCACTCTGAATGCAGAACCCTGCAGTGGAGACAGAGGGATCCCGAAGGCTGTTAATCCACCCTTCCTCTGGGCCCGTGAGGATGCTCACCCCGGGAGGTTGTGCTGGGTCCTTCTGATGCCCCTGTTCAGTACTAATTGTATCTGTTTTTATACCAAATTAATAATCTGTATATAGATCTACATAAGAACACTTACAAAAGAAAACTGAAGTAGGAGAAGACAACACACGGTGGCACGTGTTGACAGAAGCTGCTGAGGCGGAGGGGCTGGGCGGCCCGTCTGCTGGGGACCGGGAAGGGCCTGCCTCTGGGAGGAGCCGCCCCCGGGGATTCCACCTGGGTCACTGACCTTGCCTGGGAGGGAGACGGACAACACACATGCGTCCTCTCCTCGCCTCTACCGTCTCCCACGCCGTCAGAGCACCTGCTGCCACCCTTTCCTTTCCTGCCTGGACAGGGGCATGTGATGCTCCAGCACCACCGCACAGAGCACCGCCCCGCCCCGGGTGCCGAGGTCGGGGCCTGCGTGTGGCCGGTGCGACCTGCACCCTCGCTCTGTCTCCTGCTGGTGCTGAGGTGCTGGAACGCAGGAGCTGTCTGGACGGAGACCAGGCCCGGATGAGCCGGTCCCTCTGCACGGACACCTGAAGTCTGCGTCCTGATCGTGTCACAGGCAGAAGACGGAGAGGGAGGAAGTCACAGCCAAGGTCAATACAAGATAAGGCTGGAAAACGCAATCAGAAGACAGGAAACAGCCGGCCTCGGAGGCGGAGACACACCTGGCCAGGACAGCAAGGGGGTTCAGGAGGCCCTACACGTGCTCCCTAAGAGGCGGCTTGCCGGCTGGGTGCCCCTGGGCAGGTGACCGCTAGTCCCCGCCTCTCTGTAACAGGAGGTGTGACCATCAGGTGACAAAGATGCTCAGAGCATCGTCTGTGTCAACAAGCGTGGATGCGGCGCACAGAGCAGCTCAGACGCTGTGCGGCCCCACGTGGGCTGGTCTGTGGCCTCCACCCCTGGCTGTGGGCACTGCGCTCCTCTCCCTCCAGGTCAGCCTCCCGTGTCGCTGCTCTGGCCAGACCTCTTCTCGTTCCTCTGGCCCCGGGCCCTGTCATCTGTCTACACGCGTAGCTCCTGGGGCCCGCTGTTCTTGGGTCCCTGGCCGGGTCTGGCTTGTCCGGGGTCATGGACAGCGCCTCACAAAGGACGGACTGCCTGTCTCTCTAGGTTGCAGGCTTGGTGTGGCAGGGCCTATTCATCAGCGGCCTGGGCGGGGCTAGGGGGTAGCGAGGGGCCGCTCTGCGTACGGGCTGAACGTCCAGCAAGACAACCGTGCAGCATGCACACTCGCAACCAGGCGTCTGTCATGTATAGCTGTGGGCGCATGTGTGCATGGGCATGTGTGTGAATGTGCGTGAATGTGAGTGCATGTAACGCATGTTTGTGCATGTATGCATGCGTGTGTATGTGTGTGCAGACAACCTGGGGTATGTAATGGTTATTTTATATCTGCAGATTATTTTTTTGGGGAAAACTCTATCCTCGTAAAAGATCTGCTGTTAAAAAAGCACCACTGGGCCCATGTCGAAGGCACGCGATCCCTGAATACTGCTTGACAGACACACTGCTTTCTGTCCGGGCAGGAGGCGGCCGTGAGCCCTTGAAACGCAAGTGAACAGAGCAAGTGAACCAGGGTCCTTCCTGTCCTTTGATTCAGTCCTTTGAACAGATACATTTTGCACTTGCATTTTCTGGATAATCACCCTAAATTTTCACTTGCTTTGCTGTGGAACTCTGACCATCATGTCAGATTATAAATAATGCCTCTTTTAAGAAAAAATTTAACTGTGGTAGAAAACACATCAAAATTCACCACTGTTGGTGCAGCCGTGTCAGGAATAAATTGTTGTGCAACCCGCGTCTGTGATCCAGAACTTTTTATCTTGAAAACCTGAGGCTCCTCACGCAGCAAACTCCCACTCCCGACCCTCCCTCACTCCTAGGCCCGGCCCCCAGCATCCTATACTCTTTCCACTTTAATTACGGCCGCCTGACCCTGTGGGGACCCTGAGTAGTGGACCAGTGACCGTACCCCTGACAATCTGTCCCCCTGACACCCTCTCCCCCTGACACCCTCTCGGCGGCCAGAGCTCCGAGCAGAGGGACCTCTCCGCGTGGGCTGTGTGGACCTGCGGGGCCGATGCTCCCACAGGCGCCCCGCCCCGCCCCCCGCCCCGGCTCCACCCCCTGCCCCCGAGCTCCCGCCCCTGGCGCCACCCCGCCTGGCCTCACACTTGGCAGCACGAGCTACCCATTTTCCTGTAAAAACATGTTCTTGAATAACACTCGGGGGAGGCTAGAATAAACTTCATTTCAGGCACCGTTTGGTGAGTGGTGCTGGGGGACGAAAAGTTCCCTGTGCACGTCCTTAAGGAAATGTGTCCCAACACTGAGGAAACACTGACTAACTTCGGCCGGCGGTCAGTCACAGGCCGGACACACTCACGGTTTCCATCATGGCTTTCTTGATATTGCTTGGGGAAGAAGAGAAAACTTCCGAGAAGAACGGTACTTCTGAAGAAATGGAGTGGCTTTCTTCCATTCGCCTCGTCTCTCTCCTGCCCTCGAGGCGCGGAGCGGGGCTGGCGGCGCCTCCCTCGGCTGCGGACCCGCGCGCTCCAGCTTCAGGCTCCGGTAGGTGGTCGCGTCCCGTCTCGCGGGTCCGGGCGTCGCGTGCGGCGGCGCCGGTTGTCCCGCCCGCGGAGACGCCCCGTCACTGACAGAAGCGCGTTCAGTGCATGTGTGCGCGTCTCACGGGTCCTGTGACGTGTCCCTCGTCCTTCCAGCCGCCCGGCTCTCCTCTGCTTCCCGTGAAGAAACCACGTGCGTTTGTACAGAACCAACCCTCGTGCCCTCGGGCTTTGCGGGGATCAGCGTCCCTGAAGTTGTCCGCGGCGGCACTGACGTCGGGAGACGCGGGGACCCGGGAGGCGGTGGGCCGGGGCGGAGCGGGGCCGCGTCGGTCGGGTTCGCGCTGCTGGCGCTGGCGCGGGGCTCCTGCTTCTCCGCAGCTGTGTGTCAGTGAAGCGCAGTAACCGGGAGAATGTAAGTGCTTCTTTAGAAAAGGCTGGTTTCACGAGGGAAGTCCTGGAGCGAGTTCCGGGTCCCAGCGGGTGGGGCCGCGATCCCAGGGCGTCCAGTCCCCGGAAAGGGAGCCGCGCGGGAGATGCGAGGGCGGGAAGGACGCGGGGTTACAGCCGCGTAGACGCGCGCACACGCTGCTTGAGTGATACGTGCGTACACGTAACGTATAATAACCGGCGTGCGTTTCCAGCCGTGCGGACGCGCGCACACGCTGCGTGGGTGATACGTGTGTACACGTAACGTATAATAACCGACGTGCGTTTCCAGCCGTGCAGACGCGTGCACACGTAACGTATAATAACCGGCGTGCGTTTCCAGCCGTGCGGACGCGCGCACATGCTGCGTGGGTGATACGTGTGCACACGTAACGTATAATAACCAGCGTGCGTTGCTAGCCATGTGGACGCGCGCATGCCGCGTGGGTGATACGTGTGTACATGTAACGTATAATAACCAGTGTGCATTTATAACCGTGTGGACGCGTGCACACTGCATGTGTGATATATATATGTAATATGTAATAAACAGCGTTTGTGTTCATACATATCAAATGACAGGCACGTGACAAAGGACTAGAATTTTCCCTTCTCGCCTACTGACCAGGAGGAAACAGATGACTCAGTCTAGTCTACATTATGTCCCGTCTGGTTTTATTTGAGAAACAGCATCAAATGGACGCGTATTGGGTCACATTTATGTCCAGTGATTAACACCCCAGGGTCAGGATTAAACCACAAGAGGCAGGAGATGTGGTTCAGTCCATGTAACTCCATTCAAGTAAGTTGGGAAGGTATTAATTTCCAAATAAAAGGCCCTTAATAGTGTGCTCTCTGTGTACTTTAATGCGGTTTTTCAAAGGCTGAAAAGCTGTCTAGGTAAGACTTGAACCTCCATAAATACTGGCTCTTCTCACGCTTCCCCGAGGAGACGCCTCGGGGAGAGGAGCGTTTATACCCGTGGGTTCGGGCCCGTGAACCGTCCAGTCTCTCCACACTCCCGCAGTCACTTTGGTGCCTGGCAGCTTGTCCTTGACGGGTAATTATACTTTATGGAAACTTAACCCCAACTGACAAGGGAAAATTTTAACATAGAAGTTTTCTGATTAGTCTCTGTTAAGGAGATAGCTGTGGGAACATCAAGTGTAAAGGTCAGATAATTTGTAATTAAAAGTTCAAATAACCTTTTTGTAAAATCGTACATTTTTTTTTGTTTTTCTAAAATTGTACATTTAATGTGACTCATGCATAAGGTATTGTTTATTCCTTTTAAAATATTTGTATTCACTGTTATTTATTTATTTATTTTTAGTGAAGTTTAGTTGATATACGATGTTGTGTTAGTATCAGGTGTACAGCACAGTGACTCAGTTATACATATATACATATTCTTTTTCAGATTCTTTTCCCTTATACAAGATATTGAGTAGAGTTCCCTGTGCTATACAGTAGGTCAGTATTGTTTATCTATTTTATATATGTCAATCCCAAATCCTAATTTATTGTTTATTCTGAGTTCAATAAAAAGACTAAATTCAGACATTTGATACAAGGAATATGCATGTTATATATTTAAGGAATCCTTTATTTTCTTTTTGAATCTCTAAATACTTTCTAAGTAATCTTATTGGCCTTGTATTATTGAGAAATGTATGAGGTACATGAACCTGAATAAGTAGGTGAAGTAGCATGTGTGAGATAAAGTGGCTCACGATGGTGCTAAGTGGCCAGTAACTTACTGTTGGTGCCTTTCTGACCCAAACCCGTCTGCTGAGGGAGACACAAACCTTCTCATTGTGGAAGAAACCACCGAGGCTCCAGCACCGGTTGTCTGTGTCCTGGTGCTTTTAGAAGGTTTGCAGGAGAGCAGTGTAGCAGGAACCCAGTTACCAGACTTGCAGTCCTTTGCCCCCTCCACAGTGTGCAGAGAACTCTGCTTCACTTGAGACTTGGAACTCTAGTGCAGTTTTTTTTAATTAATTAATTTTTATTTGGGGCTGCATTAAGTCTTCATTGCTGTGCGTGGGCTTTCTCTAGTTGCAGAGAGTGGGGGCTACTCTTTGTTGCGTTGCGCAGCCTTCTTATTGCGGTGGTGTCTCTTGATGCAGAGCATGGGCTCTAGGTGCGCGAGCTTCAGTAGTTGCAGCACACAGGCTCAGTAGTTGTGGCTCGTGGGCTCTAGAGTGCAGACTCAGTAGTTGTGGCTTGCAGGCTTCGTTGCTCCGCGGCATGTGGGATCTTCCTGGACCAGGGCTTGAACCCATGTCCCCTGCATTGGCAGGCAGATTCCTAGTCACTGCGCCACCAGGGAAGTCCTCTAGTTCAGTTTTATTCGTGAGGAGATTTGACCACAGTGAGTTGAATGGGGAGGGCTGTTGCCCTGAGGCCCTGCTGGGACGTGCTTTGGGCTTGTGCAGATTCCCTGTGTCACTGGGAGGGCAGTTCTGTCCTATTCCCTTCCAACCCACTTTTCTCTGACTCCACACCACTGGTTTCCTTTGGGGGCATTTTAGCTTCCAAGCAGTGGATTTTTAAACAAATTGATTTGGAATAAAGCACAAACATTTAAAAGTATAACTCATGCTGTGACCAACTTTTGTTTTATTATTTCTAAACAGTGTAATTTTTTTGGATTGGAGGGAGGTCAAATATAAATTATTTCTTATAACATTCAATGAACGACTTGAAGGATAAACTTTTCCCTAGTGTCTTAAACCTTAATGTGTAACTTATCTTGCTAAATTACTGTGTTTTGTTCCTTTTTTTTTTCAAAACTGTCACTAAATTCCAAGGGAAGTAAATTGAAGAACTGACACTTTGTAATAGGACAAGATTACCATGCTAACTGTTGTACAACTTTAAGAATTTCTGTGTAGCTGATTTCGTTAATGAAATGGCAAATTTCCCACAGAATAAATACCATTAGAAATTTTGGCTGGGGGACTCTCAGGAAAGGTGAGTTGCTTTGATAATATTACATTCTTAAGCAGTAAAGACTTAGTAAAAGACTAAATGTTTGTAATTGAAGGAAACTGTGTAAACACTTAAAGTATGGTATAAGTGGAAAAGATGCTGATGTTTTCCTAAATGACACTTCTCGCCTCCCACTTGTCTGTGGATGTTGTCAGGATCCAGACGTTGAATCAAAGAGGAAACAGTGGTGATTGTTTTGTTCCACTTTTTTTTCAAATGGATCAACCCTGATTTTAATGTTTCATATATTCCTTCAAAGCATCTTTCCACTCCTGTTCTTGAAAACCTTTCTTCAGTTTCCTTTATCAGATAGAACGGGAATTTAGCTTTACGCGGACTGTAGTTCATTTACCTTTTTTTTTTAAATTTAAAGATAAATCTCTACAAAAAGTACTTTTTGCATCTCTGTTAACTGGCCCAATAGTACAGGATTTTAAAATCTTGTGAAGTCTTGAAGTAGGCGGAGTTAGCTTGTTTCTTAAAACAAACACAGCACAAAATTATTGTTGAAATACTAAAGAGCATTTCATAAAAGTTGCAGTTTCAACCTGTACAGAGTGATGGGGTCAAGAGTCATAGACTGGGAGGCTTATAAACAATGGAAATTTGCTTCTCATAGTTCTGGAGGCTGGAAGTCCAAGACCAGGATGCCAGCATGGTCAGGGTCTGGAGAAGACCCTCTTCACAGTTTCAGACAGTTAGCTTCTCACTGTGTCCTCACATGGCAGAAGGGGCCAGGGATCTCTGAGGCCCCTTTTATAAGGGCACTAATCCCATTCATGGGGGCTCCTCCCTCATGATCTCATCACCTCCTAATGCCATCACACTGGGCAGTAGGATTTCAACATATGAATTTTGAGGGGAAACATACATTCAGAACATAGCAGATCCCCCCAAAATATAAGTAAAATTCTGATCCTCGATTAAATCAGCTGTGGTTAAGCTGGATGCACTACATGGAGCAGATCATTGGCACTGTGCATAATTAATGACTTTTAACAATTTTCTGCATAGCAGCTTTCATCAGAACAGGGTTTTGGGTATGGTGCGTACTCAGAACAGCCCAAATTAAATGATAAAAACACCTGCACATTAGAAATGGATAAGAAAAGACTTCTATAACACGTTGGGGACTAAAATTCAAGGTTAGCCCCAAATTTCTACCTGAAATAATTCCATTTGGCCATAGTTGATATTGGTAAATAAGGAATGTGGAAATTTTTTCTCCTACTACAACTGTCTAATATTATACCTCCTACCATGCCCCCTTACAGCATGCAGTCCATAAGCCAGAACAGGATGTGCACAGCCCTAAAACTTGTACATACAGTACCTGTACTCATGGAGTTACCTAGTATAGATTTCCAAATGTTTAAGGAGGAGAACTTTCTTTTTGTAATTTCTTTTTTAAACGATTTATTATTTATTTATTTTTGGCTTCATCGGGTCTTAGTTGCAGCCCGTGGGATCTTTCACTGCGGTGCACGGACTCTTCATTGTGGTGCATGGGCTTCTCTATAGTTGTGGCACACAGGCTCTAGAGTGTGTGGGCTCTGTAGTTGTGGCACACGGGCTTAGTTGCCCCACAGCATGTGGGATCTTAGTTCCCTGACCAGGGATCGAACCCTCATCCCCTGCACTGTAAGGCAGATTCTTTACCACTGGACCACCAGGGAAGTCCCTAAGGAGGAGAACTTTCAAATGCCATTATTGTAATGGTTTTCAAACTATGAATGTAAGAAAATGAGGAATTTTCAGAAATGGTGTCATGTTAAAGTGTAGATGAGGGCATGTAGGTGGAAGAGGCAAGCGAGCTGAAAGGAGGAAGGACAACAATGACCCTACACTCAGCATCAGCAAACTCACCACAGCATCTTGACGTTTAGTGATTTTACCTGTTAGGATTTGACATACTCCAATTCTGAAACTAATTACAGTGTGTTTTTTCCACACCACCAAGCAATTCTCCAACTCTCAGTGGGCACTGACCGGGTATCCCACAAATTTACTTCAATTCTGACACTGTCTACCTGGAGAGTGACAGATCCCACAGGCAGAGGGCTCAGCTCCACAAGACACCCCACTTCAGATGCTGATCGCAAGTGCAGGTTGTCACCTGTGCCTCTGACCAACTGGCTACAAATCAGGGGTCTTCTTAACCCCCTCCTTGGGTTGAACTAATTTGCTAGAACTGCTCACAGGACTCAGGAAACCGGTTTACTTACCAGGTTACCTGTTTATTGTAAAAAGGTATAACTCAGGAACACCCAGATGGAAGAGATGCACAGGGCAAAGAAGTAGATTGGGGCACGGAACTTCCATGCTGTCTGGGCATCACACTCTCCCAGAATCACCACCGGTTCATCGACCTGGTCCTCTGAACCTCGTCCTCTAGAATGTTTATGGAGGTTTAATTACATAAGCCTGATTGTTAAATAACTGGCCATTGGTGATTGACCTCCGGGAGGTCAGTGGGGTGGGACTGAAAATTCCAACCATCTAGTCACATGGTTGATTCCTCTGGCAACCAGTCCCATCCTCAGGTGCTGTCCAAATGTGATCCATTAACATAAACTCCGGTGTGGTTGAACGGGGTTTGTTATGAATATCGAGACACCTTTATTGCTCTTATCACTTAAGAAATGACAAGGGTTTTAGGAGCTCTGAGCCAGAAAAGGGGGCAAAGAGCAAATATATATTTCTTATTATAAATCATAATATCACAACATATTTTTTGGAGGGAGAGAGAGTTTTTACTTCAAATATAGCTTGAAAGCCAACATTTTATTACATGGGATTTTTTTACATAGATTTCCATGATATTAGATTTGAAGCATATTAACTTTTAGCATTACTTGAGGTGCCTAATAGTAAAGGAAAACTTGATGTCCTAAGTGCACACAGAGAGCCTTAGAAAACTAGTTAACTGGAAACAAACTCCCACATGTTTGCACTGACCAATGGGAAGTGTTGGAAGAAACTTTAAATTGGGTTTCATGATACTGCCTGACATCAGAAGAAAGGTGGAATTCTAAATACTAAGTACTATCAGTCCTGATTAAAACACTTTACTGTCCCCGTAGGGTAAAAGTGGATTTCACCTTTAAATAGACCTCTTGAGAACAATTAGGTTTTATGTATTACCTTAACCATTAATTTACAGACATAATTCAAAATGTAATGCTAAAAATTTATTCTTAGTAAATGAAAAGCCCACAGAAATGCTAAAATCAGCTTTTTGTGAATGCCAGCAGTGGTATTTATGTTGTGATTTTTGCATTCGCTCTCTTGGCTAGACCTTAAATACATATAGACATTGGAAACTCGAAAGCAGAGTAATTTCTACAGGAATATGTTATCCATATGTACATTTTACATGCTCTAAATCTCTTCCTTTGTGAAGAAAAACCTAGACATTTTATGTATGCTTACATGTATGTATGTATGCATTTACAATTATTACATCTTTATGGATGAATACATAAAGGTCTTTTCATCCTAAGGTGAGGATAACACTTTTCTGTGTTGAAGAGAGGGTGGTGTTGGTTAGCAAATGGGTAAACTGTCAGATGAACTATCATATTCCTATTGAAAACAACTTTGATTTCTTATACATGTAAACATGCGGGGAAACTTCTCCTTCCATACTCTTTTCTACTCTCTCCCTGTAAAAACATAGGGTTCTAGTTCCCCAGGATATTCATCATACCATCTGTAGTTTACTGAATTTTACTACATGCCCTTTTCAGTGCTTTAAATTGTTATGGATGTGTGGATAGATAGATATAGAGATATCTATATATATATGTAAGCATATGCATATACAAATAAAAATTATTTCATGGTATACTGTGTTTAGATGGTATAAATGAGATGTGAAAAAATAAATTCTTTTCTACTGTCCATCTAATATTAGGTATAATTCTCAAGATCATTTTTCTTACTAAGGAACATTATAAAGAGCTGTGCATTGAATTAAGATAATCTAATGAAATAACATTATTTCAAAGTTGAAAAACTGTTAAAGCTTATCTAATATAATCCCCCCATTTTTTAATAGTAATATCCATTTTTTCCCTCTGAACCTAGAGAGCACTTCATTGTAATGAGATGAAAGATGACAGAGTTTATGATAGAAAGTCAGGAGTGCAAGACATTGAGTGGGTTAGAGAAATCAAAGATAGTTCATTAGAGATAATAATGGGCACTTCTTTTTTTTTTTTTTTTTTTTTCGGTACGCGGGCCTCTCACTGTTGCGGCCTCTCCCATTGCGGAGCACAGGCTCCGGCCGCGCAGGCTCAGTGGCCATGGCTTACGGGCCCAGCCGCTCCACAGCACGAGGGATCCTCCCGGACCGGGGCACGAACACGTGTCCCCTGCATCGGCAGGCGGACTCTCAACCACAGCGCCACCAGGGAAGCCCTGGCACTTCTTGATTTCCTTTAGAATCATCCCAGATCTTAAGAAACAGTAAAGGATACTTTCTTACCTCAAAGCCTTGTAGATCATTTAACTAGTAGATGTAAGTGCTAGAAAAAAATGTAGTAATTGCCTAGCAATATCACCTCATCATTTAAATATGAATATTGAGGTCCAATAGTAAGATGGTTTGTACTTGGTTTTTGTTTTAAGATGAGAGAATCCAGAGATTGAGAAAGGGAGATATGAAAGAAATAAGAGCAATGGAAATGATTGATTGATGAGACTTCAAAAATTCCAGAGTAGAAAGATGCAAAGTCTGATGAAGAGTTTGATTTTGAATTAAACAAGGCCACTCAATATAGTGTAAAACAGAAAATTTAAAAAGAAAAGATGGACGCAGCTCCCTACGTATTTGTTGGATTTGGGGTAAATAGTAAGGATATTATTTTTAGATGGCTTTTTTAAAGGAAAATGGGAAGTAAGATTATTTTCTGAGGATAAATATGGCCACAGGGTTATAACTTTAAGAAGAATGGAGAAATCGGAAGATACGCCTGCTGAGGACTGGAGACAATATTGATGCAGAAGGATTGGTGGGCAGAGTCTGAGAACCCAATTGAGTTTGGAAATCATAAAACAATGGTGGCGTCAGCACGCAGCCCTGTGACTTTTCTCCAGTAGCTTTCAACAGTTCAGGGATTTTGCACATTTATCCGTCCGAGTTTCCCCCTCACCCAACACAGACACGCTATCTAGTCAGTATAAAAGAATACTGTAGCAAAAATGTTTGGGGGCCTCCCTGGTGGCGCAAGTGGTTGAGAGTCCGCCTGCCGATGCAGGGGATACGGGTTCGTGCCCCGGTCTGGGAGGATCCCATATGCCGCGGAGCGGCTGGGCCCGTGAGCCATGGCCGCTGAGCCTGCGCGTCCGGAGCCTGCGCGTCCGGAGCCTGTGCTCCGCAACGGGGGAGGCCACAACAGTGAGAGGCCCGCATACCGAAAAAAAAAAAAAAAATGTTTGGGATGCCGACAAAATAGATGCCATCGTCTGTGGTCTCTGCTGGATAAGGAACGTCTCTCGAACGGTCTCTGCTGCTGTGTCCTCAAAGCTCATGTCTGGGCCTGCGGGCTCAGGCCTCACTTACTGCCTCATCCAGCAGCCCATCACTTTCCTGTGCTCCGTGAATGCCCTTATTCAGCATCTTCGTAGTAGATGGTCAAGGTGCTCCTGCCCTAGAGTTTCAACGCTTTTCTAGACCTGAATGCCCATTCCTTTAAACTTCAACATTGTCTGAGTTCTGCTGAATCTACAAATTCACTCTGACAGTCAGAGTGTATAACGACAGGGAAAATGTGTCAACTCTAAATTTGAAGAGAAAAAAGGCATTAGAAATTCAAAAGAGTAACCAAACCCTGGAAAAATTTATATTATTCAGTTTAATGTTCAAATTCACATTCTTTTGTTTTGCCAATTTAGAAAACAAGCCACTTAGCCCTTTTCATTTATTTTATCTTATTTCCCCAAATTTACTCATAAAACTAAATAAAATAGAAGGTTGTAGTTACTATTTACAACAGCTGCTTTATTTCCTCCAAGTAATAAGATTTTTCAAGGGAATAGGAACATGCCAAATTACCTGCAGTGTTAAAAATCTTGGAAATGAGGTTTTTGCTGCTCATTATTCTTGTATAAATGTATCAAGGTGAACTGGTAAAAAGAAGCTGTATGTGTTCTTTTCCCTCCCTGCCATTTGCTGAAACATCCTCAAAAGAAAGAGAGCTTCATTCTCATGTCCTTGTCCTCTCCTATTCCTTCCGTTCTAATTTTATCTGTGAGCCTCACATTACATGTTGGAGAGAATGATTTTGTTACTCCAAAGCTTGGAAGTAAGGGCACACTTAAAATACAGAATACACTTTCTAAAACAATAAAACCCCTATAAATAAATAGAACACAGTATTTCTTAAAATACTAACCATTCAAAAAATACAATTATTTGAAGAAACGGCCTAATGATAATCAAAATTTTATTAAAATTTGCCCCCAGAAATGATCTTGATCTACTGTAGGTGCTTTCACTACTCAATACTATGAGTAGGGGCATAGTTTGAATAACCATCATTTTTCATAACCCTCAAATTTTTAATATCTAGCACCTTGATATTTATAGGGGACTTAGGAAAGTTTCTTTCTTTCTGGTCTAAGTTTGAAGATGGAAGTCAGTATTGCATACTTTTTAGACTGGCAATGCTAAAATAGTTTTATTTAATATACTTATTTTATCCACCGCATGTGTAATGAGTGGCACATCTAAAATATAATTAGCCTTTATAATAGTAATATTCTGTGAGCTACTTACTCAGTTTATCACTTGAGAATATAAAATTGAACTTGGATTTACTTGAACCAGGCAAATATGTGAGTCTGTGAAGCTGTTCTCTATATAAACTAGCACTGTGGAATGAGAACTCTACATGTTTTAAACCTAATTATATATATAATATTATATAATGTAACTTATATTATATTATATTATATCATCTCTCTGCCCTATTCAAGGGCATCACCCCAGCAATTCTTCCCTCTATCCACGGCATCCTAATCCCCATGCTTTATCCTTTATCCCTGTAAGCACATAGACAATTTTTTCCACCAAAAAATTTAACTTTCTTGATTTTCTTGAACTACCACTTTATTCCTCTGCTTCCTGTCTCCAATTCTTTCCCACTCCCGTGTCATTATGAATCCATTCAAGTCATATGTCTCCGTCACGCCGTTACCGAAACGTTCCAGTGTCAACACTGAGATTTGTGTTGTCAAAACCATAACCAGTTCTTAGTGCTCATCATGGTGGGTGTCAGTGAGGCAAGTGTTAGCAGACTTGTTACAGTCACTCGTATCCTCACCTGGAAATATTCTATCACTCAACTTCCAGAAAAAAGAGGAGTGTAGCTTTCCTCCAGTCTCACTAGTTACTCTTCCTTAGATTTTTGGAGGAGAGGATTTCCTTCTTTGCTTTTTGATCTTGTATCTTGGAGAGTCCTGGGGGTCAATCCTTGGACATCTCTTATTTCATCCAGTTTCATGTCTTGAAACACTACACTAACTGTGAAATTTGCATCTTCACTCAACCTAGCTCTTTAGATGCCCAAAAACTGTACTAAAATTAAGATGTCCAAACCTTATTCTTGATTGTTCCTTTCAAAGCTTCTCTTTTGCATTTAAAAAAAATTGTGTCCAGCTTTCCACTTGTTGGAGCCAAAATCTTTCTTCTCTCTCCCATTTTTCATTTACTCCACGGAGAGAGCATCTCTTCTCTCAAAACATATCAGAATCCAACCATGTCACACTACCTCTGCTGTTACTATTTCATCTGCCTGGATTATAATTCTGGCTCCATACGGGGTTTTTGTCTCTGTCTTTGTCCACCCCTTTCCACTCTGTTCTCAACACAATAACCAAAGTGAACTTATTAAAATAAACTCCAGTCACGTCTGATCAATATCTCTCGGTGACTTTCTATCCAACTCTCCCAATGGCCTGAGATGAGTCTGACTGCTCAGCCTACTGCCTTTGAGCAGAGCTGCAGCCCAGCCCATGACCCCTTCTCCAGAGCCACAGGGGCCTCCTCTTCACACATGGCCTGCACTGCTGTTCTGTCCACCTGAACACCCTTTCCTCAGATGTTTGTATGGCTCCTCCAGGACTGGCTCCAATGTGCCCTCACAGCCAGGCCTTCTCTGCCTCTTCTCTGAGATGAGCACTTGCCCCCAGCACCGTGCCCCTGCTTCCTAGTCCCATTTTCTGCTTTTTCTCCATAGCGCTTGTCATCAGCTGGCATACTACATACACTAAACCATTTTATTTGCCTCCCCCAGTAGGATATATGCTCCAAAAGAACTAGGATGATTTTTTCCCTATTTTGTTCCCTGCTGTATCCCCAGTGCCCAGATAAGTTCCTGCCTTAAATACTGTTGAAATGATCAATTAATTGTAGGTGGTGTTAACATCTAATTATTCTTCACTGCAAGGCAAGTGAAACCGTAGCCTGTTATGGCCGGGAGAAAGTCTCCTCATGCATTTAAACATATCAGAATCCATTTACTGCTGGCCATAATCGCTAGCTCCGTGCCAAGCCGTCCAGACGCCCTCTTTTCACATTTCAAGCTCCAAGTCTGCTTCTGTTCTTGCCTTTTGCCATTTGTGTTGATGTGATTGATTGCTTAGACCTGGGCTTTTAATATCTACAGCAAAGAGTCTTCAGCCTTTTTCTCACTGCCATTATTCCCAGATTATTCTCAGAATATTCTCATTATTCTCAGATGTTAAGCCCAGGTGTCATCAACTATATTCCTAAAACTCTATCGATTCCAATTCCTCCCAGTTTTTAAACAACAGAAATGCTGAGAGAGTTTGTGCGTGCCCGGAACGCGCCTGCTTCTTCCTGTTATCCTGGACTGCTTCTCTGTTTCTCATATTGTGTTTAGCTCCGCACGTCCTTCTCTATCCCTCCAAATGCCTGTTCATCTGTGACATCATGGGTAGCCTTACATTTCTGTGAAAAGAAAGGAGCTTCAGTGTTGAGCCTGACCTGGGACATGCCGGCCCGTAATGCAAACATCACAGACTCTGCACTGCTTCTTGTGAGCAACATCACACCTTCGCCTCGGCTCCAGTGAACCGGGCTGTTACTCTTTCCTGCCCCCAGTGTCACATAAATGTACGAGGGACCAGAGGTTGTGCTTTATAAGCACAGTCAGAGATAGCTGCATCCTGCTAGTTATTTAACGTACCTCATTCCATTCCTGTTAGTCTGCTGTAGATTTGGAGCTTATCCTTCGCAGTGGTGGCATACAAATTTGTTTATTTTAGCTGATTGAAGGAGAACTATTTCACCATGTCCGAACTTTTGGCCCTTTGAAAGCATCAGAGCATAGTTGCCAAGTAATACAGTTGTCAAAGTTGTTTTTCTTTTCATTTTCTTTCCAGACACCTTATCATCTAATTTAGTTGATGCCTCTAGCTCACCATTACTGCTGGCACCAACAGCTCTCAGGCTCTGTGGGCACAAGACAGACCCCCTTTGGCATGTTCAAAACAGAATGTAAGTGAGAGAGCTGTAAAACTGGGGGAAGGCTCTGGTCTAAATTGTGAACGGTTTACAGCTTGTAGAAGGATGGGGACAGCCTCCCTGTCAGTATCGAGAAGCAGCATCCTGTGCCAAAGCAGGTGGTTTGTTCAAGGTTAAACAGCTGTTTGCAACAGAAGTAACAGTTAACAAAAGCATTCCACAAGTATCAGTTCATTCGATTTATAAACCCCTATGTGAAGAAGGTGGGGACCTGAACCCCACTGTGCGATAAGAACACTCAGCTCAGAGGATTAAGTGCCTGCCGAAGGTGACACGGGCAGTGAGGCCACACTTCAGTCCAAGAGCTGAGGTTTGGCACTCCTTCCAGCTGGCACCTCATTTCTTGTCACGCTTGTCATGTGTTTGGCACCTCCAGCTCTAGACATTTTATTATACTGGAAAATTCTGTTAACTGAATAACACTCTGGAAACTATGAAGAAACAGAGGTGCAAATTGAAGTGATGAGATTAAATCATTTAGGAAAGTGATGCATCAAAAAATATTTTTTTACAGATTTTTTTGATGTGGACCATTTTTAAAGTCTTTATTGAATTTGTTACAATAGTGCTTCTGTTTTATGTTTTGGTTTTTTGGCCAAGGGGCATGTGGGATGTTAGCTCCCCAACCAGGGATCGAACCTGCACCCCGTGCATTGGAAGGTGAAGTCTTAACCACTGGACCACCAGCGAAGTCCCCCAAAATAGATATTTTTAAAAAGACCTAACTTCAGATGTTTTTGTCCTCCTCGGAATATAGGAGCATAATGTCATTAGTATTTAGGTCTCAAGACAGTCTACTGCATTTCTTTTTTCCTTTCTTTTTTTCTTTGTATTGTCTCCTCAACTGTTGATAAAATGTGACCTTCTGGAAGACATGGGTGATATCCCTTATTTGTCTATATTCCTAATGTTTCATACGTGTATACAGTGTGACTAAAGCTAAGTTATCGGTGATGAAATTTATTTTTATTTTTAAGGTTTTTTGTACCCCCTGCCACACATACACAGATCTATAAAAGTTTGTTAATTTGAAATATGATTCAGTGAGAAGATTCCTCTGTTGGCGGTTGGAGGAAAAATGGTCAAAATTTTAGTAAATGTGAAAAGAGTACATCCAACTAAAAACTCTTGTAATTGTTAAAGAAATAGAAAAAATGACTGAAAATTTTAGTATTGACTATTTCTCACTAAGGTGATTGGAGTATTTTCAACTAAAAACATACAATATTTTATAATATGAACAGTCATTTAAGTTCAACAATTAAAAATCATGAACATAATTTTAATATCTTAGTACAATTTTTCCCTTTGTTTTGTAAATAAATGTAAGAGTATTGGGGGAATGGCTCAGTTTGCTGTGAGCCTTGTTCAGGTTTCAATTCTTAAACTTTTTAAAGAGATTACATATAATGCCTCCTCCAAATTTGGTAGATTTGAGCATTATGTGTCATAATGACAAAATGAAAGTGATCCTATGACCCAGAAATTCCACAACCGAGTATATACCCAAGAGAAATAAAAACATATATTCAGACAAGAACTTGTACAAAACGTTTATAGCAGCATTATTTACAATGACCAAAAGGTGGGAACAAACCAAAAATCCATCAAGAGATTAATGGATAAGCAAACTGTTGATACATAATGGAACGTTGAACAGCCATAAAGAGGAATGGCATTCTGATACCTGCTGCAACACAACAAACCTGATGTTGTACTACATGGAAGAAGCTGTTACAAAAGACCACATATTGTATGATTCCATTTGTATGAAATGCCAAGAATAGGCAAACCTAAAAGACAGAATGTAGATTAGTATTTGCCCCGGGCTAGTGGGATCGGGGAATGGTGAGTGACTGCTTAATATAGGTACAAAGGTTTCTTTGGGGGTGATGATAATGTTCTAATACTAGATTGTGGTGATGGCTGCACGAGTGTATGAATATATACTGAAACCCACTGCATTGTGCACTCTTCAAAGGTGAATTTAATGGTATGTCAATTATATCTCAATAAGGCAGTTATATAAAAAGTGTAATGACACTTTATATTTGTCTATATAAAATAAACAAAGGGCAAG
Source organism: Mesoplodon densirostris (assembly GCF_025265405.1). Taxonomy (NCBI): domain Eukaryota; kingdom Metazoa; phylum Chordata; class Mammalia; order Artiodactyla; family Ziphiidae; genus Mesoplodon; species Mesoplodon densirostris. The sequence continues at coordinate 2,057,045 of NC_082673.1, forward strand.
GAAATAATATTTTCTCATTACATAAAATATACTGAAGTTTAAATATTAATGCTTTTCCCCCCAAATAATTGCAGTGGTCTTATGGGAAAAACAGATGCTTTAGGAAAATCTTCGTGGAATCTAGCAGCAATTACCATTTTTGCATTAAGTACCTGTACTAAACAATTTCTATTTCATTTAATTTAAAATATAAAATTTGAGTTCAAGGATAAAATAATGCATTTCAAAATTTTGATGTAATTACCTTGGAAAGATTTATTTGTCTTCCTTTAATTAAAAAGTAAGATTATTGTGTAAAATTTATTTTTTCCTTTTAAAAGAAAATTCAATTTAGAAGATAGATGTTTTTATTGCCAAATTACTTGATATTTTCCTTTTTTTTCTGCAAGAGGATCTATCCTTGCATATATTAGAACATTGTGCTAATGCCTCCAGGGGGATAAAAAGGCTTTGACCATTTTCTTTCTGGAAAATGCCCAAATGAAAATTGCTTGCTCACTTGGCACCATCAGTGAGAATTAAGTCATGGGTCCAGGCATCTCCATCCTATTCTCAGAGTCTGGTCCTGGTCCAGAACAGTTGGGGGAAGTGAATTTCATTGTGGTTGACACAGGGTTATTGCTCCACATAAAAGATTTTGCCAAAGATTCAAAATTATTTAGAACTTTTATTCCTGTTTGATTTTCACGTTTGCCGAAGGGCACACATTATGGTAGTGGTTAGCAGCATATATGCTGGGATCATGTAGTCCTAGGGACGTTATTTAAAGCCCTTTAACCTGAATTTCTGGTATTTGATTAGAGAAATATGCATCCGCCATTAATGATTTTGATAATGCACACAAAGCTTTAGCATAACAGCGTAAGTGGTTGTAATAGTGATAATACAACTGCTTAAATTCTATCCTCCCTTCTGTCCCAAGGATTTTTCTCCATTAGGTCAACAAACTTCACATGAATTGGGAATTACTAAGCTCCAAAGATGTTTCTTCTGGAATTTCTAGTAAATTTGGAAAACATAGTCACTTTAAATATTTGTAACAAAGGCTGGTGGTTTCCTAAAACTCAGCAGGGTGACAATGGCAAGTCACGGTTACTGGGAGTTAAGGTTTTTGTCAGGATGCCGAGGATCTGTACTTAGTGCATATCTGCTGTGGATCCTGTGCGTGCCCATCTAACACCCCCGCCTCTTCCCCTTCCCTTTTTAAGCTCCCTCACCGCCCCACCCCCCAACAGCCCATTTCCTTTCAGTGAAGTGGACCCCATCTTGCCTGTAGAAAGGGACCAGTGTCTCAGTCCCGCCGTCCCATCCACCGGCAGCGCTTCCTGTTGTAGTGATTGGCATGGGACTCGACTCCACGTGGTCCAATAGTGTCTGGGGAGGGATGTCAGGAGTCTTTAGAGAAACACATAAAAAGCTTCCTTAGTCTCCTGAAATAACTTCCAAAAGAAATCCTCCATCCTTAGAAGTAGGTGATGTAAAAGCAAGTAGCCCTTTAGCTACTTGGAACTAAAAGGGGAGCTGGCATTGGAATGAACTTGATGTCACATGATGCAAAGCAGAGGAAATGAACAAAGACTGGACTCTTTATGATGTTATTGCTCCACTGAATTAAACCACGCATGAAGACTCCCTGCCCATTGGCTTGCTGTTATTCGAGCTAATAAATCCCCTTTATTGCATGAACCAGATTGAATTATATTTAATTTGTTTGTTTTATTTCTGGCAACAGAAAATATACTGAAATGCCAGGTAGAGTCATATATGTATTTTCTGTTGTTTCTTTTGGATGTGAATAATCCAAAAGATACAGCCTAGTAAGTGTCTAAAATCTATTTTTTCATACTGTTAATCATAATTATTACACTTTAAAACAAAAAAGGAAAGTTTACACTCTCGACTAGGGAACAATGAAAATATAGTGTGTGGCTTACATGTTATCATGAGTGTTAAAGAAATAAAAATAAAGTCATTCCAAGGATGATAACAATTGACAATATTTAGTAAGAGATCATATATTTTGTCATGATAACTTGTATATATATTACCTTTAATTGAGTGTATTTAACTGAGAGTAAATGCTTTATTATCCTCATTGCCTCTTTGTTACGTACATGCATATGGCCCACAACCTCTTCTGCAAGTAAGTCTTTGCATGTGATGGATTCAGGTGGTTACATGTAAGAGCAACATTTAATGCATTTGTGGAAGAAGGTTAAATAAAGTGGGCAAAAGATGGATTATTTCCACACACATGTTAATTCTACCTAAAAAAGTGCTTTTTTTTACTTAACAGTTTTTACTGCTTAGACATCTTGAACACACTGGCCTTTTTCTATGGATGTTGCCTGCATCTCATTTTCTGTTTGCCTATCTTCTTGCAGGAAAGTGCAGCTGTGCTTGTCTTACTGTCCGTGTTTTAATGGCGTGTGGGAGTTGAGGATGGATTGTTTAATGATCTGCATGGAAATTTGGTCCTGAGGCCCACATAAAAAATACTGTCGCTCTTCTGTCCATATCCAGAATCAACACTGGGCAAGACCTGCAAAAAATGTGTGAACCACAGAAACGCTGGAAAGTGAAGGGTCCTGATAAATGTTAATCACTCACATTTGTACAAACGTTAACATTTCAGACAGGTTATGTATCTGTTATTGTCTCATCTTGTTGCAGTGACTCTGAGGTTGGGAAGTCAGGTTATTAAACTTGCTGGGAGGTTAGGCCGTCTTTTACAGTGCAGGTTGTATTATTATTCAGGTATGGGGAGGCCAACAGGTCAGGAGACTATGCCGTGGAGAAGATGGCTTGTAACTCTCCGTTCCCAAGAGCGGAGGGCACGCCACTCCATGGGGGCCACACGACGAGGCACCAGCCTCCATCAGGAAACAGCAGGAGAGGGGCACCAGTGGGCAGGGGTCTTTCTTGGGCTTTCCTGGGAAGGAAGAGGGGAAGCAGGTAAGCAGGCTTAGGATTGGTTGGTTTGAATATTTCAGTGGGCTCTGGGGCAGAAGGCTTGTCCCTAGTTGTCTGGCACCTGGCTCTGGGGTTATTAGGGCAGATGGATGGTGACTTGGAGTGCATGAGCCACAGAGGAGGGGGTTGGAGTGTGTGCTCAGGATTGGTTCGTTTCAATATGAAAGGTGCACTCACAGGTGCGGGGTGAGGTGTCTACTACATCTGGGACTTGGCTGGCCCTGGGAGGGGCAGTCCTTCCAGGATAACAGGGCCCAGATAGCAAAGCATCTGAATAAAAAGACGTGCTTAATACAAGCCCAAGCACTTTGCCCACTAATTTTTTAATATTATCATTATAATCATATATTACATGATTATAATCATGTTATAATCTTATGAGCATTTAATCTTGGTGAAGAGAAACAGTACTGTTCTTTAATGGAGTGATTTACTGGATGTGTAGAAGACCACAAAGATTAAGAAGGCTTTTTTCTCAAAATAGGAACAAGCAAAATAGAACTATGTCATAGATTTCATTTGTTTCCACATTTCTCAAGTCATATTCTTGGTGGAAGGTTTGCCTGTAAACTTTCTTTAATTTATTGATTTCTTCTTTGTAAAATTTCTCTTTATTAAATCTATAACCTTCAGGATGAGGCTGAATATATACATATTTTATCAATAGGGCTTTCTGTGAAAGTAATTGTCTGGACAAAAATCAGGTTAAAGTGGTGTTTCTTTTTAATGGTACTTTTATATAATTCTATAAAACTTTAAACATATTTAATGTATCTTCCTGGGGAAATTACAAAGAGAAAAAATAAACATGGGCCCAGGGTTTTATAGGCACTCATGCTGGGAGAGGTAGACTCAGAACCTGAAAAGTTTACTCTGGGGAAAAAATTCCAGAACTACCAAGTAAGGACCTGGATGAACTCAGTTTTCCTCTAAAGCAACACAAATATGACAAAATGAGGAAAATCAACCATTTCAGAACTTCGGCAATTAACCAAGGCCACAGAATGAACTGAAAATCTTCTGTCCAAGAGAAAATATTGAACCACAGTATGCCAGCAGGCTCTGAGCTGTCTTAACATAAGGCTGGGCTTCCCTGGTGGTGCAGTGGTTGAGAGTCCGCCTGCCGATGTAGGGGACATGGGTTCGTGCCCCAGTCTGGGAAGATCCCACATGCCGCAGCATGGCTGGGTGCATGAGCCGTGGCCACTGAGCCTGCACGTCCGGAGCCTGTGCTCCACAATGGGAGAGGCCACAACAGTGAGAAGCCCATGTACTGAAAAACAAAAAAACGAAAACAAAAACAAAAACATAAGGCTATTCCCATTTTCCCCTCCACAGCACACACACACAGTAGCTCAGTGACACAGTAGCTGAAAGCCAAACTCAAGGCAGACAGTGGAGAGATGTGACCATTTGTAGAACTCCATTAAAGCACTATCTTCAGATCACAGTTGATATTTTGTCCAAATTTGTAGCTCCCTGGGAAATCTCAGAGTGTTTGACTCAGAGCTCATCTTGGGATGAGGGGCAAAATAAAAAGTCTACCCCTTATTATTACAGAAACAATAGAAAATGTCTGGTAATACTGTAGGTAATTAAGGCTGCAGCTTCTATTGGGAGAACATGATAGGGATCAAAAAAACTCTGACAACTCCTGTTTATCTAAAAGGATGAGTGAATGTGCAGAAAACATCTGAGAAAGGAGAAGGCACCCGTCACTGACCTTGGGCTGACCTCAAGGCTCTGCACAAGCAGGAAGTGAGAGGTACAGCTCTCTTGTAAACTGGCTAAAGTTGGAAAGTATGTCCTCACACACAGACCTCCTCACCCAGGGATGGAAGATCTATATTGGAAAGGCACTTAAGGAAATCTAACCAATCATTGGCTCACCAGTAAATTATAATGACCAAGGTGTGCCTTCTAGGAAACCAAACTTTAAAATAGTAACAAGAACTTAAAAGACAATGTTAGAAGACAGCTCAGTGGCCACAGACCTCAGGAAATACAAATTCTGTAATTTTTCAAGAGAGTTGTAAAATAACAACAACAGTAACAAGAGACTTGGTGGGGCTTCCCTGGTGGCGCAGTGGTTGAGAGTCTGCCTGCCAATGCAGGGGACACGGGTTCATGCCCCGGTCCGGGAGGATCCCACATGCCGTGGAGCGGCTGGGCCCATGAGCCATGGCCGCTGAGCCTGCGCGTCCGGAGCCTGTGCTCCGCAACGGGAGAGGCCACAACAGTGAGAGGCCCGCGTACGGCAAAAAAAAGAAAAAGAAAAAAAAAAAAGAGACTTGGTGGGGTGACACTAGAGAAGTTATAATACATAAACTATCTAATTTTCAACAAAAAATATGAGACAGGCAAAGAAACAGAATATTATGCCGTATGCACAAGGGAAAGAAAGGAGTCAACAAAAATGCCATGAAGGAGCCCAGATTGGAGACTTAGTAGAAAGAGACTTTAAATCAATCCTAATAAATATGTTCAAAGGACAAAAGGAAATTATGTCTAAAGAATTAAAGGAAAGTATAAAACAAGTCTCACTCAAAAATATCACTAAATAAATAGAAATAATTTTAAAAAGAACTGAATTGAAGTTCTGGCATAGTAAAGTAAAATAATTGAAATGCAAAATTCACTGGAGGACTTTGACAACAGATTTGAGCAAGCAGAAGAAAGAATCAGGGACCTTAAGGATAGGTCAGTAGAGATGATGCAGTTTGAGGAACAGAAAGAAAAAGCAATGAATAAAAATGAACAGAGCTTCAGTGATGTGTGGGACACCATGAAGCTTACGTGTATACACACACACATACAATGTGATCAAATACACACACACAGAAGGAAAAGAGAAAGGGAAAGGAACAGAAAACATATTTGAAGAAAACAATGGCTGATAATTTCCCAAATCAGATAAAAAAAATATTAGCTTTACCCTAAAGATACTCAACAATTTCCAGGTAGAATAAACTCAAATGGATCTGCCCCTAGACACTTAAAATATGACATGTACAAGGGATACCTAAGATTAATGGCTAACTTCTCATCAGGAATCATGGAAACAAGAAGACATAAGATGACATTTTCAAAGTGCTGGAAGAAAAAGGCTATTGACTGAGAATTCTATATGCAGCTAAACTCATCTTCAATAACAAAGGAAAAATTAAAACATTTGCAGAAAAACCCAAAAACCGAGAGACTAGCAGACATGCACTATATGAAATATTAAAGTGAACCCTTCAGGCTAAAATGAAAGGACAGTAGGTGATTTCTCAAATACATACAAAGAAAAAGCACCAGTGCACTGTTGTAATGAAAAGCAGTATAAATGTACTTTTGGTTGTATTTTTTGTCACAGTTTGATGACCTTTAAAATATAACGAAGTAATTTGTATGATAATACAAATGAGTGGGGAAGAAACAGGAGTATATTAGAGTGAAGATTTTATATGATATTTAAATTAAATTATTATTAGTGTGAACTACATTGTTTTAAGTTGAAATGTTAATTGTCACCTCCAGGGCACCCAGTAATAATACAACTGAAAAAAAAAATACGGTAAAAGAAACAACAAGGAAATTTAAAATGTATGCCAGAATAGATCTACTTGAAAAGCAGAAAAAGGCAGGAATGGATGAGTAAAGAAAAGAGACAAAAGACATGTATTGATAGAAAACAAATAGCAAAATGACTATAAATACTATGTTAGTAATATATTAAATTTGAATGACTAGACACCTCAATCCAAAGGCAGAGATTAGCAAAATGGATAAAAAATAAATATGATCCAACAATATGCTGTTTATAGAAGAAACACTTTACATTTAAAGAGACAAGTTGAAAAATAAAAGGTTGGAAAAGTATACAATGAGAAGTTTAACTGATATGGGGCTGGGAGAGCAATACTAAATCAGACAAAATTGATTTTAAGACAAAGTTGTTACTAGAGACAAAAAACAAACTTTATAATGATAAGGGTGTTAATTAATGAGAAATATATATGGTTATAAACATAGATGCACCTAAAACTAGATCCTCAAAATAAATGAAGCAAAAACAGACAGAATTAAAGAGACAGATAAGTCAACAATTTAGTTGGTGATTCAATACAGATTTTCAGTAATGGATAAAACAACTAGACAGAAGATCGATGAGAAAATAGAAGATGAATAACATTGTAAAACAACTAGGCTTAGAAGACATATATAGGACACAACACTTAACAGAAAAAGAAATATTTTTTTCATGTGCACATGAGATACTGAAAAACACAAAAGTTTTTGAAAGAAATTAAAGTATTTTAAAATGGACAACCAGTTTTCATGAATCATAAGGCTGAACTTTACTGAGATTGCAGTACTCCCTACATTAATCTACAGATTCATTGTAACCTCATAAAAATGCTAGCGAGTTTTTTTTATAGAAACTGGCATGCTGCTCGTAAAATTCATATGAAAAGACAATGACTCACAACAGTCAAAATAATTTTAAGAAAGAATATTGTTGGAGGATTCACCCTTCCTGATTTCAAAACGTACTGCAAAGCTACGGTAATAAAGGTGTTGAAGTATTGGCGTAAGGATAGACATATAGATTTCTGGAATATAATCGAGAGTCCAGAAATAAATCTTCATGTTTATGCTGAATTGATTTATAACAACAGTGTCAAGATCACTCAATGGGGAGAGAAAGGTCTTGTTAATAAATGGTTCTTGCACAACTGGATATCCACGTGCAAAGAATGAGTTTGGACCTCTGCCTCTTAACATACTCAAAAATCAACTCAAAATGGACTGTAGCCCAAAATATAAGAGCTAAAGCAATAAAACTCCCACAAGAAAACATAGGAGTAAACCTCCATGACTATGGTTTCTTACATATGACATCAGAAGTAAAAACACTGAAAGAAAAAAAGTGGATAAACTGGACATCATCAAAATTAAAAACTTGTATGTCTAAGGGCACCATCAAGAAAGTGATGCTAATGTGTATGGGCTTCTTTTTGGGTGCTGAAAAAGTTCTACAATTCATTTGTGGTGATGGTTGCACAACCCTGTGAATACACTAAAAAGGCTGCAGTGAATACTGTACGTGAGTAAATTTTATGGTACGTGAAATATGGCTCAATAAAGCTGGAGGAAACGTTTCCATTGTCTTTCTGATAGATTTGAGGACAATTATGTAAGTTCTCTTGCTTGATAAGATATCCAGTCTTCAGAGAGAGTGATTGTGGGTCACAAATGAGTGTGAAGAGGTAAGATGTATTAAGAGGGAGGAAGAACAGTCTCCTTGTTGAGTGACATCCAGAGAACTCTTTTTACACTTTCTACTTATTTTCAGCAAAATCTGTTTCACTCGCTTTCTATATCTGGGAAAAATTTACCTGTGCCATTCATTCATCCCTTCATCATCCATTTATGCATCCATTCATTCATCCTTCCATCCATGGGTCTATCCACTACACTTTATGAACTTCTTTGCTCACAGAAGAGAGTCCTGATAAGAATGTGGCTCATACATTTAGTAATAACATAAACAAATGAACAAAATAACTCCCCAAATACTCAAGGATAGTTTAAGAGCAGAGAGCAACATGACAGTGAGGAAGTGACTGTAAGCCTGGGAGCTTGGATACAACTGTACAGACAGATACTTGACTGGCTTTTATCCAGGCTGAGGTCCCACTGTGGGACCCACACAGGGGTGCCATGTATTGGAGGAGAGATAAAGTTGCCTCCAAACATGGAAGCTATTTCGCCCCACCTGTCACAATGAGATGTTATGAAAATGATGTAAGTGAGAGAATAAACCAGATGGCAGTGTGGCAGCAGGATCCACGGTCTGCACAAAAGATCAGCAAGCAGTCCAGCCTCGGTGCCAGCGTACCCCTCACTCACGTGGGGTTCCTCGTCTCCTTGGTATCAAACAGCCCGAGGATGGTTATGTCTTCCTGCGCTTGACAAATCGGAAATCCGGAAGGAAATATTTTGCTCTGATGGACAGCTATTCTCCTCCTCCTCTGTCTTCTTCTCCTTGTTTTTCATTTCATTAGAAAAGGTGAAGTTCCTGCAATGCAGAGTGAATAGAACATGTCCTCTTTCTTAGATGGCTTGTGACATATTTACACCAGCTCCTCTTATGCAGAAGCAAGCCTTCCTACACAGCTGCCAGCTTGCTCTTCCTTTCACTTTTAAATCCTTGGGTGGAATGCAAGCAAAGCTGTGTCAAGTTTATTAATTACTTTGGATAATAACTTTACTAAGTACAATGTGATCAACTTTCAAGTATATGCCCTTTGAAATATATTTTTTCTGTAAAATATTTTCTTCTGGTAATAATTGTCGCATTTATTTGGGCACACCATGAATCTGTGTGGAGGTTTTGTTTTGTTTTTTGATGCACATATTTTTTCTTTTTTGGCTGTGTTGGGTCTTCGTTGCTGTGCACAGGCTTTCTCTAGTTGTGGTGAGTGGGGGCTACTCTTCGTTGTGGTGCGCGGGCTTCTCATTGTGGTGGCTTCTCTTGTTGCGGAGCACGGGCTCTAGGCATGTGGGCTTTAGTACTTGTGTCTCGTGGGCTCTAGAGTGCAGGCTCAGTAGTTGTGGCACACGGGCTTAGTAGCTCCGTGGCATGTGAGATCTTCCCAGACCAGGGATTGAACCTGTGTCCCTTGCATTGGCAGGCGGATTCTTAACCACTGTGCCACCAGGGAAGCCCTGATGTACATACCTTTTTATGAGGGGATTTTTTATTGGACTGCAGATGGTGAAAACATCTGTATCCCTGTATAGATTGATGATTTGTACTGTGATAAGCTGTGATGGGGAGGGGCTGCAAACTCTCTCCTTTCTCTGGTTATAACTGGAATAGTCAAGGCACCTGGGATTTTGACTTTCTTCTTTATGTAGAGCATGAAGAATTGACTTTTGTAGATTCTAAGAAATTTTATGAGGAAAATCTCTTTTTGGTAGGGATAAAATATTTGGTGGGGATAAACTCTATTATAAATGGATAAAAATCTTAGATACAGCAAAATCCAAAGTTTCTCAAACTGTGGCCTAAGGCCTGCTAACTCAGAATCACCCAGAATGCATTTTAGTGATGGATGTGATGAACGGCCACCCTTCCCCATAGAATGTCTCTGGTAGGGATGGAAGGCGGCTGCATCTTCACTACAGATCCAGGTATTACCTGTGCCCACAAAACCCTGAGAACTACAGAAGCTTGTATGAACCTCCATTAGAGTTAAACCTACTTGAAAAGCTGGCTCTGATAAATCCACATGATTCCAGAGTTGTTTTCCATGGGAAGGACTATAAATTCCGTCTAAAGTCTTCCAATCTGATAATGTTCTTCCGACTGGCTTCCTTGATTCTGTCTATGTTGCCACCATTTCTCACCACCTGTATTTGAATCCTGTCATCTCTACCCCTTTTTTTGCCACTCCTGTCTCAAAACAGGTGCAGTCTACTTATCCTTTCCAGACTCTAGACTTGTCTTAATCTCTTCTGCTAATATCATGTATGTGGTCAATGACCCATTGTTTCAAGTCCTTCTTAGATGGGAACATTTAATTGGATACATTTATTTTTCCCATGGAGTTAATGAAAATAAATGACATTTTATATAGGTACATTAGCGTCGGGACTCCGGAAACTACACAGGCCTGGAGAGTCAATCCTTACCTGTGGTGCTGGTGAGCCACATGGCTCCATGACCATCAGTAATCCTCATCAAGCATGTTCTGTGTGCTGGACACTACATCTGTGCTGGGTTACAAGAGGAATATAGCAGAGTTACTTTAAAGAAACTCCATTCTAACAAACAAAAGAGTAATGCAGAAATTCTCAGGAAATGGCAGGGTGCATCTTGAGGTAAAGAACACAAGTGGGGTCAGACCAGGCACCAAGCACCATCACTTCCTTGTGTATCATGTTTAACAAGATTCAGAGTCTGTAGGGACTCACTAATGGGGAGTAAACCCAGTGACAGAGATCAAAACAACCCCGGAGCTTGCTATGCAGATAGATTAGATAACGATGCTGATAACACTAATAGAAATTTGTGGAATGTGCTTGGGTTTCAGGTGGTAAAACACCCAATTAAGTCTTGAGTTGTGGTGGAGGAAGCTTTCCCAGGGCAGCTAGGCTGGAGTCCAGTACTGCCATAGGAAGTCAGGCCAACAGTCTTGAAGTGTGGGACAAAGCGATTGTCATCAAATTCTGGGAAGCCACAGGGACTAAAACAAGGCACATTATTAGACAAACCCATGAGAGCTGCAGGTCCACTCTGACACTGATGGGTCTCCTCTACGGAGGCCTGCAACTTGGCCAGTGTCTCATATATCAAATTAAATTGGATGGAACTGGATTTAATTAGGTGGAATGGATTACCTCTAGCCTTCTAGCCTTCCTGGACGTGTGAGAGGAGAGGTGTTTTTCACTACTTACTGTTTGTGTTTTTGGGAAGAGCTATGATGCCAGAGAATACATAGAGTTCAGAAACCGTGTCCATGCCAGCCATGTTCCCATGGGGCAGAGTCTGAAGTGCACCGTTCCTGGTGCAGTAGAGGGAGATGGTGGAGGTGGAGAGTGGATCTTAACCTTTCAGTCATGCTCACACACACACATGTTGATCTCCAGGTTAGGATTGTCTTAATGGTAGGTAAGTAGATAGTCAATGGGATCAGTGCAGAAAAACAAAGACATACAAAACAAAGACAAAAACTCAATTACTTAATGTTTTCTGGAAATATATGGTAGGAGTATCTCAACAGCAGTCTAAGCGGCCATTAATGGAAGAATCAATGTGGCTGAAGTAGATGAATAGTGAAGTGACAGTCTCTTGTCGGCTTGGGAAGAGTTAAACGTGTTTGCCCCCCATCAGGAAGGAGCCTGCGAGGATGGACAGGTGGATGATATGGGACAGGGACAGAGAATCTCAGAGGTGACAGTGGTGGTGTTAACAGCTAGGACTGAGATGAGCCAGCATCCCACGACTTAGACGTCATCGCTCCCTCCAGGAGTCTACTACGGTTAGATGCTCTGAGTTTGGGGAAGCATAGCTATGGATTCGAACAGGTAAGAGGGAAGGGAAGGAACAGTTTTTGAAATCCTCATCAAGAATAGCAGATGTATAAATTTCAAAAAGTCAAGCCACGCTTAAGATGGCACTGTTTTGTTGATGATCATTTCCCAATACGGACACCTTAGGTTACTAGTGTGAGGCTCTGAGGGCAGAGAGCACAGCTCATTCTGTGTTGGTCACAAAACGCTATTCATGTGTGCAAACGTGGGTTTCAGAAAATTTGATTCCATCCATGGAATTTTAACAGGCTCTAGAGATCTCCCAAGTATTTTGACCACAGAACTTCTCTGGCAACTTCCTTTTTAGCATGATGAGCATCTCCCAGCCCTTCCCAGCATCTCCCAGGTCTTTCTCAAAAGATTTCTGGGCCTCAGGGCAAAGGAAATGCAGTTTCACTCACGTCCAATGTATTCAGTGAATCAGTCTTTCCTAAACTAAAAGAATGAGTGGCATGAAAAATAGCAATAGGATCCTTTTAACCATGAATTTCCATGAAATCCAAATAATCACTGAGATTAACAGGGGACTCCAGTGGTGTCTAAGCCTGCTCTTTCCTAACCACCAGGACCAGCCTCATTTGAAACCCCAGGCTCTCAGGCTCCAGGCCTCCTCCAGGCTCAACTAGGACACCTCTGAGTTATATTAAGTACTGGCATGTGTTTATGTGGCTGGCCAGGGAATGGACTTTAATTCTGAGCTGGTTCTATATTTAGGTTGTGTCTTTTGTCAGATTGGATATAGTTTACACAGTGGATATTCTCGTGTTTTACCCCATATGTTCTCCATGTGTGATGCCTGGACCAACTCCATCAGCACCACCTGGGGACTTGCTAGAAATTCAAATTTTGCCTCCACCCTAGAGCTACTGAATCAGAATCTCTGACAGTACAGCCCAGCGATCTGCCTTTTCATGAACTCTCCAGGTGATTTTGTTGTACGGTAAGTTTGAGAACTACTGTTCTAGACAAACAGAATCCAGATCTAGGAAAATGAATATGTAATACCAAAGCAAGACGGCATTAAACACTTCCTAAAGGAGACATGCAGAAGCCTGAATCCTGGATGTCTTTTAGGGACGCTTACTTTTAAACACACAGAAGTAACTCACTCCTTTCAGTCATGCTTCACTACCCTCCACCTTGTTTTCCCTCCAGAAGCTGATACTGTGCTATGTTACTTTAGTAACCCAGCTGTCTTTGTTGAGTTGTAATCTCTTACACATTAGGTCTTTGTAATATTGTTTTACATCAACTGCTATGGATGATATGGAAAACTGAGAAAAGACGTGTTTTGGATAAGAGTTTTTAAATATAAAAGTACATTCACTCTGGGGCTTTTCTGGTTACAAAGTAGAATACTACTTCAAATTAAAAAAAGGTTTGTTCATCAATTTCAGTCATCTATATTAGGCTATTTTATCAGTAATCTTATTCCTAATTTATCCCAAAGTCTAATTACTAGGCATCTTTTTTCTGTACTTGCCTTACTGTACATTCAGCCGTGTATGTCAAACTATTAATTAGTTTACAGTGATAAATTTGTCCTTCCAGAAATTAATGGAAGGTGAGATGTTTCATTCTATGAGATGATGTGATATCGAGTATAAGAAATGTATTTCCTTTTTATAATGATACTCTGAGACATAATAAATCAAAGAGAATAACTGTTAAATGAAAACATTTAAGAAAGGTCGGTGGGAAAAGAGATGGCTGTGGTAACTTCTGCAGTCAGAAAAAGCAATGTTGGTATTTTTTTTTAACATCTTTTTCGGAGTATTGCTTTACAATGGTGTGTTAGTTGCTGCTGTATAACAAAGTGAATCAGCTATACGTATACATATATCCCCATGTCCCCTTCCTCTTGCGTCTCCCTCCCACCCTCCCTATCCCACCCCTCTAGGTGGTCACAAAGCACCAAGCTGATCTCCCTGTGCGATGCAGCTGCTTCCCACTAGCTATCGATTTTACATTTGGTAGCATATATATGTCCATGCCACTCTCTCACTTCGTCCCAGCTTGCCCTTCCCCCTCCCCATGTCCTCAAGGGTATTTTTTTTAAGCCTTTTGACACCAATTCATGATTTCAGATATTGAGGGAAATCCCATATTTTTATAAAAATTTTCTTTTTTGGAAAAATGTGTGGAAATCTCATCATGCTAAAAACGTTAGAACCACTTTGAACGTATTCTTTCACTTCACTGTTGCTATAGGAAGTGACTTCCACTGCCACTTCCCCTCCCACTGTTCCATGTGGTGCAGAGATCACCCCACTGGCGGCAGTGAGGCACACAACGTCTTCACATGGATAAGATGCTAGACCAGTGGTTAGGTAAATGAGCTTCATCCAGCCAGAAATCCTCCCAGAGCTCTGTATTTAGGTCTCTGGCCCAGATTTCCTCAACCTTTTGGGCTGCTGTATATATAGAGTAGAATACAAATGAGTTTCAGAAGAACATAAATTATCTAAAGTTGTTCCCTACTGCAATAAAAAAAGGTCAAATATTTATTTGTAAAGATTTTCTTTCATCACTGGTATGCTATTTTCCATCTATAAGAATTTTGCTTCTGATACAAAAATGGTGTATTGTTACCAAGTCCAGTTTTTAGACTATTTTTCAATCCATTTATATCATCCGTAATGATTTTGCTCTATTTGTAAGATTTTTTTAAAGATGTCTTTGGGCATGTACAGAGGGAAATGATTCTATATGTATGTTAGGCTTCTTGCTCTGGAAAATCTTGCTGTCTGAATTCTACCTTGTCTTGGACTACTTGGTATGTATCTAATGGACTTTTCCTGCTCTAATTGTAATAGGCTTGTCTGGCTAGCTAGTCAGTCAGGTTAAAGGGAGTTGATAACTCCCGTCCTTTGCAGGCTGTAGTGAGAGACACCACCAGGGTGGTGTCAGTGGAAAGTAAGTGTGAACTGGCATGAGTAAGGGTGGGGCTACAGGTGGGTTGGTTGGTTTTCTCCCTGTGGTGTTTGGCTAGAGTACAGTTGGCAAGGTCTAAAGGTTTTCTGTCTTGTTAGGCTGCTCCTTGTGTGGTTCTGTGGCTAGAGAGAGCAAGTTTTTCTTGGAGATTTTTTTGGTCTATACCCACAAGTAGTTCCAGGTGACCCATTCCTTTGGGACCAGGATTTCAGTTGTTCTCCAGTCTCCAGTAGGTCTACCTCCTTCACTCCAACTTGAAGTGTCTTCTCATGTTTATTTTTTATATAATGTCTAGAGTTTTCAATTGTGCCTTGCATTCAGGAAGCAGGAGTCGATATTTGATTAATCTTTTAATACTGCATTTTTCATATTATTCATCTGCTAGAAAGCCCAGATACCAACCACTGGTTAAAGGATGTGGGCAGAATTTATTTGCCTGGTATTTAAGGCCTAATTTGTTAGAGCAGCTTGCAGAACTAAGGAAACATTTTGCTTACTAGATTACTGGTTTATTATAAAACGATGTAGCTCAGGAACAGCCAAAATGAAGAGATGCACAGGCCAGGTATTGGGAAGGGGCAGGGAGGCTCCACACCCTCTTCAGGGGTGCCACTCTCCCAGCACTTCCATGTGTTTCCAACCCCAAATTTCTCTGACCCTCCCATTTTGAGGTTTATGGAGGCTTCATTACAGACACACGGTTGCTTAAAGTCATTGGCAATTGAACACATCTTCAGCCCTTCTCCCCTCCCCAGAGGTCAGGGGTTGGGACTAACAGTTCCCACCCTCTAGTCACTAGGTTGGCTCCATTGGCATCCAGCCCCCATCCTTAGGTGCTGTCAAAAGTCACCTCATAAACATAACAAAAGATATCTTTATCACTCTCAACACTTAGGAAACTCCAAGGGTTTCAGGAGCTTTGTGTCAGAAATGGGGAAGAAGACCAAATATATATTTCTTATCATATCACACTCTTCCATCTGCTTAAGTCACGGGTTTGTTTTAGACAACAAAATAAGATGTTTCTGATGAAATTTCTTTGCCAACTGTCTTGCCCACTGCTAGGTAAAAGTAATTTATTTTTCTCAATACTCATAGTTGATATACACCCAATCTCCCTCACATTATTTGGAATAGAGAAGGCACTCTATCATCTCTTGAATTGGTTTGTTAAGTGTCATAAAAGGGAAAGGGTGAACAGTAAGAGAGAAAAGCAAACTTTCAGCAATCACTCTTCTGATTATGGTAAAAGATAAGTAATTGTATTCTTTGGTGGTAGAAGTCGTAGCTCAAGGAAAAAGAGAGTGGCAAGGATGAAAGATTTCCTTCTGACGGTTAAAAAAGCATCATAATCTTAGCAATGAGGCACAAGTTTCCCTAAGGATCTGGATTTTGGAAGAAATTCGAGTGTTTTTCCTTCTCAGTCCAGATAACTGCAGCAACTGGACCATCAAACTTGTTGCCAGAATGCTTAGAAAGCTTTAGAAGGAAGCATCAAAACAGGCAAAAGGAGTAATAAAACCCACACTCCCTTGTTCACTTCCTTAGAAGAATAAGAGATGAGGCAGTGTGGCTGCAGCTTTTCTTAGACTTGCTACCTAGTCTACTTAGAAAACAAATTAGGGTGTCTAAGCCCCTAGAAGTGCTGTTTTACTGTTCGAGAGATCAAGATACAAGGCTAATAATGCCAGCATTTTTAAAGCAAGGGCAACTCTTCTGTTTGAAATTGCTATAGCAGGAAAAGCATGGGTTACTTCGATGGGGTAGACTTTGAGCAGAGGAATCTCAGCTCTCATGTGGGGTGAGCCTCCACCCTCAGCCTGGGGTTTTATGCCACCCTGGAGAGTCTAATATTTTAGAAATTAATGTTATCTTCTGAAAGTCACCTTTGTAAGCCTTAGATGACCAAGATGTAGACTGAGTTGGGGCTTCCTGGTGTAGAACCACCTCCACTCCAGGTCTGCCTTCTGGCTCTGTGATGTCCACACAGTTTCTACTAGAAGTAATTCTTTTTTTCCCCGTACTTTGCCGATTTGGGATTTCCTCCTGGCTGGCTCCTTTCTTAGCACTCAGCTCACCAAAGGTCTTACTGGGGCCTCTCTCAGGGAAAGGCTTGTTGTCCCCTCTAAGGAGCACTGGGCTTTCTGCAGAGTTTCATCTTGGAAATTCAGCTACTTGAACAGAGTTGATGTTCTTATTGAATAAATAAGCCAAATTGCTCTTTCTCTGTCCTCTTGCCAACCCAGGACCAGTTTTCCACCAACAGTCCTCCCCCGTGGCCTCCGTTTATTCTTTTCTCAAACTTCTCTTCGAGATGTCATCTCTTTTTTGAGATGAAGCCACTTACCTCTTCACTTTCTTGGTCTTTTCCTATTTTCAGGATGTGTAGGTTTGGACCCACATAGTCTAGCGGTGGCACATGCATAAAAATGTGAAAATTTCAGAAAGATACAAGTCAAGTATTTTGGGAGTTGTTAAAATTCTCACCTTCTTGGTATAAAAATGAAAACTGCATCACCAGGAAAAATCCTGGTATGTCCTCTTGTGTTGAGCTCAATTAAATGTTGAGTCATTTGTTGGTTGGGACTACAAAATTCAGGCAAAGGGTGCTTCCCTGGTGGCACAGTGGTTGAGAGTCTGCCTGACGATGCAGGGGACACGGGTTCGTGCCCCGGTCTGGGAAGATCCCACGTGCCGCGGAGCGGCTAGGCCCGTGAGCCACGGCCGCTAAGCCTGCGTGTCCGGAGCCTGTGCTCTGCAATGGGAGAGGCCACAACAGTGAGAGGCCCGCGTACCGCAAAAAAAAAAAAAAAAAAGGCACAGGAAGAGGTAGGTCATAAAGAATTAACATCACAATATTTATAAAATTTGGTTTCTTTGTGCTTACCTTTCTCCTCACGACAAATCCATTCAGGATGGGATAATATGAATGAAAACGGTGTGAAATGTGTAGTGATATGAATTAAAAATAATTACACTTGCTACATATGAAAGTGCAATAATATGAACTAAATGTGTCATCTTTCATAGGCATACTTTCACATAGGTAATCTCAGACATTCAAAAAAGGCTGCAAGGTAGATAAACACCATTGTATTGATGGGAAAAGGAACGTTTTGCTTACTCTATGCAGTTTTGTGCAGTCTTTTTGGTTCATTTAGTGTGCCACGCTCAGTGTCACTCTCGACTCTGGGCACCTTCTTTCCTCGGCTTGAAAAGTCTCCTTCCCACCCTGACTCTCGTTGGGTTCATGCTTACTCATTCAATAAACTCTGTTCTAGATTTCATTTTCTCCAGGGCTCCTCCATAGTCTTGGATGAGTTATACTCAGAATTATCCCACCTGTCACCACACTGATACCCCATCAGCATGTTTCCTTGTCCATCTTCCCACTAGACTAGGAATTCCCTTTAAACAAGGGGAACATCTCATCATTAAGGAATCCCAGCTCCTAGAACTGAGGCTAGCCCACCGTCACCAGGTGATGACACCCGTAGGATGAATGGGTAGCATAGCTGATTATTTATTAAGGGAATTTAACACAGTAAAAGCCAGGCTCCTTTTCTTCAGTCATGCCAGACATTCTCTACAAGTTTAGCAGAACTTGTTTTCATTTCCTCAAATGTATTATATCATCTTATACTTTGCCTAAAATTGTGTTCTAACAATAGGTATTGTCCGCTAGCAGACAGACTCTTCTGGGACTACACACTTATGAAATATACAAGAAGTTATGTAAGAATAAAAGAGTTAAGATTATATAACCTGGAGTTCGGGGAAGTGGATAGCTCTGTAAATTTCAGTTATACAAGTTCATCTGTTTGCTGGTACTTACAGCTTCATTTAAACAGTCAACACGCAACTGTTTCCTAACCGGCTTTTCAGCATTAGGTGGTCCTGATTCCTCTTCTGATTAAGATTGTGTGTCGACTGGATTGCACAGCCAGCAAGTTTATTTTCTAAGTTTAAGAAGTCATCAGTGCTGTGTGTATTTCCACATATTAACCAGATAGTTTTGTTAAACTACAGATAGTTTCAAAGTTACTATTTTAACAAAGCATATGTATAAGTTTTTTGATAAGTAAATAATAAGCCAGTGCTTCTCAAACTTTATTTCCCATGAATCATCCTGGGATTTTGTTAAATGGGGATTCACATTCAGAAGGTCTGGGGTGAGGCCTGAGATCCTGCATTTTTTACCAGCTCTCTGGGATGGCCTACCTGCCAGCCACTGGACCAGTACCCTAAGATAGGAGTTCCTGTCTGTTTCCCTCAAGCTTCATAACACTCAAAATGGAATTAATAGTAAGTTTAGTAATGACAATACAAGAGATGAATAGTTAGAATGTCAGTGCTTCTTATTGTTTCTGTTGTTGTGAATTAAATTTATTCTGTTGTTCCCAATACTCACTGTCTGTCTTAAAAGAGCCTATGGAGCATGAGTTTTAAAGCCAAATTTCCAGGATTTAACTTCTGGATCACCCTTTATTGGCTGGTTGCCCTTGAAAAAGTTCTGTAATTATTTTGTCATGTTACCAATGTTGGGCCACCTGCTAAACCTAAGATCCCTTATCTGGGAGTTGTTTTGATGAGAATGGGTAAATCCATATGAAATGACAGTAAGCATGGGACATAGTCATTGTGATAGTAATAATCTCCCTTTAGAACTGGTAAAACAATGATCAGATTTAGGGATGAAAAGGATTCTGTGGTCACCCACCTCAGACCTTCCTCTGACATTTGAACCCCTCTGATCTATGGCACCCATCCTGACTAGCAGCTGAGAGCCTGCTGCGCTTGTCTTTACTGTGACCCGGGACATGGGAGCTTCCCCTTCGTGTCCTGAACCCCCATCTCTGCCTCACTCCCTCCTGCGGATTCAGACAGAAGCAGCCCCTCATCTTCCCATGTGCTGGACCTTCGGCGTTTGACAGTTCCCACCAGCTGGCCCCTTGCTTCCTCCTCTCCAGGTTGAGAACACAGACCCTCCTTTCCACCCCGTCCTCCTGCATTTATCTGTAGTCTCTGCGCACCCCGCAAATGGACCATCCAGGGTGAGTGCCTCACCTCTGGGCTGGAAGAGCCCAGGCGTGTGCTGTTCAGTGGGCCCTTCTAAGTCTCCTGTTCTGGCCCAGTAGTTGTCTCTGTGCAGCCCAGACTCACATTAGCCCTTACGGCCACAGCACGGTGAGGACACAGTGAGCATGGCAGCCTGCCATCTCCCACTGACCATTCTCCCATGTGGGACCCTGTCCCTCCTCCTCCCAGGCCTCCTGGGCTTTAGAGTTTCGGGGCCCCAGGGACCCACTTACCACTATCCCTGTTAAATGCATCCTAATATGTTCGCCTCACTCCAGTTCATGTGGATTTGGGTAATATTTCCATCAATGCATTTGCTGTTCCTCCAATTTGTATCAAAGGTAAATATATGTATAAATATATATACATCAGTCTGACCTCAAAGTCTTCCTCTAAGTCAGAGATAAATCGTACGAGGGAGAGTTCTAAAGACACAGACATAGTGACTGGTATTTTTTTAAGTTAATGTCCTCAGATTAATTTTTATAAAGCTATAGTTATCAAAAAAAGGGTTGTGATACATGATTTTATTTATAGCTACTTTTTCCAGACCAGTATTTTAGTTTTACAAGGAAATATTATTGCATTTTTAATTTGGTTAATTTTAGTTATAGGCTTACCAGTCTCTATTAATTTTTCTCATTTCCATCCTGCAACCTGACTCTGGGTTATTTAAGCTCTCTTTCTCTCTCTCTCTCTCTCTTTTTTTTAAACCTAAGTTTCTGAAGAAAACAGACACTAAACTTAAGAAAAAATCAGCAGATTTTGTTAGAGATCGGGCGGAAGACATTGAAGTGACTGCACATTAATTCTAGTTACTTTCTGCGATTATTTATATATTCTAATATTTATTTCCTTCCATTTCTCCTCTTAACATATGGCTGTAATAACGAAAAAATTATTGGCTTAAATGTGTCAACTTTACGAGTGTCCCCTACAATTTTAATATCTCCTTCTGTTCCCATTCCGATGGTGCGGATGGTGGTTTGCTTCCCTTTGGCCGTCAGAGTCCATGAAAAACTTCACTCCTGACTGTCAAGACCTCACTGCTAAGAAAAAGGCAAGGGTGAGACAGTGGGTGGCGAGGCTAGAATGCAAGTGAGTTTAGGTACAACCCAGGGGACGTGGCGATGAAGACAGTGCTGGTCACGCAGGAGACACCCTGTTATGTCAGCAGATGACACCCCCAGTCACTGCTCAGCCAACACCCAGTCGGCAAGAGTGTCCTTCTGTAGACTCACTTTGGTTACTCAGTGTTTGTCTCCTGCCTGACCAATGGGCCGACCCTGACCCTTAAGCTGCACGGAGCCCTTCACTGTGATGCCTGATGCTCCAGCAGGACCAGAGGACTCTGGGCTCCCTCCTGCATGTCTCATTGCTCCTTGTCATTAGCTAAGAATGGCCGCAGGAGTCCCTTGCCTTTATCCAAGTATCCACCTGGATGTGATTTTTGCACCTGATAAATACCTCTTGAAATAAGAACTCAGTTTAATTACCAGGCCACACCTTACCTAAAATGGGTATTAGTGCCAGTGAGGCCCTCTCATTGGGGGCCTCCCTGACACCTTCATCCTGGTCTAATCTGAGTGAGCACATCACTATTTCTTTAATCTTTCCCTGCATTTCTTTAATTAATTATTTACTTCTTTGTCTTTTGAGAACATTCCTTATTACCCATGTTAACTCTTGTTATTGCATTCCCCTGAGTGAATGAATAGATGTGACTGCTGTAGTTTCTGTGCTTTTGTTTTATGTCAAATCATCATATTTGTATTATATCTTTTCTGGTATTATGGGTGACATAAATTTAAACCCTAGACCCATAAGTCATGATTCAAAAGACATCAACTTGCTATTTGTTAACTGAAAGGTAAGTGGTGGAGGTGGAGGTGGCCTCTGCCTTCCGTGGCTTCTTGCAAAGCAAAGCCATCTCTGCGGCTGTGGATAGAGCTAAAGTACACGTGAGGACCAGATGTCCCTGTGTCCCCAAAGAAGACATCTACGGGGCAGCGCACACTGAGTTTCTGAAATGAGAATGAAGATGAGTCATTTTGAGTCAAGGACTCATGCAGCCTATAAAACAGAAGAGGAAATGCAAGTGAAGAGCAGGAGGTGTGCAGGCAGAGCGTGAACCAGCCCTGGGAGTCTGCCGGTGCTCCTCCTCGGGTGGCTGGCTGTGGGCACACCTGTCTCAGCCTTACCTGGGACTGAGAGCAAAGGTAGAATAGACTTTTGCACCAAACGTGAAAGCCCACCAAATTTAACTCCACATCTTTGGTTTTGTTAGAATTACATTTGTCACATGTCATTAGAAATAAGGGAAGCAAGGGCTTCCCTGGTGGAGCAGTGGTTAAGAATCCGCCTGCCAATGCAGGGGATGTGGGTTTGAGCCCTGGTCCAGGAAGAGCCCACATGCCGCGGAGCAACTAAGCCTGTGCACCACAAAGACTGAGCCTGCACTCTGGAGCCCATGAGCCACAACTACTGAACCCACTCACCGCCAACTACTGAAGCCCACGTTCCTAGAGCCTGTGCACCACAACAAAGAGTAGCCCCCGCTTGCGGCAACTAGAAGAAAGCCCACGTGCAGCAACAAAGACTCAGTGCAGCCACAAATTAAAAAAAAAAAAGAAAAGAAAAGAAATAAGGGAAGCACACATTATTTTTGCTATGAAACTTTTAAAAATTGGAGTATAGTTCATTTACAATGTCATGTTAGCTTCAGGTGTACAGCACAGTGATTCAGTTATACATACATATATCTGGTCTTTTTCAGATTCTTTTCCCTTGTAGGTTATTACAAAATACTGAGTATAGTTCCCTGTGCTATACAGTAGGTCCTTGTTGTTTATCTATTTTATGTAGAGTAGTGTTTATATGTTAATCCCAAACTCCTAATTTATCCCTCCCCCCTTCCCCTTTGGTAGTCATAAGTTTTCTACGTCTGTGAGTCTGTTTCTGCTTTATAAATAAGTTCATTTGTATCTTTTTTTAGATTCCACATATAAGTGATATATGATATTTGTCTTTCTTTGTCTGGTTTACTTCACTTAGTATGATAATCTCTAGGTCCATCCATGTTGCTGGGAATGGCATTATTTCATTCTTTTTTTTTATGGCTGAATTCTTTTTTTATGGTACATTGTATATATGTACCACGTCTTCTTTATCCATTCATCTGTTGATGGACATTTAGGTTGCTTCCAGGTCTTGGTTATTGTAAAGAGTGCTGTAGTGAACTTTGGGGTACCTGTATCTTTTCAAATTATAGTTTTCTCAGGATATATACCCAGGAGTGGGATTGAAGGATCATATGGTAACTATTTTTAGTTTTTTAAGGAAACTCCATACTGTACTCCACAGTGGCTGTACCAATTTACATTTCCACCAACAGTGTAGGAGGGCTCCCTTTTTCTCCACACCCTCTCCAGCATTTATTGTTTGTAGACTTTTTGATGCTGGCCATCCACTTCAGGCTGTGCTACTTATTGTAGCATTTTTTTCTGTTCTGTTATTGGGCATTCATTTTCTTATTAAGCATTTATGATTGGCATAGGCTGATTACACTAGAGGTCTTAATCTGTTAATGGTCTCTTGGAATTCATTTAACTTATACAGTTTTAAATTTATATAGGAAGAGGGACTTGTGATTAAGCTAATCCAGGGATTAGCAAGTATCTCTAAGGAAGCAATCTGGCAAAATCAGATTGTGAAATAGTCTACAGGTCAAGCAATGGCAATTCTTGGACTGATAAATGGCATGGGAGGAAAAGAGGAGATGGTTACAAATAAAAGAGATTTAAGGGAAAAAGCAAATAAATCCAAGTGTGGGCATTGTTTATTTATTTTTTATTTTTATTTATTTATTTATTTTTGCGGTACGCGGGCCTCTCACTGTTGCGGCCTCTCCCGTTGTGGAGCACAGGCTCCGGATGCGCAGGCTCAGCGGCCATGGCTCACGGGCCCAGCCGCTCCGCGGCATGTGGGATCCTCCCGGACCGGGGCATGAACCTGTGTCCCCTGCATCGGCAGGTGGACTCTCAACCACTGCGCCACCAGGGAAGCCCTGGGCCTTGTTTAGATGTTGATTTAAACAAGCAAACAAAAAAAGATAAAAACACCTATAAGACTTCTAGGGAAAACTTCAAGATGAATTGAGTATTAGCTGGTATTTTGCAGTTGTTACCAATTTTATTAGGTGTTTTCATGACACTTTTGTTGTTTAAAATTTCCTTTTCTGTTAAGCATGCAGATATTCACAGTTGAAAGAAAGTGGTATCAAAGGATTGCTTTGCTTTAAAATTCAGCAAAAAACTAAAGGGGGTGGCGGCTGACAGGACAGGTGGCCAGTTGTTGACGCTGTTGGAAGTGGATGGTAGGTGTGGGCGGGGTCGTTACATTATCCTCTCTAATTGTATACGTTTTTGAAAATTTTCATAATAAAAATACAATAAATTAACAAAAAGAATATTGCTAAAGGATTTAAACATTTTACATTATAAGATTAATGTTAAGCTGTGACCTTCAAAACTCAAGGTTTCTGGTGAAGGTAAATAAATCAGAAACTTGCTGTGAAGCTCAGAGACAAGAAGCAGGAAAGAGACCTGTATTCAGTGTAAAAAATAGACAGCTGGTTGGGTTTAGAGGGACGAGCTCAGGAGAAGCTTTAACGTCAAGACGTATTTTTCCCTTTTAAATCATCATCATTGCATTTTAAAACATTAATACTCCTGTTATAATTTATACCTCTTATTCTGGCCTCAGGAAACTTAAAGGACTGTAGAACCATATTTGTGTTCTAATTGAAAAGAAATAGCCCCCCATCTTGATTCTTGCCTGTCTATTATGGAATTCCTTCCTGGATTTAGTATTTGATAATCTTTCTTTTCTGAACTATGCAAGCTGATTTTTCCTCCTAATGAGCTTGGCCAAGTACAAAGTACAAATATCAGTTACCATGCTTCCGTGCGGGAGGGGCTTCTGCCCCTCGAGGGGTGGCTGTCAGCCTCAGAGCTGCACGTGGACCCTGCCTCATCTACTCACACTTCTGAGCATCTCTGCTTTGTTCTGTATTTTCAATCTTGTCTTGTCTTCTGATTCTGTGTCATCAGCATTTATACATGAGATAATACCTCTGATCTTCGATTTTCTTTGCCTTCAGTATACAACAATTAAATATAATTTTTCCACCTACCTCTCTGGAATCCATCCCCATCTCTCCGCACCCAGGTGACCCCTCTAGCACCCATCACAAAATGACAGGTACTAAACACACACACATACAGAGAGAGAGCAGCACAAAGACAGAGCGAGAAGGCAGCCACCTGAAGGCCAGAAGGAGGAAACCACCCCTGCCGATGCCTGATCTTGGACTTCTAGCCTCCAGAAACATGAGACATAAATGTCTGTTGTTTATGTCACCCAGTCTGTGGTTCTTTGTTATGGCAAAGAACCTGGCACACAATACTTGTGATTTTCCAAGTTTCGACCAATTACCTTTACAGCTTCTTCTCTTGCTGCTGTGCTATCTACCTACTACGCTCCAGTTCGAATCCTGACAACACCTTCAGGCTGCCCTGTTCTTAGTCTCTGTGCCTTTGCCCACACCCTTCTAAGTCATTCCCTCCCCACCGTCACTTTGTTCATCCTTCAGAGTTTTGTTTAGATCGCACTTCATCAGGACAGTCGTCCCCATTTCTAGACGAGTTTACGTCCTTCTGGCTTTTATTACTACGGCCTGTTAAATCCCCTCTTTCATCATATCAGTCACACATTTCATCACATTATATGGTGATTTAATTAGTGGAAGCTTTGACTGGGTTAGATTAAAAGCTCAATGTCAGTTCTTAGATATTTTAGGATTTCAGAACTGAGATGAGTGTTGGAAGACGATATGAAAACACATTTGTGTTTACCAAAATTACTAGAAGCTATTTGAAGATTTCTTGGAAAAAAATTCCAAAACTTAATAAATGCTTGAACTAAATAGATGCATTTTATATTTTTTAAAGAAATCAGCAAAAATTCTAGAACTTGATGATAGTTCTTATCTGAAAGAGGCCCTTTGTGGCATCAGTCCTCAGTTCCTTGTGATAAAATATAATTTCCCTGTGTGACATTTTATCACTTAGCTGAAGACCCATGTAATTTCAACTAATAACTGGGTTTTATAGAATAAAAGTCACATTAAAGCTTCATTATTTATGGAATTGATAACAATAATTTAAATTCTTAATCATTTTTCTGGGGGTCATGCTTTATATTCTAAAAGAACCAAGTATGTGAATATAGTGGAATTAAGAAATTGGAAAAATGAATTACCTCTGTTATTAGGAATGTGTCCATTTTCATTTCATATCCCAATTACAGCAGTTCAGGGGTAAACTAAAACAAATGTTTCATAGAAATGAAATTATGATAATTAATACATGCTTACTTTGAGAAAACAGATTATTGGCTTTTTCATTTATTTTCCTTTTGTTCTTCTCTTCCATTCTATTATTTTCCTCCCTCCTACTCTAAAAGAATGAAGATAGCACAATTTTTTGCACTTTTTCAAATATTAATATGCAAAATAATCATTTAGAAAGAGATTATTAAAATCTACATTTTGCATCATCAGCAGATGCTATATTAGCAAGTCTGGAGTGAAGCCAGGAATCTAAATTTTTATAAGCACTGAGAATGATCTTGATAGATAGTGTCCACTCACAGAAACTCCAAAGGCTTCTGAAATTATGGCTTATTTAGCAGGAAGTAAAATTAAATTTAAAGCATAAATAATATATATGACACACCAACATGGCTAAGATAAAAATTTTAAAAAGAAATAACTGAAAACTATTCCTGATACCTTACTCACATTGATCGTATAAAAGCAGTCTGAATGATAAAATGACTTGTGCAGGGGATGTCTTTGGACAGAGCTACTGGAGTGAACTGTGAGTCCTTTTGCCCTCAGGCTCGTGCGTGGTCTCAATAGAACCACTCCTAAGCTGACCATGTGTCCTGGCAACTAGAGGAACATAGTGGACAAGTGTCTGACTCTTGCCCAGATAAGCTAGAAGATGAGACACTGGTGGTTCCTCTTTCAACAGTGGAATTAAAGTAGCTTGTGATCAAACTGTACTCCCAGTTTGTCAGGGAGTGCTTCTCATAGGCTGATAAGACTACAACATGGGCAGACACACACACCCCCCAGAACAACAGTGTGGGCTGACGGGGCAAGCGGACATCCTGAGAAAAATGCACCACCCACATCATACTAACGCTAGATAGATATTGTCAGTGAGGACCTTTGGAGAACCACCAGAAAATTAATAAGCATTAAACATCTCCAGGTCCAGAGAAAAATAAATCATCTTATGATAACACCAGTCACATAAGGACTTCACTATCTTAATATCTGCCTGCATACTGCTACCCCCATATAACACTGAAAAGGATTTAAAAAAATTATAATTTGCAACATAGGGGCAAGTGAAAGAAGAGAAGGACCTTGTCTCTTTCTGTCCCTACAGAGGCCAGCTCATGATTTAAATCAATTTCATTTAAATCAATTTCATTGCTTGGGATATAACATGGAGTCAGACTTTTAGTCACTAAGTTGAGAATGTGTTATGTGGTTACAAATAAATTTTCCAATTGTTCAATGGATTAAATAAGATGATATTTGCAAAGCACTTAGAATAGTGTCTAAAATATAGGAGACACTACATTGATTAATATACACATATGATAGTTACATGGAAAGACAGACTGTAGGAGCAAGTTCATGTGTTGTAATGATCAAATTATTTAAGTAACTTACCTCACAAAGTGACTGTCATATAGTAGGATAAATATTGTGTAATTATCAAACTCTAAACGCCCTGCAGGCACTAAATCCTATGGGTATGTGATTCTATTAGGACGAAAGAGATGAACAGAGGACTGGTGCATGGTAGAAAGAGCCCACAGGCAGTCAGGGTATTTGGGCTCTGCTTCTAGTTTTGCTAGGAACGATTTTCAGGACCTTGGACAGGTAACCAAAGCTGTCAAAACTTCCTCTTCATGTGAAGAAAAATTCAGCTGCATCGGGGTTAGCAAACTTGTCTGTGAAGCACCAGAGAGTAAAGAGTTCAGCTTTGAGGGATGGACTGTGTAGGTCAGTTGCAATGACTCATCTCTGTCCTTTCAGCAAGGAAGCAGGTACTGACAATACACCAACATGTGATCCTGTGCCTGTGATCCAAGAAAACTGTGTTTATACGTTGCAAAATATGAATTTTATGTAATTTTCACTTTTCATAAAATATTATTAATTTTTAATTAAAATTTTCAAATATAACAATTATTCTTAGCTCACAGACCATAAAAAATAGATGGCAGACTAGATTTGGTGCTGGGGCCAGAGTTTTCTGACCCCAAATTTAGATTATTTCCAAGAGCCATTATATTCTCAAATTCTTGATTCTGTTAGTGTGACTGCTGTTCTCTTTGATCTGCTTCCTTGTTCTCTACCCACATCCCCATTTCCTCCTATCTACCTGGTATTCTTTCCGAAAGTTACCTATAGCTGCAGGCTCGTGAGCCTTGAAGGGAAGTTGCAAACAAAGATATTACATTCTTTCTCTGATATTTAACTTCTCTTCATTTATCAAATTCTGAAGTTAATTCATCTCACTTCAATATATTCTTCTGAAATCTATAATCATAGCCAACATAGTTCTAAAGTGAATGTAAATATTACCAAGACTTGGACCAAGAGTAATCATTCATTAAACTGAATTCAATTACATAAATCAAAAAATAAAACCTTATTCCCGCATAGAGGGCAAAGATAAACAATCTCAAGATTTCCTTCATGGTTGTAAATGCTTGTTATTTAAACAAAATAAATGATAGTTCAAATTTTTCACTATTTCAACTTGTCCCACACACCTAATACTGTTACACTTTATCTTGCTTCTACTTTTACCTAGTGAAAGTTGCTGCTGCTTCATTGTCAAATTATTAACTTATTATAATGACTTTTAGGATTACTCATCCATATTAATTTTGTTCTAGTCAGACTTTACTGTTCCCCCAAATTTAAAGTGTCATTATATTATGAGGATAAGTGACTTTCTTTGAATGTCCTAAATTCCGGGTTTTTTACTCACACTCTAGTTCTAAAAATGTTAGATTTTGCTAGAATATATGATAAAAGGCTAAAAGAGACATAATTTTGAGTTCAGAATAGATCCAAAATATTATCATTTATCTATATGCAACACCACTTTTTTTGTGGCAAGTTGATGGGAGAAATAATTGTTTTAATGTATTACCCATTCATGGGTAAGGACATTACAGATACATTCTTTTACTTATCAGATAGAATAATTTTCCCAAAACAAACAGCTAAGAATCTTCATGCAAATTTTTAACTTCTCTGAATTTTAGATTATTCTCCTCAAAAGTGACAGGTTAAAATAGATCCAAAAGTACTGGGGTTGAGAAAAATTTGAGACCTTGAAGACAATTACACCAAGAGAAAAAAACCCAAAAAGTGAAATCCCAGGATTCAGAGTGAAATAGCTGCAGGTATGAAAGAACCCTGACCTCCTGCTCTTTGGTGACTCCTGCTGGCCATGTAGAGAAATGCAGAACAGGAGAAAAATGCACGATCCTTCTGTGCAGCTTTGCCTGCACCTGCTTTACCTCTAAATATGCTCATTTGCTTTAGTATATTTTGTTTACTTTCTTTTCTCCTTTCCAAATAGTCATTAAATACTTAAAATTTTAAGTTTATTCTATTTCTTTTTCAGTACTATATTTATCATGAAGTACAAGGGTGTTGACTCCTAATTTTAAAGAAAATGATGAAACAGATTTTTCAGTTAATTAATTTGTCCTATTTTTGTAGCATTTGACTTATATTCTTCAACATTAATTAGGTAAATACCAGCAATATAATAAACCTGTTATTTTTGTATGTTTGACCTTAATAACTTATTTCTGACTTAAAAGTAGTTTAGCATTGTTATAAATGATGACAGTTGCTAACTAGGTTTTGCTTTAACAGCACGGGCTTGCTTCTTGTCATTTAAGCTTCTTGAAGATAAAAGCACTGTCACATGAATCAGCAGGGCTTCAGTACTTGTTAAGTGAATGAATGCATGAATGTTGCTCCTTAATCTGCATATGTGTGTGTGTGGTGTATAGATTTATTTTGTGTTTGTAATGTTTTAAATTTCATTGCCCCCAGCTACTTTCTAACTGGAATTTCCATTATTTATTATGTGCCTTATTGCCTCTACAAAAAATATAGTTTTATTGAGGGTAAGAACTGTTTTCTGATTTATCTTCTTATCCCCCAAATTTGTCAAAGTCTCAAGAATCCCTAATCCTAGTCCTGTTTTTTAAAAAATATAGGAGTTGTAAATTTGGAAGATACACAAAACTATAACTTATTCTCTAGAAGACATTTCAGGGGTGGAAGTATTTTCCAAAGAGTAATCAATGCTAAATAAACATTTATTGCATATCTATTTATTTATTCCATTGCGTGTTGCACAATGAACAAAGAGAAAACAAATCTCTGTTCTCAAGGAATTTACAGTTTAGAGGGAGAAGATAACCCACACAGAAACATATGTAACACAAAATGATTCAGTCCCTGCAAAAGAAGTATTTATGTAACACAGTGGGACACAGAAGATGGAGTGATCATTTTTACCTGTGGATTTCGGGGAAGTTTTCTCAGAGATGTTACACAGTTCCTCAGACTGGTAATTTTTGCACCTGTTTAATCTGTACAAGTAGTTAAATACATAGTTATATGAGAGAGAAAATATATATGTATATCTATAAATAAAATATATAAATATATATATATATAGATTATATATGTGATTAATGTAAATATAAATATATACAATAATATATGATTTATATCCTATTAAATATTAAATAATGAAGTATAGTATAAATATATTAGACTCTTTATCAATTATAATTATAATATGAATATATATAAAATTTAGAATCTATACATAAATCGAATATAATGAGCAAGTTCTGTGCCCTTGACTTTTAAGGAGATCCTGTGTCTCTCCAGTTCTCTCCTTACCCACTACTACCACCTTCTCATTTCTAGATCAGTGAACCAACTCAGAAGCTGTTTCCCACTTTGTTCCCATAGAACCGTTTTCCATGCTGTTGCCAGAAGGTCCATTCTCATCAGAGCCTTGCTCAGTTTTCTGTTTCTCAGGGAGTGTCCAAGCTTCTCAGCATGTTTCTGGAATAAGCTGCCCCCTGCCCGCCTTCCCAGCCTCAGTTCTTTTGCCTCTTCTCAGCTCCCTGCGCCTGAACCACCATTAGGGTAAGATCTCTCTTAAATTCTTCAGATGGGCTGCGGTCCTCCAGTCGCTCCAAACGCACCTGTGGTTCAGCCTGTCTCTTTCCCACCTTCACGTCAGCTGCCTCCATGGCCCCGACAGGCTAATATCGACTGAATGGTCAGGAAGTGACAGAGCTGCTGCTGCTTCTTGGAGTCTTTCCCTGACCTCCCTCACCCTGGTGCCAGGTCCCTGCTAAAAATCCCCATTCATACTTTATTTGAGTTATGCATTCCATCTTCCCCATCCTGTGTACAGTGTTATATCTGGAGAGTGGGAATCACTCCTGTTTCACGAGAGCTTGCTTTGAAAAAGTCTCACGCTCAGTAGATCTTTTTTTTTTTTTTAAGATTTTTTTTAAATTTTATTTTACAAATTTAATCAGTTATACATATACATATGTTCCCATATCCCCTCCCTTTTGCATCTCCCTCCCACCCTCCCTATCCCACCCCTCCAGGCGGTCACAAAGAACCGAGCTGATCTGCCTGTGCTATGCGGCTGCTTCCCACTAGCTATCTACCTTACGTTTGGTAGTGTATATATGTCCATGCCACTCTTTCACTTTGTCACACTTACCCTTCCCCCTCCCCATATCCTCAAGTCCATGCTCTAGTAGGTCTGTGTCTTTATTCCCGTCTTACCCCTATGTTCTTCATGACATTTTTTTTTCTTAAATTCCATATATATGTGTCAGCATAGAGTATTTGTCTTTCTCTTTCTGACTTACTTCACTCTGTATGACAGACTCTAGGTCCATCCACCTCATTACAAATAGCTCAATATTACTCAGCCATAAAAAGAAATGAAATTGAGCTATCAGTAGATCTTTTTGAGTGAATAAATGGAATGCCGTCTGAAAGATAACCTCCCAGGCTTTCAGTAAACTTCGGAAAACTTGTCAGTGCGCCTGTTTCTCCGTCCATCCCCATCGTGCAGTGGAGAGCCCGTGTCAGGCGGCTCTGTCACGCCGGGCAGCATGGGGCTGGGGAGAGTACCGCACTATTTTCCTGTGTGCACGAACTCGGTAACACCTCTGAACCCGACGTTCCTCATCTGTAACAGGCACGATCACGCCTCAGAGGACGGAGGAGGAAAGGAAGTGTGTGCCTGTCTCGTGCCGATTCAGAAGCAGTTCCTCCCTGTCCCATCTTTGCTCAGAATCCCTCTCTCCTCCCCAGTGAGTCTCGAGAAAGGACACCTCTGAGGTGCGGCATAAGGCATAACCCGTCCTTTTTTCTCCCACATGAGAAAATTTGCACTATTTCTAAACAAGAGTTAGAGAGATAAGCACATCGATGCATTTTGTAACGTTTTAAGAATTATTTTTTTAAACTATTTGACTGTCCCCGTTTTCCTTAGAAAATATATTTTACCATCTTTTTATTGAAAACAATGGGTAATGTCAGGCAATTCTATTTGGCCCCATTTTTCTATCCTTTCTGTTCTCAAGGGCTCTGGAAGCAGTTCAAAAGGGAGTGGTAAATGAATCATCGCCTTCTTGTAAATGCAGTTTGGGTTGTCAAATAGCCTTTGAAAATAGCCTTATATTGTTTCACTTCACAGTGGATAAAGCCTGGATTTCTATCAGCCGCATGACCTTTTTGGTTCCTCAGGTACTCCTACTTTAATCTAAATATTCTCTGTCCTTAAGGGCCTTGTTAGAGCAAGTTAGTGAAAGACCATGTGTCCTACTATGCTCTGTACGTGAGAAATTGAGCTCAACACTGAAGGACAAAGCTGAGATCTTAGACCTAGGACTAGCTTTAGGTGCTTTTGTCTGAAAGAGAAGAGCCAGCCCTTTAGTTGAGGCTACATCCACTTCGTCCTCCTATCGCTATGGAAACTTGCCTCTCATTTTTTTTTTTTTTCAAACGTTCAGGCCACTCATGATGCAGCAGAAAAGCTGTGGAGAATAGTTAAGTCAGGAGGTGGGAACCATCTTTTAAAACAAATAGTCTAGTGGTTAAATGTGCAGGCCCTGGAGCCGCACACCCTGTGTTCAAATCTGCTTGCAAACCATGTAAGGCAGGTTTCTTAACCTCTGTGCAAGCAGTCAAATAAGGAAGATAATAATAGTACTTTCTTCCTAGGTTTTTGTATGGTTTCCTACAGATAAAATCCTTCAGGACATTGTCTGGCACAAGATCACCATCAATGTTAGCAATTATTATTGGGTTTCACCTTCCAGCAATGCCAGGTAAGACAAATGAGTGAATGGTCCCATGGAAGCAATAGGGGAGTTACCAAAACAGTAAGGCATTGGATCATATATATGTGTCAGGGTCAAGGACAGACATATTTTATTTCAAATAAGTAAGCAAGCAAACAAACCCCCACTGAGCTTGCAGGCTCAAGTTCAAGAGAGGGGCCATGTCAGCTACTGTGCATTTTGGGGTTTAACCTAATTAATACAATTTGTTATATCAAACCTAAGTATATTGTCATAAGAGATGAGAAAGGTGTATTTCATCATGCATTTCTGTAGTGATTCAGCAAAACAATTTAGAGGAAAAATTTAGAATTGTGATGGTTACCAGGAAATCGATTATGTGGATAGTTTTCCATCCCTTCCTCCCTCTCTTGTTTTCTTTTTTCCTCCCTCCCTCCCTCCCTTACTCCCTTCCTTCCTTCCTTCCTTCCCTCCCCTCCCTCCTTCCTTCCTGTCTCCCTCCTCCCTCCATCTCTTCCTATCTTCCTTCCATCCTTCCTTCCTTCCCTCCCCTCCCCTCCCCTCCCTCCTTCCTTCCTGTCTCCCTCCTCCCTCCATCTCTTCCTCCCTTCCGTCCTTCCTTCTTTTCTTTCTTTCCTTTTTTGGGGGAGGAAGTTGTTTACTTATGATGTGGTGCTCTCCTAGCCAGGGTTATTTTGTCATGTGAATTCACCCTTTGTTGTGTTGGTCAGAGGACTGTGCTGAGCACTGAGGTAACTGTCAACAACAGGTGCAGCTCACAGACCGAAGCCAGGATGAGTGGCAGAGACAGGCTTAAGTGACGGCGTCTTGTTGGGACACGTGTCTTGACTGAGCCTGCACATGTTTTTTCCTTTTTACCCCCTTTTGAATTCTTAGTTCTTTTTTTAATCTTTCTAACTTCGTATGAAATGCCACAGTGCAGCAGAAAGTATGTGGGCTCTAAAATTAGAATGAAGATCAAATGTAAGGTCTGGTACTTAACTGGGCAAATTATATAACCCCCTCAAGCGCCAGTGTCGGCATCTGTAAAATGGAGAGAATGCCTCCCTGCAAGGTTGCTCTAGGATTAAATGTATATGGGATACTAATGTCTATGGCACTATGTACACAGGACGAGGTGTAAACACAAAGCCCCTCCTCCCTGTCTGCAGACCCTGAGCACCTGAGAGCTGAGGCTGTGCCCATCTGTTTGTGTTGCTCCACAGCTCTTGGCTAAGTCCCTTTCACGGCATGGACGGTACAGGAAAGTCCCATCTCAGGGTAGTGGCTCCTGTGTCATGATCACTTCAACGCAGAGAATAACATACACAGGAAATGTCTGAGTGATGTGGATTTGTTTAGCTTTCCTTTCAGCTCTACCAATTTGCTTCACGCATTTTGTGGTTCTGTTACTTGATGCATACACATTTAAGATCGTATGTCTTACTGCTGGATTGATACTTTTATTATAATGTTATGTCCCTTTTTTTCTCTAGCAAGTTCCTTTGTTCTGAAATTTATTTTATCTGATACTAATGTTGTGACTCCTCCTTTATTTTATTAATGTTTGCATGTTACATCTTTTTTCCATTCTTTTACTTTCAACCTACCTGTCTTTTAATTTGAAGTGAGTCTCTTAGAGTTGACAAACCCTGATTCATCTTAACTAGGATTTGTATTTTTCTGTTCAGTATTAAATTCTGAGAACTTTGAAAGGTGATTTGCCCACAAACACTGGTTTAATGCATAAATTTACATATCACAAATGTGAATGAAGTCTGCACATATTTTATATATTCTATATATTACTTATATTGTTTGCATGTGTAATATATGTGTATTTATCCCACATTGTATCATATTGCATGGAGAATTCAATCCAATGTAAGGGAACTGGAGATTAGATACATGAAAAAATTACTTAACCACAGACAAATTAACAATCTAACGGCTGCAGCCTTAGATTTAATTGCCTTACCAAAGTAGGTAAATTTACAAGGTGCTTTAGATATATGCACTGGTATTCAGCCCCAGGTGACCTCAGAGAAAAGATTGTCGGATGGTCTTCAAGGCATTCAGATGAAGCACCGTTACGGTTGTGCATATGTGTGGGGTCAGCCCCTCAGATGTGTAATCTCAGGTACCCAATTCTATCAGCAAAGTAGGAGTAGATATACTCTATGAAGTTTGTCCTACAATAAACTAATTTGGGAGGTGAATATACTAAAATACAAATGAAAATACTGAGGATTTCCAAAGTATCCCGAATACTCATGTGTGTGTGGCCATATATTTGTGTATGAACAATAAGAACCTACTGTCATGTGTCTTATATCACCAGACACATAATAATAAGGAGAATTCATGAAGAAAGAAAGAAAAAAAAAGAAACAAGGACCAGACTTATATAACTGAAGTGTTAAAATGGCATCAGTCTATAAAATAAGAGCAGTGTTGACCATGGAATCAGGATGCTCTGACCATCCTGCCAGTGGCCAGTGAAACCAAAGGCAAGGGCTGTGTCCCTGGGAGAGCACTGCAGTGTTAACTCTCATCTCTCCCTTTACCCTCCACGTCTATGACCAAACCCCTCCTGGGTGACACGTTCTTGGTATGGAGAAATAGTTTCTGTCAGGTCACATTATGGTTGTATAGCCCCTTATTTCTGGAAATCATTGCTTACCTTTCCTTGGATTTTGAATATTTAATGACTTAACAGTTTAACACTAACAAAGGTAATCTCATTTTTATGTCTTAGGGATGAAATTTATTGTAGATTCAAAATGCTAAAAACATATGCCAGGGTGGTTAGTGTGCTGTGGCCTCCACATCTGCTGAGCAGTAGTCCGGTTCTCCTCACTCAGCCTGTTCTACAGCACAGGGATTGGGAACACAGGCTTGAGGCAGACTCCTGGGGTTCACGTTCCATCTATACCAGTTTACTGATTGTACAACTCTGGGCAGTTTAGGAAGCTTTCCATGGCTCTGTCTTCTCATGTGTAAAATGGGGCTAATGATGGTGACTTATCACAGGGTTATCATGAAGATATAATATGAAAACATGTACAGCAATTTAGATGGTGCCTGGCACACACTGAGCATTCAGTAAACGTTCGCTATTTGTAATAGCTTCTCAGCATTGCCAGTATGCAGGACCAAAGCAGACTGATTGCTTGATTCCCATATTCATACTTAAAGTTCCTCTTCGATTCCTGGAAATGGCACCAACCCAGTTTCTTAGACCCCCAGCTTAGCCGTCGGCGTTGATGTGTCTCCCTCCTTCCTGCCTGCTCCCCTGAGCAGGGTCGGGAAAGCTCTGCCTCTGTGTCTGCAGACAGAAGCTAAGCCCAGCCCCTCATCCCCTGGCTCCTGCAGCCCCCCTTCCCCCCCGCTGTGCCTTCTCCTCCGACTGACGTTCCTGCCCGCACTTCCCGCTCCGTCGCTCCTAGGGCATCACAGTCCATCACCCACGATCTGGAAAAGTGACTTCAGACCCAGAAGTGTGCTCTCAGCCTCCGCACCTTGTCCCTAGGGGCGAGGAGGCCGTGCCTGAGTGGGACCAGCCCCACCCCCAGCTGCTGTTCCCTGTGTCCCCCGTGGCCATTCCCCCTTCGTCTGTGCTCTTCTGCCCGGCCCTTGAGCGCATCTAGCTCACACCCAGAACTTGGCATGTTGGCTCCCTAGAACCATTCTGATGTCAGTTCCCTGATTACCACCTCAGGGCACTAATTCTGACCACCACGTCTAAAATACCCCATCCCTGTGGACGTGGAGGGCATTGTGCTCAGTGAAGTATGTCAGACAAAGGCAAATGCTGTGTGACGTCACTTAGATGTGGAATCTAAAAACTACAACCAGCCAGTGAAGATAACAAAAAAGAAGCAGACCCACAGATATAGAGAGCAAACTCGTGGTCACCAGTGGGGGGCGGGCAGTATAGGGGCAGAGGAGTAAGAGGTACACACTATGATGTAGGAGATAAGCCACAAGGATATATTGTACAACATGGGGAGCATAGCCAATATTTGGTAATAACTATAAATGGAGTATAACCTTGGAAAGTCGTGAACCACTATATTGTATATATACCTATACTTTTACCATTTCACAGCAACTATATTTCAATTTTTAAAAAAGTGGAACTGCCTTCAAAAAAATTAAAATAAAATGCTCCATCCCTAGACAGGCTTGTCCACATCACCGTGTTTAGTTGTCTTCATAGCCATCGTAAACCTCATACAGTAGCTTATTATTTATTTCCCTCTTACTGTTGTGTTAGAATATGGTCCTCACTGTGATCTTAAGTACCTAGGACAGTGCTGAGCACAGAGTAGTTCTTCAATAAATGTTTGTAGAATAGACAAATTTAAGAAGAACTAGAAAGTAATAAACTAGAATGTGATAAATACATTTGCAAGAATTCCATAAGGTTTAGGTTTCAGGTTACTAGCCTTCAGATATTTACCAAAATATCCATATTCAATAAATAATTAACCCTGCATATGGGCAAGTGATTTTCAAGTAAAGGGATTGAACTGTGTTTCATATCTTATAAAATGTTATAAATTAAAATATTTTGAGATATTATATTTTCTATAATAAAAGGAGTCTTCTTCCACTAATTCCAGGAAGAAGTTGATATTAAACATTGTGCTTTTAATCTTATTATTGTTTTAAACTGTTTTGAGAATAAAAGCAATTATAACTTTACATTAAAAAGAATCTAGAGGCAAGCAAATGAACAAATCAGAAGATGAATAAATAAACTGAAGAAATAAAAAATGGCAATTTAACTTGGAGTCCAGTTTACTGAAACTGATTTGCCAGGCATTTCTCTGGTTATGACGTATTAAAAATAACAGGTTCTAATTACACACAGCCCTTAAGAAAAATGGGTGACTCAATCATGTTTTTCTTTTAGTGTTTATAGCATATTATAAAATCCCTTTTTAAAAGTTTGTCATGGGAAATATAGACATATTCAGAATCATTGCAGAAGGTTTGACTGTTGGGTAAATAGACTTGCCCATTTTGTTTTATGTTCCCTTGTAATTTAATTATACATGAGCTGAAATGTGTAAATACACTGTTTAACCAATATGGAAATACTTTCAGATGAGGGAGTACATGAGAGCAATACACACACACACACACACACACACACACACACACACACACACACCATGAACCTACTGCCTCCTTAACATGTCCAAGGTGCAGATGTCTGTCCCAGGATGCTTTAGCTAGAGGAATAGGTCTATGGAATCCAGTTTGTGATATTACTTTCTCAGCTTAAAGTAATTCCCACATCATCCTGGCTCTTTACTTGCTTGGAATTTTTTTTAACTTAGTAAAAACTTTTTGAGAAGAGAAGGTAATAATAATACTTATAATAGCAATATGACGACTTGAAAATCATTAATAGAATTCCTTTCCTTTTCTCGCCTCTCTGTGTTTTTTGTTTGTTTGTTGTTTATAGCTATGCTATAGCAATAAAAATGTTTTCATACACAAATGAGTGCAGACTTGAAGTAAAAATGTGAGTCTGTAATTCTATTTCCTTACGTCCTAAATCTCTAGTGGAGGATAAAGAGAAGTTGCTTTAGCTTCAGTGGTTAACATAATAAAAGATAAAGTGGAAGTATTCTAATTGCAGGCCTATCTTGACAGACACTTCCCTTTACATATGGACTTTATACTGTTATACCTACCAAATTACCTAGTCACTAGTGGTCTCTAGCACCTACTGACAATGTATTAGAAAATCCTTGGAATGGAAAAAAAACATGGTAAAGAAAATGTAGTACCCTTGTGTAGAAAATACCCTGGAAAAAAACAGGACAATTAATTTGATCATAGCAATAAATGCCCACAATAAATATCATCAACCATTATTTATTCTTTCATCAGTTCTTTTTCCTTCTCTTTTTTAAAGACCTATAAAACCATTCCTCTGTCAACCACATCCAACATACTTTTGATTGTTTCAAATGTGCTCCCTCCCATAAAACAGCAAAGTTGTGCATTACTTATGCTTAGTATATATGGTTGCTTTCTCACTTTCATTAGTTTATTTGTTATGGCTCGGTGCAAGCAATTTTAATGAAGTTCTACAAAGTCGAAAACATTCTTATTTTTGCACATATATGTTTTTTCACCAGTTTATTTCAAATTCCAAACTAATGCTATTACTTTAAAAAATGAGCTATTAAGTTACCATTTAACTTCCAATTGCATTCTGAACCTAATTTAGCTTTAAATTTACCTTTAAGCCATTAAGAAAATAAGATTAGTCGAAGTGCATTGAAGGCCATATGGCTGTCTCAGGTCTTTCCATTTCTTTCTTTCTTTTTTTTTTTGATAAATTTATTTATTTATTTTTGGCTATGTTGGGTCTTCATCGCTGTGCGCGGGCTTTCTCTAGTTGCAGTGAGCGGGGGCTACTGTTCATTGCGGTGTGGGCTTCTCATTGCAGTGGCTTCTCTTGTTGCAGAACACAGGCTCTAGGCACACGGGCTTCAGCAGTTGTGGCACTTGGGCTCAGTAGTTATGGCTCACGGGCTCTTGAGCGCAGGCTCAGTAGTTGTGTCGCATGGGCTTAGTTGCTCTGCGACCTGTGAAATCTTCCTGGACCAGGGCTCGAACCCGTGTCCCTGGCATTGGCAGGTGGATTCTTAACCACTACGCAACCAGGGAAGCCCAGGTCTTTCTATTTCTGATGTGGAATTTCATTTCAAATGGACTTGTTTACTTAGCTCAGTGTGAAATTACTTTGTTTCTTGAACTGCCTTCCCGTTCTTGAAATTTGTTAAACCATTTTGGTCTTCCCTTTAACAATTTGTAATTGGCTTTCTTTTGACTTTCCAAAATGTATTCCCATAATCTTAACTTATATATTATCTTCATTGGATGAAAATGTGCCCTTGGCCAATTTTCTCTTTCTGTGCAAGTTTGAGAATTCCCACCATGATTTTGAAGTCTTTGGCCCGATGTCTTCAGAATGCACAGGTGCTCTGCTTGCTTCCAGTCTTTTCCCGGAGACCTTGAACCACGGTATGTGTGTGGCCCGTCCTCTGTCTCCAGTACTTGGGCACCCGGCCTGAGAGGGCTTGTCACAGGGCAGGCTCTAATCAGTGGTCTCTGCATGAATGATTGCAGGAATGTTTTAGACAAATTAGATATTCCCCAAAGATCCCACTAAGAGTTTCTAATCATCTTTCTATGTATCATGTCCAAGCACACTCAAACATACGAGATACAACAAAAATCAGACAAAATACATAGGGAAGATTGTCAACAAATCTGAAGGATCCGTATGAAGAAAAGTACAAAACTTTCCTGAAGGGCATAAAAGATAGGAAGGAACAGAGACCATCAATCACGTTCCTTGATAAACTCTACATAGCAATATTCCCATTCTTGGGAGAAAAAATTTGCAAACGAAGCAACTAACAAAGGATTAATCTCCAAAATATACAAGCAGCTCATGCAGCTCAATATCAAAAACACAAACAATCCAATCCAAAAATGGTTAGAAGACCTAAGAAGACATTTCTCCAAAGAAGATATACAGACTGCCAACAAACACATGAAAAGATGCTCAACATCACTAATCATTAGAGAAATGCAAATCAAAACTTCAATGAAGTATCACCTCAAACCTCTGATGATGGTCAGAATGGTCATCATCAAAAAATCTACAAACAATATATGCTGGAGAGGGTGTGGAGAAAAGGGAACCCTCTTGCACTGTTGGTGGGAATGTAAATTGATACAGCCACTATGGAGAACAGTACGGAAGTTCCTTAAAAACCTAAAAATAGAACTACCATATGACCCAGCAATCCCACTACTGGGCATATACCCTGAGAAAACCATAATTCAGGAAGAGACACGTACCACAATGTTCACTGCAGCATTGTTTATGATAGCCAGGACATGGAATCAACCTAAGTGTCCATTGATAGATGAATGGATAAAGAAGATGTGGCACATATATACAATGGAATATTACTCAGCCATAAAAAGAAATGAAATTGAGTTATTTGTAGTGAGGTGGATGGACCTAGAGTCTGTCCTACAGAGTGAAGTAAGTCAGAAAGAGAAAAACAAATACCGTATGCTAACACATATATATGGAATCTAAAAAAAAAAGGTTCTGATGAACCTAGGGACAGGACAGGAATAAAGACGCAGAGGTAGAGAATGGACTTGAGGATATGGGGAGGGGGAAGGGTAAACTGGGACAAAGTGAGAGAGTGACATGGACGTGTATACACTACCAAATGTAAAATAGATAGCTAGTGGGAAGCAGCTGCATTGCACAGGGAGATCATCTCCGTGCTTTGTGACCACCTAGAGGGGTAGGATAGGGAAGGTGGGAGGGACATGCAAGAGGGAGGAGATATGGGGATATATGTATACGTATCGCTGATTCACTTTGTTATACAGCAACAACTAACACAACACTGTAAAGCAATTATACTCCAATGAAGATGTTAAAAAAAATATTCCAATTCTTCTTAAGTAACAAGTGTGATGTGATTCTAATTAAAATCTCAGTAGGATTAATGAGTGTGACAAGAGAGAGCCTCTGGAAATTTTGCTTTTACATTCATCTGGAATTATTTCCAGGCAGTGTATCTACCTGTAATATCACCTCTAATTGTAGCTTTTCTTGTCCACTGACTTGTACTAGCTTCTCTACATCAGTGTCGTGAACTACATCAGTTCTTTATCAGTCACTTTCCTGAGTGAAAAATTGTCTCCCAGTATTTCCAAGGTGTTTGGCATGGAAAAACCTGAGGACACTTGCCATGGTCATCTTTCAGCCACTCCAAAACTCTCAATGAGCGTGGACTGAATTCTGTAGGGAAGGAAAAATAATTTTTCCTTTACTGTTCTTGGTTATTGGCTAAGACCCTTCTGGAATGTAAGATAGGTTAACAGGAGAAAAAAAAAACACTTTTTAGTATGTACATATGTACTGGGAGACCTACAAAGATAAAGGCAAACTCAAAAGGCAGCCAGAAACATAACAAGCAGATTAATGAAAGAGAGAAAGCACCAATACTAACGATAAATGATCATGTGTAATCTATTCATTGCAGTTCTTGACAAAGCAGAAAAGCAAGCAAAAACCATATCTTACCCATGATTTAAAATTCATCTGTTTTCTCCAGATCATTGATAATTGTCACTACCCCCTTATAAGTTTTATCCAGTATTCTTTTTTCAGGACTAGATGCTAGTGTTACAGAATTTATTTATCAGGGGAAATATATGGGAATTAACTAAGTATGTTCAACAAGAGAAAAGATGAACTAAGGTTTGGTCTAGCTATGCAATTGAAAGTAAACTCAGTGA
The DNA here is from genome assembly GCF_025265405.1 of Mesoplodon densirostris. NCBI lineage: Eukaryota > Metazoa > Chordata > Mammalia > Artiodactyla > Ziphiidae > Mesoplodon > Mesoplodon densirostris. The sequence goes on from NC_082673.1 coordinate 2,100,017, forward strand.
TGTGCTTGAGCTGACTTATGCTGGCTCATAAGAACCCCTTTTGTGCATTTCTTCCCAAAGCTATCTTCAGTGAAATTGGCCAGAGTTGGGAGTATTTATGTAACAAAAACTTATTTTTGTTGTTTTTAATTTTTACAAAAATATAGTGGATTTACAATGTTGTGTTTCAGATGTTCAGCAAAGTGATTCAATTATTCATATATAAATACATATATTCTTTTTTTACATTCTCTTCCATTATTGATTGTTATAAGATATTGAGTATAGTTCCCTCTGCTATACAGTAGGTCCTTGTTGGTTACCTATTTTATTTTTTTTCACTTTTTTCTTTTTATTTATTTATTTTTTTATACAGCAGGTTCTTATTAGTTATCTATTATATATATATATATATATATATAGGTGTACATATGTCAATCCCAATCTCTCAATTCATCCTACCACAATCACTGCCCCCCACCCCAGCTTTCCTCCTTTGGTGTCCATACGTTTGTTTTCTACATCTGTGTCTCTATTTCTGCCTTGCAAACTGGTTCATCTGTACCATTTTTCTAGATTCCACATATATGCATTAATATACGATATTTGTTTTTCTCTTTCTGACTTACTTCACTCTGTATGACAGTCTCTAGGTTCATCCACATCTCTACAGATGACCCAATTTCATTCCTTTTCATGGCTGAGTAATATTCCATTGTATATATGTACCACATCTTCTTTATCCATTCATCTGTCAACGGGCATTTAGGTTGCTTCCATGACATGGCTATTGTAAATAGTGCTGCAATGAACATTGGGGTGCATGTGTCTTTTTGAATTATATTTTTCTCTGGGTATATGACCAGTAGTGGGATTTCTGGGTCATATGGTAGTTCTATTTTTAGTTTCATAAGGAACCTCTGTACTGTTCTCCATAGTGGCTGTATCAATTTACATTCCCACCAACAGTGCAAGAGGGTTCCCTTTTCCCCACACCCTCTCCAGCATTTGTTGTTTGTATATTTTCTGATAATGCCCATTCTAATCGGTGTGAGCTAATACCTCATTGTAGTTTTGATTTGCATTTCTTTAATAATTAGTGACATTGAGCAGCTTTTCATGTGCTTCTTGGCCATCTGTATATCTTCTTTGGAGAAATGTCTATTTAGGTCTTCTGCCAATTTTTTAATTGGGTTGGTTTTTTTTTTTAATTTTGAGCTGCATGAGCTGTTTATATATTTTGGAGATTAATCATTTGTCCGTTGATTCATTTGCAAATATTTTCTCCCATTCTGAGTGTTGTCTTTTCATCTTGTTTATAGTTTCTTTTGCTGTGCAAAACCTTTTAAGTTTCATAAGGTCCCATCTGTTTATTTTTGTTTTTATTTCCTTTACTCTAGGAGGTGGATCAAAAAAGATCTTGCTGTGATTCATGTCAAAGAGCATTCTTCCTATGCTTTCCTCTAAGAGTTTTATAGTGTCCGGTCTTACATTTAGGTCTTTAATACATTTGGAGTTTATTTTTGTGCGTGGTGTTAGGGAGTGTTCTAATTTCATTCTTTTACATGTAGCTGTCCAGTTTTCCCAACACCACTTATTGAAGAGACTGTCTTTTCTCCATTGTATATGCTTGCCTCCTTTGTCATAGATTAGTTGACCTTAGGTGCATGGGTTTATCTCTGGACTTTCTATCCTGTTCTATTGATCTATATTTCTCTTTTTGTGCCAGTACCATATTGTCTTGATTACTGTAGCTTTGTAGTATAGTCTGAAGTCAGGGAGTCTGATTCCTCCAGCTCTATTTTTCTCCCTCAAGATTGTTTTGGTGATTTGGGATCTTTTGTGTCTCCATAAAAATTTTAAGATTTTTTTTCTAGTTCTGTAAAAAATGCCATTGGTAATTTGATAGGGAGTGCATTGAATCTGTAGATTGCATTGGGTAGTATAGTCATTTTCACAATATTGGTTCTTCCAATCCAAAAACATGGTATATCTCTCCATCTGTTTGTGTCATCTTTGATTTCTTTCATCAGTGTTTTATAGTTTTCAGAGTACAGGTCTTTTACCTCCATAGGTAGGTTTATTCCAAGGCATTTTATTCTTTTTGTTGCAGTGGTGAATTGGATTGTTTCCTTAATTTCTCTTTCTGATCTTTCGTTGTCAGTGTATAGGAATGCAAGAGATTTCTGTGCATTAATTTTGTATCCTACAAATTTACCAAATTCATTGATTAGCTCTTCTAGTTTTCTGGTGGCATCTTTAGGACTCTCTATATATAGTATCATGTCATCTACAAACAATGACAGTTTTACTTCTTCTTTTCCAATTTGTATTCCTTTTATTTGTTTTTGTACTCTGATTGCTGAGGCTAGGACTTCCAAAACTATGTTGAATAATAGTGGTGAGAGTGGACATCCTTGTCTTTTTCCTGATCTTAAAGGAAATGCTTTCAGTTTTTCACCATTGGGAATGATGTTTGTTGTGGGTTTATCTTATATGGCCTTTATTATGTTGAGGTAGGTTCCCTCTATGCCCACTTTCTGGAGAGTTTTTATCATAAATGGTTATTGAATTTTGTGAAAAGCTTTTTCTGCCTATATTGAGAGGATCATATGGTTTTTATTCATCCATTTGTTAATATGTTGTATCATATTGATTGATTTGCGAATATTGAAGAATCCTTGCATCCCTGGGTAAATCCCACTTGATCATGGTGTATGATCCTTTTAATGTGTTGTTGGATTATGTTTGCTAGTATTTTATTGAGGATTTTTGCAGCTATGTTCATCAGTGATATTGGCCTGTAGTTTTCTTTCTTTGTGACATCTTTGGTTTTGGTATCAGGTTGATGGTGGCCTTGTAGAATGAGTTTGGGAGTGTTTCTCCCTCTGCTATATTTTGGAAGAGTTTGAGAAGGATAGGTGTTAGCTCTTCTCTAAGTGTTTGATAGAATTTGCCTGTGAAGCCAGCTGGTCCTGGGCTTTAGTTTTTTGGAAGATTTTTAATTACAGTTTTAATTTCAGTGCATGTGATTGGTCCGTTCATATTTTCTATTTCTTCCTGGTTCAGTCTCAGCAGGTTGTGCATTTCTAAGAATTTGTCCATTTCTTCCAGGTTGTCCATTTTATTGGCATAGAGTTGCTTGTAGTAATCTCTCATGATCCTTTGTATTTCTGCAGTGTCAGTTGTTACTTCTCCTTTTTCATTTCTAATTCTATTGATTTGTCTTCCCTCTTTTTTTCTTGATGTGTCTGGCTAAGGTTTATCAATTTTGTTTATCTTCTCAAAGAAACAGCTTTTAGTTTTATTGATCTTTGCTATCGTTTCCTTCATTTCTTTTTCATTTATTTCTGATCTGATATTTATGATTTCTTTCCTTCTGCTAACTTTGGGGTTTTTTTTTTTTTTTTCTCTAATTGCTTTAGGTGTAAGGTTAGGTTCTTTATTTGAGGTGTTTCTTGTTTCTTAAGGTAAGATTGTATTGCTATAAACTTCCCTCTTAGAACTGCTTTTGCTGCATCCCATATGTTTTGGGTTGTCATGTTTTCATTGTCATTTGTTTCTAGGTATTTTTTGATTTCTTCAGTGATCTCTTGGTTATTAAGTAGTGTATTGTTTAGCCTCCATAATAATGAGCATGTTGATAGTTTATTGTAGCAACACTGGTTTCCGACTTTTTCCACTGAGTGTTGTCATTTTGTTTGTTTCTTTGATGTTTTGTAACTTGCCAGGACAAATTTATGAACCTCTCTTCCCTGTAACATGTGCCTGGTTATTTCTCTGCTCTGTTTTCTGTTGTTTTATTTTTAGGTCTGGATTACTACTGTTAACTGCTCCTTGAATAGGTTAGGTTCATCTTAATATTGGTAAAAGAGTATACTCAGACCTTTAGTCAGTAAAGTTTCTAGTCCCTGCTGTTGGATCAACTTTTGGCCTGGAGAAAGTTTTTAAATTTCAGGCCATCTTAAAGCTTCCTTGCTGTTACTTGTAATGGACTCTTTCATGCCATCTCTGTACATGCACACAGGCTTCTACCAGGGATGTTTGGATGTCTTAGCACCCCTTAGTTTCTGCTGTACATGTGCACTGATTTATAATAGAGGGGCAATAAGACAACTGGAAACTAGTGCTGACTTCATTACCAGTGTACAAATTCAAGTCTTAAATTTGTGGATTTTATATAAAGCAACATATTCTTTCACTGCGAGAATTCTATTCATCAGAAGTAGTGTATGATACATCTAAGCTACTAGATTATTTAAAAGCAACTACTTGAAGTATTCATTTGATTTGTGTGTTAATATTTCGTTGTTGTCCTAACATAGATATGTATCTGTTTCATGATATGGTCTTGCTTCTTGGGGAAAAATTAACTGTCAAAATGATGGAACTAAGGGGCTTCCCTGGTGGCTCAGTTGTTGAGAATCTGCCTGCCAGTGCAGGGGACTGGCAGGGTTCGAGCCCTGGTCTGGGAAGATCCCAGATGCCACAGAACAACTAGGCCAGTGTGCCACAACTACTGAGCCTGTGCGTCTGGAGCCTGTGCTCCACAACAAGAGAGGCCGCGACAGTGAGAGGCCCGTGCACCACGATGAAGAGTGGCCCCCGCTCGCAGCAACTAGAGAATTCCCTCGCACAGAAACAAAGACCCAACACAGCCAAAAATAAATAAATAAATAAATAAATAAATAAATAAATAAATTTTTAAAAAATGATGGAACTATATTTGCTTATGCTTTTCATTTTCTCAATGCATCAGGCTTTCTACTACCCAGTCAGTAATGTCTCATTATTATTCAAAATTGTGAATTTTTGGTTCTGCAAAAATATCACATGGTTTCTTAATCTAAAATTACTAGGAAAAAAACAGTATATCACACCAATTTAATGCTTTCTTGACCATTCTCAATATGTTGATGTAACTTTTATCTAGAACTTCTTTAAACTCTTAAGTGTCTCATTCTTATAGCCTTAAACACACAAATTATTGTATGTGAATTCTCATTTTAAATGAATATATACTCATACACCCACCTCTTCCAGACATGGTTCTGATACTACATGGTTGTTTTGGAGAAAATACTATGTAAAATAATCTGTAGTGTTACAAAATCTTTAAATGTACTGTAATTTTTTTTCCAAATCTAGATGACCAAAATCTGCATGACTTTGGATAAGTCATTTATAGATCTCTACTTTAATTATTCTATGATTCAAGTGAGAGTAAACAATTGTGCTATAATGCTTAAAATGGCTAATTATGCACATATTTCTAATTATAGTTCTTGTATGTTTGTAATTATAATTGATTATGAGCATGTTTATAATTTTTATATGTATCAGTAAAAGTACACTCTCCAGTTAGATGATGCAATAGCAGGAAGCCATTATACATTTTCATGTATAAAGTAATTATGGAGCAAATTAGATAAAACCTCTTTTAGTCATTTTATAAAATTACATTTCTTTCATTATTAAAATTACATATGAAGATTGTAAAATATTAAGAAAATACAGAAAATGTATGCAAGTCAAGGCAAATAATCAATAATCCCACAATCTAGAGCAGTAATTCTTTAGAGAAAAATTAATTGGGCACTGAAAAACTCCTTTATTTCTCTGTAGTTATATGTGCACTCTCTTTAAGTTTAAAAATTCATTGAACTAAGTTACTTCTCTCTTTTTTTGTTCTTCTCTTCCTTCCACATTTATATTGAGCTCCAGAAGGTTCCAAGCACTCCTGTAGGTGCTGGGGGTTGTGCTGGATAACTCAAGGACAGTCTTCTTCTCGCTTAGATTATGATCTTCTGGGGAAGTCAAGGGATCCAAAGACCAGAGACACGGCTTTATGCCCAGTGTAATCAGCACCTCACTTACATCATCAAAGCCTCAGGTTCTTTCCATTTTTCTTCTCTACTCCTCTTGGTGTGTAATTCATTAGGTTGGTTTCAGTGTCACATTACACAGTCTGTACTGGAGTCTGTACTAAATATCTCCTATTCACATTCAGCAGGAGACGAAGCAAACCTGACCTCTGAACCCAGAATAGAAACGATTCCTTTTCATTTGATTAGGCCATTAAGTCATGAATCAAACCGTGGAACAGTAAAAATCTTCGAGGGATTACATATGTTTATCAACTTATAAAATTGTTCTCATTCATGGCTGTACTTAAAATTTTCAGAAAAGCTTATAAACCCACGGATACCCAGGTCCTGTGCTGGGCCAATTAAATCAGAATCTCTGATGCTGAGGATTTGGCAATTGTACTTTTAAAGGTTGTGCATTTTCAGCCAGACCTGGGAACCGCTGGCTTGAAGTGACGAGGATTTACTTTTTTGCCTTATGATGGGTGGAAACTCCAATTAAATTGAAGATCTCTAAGAAAGGAGGGATTGATTTGGGCTAGCAACCAACCATGTCCCGATTTTTCACTTTTCTGGAGTGTTAAGACAGAGGGGAGGTGCTGTGTGGGAGGGGGAGGCAGGGGGCATCCAGCCTGTGAGGGACACGGAAGGCTGACCTGATGTCTGCGCTGGGTCTCGAAGGACAGTGGGAACTCACCAGACAGGTGTCTGACAGAATCAAGTTCGCAGGGTTGATTGTTCACTCCGATGGCAGTGTGGGGACAGTATTGGGTACAGGGGAGGAAACTGAGGCAGGGACACATTTAGAAGCTATGAGATAAGCCTGGTGAAGACAGAGACTATGTGTGGAATTAGGTCAGTGACAGAAGATGTGAGGGCAAGGCCCCAGATGCAAGGGGTGAGGAGGACAAGGGTGAAGATGCAGTGGTCAGTCAGTGTTGCCCGGAGCCTTGAGGGGAGCACTGCTGTAGGAGGATGGCCCATTGAAGCAGGCTGACCCCTGAGCCTGGAATAGAAATGATTCCCTGTGTCTGCATCACTGGGGATCCAGGAAAGGCGGGGAGAAGACAGGCTTGGAGGGTGGTGCCTGGGTCGTGTTGGAAGGGCCAGAGTCCCTACAGGGAGCTTTGCCAGGGCCACAGGGCAGCAATCCTGTGGGTCAATGGACAGCATTTCTGGGTTGTTTCCAAAGGTCACTGATTATATGTGGGGCATGGTGACCACCATTGGAAGGGAAAAAAAGCCTGTTACATATTGTGTGAAGTAGTGAAGGATTAGAATACAAGTTTTAAAAGCAGTAATGGCAACGTTTTAGGTAACTAGCAGTGGAATGGAAACGGCAGTGTTGTAGAATACTCTTTTTGAAGGTATTTCTGTGGTTTTCCACAATTCTAAAGGAGGACATTGTTCTTTTATCGCCTCCACACAGTAAGGGCTTCAAGGGCTTGTCAGGATTAAGGTTACCTTTGACTTGTGTTATTACACCATTATGTTCCCGATAGTTTTTGTGAAATAAGTGAGAGATTGTCATGTCTGTTTTTTTGAACTGTTCTCTGTTATTGAATTTTTGTGAACAAAACATGTTTTAAAAAGTCTCGGGAATGCCTGACTCATTTTCGGGTTCTTCTTCTGTTGATATAATATTGCTCTCAGTTGCTGCGTACTCCTGGGGATGCTGGCTTCCTCTGAAATGGTCGGATTTGCCTTTGATCGTAACAAGACTGTTGTTCAAGTGTCCTGGAGCTCTGATTTCTCAAAAAGAGAGTCTGCACAGTTCTAGAGGGCCTGAGAATCTTTGTAATGTAGTTCAGTATTTTACTATGTCATGTAGAAGTGTCTTTCAGGCATCTTTAAGTGATATCAAAATAGTATTAAAAAATCCCATCTTGGGACTTCCCTGGTGGCACAGTGGTTAAGAATCCGCCTGCCAATGCAGGGGACATGGTTTCGAGCCCTGGTCCGGAAAGATCCCATGTGCCACAGAGCAACTAAGCCCGTGCACCACAACTACTGAGCCTGCGCTCTAGAGCCCGCAAGTCACAACTACTGAGCCCGCATGCCACAACTACTGAAGCTCGTGAGCCTAGAGCCCGTGCTCCACAACAAGATAAGACACCACAATGAGAAGCCCGCGCACCGCAACAAAGAGTAGCCCCCACTCGCCGCAACTAGAGAAAGCCCGTGTGCGTGCAGCAATGAAGAACCAGTGCAGCCAAAAATAAACAAATTAATTAATTTTAAAAAATCCCATCTCTTGCTTACCTATCCCTCCATTTCCTTTTTGCTTCTAAAATATTTTAGGTACTTTCAAGTGAAAGAATATCCTTATATAATCAAACCATACAATAGTCTATGGATGTATTCTGCTTAGCTCAGTGAGTATTTTTGATCAAAGTATAAACTTGCTAATCTTCCTTATTGCAAAATATATGTGGATAATATTCATTGTTGAACTTAAATCCAAATTACCCAACAGACAGCCATGGAAAGTCCTATTATAGTTAAAAAATGTTTAGAAGGTATTTCAGGAGACAGAAATTCCATAGTATCATATGGATCATATATCATAGTATGGCAATGAAGTGTCTTCAGCTAATATATAGAAATTAAACACAGCAAACCAGTGCTAAAAATTTGGATAAATAGTGACTAATCCTATGCCATTCCTCTGCTTCCTCCATATGACTGGTGAATGGTAATTGATAACAAGTCTGGAAATAGCCAGCTCATCACAGAAGGATCTTTAAATCGTCACAACCACTCAGGATATCAGTTTGTTCCAACCTGTGAAATAAAAGGGTTGAAACAGTGTGTCATTTCTGCTCTAAATTTCGCACAGTATCTTCCCACATCCTCGATTGCCCTTGTTCACTTTTCTGCCTGATGATATTCTTACTCACACTTTAAAAGCCCATACAAATGCTGCCTCCCTTGGGAGGTGTTCTCAGTTTGCCAGAATGTGTCTACTACTTGCCCCGCTGTGCTCCTGACCAGACAGCATAGATGTACCTCTGTCACAGCACCTTTACCTAGCTTTGCCTGTAGTGTGAAGACTTAACTGTTGTAAGGTCTTGAGTCAGGCTTTTACCTCATTCATTTTGTGTATTACTCAAGTTGTTTCAGTTGCAAGTGATAAAAATCCGGCCCTAAAATGGCTCACCCAGAAGAGGAATCAATTGGTTTATAACTTGTAGCTGAAGACATAGAGGTGGGACTGGTTCTAGGCTCACCTTCAATGAGGTCTCAAAAGATATCACTGGGATCCAGTTCCTCTTCACTCCTCATCTCTGCCTCTGGTTTGGTTCCTATGTGAAACTGGCTCTCCTCTCACAGCAGTCAGTTGGCCTCAGCTTTACAGCTTCACAACTCAGAGAGCAGTAGATTTGGAGAAGCTCAGTTTCAGAAATCGCTCTACAAAACCTGAGATTCACTCTGAAATCGCCACCGTGGGGGGAGCTCTACCTTTTAATTTGTTAGCAAAGGAGATGAAGCTGATGACCTGCCTGGTCCCTTTGCCTCATCTTTGGAACCCACAGGGACTCATATTCAGGTTACACAGCATGAGAGTAACAAAGCGGGGTGAGCGCCAAGAAAAATCAAGGGCTCTTGACAAAGAAGGCGAGATGGATATGGGGCAGATGACAGCTAAGAAGAGCCATTATACCTCTGTACACATTGCACAGAGGCACAGTGTACCCTCAAGAGTACAGTGACACAGAGTGGAGGAACAAATGAAGTGCACTGAGGGTGGGAAAAACAAATGAACAAGGAGAGCAAGATAGCTCTACCAGAGCCAAGGCCAAATGCAAGGCCCTCCCTAAAATTATGCTTCTCAGGGCTGTATTTTAAAATGATTAGTATATTAAAAATCCACAAAGTTAAGAGATGAAAAGTGCTCTTAAGAATGACCATGGGGCTTCCCTGGTGGCGCAGTGGTTGAGAGTCCGCCTGCCGATGCAGGGGACACGGGTTCGTGCCCCGGTCCGGGAAGATCCCACGTGCCGTGGAGCGGCTGGGCCTGTGAGCCATGGCCGCTGAGCCTGTGCATCTGGAGCCTGTGCTCCGCAACGGGAGAGGCCACAGCAGTGAGAGGCCCGCGTACCGCAAAAAAAAAACAAAAAACAAACAAACAAAAAACCCAAATGACCATGGACCAAATAATATATTTCTTTCAAAATAAAATTTTAGTTCCTCGTGAGTATGAATGAGGACAGTGGCATGGATAATCAAGAAAGTTGTTAATAAGGAACGTTCTCTTTCTTAATTTGAAGTTAGAGAAAAAGTAGATTATATGTTTTTCTTCTAAAGTATGTTTTACTTAAGGTGACATTTTTCTTTTCCTTGAATGTTCTCTGGCTGATGGGATCCATGAAAAATGGTTGGGGGGAAGCGAAGCTGTCGGTAATCTATTAGGAGGGTAACAAACAGATAACTGGCTCTTCTTTAATTTTAAAATTTAACTCCTATTTAATGGTCTCTGGAAACTTCAGTATAATTTTAAGTAAAACATAAAATTCAATTTGAGTAAAATGTATGGTATGGCAAGAGTTCAGCCAAGAGACCCACAGGAATGACAAGACATAAAATCTGTTACATAGGAACTCCCAGTCTAGATATAAAACTCCTCTATCCTTTTCCTACTCTAAGAAAAATACCCCAAAGCATGTATTCCTTGTTGTGGCACTTCACAACATCATGACTAATAAACTGTTTACCTAACTTTGTGGTCCATGCTCTTCAGCTTTCTGCTGGCAGAGACCTGTCCACCTGGTAAACTGCTCTGTCCCTCACACAAGGACACTTCATGAAAGATGAGGAATTAGCGTCAAATGAAGGGAAATGCAGACCTAAGCAAGAGGCTTATTGCAATCAGTGAACACGTTGTTAACAATCTAAAGAGTTAAAAACGTGGTAGGTTTATGGAAAGCACTGTGGCAACCATGAACATGCCTCTCAGATCATTGCCTTTAGGGAGCATGACCGACACAGAGCCACATCTGCTCTGCTCTGAATTCTGCCTCTGTGTTCCCTCCCAAACTGTGTGTCCTATGGCTGCTCTCAGCTGTCCATTGACTGTGGTAGGGACGGGTGTTGGCAGGCCCATTTCTGGAAGACACAGGAATCCTCTGATGGCGGACTTGGGCTTGAGGCTCCTGATAGCCTTCCAGACCTTTCTGCAGCTTGTGTGGCCCTTTAGGAAAAATCCACCCAGGCTTCCCTCTTCTTCACTCAGACTCAGCCTTGCATCATGGTTCTTTGAGCCAGACTTCCTGGGCCCCATCTCATTTTCTTTCACAGATATTTCTTCCAATGAAATTCTTGTACGTTTGACCCCATCTTGGCATTTGCTTCTCAGAGGACCTGGACTAACACAACATGCTACACTGACGAATCACTTTATCATTAGACAGCTGTGTGGAGGGTGATGTCCATGCTAGACCCTAGGGAGGCAAAGGGAAGAAGGACAGCTAGCACTCCAGTGAAACCTTACCATGCTGAGAGAGAGTGGTGCAGCACAGTCAGATTGTTCTGATTTGTGTTGTACAGGTTTGTCACCAAAGGAAAAGGATGTGAATGGTGGAAATGCACCAGAGACTACAGTCGTTGTAGAATTCCGAATATCAGAGAATATGACATTCATCTGTGTGGAGATAATTACACAAAGCACAGATCCTAGTTGGGGAGCAAACATCCCTGATTATTGGAGCCTACTGAGCGTGGGCAGTTGTTTATCATTCTACCTGAGAGGCTGGAGAATCCCTACCATCCCGGAGGTCTTGTTAAAACTCAGCAGGTCTGGGATAAGGTCTGAGACCATTTATATTTTCAATAATGGTTTTCCTGAGATATGTTTCCATACCATCAGTTTGCTCTTTGAAGTGTACGGTTTGGTGATTTTCAGCATGTTCACAGAGTTGTGCAGTCGTCACTACGATATAACAAGTCCATAGTGCAGACCACAGGTCAAATAGCAATGTGCTAAGAGTCTGGCCAGCTTACCTTCCCACTCTTGAATAGTTTCTGTAAGGCCAACTGAAGTGAAAACTAAAATCCCACATGGACCTGGCTTCATGGCAGAGCTAGTACCCAGTCCTGCCTAAGGTCCATTCATTACAGTTTTCATTGAGACTTAGGGAAGTCCCATAAAGAGGGTTACAGGGGAAGCTCAGGGAAGTTTGCTCAGAGGAGCAAATGGGTTGAGTTTGAAGATGGACAAGGTGTCAGTTAGGTTTGACTATTAACCCCTGGAGAAGGCATTATGCACAAAGATGCTATGATGTGAAAGAATGTAGCCTCTTCAAGACCTACAAGATGCTCAGCATGACTGTGCTGGACAGCTTGGAGATGGTAGAATAAGACGAAAGTAAGCTATGACCAAATACTAAAAAGCCCATGTTCATGTAGGAGTTTTGGGTTTTATCTAAAGATGATGAAGAGCCATGAAACAATGTTAAACCACAAAGAAACATGATTAATAGCCATTGTAGAAAGGTCATTCTGGCAAAAGGCTAGAAGATCAATTTGAAAAATTTGAATATGATTGTAAGCATCCCAACCAGACGGATTTACAAGCAACCAAAGCAATACTTGTTAAGGCCCCAGTAACTCATTTGCAGTTAGATTGAGGGAAAAACAAGGTAGAAAGATGGATAGAGCTTTGTGAGGGTTCACATAAAAGATGTGGTAGAAATAGGAGCCTTGGATGAAACCCAGGACTGTAGCTTCTGTGACTTGAGAGGACGATGAGTACATTACCTGAGCTATGATGAAGGAAAAGGAAAGGCTTTTGGTTGTGTGTTTGATTTCCATTTATCTGTAGGCGTTTGGAGGTTAGGCGATATGTGGCTTGAAGATAAGGATTGTTGAGTTTTGTCCAGCTGTTTGCTGAAATCATGGCTGTGTTTGAGATTGCTTGGCTGGGGAGTGGGAGAGCATCATTTCAAGAGGGGTCAGAGATAGAAAGTCCACTCAAGGAAACACAAAGGGAAGATCATAAGCAAGGAAGAAGGTCACGGAACGGAGCTGTCAGTCAGCAAGCTCCCTCACCACAGCGAGAACTCGGCTGTCTGGACCCAGAAAGGAGCCCTCACCAAACCTGACCACACTGGCAACCCGGTCTCAGACTTTCAGACTCCAGAGCTGGGAGAAATTATTTTGTATTAATTGGATGAACAAGTTTATTTGTAAATTTGGTCAACATACATAACTGATCTAAAAACTTCAATAGAAGGATAAATTTGAAAACCAGTGAGAAGGCATCTCCACAAAGCAATTTCCCAGGACTGTAAACCGGATGTAACCTAGCCTGACACTGGCAGAGGCTCAATAAGCTGGAGCTGCCTGCCCTTCCCCTACAGCAAGTTTAGTCTGGGGGTTATTATAATGCAAACTCCACAAGGGGAAGAACTTTGATATTGTTTCCTGTTGGTCTCAACCTCGTTATGAGACCACCACACCATTTATAGATCTCATACACCCAATTCTATATTTTGGCATGGGTATTTCAACAATTTGCATATGTTTTCCAATATTATTTTAGGTAATCAGAGTAACAAGTTACAATGGAATGAATGGGTTTAGAGACAAACACAGCTGACTGACTAATGGAACCAAAATAAAAGTTTTCTGACCAGCAGGAGGGAGGCGGGCTGGCATCCTGTAGCCTGTTGACAACAAGCACATGGAGCATCAAGGTCAGTCAGCACAATAAAGGACTCGGCACTACATCAGGGTAACTTCAGAGCTTAACTTTACTGTCTGTGAAGACAGTGTTACCAGCGTCCATTAAAATCATTTTCCTTAAGTGCCCTTTAATATTTTCATCTCCTAAATATCTTTTTTTTTTTTTTTTTTTTTTGCGGTATGTGGGCCTCTCACTGCCGTGGCCTCCCCCGCCGCGGAGCACAGGCTCCGGACGCGCAGGCCCAGCGGCCATGGCTCACGGGCCCAGCCGCTCCGCGGCACATGGGATCCTCCCAGACCGGGGCACGAACCCGTATCCCCTGCATCGGCAGGCGGACTCTCAACCACTGCGCCACCAGGGAGGCCCCTCCTAAATATCTTTACCTCTTATGAAAGTCTCTGAAGACTGTCATAAATTGCCCCAAGAAGCAGTAACTTGACCAAACTGGAGGAGGGAAACCTGGACCCCTCCCTCCCTATTATATTAGGATTCTAAACAGAACATCAGCAACATAGACGATGGATAGATAGATGATAGTTAGACGGATGGATGGATAGATATTGATAATAGATAGATGATAGATACATAGACTGTAAATGGATGGATGGATAGATAGATGATAGATGGATCAATAGATGATATAGATGGATGGATAGATGGATAGATAGGTTATAGATGATAGGTAGATTATAGATGGATGGATGGATAGATGAGAGATTTGCACACACAGATGTTATTTAAAGGTCAGTTTTTAAATGCAATTTGTTTTTAAATATTTCACCTTTATTAGTTTGTTATTTCTAATAACTCTACAATTAATGTACTCATTTTATTTAAGATTTAAGAGTAAATTACCTCAAAGCTTATTTTAAAGGCTAAAGTAACTTAAATTAGGAATCATGGTCTTAACAAGAAAAATTCACTTAAGAGTTGTAAGAATCAAATGAGGCTATGTTTTAAATATTTATTTTTAGCATCTCATAAATAATTTCCCTTGATAAATGCTAATTACCTTGCCTTTGCCTTGGATGTTCCCAAAGCCATACTTTAAATGCTGAGTCAGTGTCCAGTTCATTGATCACATCCAAATGGCCTAAGGTCTTACACTAAATATTTGCACCAGACAGGATTCCAGATTATGGTGAGGTAGCTTCCCATGGGTCACATAAACCCTGCCTTGCAGAGTTTCTTGTCCTCAAATGCTTGGGCCAATAACATGGACTCACTAAATAGAACTCTGTTAAGATGTACTGAAGCAAAATAGAGCTTTTCTATTTTAAAAAATGTCAGGGCACTGTTATTGATTTGACGTGATATACTGGGTAAAGTCACGCTGCCTTCAGGAAAGTAGAAGGAAGAAATGTCACAAAATGTAAGACAGGTGATGCTCTGGTATTTCAGAGGACAGGTAAAGCCTGATGTAGTAAGGAGTAACATATTTGTAACACTTGGCAATGATTTTAATATGGAATTGGGATTGATTTGATTTTTTTAAAAAACAATAGTAGGTAAGAAAGGTGGAAAAAGAATTTTCAATACTAAAAAGATAACACTATATTAAGCAATATTTATAAAGTTTAAAAAAGTTCTATGAAAGGGGAAGAAGCAAGCTAAGATCTATAAATAAAACAACAACAAAAATATGATTTGTTAGTATATTTTGTGACTTTTTTGAAGTTAAGGTACTTTATATATGTTTATTGAATCTTTGTTGAAAACCTACTATGTGCCAGGCTTTTTGCTAATTTATTCATGGGAGATTCTGGCCATATAGTGACCTGAGCAAATTTTTTTTATTTTTGTTATACCCAATACCCTGCTCAGGGGAGCTCACCACTAAGAGAACTGTGGTCCACTTTGGGACTGAATTAGGAGTCTAGGAGACTTCAGATGTATAGGAGACCTGAGGATTTTTGCAGGTGTGAGATGACCTGTCAGCAGGCTTCTCAGCATCAATTCTGTGTATGTGTATGGCCAGAGGAGGGGAGTATAGTGGACTTAAGGGAATCCCAGTAAGAAAGGGAAAGGGACCCTCCTCGGGTTGCTCTGTGCAGCTGTGTGCGAGATCAGCTGTTTCCATTGACACCAGAGACACTCCTTGCTCCTGGGCATGGGGTACCCTATATTCCTCTTCTGAAAAGTCAGGGGATTCAACCCATGACACATTGTGGGAACTCAGGGGAAAAAAATCTACCCCTTGAGTTTCAACTGTCTTTCATTCCAGAAGACCCTGAAGTCTAACCTGCATGCCTGTTACTGAACCAAACTTTTGTCTGCTCACCCGTGCAGCAAAGCCAGTCTGCTGACACCAGGTTGTGGTGAAGGAAAGTGCAGCATTCATTGCAGGGCACCAAGCAAGGGGCACAGGCACTAATGCACAAAAGACCAGAACTGTCTGATGATCTTCAGGGAAGAGATTTTAAAGGCAAGGTGAGGGAGGGGAGTTGCAGGGTGCATGATCAGCTTGTGTATAATCCTCTGACTGGCTGATGGTTAGGTAACAGGGTGGTGTCGCAGGGGTTTACATGATCAGTCCTCAGTCTCCAGCCAGTCGGGCCATTCAGTCAGCTTCTCCTATCTGATGGGGGTTTTAATATCTGTAAAACAACTCAAGAATGTGTGTCAGACACTGTTATCTATCTCCTTCAGGGAGGAACTAAAGATTCTGTGACTGCTGTGTGGCTGATCTGTTGTTTAAATTGTTACCAGTTCTCCTGGTCCAACTGCTACCCTTTGTTTCTACATGTCTTCTGGTCATTAACACTTGAGCCAGCCTTCTGTGTCTCAGGGAGCCTGGGAGACTAAAGCTTTTCTAGGAGCAAGAGGCAGGTGGAGGAAATGGGTGTTGTGGGTGCTGTCTGGGGAAGGCCCTGTAGAGTCCTGCTCAGTTACATGCCCGCTGATGTCAGTAGGCAAAGATTTAAGTGTGCAAGCAGACCTGTAATATCAAATGTAATGAGAATTGCCAAGCAGATGCAGCTGATGTTCACATACAAGTTTCTGAAATCACAGATTCTGATGTTCTATAGAACACCACATTGCCATAAACTAGCAGCGACTATCAACAAACATGAATTCAGGAGTCGAAATCAAGAGCCTCAGTGGAAAGCACAAAATGTGAAGAAATGACACCAGGCACTGTTGGCTAATCTGCAGTCACTGATTTTCCGTTCAGGGCAGGAGTTCTCAAATTACGTCTTGCAGGTTTTAAAGAATGCTCGTACATGTATCAGTTAGGATTGTACTCAGCCTTAATAAATAGAAAACCTACCGCAAATGCTTAAATAAAGAAAGAACGGGGCTGCCGTATTCCACAGGAGCTCCAGGCTCAGGCAGCACCGCAGTCGACAACCCTTAGCAATCTTCCCACTTCACCATCTCTGGGCAGCACACGCCACTGGTAGCGCCACCTCTGACTTCATGCACAGCCGTGGTTGACTGTCCATGGGAACTCAGACAAGCTGCTTATCTCTCAGCCTCATTCCTCTCCAACACCGAGCAGCTGTCGGCAACATCCCCGCCCCACCTGCACGGGCACACAGAGCCTGAAGGGCAGGATGACAAAGAGGGGGGTTAAAGCTCGCGGAACCGACCCCAGCTCATGGGAGACAGGCTGCTGCTTCTTTAAACCCTGGGTCTGCAAACTTTCTCGGCTAACAGACAGTAAGTGTTCAACATCTGTGGATCCAGATTTTGCTTTCCCTGGAACTTGGTTTGAGGAATGAGGTTTTATTGTATCCTGGGCACTTTGGGTGTTATGTTAAGAGACTCCTGATGGTGTTTAAACTTGTAGTTTAGCTTGTGGTCACCATGTTTATGTTTAGCACCTAAACATAAACATGTTTACTCTGAGCTCTAGTCCCAATATCAGTTCAGTTTTCCCAGGCTCCACTGCTGTTCGGGTCTGTTTCATGACTGTCTTCCTCTGTGTCTCTGGCTCAGTCCCTGCTGGTGTCTCCTGCAGAGGTGGAAGGTGCTTTGGGGACCCCTGGCTGCTGCCGGGTAACCCTGTGAAGTTGCGGTGCGGCCGGAAGTGACTCGGCCAGGACCTCTCATGCCGCTGGCAGAGTGCCGCGCCCACCAACAGTAGGTGAGGCATCCGCCGTGCCCATTTGTGGCTGGAGAGTCGGGGCTTCATTGCTGCCGCTGGTGCTGGGGAGTGGACTCCTGACCGTGTCCTGTGCTTCCGTGGTGCCTGTAGATCAGACAATCCGCTGGGCCAGCTGGGGCTTCCCTGCTTTGCCGCCCCAGGCGTGCGGCCCCCGCCGGAGCCCCAGTGCTAATGGGTTGAGGTTCCTACCACATACGCCTCTCTTGGGCTCCCCTGTCTTGGCCCTTGGTCTTGAGAGGGGTGGCTCTCTCTTGCTTTTGGAAACTCCTACAGGTCTCTTTGACCCCCAGTTCAGCGCGTGTGAGCGATAAAGGAAAACCCGGCAAATGTACCACATTCTTGTTCCTCGAGTCCCGAGTCCTCTAGCACAGCCAACTTCTCCCCCCTCCCCAGATTTCAGAGTCCTTTAATCCATTTCTGTTGAATAATTTCTAGGATATTTACTTTTAGTTAGAGAGAAGAAACAACAACAAAAAAAGTGAGCCTACACTATCTTGTTCTGAGTCAGAATGTGTGTAACTTTTGAAATGGCTTATTTCTAAAAAACATATTTATTTAGTATTTTTCAACATTTGAAACTTGCTCACATACGTAAAATCATTCAATGCTTGCATCACCGAGGGATTTTAGATGTTAATATGTCCGCGCTAGTGCTGAGAGCTGAGGCACTGATGAACGGTCTCGCCTCGTGCCCGGGTTGCCTTACACCTGAGCCGCCTTCCTTGCCACACTGGCTTAATAGGGATTCTTTAGGAGTCTAAACAGTGAGGATGCCAGTGGCCTTGCGCAAAGCCCACGTTTGACCAGATCATCTATAAGTGTTCTTCATGATGTATTCATGCCATAGTCAATACAAGAAACAGTTTAAAAACTCAGATTAACATCAGATGGTGTGAGCACTTGTCCCAACTATAGTAAGGAAGTGTGGCTGTGGGAACATCATCTGTCTTCTGGGCTCCAACTCCCTGTATGCTTCTGAAGCGTTTGGTCTATGATATAATCGCCTGTGGCCAAGTACGTTTGTTGCACAGAGTTCTAGTTCAGAAGGAATCAAGTGTCAGTGAGCCTAGCCTAGTTCTGAGGTCATGAAAAAAAGCCTTGCGCAGCATAAGGAAGGAGCATTAAGTACTTACTAGCTCATGGCACTGTTTTAAGTGTGCTCATATGTCTTTTTTAAACCTTTATGAGATATGGTCCATTTTTACCCCTATTTTACAGTAAAATAATATACAATATAGGTAGACATTAGTGACTTCCAACTGCTACTAAATGCCAAATTTAGGAGGCTGGATTCTCAGCCCTGTGATCTGAATCCACGAATAACACAGTCTAGCATTTCACACTTTACAAATGCCTTTTCCCATTTAATCAGTACCGTGACTCTGTGAAGGAGGATTCACTCTGATATGCCTGGCTCCGTCTCCTCACCTGCAGATCAAGAAGACGGCACTCAGTGATACATCCAAAAATCAGTTTTACCGTAAAAGTGGGCCTCCTTCCTGACTTCTCACTGCTTCTGGCCTTTCCTTCACTCTACTCTTGGGTCTTTCATTTCTGTGCCTCTTAACTTGTCCTTTTGTTTACTTTGCTTGTAATTTTTTAAAGAATCCTTAGCTTTGTGTTGGAAGGACTTTATCTCCATGGGATTAAATTCTTACCCACTTCTACATCCTCAGTCATTGCCCACCTCACTCTGAGTTTACAAATGTATAAGAAATTTGAATATACATTCCCTCAGTATGCGTGTGAAGTTTTATGCTCTAAGGGTCTATCCCTCCTGTTGGTTGTGTTAGTTTATTATGCCAAAAATGTTTTATTTTACACTCACTTTCTATGAGCGTTTATGAGGTTTGTGGTGATTGGATTGTTGCCCTTATTTCTTTGCTATAGCAGAAGTCATATTTCAGTAGCTTCTTGGGTTTTATTCTATTCATTCCAAAAATTTACACATGACTCTACCTGATCATGCCATTAGCAGAATAATTTTCAGAACTATGAAAGATAGAATCATAAAATATTTCAGCACTTTAAGTAGAAAAAATTGTATTTCACTTACAGAAAACCAGAGATTCTGAACACTGAGAATTTTTTTTTTCTAGAACTCATTTTCTCTGTGGCTAATGAAGTATACAATAGCATGAAAAAATATAATATTTTATAATTTTACCATTAGGTTAATATTGTAAAACGCTTTGTAATAATACTGGACGCAACATATTCTCTTCTTTCTGCCTGACAAATTTCTAATCACTCAGGTGAATGAGAACCACTTTTTGTCATTGCTTCACATATGCATAAAAATATTCAAATACCTCTTAAAACATTATTTCCAGAGTCTGTGCAGATAATTAGGTCATGTTATAACATGAAAACAATTTAAATGAAAAGCAGATACAATTTATTATTACAACTTTAGGCTCCAATGTTTTATTCCAGCGTATCATAAAATACATAGCCCAAACTCACTTACAGTACATGACCAAAGTATATGTGATTCTTCAGATTTTCAGAACATTTTGGAAAAATAAAACAGGAAGGATTATTCCTTATCTAAGATGGATTCATAACATCAGTATGTGATATATGTTACCTTCTTTTCCTTCAGAGAACATAAAATGTCAGGTTCAACTAACAGTAGTTACAGGGGAGAGTAGGGCACAGTGCCTCACGCCTCTCATCAAAACCCTGTTCTGTCGGATTCCTATTTTAAAAACATTTTTTTCCAAACACTGTAGCATCACAGGTATAACTGTCACTGCGTTTCAGTGAGCAAACTCAGCTGCACTCTGCAGGTCACTGAGTTTAGTTAATCCCTGTGCTGCCACTAGACTGTGGCAGGAATAGTTCCAACTCCAGGAAGTCTCAGGAAGGAGGAGGAAAGTAACACCCCCCTCAGTCATTTCTCGTTTCTCTGTACTGTCAGGCCTGCAGTCCGGTTACCTGGTGGTGTCACCTCCCAGTCGGATAAGTACTGGCTGGTTCTGCAGTTAGGAAACTGCGGCAGGCCACGTGCTGCAGGGCAGGTGGGAGCTGGGAACGTTGCTGGCAGAGAGGGAAAGAGGCCGCAGTGCACGTGTTCTTAGGTGGCATTTGCCGCGAGGCTCCTACTTGCTTCTCTGCTTTTCAAGGGTATGGTTTAAAAACAATCCCTTTGAGAATATGTCAAGGCTGCACAACTGCAAGCTGAAGATATGAGTCACTGGCAACTTGGAATTTCCTAGTGTTCAGGCATTTGAGGCTTTGAGTCACTGAGGGCCTATTATCAGTGGGCTCCCACCCAGAGGAGAAGCTGTGCTTCCCCAAGAAGGAACAGTTTACTTCCTCAGTTTTTATTCCATTTATCATAGTTTCTAATATTTTATTCCAAATAAATACTTAGGAAAATGACAGTAACTTGAATTAAGATTTATTAATTTTCAAGGGCTGTTCTCAGGGCTTTCTTTACATGCTTTGAAAATTTATATTCATGTAATCCTTATAATACCCCCTTGAGGTGGATACTATTGTTATCTCTACTTTATGTATAAGAAAAGAGAAGCAAGCAGATTTTACTTATTCTCTCAAAGCCACAGAGCAGGTAAATCTCTGAGCCGGATTCGTAAGGAAGCAGAAGAGAGCTCAGTTCACCAGCTCCCAAGGCCTCCAGAGACGCCTGAGAAGTTTGAAAGAAAAACCAAGAGCCCATTGTCTGAAAACAAACAGTTCTTTTCTTTTATTTTCCACTTAGAGTTTATAAAACTGAAATTTATTCTTAAGTTCCATAAAAGCTAGTTTTTCAAATGACAGAAATGTCAGTTTTCATTATTCTGAAGAGATAGATATCATACTATGCTCATTTTGAAGACAAAAATTGACCTCTTTAATTTTAAAGAATTGGAAGCAGAATAATGAAATCTAGCACCTTGTGTTATAGTCTTGAATTGAGATGCCCTGGCTTCTGGTTGAGTGAAAACTCTACCTCTAAATTGCTCAGGAGAATATGGGGGCAGGTACATGGGCTCAAGAAAACGAATGAAGAGTTAAACCCCCAAAGAGCTGGGCCTCAAACACCTGGAACCAAAAAAAAAAAAAAAAAAAAAAAAAAAAAAAACTTCTAGAAGTCAGTTTCTATTGATTATTCATGATTTTCTCTGTTAAGTTAACCTTTTTTCCGTCTCTTGCTAGCTTTCTCTATGTGGTAGGAAAACATAGCCAGTGAACATGCCCAGTTTCATATGTTATCACTGCGACCACTGGGAGAGGACTGCTTCTCTTCTTCAGTTGCAGATTGAAACATTTGAGGAAAGACTGACACCGCTGTGGCCTCCTCGGGGTAAGCACGTGTCTCAGAGGCATTGCTGTGCTTGCCGGAGCCATGTGGTGAGGCCGGTGCCCAGAATCAGCGCGGGTGAACAGACGGGATCCACAGCACAATGTAGGATGGGGTAGCGTCAGGAACACGGAGTTGCAGAGTTAAACAAAGACCGATTCAAACCCTGGTTCAGCTGATCACCACTCGGGTGATTCAAGTTTCTTATTGGATCCCTTTCACATTGTGTCATTCACCTAAAAATGTTACGACAATTAACTGAGGAGATGTGTAAGCAAATAATACTGCACTAGCTACCGTTGAACTAGCTGGCTATCATTTTTATCTAAGCTCTTATATTGATTCAGTCCACGTAACAAGTTTATGCTCTGTAAATATGGTTCATATCCCCCCTTCAAATGAGAAACTGAGGCACAGGGAAGTTAAACAAGCTGCTCTATGCTCATATTTGGTAAATTTAAGAGCCAGGATATGTATATGTTCAAAAACTATTAACCCTTTATGATGCAGGCTCACAGCTCATTTATCACAAGCACAGGCTCACTCTTCCGGGAGACTGCCATGCTCACGTGGGGTTTGCATCACACACCTCTGTGAATCGGGCTCAGAATGGTGTCCGTCATTCTTCGTGAATGATTACCCACCTTGTCTCGTGCGTGACAATTCAGCATCTCACCTGGAGAGGTGGAGGAGCTAAGAGCATGGGGTCTAGAGCCCATCTGCCTGGGTTACGACTCCGGTTGTGCCGTTTACCAAACATGCAGCTCAGCCTGGATGTCAACACTTTGTGGCTTGTTTTCTTTCCTGTTGAAAAGTAACTGTAATAGTACCTACGGTCCAGGGTCATTATAAGGAAAAAAATGAATCAGTCAGTACTTGTAAAGGCTTGACCCTTGGTAAACACTCAGGAAATAGTTAGCTGCTACCATTGCTATTAACTACTACTATCACCACTGTCACCACCACCATCACATCACCATTACTAGTTACACCACCATCACACCACCATTACTAGTTACACCACCATCACACCACCATTACTAGTTACACCACCATCACATCACCATTACTAGTTACACCACCATCACACCACCATTACTAGTTACACCACCATCACACCACCATTACTAGTTACACCACCATCACACCACCATTACTAGTTACACCACCATCACATCACCATTACTAGTTACACCACCATCACATCACCATTACTAGTTACACCACCATCACACCACCATTACTAATTACACCACCATCACACCACCATTACTAGTTACACCACCATCACACCACCATTACTAGTTACACCACCATCACACCACCATTACTAGTTACACCACCATCACATCACCATTACTAGTTACACCACCATCACACCACCATTACTAGTTACACCACCATTACACCACCATTACTAGTTACACCACCATCACATCACCATTACTAGTTACACCACCATTACTAGTACCACTATTACTATTACTACCACCACCACTGTGAATATCATGATGAATATCCTTCTTCTGAATCCACTGTTTCTATTAACCACTTTTTAATTTTCAGATCCTATTTTAATTTTTGTCCCTTATACCTCATTTAGTCAAGAAGTATGTATAAAGTTCTTAACCTGCACTAGACTAGTAAAGAGATGGTGTTTAACATACTAAGGGAACAAACCGTGTACCTGTGGAATAAATGTGGTCTGAGGAGACAGCTGGTCATGTTTACCAGGCAGCTTGTTATTAAATTTCATGAACATATTATAGATAATTTGACCTACAAGAAGCACTGAGATGCTCTTTTTCTCCCATAGTGTCATTTTCTTTTTGCCTATACTCTGTAGACAAATCAAACTAAACTAGATATTGAAGGGAAACTATTTATTATTAGATTTATCTTAATCTAAGAATATTGGAATGTCTTCTGGTTTTATTGCCAATAAATACTTGCAATGTATACAAAAAATAAACAAAAAATAATATCTCAATAACATTATTTCCATACGTAAGTGCCTCTGAATAAAGTAACAGCATCTTCAAATAGTCAGAATTCATTGTACAGGATGAGTGACCAATTTTAGCTTCTAACTTGACTCTTCAATTTATTTTTTTGTGAATTTAGGCAAATGACAGCTTCAAGTCTCAGTTTCCATATCTGTAAAATAAGACACTGTAGCTAGATTGTCTCTAAGGCCCCTTGAAGTTCTACACACAGTACACAGAAACCAAGTACATTTTAGGGAAGTTAAGCTCATCCATTTATCAGCATATACAAAATTTTACATAGAAATAGAAAAATAATTTTAAAGGAACCTGCCAGGAACAATGTTTAAGTGCTTTGGAGGGTAACGGATACTCTTTGGGACTCAGTCAAATAAATAATATTGACTTACTTTAGTTGTATTGTGCAGAGTATTTTAGAATAATCAGATGTTGAATTTTTCCAGGATTTGAACCAGGAGATTATGACTGTACCAAAAAGAAGAGTTTGAATTTTAAATCATGAAAACAATGCAGGGTTTGAGCTTAAAACCAAATGGAAAGGGAGAACAAATTCAGTAGGGCAAACACGTTTATCTTAACTCTAAGTCCTAAGTTTACGTTTCTGGATGGGAAAGCTAATAGGAACGCTATGTTTTGGTAGTGAAACTGCTTAGTGAGGACCCACTCTGGGGTGGGAGGTGTTGTCAGCAGGCAGGCCTCTGCTGGCCTCTGCCTCCACGTGCAGGAAGGGCCGCTTTCAGGGCCCAAGGTCTCCTCTGCACAGAGACACACCTTCCAGGCTGTGCATCTGGTGTTTTTCAAACTATTTAAACCAAACCTTCTTTGGATAAGTATGAAAAACCCACAATTCAGGCCATATACACGTGCTTGTTCATGTGCACCCCCCCCCATGTCTGCTCATCTTGCAAAGCAAATAGTGAGATGGGCAAATGCTTCCGGCTTGTCGCTCGCAGGCAGCAGGTCCAGTGTGCTCACGTGCCTGGAGAGGGCGTGGGGATGGGAGGGCAGAGAGAAGGTGCTTTTCTGGAGCTACAGAAGGTCTGTCTGTCGGGGAAGGGAGTGGGGAGAAGCAGCCCAGACACAGCCAGGAAGTAGGTCCCAGGCCTCGCAGACTGTGCTAAGCTGTCTGGATGTCACCCTCAAGGGAATTCGCAGAACTTGAAGACTTTTGAATAGGGAATACCGTTTATATTTTATTTTTATTTTTGATTGAAGTATAGTTGAATACAATATTGTTAGTTTCAGATGTACAGCAAAGTGATTCAGTTATACATATCTCTATCTATCTATCTATCTAACTTTTCTGATTCTTTTCCAGCATAGGTCATTATGCAGTACTGACTATAGTTCCCTGTGCTATACAGTCCGTTCTTGTGGTTCATCTGTTTTATTTATAGTAGTCTGCACCTGCTAATCCCAGACTCCTAATTTATCCCTCCCCCACTTCAGTAACATTTGTTTTCTATGTCTGTGAGTCTGTTCCTGTTTTGTAAACAAATTCATTTGTATCATTTTTTTAAAGATTCCACATATAAATGACATTTGGATTTATATTTTAGAAAGATCATTTTGGCTACCAGGCCAGAAAGGAATGGGAGGGCAGAGGCTGGACAGGGAGGCTCTGTGAAGAGGTAACTGGGACACCCCAGGGACCAGAGATACGTTTGGAAGCGTATCTTAACTGATGATCAGTTAAGGGGGAATAGGGAAGAAACGGGAAGACATTGCAGAGATCTGTCTGGGAAAGTCCAGCATCAGTGCTTCCTCTGGTAGGACACTGAGTTGTACATGCTCTCACAGGAGAAGGGGTGACGCTCATTTCTTTGCTTATAAAATGGGACGGCAGTACCTTCAGTTAACGCATATTTATTGTGTCTATTGTGCGCTAAACACGAACACTCCAGGGATTCAAGCAGCTCATAGCTTCCAGCTTGTGGTAAAGATTCAAGAACTCTGCAGAAGCATGTGGCCAAATAATGACTTCAATACTGAACGTGAAGATTAGATCACCAGGGTGTAATGTCTCAGATACACTCACTGTGGAAGCTGCATACTTCCAAGAAGTCATGAAACTCATCTGAAACCTAATTTGCCCATTTTCATCTAGATGTTACAGAGGCTTACCAAAAAAAAAAAAAAAAGACAATCAGCTGATGGCAGTGATTGTACTGCTCAGAGCTCCAACGCTGTTGCACTGATGTTCAAAAGCAGAGATACTCAAGTTGTCAGAAAAGAAATGACAAATTCAAGAAAACTGAATGTGTTTGCTGGTTTCAGCGTCCTTAAAAGGAGAGACTAGGATACTAAACAGGTCTTACGTGAATCCCAATCATGAGTAGGTAAACTAGTTGTACGAGAGCGAGAACTTGATGCCGTTAGACCCAGCTAAAGCCTCTCTAGCTGACTCCCTACCGCCGAAACATGAAGAGGTGAGGTATTTCAGAATATCTGGATGTTAAGAAAGCAGCAGTGGAGCCTTTTACCATGTACATTATGAATGGTGAAATGTCAGCTTGCTGAGGGAGCCCTATGAAGGTTTCCTGCCATCCCAAGGCAGAGCCCTAAGCCTAAGGGGCTACAGTGAAGAGCACTTAGGTTAGGACCTGTCTTGCTCACAGGTGCACAGAGTAAATGGAGATGAAGCACAGATGCACACAGACAGTCCCGGGCTGGGGCGGCCGATGCCGGGATGCCGAGCATGGTCCCTGGGAAGGGAGGGGCCTGGTGGAGCAGCCATACTGCTCAGGGCGGGTGCAGCCTCTAAGGGCTCCTGCAAAGAAATGCTGAATGCTATTTTCACTTTTCGCCTGTTTTCATATGAGTGAAACTTCTCTTTGGCTTTCTTTCAGTTAGTGAAAACAGATACTCATGTAGGTCTTTTATAAAAAAATAATGGGGCATAAAGCAAACTTTCAAAAAGCTGGGGATTCTTCATTACTTCTCATAATTTTTATATAAGAACTTCCTTTCAGAATGACATTTACCCCTTAGGTATGACCAGAGCACTGTTTTGTTTTGTTTCTTCCTAGGAAACAGTGGTATCAAGGAAACCAAAGGAAGAAACACTTCTAGTTTAATTTATTTGTCTTAGCATAAGAAAAATACCTTCAGTTTTGGGTTGAATTGCACCCCCAGCCAATTTATATATTGAAGTCCCAAGCCCCAGTAGGTCAGAATGTGAATGTATTTGAAGATGGAGTTTCTAAAGAGGTAACTAAATTACAGTGAGGTTATTAGGGTGGACCCTAATCCACTAGGACAGCTGCCCTTAGAAAAATAAGAGATCGGGACACAGCCAGACACAGAGGGAAGACCTTGTTAAGATGCAGGGAGAAGATGGCCGCCTACAAGCCAAGGAGAGAGGCCTTGGTAGAAACCAGCCCTGGCGGCATTCTGACCTCAGAGTGCTGACCTCCAGAACTGAGAGAGAATACATTTCCATTGTGCAAGCTGCCCAGCCTGTGGTGCTTTGTTACGGGAGCCCTAATACCGTCTGAGTTTGTGAACAGCATCTCTGCTAAAGGAGAGGTATAACAACTAAATGTTTAGAAATTCCTTATCAGCTGTGTGAAATAGTATTGGATGCTTCTAAAGCATAAATTAAAACTGTACGTCAGTTAAACTGACTTCTAAAAATAAGACGCTGAAAAGCAGTATGGTCCTCCCACGAATGGAACAGACAAGGAAGATTTATTTTTAACCATCTACTTATAAATTATTGATATAGCTTCACACCATTGGTAAATACTGCAGAAATGTATCCCATTTACATGCCAGATTGCATCTGAAGGGCTTGCCCTCCTTCCGTTTGTGCCTTGCAGCGATGCAGAAGATAGTTGCCAAATTCCTAAAGAAATTGCCCTCCCCATTTAAGCTTATTGCTAAAATTATAGTGTTCAGCTGAAGAAAGTAGGAGGGTGGGGCTTATTCTCAAAGTGGGATTCAATACTTCATAGAATTTTCCAAGTATTTTCTTCATCAAAGGGTTTGTCACTGGATAGCAAATTCTTCGTGCTGGTATGTAGCTGCTTGCATTGAACACGTGTTATCATATTTTCATAGTATACAATCTCATAAATGATATTATGAAATAATTACTTACCTAGTGATCTATCTATAGCCACACCTGAAAGTGCTCAGATTGTCGCTGTCACTGTACATGAGTCCAACTGCTTATTCTTTTTTTTTTTTTTTTGCGGTATGCGGGCCTCTCACTGTCGTGGCCTCTCCCGCTGCGGAGCACAGGCTCCGGACGCGCAGGCTCAGCGGCCATGGCTCACGGGCCCAGCCGCTCCGCAGCATGTGGGATCCTCCCAGACCGGGGCACGAACCCGTGTCCCCTGCATCGGCAGGCGGACTCTCAACCACTGCGCCACCAGGGAAGCCCCAACTGCTTATTCTTGAAAGGCTTAGAATTCTTAAAGGAGATCATGTGAGTAAGAAGTAACTTTCAGGGATCTCCTTAGCCTGGGAGGTGGATTGCTGAGCACCTGTACTTTTAATGTCAGGAGCTCAGTAATCAATTTCTTCCTCTAACTGTGAAATTCAATCTAGACTAAGAATCTAAGCCCCCGTTTGAAGCAATTAATGGAAACTTCTAAATACAAGTATCACCATGTCTTATTTTTCCACCCTCAAAATGGTCTCAGAATGGCTTAATCATTACTAGTAAAAAATGGATTGACTAAACTGAAGGAGAAGGTTAAGTTGGTTCAGTATCATTTCCCTTTATTTTTTGTTTCCTTAAATAGGCATCAGGTTTTTTTGTGTATTTATGAATGTGTGTCACACAGCAATCACTCAAGTATTTAATTAGTGTCTGGGAAGTTTAAATATGTAGTACTAGAACATGTGTTTTTCAGTGACAAGCACATAAAATATAAAGGTTTTTTTTTATTTTACTAAGGTAACTATTGTACTCTACTATTGAATTCACTCTCCGTACTAAGTACTGTGCAAGGTCCTGTGGATAAAAGATGTAAACTCGCAGGGCTCATGTTTGGTGTAACAGAAAGATGCCACTGGACGGTGAGCTGTGTCCTTGGTGCCCATCACGCAGGTGCTGCGGGCCTGGGGCCAGGTGTGCTAAGTGCCCTTGTATGGCACACAAAATGCCCAGTGCACGCTGGACTGGGAAGCCTTGTCTCATGTGCTCAGCGGCCATCGTATGGTGCTGAGTGCATTAGGAGGTGCGCTGAGTCAGCAAGCAGGTGCCACGTGACCACCTCAACGCTGAGTGCCCGTAGGAAGGTGTGTAAGTGCTCATCGTGCGGCTTGTTCGCTGCCTTCGTGTGGAGTGCCATGTGGGGTAGAGGCATATTGGTGCTGGGAGAATTAAGGAACGTTTCATAGAGGGAGTAACATCCTGGCTGCCCTTAAGATGGTGAGCTAAAGGCACAGGCTCTAGTGCCAGACAAGCCCAAGCCGGGTCTCAGTTCTGCCTAGCTAGAGCTCTGATATTGGTCAAATTATTGAATATCCCTGAATGCCCACTTCCTGCTCTGTGAAATGGGGCTAATACTATCAAGTTCATAGAGCTGTGAGAATGAGGTGGGCCACCTCCCATACAGCATTCAAAATCATGGCTCTGACATTAGACCAGGGCTTGGTTTTGAATCCACACCCTTCAGCTCCTAGTTAGTAACGTTGGGCAGGTTTTGTAAATTCTCAGTGCCCATGAGGGTCCCACATATAAATGGAAGACACCTAGGTTTGTAGTAAATGAGCACATTTAAGTAAGTATGCTTAGCAACATTCTTCAGACATAATAGTAGATGTTAAATATTTGTTATTCCTGGTTTATAGTAAACGTTCATGGCTCAGTAATTAGCAGCTCTCACCCCTTGGATATCCATCTAGAAGTGTTAAAAACATGGGAGATTGCCTAAGCAGAGGAACAAAATATACTAAGGGAAATGCATGTAATATTTTGACTCTGTTTTTAATGGTCATCTTGAGCATATTAGAGAGGGCATAGGATAGGATTGGGAAATAAATCTAGAGGATAATCATTATCATCATAATGCTATTCAGCAATTATTAGTTTTACTAAGCCATTTTTTTATTACGTCAAGTTAGGAAAGTGTGGAGAGTATGTATGGAAGTCATTCTTTAGCAGATACCTTCAATAGCCCGACAATTACCCTCACTCTGACTCAAATGCATGTCTTCCTCACCAACAGAAATCCTGTTTGGTTCATGTGTCAATGAGTCTAACCCAGGGAATAAAGAAATGATCACTTCAAACCAAACAGAGTCACAGGATTCCCTATACTATTGATTAATCTGGAAAAGAGCATGTGACTCAATTCTGGCCAGCAAGACCTATGTTAAAGAACTGAGACTCATAAGAAGAACTGTCTCTGGCTGTCCTGATGACCCTTTGCTGCCACCCTATTAACTCTGTTGTGTGAGTGCCTGATGGCTGGTGCCACAGCAGCCCTCTTTGTCCAATACACCTAAGGACAAATGGTCACATGCTGGGGAAGGTGCAGGGATGGGCAATAAGAGAGGGCAGGAACCTTCAGGGATGTCATTATCTACACTACTCAGTAGTGAAAATAGGTGATTTTAACTTCTGAAAGGACCATGTGACTAAATCTCTAAGACTCTCAGACAAAGGTCCTTGGACTCAGAATAACCAAATTAAATTGGCTATGTCAGACTAGTTTTGTGAGGAGATTTATAATGATAACAGATACAGGAGAAGAGATTGGTTTGAATGGAACAAAAATGAGGTTTTTTTTTATAATTGTTCATTAGAATGTACATAAATTTGAGTAAAATAAGTTAATAATAAATAACCAATAGTGAGAAATTAGATGTGTATATCCTTGTAAAAAGTTGAATATTGATAGAAGAGAAAAGGATGGGTATTAACTTCAGAAGACAGAGGCTTAAGATACATTTTTTTTCCTTGTATTATACAGACCCTAATGTTGATGATTCTCAAGAAGGAAGGAATGGGACTTGACACTGTCAGTGAAGAAACATTTGAAACAGTTGAAAATATTATCCAGGTTAGACAGGAAGGCAGGTGAGCAAAATAAAATCCACGAGCTGCGAGAACCAGAAGAGACCAAGTTGGATGCAAGCTTTGTCCTCAGGAGTCGAAAGTATGAAGGTGGCAAGCTTTTAAAATCATGACCATAACAAAGAAGTTCAGGGGATTTAGAGCCTGTGCAGGCAGAGATAGAAATCTGGAAATTCCAGTTGCCTGGTAGATAAGGATGGGGAAGTTTGAGGTACAATATCAGAGAGAGCATGGTGTGTCCTGACTCAGTAGGTGATCGATTCTTTACAAGAGAAAGGAAGTAATTCCTGGGAGACAGTGAAGCAGCGATTCTCTGGGTGCAGACATGGAAACTGAGGCTGCTACGCCCTCTTCAGACTGAGACGTGTGGTCTCCATGAGACGGGCGCTTTAGAAAGCAGTTCGCTGTTGCTTTTCGAATAATAAGGTGGCACTGAGGTCGTAATGAACTTACAGGGTTCGTGAGTGAAACTCAAAGTAAAGACCATCAGGCTTCCTCATCCTGAGTGACAGGCAAGGGGCTCAGTCACAGCAAGTGGCCACTGCAGGCTGTCCCTTCTGGACCCTGAGGGGGCGCAAGGGTCTCCTCTGGCTGGAATCCTCTGACAGCTGACTGTCCCGGGGCCTGGCAGCTGCCCTGCAGTGTCTGCAGATGCTTCCTGGTCCAGACCCAGCTTTGACCTGATAGAAACATTCAAGATCTACAGTGAGTTTCCTATCACTTTCAGTGCTATTTTGATTAAGTTTTAATCTTCATATCAAAACGCCCAAACCTAACATCTTTATATTTCCAATGTTAACTCAATCTATGAACTCTCTGACCAAAAAGCAAACCATTAAGACTTGTTCTCTTTAGTCAAGAAAATGATACCCCCATTTATTTTTCTTGGGTTCCCTTTCAGTATGTTTTGTCAGTCCGATTGCTTGGATTATCTGACTGTGATGCATCTGTGTGGCCACCAGCCCCTGCATCTGAACACGGCTTCCAATATCACTTCTGTATTCCGGAGGTGGCTTGCAAATTTATGTGCGTCATTATCATGCTAAACTGGTCATTAGATTGGGGAGAGAGCCTAAAGAAATGTCTTTTCGTGCAAACAAATGTGAGGGATCAAATTTTAAATCACTTGAACTGAATAGCACTGCATGTTAAGTTTCTACTGTGGAACTCTAATTACCCTCTAATGAGGAATCACACCTGACAAAACCAACTAATATATTGCAGGGGAAAAAATATTTACATAGAGAAACTATTTGTTTATCTCAGTATCAGTACCGGTATGTTCATTTTCTCCATCCATTACCGACAGTGAAGGGGAATGAGGCGGACACACATGGAGCACAAAGTGAGTGAATCCACGCCTGTGATTAAGGCATGAGCAAGAAAGTACCTTGTGCATTTGAATGTCTCACTCACAACAAGAGCTTCTGTCTTTAGAGAAGAGGTTGTAGAAATTTAAAAAGAGGTTACCTTACACAATTAAAAACCCTTTTGTAGGACGCATTCATCCAGATGTGTAGCAAAGTTGCTAAAATTTATGGGTCCAAAAGCAGCAATAAGAAGTATTTACATTCTTTCAAAAGGGCCTGCACAAATGAACATTGAAATAAATGAATGAATATTGCTCCCCATACTTAGGTTCCCAATCCAATACCATGACTGAGTAGTGCTATGACACTGGGCAAGTTAGATTTTTTGTTTCTCCTCCTATAAAGTGGAAAAAGTAATTGAACCTGCCTTACGCAGTGCTGAAAAGTAAACGAGGTAATGTGCTTATGTTTTTAGTACCATGCTCAGTTCATAGCCAGTGCTCAATTAAAACTATACAGCTTTCAAAGAGAGTTTTCTCCATTCTACCCATAGTTCATCCCATGAGTCACAGAACTCAGTTTTATCTCTATGGCATTATGTGGTCATAACTTGCAAATACATGTTACGTTCATGTCCCAGTTTAGTAACTTGTGACTATACATCCATTTAACTCTCATGCATGTTTGTGCCAGGTCAGACAGATAATGAAGTTACTAAAACATCCAACATCACGTAATTAACATTGAGTCAGAATAGCATTTCATGAAGAATTGAACATGGCACACAACTTTATTCTCTGCAAGCTCTCGTATCTTAACTTATACCATTAAGCTTCTGTATTCATGCAGCAGAGATTTACTGAGTGCCGACTGTGTAGCAGGCACTGCTGTGTGCTATCACGGGGCGGGGAGCATTGTTCTGGGGCCAGGAGTGCTGACTGCGGGGTTCTTGTCTTAAGGGTTTACAGCAGAGCAGAAGAAAGTCCTGCTTTTCTGCCCATGCAGAAGATGGGGCAAGCGCGATAATCTGCTCAGGCAGCTAACAAAATACCAGGGTCTGGGACTTAAACAACCGAAATGTATTTTTCACAGTTCTAGAGATTTTGAAGTCCTAGATCAAGGTGCCACCAAAGTAGGTTTCATTCCATGAATCTTCTCTTGGCTTTAGGCAGCCTCCACCCTGCTCTGTGCTCACAGGACCTCCTCCTCCTGCATTTGCATACAGCAAACTCTCCGGTATCTATTCTTTAAGGGCACTAATCCCATCATAAGGGCCCTAACTTCATGACCTCCCAGAGGCCTCATCTCAAAATGCCATCACGTGGCAGGGGGATGGGTAGGGCTTCAACATATGAACTAGCGGGAGAGGTCAGCAAGGGCTGAAAAAATTTTGAACGGAAGCTTCAGTTTAACTCCAAGATGCTCAAAAATCCAGATGTATAGTACAGAAAAAATATCAGTCTGTCTGCAAAAAAAAAAAAAAAAAGTTGAGAACATGGAGCATGACTGTTGGCCTGGGTTCTGAGTGGGGCCCGAGATGTTGCTCGTGGGAGTGTTACTCACACCTGGTCCTCCCAGGACCCTGGGGTTAAATGTACACTGTCCCAGGTGGAGAAATGTTTCAGACTTGAAAGTTCCCGCAATTGTGTTATGGAAAAACCACCCTCAACTCACATATTACGGGTTTCTCAAGATTAAGAATGACCAAAAATGATTTCACATTTTCACATAATCACCATTACCAATCACAGCAGAAAACAAACTTCTGTTATTAAGATCAGAAGAAAACCTAAACACAAAGCAGTAGTATTCACCCCACAAAAATTTCACCACACAGCCCCTGGCAACTCTCTGCTTCTATGAGTTTGAAATTTTAGGTTCCACATGTAAGTGAGATCATAAAATATCTGTCCTTGTCTGGCTTATTTCACTTAGCTAATGTCCTCCAGGTTTATTGTAGTTGTTACAAATGGAAATCAAGATTTTGAAAAATAACACAACATAATTTGTTTACACAAATTTGAAAAAGAAACAAGTGAATATCTGGAAAAAAAGGTTCCATGTTAAAACTCTGAGATAATCAGTAAAGTATCACAGCTAAAGGAATACCTAATACCCCATAAAATATAACTAAGTAAATTATTCTGAATATAGACTTGAAAATGGAAATTGAAATTGAGAGGTTAAGAAACAAAGAAGTAAAAATGAGATGCTCTCACATAGAAATTTTTTGCCAGTTTCAGAAAGAGACAATGATAATGAGAGAAACACTATTTGACATGTTTTCGAGTTGAGGAAGGACAAAGATCTTCAGCTTCAGAAACCACAAACATGAAGAAAGATAAATAAAAATATATATATAGAGAGAGAGACTATATTTAACAGTTTATATATGATTGCTCAAGCATCTGAAATGTTTCTTAAATAAATAAATTAATTAATTGTTCTAAATGTTATAATTTAAGAATAAAAATTATATATATATATATATTTCAAGGGTACAACATGATGACGATTTTATACATATATGCTATGAAATGATTACCAGAATCAAGCTAATTAACACATTCATCACCAAATATAGTCACCATTTTGTGTGTGTGGTGAGAACAATTATGATCTACTATTTTAGTAATTTTCAAGTATACGATACAGTGTTATTAGCTATAGTCACCATGTGGTACCTTAGATCCATAAAACTTATTCCTCTTACAACTGAAAGTTTGTACCCTTTGACCAACATCTGCTGAATATATGGTCAACTAATCTCTGATAAGGAGACCAAGAATACACATGGGGAAAGAATAGTCTTCTGAATAAGTGGTGATAGAAAAACTGGTGAAGAAAACAAGGAAGATCTAAGGTGCTGGACAACAGCATCGTCTAAGATAGGGAGATGATGACTTCAATCAATATTTAAGGTCTTTGTAATGTTTGGGAAGATTATGAAGATATTCATTTGCTTTAAACTTAAAATTTTGCTGTTATTTACTAATTTAATGTAACCCCAGAAAGGTATAAAAGTAGGTCATATCATTTGGGGAACAAATTTAAATAAATCAATGTTTAATAAAAAAAGATGGCCAGAAAAACACATAGAAAAAGCGAAACAAAATAAGATAATATAAAGCTTCCAATGGATATATTTAGTGAGTAACTTTAAAAAAATTAGAGCATACACTTCCTAAGCAAATGTCAGATATTTATGATATAGTTCTTAAGTATTCACATGTGTAGGAAAGAAATCTATGGAAATTAGAAATCAACAAGTTTATGATGGCATTTGCCTCTAGGGTGAAAGCTAGCAATATGATCAGAAAGCCATCTACAATAAACACCATCTATTTTGGTAAGCTTTACATTTTGACCTAGAAAGTAAGCACTTGGCTATTCCACATATTCTTTTAATCACCCCCATCAGCAGCATCATCAAAATCCATTCTGTCATCCCAACATCCTCAAAAGTTGTAACTATTCCAGCATTAACCCTAAATCCAAAATCCCATTCAAATGTCATCAACTCAAAAAGTCCCAAATCTTGTCATCTGAGGCTCAGGGTGTGATTTATCAACGCAAATCCTGTCCTTCTGGGGGCCTGTGAAACTAGAAAACAAGGTATCCATGTCCAAGGTATCCACTTCCACTTGTGGAAAACAAGGTGTCCACAATGGTAGGATGGGCATAGGGTAGATATTCCCCTTTCAAAGGGAGAAATCAGAAGGAAAGAGGGAAACATGGGTCCCAGACAAGGCCAAAACCCAGCAGGACAAATTCCACTAGGTTTCAAAAAGTAATTTTCTGTGGCTTGATGCTCCACCCTCTGGGCCTCCTGGGGTAGCAGCTCTGCCCTCAGCCCTAGGTCCTGTGCCGCCAGGCCTCTGAATCTGTGGCTCTGCCCTTGGGGTCACTCCCTTCACTTTGTCTCATTTCTCTCTCTCATCCATGCTGGCAGTGTTTCTACTGGTATAAAACTCTCCGAAACTTTGTTGGCCTTTTGTGCAACTCATGGTGTCCAAGCCATTGGAGGAGAGGGTCCTCCACAGATCACTCCGGTATAACGCGTCTCTACCCTGGCTTCTGTTGAGACGCTCAGTTGTGTCCGTGAGTCATACACCAAATCTCTTTGTCCACAGTCCTCTAGCCACATGCCTGCTGGTCTCTAGAGCACACCGTCTGAGGCTTTTCCAAGTTATCAAGTGCTATCTCCTTTTTATTAACAATTACCCCCTCAATTTATCTCTTTTCTCTCACCGTTTACTGCAGACACCTAGGAGAAAACAGTATGCACCTTCCATGCTTTGCTTAGAGACCTCAGTGGAACGTCCAGGTTCATTGCTTCTACCCCCACTCCAGAGTAGAATTCAACCACGTCCCCTGACTCTTGATAACCAGGATTGCCTTACCTCAACGCTCCAATGACACGGTCATCATTTCCTTCTAAAGTCTCAGCAGAAGCACCTTGAAGGTCCATATTTCTAACAACAGCTCCTCAAAACTATTCAGGCTTTTTCTCTTAAGCAAAAGCCTCCCAGCCTCTACCCAGTTCCAAAACCATTTCCACATTTTTAGGTATTTGTTAAAGCAGCACCAAACTTTCTAGTACCGACAGCTGTATTAGTTTCCTGGGGTTCCAATTGCAAAGTATCACAAATTGAGTAGCTTAGAACAACAGAAATATATTCTCTCAAAGTTTTAGAGGCTAGAAGTCCAAGATCAAGATTTCAAGAGGTCCCAGCTCCCTCTGAGACTCTGGGTATTAGAATCCATTCTTGCCCCTTCCCAGCTTCTGGTGGTAGCTGTGGATGCTTGGCACTAAGCAGTGCCCTGATGTAAGCTGCATCCCTCTTTTTTCTGCCTTCCTTGTCACATGGCCTTCTTCCTGTGAATCTCTTCTCTTCTTACAAAGATCCCAGTCATGTTGGATTAAGGGCTGTCTCTAATCCCATATGACTTTATCTTAACTAATGACATCTGCAATGACCCCATTTCCAAATAAGGTCACAATCTGAGGCGCTCTTGTTAGGACTTGAACATATTTAGTTGGAGGACACAATTCAACCCCTGAAAAGAATCATCAATATAATAAACAGAGGATGTTATGAGAGCAAAGAAAAGGGACTGCCATTCCAATCTGGGGTGCTTGGGAAGTCTGTCTGCGAGGAGGTGGGGCTTAAATAGTCTACATTGTTGAATAGGAGTTACTTAGGCCAATATAAAGAAAACGGATGTTTTACCAAGGTTCAGTCAATTGCATAAAATGTGTGAAATGCAACCTGTGCTGATGGTAGTGGATAAATATCAGGACATCTTTCAGAGAAGATGAGATCCTTGAATTGATGAGAATGTGTGATGTCTTTATGGCAGTTATTATGACACAGGTTATAGTTGAACCAGTGGAACTGAATAAGTCACCCAGGTTAGTCAGATATGCAGAGCTAATAAGAGAAGAGGAAGAACAGAACTCTTGAAGTCACCAGCAACATGGAAAAGACACAGGAAGAGGAACTTTCCAGTGGGGCTTAGAATGTAAGAGGGGATGGCAGTGTTGACCAAGGACATGGTGGGTCATGACATGAACAGAGAGATAAGGCAAGAGAAGGACACGCACGTATCCCCTGGGTTTGGTAAACAGGCTCTTCGTGACCTATGAGCAAGATGTTTCAGTGGAATGTGGGGGAAATGCAATCAGTGAAGGTAGAGAACAGTTTCAGATATTCTTGCTGTGGTGGGAAGGAGAGATAAAATGATAGCCAGGGGGCCTGAGTGAGTGGAGTGCACTCTTTTTTTAATTTTAAAAATTGAGATACAGTACACTGAGGTAGGTGTACTTAAGGAGAAAAAACTGTTGAAAGGTTACATGAAAGATAACAAAGAGAGGGAATTCATGAGTAACTTATGGGGTATGGTTTTTGAGAGAGTTGAGATTCAGGGCAGAGATGGCGGGGCTCACTTTGGACAGGAGACTAGAATTATCCAAAATCACTATAAAAGAAGGGTCCAGCTTTGATGATATTCTCTCAGTGGTCGTCAGAGTAATTTCAGGCCTCTTTCATGTTCTTTTCAATGAAAAAAGATCCAAGAAACAGAAGCCATGGCATAGATCTGATCTCGAATTAGTCGTTCCCTGTGATCTC
Organism: Mesoplodon densirostris; assembly: GCF_025265405.1. Taxonomy (NCBI): domain Eukaryota; kingdom Metazoa; phylum Chordata; class Mammalia; order Artiodactyla; family Ziphiidae; genus Mesoplodon; species Mesoplodon densirostris. Next base: position 2,138,450 of record NC_082673.1, read on the forward strand.
AATGAGAAACACCTCCTCGGGTCCAACTGCATCAACCCGGGAGCCGGCCTGGAAGTGAACTTTTCTCTGGCTCTCAGGCTTGCTCCGCTGAGGGATGGGAAAAGCTAATCTCTTGCAAAGCGCAAGCCCAGTCAACAAGAAACAGTCTCAAAGTGGCAATCTTATTCACGGTTATTCACTCCCCTTACCAAGACTCTGTCCTTAAAGCTTTCTGAAAGAAGTCTGGTTTTATTTTATCCTATGTGCATTAATAACTGAATTCTATTTTATATTAAAACCCTGGCAGTTCTTAAATAACATTCTATCATATGATAATAAATAAATCAATCAAAAATTTAAATATCACACAGAAGAATACAGCTGAAGAACTCTAGTCTTCCTTGATTTTTATTTTCATTTTTGTAGGCATTTTTCATCATTTGAATTGATATATTGGTTCTATTTGTGTGTTTACCAATAGAGAAGTTTGTTCATAGCTGCCATTATATGAAGCAGATATTAAAAAGATAAATGGGAAGAAAGAACTATTTATTGTTTTTCATGTGTCTGTTTATGCATTTATGATGTTTTCTCATTAGTTATACTTCACATAGTCTTTCAGAATTTTCTTTGGTTTTCTTTATAGTGTTCCTGTCTAGACAAAAGAACATATATAAAACAAAATATGGAATACTAGGAAAAGAGATCCTTTATATTCTATTAAAATTAGAACTATTTCAAAATCACTAATCATCGTTAATTGTGAAAAGCAGTAACTAATTTCCAGATATTTCAATTATAGGAATAGTTTTTCTCTTTAAATCACTTGATAAAAAATGAAATCTTGAAACATAGATGCCACCACTTTGGTCAGTCTTTCCTAAGGTTTTTTTCGTTTGTTTGTTTATCACTACTTGACACCTCCTTCTTTACCTGCTCTTCCAAGCTCAGGACTTGGGTTATTTTAACCTCCTTTGTAACCTACATAGTCTGTGAGGACGACTTCATAAACTTCACACAATTTCCACTCATCTCCCTCCCTCCTCTCGAATTTTCCTTCTCTTCTTCCTCGTTACACTCCACATCCACATTTCCATTTGCTTACTGGAGCATTGGTTTGATGTTAGTTAAATATTACTTTAGGTCTGGGCTGAGAGAGGCTCAGAGATGAATGGGATTTATCCCTGTGCTCAAATCGGTTATGATAAACAGACCAATAAACCAATAGACCCACGGTGACCACCAGAAGTGCATGCAGGGTTTGGCTTTGGGAGCATAGAGGAATTGGTGGCCAGCACATCTGAGTGAGGAAGAGGTCAGGGGCATCCTTAGAACTGACACCTTTGAACCGTCTGTTGAATGAGAGTAGGTTTTCACCAGGAAGAAGCGGGCACAGAGCATTTAGGGCTTTGGAAAGGGATTTGTGAAGAGCAACCTCAAATGCAACACATTTGGGGAAAAAATAACTGCTTCGGAATGACTTCAGCACAGTAGTCAGCATGGAGGACCCTCCTATACAGTCTGAGTTTCCTGGGTTTAAAGTCCTCCCAGGCAGCGCGGAGGAGGAGGGGGTTACGGTGAGGCTGAAGGTGGGGAGATGAATTTGAGAGCTGCTGTGTCAGTATAAGAGACTAGGAGGGGAGCACGGGCTAAGACACTGTTTTTGCTCTGCCCGGTCACCTCCATCCTAGTGTAAATGACAAGATCTGAGGCCCCCGCCTCACAGCACTGATGTCTCAGCATCACAACCGCTGCCTCTCCCCCCGACCCCTGCCTACAGTGGATTCTCCTCATTCATTCAGCGGATGTTGGAGTTGTGGTTTCTGTGTTCCATGCGCCAGTGTAGGTGTGGAAACGTGGAAGTAAACAAAACAAAGACCGTAGTAGGGGTTTATCTTCTCGTGGAGAGGACAGTCACTAAGTAAGCAAACGTGTAAATAAATAGCGCACTAGATTGCAGCTAGCAGTATTGAGAATGAAGACAGCAGGGTGAAGGGTGGAGCGGTCGGTGCCGGTGCACCTGGGGGGGAAAGCACTTGGGGAGATGTCGCAGCTGTAGGGGCCTGGAGGAAGTGGCAGGGAGCAAACCACGAGAAGCTGTGCGAAGAGGTCCCAGGAGAGGCCCGGCAGGGCTCTGCATCCTGCTCTGGGGCAGCATTGACGCCGGGATGGCATTTGAGACTGAGGCTGGACAGCGCCACCTTGGAAGAGACCGTATGGGGAAAAGTGCTCTGAAGCCTGAGGCTCCGTGCCTTCCAAAATGTATGGATTGCAGGAGAAATCAGTTGGAACCAACAGAAGAACCAAGAAGTATCACTGGTGAGGAAAGAGATGAGAGAAGGGAGCGATCTGAAAGGCAGAGGAAGCCGCATGCCCAGAGAGAGAGGAGATGGTCATCGTCATCTTACTTTCTATTGCAGTCCCGTCTGGGACCACAGGCTCAAGGCGAGGTGCACCTGCTGCTCCCACTGTCCAGTGGTCAGGGATCTGGGCACAGCTTGTCTCAACTACGGTCACCTTGGGGTGGGATATTCCACATGTGAAGTTTGGGAGGCCACGATTCAGTCCATAGCAGACACACAGCATGGGGAAATTATGTCATCAAAAAGCTTTTAAAGAGTTTTAAATGGCAACAAAATATTATTCTGAATGTACGTAACACAGTTTTTTAACCAATGATTCGTATTTGGACATGTAATCTGTTTTTGTTTTCAACATAACATTGTCGTACACATTCCTATGCATGGATATCTATTGATATGACTTATTTCCTTAAGCCCTACTTAGGCAAAAGGATGTAAATGATTTAAGCTTTAATACCTACTGCTGAATGGCCCTCCCAGAAGGGCCGCAATATATGAAATGTTATTGACCTGGAAAACAGAATGCCTGTGTCATGTCTGCCAACATGTGACTCCGTTAAAATTCCCAAAGATATGCTACAATTACTCCAAACAATTTTCTTGAGAGTCCGTTAGTGAAAACCTAAAAAGCAAGAGCAGGTTCACAAGATGTGTCATGATATGGTCTGCTCTTGGAGAGTTCAGCAGGGGAGAAAAGAAAGAGCCCTCTCCATTTATAGGACTGAGGGATGAATTTCCTTTACAGTGGTACTATTTGAAGAAACGGCTAAGTATCTTTCATGTGCCCACTGTGCACATCCCCCAGATACCTGCCAAGGTTGCAAAGCACCAGAGCCAAGAGTGAGTCCCTGGAGTTTAAAGGAGATGAGACCATTTGCAGGAAGATTCACAGTGATTCTTAGTGATGAGTGAACTCAAGTAGTTCAGTAATTTCATTCAGTTGGATCCAAATTCAGTTAATGATGTCTGAAGATTTGCACATGTAACAGAAAACCTTGTGGCTTTGTGGTATATTGTAATGAAAGCTATCACTTTTGGCGCCAGAGTAAAATGTCACACAATTTGTCATGGCATTAAGATAATATATTGTTCTGTAAGGTCCCCATCCCTGTTGAGATGATTGGGATTGTCAGTCAGTCAATAAGCATCTATGAGGCAAATCTTTGTTCAGTGTGATGCTAGAAATCAGGAAGTGTGAGAACCCCAACCCTGAAAAAGGCGTCAGCTAGCTCACTCAGCAGGTGTGGTGGTGGTGAGGAAGAAGGGTGTTTGGAGGGGAACAGGATGCTCACACTGGGGATTGCGTGTCCCAGGTGTACCATGGTCACAGTTTCCTCTGAGGGTGAAGACATGCTATAGGTGATGCACCCTCCATCAGCCAGACTCCCTGTGGTTGTTCATCTTGAGCATGTATGTGCATGTGTGTGTGTGTGTGTGTGTGTGTGTGTGTAGATTTCTACCTCCTAAGCCAAAGCAGAATAGAGTTTTATTTTATTTGTATTAAAATTCCACATGACCACTTACGACATCTTTTAATAAGGGTCACTTGCCAACACAGTTTTTAAAATATTGCTGGCATAAAAAATCTTGCTTGTTTTTGTCCTTGTTAAAAGCTGTTTTCTTTCAGTGCTCTGATGGTTTAATTCCCTTTTTATGCCTTCCATACTTTCCGTTGGGAATAAAGCTGTGATGTTGGTAATCTGGTTCTTCCCTGTGGCTAATTTAATATTTCTTTTTGTTTATACTATTATAAAGTTTCAATGTGATATTTTAGGTGTGGTTGTCTTCTTAATTATTTCTATTATTTTAATTTTCCTGAATCTGAAGGGTTAGTTATTTCAACAATTTTGGAAAATTGTTAACCATTTTGTCTTTAAATAGTGTCTCTCCACTGTTACATTTTTGAGATATGATGACCTTGAAACTGACTTAATCTTCCTCATTGTTCTAGAAAATTTCGTTATTATCCTTTCAGAGATGGCTTCTGGCCAGGCTGTCTATTCTCACCTTTCAGAACTCAGAGTAGATGCATGTTAGTGTCTAACCTCTCATAACCTCCACATCTGGGTTGTTTTTATTCCACTTGCAGAGTATTTGCTTCAGATCTGCCTGATTCACTGATTTCACTGGTTTTACTGTTTAACTCTTCATTAATCCTTGGTTATTATGTATGCCATTTTTATAAGATCATCTTATTCTTTTTCAAACCTATCTGATAAATTTTGAGAGTCTATTCTTACAGCTTCTTTTTCTAATTCACCTTTCAATTTTTTAAACATATTCTACCTAGTCATTTTGTGTTTCATAGTTGCCAATGATAGTTTCAGTGGTTTACAATTCTGATTCTGTATGTGTTCCAATGTTATTAGTATCTGCAGATTGCTTTGTTTATGCTAATACTTCTTCACAAATGATGTCCTTTACCATTTGTTTATGCTTTTGACTGTGTTCTCATTTTCCATTTATCTTTGTCTCTGGAATTCTTGGTGTCCGGTTTGGTCATAATTAGAGCTGTTTACTATATTCCATGTCTCTCACTTAGCATACTGTCCACAGGGTTCATCCATATTGTCACAAATGGCAGAATTTCCATATTTTTTATGGTTGAATAATATTTCATTATATGTATATACAACGTTTTCTTTATCCATTTATCTGTCAACAGACTTATGTTTTTTTCCCTGGCTTAGATGTTGTAGATAATGCTGCAGTGAACATGGCAATGCAGGTATCTCTTTGAGATAGTGATTTTACTTCCTTTAGATATGCATTCAGAAGTGGGATTGCTGGATCAAATGGTAGTTCTATTTTTAATTTTTGGATGAAATTTCATACTGTTTTCCATAGTTACTGTACCAATTTACATTCAACAGTGTGCAAGGGTGAGCACATATTTATGTGACTGTTGGCCATTTGTACGTCCTCTTTGGAAATATATCTAGACAGGGCCTTTGGCTATTTTAAAATCAGATCATACGATTTTTTTTCTATTGCGTTGTATGAGTTCCTTATATATTTTGGATGTTAACCCATTATCAGATAGAAGGTTTGAAAATATTTCCTTTCATTCTATAGGTTGCCATTTCATTTTTTAAATTATTTCTTTCACTGTGCATAAGCTTTTTAGTTTGATGTAGCCCTGCTTGTTCACTTGTTTATTTTTGCTTTTGTTACCTGTGCTATTGGTGTCAAAAATCCAAAAATCATTGCCATGACCAAGTTCAAGGAGCTTTTTTTCCTGTATTTTCTTGTAGGAGTTTTACCATTTTAGGTCTTATGCTTCTCCAAATTTGTAAAACATTAGCTCCTCTAAGAATGTTTTCTTGGGATCCTACTAAAAGGAAAATACTTTCACCTGCCCCTGGATGCCCAGAGCACTTTGACAAATATTGCTAAAGTGAATTCAGACAGAAATGAGCTTATAGTTAAGTAGAAGAGAAGAATCTTATATATGCTGTACATCAGAAAGTAATAAATGACATGGAAGTCCAAAGTGGTGTCCACAGGACGTTGTGTGTGTGTTGGGGTCAGGGGGAGTGAGACCCTCTTAGCAAGTCTGAGAGGTCAAAACTATATTCATGATAACACTAAGTTTTTATATCCCTGTTGGACTGTGTTTACATTTGCACCAGATGCAAAGGCAATGGCGAGTAAAACTAGTGCCTTAGCATGAACCAAGGTAGTGGCACCAAACCATAGAGTAGTCACAATATTTTTCACTTCCACACACTCAGAGGTTTAAAAAGAACTACAATCACAGTGTCAGCTAGGCTGTGTTATCCTCCTGAGTTTGGGGTCTTTCTCCAAGTGTGTTTGAGTCATTGGCAAAATCCATTTCCCTGTGTGTAGGACCAATTTCCCCATTCCCTGTGTGTGTGTCAGCTACTGGTTGCTCTGAGTTTATAGGGATTGTGGGCATCTCCCAGCCAGGCAGCTCCCTTCTGCAAAGCTGGAAGAAGAGTGTGAATCTCTGACCCTTTGTCAGAGTTCCTACCTGACCAAGACTGGCTGCCTAGGATAATCCTTCTCAAATTTCTTAACTCAAAATTAACTGACTTGGGATATTACAGCTGCAAAATCCCTTCACCTCTGTCATCTAATGGAACCTCATCGCATGAGTAAGATATCAATACATCAAGGCCACGAGCTCAGCCCACAGTCACAGGGAGGGCATCATCCAGAGCGTGCACCAAGGCAGGAACTAGGAGCTGTTCCAGAATTATTCCCGCCACAGCCCGTGAGTTTATACTCTAGTTTAGGGTTCCTGACTTGGCCAAGGTTCAGCTTTCTCCGGGAAGTTTACTAGGTAGCCGTATTTATAGGTTTCTGTTTAAATCTGAATCAGATACAGAATCTGAATGTATCTAGTGAATCAGATATGTCTTTGTTGAACTATACCAGCAACTCCTGTGCAGCCGGCTGCATGTCCCTCCCTGGATCTTCCCCTGAGAATCACTGCTCTATTCAGTACAACATCTCACCTGGCTATCTTTACTAAATCTTTACTTTACTAATACTTTACTAAAGTATTATTTTCCAAACTACAATTGGGTTCATGAGAGGACAGATAACATAAATGGGATCATTAAAAATTAAGAGGCCGAGGCAGCAACATCATTCTAGCCTTGAGAATTAGCAATCTGTTGCTGAGGTCTTGATTTATAGAGGCCAGCCCCTCTCCCACATTACAAAATTGAGTTAATAGCTATGTCTCATTAAAAATAGTAATCACCTCTTGGCATCAAATCAATAGGTTTTCCTCACAAGGAATGCTCTTAAATATTATCAATGATTTAAACTGGGAATCTAATTCTAAAGGCTGCAACATTGGCAGTTTAGATCTAAATGCCAGCTACTGGCAGACACAATTTGGGGCAGATTACCAAATATACTTTTGTACTTCTTTTAAAGCCAACTGCCCTAAAATCTGTTCTACAGAAATTAATCTTATGACATTAGCTATTTGGGATATAGTTACTACCTTATTGCTTCTTTTTTTGGTTTTTGGATTATTTTCATTGACATATAATTGACTTAAAATATTATATTAGTTTCAGGTGTACAACATAGTGATTCAATATTTTTATACATTACAAATTGGCCACCACCATAAGTCTAGTTGCCATCTGTCCCCATACAAAGCCATTACAGTATTACTGACTATATGCCCCACACAGTACCTTCATCTCTGTGACTCATTTGGTTTGTAACTGGAAGTTTGTACCTCTTAATCTCCCTCACCTATTTCACTTATCCTCTAGCCTCTCTCTTCTGGTAGTCACCTATTTGTTCTTTGTATCCATAACTCTGCTTCTGTTTTGTTATCTTTGTTCACTTGTTTTGTTTTTTATTTTAGATTCTGCATATAAATGATATACATCATTTGTCTTTCTCTGTCTGACTAATGTCAATCAGCATGATACTGTCTAGGTGCATCCATGTTGTAACTGCAAATGGCAAGATTCCACGCTTTTCTGTGGCTGAGTAGTATTCCATTGTATATCTCTACCACAGCTTCTGTATCCATTCATCCATTGATGGGCACTTATGTTGCTTTCATATATTGGCCATTATTAATAACGCTTCAATGAACCCAGGAGTGAATATATCTTTTCTAATTAGTGTTTTTGTTTTCTTTGGAAAAATACTCAGAAGTCAATTTGCTGGATCTTTTGATGCCTAGATTGAATATTTTTCATTTTTTGAGGACCCTCCATACTGTTTTCTTTAGAGGCTGCACCAATTTACATTCCAACCAGTAGTATACTAGGGTTCCTTTTTTCCCACATCCTCACCAACACTTGTTATTTGTTGTCTTTTGATTTGTTATTTCTTGTTTCTTTGATTTTTGTTATTTGTTGTCTATTTGTTAGTCATTCTGACAGGTGTGAGGTGGTATCTCATTGATGTTTTGATTTGCATTCCATGGTGATCAGTGTTGCTGAGCATCTTTTCATGTGCCTGTTGACCATCTGTATGTCTTTGGAAAAATGTCTGTTCATATTCTTTGCCCATTTTTTACACTGGTTGCTTTTTTCCCCATATTAAGTTATATGAGTTCTTTGTATATTTTGGATATAAAACCATTATTAAATATATCATTTGCAAATATCTTCTCCCATTCAGTAGGCAGCCTTTTTCTTCTGTTGTTAGTTTCTTTCATTGTGCAAAAGCTTTTCAGTCTGATATATGGTCTGTTTTGTTTATTTTTGCTTTTGTTTCCATTGCCTGAGGACACGTATCCAAAAAATATTAACAAGACTAATGTCAGAGTAATGTTTGACTAATGTCAAGACTAATGTTTATAACTAATGTTATGAACATAATGCTTATGTTTTCTTCTAGAAATTTTTTGGTTTCAAGTCTTACATTTAAGTCTTTAATCCATTTTGAGTTTACTTGTGTATATGGAGTGGGAAAGTAGTCCAGTTTGATGCTTTCGCATGTAGCTGTCTGGTTTTCCCTATACCATTTATTGAAGAGGCTGTCTTTCCCCATTGCATATTTTTGCCTCCTTTGTTGTATTATTATTTCTCCTCTTGATGATTCACAAGGCTTTGAGAGAAACTGACAAGAAAATGTCGTAAAATTATATGTGATATAAGTGTGAATGGGATGCATGTGTTCCTTATGGATAAAGTGAGTAAATTTCAGTGTATAGATTTCACTCTTTCTCTTTTGAATGCTCACAGGCCTTTATTTTTGCTTTCTGCATCTAGACTACCCTCCAGAATGTTGAGATTGCCAGAGAAGTGACCTCCACAGAAGGAAAATATTACTCCACTGAAATTCAAGTAAGACCGTTACTTTTCAATAAGTCATTGTGAGTAAAGTTATTGCTCTGCCAGAGAATGTTATTTATTACCTACTTAGAATGTCCCAACATCAGGTATTGTATGTGTTCACTTCACATCATGCAAAGCCCATTCTACAGGATTTCAAAGTATCGTACCCTGCAAACCCCGACTGCAGCCCAGGACAGGTCAGATGTTATAAATGACGAGAGGGGCAAAGGCGGTTGTAAAGGGGGTGATGCAACTTCATTTAGGGTGGCTATTCCTAGCCTCGACACACCTTCTGCAATCACAGGAGAGGTTAAATGAGGGGGACAAATGCTACACTTGGTCTATGACACGCTCTACCCGCATCGCCTGCTCTCACATGGAGTACTTACAAACCAGCATGCACTGCTGATGGATTTCTTATAGTCTCTGCCCTGACCTGCAGAATTTCACTTGTGCCTCCCACTTGTTTGTCCACATTTAGAGCTAGACTGGCTTCCCGTTTGAATGGAAAATAGCCCCGTGAGCAAGAGCACACTGGACAGCCACTGTGCAAGCTGCCCCTCCAGCTGGGGCCCCTGCCCCTGGAGGGCGCTTGCTGCCCTACCCACCAGGCTAAGGGGGTCTCAGCCTTCCTGGGCACTTTCCTTCTGATTGCCAAAACAAGGTTATAATAATACAAATCCGTAATATCTGAACTGGTAAGTTTGAAGCTATTGCTGCTTTTCTGTGCCGTGAAGATGTATGAGACCTTTGACCTTGTACTTGGATTCATCTGTCCCTGCTCTGCCCCCTCTTTGTGTTATAAATGTCACATCTGCTCCCAGGAAGTAACTTCCGTTGGCCCACTTGCCTCCAGACTTGTGATTCAGATTCCCAGTCCTTTCAGGCATATTTGTGATGTTAGAACCACTGGCTTCACTAGTAGAACATCTCCACTTCTAGTTGTGCTGACTGTATTGTCTATCATGGAAAAAATGACACAATTGTCAAATGCAAAGGCGCTTAGTCTTGAGTCCAAGACTGACTTCATACTCAAGCAACTTTCTTCATGCATTCTAACTCTGATCTGCACTGCACCAGCCTTGCTTACAAGGGGATCTGATGACTCTGCAGCCAGTGGGAGGTGTGGCTCCAGCCCTGGTGTCTGGGGACCCTGATCTCTGGTGTGGAAATGAGGATGCTGACTTCCATTACAGTTTTTGCTTATTGTTATTTCCATGAGAGTTTGAAGGAAAACACTCTAGTTTCTCTTTGTGACTCCAGGATCTACTATCATGCCAACATGTACAGGGTCCCAATAAATATTTCAGAAAAAATAATAAGTTGATGAGAGTGTTTCTGGAGTTGCATTCTGTGTATTTCAAAGACATCCTCCTGTAGATAAAAGTCTGCTACATTAGGGTAAATTCCTCTGATTACTCTCCTTTCCAGCTCCCAGTCAGTATGGGTGGATTTCTAGAAGCTCCTGGCATTGCTTTCCTAAATGGACAGATTTTAATCTAGGCTGCTTTAGTCTTGATAATCCCATCTCTCCCTTATCTGGAAAATTCAGTCAAGAGAAAGTTGGATAATTCTGGCCGCTGAAGACCTATTGGCAGCCTCTCAGGGCTTAAAACACAGTATGTTTATCCATCTGTGTCTGGCTGTGAAGAAGATTCACAGGAAAGTCTTAAGGTCACCGTGAGATACCTTTGGTGATAAAGGAAACAACGAAAATTTCTAAAATAAAGTCTCATACATGTTATCACTTTAAATGCTGAGTGTGGTATCATAGCTGCAGGACAGAGCGGGAGGAACCCTGGACTGTGGCAGCTAAACTGACGAGGCTGTGATGCTCTCCTGTGAGTGTGGACCGAGTTCTCCCACCTCCACTCGGCCCTCCTACTTTCTGCACTGCAGCTGCCTTCCTTGCTTGCAGGCTGGAGTAGTCCTGGGGATGGCCACCCTGTGCCCAGGCAATAAAGCCTCTGCTGCAGTCGGTGCCTTGTCTCCTAACGTCCCCGAGGGCTCCCCTCCGCTGTGTACAAGGGCCTATCAGTAGCACGGCCTTTGCCATTCCCACAGAGCAGGAGTCATCAAAGTCCAGCTGGTCCAGCCTCGTTGGTTTCCTGAGCAGACTCAGAGATGCTGCTACCAAGCCGAAGTGCAGGGGTCCAAGCTCACTGGGCAAACACTGACCTTGAAACAGGGACAGGGCTGGCTTCATGGGAGGGGGAACCACCGTGCACTCACAGGCACCAACAGCGCGGCTGCCACTGGTTTAATCTGCATTACGGTTCCCTCTGTGCTGCCAAGTTCCACAGGATTTGACAAATGCACCGTGTCAGGAAGTCACCACTATAGTATCAGAGAGAGGACTTTCACCACCTGGAAATATTCCCTGTGCTTTACCTCCTCAGCTCTGCTCTCCTCCTTCTAACCTTCTGGAAACCACTGATTTTTAATCATTTCTGCAGTTTTACCTTTTCCCAAATGTCCAGTGTTTAAGCCTTTTCACCTGGCTTCTTTCACTGAACAATATGTATTTAAGATGCATCATGTCTTTTTGTGGCTTGATAGGTGATTTTTTAAAGCTGAGTCATATGCCACTCTACAGATGTACGTTTATTCCTTTGTCTGTTTGTTTATTCACTCACCTAAGAAGGAAATTATGAAGAAAACTATTATAAACATTCAGGTGCAGGTCTAATACATTTTTGAACCATTTGGCTGAATACCTGCTAGTGCAACAGCTGCATCCATGGTAAGAATATAGACAGTTTTGTAAGAAGCTGTAAAGCTGTCGTCCAGTTCCTGCCAACAGTGAGGGGGATGCCTGATGTTCTGTATCCTCGCCAGCAACTGGTAGCGTCCGCTGTGACAGTTTTTGTTTATTTTTAATATTAAACTTTTATAGTATCTTTGTAAAATTAGGAACCCAAACATTTACAAGACACTTTAAAATATACTCTCGGAGTAAGTAGAGATGTTTTCTTCCAAAATAAAAGTGTATTAACACTCTCCCAGGCAAATACACATTATGAGCAATACTTGGTAGGGGACACTGACATTAAAGAGTTAAAAACTGAAAATTTAAGAAGTTATAATTTATGCCAGTCCTATGAGGGAAAGTCTAAGAAGCCGTGGGAGGAACTGAGTGAGATTTCTTGTTTCTTCTCCTTTACCACCTGCCCCCTCCTTCCTCTCTCTCTTTCCACACACACACACACACACACACACACACACGCTGAGAACCTTAAGGAAATTTTAGGTGGTTGCCTAACGTGTAAGTTTTGGAGTTAATAAATTGGAAAATGCAGTTTCAAACAAGACAAATGAACGCACAAATGAACAGATACAATACGGAGCCTCTTCAGATCATAGTATATACTTTGTCAATGTTTATTCCACATTGTCCTCCACTTCTCTGCAAAGTGCAACCATACCACTGGACACTTCTTACTTCTTGAAATTCCAGTTCATAAAGTCTATAACCACCACTTTTCTCTCATTTCACCCATTTTCTGGGGTTTGTTTTTATTGCTGCTATCTGGATCTAGTTTTGCTTCACCCTTAAATCTCATCTTTCCTCAATGCTGTGAACTCTGTGTGGTACTAATTATTCAAGGGAATCCTCTTCCCTCTGTTAAAAGCCTTCTTACCATGTAAGACCCAAACACAAATCCCCCCATCTTGCACAAAGTTTTCAGGTGTCCTAATCCTAATTAAGTACATTTTTCTATTCCCTTACACGATAACATTTTAGATTATGTTTGTCCGTTTTCCCTACCAGAGTGTGAAATCTTAGAGAGAGAAGCTTGCATTTGCTTTATTTCTGATAGTCCTTGTTCAGTCCTAGTTATTTGATGTCTGAGCCCTGGGTCTCCAGGCTAACGCTGCTGGCGGTGACCACCCTGGACCAGGTGTCCAGTGAACTTAACCTGGCTCAGACCTATGTCCCTATACCTTCTCCAGTCTCCACACCCATTTCTTTGCACCTTGCACCCCTGAGATATTGCGTCCGGTTCTTTGAACCTGATCCTTGTGTTTGATTTTCCTAATGGACTTTAACATAAATGTGACCCCTGGTCCTTTTAGTTATCTCAATATAATTCTATCATCTGCCTTTGCACAAACTAAAGCTCCAAGAACCACCACCTGGCTAGCATTTTCCTGTTCCAGCTCCACAGATCGGCAGAGGGCACTCAGCATGTACGTTAAGGCACTATTTACACAGTGTACATGCTCATTATGTGTTTAACTGAATTGAGCTGAACTGGTATTTACAACATCACTGCTTCAACAAGTCACCATCTTGAGTATTTAAAGACGAAAATAACGCTAGTACAATGGACAATGGTTAATAGCTTTCTTATTCCTTTTTACACTTTATTTCTTTTTTAATGTGGTTGCTAATATGTGTATAAAAATGTTAAAGGTAAGGAAATGATGCGAAATTTCATCTGTAAGAACGGTGCTACACACAGCGTCCGTGTCTGTGCCAGGGCTACAAGCGCTGGCTGATCTGTCACATAACGTGGCACTGACGGAGCAGCCAGCCTGACCTCCTGGAGCTGGTGCTGAGCTTGCTCTGCTTCTGAGTCCAACTCAATACTAGCAGCTTTCTACCCACATTAGGTACATATTCATTCCAGAACCCAAAGACGGCCCAGCAGAAATAGTACGAGGGGCCGGAAACAACAACCTGTCCTTTACTGTGAAAGGGACTGTTGACAGTCTCCACCCACCTGGACCCTAGAAACTTGGGAGGAACATATTGAATCCAACAGGGTAAGATGGATTTACGGGTGAAATTAATAGAATGGAAACACTTGCTCACTGTTAGCCTATGGCTTTATTGTGTTCTCTAAAATACCCTTAGATGTCATAGATCAATCAGTGTTTCTCAAAATAGAACACACACTAGAATCACCCGGATGGCTGGTCACAACTCAGGTTTCTGGGCCCCTGGCCCAGAGTTTCTGATTCAGTAAGAGTGAGCTGGAGCCTGAGAATTCGCATTTCTCAAAGTTCCCTGGTGCTGCTGAAGCAGGGAGCACACTTTGAGAACCACTAGAGACTGAGGCGGGTGACTTACGTTGCAAAGCATGGTATAAGTTGACCGTGCTGCAATTTGTCAACTGATACCTCTCTGCTTCTTCCTGAGTTTGTTCTGTGGGTAAGGGGAGCTGGCAGCAGTCACACTCCAGGCTACTAGGTGCTCTAAGACCCTCTGCCCGAACTCCTGCGTGTGATATTTTCACAGCAGAGCCGAACGCTCAATACATTTCAGGAGAGATTCAATTTTAGTATGAATATTGAATATTCTATGCACAAAAGACAGTATCTTTACAAAAAAGCATAAAAATAAAAAGAGAAAAGATTTCAAATTGATGTCAGTAGCAGACCTAAGAACTGAGGTTCTTTGACTCTTAATTCTAAATTCTTTCCTGAGTTAAGTTCTAATCTAGGCTGATTCTCCTCTAGAGAACATTTGAGTGAAGATTATTCTGTGAACAATGGGCAGCATTTGGTTACGTTGTGAGCATTTTCTATTTTTAAGATTAAATTATCCGTAACAGTTATTTGACAGCTTTCATACATTCGTTCATCAATTCAACAAGCATGTATTGAGTACCCGCTACACACCATGGATATGGTTAAGATATAAATCTGCCTCTGTGCAGCCCACAGTCCAGTGATTTGTAACTGGGTCTTTACAGGGGAAGGCCATGCTTTCTGCTTCTGATTCTTCTTAGAACAATTTTATATTTCACTGCATAAGATGATGTGTGTAGTGCAAAATTCAGCTGTCAACTGTGCTTTGTAGTCATCACCTTCCTTGACTGAGGAGGTCAGTCAGAACAAAACTAGTAAAACTCATGTTTGATGTTTTCTGCTCTTCAAATTACAATTCAGATTGAGTTTTATTCAGTGTGTCATATTAAATAATAAAGGAATATTTTGGATTATCTCCAAAAGATATATTTCTGTGTCACAAAATCAGATGGCTGCTGAAGCAACCAACCTGCTCTACTAAATTAAGGGACAATTGTTGTGTGCAATGAAAACTAAGTACGTGCTGATTTAAGTCTCTGTTGACAACTTTGGTAGCATCAGTCAGGGGATGCCTGTTCCCAGTCTGTTGGAAATGCATAGCGCCAGTGGAACTGTTTCTCTTGAGGAAAGACATAAAGACTTGGCTATACCTAAGTAATATGTCATAATTCAAATGGACGTTCTCTTCTGTTTGAAAACCTCAGAAAGGTATGGTCACAGCAGGTTCTCTTCTTATTTTTTCCCCTAACATTTGCCAGTGTCTTTATCTTAAAGGTGTGTTCTTTCAATACATCTTCTGCACCCTCTTGCAGATGTGTAAGCATGTTAACACATCCTAGCGACCCAGATGGCAGAGCCTGCCCATGTCATAGATCATCAGGCTGGTCCTTTGGGGCAAGAGCTGTTAGCAAGTCAGCATCCCAGGCCAAGTGAGGGGCTGCCACCTGTTCACTTCTGCAGCAGAGGAAGCAAGGTGGCCGGAGTGTCTGTAGGAAAAAGGTGGAGTGACACGATAATGAGAGTGATTTGTGCTTAGGTAGAATAGTGCAATTACATTACAAACGGCTTTTCATTGCCCACAAGCCATGCTGGGTTAGAGTACTTTCTAGATAAGCAGTTTGTTATTTTTTTCTTTTACTGCTCTTTTTCCAGATTTTACTAGTTCAAAAGTTTTCTGTTTTCATCTGTCTTGCCATATGTCATAAATACTCATTCTTTTTTAAAGCTGGAAGGTTTATGGGACTTTTTGTCAAAAACATTAGGCTGTTTTTTTTTTAATATTAGGCTGTGATTTTCCAAGAAACAAAAGGCTCAGAGAGGTGTCAAACTGCCTGCATTAAATGTAGCTGTTTGGCGATGGGAAGAAGACCAAAATTCTACTCTAAAAATTGTATTTATTCTCATTTTGTTTCATCTGAATCAACATTGTACGACAAGGGAGAGCCACGCTTTGCAGATTTTTATTCATCTTGAGACATCGAGCTCTTGGCCCTGGTTGTTCCCATGTGCCAGGTGAACGGGCCATTGTTCAGTTCATTCCCCAGAGTGCAATTTGGAAGAGTTTGGCAAATCACTTACTTTGCTGTCT
The DNA here is from genome assembly GCF_025265405.1 of Mesoplodon densirostris. Lineage (NCBI taxonomy): Eukaryota > Metazoa > Chordata > Mammalia > Artiodactyla > Ziphiidae > Mesoplodon > Mesoplodon densirostris. The sequence continues at coordinate 2,154,703 of NC_082673.1, forward strand.
TTGGCTAATTAACTGCAAATTGTTTTGAAAACCCCATGCATTTAACACAGAACTATGAGGGGAACCCATTCTGGAGGTGAGACCAGTGACACCAATTACTGTTAAACGTGTGTCCTCAATAAATTCGTATATGATGACTGGACAGTAAAGGGCGGGGTCTCCACATCCCGCTGCGCCCACTTACCTCCCAGTGCTTACCAGACCCCGTGGAGTCTGAGACCATGGACATGGCTAAGTGTGGCCGGATTGCTGAGAGCGGGCGGCCCAGGCCGGCCATGGATGTCCTGGTGAAAGTGCCGGGCTGCCTGGCACTCACTCTGAACAGAGCAGAAAATAGCAAAGAAAGGTTTTTGTGTCTGATTAGTTTTTTTTTTTTTTAAGAACAAAACCAGAAGCAGTTTGCTGTGACAAAGTGAAAGAGCGGCATGGACATATATACACTACCAAACGTAAAGTAGATAGCTAGTGGGAAGCAGCCGCATAGCACAGGGAGATCAGCTCGGTTCTTTGTGACCGCCTGGAGGGGTGGAATAGGGAGGGTGGGAGGGAGACGCAAAAGGGAGGGGATATGGGAACATATGTATATGTATAACTGATTAAATTTGTAAAATAAAAAAATAAAAAAAATAAAAAAAAAAATAAGAACAAAACCAGAAGCAGTTTGTTGTCCTCAGATTCTACTGGCCTGGGAGGTGGGGACCTCTGGCTCAGCTCTCCTGTTCTCTGATTGGGAAATGGACTTCTGTTTTTGGGCCTCAGTTATTACACCTGTACAGTAAGGAGCTTAGCCCCAATCCACTGTGACATTCTAGTCACACTTTCCCTAAGGATTAAGGTGGCAAGCCTACAGGCATAGGCATAGGATTATTTTTGAGAATACAAATATATTTGAAAAATACAAAGTTAATCATGCCTTTCTCTTACAGTGTGCTCATTTGCTTTATTTATCATACTAACAAAAGAGCTAAATCTGTACGATATTTCAAATACCTATAAACAGGTAAAGTAAGCAATGATTGTAGTATTTGTCCATTAATTTTAAAGCAAAGCTTCCTTTTTAACATTGAAAAAAATACTAAAATGTGATTCTACTTAGAAGACTTTCCTTGTGGCTTAGATTCACCTTTTGTCATTTGAAAGCTTAACTTCTTCTCAGATACAACCAGGATGCTTACATTATTTTAGGTACCTTGTTAAAGCCTTTGAGTACTCTATCTTCCTATATTAATATAAAGATACAAATTCCTTGGTAGAAACATACATCAGTATAATTTATTTAAAATAGCTATTCTGATTTCAGTGCTGTTTTCAGAAAGGGGTAGTTATCCTCTTTATAAAGTACATCACAAAACTCTTAAGAGCTGAATCCATAAGATAAGGGTTTAGTGTTGTCCTTGGTAACAAGAAAAATGAATTATTACAATTTAATGAGTATCTTTTGTGGAGGCCCTCTACTAATCGCTTTACACCTGGTATTCATTTGATGATTTAAAGATGAACAAGGTGGCACAAATGAAAGGCTAAGAAAAGCTTATATGACATTATTGTGAACAGACCCCAGTCCTGCAAATGAACAAGGTTTGCTTTCAAATGAAATTTTATGCATTCTACATTTAATTAAATCTAGAAATGGCTTAAGAGAATTATAAAGCATAACAAAGTATGTTACTTTAGAATAACCACTAGAAACTCCATTTCCAGTCACTGCCCTAATTATGAATGGTTACAAGTATCCACTGTACATCAAGGAGTTAGAAGACATACCTATAGTTTATGTTGAGGTGGAAACATATTTCGCTCCATGAGCCAAAATTTGTTAGAATCTCTCAGCAAAGAAAGGGTGCCAGTGACCAACTTGTTGTTTTAAATTTTGACAATATATTTAAAGTCTGTTTTTAGAGAATCACCGCATTATGTTCCACTTTTACTCTTGCCCTTAAAATGTTTCATTGCATACCTTTTAATGTTAAATTCGTTGCATGAATTGATGAACCAAAAGCTGTGTCGTGACTATTATTTATGTGATTAAAATAAAATGTTATTTGTTTTCAATGGTGAAAAACTTGATGCTTTTGATTTTAAAATATTATTTATTTATAAAATGTGCATCAGATTCCAATTTGATAAGTTCTTCCAGATATGAAAGATGGTGTACCAAAGTGGATACATTTTAGTTTAGATTTTAGAAAAAATTGGATTCAGCATGCAAAGACAAAGAAATGTAAGTGTATGTGTATCTTTGACTTGAGTTTCTTTATTAATTTATATAACCCTCTTATTAACAGAAAGTTTTGTCTGCTGTCATGGCAGCAAAATTTGTCTATAATTTTATTTTTGGACTTTGTTTTAGTTACCTATTGCTGTGTATTAAGCTAGCACAAACTTAACATCTTACAATAACTTGTATTTATTTTCTCCAAGTGACTGTGGGTCAGGAATCTGAGCGCAGCCTGCTGGGCCCTCTGCAGGGTGTTCTCGAGGTGTCATCCTAGGTGTTGGCCAGGGCTGGTGTCTCATCTAAATTTCTCAATGCTGTTTCTGATCCTATTTGTTTGAGTTATTCACTCTGGACCTCTCTCTTTGAGTCAATTAGATAAGAAGGAATAAATTAATTTAAACCACTTAAAACCACATAAGTAAGAAAGATAAAGAGAATTCATTACAGTGCAGGAGTCTGATATAGGAAGTGTTCTGAGAGACCCTAGAGGTGCCCCCAGGATTACAGAGAGCTGCAGACACAGCAACTGTTCAAGGAACACAACAACAAACAGCAAAGTGTGAGAAATAGCACAGAAATGTTTAGTTGTAGGGGGATCTCTTTCGTTGCATAACTTTGAAAATGTTTTCAGCTCTAATAATTTTGGAGTTTAGACCAACAGATTTCAGACTAGTTCAGAAGGTAAAGTTATTTTCAGGGTCTTCAGAAAACACACACTCTAAAGCCATCACCTAGCCTTGACATTGCCAACCCTCCTGGTCAAACAAGAGGACCCACTTCTAGAAAGTTAAGACTCTTGCAGGGTTTCTAATCATGACAGTCATCATTTTTGATGGTAATAATGACAGTTCCCTCTACCAGGATCATGGCTGTGACCTCCTCAGCATCTTTTTGGGGAGCCTGTCTTATCTCTACTTACTGCAGCTACTTATCCTTGGAGCCATTGTGTGTGTGCAGAATCTAAGATGCTTTTGTTGGCTGAGCGTTTTTGCCTTTGTAAATGCATGCTGCTGTAATTTTGAATCCAAGCAGTCCCTCTCTTTTCTCACTCTACTATATTTAAAAGAATAAAAGTAACAAGGGGTAACACTGGAAGCTGGAGGATGGAGAAAATTTAGTAGTGATAGCGAGATACTGAGGAAAAGTAAATTTAGTTATTTGAAAAAATGAAAAGGGGTTTAGAGAGATGGATGGTGACAATGCAATACCCTGGTCTCCTATGGTCTGATGAATAATGTCATGGCCACCCAACACATTCACCAAGGCCAGAAGGTAGGGGAAAGTCACCACAGCACCCTGGTGACCCACGTCCTCTGAGATTTGTCATGCTGCTAGATGAACCTTCGGAATCACACTTGTGCATCCAGAATACATTGAATCTGGAGCAGGTATTTTTTAATCATATTCTTGAAAAATCTAAATTCCATAAAAACTTTATTTCAGAACAGGGTCAGATCTCACCTACTTCAGGGAAATGGTCTGATCGTTTTTTAAGAGTATTTACATATATTTAGTAAAATGTTAACTCCCTTGTAGTGTGTTAGCATTGTTTACGGTTTTCTTCAGAATTCTGTTTTCTCATTGATCTTTAGCACCTCAGAGTGTCATTTAAATGACTGCAAACAAACATCAAATTGTAAGAATGTTTCTGTGTTAATACAAGGTCATGTCCTTGTTCAGATCTAGGATGGGCGTCGTCCAGCATAAAACCTGTAATACTGCGTGTGTGTGTGTGTGTGCGCACGTGTGTGTGTCCATGCCTGTGTACTTAGAATTATTTAAACGAGATTGGAGGGCAGGAGCAGATGAGTGTGGTGTGAGCTTCCTAGTCGCATTGGGGTGTGACTTGACAACTTCAAGGAAGGATATTCTATTTGCTACAGTTAAAAAATGAGCTGAGACATATTAAATATTTTAAGAATTTATATAATCAAACAATTGATTCCGTTCAGGCAGCACCAAACCTGAAGTGGTTAGGAGCCCCCCACCCACAGGGGCTGGGAAAGAAGCAGCAAAAGTGGAGTGAGGAAATTATGAGATCAGCTGTATAAGCCGTTGCCTGGTTTAGAAAAGCCTATGGCTGTTTCTGATGGGTTACCCTTAGGTTTTGATTTCTTAACCTTGACGCATTTCAGGCTGAGGTTTTGGTTTGCTTATGTAGGCTAGTAAGGCACTAAAGCCACCTCAGTCTGATGGCTCCCTTGTTTAATTAACTTAACTTTTCTCATTTTAGGGCTATAGCTTTTCCTGCTCATAACTCAGTAACTTCAGTGAGAGAGACTGTTGATCATTAATTATTTTGAGCACATTGAGCAGGGCAGACATGAAAAAATCTTTTATATTAAATAAGTGGTTTACTGAAAGAATCTTGAGCATTGGGAAGAGGAAGAAAAAAGAGAAAAGAAATCTATAGATTCATACATTAATTATTGTAGAAAGTTTTGCCTGCAAATAAAATCTGTCTTAATGTTTTATGAAAAGGTCATGTTTAGTCATGCTTTTTTTCTATCTTATATTATATTTTCATTATTATATTATAATATTATTTCTACATCAAGAAGGAGAACAGATATAAAGAAGATAAGAAATAAATAGACTGAGGGCAAATAAATTAAAATAAATGATATTGTTTTATACAAACTGCAAGTGGGTATGAACTGCTCTAACAATTAACAGTTTAATAAATAGCAGAATGATATAAATCAGAATTTTAAAAATAAATAAAATAAACTCAAAATGGATTAAAGACCTAAATGTAAGGCCAGAAACTATCAAACTCTTAGGGGAAAACATAGGCAGGACACTCTATGACATAAATCACAGCAAGATCCTTTTTGACCCACCTCCTAGAGAAATGGAAATAAAAACAAAAATAAACAAATGGGACCTAATGAAACTTAAAAGCTTTTGCACAGCAAAGGAAACCATAAACAAGATGAAAAGACAACCCTCAGAATGGGAGAAAATATTTGCAAATGAAGCAACTGACAAAGGATTAATCTCCAAAATTTACAAGCAGCTCATGCAGCTCAATATCAAAAAAACAAGCAACCCAATCCAAAAATGGGCAGAAGACCTAAATAGACATTTCTCCAAAGAAGATATACAGATTGCCAACAAACACATGAAAGAATGCTCAACATCATTAATCATTAGAGAAATGCAGATCAAAACTACAATGAGATATCATCTCACACCAGTCACAATGGCCATCATCAAAAAATCTACAAACAATAAATGCTGGAGAGGGTGTGGAGAAAAGGGAACCCTCTTGCACTGTTGATGGGAATGTGAATTGATACAGCCACTATGGAGAATAGTATGGAGGTTCCTTAAAAAACTAAAAATAGAACTACCATATGACTCAGCAATCCCACTACTGGGCATATACCCTGAGAAAACCATAATTCAAAAAGAGTCATGTACCACAATGCTAATTGCAGCTCTATTTACAATAGCCAGGACATGGAAGCAACCTAAGTGTCCATCAACAGATGAATGGATAAAGAAGATGTGGCACATATATACAATGGAATATTGCTCAGCCATAAAGAGAAAAAAAATTGAGTTATTTGTAGTGAGGTGGATGGACCTAGAGTAAGTCAGAAAGAGAAAAACAAATGCCATATGCTAACACATATATATGGAATCTAAAAAACAAAAAAAAATGGTCATGAAGAACCTAGGGGCAAGACGCGAATAAACTCACAAACCTACTAGAGAATGGACTTGAGCATACGGGGAGGGGGAAGGGTAAGCTGTGACAAAGTGAGAGAGTGGCATGGACATATATACGCTACCAAACGAAAAACAGATAGCTAGTGGGAAGCAGCTGCATAGCACAGGGAGATCAACTCGGTGCTTTGTGACCACCTAGAGGGGTGGGATAAGGAGGGTGGGAGGGAGGGAGATGCAAGAGGGAAGAGATATGGGGACATATGTATATATATAACTGATTCACTTTGTTATAAAGCAGAAACTAACACACCATTGTAAAGCAATTATACTCCAATAAAGATGTTATAAATAAATAAATAAATAAATAAATAAATAAATAAATAAATAAATAAATAACTTAGCAGTTGAATGCTTTCTTCACCAGAGAACTTGCTATAATGCTTTTAAGTTTCCCTGAGGCACTGTGGTATGTATAGACCTTTTACTATTTGAACAAAGGTAATAACATCCAGAAGGATCTAAAAATATAATTAAATATTGGATGTCAATTAATACAAATAAATTGCAGTATTATTGATATTCTATAAATGCTCTCAGAAATGAGGAGAAAAATCCGCAGAAATGTATCTGAAGAGGATCTTGGTTATATAAATATATGTGTAGAATTGGAATAACTGCTTCCCTCCAGAAATAATAGCTTTAGGTTCTAGAGAGAATTTAATTGCATATGTAAAAAGGCAATTTTTTCTAAGCTCAGTGTCTACTCATGGCTTTGTTTTAAGATAGTGTTAATGTGGTTCTCAGGGAACGGAGACTCTCCAGGGGTATTTGGTCCATATTTGCATTTGAATAAGCAGAGCGCCCTAAGTGAGAACAGGTACTTACACACCTGTGTTTTCCTTGCTTTAATCACAGCCTCAGTTGCCTGCTGTATAAGTTACTCTGAGGTGAGGGGAAGTAAATGCTTGCATCCTGAGGAGAGCATTATATCTCTTTTGTGTTTCTTTCTTGTTTGCTTTGTTTTTAAGAAAGCTCTGAAGAGTGAAAGATGTCTCAACTTGAATAGGTTTCTCTCTAGAATATCCATCCAGAGCTACCACCTTAGTATGAAGTGACATTTTTACAATTTACTCTTCTGGTTAATTTCTTTTTCTAGTGGAAGAATGTTTTTAATTGACATAAACATTGTGTAAGTTTAAGGTGAATAAGGTGATGATTTGATAGATTTATATATGGTCACCAATGTAGGGTAAGCTCATATCCATCACATCACTTAATTATTTCTTTTTTGTGGTGAGAACTTTTAAGATCTACTCTCTTGCAACTTTGAAGTATATTGTACAGTACTGCTAACTATAAACACAGTAGTATACATTAATTAGACCCCAAGAGTTTAGTCATCTTCTAAACTTTGATCAACACTTCCTCAATTCCCACAACCCCCAGCCCCTGGTAACCACCATTCCACTCTCTGTCTGTATGAGTTTGGCTTTTTCAGATTCCATGTATAAGTGATAACATACAGCATTTCTTTCTCTGACTTACCTCACAGCATAATGACCTCATGGACCATCCATGTTGTTGCAAATAGTGGCTTTCCCTATTTCTCGTGGCTTAATAATAGTTCATTGCGTATATAAAAAATCTTCTTTATTCATCCATTTATGGTTTGGGAAACTTAGGAGGTTTCCCTATCATGGCTATTGTGCATAATGCTTCAATAAATATGGGGTATCCTGTTATCCTGTTTACATTTCATTTGGATACACACCTCAAAGTGGGATTGCTGGATCATATTGTAGTTCAATTTTTATTTAAAAATTAACATTTTTAATTTTTACCCTCCATTTATTTTCCATAGTGACTGAACTAATTTACATTCCCACCAATAATCAACAAGGATTCCCCTGTCTCTGTACTCTCGCACACACTGGTTATCTCTTGTCTTTTTTATAATAGCAGTTCCAACAGGTGTGAGGTGATATCTCATTGTGGTTGTGATTTGCATTTATCTGATCATTAGTGATGTAATTACTGTTGTGTAAGGACTTACTAATGCCATTTTATTAATTATTTTCAGAATATTTTGTAGTATAAATTGTTCCTTTTTTTTCTTCTTATGATGCCTCCCTTTGTGAGTTGGTGATTTTCCACAAGGTAATTGCAATTAGCTGTAATTAAAAATGCGTTAGCATATTGAGTAATAACTAGATGGAGATAGATGTATAGAAAATAGATATAGAGATAGATAAATAGATAGATATGATATAGAGATAGATGATAGATAAGTAGATATAGATGAATAGATAGATAGCAAGAGGTAGATCTTGATATATGTAGAGATAGATAAGTCATATGTATGTATATGGTTATAGGTACATGTGTGTTTTACATATATGTACATGTGTTTATATATATGGTTGTATATATAGTGTGTACTATATATAGTTATATATAAATAACAAGCTTTTTTCTAAAGTAGGCTTTCTGTCAATTTCTATTCTTTAAGAAAATAAACTTAGTAGCACAGTAGAATCTCTGTCTCTGTCTGCCACTTATATATGCATCAAGCATTTTCACATCTACTTGCCAGATATAACGCCCCCGAAACTTTTCTCTTTCCTCTTTGTGCTCTTCTACATTGAATAAAAAAGCTGAAGACATTTTCGTCCAAATAATTGAAAACAGATAAAGGTTACATTCTTCAACCAGCCAGACTTGGATAAGGCAGCGAATAGAGACAGCTCAGATAAGAGGAAAAGATAGCTTGAAGGTTCCTTCTAGAAATGTTCTAAATTGGCCCGTTACCAATCATGACAAGTTTGTTCTTTAACATCGTGCATTTCAGTTTTTATAAACTGTTCTATAAAAAACTGTCATTCATTTTTCATAAGGACCTCATACCCTCAGTAATTCTAAGAACATTGTATAGATAAACAACTAGATATCCAGCAAAACAGCAAATGAAGTTTCTATCCTGGCCTTCTGACTACTATCTCAGTACTTTTTCTTTGACACTTGGTCAAAGACTCTTGTGGATATTGGTCAAGTCAGGTGAGGTGTTCTAAGATTTTATAGAAGTAATTTACTAGTACAGTCCACCAACTACAGCATCAGAAATAATAAGGACATTAGAATAAACAAGAGAATTTTTTGTATTGAGCTCATGGAACTCCTGAAATGAACTCCAGTTAATCACCTTCATATATTTTGGTGGATAAAGATCTGTACGAAAATTACTGATATTAAAATTTTATCTCAAGATGTAAGTGAACCACACTTTTCGTTAAAATTGTTGTTTTAATAACGTTTGTTGTTGGTAAATTCTGAGCTTTTAGGAAGAATCTACTCACTTCCTCTACATATGCTTTTGGTTATCATTGGGTTTATTATCTGATTTACATCTTTTCATTACACCTTTTCTAGTATGGATTTTTGAAATTTAATAATGTGATAATTTAAAATCTGCAGGAAGCATGTGGATAACAGCTGTCTATTCAGTGGAACCATGAGAGGCGAATGGGTGATGCAGGGAACATTGTTTTCTAACCATAATTTGATGATGCAAGTCATTGTAACTGAATTACTTTTCTGACTCTTCCAATACTATGGAAAAAATGTGGAAGACATATAGTATTTAATTTACTTCAAATTCAATGTCAGTGTGTTTTTATCATTTAGAGAAACTTAGATATGTACTTTCAATAAATTATATGCATTGTACCTGTAACATAAATCATAATAAGTGAAAAAGAAAAATTCCAAATCCAAGAATTTTTATCCCCTGTATGAGAATATCTTTAGAATTTTTACCTAGGATCCCATTTCCTTTATCTTAAGGTTTGCATATACATAATTAGATTTTGTATTGCCAGATAACTCTCCAGAATGGTGAACCAAACTATTACTGTGGAGAAAAAAAAATTCTACTTCACTATGTCCTATTATCTTTATTGCTTTTTCTCTCATATTAAGGTTTTCAATACATCTCATTTAAAACTTTGAACATAAAGTTATGTGGGGACATGGTGTTTTTTCCCGTAGTTGTAGAACTTTTCCTAATATTATCTGCTCTACAATAAGTTTTTCTGATTGATTTTGGTGGCATCTTGATTTATATATTTAGTCGCAACTCATAAATTGGTCCATCTTAAATCTCCTTATTGCGTTCCTTTGGTGTCCAGAGCCATACCAGCACCACTGTGTTTATTTCTTTGATTTTGCAGTGTTTCTATGCACTTGTTTTCTGTTCAGGGTGAGCCCTGCGTCAGGTGGCAGCACACCCCACACGGCACGGTGGTCAGCTCTCCTGTTTGCTGCCCCTGCACCAGGCAAGTCCTCGTGTCAGTAACTGACTTCAGACTATTAGAAAGAAACAGCATCTCCAGGTTAACCCTGCGGGCTCTGCAGGTGGGGAGGGGAAATCATGCAGTTGGGTAGCTTGTCCTACCAGCAGTTGTTTTTCCGTGTCCTGAGCTGCTACTGATTATTTCTCTGGAAATGGGATGGCCAGTAATTTTACAAGACAGTACAGAACAAGTAGAACTGAATTAGAGACCTTCTGCATCCTCAATGTAATCTTCAGGCAGCTGCACAGCCCACTCTGGTTCTGCAGGCCCCTGCATCCTTCTTACTTCAGTGTTTCATAAGGTAAATCTGGTGCAGTCCCAGCCCTGCTAGTTTACTTTTGTGACAGATGATAGATGTTAAGGAAGTGTTTATAATAGAAAATGCGACAATTATCACCAGAAATATTAATATCATCAGCAAAGTATAGTAAAGCATCCATTTCTTCCTTTATGTCATATTTTCTTTTAACTAACAATGTGAAGCTTCTAGAACTTTTATTGAATAGTTTGAGAAGACAGCAAAAACAGCTATTAATGCTGCAATTCAGAGAATCAAAGTGTTCTTCTATGATCCCTTACTTTCCCCACAGCCCAAGTTATTATGACCTTGGATTTTCTGGTATCATAGTCATGAGGAGGTTCAGATCTGTCAGCAGAAAGTAAACAATAAGGTAGAAAAGTGAAGGGATTTCAAAGCTAAACTGCCTGAGTTAATGTCTGTTTCCAACACTCAGTCATTGGGACCCTGGGGGCAAGTTATTTTCATTTTTGTTGAAAATTTCACATGAAATGCTTAGTAGAGAATTTGCTTGTAGATTATGGTTAGGGTCATCTTACGTGAGAAGTCACATCCAGGGAGACTTAGTCATGCTTAGGTGTGGAATGCACTTTCTTGGGGAGAGACTTTCTTCCATTCTTTAGGAGTATTTCTTCCCTTTCCGTGTTTAAAATTTTTATTTTTACTTATTTAGTTAGACAAAACTGTTGAAACAAAATGGATTAGGACCCAACTTCTAATGTGCTCCCAGAAAAGCAAGTCAACTAAATCAGAGTTAAGCCCACAATTGTGGTTTAGCAACCTTTGGGGGATTTGGGCCCAAGAAGACCAAACCCCATTTGTGGTTGCAGATCCTGAGAAACTACGACAATGATGAATGCAGTTCAGCAGCTGTCCAGCTCGTGCGTGGTCCTATCTGGAACCCATGGTGAATATAGGGGCTGGTCTACTCAAAGCCCATCTCACTCCTCTTCCAGGGTGCCTGTGACAGTTACAGCAGGGATGCAAAGCTACACAGAGTTCCTGCACTCCTTGTATGGGATTTAAATTTCATCAGTCACTTGATGACTTTGATCAAGTGGGGAACTTTGATTCTGAACTGAATTACCTGGATAAAGAAACACAATTAGGGGAATCTGCTTTTCGGGTGTGGATTTTAGCAAGAGAGATTGGGTGAATAATACGGTGAGAGATAATTAATTCAACTCTTTCTTTTTGGTTTATCACTCCCCCAGTAATACGATCTTGCTTCTGGAGATCTGAATGACATAGGTACTGAACTCACTTGTCCATATGGTTGTTTTAGAAGGGCAAATGGCAAATAAACTGGTATGGACTCCTGGACTTTACTAGACTTGCTACATGACAGACACTGGACTAGCACTTTAATACCCTGAGTGACTGAGTCCTCAAGCCACCCTGAAAACAAGTCCCATTAATAGCTCCAGTTTACAGTGAGAAATCCAGTTCACCACAAATGAAAGTAATTTGTCCAGGGTCCCAATGACTGAGTGTGGGAAATGGACATTAACTCAGGCAGTTTAGCTTTGAAATCCCTTCACTTAATCACTAAGCTAACTGTTAATCCTCTGCTAACAGATCTGAACCGCCTCATGACTATGACACCAGAAAATCCAAGGTCATAATAACTTGGGCTGTGGGGAAAGTAAGGGATCATAGAAGAACACTTTGGTTCTTTAATTTGCAGCATTAATGCATGAGGCTCAGTCCCTAGACTTGGGCTAAAACTTGGGGAATGTAGCAAGGAGAAACTTCCTGAATAGTAAGAGGAACAGTTGTGGTTCTCTGCTCTCTCTTGAAATCTGGCCTGTTTCATCAGGCATTTTTGAACCATATGCCTCCTAAGCCAGGTATTCCCTTACTCAAGTGTCAGAGTCCATTCGGAGTTTCAAAAACACGAGAGTCACGGGTATTGAAAGCACTGGGCAAGAAGACCTCAATTGTTGAAAGAGACCGGCAAGATTGCGAGCAATGAAGACTAGATGGGTCTCTTAGGAAGAAAGAGGACTGATTCCTGAAGTGTTAAATATAGACTTTGTGTAGATGATATTTAAGGCAACTTGGGCGAAGGAAAACAAAACACACACAACCCCCAAATACCAGAGGGTCATCACTCTTGTATAAGTAAATATGTGTACTGTATTCTTCACGGGGCAGCACTGTGAACACAGGATGGAACACATTATTGTTTCCCCTGAAGCAGAGGATGGGTGTGCATTTATAAGCAGCTTTCTCATTCATTATCTGCTTGACTTTTCATCTTAAGCCTTAGAACTTTCTCCAACACCAAAGGGCTACAATGAGGTACACTGATTAGATACTTCCCGGAGAAAGGTATCTGGAAACAATATATCAACTCCTTCTCGAGAGAGAAACTAGAGGTTTAAAAGAGTTGCATCTATACCTTAAAGGCATAAACTCAATGTCAGACAATAAATATTGGAGTCTAAAGTTTTCTCCTTTCTGTATCATTCCCAAAAATTTATGTGATATTTTGCTATAATTAATTAGCTGAAATTTATCTTTTTCATTTCTTTTATCTTCAAAGAAAATTGAAAACAAATGGATTGTAGTAGTAAATAGAATCTAGAATGATTGGTATGACTGAATTTGGGGGAAAGCTGAGTGTCACTCAGGTTATAGTTTCTTCTTTTTTTCTTGTACATTTCTAATACTTGTATTGTGATTCACTGGGTTGAATGTTTCACTTCATCTTGAAGGGCTCTAAAGAATGGGTACAGTTTAGCTGAGTTCATTTCCAACCATGCCCTTATGAAATGGACCACTGTTCACAAGGCAGCAGGAAAGTGGGGAGCTCACAGGGGGATCATCCATGATGTCCATTTATCCCGTTTTTAATATAGTCATGGACTTTTCTTCTTTGCCACACCCTGCGGCTTGTGGGATCTTAGTTCCCCAACCAGAGATCGAACCTGGGTGGATCCGGGTTGGCAATGAAAGTGCCAAGTCCTAACTACTGGACACCCAGGGAATGCCCAGCAAAGGACTTTTAAATAGCCTTTCATATTTAGAACAGGTTTATATTTACAGAAAAATTGAGAAGGTAGTACAGAGCTCCCATGTACCCCTCACCCAATCTCTTCTTATTGTTAATATCTTATATGAGCATGATGCATTTGTTACAACTAATGTACCAGTAAAAAATACATGATTTTCACTGAAGCCCCAGGTCCATGCAGATTTCATTAGCTGTTACCTAGCATCCTTTTTCTGTTCCAGGATCTCATCGAGTATGCCCTGTTATATTTAGTCCTCCTGTCTCCTGAGGCTTCTCTGGGCTCTGACTGTCTCAAGTTCCCTTGTTTTTGATGCCTTGGCAGTTTTGAAGAGTACTGGTGGGATATTTTATAGAATGTCTCTCAAATGGGGTTCCTCTGATGTTGTTCTCCTGATTAGACTGGGTTCTTGGAGGAAGATGACAAATGGAAGTGCCATTTTCACTGCATCATGCGAAGGGCACATACTGTCAACCTGCTCTATGCCTTGACCTGACCTTGATCTCCTGGCAAAAGTCGTCACCCCACCTCCACCCCTGCCTTTCTTACTGTGCTCTTTGGAAGGAAATTACTAGGGACAGGGGCAGCCCACAGCTTGGGAGTGGGGACTTACCCTCCCTTTTATGTAGGGCAGAGCAGCTACAAAACTTCTTTGGAGTTTTTCTGCAAAGAGATGGTCTCTTCTTTCCCATTTGCTAAGTTATTAGATCATTTCTTTACGTCAGTATGGACTCATGGATTTTTATTTTGTACTTTGGGTTTTCATCCAACACTACTTTATTTATTTGTAGTTCACCTTTTGTTGCTTCACCTTTGGCCCTGGGATCTCTTTTCAGATAGATGGCTCCTGTGCTTCTGTAACACACCCCCATGATAGTGAGCTTTTGATTTGTTTGTTTTGTTTTGTTTTGGGAGCACATACACGTTCTAGCTCTACAAAATGCTCCGGGATCAGCTTGTCTATTTCCTCCCCAAATTCTGGAATCAGCCATTTCTCCAAGGAGCCTTGGTTCCTTTTATTGGAAAATGGTTCTAGAAACCAAGATCTGGCTGCTCTGTGTCCTCACTGGTCCTTGGATGACCTTTCGTGTAGGCACACTCAGCCAGCAGGCCAAAGAAATATATGTGTGCATACACACGTGCATAAACCTATTTCTCAACGTTAATTATGATTAATTTCTCATCTCCTTTGAGTAAATACCAATGAGCACAACTGCTGGTCTTATGATAAGAGTGTGTTTAACTTTGTAAGAAACCACCAGATTGTCTTCCAAAGTGGCTGCACCTTTAAAGCATTCCCACCAGCTGCAAATGAAAGTTCCCGTTGCTCCACATTCTCACCAACATTTGTAAGGTCAATGTTGTTGGTTTGGGCCAGTCTAATAGCTGTGTAGTAGCACCTCATTATTGTTTCAATTTGCATTCCCCTGATCTGCCTCTGTTTATTTTTTAAACTGGCATATTTAGATCTTTCAAATATGCCAATTAAAAAATCCAGTTTTAGATTCAAAGTGATTATTGACATATGGATTAATATCTACTGTGTGTTAACTGTTTACTATTCATTGACCTGTTCTTTTTTCTTCCCCCTTTTTCTGCTTCCCTGGCTTTCATTAAGAGTACACGTGCATTCTGGACCTGTAGTTTGGTGCATCGTAGTTTTGGAAAGTCTTCGCTGTTATGACTTGCAGTGCCTCTTCTTCGTCACCCTCTCTTTTTCCCAGTATCCGCGCTGCACGTGTCATTTCTCTGGAATTTCCCCCACGGCTCTGGCATATCGTTCTTCTCCTTGCTGTTGTTTGTTCTTATTATTTTTTTCCTTTGTATTTCAGTTCGGGAAGTTTCTATCGACATCTTTTCAAGCTCACTAATTCTCTCCTTGGCCGTGTCTAGGCTTCTGAGGAGCACCCCCCCCCCCCAAAAGCACTCTTCATTTCTGTTTTAGGGCTTTGGTTCTAGCATTTCCTCTTGAGTCTTTGTGAGAGTTTGTGTTTCTGTTCTTGCACGCTGCTGACTTTTTCCAGGGTAATCCAGGGGAAAGCTCCAGCAGCCAGCCTCTCCTCCAGGTAAGCTGATCTCAGCTTTCTCTGTACACATCATCTCTCTAGATATCAGCATGGCAATTTGTTATGAGACCTCAGTTCTCTGATCATTTAATGAAAGTGGTTCAGGCATTTTCTTGTTGCCAATGTGGAATGGACAACTTCTAAGCTCTTTGCTCATCAGAGCTGAAACCAGGAGCCTGTTTTTTAAGTAGGAATGTTTAGGCTGTTTAATATATGGTTTGACTCTGTGTGCAGGAAGTCATGCAGTAAAGATTGAAATACATACCTTTTGCTTGGACATTCCTAATGGTTCTTAGGACCAGAAAGAGAGGGTCATTATAGGGTTAATGCAAAATTTCACTGTACTACTTTCTCATGCACTTTGGTGGATTTTAAAAAGCACATGTGTTTGTAATAAAATCTGCTTATATTTGTAATGAAGAATGATATAATACTTCAAGTTTAAAAAATAAATTATAAAAGGAATATAGAATGACTGAACGTAGGTAGGCAATGTCAATGCAATTCTTGTAGCAAATACATAATATTTAAACTTAATAAGTCTGTTCTTATTGATTAGCTCAGTAAAGGGCATCCCTGCCTTAGAGACCTTTCAGTTTTATAAGGTTATGAAAAATACATACTGATTTTCCCTGAAAAAAATTGTAGTGGATACATTTTTGTACATAGACACAGAATTTAATCTAAACTTAACAATTTACTAATGTATTAGACCAAGAACAGGATGTTTAATTCCCTCAAGTTTGGGTGGCTGATAGCCCAGCCATCTATGTTGAGAACCTCTAAGTACATCTGCAAGTAAGATTTACTTTCTTCAAGTGAAGAGCTTTTAATTTCTTTCTATTTTAAATTATCCCCACTATACCTAGATCTTACTAGACATCTTTTTGTTGTCCAACAAATGTGGCACTGAAATGAATAACGTCAATCCTGGATTATCTGGGCATAAATTGTGCTCACAGTGGATTATCCTGACAGTGTTTTACTGCCTTTTCCCTGCCAGCCAATTTTTTTCTGGCCTAGATATCTTACAACTAAACTGCAAGTACATCCCTGCAAAGATTACCTTAAGAATGACATAAATGTGAAAATAAATCTGTTGAAAATCAGTCTAACCTGAAAACCAAATAAAAATAAGGTAACGATAGCCTGCTTCGTTGCTAAACAGAGTTGGCCATGATAAAATAAAAGGGTGTTTCCCACAATTTGGCTTGTGACACTCAAGGATTTCTTCAGTAACTCAAAGGAGCATTGTAATAATCCCAACAATTGCTTAAAAAGGATTAGTTTCACATACTTTAATTCTTGGAAGCAGCAGGATAAGAATGAACCAGATTAGAAGCTAGTCCTAATTGTACTTAGTCACTAATTAGCTTTTCTCTTAGCCAAGTCATGGATCTTTCCAGACACTATGTGCCATGTAAAGACCCCTGTGATGACTGAAATCCATGCATTGATGCTGTATGATTGCTTCTTTCTAAAAGTCTAGTATTTTAGAATCAATGTTGTTTAACAATGAGTGCGGAAATAGGGTATGAACAAAATCAGACCCCAAACATGTAATGTAATGCAATCAGGACAAAGTACTTTGTCTTAGGCTATGCACAGTGGATTTTTACAAATTATTATGACATGGTGATATTCAGATAAATTTCATATCTAAGGAGGATATAACACCAGGGGGGATATAAGAAATCTATTTGACTCAATAAGAAAATGTTTAAATAATGCATTTTTACTCTGTACCATATGCATACTCCACAATTATGGAAACTATTACTGCTGATATTTGAACTGATTTTGATAAGACCTTTATTATCCAAGAAATATTATATTTCATTTCCTCCTTTGTGCTGTGCCCTGTGCTAACCCTTGACGTGTTTTCTCTTTTCATCCTGACAGCATCACTATGTAGCCAGAGGTCTTGTACTCCATTGCACCAGTCAGGTGACAAAGCCATCAGACTCAGAGCTAGAATTCCAAGCCAAGCAGTTTTTTTAAAAAATATTTATTTATTTATATAGGCTGTGCTGAGTCTTAGTTGCGGCATGTACACCTCTTAGTTGCGGCATGCATGTAGGATCTAGTTCGCCTACCAGGGACTGAACCCGGGCCCCCTGCATTGGGAGCACAGAGTCTTACTCACTGGACCACCAGGGAAGTCCCCAAGCCAAGCAGTTTGATTTCAGAACTGTTCTGTGTTAATACTTCTCAATTAAGACAATTCTAAGAAAAATGAAATAATTATCAACGAATCAGTGGTGAGATTCCACTTCCAATTCTTTTTTTTTTTTTTTGCGGTACTCGGGCCTCTCACTGTTGGGGCCTCTCCCGTTGCAGAGCACAGGCTCCGGATGCGCAGGCTCAGCGTCCATGGCCCACGGGCCCAGCCTCTCCACGGCATGTGGGATCCTCCAGGACCGGGGCATGAACCCCTGTCCCCTGCATCGGCAGGCAGACTCTCAACCACTGCGGCACCAGGGAAGCCCTCCAATTCTTTTTAAAAGGGAGGTAACAAATATTTTTAAAAAGTGTTTTAGTTTTATACAAAATGCTGCAGTTGCAAATACAAAATTATTTTGTTTTAATGGGGCAGAAAGATCTACATGTGACATAGTGTCAGACACCCAGTTTCAAAATTTATTTTCCTGTCATTCTGTCTCTTGAATTCCTAGAATATGAGTTAACCTCTGTGAACAAGATCAAGCCTTCTCTCAAGATGCTCACATTTCAAAAGGACACACGGAAAATTAACAAATAAAAAATAAATGTCAGACTGGATATGTGTACTGTGATAAACTCCTGAATTTCTTCAGGGATTTTGATAATTTTTAATGAATATAAATGGATTATACTATCCAAACAGCTATGAAAGAGTCCAGAAATGTTATCTTTCACTTACAAGTGGTAGTTTTTTTTCTCATTCTCTTCATCACCACACTTCTTTATACAAACTCAATAATTTCTAGAACATTCTATCTTTTAAATTCCATTGTGATAATAAAGAAAGCCATCCAAACAAAGCAGCTCTGTTGCCTGGGCAACACTTCTCTTCCGGTAGGTTCCAGACAAGGGACCATTTTAACCATCAGTAAAGATATGCAGATTATATCCCTTAATGAATGATAGGGATTCTATTCAACCTGAGTAATGAAATTCACTTGTAGGAGAAATATGTCTCTATAGAACGATTAGAACTTAGTGTTGGGCTGCAGGATTCCATGGAGGCTGTAACATAATCACTCCATACCCATTGGGCATTCATTGGCAAACATTCTCTGAGCACATAAGTGGTGTGTGATATAGGAATAAATATACATAGCCCTCCTCTCCAAGAATTCATGGGCAAGTGGGAGAGACAAATGAGGACAAAAAGCTAATACTTCACCGTAAGAAAAATGGTAAGTACTTTGTTTTTCCATTATAAGGTACCACAGTGGTACGAGATGGTTAACTCACATCTCTGCCGTGTTGTTGCTGCACGGAGTAGTAGAATAATTCAAATTCTGTGCACGCTGTGGAATGGAGCAGGTCAGGAATTCAAAAGCACCCTTGACTTCCTTTGAGCTGCTGTGTGTGTTTTAAGATCAAGCTGACCAATCTGAATAGAAATTTTAGTCGGAACGTTCTCTGAACCGTTCTGTCAGAGAACATGTCATGTGGCTCCAGCCCGGACCAGGCTGCCTGCACAACGGTGAACTTCCCAGCAATGCCTCGCCCCATCACCGCCATCTGGAAACATCTTCTCTCCTTTAAACTACTTACAGTTTATTGCCTGTGCTGGTTGTGTAGCCCTACCACACATTGCACTGTGTCTTTGTGGGGTGCACGTGGGGCACCTTCCTTGTCGAGGTGCAGAGCCTGAGCATCTTTACGTATGCAGCAGGACCAAGGGTCTCCTCGCGCAAAGGAGACGTGCAGTAGACGTTTCTGGAAGGGAATAGACCATCCTGCGTGCACATGTGTGTGTGTGTGAACAGCTTAACAAACGAACAGGGATTTCTCAATGAAGAATTCTGTGTAAGCATTTCTTTCAAACGGGCCTGTTTTATGGAATTATTTTCTTATGATTGAGTATTGAGCGGCAAAACAAACCCAAAGGGAATGGAAGGAGTACGGATGAAATCACTTATAAATTATGTAGGCTATGGCACACCACATACCACTTTTGGGGTGACATTCCAGGAATGATTTTTGGCATCAGTATAAATATTTATGAGTTGATCTGAAAATAATCTAAAGTGTTTTGACATTGAACTTTTGCAAGAATGAAATATGATTTCATTTTCAGTTACAGCATTAGAAAAGCCCAAATTTTACCTTCTCTTTATTTTTACATAGACCAGAAAAACTGAGATTGCTTTGTTTGTGTTTTTTTTCACAATTTTGTAAAGATCATCATAGGGCAGATTATATATTCCTCATGGAAACTACATTATAACTGGAAGTTAACGGAGCACCATTAACATACCATGAAAGCAAAGACGTATTCAATACTATAAAATAGTTCTCTAATTATTTACAAGAAAAATGTATGCAAGAATTGGCATAGGGCTTCCCTGTTGGTGCAGTGGTTGAGAGTCTGCCTGCCGCTGCAGGGGACGCAGGTTCGTGCCCCCGTCTGGGAAGATCCCACATGCTGCGGAGCGGCTGGGCCCATGAGCCATGGCCACTGAGCCTGTGAGTCCGGAGCCTGTGCTCTACGGCAGGAGAGGCCACAACAGTGAGAGGCCCGTGTACTGCAAAAAAAAAAAAAAAAAGAATTGGCATAAATATATCATATATATGATATATGCTGATTAAGAGAAGGATTCATGGTACACCCATAAACACATGAATGCACAATTCTGCTGTAACTGAGATTGCTTTGAACTGGGTTGTTTGAGAGTGGAGGAATGCGTGAGTTTTGTATTTGTAGGGACCAGGAAGATAGGGGTCAAGAGTGCGTCTCCTGTGCCGCCTTCTACTGTTGTGTTTTCTGCTCCTGAGGATTTCCTCGGTGTTATTTGTGCAATGAAAGTGGCCTGACCCGATTCAATATTAATCTATATCTCTACTAACAGCTTGATTTGGGGCCAGGAAACCTTTTTCACTTGTCCACCCTAGGCTTTGACACTTAGAACATAGAATGAGAAGCGCAAAGCAAATGGATAATAGTGACGTAAACAAGTCAGGAGTCAGGTGGTTTCCTGACAAAGCTGAGGGACAGTAGGAAAGTGACATCGCAGGAGCGAGGGGAGATCACTGTCCGACTCACAGCCTCCTGTGCGTCTCAGGGAGACCCTGTCCAACTTCACCCGTGGCGCTTCCAGCGGCTGTGATGCTGGAGGGAACACAGACAAACCAAACCACACCTGCGTCTGCCTCCCATTCACAGCAGTTAGAGTGCGGTCGTTGGAAGTGCTCTGTCTATGCCCCGCCCACCAGATGTCTCTTCCTGCACCACTTGCTGGGGGCCCCTGTCTGCGGGGACCTGTGTTTCAAGGCAGGACCAACCAGGCTTGTCTCAACTAAAACACAACACGTGCACATCAAAAGAGAAAAACAGAATAATCATCCTAGAATTTTGGAGGATGGTATTCTTCAGGAGATTTGCAGGTATAATTTTTATATAAAAATTAATATATTGTATTCACTTTTTTGCTTAACATTTAAAAATAATGTTAGATACAGAACTTGACAGATACATTGGGCTCTATTTAACTAAATACTTTTTTTTTATAATCGATCCTTTTATAGATGATCTTATTTGCGAAGCAGAAATAGAGACACAGATGTAGAGAACAAATGTATGGATACCAAGGGGGAAAGGGGTGGGGGGGAAGGAATAGGGAGACTGGGATGGACACATATACACTATTGATACTATGTATAAAATGACAACTGATGGGAACATGCTGTATAGCACAGGGAACTAACTCACCTAGTGCTCTGTGGTAACCTAAATGGGAGGGAAGTCCGAAAGGGAGGGGAGATCGGTACGTGTATGGCTGAGTCATTTTGCTGTGCAGTGGAGGCTAACACAACATTGTAAAGCAACCATACTCCAATAAAAATTAATTTAAAAAAAATAAATAAAAATAAAACTGATACTTTACTATAGCTCTCAAATATTACCGCATGTTACAGATGAATGGGCATTTTCATGTTTTATTATAATGAACAGGGCCATATTGCAAGATACTTCAATGTTTCTGTGAAAGATGAAGCTATGTGTATGTTTTACATATGTATATCAATATAGGAAACATTTTAATATTGGATACCACTGGCTGAAGGATGGACAAGGGACACAGAGAGAAATAATTTTTTCCTTTCCTCTATATGCTTTAATTTGCCACTATAATTAAATCAAAATAAGCCATATAAAGGGCATTATGTGACATATCGCCATCTGAACAAGGCTCATTATTTTTCATTTTTATCTGCATTGACACTTGAGAGCAAGATAATTAAATGTGTCATGTTATGAAATGGTCAGTAAGAAGAACAAAAGCTTGTACCTAAAGATGGCAATTCATTATCATATTATATTATTTAACTAAGGATTAGGGTTGTTATGACTATATTCCTGCTTGAATGTGTCATCATTCATAACTGGCAAAGTTTAAATGTTGATATCCTAAAATTTTATAGTTGATGTTCAAGGTGACAATGATGAGGATCAATGAGATTCATAAAATAGGAGATCAAGGATAGATCTGTTTTTAAAACCAATTTGAAAAGTGTTATCCAGATAAAAAATTGTAATCCAAATAACTGATTGAGTCTAAGCCTTCTCATTCAAGAGAGTCAATAGGCAAAGACATATCTTCTTAGACTCAAAATCCAATAGTGTTCAAACATTCTGGAGAATTTTTAGGAGGAGATTGTGAGTTTAATTACATTTTCCTGGGTGACTGTTCATATAGTATTTGCCACAGAGTGGTAATAATCAGCACAAAGAAGTTCTTATGAGTAATATCCAGTTTAGTTGCAAAGTTATATTAGTCATCAGTTTTTTTCCCCCTTTCTTTCTTTATTTTTAACACCTTTATTGGAGTATAATTGCTTTACAATGGTGCATTAGTTTATGCTTTATGACAAAGTGAATCAGCGATACATATACTTATATCCCTGTGTCTTCTCCCTCTTGCGTCTCCCTCCCACCCTCCCTATCCCACCCCTTTAGGTGGTTACAAAGCACCAAGCTGATCTCCCTGTGCTATGTGGCTGCTTCCCACTAGCTATCGATTTTACATTTGGTAGTGTATATATGTCCATGCCACTCTCTCACTTCGTCCCAGCTTACCCTTCCCCCTCCCCGTGTCCTCAAGTCCATTCTCCACATCTACGTCTATATTCCTGTTCTGCCCCTAGGTTCTTCATAACCTTTTTTTTTTTTTTTTTTAGATTCCATATATAAGTGTTAGCATATGGTATTTGTTTTTCTCTTTCTGACTTACTTCACTCTGTATGACAGACTCTCGGTCCATCCACCTCACTACATAGGTCTCAATTTCATTTCTTTTTATGGCTGAGTAATATTACATTGTATATATGTACCACATTTTCTTTATCCATTCATCCATCGATGGACACTTAGGTTTCTTCTATGTCCTGGCTATTGTAAATAGAGCTGCAGTGAACATTTTGGTACATGACTCTTTGAATTATGGTTTTCTCAGGGTTTATGCCCAGTACTGGGATTGCTGGGTCGTATGGTAGTTCTATTTTTAGTTTTTTAAGGAATCTCCATACTGTTCTCCATAGTGGCTGTATCAATTTACATTCCCACCAACAGTGCAAGAGGGTTCCCTTTTCTCCACACCCTCTCCAGCATTTATTGTTTGTAGATTTTTTGATGATGGCTTTTGTTTGTTTGTTTGTTTTTGCAGTACGCAGGCCTCTCACTGTTGTGGCCTCTCCCGTTGCGGAGCACAGGCTCCGGACACGCAGGCTCAGAGGCCATGGCTCACGGGCCCAGCCACTCCACGGCATGTGGGATCTTCCCGGACCGGGGCATGAACCCGCGTCCCCTGCATTGGCAGGTGGACTCTCAACCACTGCGCCACCAGGGAAGCCCTGATGATAGTTTTATATATCATTTTTTTCAACTGCTTTTCAAATATGGAACTCATTTTTGCAATAAGACAGTGCCTTACTGAAGGAGAGATATGTCTTATTTTGTCAGTAATCATATATTAGGTTTTTATGAGAACCTGGTGAAAAGAAAATAAAGAAATTCAATAAATTTACACTTTAAAGAGTGGTGATAGACTTGGAGGAAAGAGATAGTAATCTATGACATGTTTATTGTAAATTACTTAGAAAAATTTGTTTAAGATTTTGTCGGAAATAGTGTATACTAGACCACGTGAATCAAGGAATTTTTTCTAGGCCTAGGATGCAATAATTACAACTTTTTTGACAGTACAAAAATGTATATGCATGAATCATATTTGAACGTAGAATTAGAAGATGAAATGCATAGTGTCTTAGGATTATTTTAATAAGTAGAGGAGAGTTGCTACAATTTTGTGTCAACAATTAACTGAAAAAGTAGGTTAGTGAATAATTTTTGAAAAATTAGATGTATTCACCCCAAAATACATGCCAGAATAACATTTTTCAATTTAAATTATTTTATTTATTTATTTTTATTGAAATATAGTTGATTTACAAATACTAGTTTCAGGTATACAACATAGTGATTCAATGTTTTTATAGATTATGCTCCATTTAAAGTTATTACAAAATAATGGCTATATTTCTCTGTGCTGTGCAATATATCCTTGATGAATATTTATTTTATATAGTAGTTTATATCTCTTGATCACATAACACTGTCTTCCCTCTCCCCCTCCCCCTCCCCACTGGTAACCACTCGTGTGTTCTCTATATCTGTGAGTCTGTTTCTGTTTTGTTATATATATTCATTTCTTTTATTTTTTAGGTTCCACATATAAGTGATAACAGAGTATTTATCTATCTCTGACCTATTTTACTAAACATAATACTCTCCAGGTCCATTCACATTGCTGCAAATGGCAGAATTTCATTTTTTATGGCTGAGTAATATTCCATTATATATATATATATATATATATATATATATATCTATCTATCTCACATCTTCTTAATCCATTCATCTGTCAATGGGCACTTAGGTTACTTCCATATCTTGACTATTGTAAATAAGGCTGCTATGAACATCAGGGTGCATATATCTTTCCAAATTAGTGTTTTCATTTTCTTCAAATGTCTAACTAGCAGTGGAATTGCTGGATCCTATGGTAGTTCTGTTTTTAGTTTTTTTTAGGAACCTGCATACTATTTTCCATTGTTGCTTTGAAGGGAGAGCTGGATTTGAGATGAACAGAATTTATGTCTTTCCTCAAGGTGTGCTGGCAGCCATCACCTTGGTAGGTGGGGCTGGAGAAGTAGGGGCAGGGCCAGAGCCAGGTGTGAGGTGGGGCTTCCCCTCTGCTCAGTTGCTGACACTGCCCTATTGGACAGGGTGTGGTCCCAAGTTGCTGGAGCAGAAGCCCTGAGGTTCGGGTCCAAACTGGGTCAGTTCCCTTTAAGTGAGTGTGCTTTCCCTCCCAGTACTGGCATCCTCAGCCCCAGATGGGACCTGTGCTGGAGCCAGAGGGACTGGTGTGCATATTCATGAGAGTCAGGGGATGGGGTTTAGTGGTCTGACTGTCTTCGGAGATCTGACTCTGATGAGCCACCTTGGAACGGTCAGTAATGGCTGCTCCCTCCCAGTTCAGATGCTGCTTAGGGTTTAAGCTGCCACAGCTTCTCACGGCTGAGCCTCTTCTTCAGCTGTGGCCACCTATGCACCAGTGTGTAGCTGTGGCAAACGGCGCTGGAGTGTTCACTTGTCTCAGGCTAGGGCACGTCATGGGAGGCGGGGCATTTGCAAGAAACAAGTCTGCCACCAGTGTGTCCTCAGTCCAGCCTCCCCACCCAGCTTTGGGAGAAAGCCAGTGTTCATCACTCCTCACCAGCAGAGTCTGGCTTCCCTCAGCCCTCCAACCAGACACGGGGCTCATCTTCCCTTTGGCGGACCGTACAGCTGGGCGCCTAAGATGTGGCTTGAAGTTCTCACTCTCCAGGGAGGGCTCTGACCTGTGTAATCTCCCTGTGCCAAGAGCACAGGTCCCAACCCAACCGTTTCTCTTTCCTTCCTAGCCGACTCCCTGGGGCAGCCTTGGTTGTGCAGGAGTCTTTCCACTAGTCTTCAGTTAGTTTTCAGTGAGAGTTGTTGCAGATGTAGGTGTATTTTTTATGTGTTCATGGTGGGGAGGTGAGTTCTGAGTCCTGCTACTCTGCCATCTCGATCTCCAGACCCAGTATAGCATTTGGAATGCCACTCCTGCAAGGTGTGTTGGGACAGAGATTGGTCAACACACCAAATGTCTTCCTGTTAGTACTTAACAGAAATATGAGACTTATTTATTAAGTTTTGGGGAAAAACAGTTCAAGGGTAAACACAAAGTATTTTTAAGGCTTTTTAGTATTAATGGAATAAATTTGCCAATGCCTGTAATTCAACTTGGTCTAGATATATTAATTTAGTAAAAGTAAAACTTCGTCATGGTGTGAATGTTCACACATTTAAATGTTAACTAAACTAAGTAGTGCTAGTATATTGATATTGTAACTCATTTCATATTGCTGATGTATAATCGTATATAGGAAAGTCTAATAAAAGTCACATTAGCCTGTGATGAGAGTTGCATTAGTAAAGTAGTAGACCTCCTTTCAGTTACTGGGAAGATAGTCCAGAGAATTTTACATCTACATTTATATCTACTGTATGTCAAAATCAGTTTTTACAATATTACTCCCCATCTTGGCAGTAAAATCCAGTTGCCCATTTATATTGCTATTCAGCACCTTTGTAAGAGGTGGTGATTATGTAGTAATGTTCTTATCTCATTCCATATAATGAAAAGGGGCCAACAGTAGATCTGATAGAAAAAAGTTGAGTGGAAGCACACAAAGCCAACTCTATTTATGATTTAACCCTAGTATCTAGGAAAGACTTAACGATATTAACACCTATTACATTAAATAGCCTTTTATATTCTACAAAGCATTGTTTTCACATTTAATAAAAATATTCCTATCATGACAACTCTACAAATTCTGAGACTGAGAAGGATTACCTGGCTTCCAAAAGACCCTGATGGTGACAGGGAAGCGATGCACACTTGTTCTGATTTCCAGTTCTGTGCTGTTACCACATCAACAGCTGAGGGAGAGCAGGTGCATCTGAAGATGAGGAAAAGACTGGAGGCTGAATTCATTCTGGGCCTTGGAAAAAAGAGGGTACATCAGCTCAGTCTGGGGACTTTGATTCCTTTCCTTAACTTTATTATTATTAATTCTCCTCCAAGAATAAAATCAAACACAACAAAAATACCACATCACCTCACACTTTGAGATAGGAGAGCTTCATATGTGTTTCAACTTCTGAGATATTATTTCATCATGAACTAATGACTTTTGGTTATTTGGATTTTCTCATTTTCTCATAATAGTTAAAACTCAGACTCCTAATACAAAAGCTGTTTTATAAAATGAGAACAATGTTTTCTGTTGAACCACAGGAACAGCATACTTACTAGCAATCCCTATGGCATATAAAGAGTTTAAGGAAGGTTGTAGGAAATTATAGGATTAAAGGCATGAAAGAATGTATAGCATTGCTTGCTGTGCTTGGCTTCTGAACACCCTTCAACCAGCCTAGATGTTTAAGAAAAAAAATGTTTTAAGTTCACAGAAAAAAGAATTCATTCATATTTGACTGCATTAGATTTAAGTATATAAGAATACTCATTACTAGTTGTTATATATTCATACCTATTTAATGCTCACTACTACCTATGTTACATATTATTAAGGAAAAAAAAGCTATTCATCTTCAGAGGTATAAGAACATATGAAGTACATTGACTACATAGTTCCTATGCTTTCTTTCTAGTAGAGGGAACCACAGTGAAGGTTTCAATTAAACAAATGCCATTATGCTTAAAATAATACTTTATCATCATAATAATGTGTTTTAGTTATGGGAATTTTAAAGATACTGGAGCACAGAGGATAAAATAGAACCACAATCAGAGTTCATATTCCAGCAATGTGGCAAACTAATTACCTAAATAAACTTTACAATACAGTGTATTAAAAATTAATACAAGTATGCTCTCTGTGTGTGGGAGTTGAGTTGGCAAGAAAGTGGCAGAAATCCTTAGAGATGGAAACAACAAATTGGAAGCGTAATAAAGCACCAAAGCTGGGCTGCCCTGAGAGCAGTCTTGATCCTGCATGACCTGAATCTCTCCATTTTAATGAGGTTCATGAGGAAGGAAGGAAGGAGACAAAGCTTCCATCCTGCACAAGATGGAAAATCATCATGGGAATCCCTCACTAAAACAGGCTCCAAAAGGTGCTTTTCTCAAGGAAAGGGCTGGTAATGTAAAGCCCTCAAAGGGTAAGGCAGAGGGTGGACCTTACTGCTTATGTGGAGGGACAGCAGCTTTAGCAAGGAGTCTTCAATGACAGTCTGGTCCAAGCTATACTTTACCCCAGAATCAACTCCACTGCTGGGACCCCCAAAGACATAAGGCTGGAATTTACTTTAAGAAGGTCCCAGTTGATGACCCTCCCAGGTACCTGACAGAATGAATAATGGGATTCCTCCTTAAATCAGAGCCTCAAAAATCCTGTAGACTAAATGTCATTGATCATAATCTCACAATCCTTAAAATCACATGAAACCTGAGCTTACAAGGCATAAGGAGCAAGTATAACAGAAGCAACGAACTCCAGGACCAACGTGGCAGAGTTTCCAGATAAAATAATCAGAATATGAAAGGCAGATGATACAAGGGAAGTGTAATTTTATTAACATAAGACAAAATAGAGCTTCTGAACAGAAGCCTTTCTAGAGATCAAACAGGAAATTTGATCCAAGTAGGAGAAACGAACAATTCTAAATTTTTATGAACCTAGTAGGATAAATTAAAAATGTGTAAAGCCAAAAGTGAAAGAACTACAAGAAGAAATTGACATATCTACAGATCTTTGGGGAGATTTTAATACACTTGTCTACAAAATTGATAGTAAGTGTATGAAAGATTTGAACCACACAAATTATAAAGTAAAACCAAAGGACATAGAGATATGTCTTTTCTAAAACATTATGTACATCTTGAACATCATTTTGTTCTGCAAAAATATGCAGAAAAAACAGCAAGTCTTCTGAGAAAAGGCGAGTTGGGGGGGGACAAAACCTATATCGCTTTGTAA
Source organism: Mesoplodon densirostris (assembly GCF_025265405.1). Lineage (NCBI taxonomy): Eukaryota > Metazoa > Chordata > Mammalia > Artiodactyla > Ziphiidae > Mesoplodon > Mesoplodon densirostris. The sequence goes on from NC_082673.1 coordinate 2,183,634, forward strand.
CAAGAGCAGCAAACAAAAAGGAGTAATTGGGACTCGAGGGTGTCCTTGGACTGCCCGTGCGGGTGTATGAGTGTGAACAGATGCTGGCACAGTGATGACTAAAAATGTGCCAAAACAATAGAATGGAAATGATGGCTCAGCTTTATCTGGACCATGGCTGGTGGGTACAGAGACAAGCCAGATGCCATCCCTTAACTGTGCTGCTCTATGGACCTGGTTTGAAAGGGGGCTGTTTCCCCCAGTTGTCCAGTGTGCTCCGTCAGGGAGACCGCGGGAGGTGAGCAGTGCAGCGAGCGCCAAGTGCAGCACGAGCGGGACGGCACTTCTCAGGGATGGAGCCCTGCGGGCTGGTTCCTAGGATGGAGCCTGGTTCCTAGCATCTCAAGGGGGATGCTGCAGTGCTTTTCCTGCCAGAGTAGCAGTAACGTTGAAGACTTCCATTTCCAAACAGAGGTCATAATTCTACCGTCATTCTGCCTACTCTTGCCTGGGATAGATTGTGGATGAACAAATACAATTTTTCTTCTATTCCAAAATAATTACTCTATGAATGAATCATTTATGAATGAATTTGCTTTACAGGAACACATGTTGTGCAGAATAGGTTGTATATAGAACTGGGCTGGGCTTGTGGAGAAAATGTATTTCTTCCGAATCAAATCCATAAAAACAAGTATTGGTATCACATAGACTGCATCCTCTGGCTATAGCACAATTAAGTTAGCACAATTAACAATCAGTGACAAAATAAAATCATTAAAATCCCCATATATTTTGAAATTAAGACGTTTAGAAATTAAAATTGTCTTCTAAGTACTTCATCGTTCAAAGAAGAAAACATAATGGAAATGTATACAAATACATACAATGTTGTAATATAGAAATTATTAAATATAAAAATTTGTAGGACAGAGAGAAATGTATAGCCTTTAATGCATTTACTGGGGAAAATGCAAGACTGAGAATTAATTTGAGTGCTAAGAAAGATGCAATATAAAGAAAGAAATTATGAAAATGATAATTAAAATGGAAACCCAAGACAATAGAGAGGGTCAACAACACTGAAGTGCTGAAAAGATAGAAAAACAAAAGATTAATACAAAGCCATGAACAGCATGTAATACAAGGCCTTCTACTTCTGCTATTCCTCCCCACGACACACACACACACACACACACACACACACACACGGCTGACCAATTGTAAGAACATACAGTCAGAGGCAGCAAGGGAGAACTAATGATATAGGAAAGATCTGGGAGAGGAGAGCAGAGCAGCAATGCATGCTATGTGCGTGGCCCACTTTTCCTCTGCATTTTCCAGTTTGGGAGGAATTTGACAGCTCTGTGGCACTGTGGGGACAGCAGTTTGAAGCTAGGGCTTGCCGGATGTTAGGACCTTGAAAAGCCACACATTAACAGAATAACCCTGAAGTGGACAGTTCCTCACCAGGGAATGCGCTCAGCCTCAAGCAATCTCCAATGCCAAATTAGTCTGTTCCTGGAGTGCTAGTGTCTTCAGATGCAAACAGAAGCAAATGATCATCCTCTCTGGAGGCAGATATCATCCTAGACTTTAAATTATTTCTGTAAATACCCTTTTCAAATACAATGTTTTGCATGCAGTCAACATTGATGGCCAACAGGAGGAGGAGATAAGAAAATGTGAATGAAAATTGCAGAAACAATAAACAGTCAACAGGGGCTTCAGAAATTGTGTCATCAGAAGCAGACACTTAATACCAATAAATTTGAAAATTTATATAAAATTGAAAAAGTCCTAGAAATAATTTTAGGGCCAATTCCAAACAAGACAAAGAAGCTTAATATTAAGGAATTCAAAGAGATATTAACAAGGATAGGGATGAAGAAGGACTGCTGATGGGTACAGGCTTTTTCTGGGGGGTAACAAACATTTTCTGGAATCAGATACTGGTGATAGGTATATAAACTTATGACTACACTGAAAACCACTAAATTGTACACTTTAAAGGAAAAGAAACATTAAATGTCTCCCTGTGGCAAAATAGCTTAATTTGTAATTTTGCTGATTATTCAGGAAATAAATCATTTCAGTCTTTTTTTTTTCTAGCTTTATTGAGACATCTTTGAAATGTAATGTTGTGTAAGATTAAGATGTACAATGTGATGATTTTATATATATATATATATATATATATATATATATATATATATATATATATATATACATCGTGAATTGATTACCACATAGGTTAGTTAATGCTTTCCTAACCTCACATAAGTACTATTTTTTTTTTTTGGCTGCGTTGGGTCTTCGTTTCTGTGTGAGGGCTTTCTCCAGTTGCGGCGAGCAGGGGCCACTCTTCATCGCGGTGCACGGGCCTCTCACTATCGCGGCCTCTCTTGTTGCGGAGCACAGGCTCCAGATGCGCAGGCTCAGTAGTTGTGGCTCACGGTCCCAGTTGCTCCGCGGCATGTGGGATCTTCCCAGACCAGGGCTCGAACCCGTGTCCCCTGCAGTGGCAGGCAGACTCTCAACCACTGCACCACCAGGGAAGCCCTAAGTACTATTTTTTTGTAGTGAGAACATTTGCGATCTATCCTCTTAGCGACTCTCATGTACATGATACCGTCTTGCTGAGTATTGTTACCATGCTGTCCTTAAGCTCTCAGAACTCATGTATCTTGTACTGAATGATCATTACCTCACTGGGTTTATTATAGGGGAGAAAGGTATGTTCAACATTAGAATATCTATTTTTAATTATAAAATTTTGAAGATATCAAATATATGCAGATGTGAAGTAGCATAACAACCGCACGTGTTGGTCTCCCAACAGTTTTAGCAGCTGGCAAAGCAGGACCAGTGTCCTTTCTTCTACATCCTCCATCCACTTCCCTCTACTTGCTTTGTCTATTTCGACACAAATCCTAGACATCATAAAACTTCCTTTTTAAGTAATTTAGTAAGCGTATCTAAAAAATAAAACACTTTTTCAGAATCACAAGTGCAATACATTATTATCAAAAGTAATGCTTTAGTATAAACAAGTATTTAGTGCTTAAATTTTCCCCAGGTGTTTCATAACACTTTGTAATACTTTATTCAAATCAGGAGCCAAATAAAGATCATAAATTAAAGATCATACAGTTAAGACCCTTTAAAAATTGTTTTTCTTGCTATTTTCTCTTGAAATAATCAGGACCTCTATCTGATAGTGATTCTGAGAGACTGATTGTTTTCAATTGCATTACTGTGAAGTAATTTAATATATTTATGTTCCTATGCTCCCTATATATTTCCTGAAAAATCTCATCAAATGAGCTTGATGAGATTCAAGATCCATTAATTTGTCAAGAATACTTAATTGGTGATGTTATATACATCGATCAGAAGCTCCATGTTTGATTTTCTCTCTTTTTATGAAGCCAGCCATCACCAGTGATCATTGACTAGATCTGTTATTCAATTAGAATTTTGGAAATGATCTTAATTTGTTACCTAGAATACATTTGTAATGGAAAACTTCCATTTTATCAGAGAAGCTTTTACATTGTATGTAAAAGACAATGACAAAGGACAAAGCTACATTACTTTTTTTTACTTACAAGTTTTCGAAATATCAATATTTCCCCCAAAGCATCCTTCAAGGAGGCAAAGGAGTTTTATAGCAACTCTTTAAATTCATATTTTAAACACATTTATTTCATCACTAAATATTCTTATTGATGCTAAAAGCTCGACTTAAATTGTTTTCTGTGTCCGTATAATGCATCTTCAGCAGTGTTTGATGTTGTTTTGCCTTCTACTATAACAAGATTCCTCAGGTTTATATATTACTTGCCCTGGAATTAGCTAAGCCTTTAAAAAAATGTTTAGAGACCAAACTCTGGGCAGTGTGAGTACTCAGCGCTACTCACACACTCAGGCTCTCTAGGCCTCTTCGTAGAAGGATGAGTCGCGTCAGGGGATCATGCTTCTACTCCTGTTAAAGTCGTGGAGTTGTGGCTTAGACTCTTTGGCTCTGCATCTGCATCGTCTTGCTCCCACGTGGAAAAATCCTGGTTCCGAACAGCACAGGAACTTATTGCTGTTCATCGGGAAACTCTTCAACTACTTCTTTCTTCATTTCTTCTATGATACTGATTCTGTTTAGTTTCTGCATAGTACTCAGTTCTATTACAATAGGATATGTTCTCTTTAGAAAAAAATTCACTCCATCTGGATTTTAAAATGTATTTATGAAGAGTTTTGTAAAGCAGTGTCTTAGGCTTTTGAATTTTCCTCTCTATAATTATTCCCCATTTTAAATTTATTTATTTTATTTATTTTTGGCTGTGTTGGGTCTTCGTCACTGCATGGGCTTTCTCTAGTTGCGGCGAGCGGGGGCTACTCTTCCTTGCAGTGCACGGGCTTCTCATTGCGGTGGCTTCTCTTGTTATGGAGCACGGGCTCTAGGCGCGTGGGCCTCAGTAGTTGCAGCATGTGGGCTCAGTAGTTATGACTCGCGGGCTCTAGAGCACAGGCTCAGAAGTTGTGGCGCCCGGGCTTAGTTGCTCCGCAGCATGTGGGATCTTCCCAGAACAGGGCTTGAACCCATGTTCCCTGCATTGGCAGGCGGATTCTTAACCACTGTGCCACCAAGGAAGCCCTTATTCCCTGTTTCAGGCTCCAATTTTATTTAGTTGTGCTTTGTCTCTCTCTATCTTTTTAATCCTTTAAGTTGGTTAGGAGTTTTGTTGTTTTATTGATTTCATTAATGAATCAATATTTGCATTTATATATTAGTTCTAATTCTGGAAGTGTTCATTTTTTAACTCCTTTTTGATTTGTAATTACTAATTCCATTCTTCTGCTCTTTGTTTTCATCTTATTTTACTTGTTTTTAATTCAGCAGAATTTTTAATTCATTTCTTTGTTTTTATCTCCAAGGGCTTCAATTCCTTATGTCATAAATTTCTTTCTTAGAATTCCTTTAGCTGTTTTCCAGAGTCTGAAATATTATGAAATCATATCATTGTTTTAAAGTAATTCTGTCATTTTCATTTTGAATTTTTATTTAATCTAAAGCTGTCAAGTTATACTTTTTTTTGTTTTGCATTTGTGCTAATTTTATCTAATTTATTGTACCTACATTCAAATTGTGTTGTTACATTCTTTGTATTTTGGGGAAATTATTGCGATGGTTTTTAAGACAAGAAACAGAAAATGTTTGCCAGTTGTTCCATGGCTACTTAAAATGAAGACATAGTCTGTGTCATCAGGGCTGACTTATGAACCAGAGCTTGTAAAGCCCGTCTTTGGCTGCTGAGCTACAATTAGCCTGCTAAGCTTTCCCGCTGAGTGAGGATGCTAAGCTGTCAGGCGAGGACCACTTGGCAATTCAATTTCTCCTGCTCTCAGAGCCATCAGAAGAGTTTCTTTTCCTCTGCTCCTCTCCGCCTGCAGAGCTGCTGGCACCACCCAGGACTGCTGCTGTGTGTGGTTAGGCTCCCTTGCAAATATTTGGGGTTTGTGGGATACTTTGTCAATATTGTTCTAGATTTTGTCCATAGTTTTGTTTTGTTTTCCTTTTCTCATTTCCTTGTTTGTCTTACCCGACTTGCTCTGTTCTATTTTATTTCAGGGGTAGGAAAAGTGTTGAAGATTGGGAAATCCATCAATATCTTGACCAGACTTTGATCTCAGTCATTTAATGTGATAGTATTTTGAATAGTTAAAACAGCATCAGGTAGAAACCTCCAATTCCCCCTTCTGATATAAGAACACCCTTTGACTTCCATTACATCTTGCAATTATAAAGTATTATAATTTGAGAGTAATTATACTATTTTGGCTTCTGCTAATGGGTGGAAAGTTGGGGGAATAGTTGGAGGAACAGTTAAAACTGAGAGAGTTGACCAGGGTTAATAGAAAAGCAAACTGAAGGACCTCTTAGGACTTGAAGAGACCATCATACATGTGCCTGGCTGACTTCTGCAGCAGATGGTGCCCAGATGTCTCATGCTGAAGAAAGCAAGTGAACAGCAGTCAGAGGGAATGACGAATCCATGCTTTTGAAGTACAAACAAGCCTTTGCATATTGCTTATTTTACATCTTCCAGAGCATTTTTATTTTATCCTGCTGGCTTTGTGTTTTTATTTTCAGCAGAAGGTGATGACAGCCTGAACTGATTTTTTCAAATACCCAAAGTCACACTTCTCTTTTCAATAATGTTTGCTGAATAAATGAGGTTTACGTAGTTAAAATAATTAAAATTCCATTGAGGTTCCTTTAGTTATATCTGAAATAATTTAACTTTTATGAATCATCATTAAACTTTTGCCCTGTTTTCACTTTGTGAGTTCATTTAACAAACTAAACTTTCCTTAAAATTTTATATTTTATATTTCATACCAAGAGCACCCTCATCTGTGGGGAGAAGAGAAAGCTGGGGACAAGCAGTGAAGGTACTTCTGCTGCTGATGGAACAGAATTAGGTTTAGTATTCAAAGTTGTCTCAGCTGATGGCTGAGCAATAGAGGTTCTTCTTTAGGTCTTTGACTCATTCCCTTACCCACAAGTAAAATAGTTTATAACACAATTTTAGGCATAAATAATTTTGATTATTTTTACCAATTTTTTTCATAAAACTCTTTTTTACTTGTGAGAGATTCATACTCTGGATTCATATTCTTTTTATCTCAAGGGAATGATGTGTGTGTATCTCTCTGTCTTACTTTTTTTCTAACAATAAGGATAGTAAGTAGAAGAAAGGTAGCTTTAATGGAATTAATTCTTTGTAGAGTCAAAAAGTGTCCACTCTAAAAGCCATCCAGAAATTCACGAGGGCATAGGATAAATTCCTCTATTATTGGGAAGTTAAGATAAACAAAAAGACTGTGTCATGTAGGTGTGGATGAGGACTAGTAGTGGGGTAAAAATGTTATGATAAACTTAATGATTTAAAAGATAAAGTTGTGCATTTGTCCAGGGCTTTTATTTTACAAAATGTTTCAACAGACCTTAGGGATTTTTTTTTAATTTTTCTAACTTCTGGTTTTAGATTCATGTGAATCCTTGTGTTACATTAAGGCCAAAAATATAGGAAGGAGGGCTGACATTGTGAGAGGGAACAGCTGGGCACCAGAGTTATGATTTGGGAGACACCAGTTCAGACTGGATGGGGTTCAGTGAGGTGACAGCAGGGTTTCAGGTGATGGAGGAGAAACGATGCTCTTGGTGGAAGATAATCTTCCATGAATTTTAGCTTCTGGCCTGCAGCAGTGACCAAGATGAGGCTCTGTGATATTCCTGTAAACGTGTAGGGGCTGGAGACGGGACAGGGGATTTACGTGGACAGGCACACTGTGTCTGAGAAGTCCCTTTGCGGCCTTGAGTACTGCTCTGGGGTTAGGAGGACAAAGTTTACTTCTTGGGAAGAGAAGCGTAAGGTAGGGCCACAATCCTCAAGGAAGTTGCAGTAACAGCTGCCAATGAGGACGCTGAGAAACACGAGCTAATGTCAAAGCTTGCAGACCAGCAGGGGAGGGTGGGGCTGGATGGTGACCAAGACTCTAAATTATGCAACAAGCTTCATTATCAGAATGGATGTACCACAGGGTGTACAGCAGGAACTCAGGAAACAGCAGGGCAACGCTGACACGGTCTCAAGTCATCTGAGCAAAGATTGTTCCCAGAGGGTCCTGAGGTCCAGGGGCAAATACTACTGAAAAATCTCACTGTGGTGATGGAGACGCAGGCTCGGGATCCCGCCCCCTTCCAGCATCACACCTGGATTGAGCTGTGACCCGTGTGTCTAAGAGTTGTTGAAAATAAGGGTGAACAGAAGTGGGTGAACCTGGATGTGAAGGCGAGGAGAGGGGAGGGTTCTTCTGATCGCTGCTAGTTCATTAAACAAGGCGTGTACAATTACCTCAAATTTTATTTAAAAAGTAGCCTTGGAGAAGTTGAGGTGCTTATGCAAAAAGGTGAAATGGACGGCAGGTGATAGGGTCAGGCATTTTCTAACATGTTCCTTCTGTTACATCCCAGAGTCATTCTAATTACGCTCATTCATTTTAATGACTTATTTTACTGGTATTACTGCTTAGTATTAATTCTTGATAGTTTTTAAAAAGTGGATTTCTCTCTCTCTCTCTCTCTCTCTCCTTCCAATAAAATTGTTTATGTCTTCCTGGCTGGATTAGAGAATCCATGACTCCCAAAGTACCTAGGAGTGTTCCCAGGGCCTGCAGACCAAGCAGTGAACGGTTTTCATCTTGTGGGTTAACCAGACTGTTTCCCTTTCCCAGACGCCCTAGAGAGTCAGCCCACCGTAGTGAGGTGAGTTCAGAGCCCTGCCTGAGACCTCACACTCCTGAGAGCAGTGATCGGGGTGTTCAGACCATAGACTCTGGTGTCTTTTGAGCTTGATGGTTAAACAAATGAAGGCAGTGTGGCAGCGGGGGTCCTGTAGTCATGGTACCCTTGGGTGCTCTGTGACCCACCAGAGCTCAGGTTCCTCACCTGTCAGAGTGTGACCAGAGGGGTGCAGGAGCCTCCTCTCCTGGTTGATGTGAAGCAGGACAGAACGCATGTGAATGAACGGTGCAAACTGTGAAAAATGTTCAAACTACTAAGTATTACATCAGTGGTCTAAGTCACTTATCCTGAAATTGGGAGAAATGTTATGTAATTGTATGTAATTGTAATCTCAAAAACCAGGGCCAACGTAATAGCCTGCTGAAAGGCTTAACAACTAAGTAATTAAAGAAAGACATCAAAAACCATGAACTATGCCTTACTAAAATATATTAAAATGGTTCATGCACAGAAATAATATACACCTGACATTGGATGCATTAAACATGACGCTATTAAGATTGGGTTAGTGGAGATTATGTGACCACTGAAAGCTGAAGCAGAAAATGACACCCTTATTCTCCACCCTCTGCGTTAGTTTGCTAGGGCTGCAGTTACAAAGTATCACCAGCTGGGGGCTCCAGCAACAGAAATCGATTGTCTCACAGTCTGGAGGCTGAAAGGGCAAGATTAAGGTGTGGGCAGGTCTGGCCTCTTCTGTCCGGGCCTCTCCCGACCTGTAGAAGACCTTCTTCTCCCTGTGTCTCCTTACTTCACAGCTTCCCTCCACCTCTTCAAGTCTGCCTCTGTATCCAAATCACGCCTTTTTATGACACCAGTTGTGGTGGGTCAGGGCCCATCCTAATGACCTCATTTAAACTTGACCACCTTTATTAAGACCGTCTCTCCAAAGAAGGTCACATTCTGAGGTACTGGTTTTTAGCACTTCAACATACGAATTTGGTGGGGGGGACGTGAGTCCACCTGTAACACACTCTCTACAGCCCACCTGACTTGCTGTCAAATAAAACTGATGAGTCTTCCCCCAATGCCTCCGTTAAGAATCAACTTTCGACTTTTCTCCAGTCCCGCCATCGTAAACCCAACTCCCTCAAGGGCGAATGTGCCCTTATATACCTCTGCATTTCCAAACATCGATTTCCTTTTCCCAAAAGCTTTTTCTCCGCGTGACACCTTCGTAACTTCCCTCTCGTGCTGCTGGACTCTGTCACATTGTCAATTCCTCTGTGACGCTTTATCCTAATTCCCACCCCAGCCTTGACAACAGTAAATTCTCCACAATCTCTCTGGCTCGTCTCCTCCTTGTAATGAGTTTATACTCTCTGAAATGAATAATTTTTTCTATTTATTTAGAGCTAGGTATTTCCACAGCCCAGTGCAAAAATAGGGTACACAAAACACAGCCACCACTCAATTTGGGTTAAAAGAGCAAATAAAGAATAAAAAGGTGAATTTCTGGAAATGAAGATAGATAGTGGTGATGCTGGCATGATATTAGCAGCGGCTCTTTTATTTGGTACTTACCATGTGCCATATATGTGTTCATTGTTTTGCAAAGTCTATTCTTATTTTAAAAATAAAAATATGACACAGTGTAGTTAAATAAGCTGCCTGGGCTTATGAAGTCATTAAAAGTGGGTGCTGGGAGAAACATGAAACTCAAAGCCTGTATTCACAGCCAACACAAAGCATCTCCTAGCAAAGAAAACACTCCCTGGTGGGGGGCTCGATGACAGGTGGTGCCGCTTATTTTGCAGAATCACCTTCCTGTAGGCACCCTTCCTAGAAACTCAGAGATCACTGAAAGTCGAGAATCTTATCCTCAAGTTTCCCTCTACAGCTTGGTTTGTAATTAGCACAGAAATCCCCAGTTAATTTCTCACTTATTCTCCAACTTCAGACCTGGGTTTCCTCTTGGCGATGTCAAGACTAAGAAGAGCTGAATGGAAACGGAAGCCAAGGACTAACAAACTAGGCATTTCTATTCTGCAAGACTTCCACTGCTAGGGATTGGGGATCTCTTTCATTCTCACTTATTTTACTCCAAACATTTTTGTCGTCTTCTAGTCATTTTCATTCAATTCACTCCAATCTGCATTGTAGCCGTTCTGATGTTATTCATCCATGAGGCTTTATTTGCTATAGCTTATTCAATGAACCTTCTGTCCTTTTTAATTGACCTTTTTAGATCTGAGCTCATCATAGAGCAGAGAGCTATCTCTGCATCCACAATTAGTTTTTAGAAACCTGTAGTTTTCTTTCTCATCAGGGTCATTTATAATTTCAATGTCAGACTTTTATTTTTAGAATGGAGCATAGGCATTTGTTACCTTTAGCTGTGATTATTATTCTTACCACTCAGCTGATTTCCTTACGTCTAAAAGCTTCTCTCTCTCTAATTCATTTTATAAATATGTCACCTTTCTATTGTTTTGAACTAACTTCTGAAGGATATTGTAGCACTTTCTAACCTTCACTGTCATCATGTGTATTGCCTAGAGCTGTCCTAACATGGTACCACAGACTGGGTGGCTTAAGAAACAGACATTTATAGTCTCCACAATTGTGAAGACTAGAAGTCCAAAGTCAAGGTGTTAGTAGAGTTGACTGGTTCCTTCTGAGGTTGTGAAGAAAAATCTTTTCCATGCCTCTTTCCTAGCCTCTCTCCTCAGCCAAAACCTACCTTAACATTTAAGACTAGAAATCGTACAATGTCTGCTATAAGACCATAATAGAATTAGACTGGTGTCGAAAACGTACTTGATAAAGTCCAACACTCACTTATGAAAATACTGTCAATAATTTAGGAATAAATGGAAACTTAACTGATAGAGAACATCTACAGAAAGATACAGCAACACTGTAACATAAATCGTAGTTACAGTGATAGAATGAATGCTTCCCCTAACATCATGAACAAGGCAAGAACGTCCATTTTCATCACTCTTAGTCAACACAGTATGAGGATGTAAATGCCATACATATTGGAAATGAAGAAATAAAACTACGCCGATTTTCCAATGACATAACTGACTATGTAGAAAATCACAATAAATCTGCAGAAAACTCCTAGAAACAATATGTCACTTTAGCAAGGTTACTGGATATAAGACCAACATGAAAAAGTCATATGCATTTTGTTATACTAACAATAAACATGAAACAAAAATTAAAAACACAATACCATTTAAAACCTCCCCGCAAAATGAAATACATTGGTAAAAATAACAAAACATGTATAGGATCCGTATGCTGAAAATCACAAAATGTTACTGAATGAAATCAAGGAGGACTTAAATACATGGAGAGACGTACTGTGTTCAAGAAGCCATGGATTCTATGAGTCATGGTATTCTGAGTAACGAGGTCAGTTTTCACCCAGAGGGACCTAGAGATTTAATGTGATGCCTATCAAAATCCCAGCAATTTTTTATTGAAAAGATGAGATCATTTAGAATATACATACTGGTGGGCTAGAGTAGCCAAAAATAATCTTGAACTAAAAGGGAGAATAACGTGGGAAGAATCACTCTACCCCAAATCAAGCCTTACTATGTAGCCACAATAATCCAGACAGAGGGAGAGGTACACACACCAGTGGAACACAGTGCAGTAGAAAACCCAGGAATAGATACATATATATGCCCAACTAATTTTGAAAAACGTGTGAAAACAATTTTTTGGAGGTAGAATAAACTTTTCATCAACTAATATTTCAGCAATTAGATACAGATAAGGAAAAACGGGCTATACCTCACACCTTATACAAAAATTAACTCAAAATCAATCACAGATTTAAACATAAAATGGAAAGCTATAACACTTAAAAGAAAAATAAAAAGAGAGTGTCTTTGAGATCTAGAACTGGGCCAAGAATTCTTATTCCAAACAACAAAAGCATGATCCATAAAAGGAAGAATTCATAAAACTTCAAAACATTCAGTGTGCAAAATACCTAAGAGGATGAAATGACAAACTGCAGGCTGGGGACAAATATTTGCAAAGGATAATGTAACATCTGGAATACATTAAAACTCTTATTAAACTTAACTGTTATATACAAAAAAATCCACATCTAAAATGGGTAAGAGGTCTGAAGAGACGCTTCACTAGAGAGGATATACAGATGAAAGTAAGCACTGCAGAGACGTCCACTGTCATCAGTCAGTGGGGAATGCAATTTAAAACCACAGTGACATTTTACTACACACCTATCAGAATGGTTAAAACTAAAAATTAGTGACAACATCAAATGCCAGTGAAGATGCAGAAAAGCAGATCACGTATATGTCGATGATGGAAATGGAAATGGTACAGTCATTTGGGAAAACAATTTGTCAGTTTCTCATAAAACTAAATGTACAACTCATACAACCCCCAAATGGCATTTATCCCAGAGAAATGGAGAGTTATAGTCACATAAAAAACTTAATAATTGTTCATAGCAGCTTTCTTTATTTGTAATAGTCAGATTGGACGCTACCTAGATGTCCTTTAGTGGATGAAGGGTTAAACAAACAAAGGTACTTACATGCCATAGAGTAAGTTAGCAGTGAGAAGAAAAGAAATACTGAAACACAGGAGAATCCCAAGGGAATTATGCTGAGTGAATAAAGTCCATTTCAAAAGGTTACATACTATATGATTCTTTTTATATACCATTTTTGAAGTGACAAAATTACAGAAACTGAGAACATCAGTGGCCTCCAGTTGTTACCAGGGAGGCGGAGCTGGGGGTGGGAGGGAAATTGGATGAATGTGGAAGGGAATTGGGAGGCTCCTCGGGCCCTGGAACTCTTCCCTCTCTTCTCTGTGGTTGTGGATACGTGGACCTACACATGAAATAACATTAATAATGATAATAATGCAATGAAATCCAACAGAAACACATTGGTGCAAATAGAGCTGAGAAAATTTGAATTAAATTGGTGGATTGTACCGATGGCATAATTCTTGTTGGGATATTGCACTAGTTTTCCAAGGTGCTACCATTGGGGGAAACTGTATAAAGGGTACACTGGATCTCTCTGTGCTAATTCTTACAACTGCATGTCAATCTAAAATTTACTCGAAATAAAGTTTTTTTAAAAACAAAAAAAAATTATGTACAGAAAAAATTACGTTTGAGTATGCTCCATGGTGATCGTACAGTAGAGTAGTTACATTTATGTGCGTAGCCCTGTGCTGTGAATCTGTATACTAAGTATGTGCAAACTTTCAGTATTTTACCATGTATAATAGCTCACATAAACATAATTTGAAGCAGGAAAAAGAAAAGAAAAATAACCATACGTATATAGTTGTCACCTTCAAGGATTCCTAAGTTAAGAAATGAGATGCACACAAATGATTTTGGTATAGGGCAGAAAGTGTAAGTTATGTAAAAGACACACACGTTTACTCTGTAAGCAGAAGAGGCTGATGACAGTGCTTTTTGTAAAAGCCCATGGAACATGGGCATTTTGGGGTCATCTTTAAAGACAGGAAGATTTTTGTAAACATAAATTAGTAATAGGGTTAAGTTCAGGGTGACAGAAACAAGATGGCAAAGCCCAATCAGTCCATTTCTTCCAAATCAAGAGTTCTGTGTGAAAACATTGTCAGAAAAAAAATCAAAGCCAGACTTTAGAAGGGCTGGAATGCCAAGTTAGGAATTTTACATTTGCCCTGTAGCTTGTTGGGGTCAGTAGGTGTCTCAATGGGGCCACACAGATATAATACACGCAATCTGATGAGAACATATATTGTCAAAGCTCTCAGTCCTATCCTAGACTAAAAATATTAAGAAGGATCAAGAAATATAAAAAGGAAAGTTACTTTAATAAGTAACAGTTACCTTGTGAATTAAACATCAAAAGCCTATTAAGGTTGGGGTGCAGAGCGGTCCTGTAACTAGGCTGTTAAAGCCCGAGGAACTGGGATTTGCATGGTCTGTGAAAGAAGTGAGTTGAGATGGATTCAAGAGTCCTCCATCCTATAAGCTCAGTGAGGGAAGGAATCACGTCCTGTGTTCTGGGCTTCACGCTTAGTACTTTGCGCAGCGTTTGGGGCATAATAACAGGTCAGTGTGCATCTTAACTCAATCTTGAATGCACACATACATGAGCTAGAATCACTAGGCTTAGTGCATGTTGATTCTGCGAGTCAAAGAGAAGGGAGATGTAGAAAGGCAGAGCCGTTATGCCCTGGTGTCTGGTGAGGAGACATTCTATAAAGACAGGGAAATCGCAGCCCTGCCCTGTGAGTTATGAGACAATCACTGCTTGGCTGTTTTGCAGTGCCTTTGGGCGTACTTGGAATACGGTGAAATTTACTCTAAATATGCTCTTGCTGCCTCTGTTATTGACACTTAGAAACACTCAGAGTCAGAAAAACAGATGAACCTGCTTATTTTTTCTGTGGGGAAACATGAGACACTATGTACCAAATTCCCATCAATAGTGAGCGCTGGGTTTGGGTGATGAACTGAAGTCACATCATCCCTGGCAAACACGACTAGGGGAAGAGATTACACAGGCATGTGAGAAATGGAAAGTATTATTAAAAATATGTCAGCTTTTGATACTCCATCCCTAATCCTTTCTGAAGATCCATTATTATGCCAACAAACTGGAAGAAAAATGATAGTGACATTTACCGAAGAACTACAAACAGTATAACTTTCCATTTTAATGTACTATATTTCTCATGTTTACCCAGAGCTCAGAAAGTTTTTGTGCTTTTATGAAATTCACAGTGGCTTTTTTTCCACTTCTTTTTAAAATCACTAACAAATATCTTCTTTCGACATCCACTTAAAATCTCAAAGTCTGAGAGACTTTTTGATAATGAATAGCAGTGACATCATTTTAATCAGCTCTAAATTTTTGAGCTGTTTTTGTTACTTGATTATAGTTACAAGGGTTTATTTTTTACCTACACAGATTACTTTCCAAGAATTAAATTTCAGGCTAAAAAATTTAAGGTATAATTCAATTTTCTTTCATCAGGATGATTCAACCACGCTTTATCAGGGAGTATATTCGTACAAGAGTTTACTTCCTAAACATTTGGACCCTGAACGTTCTGTATCTAGGATTCTCTGTGTGAGCAGCTTGGTTTCAGTTAAGGTAGATGATGTGCGTACTTGGTTATAATGTTTTCCATTTGTCAGTGAGTTGCTCATCGCAGTGTCTCTCTCAAACGTTCCGTGGGTGAGGCAAGGCCGCGTTGCACTGCCCAGAACACTCCTTCCTTCATGTTTCTGCCTGGGGGGTAGGGGCGGCCACAGGAGCCCTCCTGTGGGAGGTTGATGGATAGGGGTGAGGCAACGGCTGTTGTGCGGCTCCTGCATGTGATGGATGAGCTGTAACTCCATCTTCCCCGGACCCACCTTCAGCTTGGGTGTACTTAGCTCCATAACAAAGAGCCCCCGCTTCTACAAGGCCCTCGTCCCATCAAGCTCACATACGATAAGAACTGGCACATGTTTCAGTGCTTCCTGTGAGTCCAGCTCATGTGCAGGTGCCACTTGTTCCTGCTTCCTGTCCATCTTTCCATCTGCCCCTCCCACTGCCTACTCTGTGGACTGCAGGTGCCTGCCTCAGACACCAAGGCAAGAGCCTTGAGGCTTGACTGGTGAAGTGATTATAGAGACTACATATCATTTAGACTATACAACTTGTAATTCTACATATTTTAAAAATTAAAATGTTTATTCAGATTTTCCGTAATAAAAACTGATAAAGCATCTCAAATTTATCTTGGAATGACATAGAATTTGCATCAACATGGAAGATGATTAGCATGCTGAAGTTTAGAATAGTTTAGCATATTTTTAAGGAATAATTCTTAGGGAGTCATGGTATGTTATAAGGGCTTTGAGGGAAATAAAAGCCACTTTCAGAATATAATTATATAGTTTCACAGTAAGAGCCTCATGCAAACACTTAATTCGACATGGTTCAAATGGTTTCTGAAGAACACAAGTTCTGATAGAAGCTCTGCAAAAAACACCTGCCTGGTCATTGCTTCATCCAAGCACTTACATGGTACATACTCTATGCCAGGCACTGTTCTAAGTGCTGAGAGACATCAATGACTAAAACAGAAAAATAATTCGACTCTCTTGGGTTCATACTCAGGAAAGACAGAAAACAAATTATATCTGTAATAATAAAAGGAAATGTAGTACATTAGATCATGTTAACTGTTACAGAGAAGATTGAATGTTGATCAGCATCATGAGGGCTGGAAGGATGGGAAGTGCCGAATGGGGACACGCGGGTTACACTTTCAAACAAAAAGGTCAGTGTAGGTCTCCTGGTGCCCACATTTAAACAAATACGTGTAGAAAGTGAGGGTTACCAATGTGGATGAAGAACATTTTCTGTTCTGGGAAGAGCCACACCAAGGCCCTCGAGTGAGTTCATTGCTGGGGTGTCTGAACCACTCCGGGAGGAAGCAGCATGGGTGGAGGGAGGGAACAAGATGGAGCACTGAGGAGAGAGGAAGGCAGAGGTGATGTGGGGAGGGCGTCCCGTAATGCTGGGGGTCATCTAGGGACTCGGCGTCTGCTACGAGGGTGCTGGCTGGCCATGGCGTGAGGGGAACCCTCGCTGGGCTTGAGCTGAGGGTTGCCCGGTCAGACCAAAACATTTTTGCAACTTCCTCTGGCTGGAGGAGTTGGTCCAGGGTGGTGAAGTCCAGTCTTGAAGACCAGTAGGGGCTTTTACAGTCACCCTGGTGAACATGGTGATGACTCCTCATCAGGGGAGAGCAGAGAAGGTGGTGGGAAGAGGAGGTTAGCTTATGGATGTGTTTTCAAAGTAGAGTCAGTAGTATTGTTCCATGGATTGGAGGTGAAGTATGAGTGAGAGAGAAGAGTCACGGACAAAGCCACGGCTTTAGCCCCGAGAATCAGGAAGGATGGAGTTTTATACCCGGAGATGAGTAAGGCCGTGAGCGTAACCTGTTTTGGGGTAAGATCAGTTGTTAATTTTTTGATAGGTTGAATTGGAAATGCTATTAGATATCCAAGGTAAAGTTTCCAGTAGGAGTAGAATATCATTTTTAAAGGGTACTAATAAGTTTGAAAAAGCTGCATATATAGTTGCCTCTTGGGGAATAAAATACATCGAGGCTCTGAGAACTCTGGTAAAAAGCCTTTTAGATCTTGTTTAGGCACTGCTGTCTCTAACTTGCTTGACCACAGCAGGCGCTAAAAAATATAGGTAAATAGTGCCTATTATTAATTAATTAAGTGTTATATGGAACAATTTGGCCAGTGGTAATAACTACACACACACACACACATCAAACAGATATAGGAAAATCCATATTTACAAATTTAATAGTGAACCATAATACTGGAAAATATGATTTTAAGAATTCACAATCCCTAATGTTTCAATGTATCAGAGGTGTTCTCACTATTAAACAAAAATGTTCAAGAACATATCTGTTGCTTGTGGGATATTTCCCCTGTGTATTATAGTCCTGCTTTCTTAGTAGACCCCTGTGTTGTAGGATCAGATTTGATTGTCTCTCACGGTCACTCTCCATCTCCTCTCTTCCTAAACCACCCACATGTATCCAGGGAAGAGCTCAGACATTAAACCAACATTGGTTGGACACATCCCATGTGGAAGGCTTCACTGCAGAGGCTGAGGTTGGACAGAGAACAAGGGAAAAGCACTGTGGCTGGGAACTTACACACAAGTGAGGACAGATTGATGACAAACACATAAGCTAGTAGTAAAACAGGTGGTGATATTTGCTGTAAAATAAAATGGGCAATGGGGTAGAGAAGAAGTGAAGAAGACATGTCTGTTTTATGTAGGGGAAAACCAGGGAATCTTCGTTCTATACGGGTAAAAAGGAATTGCCATGAGCGGGCAACAGGTAGTCCCCAGGAAGCACTATGGCCATAGACAATATGGGGCAAGAGAATGGAAAAAGGCATTGTTCACTTAGCCAGATTTTCTGAGTTCTCCTGAAGTCACCTAGCATAAGGAACAGTTGTTCCTTTTGAAGAGTGAATAGTGAAATAGTGAAAGCTGATAGATGCAGAAAATGAATTTAGGTGAGGAGTGACACAAAGAACAAGATTCACAGCAGAGAATAAACTGTGACTGGAGGGAAGGAAGAAAGCACACAATTGGAGAGAAAACACGATAGTAGAGCAGCTTAATCATTTAATTCTGTCCCCACATGAATGGGATTTACTGTATTACAGGAAAATGAATGTCAGTAGGGTTGGGCTCAAGCATTAGGGGTACCAGTTTGGAGGTGACAATTGTCATTTTTGCCTCATAATGGCAATTGATATTGAGAGTCTGAATAACCCTCGATATATAACAAGATAATTGTCGTTGTACAATTATAATAGGCTAAATATGAATAAAGTTACCTTTTCATTCATTCTTAGCTATGCTAGAAAATAGTAAAATAATTGACCATTTTCCAAAAAATAAGTTTTGCATGAATACCATTTCTGTATTCTCAGATGAAACGTACTCTCCCAAATACTGTGATTTTCAACTTCCCTTCATCCAAACTACCCTTAGAGTCTGGACCACAAAATGGCATAATCACTATTTGTACAGTAGCGATTACATGCAGAACGACAATAAATACATAACTCGTTTTTGTTCACAGAATAAATAGGCTGCTATAAAAGGCATTTTTTTTTCTTCTGCTCATTTCAGTTCTACATGAAGTAATTTAAAAGCTTCCAGAATAATACCATGTACCCTTTTAACATCACAGACTGCCACCTACTGGAAGATAAACTAAACATCTAAAGACAACTGTGAAAACACGCAGTATTTATCTTGTTGATCTCACACACACACGTTCAATAGAAGAAAACATCAGTATGCTTTACGTGAACAATAATTGTCCTGCTTGTTTCTATACTATATTGTAAAGACAAGACATTTTCATAGTTGACCAGAAACTAATTTACTCTGTGCATTGCAAAAAAATAGTTCTTAACGTGTAAATCAATAGGTAGAAAGAACTGTTTTGCTAAGGTAGACAAACCAGAAATATATTTAGAAAGAGGTGTTTTGGCTCCAAACCTTTCAGTACGTCGATTGGCTCCATCTCGTCACCTTCTAGGTTGCCTGAAATCTGTTATCTATGTTCCCCAAACAAAACTGAAGCCATACAAGTTGAAAGAGAAACCAAGGAAACACATGTTACTAGAGAAGAACGTCAATCCAGATGAGTTAAAAATAACTTTGAAAAAACAAATGCTCACTCATGGTGATGTTTATGTAAACTTATCTTACTTGTTTTGGCTAGATAGACCTAAACCTGGTAGTAATCAATTATAGCAAGAGAAGGCTTATGTTGCTTGTTATTGATGCAAAAACAAATGTTTTTCCCCATCTTCTCACTACTGATCTGCTCTTACAAAACTGGAAATGAACTCTGAGCTCTCACAGACTTTCCATACAAGTGGGGAAAACAAATTTCCATAGAAATTAAACATAAAATATAAAACAGGTATTTTGCACTATATTTCTCTATCCTTATTTCTTTCTATTTCTCCATATAAGTCATTAAAAACTAGGGAAAATGGTGCAACCCACAGGGGCAAGATGAGATTCACATTCAGCTGATGTGTCGTCCAGCTGTGGACACACTGCACTCTGACCATACCTCCCAGGACATCCTTCAATGTCCTAATTCATTTACCTTCTGAAACTCGTGCTCTGCACTTCTTTCAAGATGTGTTTAGAGATGTTAGCATCGATCCTGTGTGTTGTATTTTTTTTCCCTGTGGGCTCATTCAAAATATTTGAGAAGTGCCTATGAGAATTAAAACTAGTCACATAATTTCCCATTGTCTTAAATTCGGGCAAAACTATTCAGTCTGTGTATGTCTTATGTAGAAACACAATAGAATTCTCATTGCGTATGTAATGGATCTGTATTTTGGCCTTGTCCACATCATTAGAATTTAGAAAACACTGGTTTTAAGCACTTAACAATCTATAGCTGGATAGTTTACATATTCTTCTCTGTATTTTTGTGTATGTGTGTTTTTTTAAATAAAGCTAAAAACTATTAATTAGAGTGCCATTTTATAAGGTTGAAACACACAAAATTGCCATTTTTCTCAGCCCCAGATTTTTCAGTATCAGCAATTTTATATGGATTAACTCAATACTTATAAACAAAATTGACTCAGTTGTCATTTAATGATACATTTATATTCTCATTTTTTAGTTGTTCTGTTACAAGACAGTGCATGAATAGTACCTCATGTGGTGATGAGCCCATTCTATTTACTAAGACCCAGACTTTCTCTGTCTTCAAGATATAGTATATGTTAATTTGTGACTCCATGACAATTTGTAACACGTAGAAACATATCAATGGAAGAGAGGACATAATTTTTATTCACGTGTATACATGTTGTCTTACAGACATAGTTATATGAGGGGGTCTAGGCAAAATCATCTTTTCATATTTGCTTAACCTGTAAAAGGAAAAGAATCAATCTTTTATCTGATGCTCTAATACTCCATCTGTACATTCTTGCTAGACTATGTTTAAGACTTCCACTTTGCCATAAAATATGCTACTTTAATCTCTATTTTCTCTTTTCATATTTATAATTGAGCCCTTTATATTATACTTCCTCTCCTCAAGGACTATTAACATCTTATGTGTGTGAACAAAATATTTTCCAATATACCATATCCTGTCATTTCATTGCAATCATTTGTAACTAGAAACAGGCAGAGCAGACCTTGTTACCCCACATGAGACATGGGAACAAAGGTAAAGAGGTCGAACTCTCACCATGGAAGGAATCGTGGAAACTGAGACTGGAGTCCTGCCTGCACATCCAAACAGGCTCACGGGCTGGGTGGCTGGGAGCTGGGGAGCCCTAGTAGTTCCGTGCTGGAAAAGGACCGGCATGTCCTCTGGTCTAATCCGTCCTTCAGAGCTGAAGCCAGCGGGTTCCAGAGACGCCGAGTGGTCTGCCCGGAGCCTCTGACCGATCCATCAGCACGATGGTTCTGGATTAAGCCCAAGTCCCTCTTCAGGCAAAACTGCCTGGGATTTTATTTCCAGGAAACAAAATTGAGATCAAAACCAGAAAAGCCAAGAAACACACAAATCACACAGAATTTTGTCACTGAAACTTTCCTATCTTGCGGTTGAATCCGGAGTAATTTCTGATGGCTTTATGCCAGTCAGAGGGATCGCACTCAGTTAAACGTGCAGGAGCTTAACCTCCCAGTGAGTGAAGATTTTTCAATCCTACACTAGGAGATGGGAAAGATAGACAAGGATGCCATCAGCACTGAGTAACGAGGCTACATGGCATTAACTAGAAAGTTGTTTATGAGCCAACAGCTGCTACACGGAAAACTTTGTGTCAGAACCAAGAGTTCTATGCCAAAAAGTTTATGAAACTACATCTTAAGGATAGAATAGTGAATTGAGATATTTCCAAAAGAATAACCAGTGACATGAATATTAGAATGATTGAAAGCAATTCACGATTGATTTACTTTAACCATAAAAACAAAATTTCAAAGGATTGCAAAATCCAAAGAAGGTAAATCCAAGAAAATTGTTTTAAGCAGGATACTAATGCTGCATTGGATTTTTTTTAATGAATAAGTGTAAATAGGAAACAAATAGCAAAGTATATCAGATTTAGGAAATATTTTATTTCACTATGTTTTATCTGTAGATTTATAAACATTACTTTAATCATTGGTTAAATTATATTTATGACTCTTATGTGATCACCATATCCAGTTAATATAGTGAGTTTATCAGATAATGAAAAACAAAGCAATGATCCTATGGATTTTTGAAATAAAAAATAGTGATTACTCAGTATATATAAGATGCACATATTTTATCAGGTTATGTTGTAGGCTTAATAGAGTTGAAGCCCTGGGCCTTAACACCCTCACAGTAGTGATGAATGTCCATGCTTCTCAGGCTAGCAAAGTCAGGAATAAGGCATCAATCAGTAGAGTGGAGAGATCGGGGTGGCTGGCGTTCAAGCCCTGAGGAAGTGATAACAGTTGAGCAGCTGGCTTGTCTTCTTTCTGACAGAATGGCCTGGTCTCCAGTGACAACCTTCCACAAGACATCACATAAACGACAATGGCAAAGGCAGTTCACCTTCTGTCTGAGAAGGTTTAGCTTTGGGGCTTACTGCTTTACTCTAAGTCTGTTGGTTGATTGTGCTATACTCTGATATTTTCCTATGAATTTTGATATATGGCCATTTTTGAAAACACACAAAAAAACTCAGTGTTTAAAAATTCCACATAGCTTAGTGGCTTAAGGCAACACAGCAAGGTTGATTTTGCTCAAAGATCTTCCATTCGAGCAGAGGTCAGTGAGGTAGGCAAGTTGAAGGCTGACCCCGCCCCCCTCTGAAGGTTCACTCATTCACTCCTCAGTCTGACACACCAGCTTGTGGCCTGAGCACCCTTACAACGTGGTGACTGGGCTCCAAGGGCAAGTGATCAGAGAGAGAGAGAGAGAACCAGGATGACGCCACCTGCCTGTCAGGCGTCACCAAGGAAACACACAGCGTCCCTGTGTCCCTTCTATCTGAGCTGTCCCCACACGCACACCTGGTTTCAAAGGGAGTGGAAATGGATTCCTATTCCTATTATATGTCCTCTCCTCAAGGACTATTAACATCTTATGTGTCTGAACAACACCCCTGGATGTTGGTGGCGGGGCTCTAGAGGAGCATGTGGGAACAGAACTGTTGCCGGGGCCAATTTTTGGATGATATCGTTTATCACATTCTGCCCTCTGGCTAGCACAATTCACAACATGCTTCCTACAGACAAAATCCACTCGCCTCTCCCCCAAACTCTCCAAAGTTTCATCCTATTATTGCTCCAGGTCAAGATTGAATCACCCAGCTCACATCTAGGTCTATAGAAGGCTCCTCATGTTTGATTCCTTGTCTGGTTCAGAAGGATGTTGTTTTGAGCTGAATGACATCGGCTCAAAATTCAACTCCCAGGACCTCCGAATATGACTGTTTTGAAGATGGGCTTTAAAGAGGTGATTAAGTTTGAATGAGGCCATTAGGGTGAGCCCTTACAAAGTCCGACTGGTGTCCTTACAAGGAGAGGAAACTTGGACACACAGACACACGCAGAGGGAAGACCACGTGAAGACGGGGAGAAGGCGGCCGCCTGCGAGCCAAGCAGAGAGACCTCAGGAGAAACCAAACCTGCCGATGCCGTGCTCTCAGACTTCCAGCCTCCAGAACGGTGAGAAAGTCGATCTCTGATGGTCAATCGCCCAGCCTGGAATTTTGTCACGGCAGCCCCAGCAAACTACACTTTCTGCACCAGAGAGAGCCGTCACCTTTGCCTCCTCCATGACCATTACCCAGTGTGTGGGGGGGTGCGGGTGAAGAGCGTGGCAGACCTTCCCGTTCCGGGGCAGGGGACGCCGGGACCCACAGTTTTCACTGCCCAGAGCGATTCCAAAAGCCAGCGGGATGTGCCTCATTGGTGCCTTGATTAGGTTCAGGTACAGGGCCTGGGATGAACCAAGGGGCTCTTGACTGCTCCCTGCGATCCTGTGTTTCTCTTCTGGGACCTTGGTTCCTCCCTCTGACCTCCTGCCTCTGCCCTGTGGGGTCTTGGACTTGCCCTCTAGGATCCCGGCTCTGCACTCTGAATCGTACTTCCAGTGTGCCACACCTGACAACTTAAAGTATCCTTGATTTATAAAGAACTGAGCATACTGTGTACATATTATATCAGCTAGAAATTGACTTCCATTAGATATTCATTTTTACTTTAGGCTTATTTTCTAATTGTTTTTCAAATTCAGACAAAAGTCAAAGTGTGCAATGACCATGTTTTCTTATGTTCATACGAGTTTCCTTTTTAGTATTTCAGTGTTATATTGTGGTACGCTTTTATTTATATTGATATGCCAGAATTTCTTCACATACAATAATGTCTTTTCAAGTAGATTTTTTGGTTGATATTTTTAACCCTTCTTTTATTTTATCTGTATCTGCCTGGCAGCTTTTTCCACTGAGTTAATTCTAACCATCTTTTTTTTTTTTTAGTTTAACAACAACTGCATTACCAAGTCAAATTGTGTTTAATTATTCTGCACACCTGCTGTGTACAGGGCACATACTATGTACAAAATTGAAAAAAAAAAAAAAACCTAAACTGTGGGATCCTTGAGAGCGAGAACACACATTGTTCATCTTTGTATCTCCTGAATCTTTCTAGAGCAAATATGAATTCCTTCCTTCATTCATTACACAGAAGCCTGACGTTATGGGCCCTTCAAAGAGCTTTCAATTCAATTACATGGATAAGATATGGAAACGCAAATATTCGTATATACATACATACTTTTAAATAGGATTGTGGGGAAATAAATCATGCCTGCATTTCCCCATGAGCCTGTGAAAAGCCCTGGCCTCGTGAGCCATGGAAATATCTGATATAAAGTTAGGAAATATTTACTTTCACTTCTCAAGAAACATTCTCACCTACCATATGGATTAGATCTGTAGCCAGTTTTTTTCTGTAATAATGGAGTTAAGTGCTCTGATGTAAAAGAAAAAAAGAGGTTTCTCTCATTTCTCTCCCCAAAAGCCAACTGGATACATCCTCGAGTAGACATCATCCTAGGTGAGCTCCCAAGCCTTGTCTTTCTATGTATTTTCACATCAGGGAGGAATGAGACCAGGGAACTGGGAGGAATCGCCAGGTCTTTAGAGCCAGAGACAAGGGGTTTACCTGGTCCTTTGAAAGCATATTTGCATCCTCAGATGGTAAGGTAAGAACCCAGGTTCCTTCCCTTCCAGTCTCAGTGGAGCAAAAGGGTTTTGTGTTTCCTCCCTCTCTCTTCTTGCGGCCTTGCCAGGTTGCTTTGGGCCTGGCCTTTCTGCTGCTGGGATTCCTCCACTGCTGTTTTCTGTCTCACGGTTCTGGAATCGCGTGGGCTGCCACCATCTGGGGGCTTATTTCTTCCACTCACGTCTATGAGGGAGCCTGGGAGTGTGGGGGGGAGCTGAGGTCAAATGCCCGCTCGGTCCCTACCTCGAGGGGACGGATTTGGGTCATTTTGAGCCAGACTTCCAGACTCATCTTCCCTTCATACCACAGAAGAAGCAGGGGTCCAGGGCGCTCTGCAGTGCTGTCTGGACAGACCAGGGATTTAGAGTCCAAAGGAAGGGTTCAGTTTTACCATAAACATAAATGTGGTGTTACACTGGGCAATTGCTCTACCCTTGAGAGAGAGCCCATTTCCTCACCTTCACAAGTAGAAAGTAACTCTTACGAGGCTCCATTCAGGTGGCGTTTGCACAGGGCCTGACCCACAGCTGGCTCAAGCCTCCAGGGG
The DNA here is from genome assembly GCF_025265405.1 of Mesoplodon densirostris. NCBI lineage: Eukaryota > Metazoa > Chordata > Mammalia > Artiodactyla > Ziphiidae > Mesoplodon > Mesoplodon densirostris. The sequence continues at coordinate 2,209,354 of NC_082673.1, forward strand.
CCTCGGCAGGATGAGCCAGCCCGGGTCGGCTTCCCAGCCTCGGTGGGCCAAGCCTCACTGTCTGAGCTTTGTGCTCCTGTTCCATCCACAGTCCAATACACACATGTGCATGCACTTAGCACACGCACCTCTTTTCCTCAACAGCCCTCCACTCAGAGCCAACCTGGAAGCCGCTCTGCTTCAGGATGGGCTTCACCCCCTCATGGGGATTCCCTCCTTCGCTGCCCTGCCAGCCACCTGGCAGCCAGGGATGGCCCTTCCCTTGGCGACAGGGCTCAGGGCCCCATCACGCTCAGCCCGCACGGATGGGAGCTGCGTTTCTCCCTCGGGTCTTCTCAGCTAGGACCCCCAGGGGCAGGACTCTGCCCTCCACCAGCTGCCCCCCTGTCCCCCTGTGCTATCCGGGCACGTAGGAGCCAATCAGTGTGCTAAGTGCAACTGCCTCGAAACGGCAGACGAAGTCTACGTACTGCTTCTGAGACATGCTTTGTTACTACTTTGAAGTGATATGAATTCTCAGAGCATCAGGCACATCCATGTTCTAAGGTCAGTTCAGAATTGCATTCCAGAATCAATATAAATGTTCCTTGCGTTTGGGGATGATCAGTAGTCTTCCCATTACCGAGATGAATAGATTTTATACTGCGTTAACATCGTTTTCTGTGCAATAGGCCGACCTAAGGGAGATTGACGAGCCCTGACTCTGAAACAGGTTCCCTGCCTTCATCTCTTGATCGTGTCCTGTCGGCACATTCATGTTTTTCTGCATTTCCAGAGTGATTTTCTCTTGGCACCTACGATATTTTCCAGTACGTTAATAAGTGCTTAGTGACAAGATTTTAAGGAATATCAAGCAATTTAATCTTGTATTCCTTAAAAATTGACAAACTAGGCTTAATAAGAGAAAACCATACAATGAACTCGAAAGCCAACCATCAGTAATTGCTGGGCTGTAGGAGCTGCCACTTCCCTTCGGTTGCCTGGAGCCCTGATATTTGTGTGTAGTTAGAAGCCGTGCTTGTTTCCTCTTTTTTTGTTGTCTCAAGTATTTGCTTGGTCCCTTAAAATCCAAAGCCCAGCTTATCCATACAAGCCTTTTCCAGCTGCCCTGACATAATGTGAAGCCTCTTTCAAGTATTCATTGTGTGCCCACCACGCAGCAGGCTCTGCCTGTGCCAGGGGTGGAGCTGCTATCCTGGCCAGCAGTGGGGGACCGGCCTCCTCTAGGGGCTGTGGGCTAGTTTCAAAAGCACCTTGAACTTGATAGGAACAAAAGTTAGAGAAATCTTAAGAGTTGTCGCCCAAGCTGTGCTGCCAGTTATTTGCAGTTCGTTTGAGGGATGTTCATGCTCTTGTGTCAGCTTCCTGCTCAATAGAGCAAGTTTTGTTCTGTTTTGTTTTAACCCCACTTACCTAATGAGGATAAAAGCAAAAGTCAAGACCATTTATCTCCACGTGTCCTCAGGAAACCCTCAAGCACAGTAGAAGGGAACCAGTTCCATGTTTGCCTTTGACACACTGAGAGAGAGAATGGCGTAAAGCCAGATGGGCGATTCCGGAGACAATTAGCCCAGAACCCCAGTTCACATTTCAAGATTTCTGATGAGCTTTGCAATGATTTAGGGCTTAGGAAATGCTGACCCAGTAATACTCTGTTCAACTTTCCTAACTACTTCATTCTTTTAAGAATTCTCCCTGTAATGATTACGTGGATAATTGAAATCACTGTAATTACAAAATGACACTGCTGGAGGTGTAGAAAGAATGGTTTACTTCAGCAGTGTTGGGTTAATGCTATGTTATTTTTCACAGATTTCAAATTCAGCTAGTAAATTATAAAAATTACCAACTTCTATGAAGATACAGAAATGTTTTTTAAGCCTCGATTAATTTTTTCAAGTTCAAACCATCAAGTGTGATAATAGAACATTTTCCTGCCAGACATTAGTATTTCCTATCATTGCACATGAATTTGCACACAATTGGACACCCTTTGTCTCTCAGTATTTAAGAGCTTTGTGTGCTGACATTACGTGACCTCAGAAGTGCCTTCCCGCCACCCTCATCGGCCACCATCCACAGACACATCACCCCACGGAGCTGCCATGTCATGAACTTGATCTGTTCTGCCTTCTTTCCCACTGCAGAAATGTTTCCCTTTCGCCTCTGCTGTCGTAACTGAGGCTGTCAGCTAGTTCCTTCCCTGGGTACGTGAATGTCAAGATTTCCCCAAATAGTCATGCCTTTCACCCTACTCTGTGCTCAGTCTTCATCTGAGTTCACCTCCTTGATCCATGGAATCGCCCCTGCTGGACAGTGGCTCTGGGTTTCCCACTTTTCTACTCTATTCATACTCTCCGTTCTGGGGCCTGCTCTGCACCTGCTGGACTGGCCAGCATGCAGTTGACACCTGGACAGGGTTGGACCTTACACTGCTCTATGCATCCCACTTTCTGGGTCTGCATGCTGTAACCTGCTGGCATTTCCGTGGTCCCCAATCCGCTTGCTCTACATGTTATCACATGATAAAACCCTGGCTTAGCTCCAGTTTTTGCATCTCTGTTTCTCTTGTTGCTCCCAGTGTGATCATTTTTTTTTCAGGAAAGTTTGCTTTGAGCTAATCTTGCATCCGTGATAGTAATGTTTTCCAACCTCAGAGTGATTCTGTGAATCAGTCTAAAATACAACACAAATGTCTAAATGAAATATGAAAACAAATGTGTTCTAAATTAAATGTGTGAAAAAAAAGCCCAGAGTGGTCTGTCAACTTCTCCCATCCTAAACGCTTTTTAAAATATCTTTTAGCACCAAGGGAGTAAATTTTAAGGTAAAAAGCTTCAAAATTAAAGATTAAAAATCTTATTTCACAGTATTTTTCTAGTTCTTCCTATGGGCTTCTTTCAGTCCTTGGTCCCAATTGAAGCCTCTGGTCTTTCCTTGTCTTACTTCTGCTTCGTCCTCTGTGATGCTTTTTTCTCTCATTGTACATGAATGTGTTGTAGATTTTTCTGACTATATTGTATTCATTTAATTCACTGAATGGTCATGTTAAAAAAATAAAACCAGACAACTTTCCTAGAAATATAAGTCTTTGTGTAGAAGAGATGTTAGGATAAATTAATGATGATTCTAAATCTCAATGAATGTGATAATCAACAGCTATTACTGACTAGTGTTACTATTCACGCAGACATGCTAAACACACACCCACACAGACAGACCATCAACACTCCAAATCTTTCAGGGTTTCTTCCCATCACACTAACTAGGGCAACACACTTGGCAGTGATTTATATATACCAGGCAACCCATCACCATTTCCAAAATATCTACTACACAACCATATATAAATGTATATGTAATATAATTATATATATATATATATATATATATATATATATATATATATATACATGTTATGTATAATTACATATGTTTAATCCCAAACACTTGGATTGCTTAGCATCTACTTGGTAATTCAGTTTTCTATCAACATCTGGCAGATCACATTTTTTTTTTCTTTTTTCTTTTTTTCTCTTGGAGAAAAGTACTTATCACTTTTATTATTACTATGATGGTACGTTTGTGATATCCTGGAAAGCACCTCTCTTAGGGGAGAGGTGACCTGGGTAAAGGGACACTGTTCCTCTGACCCTCTTCAATGTCTTGGATTTTTTTTCCCTCCAGCAGTTTGTTGGGAACTTCTCCATTGAACCCTCAGACTTCCACAGAGGAACTCTCATCCATGGGTGTTTCTCAAACTTGGTGTTCTTTGGGGGAAAGATGCTAGAAAACTCCTATTCTGCCATCTTTACAATGTGGCCCGGCCTGTAAGCTCTTGAGTCAGGCTCTAATTTCTGAGGTGAGAGCCAGGAGCCCGGGGCTAAGGTTCTTTATTACTCAGTGCTCAGGCGCTGCACTTTATTCATGGATCTTCTCAGGCCACTGGGTGGACAGTGACTCATTCCTGTTTATGCCATTTGGAGTTGGTCTAAGCAGAAGTGTGCCATATTCTGATTTGCATTTGTTACTATGTAAGACATATGTCATTCTCATCAACACTGTTGGACATCCACTGTGTGTGGGCACCCTAATTACCTCTTATATATTCTGACTAAACTCCCCCATCCTCCCAGGGGGGTAGGGGGTGGAGATCATCAACCTGAGATTATAGTGGATGAACAAACCTTAGGGAACTTAAATAATTTGACAGTTACTCGTAGACAGCAAGTGAGTGGCCTGAATTCAAACCTACATCCCCTTTGCTACAAAGTTAACATTTCCTTTCAAATATTATGTTTATACTTTGGCTTTCCAGTTATGAATGTGACATGTGTCTCCTATTTCACACAAACCTAAAACACTGTGCTTCAATAAATATTTAAGCCACAATAGGAGAAAGAGCTCATGTAGGTTTAATAATATTGAGTTCTATTTCAAATTTGGGCACAAAATTGAGGAATTTTAGAGAATGTATACCACTTTTCTAGACCTCCCTTTCCTCGGTAGTATTCGAGGAGGTTAGATTAAAGTGAAGGTCAAGGCTATGCTTGTTTTTAACATTTTATTATCTGTTAATCTGATTAGATACTTGATGGATTCATAAATTGAGATAATCTTTAAAGGTCTGATCACGAACCGGTTTGTGACATGTACGCACTGCTATGTTTAAAATGAATAACCAACAAGGACTTACTGTATAGCATAGCAAACTCTGCTCAATATTATGTGAGATATTTATTTTAATTATTATCATCATGCAATTATTGTTCCATGTTTTGAACATTATATCTTGCACCTTTTAATAGTATTAATAAATAATAATATTCTTTTTTATAAAATGGAGCTGAATGCACGTGTTCCCTGCTGTGAGCCATGATTTTACATATTAGTGTTAAAATACATAGCTTGTCAGGCGAAGAGCTATTTTGATGGTGAAGGACTCTGTGAAAGGGAAGTTGCCAGTGCTATTCTACCATATTTTGACCACCTTTTAGATGCTCTAGACCTCTCTCTTTGATGCTAAAGCCATATATTTCCTTGGGCCAGTTTCATCATCTGTAGCCTTGCTAATAAGTGTGGTCCAAGAACCAAAGGGCCTTGACCGTCTCTTGGGAGCCTCACCTCCCCCCAGGGATGCGCTAACAGGATCCCAAGGCCATTCCTTTGCACAGTAAATTTTGAGCTGCCTCTCTCTGAAGTACAACTCAACTGCTCTCCTAGGCCTCTTAATGAATGACGATTTTCTTTTTTTAAGTTTTGCCGTTTTCGAAAAATAATAGAACATTTTTTCCCAATTTATGTCAGTCCCTGAATTTTCAATGGCAGCCATTAATATTGTTCCATTTCCCTCTTTAAATTCACAGCAGGATTTATGTCAATAGTTGAAAAGGGAAAAGATAAATCACATGTCTGTTAAAATTTGTCATTATTGTTCAAACCAAGAGCTGGATATTAAAACCATGATGATGAAAGTATTGTTCTTACTATAGAGAAATATGGTAATTGTTTTGAAATAACATGGTGACCAAATATTTTCCCTTCAATATCTAAACATTCAGTTAGTCAAAATATCAGAGTTGTTATTTTTGAAGTGATAGAAAAAGATCTTAATAAGTAACTATGTCTAACAACATTATGTCAGCACTTTCAAATTTATTTAATTGTATTACTAGACTTCGGTGTATTGTTAGCATTTTGTGTGGTCAGTGGCTTATCTTTTGTTCCGATTCCAAAGCCTCTGTGGATGGACAGTGTTGCTGCAATAAGGCGCACAAGGGGTTTGATTTTCTGGCCCCTCTGTGAGGACCTCTGCCTGGAACACTTCAGGCCCAAAGGGCGACAGGGACCAGAGCAATTACCCAGGACAATGGCCTTGCAGAGCTCTGGGCTTGGAGGAAGTGGCTTAATCTGATGGGGGAAGAAAGGAAACCTGGGGACGTAAGCCTGTCCCCTGCCCTGATCAATAGGGACTGGTCAGCACTTATGTGTTTTTCATATTGGATTTCTATAGCATTTAGGCGAAACAAAGCCTCCCGTGGCTCAGTAAATAAATACAGTTCCCTAGGTGATTTTATCTGTCTCTTAGATGGAAAACTGTTTTAGTTTGGAAACTTGGTTCCACACAAAGGAAAATATTTTCATGGTGAAGAGAAAAGGTCACAAGCTGAGATGCCTCAGGCACTGGGAGAGAACAGACATGTGAAGGAGAAGTGCATCCTCCATGAGGGAAACTGGTGAGCAATTAACTGAGGAGTAAGTGCCCACCCAGGGTGAAATTTCAACACACGCGCAAAGTATGTCTGCTGCCCAGATGGCCCCTGCTCGGTACTGAAGATCGCTCGCGCAGAAGTACTGGAAAATGTGGGGCAGACGCTGTGTTTTGAAGCACAGTCATTTCTGAAATGTGATGTATGCCAATGATAAAGTATGCTGCTTTCACCTCTGACTTCTGTGGGCTTGGAGCCTTGAATCTTCCTTTAATGTCACTGGGGCCGCTTCAGGCAGGTGAGGGCAGAGCAGCTGGACCCAGGTGGGCTTGGGCTGACCTGGAGGCTGTCCAGGAGTGGGTGGGTCACAGGAGGGTCTGGATGACAAGCCCCAGAACTTTACAGCATCAAGCGTTTGTGCATCAAACAAACATAGCTTGAGGCGGCACCGCGGGCAGGAGACGAGCGAGCGATGGGCAGTAAGTCAGAGAAGGAAGGAAGGTGGCTTGTGGGCGAGCGTGCCAGATATAACCCCAAGCACGGGCACCAGCCAGGTGGAAGCAGGAAGTCAGGACACTAGCAGGAAAAGGGAGATGTTTGCATGTCACCAGGGGCGGGGCCAGCTTTCCAAGCCCAGCCTGCACTTGCTCAGGCCACTGTTCCCACCCAATGGAGCCAAGGTACGATACACTGACAACACCCCCTTATGGTGTGATGGACAACTGGAGCTTCATGTTACTGTAACCTCGTGGATCCTGCACAGCCTCCACTTCATGTTCACAACAAGGTTGGCAATTAGCAAAAATTGAGCCTCATTCTGGCAGTTGAGATTTGAGTGTTTACATGTCCTATACTGGATAGAATGATTCTCTACATCCTCCTCCTGAGTTTTCCTTGCAGCAGTAATAATATTTTTAACTTCATACTTATAATAGTTTATAAATTAAAAAAAATACTTACACATATTGCATCTTGTTTGAATTGTACATCATCCCTAAGACAGAGGGTCTCAATGTATAGAACGATACTGAGACTTGGACCTTTTAAGTAAATTATTTAGCAAGAAAGTAATATGCCACTATAGACAGGGAGCTCCCTGACCTGTAGCCTGATGCTTCCACACTGCACCTGTCTCATTCTGAATCTTCATCCAATTAGACACTTGTTTTTAATCTGCCTCCCTAAATCCCAGGGCTTCATTTTCATCTTTTTCATATATAGAGAGAGAGAGAAGGAGAGAGAGAAGGAGACAGAGAGAGACAGAGACAGAGAGACCAAAAGAGAGACAGGAGTGTTTCCTCCTGAGTTGAAGAAGAATGTTACCTTACCATGTATCTATTCATTTTCACCCTCTCTGGCAAGTTATATATGTTGATCATCCTTCTGCACTCTTCACATACTGCATTTGGAATTTACTTCCTTTAATCTCATGCCTCAAAGCTAAAACTCCTACCTAGAACTGCTGAAGATGAGACTAGAGACAGTCTCACTGTGTATTGTACACACCTGTGCACGTGGAGGAAAATTTTTGAAAGTAGCAACAAAATAATTGACTTCAAAAGAGATTTGTCACCGTACCTTGAAAATCTGGCCATCAGATGCCTTGCTTCCGTTAAGACCTTGAATCTGGAGAGATCTCAATGGATCCTAACCCTTCCTTCATGAGCTAGTGCTGTGCCAGACAAGAAAGTGGTCAGTGAGGTAACCAGACCTGCCTTGGGGCTCCCCGTCCTGTCTGGGCAGCATGAACCCCATGGCTGCATGGTACAGGTGCCTTTGTCAGACTCCTGAGCCAGCTGCATAGGACGTCCACGTGGAATGGACCCGGTGCTTGCAGAATTCAGGAGCTGAGGATACAGAGAGGGTGGATGAGTTAGAGGTTTGATATAAAGCCACGTGGCTGAAGTGTTTGAGTGGTAAAATCTAAGCACTGTGAAGCCAGCGTCTTTATTAATCAAAACTTTGGGGGGAAATGGAAGAAAAAGGGGCTTCCCTGGTGGCGCAGTGGTTGAGAGTCTGCCTGCCGATGCAGGGGACATGGGTTCGTGCCCCGGTCCAGGAAGATCCCACATGCCGTGGAGCAGCTGGACCCGTGAGCCTTGGCCGCTGAGCCTGTGCGTCCAGAGCCTGTGCTCTGTAACAGGAGAGGCCACAGCAGTGAGAGGCCCATGTACCGCAAAAAAAAGAAAATTGGAAGAAAAAATATTGATTGTGTAGCAACATGAATATTGACACCCACTTATATATCCTTTCCTGGTTTATTTCTGTGCACAGTGACAAGGCTTTACAACTTTGTACATAATTTCACGTATTTTATCCATTTTCTAGATTTGGAGGAGGAGACAATTTTTGCAAAATAGGCATTCCAGAAATTTTTGGAGGGCTCCCTTTTGCACATATGTCTCTTTCAACATCCTGTTTGTTTCATTTCTGATTTGGTATTTCTGATTTCTGATTTCATTTCATTTCTGATTTTTCTCATTTGTTGTGGTATTCATAAATTTCCAGAATTCCCTCTTTTTTTCTAAGTATTAAGTGTTGAAAAATACTTTCTTCTCTTTTTCGTGGAGTATTATCAAAACTCTCTAATTAAAAATAAATATTCGCTCAGAAATATAAAAATCTAGCTAAATAGATTGGGTGAAAATGAGTTAGCACTAAAAAAAAAAATGACTTAAAGACCTGACGTAATTGCCTAAATACACATTTAAGTGCTGTAAAATCAGAGTAGACATTTAGAGTCCCTGTAAGTTATCAAAACATCAATAAGAGATTGGAGTTGTTTCATTTAAAAAAAAATCTCAGAGAGAGACAGAAAATTCCAAAACTTCTTGACAACTTTGCACACAAGCAGAGTAAGCATAGCTGACCAAAACTGATAGAACATTTAGGGAAAAAATAATTATTTATATATATATATATATATATATATATATATATATGCTAAAAAGTGCAAAAAATGCCCTCCATAATCTCAAGGCCTGCAAAAAATGGCCTTAAAAGGAAGTCTCTTTCTAAGGGGACAGAGCAAGCGGGGACAGGAGAGTTCTCAGCTGAGGGCTGGGGGCTAGCTGCTGGCCCCTCCACTGGGACACCCACGTCAGCTCGGCACAGGCTGCCCCTGGAGGGCTGCTTTCCCTGTCCCTGTGTTGCTGCGTGTGGCAATGTGATGAGAAGGATGAAATGTGATGGACATGCTGTGCTTAATTCCCATTCTAACTTATGTTAGATCACAAGGGGATACAAGAAGGAAAAATAAAGATTTCCATCATCATATTTATAATAAAATAAGGAAGAAATCCTCATACAATTACAGTTCTCATTTCTACAGCTGGACACATGGTTGTAACTGGTATTGAAAACTACCTTCTACTACCTTTGCCTTCAGCAAGCACCTCAGCTAGTCATGGTTCTGTTTAAGGTGGATGGTTAGCGTAATTTTGACTGGATAAGTGTAATTGTGGTGCTTCCTAGCAATGGAATTTTATCCCGATAAAAATAAATGACCTATTGAGACATGAAATTACATGGGTACACCTTAAATGCATATTTCTAAATTTTAAAAGACAGTCTTAAAAGACTCTGTCCTGTACGATGCCAATTATATGACATTCTGGAAAAATCACAACTACAGAGATAGTAAAAAGATCATTGGTTGACCAGGGGTTCACAGGGAGGGAAGGAGGGCTGCACAGGTGGAGCACAGGGGACTCTTCAGGTCTGTGAAGTGGTCTGTGTGATGCTGTAGTGGTGGATGCATGACACTATGCATTTGTCAAATCCCGTGGAAGTTTAAAGCGCAGAGTCAACTTGATGTATGAAAATTCAAAAAAAATTCTTAGGGGGTCAGGAGACCCTATTATGGCAAAGAGTCTAACTGTAATACAAGGTCTGAAATAATCTCACTGAAATGGGGGAGGAGAAAAGGGGTTCACACTCATCATTTTGGAAATGAGTGCAGCTTGTAATATTAAAGGCAACATAAACTGTGCTCTAGTGGATAAAATTGTTTCCCACATGGATATGTGTTAACAGTTCCTGTGTGGCTGTCCCTGTACGCTGGGGCTGAACAACTAGGTAACTGAATGGTGGGTCCCTGCAGGAGTGGGAATCTACCAACAGACAAGGGGAGAAATTAGGAAGGTCCATGTAGTCATGTGTTAGAGACGCAAACATCACTAAGAGCTCACGGTTAGCTTAACAAAGATACAGATGCTTATGCATGGAAATCTTTATAAATGCATGCATTCCAACACGGGTTATCATATGCACATATATTCCTTGCTCTGTCAGCTGAGAGGTCCTAAGTAAATGATTGGATAAACAAATAAATGGGGAAGAATAGATGTATCTCCTGTCTAGAGCAATTCCAAATAATCCCTGTAGATACTCAACCCTCAAGGAGGAGAAGCATAACTCCCCACCCTTTAAGCGTGGGCTGCTTGTAGTGACTTGTCTCTAGAGAGTGCAGTGTGGAGAGTGGGACCAAGAGGAGCTTATGGTGAGAGACCTGATAGACGTCATCTCAGCCAGACCATCAAGGTCAGCCTCAGCAGCAGGGATAAGGCACGCTGACTGTGATTCTCTGACGTGAGGTGGTAAAGCGGCATTTATCTCTGGTCTTCCTCTCCAAAACCCACGACCCCACTGCAGTCATGAGAAAAACGTCAGAATAATCCCAATGGAAGAACATTCTACAAATTACCAATGATCCTCAAAACTGCCAGAGTCATTAAAAAAAAGGAAAGTCTGAGAAATTGTCATAGCCAAGAGGAGCATGACGAGACATGGTGATTAAATATAATGTTGCATCTGGGATGGGATCCTGGAAACTATAGAGGACACTGGGGGGTAAAAACAAGGAACTTTCAAAGAAGTAGGGCCTTAACAATAAGATCACAGTACTGGTTCATTAGCTGTAACAATGTTATACACCATGTGCCATACTAAGGCATGGTGTGCATAAATGTAAGATGTGAATAATAGAGGGAAAGGTGTGTGGGGTATGTGGGAGCCCTCTGTGCTGTTTTCGCAATATTTCTGTAAATCTAAAACCACTCTAATGTAAAACTTTGTACAGAAAAGGTCTCAGAAATTTTTAAACATATAAAATACAACTTTTATTCCAGTTTTTAAGTTTATAATCACTGAAAACAGTTTTATGATAGCTATGAAATTTATGTTACCTAATAATTAAATTGCTTTGCATATTACATTAATTTTTTTCTGAATAAATACCTGATATTATTACCAGATATTTTCATGAAAGCCAATGGAAAATTAAGAAAACAAGGAAGATGTGTTAAAAATGGTAGAAGGCATAGATACACCCCCTACTCAAATAGAGATTAAGTTTACATGGTGGTTAAATACCTTCATGTCTATTTTCTCTGGTTGCGTTTAGTAGCAGGAAATTGATTCTAGAGACACCATGTTTTTATGTAATCAGTAAATACTGAAATTCTCCTACTTTTATGGAAAAGGAATAACTTCATGTCAGAGTTGGCGGTAAGTAGATATTTGCAGTTCTTTTAAATACAATCTTAAGAGCAATTTTGAAAAATAATAGTTAAACTAATGGCAAATTTCTCACGGACACTAAATAAATAATTCATATCATCAGGTTATAGTTTCAACATCCAATCGCCCTTCTATTTGCTGATGGTTTGTTCTTACGTAACTTCACTAAAATCTGCCTCCCTATGCTTTCCAGCCATGCCAAATCAGGCTCACAACCCACAAGACTTAGTTATGGAAAATAGTATATTATGTGGCTGTTCAATTACTACCGAAACTGGTCAATCTCTTTTCTTTCAAAGGCAACAGTAATAATCCAGTGACAACATACTCCATTCCATTCACACTTGATCAAGCGTTCATCAGTCTCACACAACAGAAAATGACAAAGAGGACAAGATAGTTTACCATCCCCAAAGCTGAGAGGAGCAGTAATTTGAGGTGTATAAAGTCTTCTATTTCAGAATTCATCATTCATTTTACTTGGGAGTCTCATTTACCTAAACTGTTATATTTTGGCTCCACATTTTTTATACTGACAGGATGTCAATTTTCTATGACAACCTTTAGTTTTATTAAGTTCGTCACGTAATGAAAACAAAACTCTCCAAAAGCATTTAAAATAAAACAAGACATATGCATTTATGTGCATTTAAGTCTATGCCTATCATTTAGATATTTCAGTGACCACTAAATGAATCTGTATTAGTTATTTCATACATTGATTTATCTTTATATTATTCACCCTGATAAATAGTTTGCTTTCTTAGATCACTCTGTTTGTGAACTACATTTTAAGTTCCAGAGAGAATTATTCATGCATGTAGCTTTTTAATTAAAAAGAGAAAGATTAGTCAACCTTTTGTCACGACATAACCACATGAAAGGCAACTTTTAATTACTCCTTTTGCAGTTTCTTCCCCAGCTGCCAAGTGGGGTTTCAGAGTGGATGCAGGGATGAACCAGCCCCTGACCAGGAGGCCAGTCCCACCCGGGGTCCCATCCAGATGCTGAGTGGAGGGAGAGGGGCCTGGTAATGCATGTCCTTGGCCCGCGGAGCCATGGCTGTAGGGTTATTCTTCGCAGAAGCTGGAGGTGAAGACGTTTCATCTCCTCCTGCCATCTCTTCCTTGTCCCCTGGGAGTTCTTGTCCTTACCGGTGGCTGTGAACAGTTTGCCTGCTGGCTCTGCTACCTCGTTTATTGCACTTCGTTACGACCTCCTCTCTGCCCCTCGATGCTGTGCTTGACGGCCTTTCTCTGTCTTTTCAGACGACATCCTTTGCGGTGCCGCAGCACATGGATTTCAGGACTGCCTGTGAGGAGGTAGGTCGGATGCCTTCCATTTTCGATGAGGGGAAACAGGTGATAGACAGGGAAGCTGGGCCCTCCCTTACGTATTGACGTGGAAAATGGCTTTCCACAGAGGGACGGGTGATGGGCCCACGGCGTTTCCAGAGCACGAGCTGTCTCTGCAAGACTGGAAAGGCCTCACGGGCCTGGGGAAGCCCCGGGATTGCAGTCTTCCTTCAAGAAGACTGGCGCATGTTTCATTGGACTGAATTGTCTCTCCCTACAAACTATGCGCTGAAGGCTTCAGCTAGTGAAAGAGCTGGAACTAATTCTTTTCACATAAATGGTTATAAATTAGAAGACATCTAAGGTCCCTTTCAGCACTAAAAGCCTTTGATTTTATGATTCCCATATTCTTTAAGTATTTCAGTATTAAGTACTGATGTATGGCGACTCTCTGTAGAGCTGTCATCACATTCGGGGTGAGTGGAAGTGATGCATTCATTGCTCTTTCAAGGATGTGAAAGGCCATCCATTCAAGTGTGCAGTCAACAGTGCATGGACTTGGGGCCGCAGGAATGCAGCTCTTCTACTTTAGGAAGAAAGATTATCTTTCCATGCAACATTCAAAGCATTGTCTTTTCACTCTTCAGGCAAAACGCAAATATTCATATGTTAAAATATTTCATATTTGCTTAAAAGTTTTAAAATATTTTAGTATGTATAAATAACCCAAGAAAAAAACAGCCATAACTAGATTACCGATAATAAAGTTTAAAAAATCTTCAGTATTAGCATTTGTCAAAACTGTTCTTTTAGTGAAATGTCGTGTGTTAAATTTCTTGCAAAAATATCTTTTTAAAAAAAAATATTTGTCACAGTAGGTTCAATTTTAGGTTGTTCAGAAAAAATAATAAATTACTTTCGTTCCTTCAATACTTATCCTTATTTTTTATTTTTTTATTTTCAAAGTTTAAGTATGGTAATACTTTTTAAAATACTTTATACGTGCTAGCACTTTTCAAATTATATTATATTATAGCTATTTGTTTACAAACCTCTCTCACATGCTACCTGAATATTATAAGGTCAGAATGTGTAACTTATTCATCTTTTAATTCAGCCCCTTTCAAAGGTTCATACTTTTTTTTAAAAATTACTGTTTTCCGAGCTTAAACTTAGAAGCATAAATTTTAATTGTGTCATTTCTGGTTGTAAATACAGTACATGTTATCATACTGTTAGTTTTGTATGAATGTAGTCAACCTACAATTTCTTTTAAAGTTTTATCTTACGTTTTGGGTGGTAAAGCACCCATCAATCTGCATGGATATTTGTGTGAATGAGACAACGTGACACACATCGGAGATGCATGTGGTAGAGACTGGACAGTGGCCAATGTTTCTAACACATGGTTCACCTTGGATGTGAAAGGCTGTATAAGATTGATTTCCCAGAGCATTTCTTACACAGAATGTTTTGATTCATTGGTTTGAAACATACATCAAGTTCTTTCTAAGGTTCAGCTGTATTTCACAATGGTGATACCATTGAGGTCCTCTTACCCTTACTTCTGTAGTAGATGTTCTTGCTTTCTGGCATTGATCCCTTGAGGATCTCACCATTTCAATGCTGCCAGCGTGGAGCAGACCTACTCAAAACTGTCAGAGCAGTTCCCGCGTGTCTGCCACATGCTGGCTGGACTGGAAGTGATGCAGGACTCTATGGTGCCCTGAGGACGATCAAATCACCCTGAAGATGGACCAGAATCAAAGAGTTTGCCAGAAATTCACAGTCTTAGAACGTTTAAGTGGACCTGCACCTTAAAGACAACTTAGCTTAACTCTGCCACTTTGCAGGTGAGCAAATGGAGAGCTTTTACGAGAATGCTGAGTGACATTTAATGAATTAGGTAAAAGCAAAACCATAATGTATAGCTTGGAATGCCTGAGTCTAATTTTGGGCCTCTTTCTGAAGTACTACATTGCTGAAAATTATATCAAAGATACATTAAATGAAACTTGTTTTCTCTTGACCTTCTCTTGACTGATAATAAACTACTAAAGATGAAAATTTGATATCCACGTCCATCAGACAGATCCAGATAGAATATTACCACGCAGATGCCAAGAAGTCTCTTCTTTGTGAAGGAATAGAAGTGTGGCTAGATAAGTTTCATTTAAACATCTTAATTATCTAATACAGACTTCTTTTTTAAAGGAGGGTTATTTATTGTTTAAAAAATTCTTCTCTTAAAAAGAAAATGTTGTAATTATTTTAAGTAATTGGGATTCAAAAATCTGACAAGAAACAAAAATGAAGAGAGAGAATACAATCAGGACAAATGCAAAACCCACATTATAGAAGAAATGCATAGCCAGGCTATGCAGAAGTACTGACTTCTCCGCCTTTAAAAGTGTCATCAAAATAACTATGTGTTCCAGTGAACCAACATTCTATCTTTAGTGTGGGTTTTCCTCATAGTTCACTTTCATATCCACATTCTTTAAAATAGGATCACATCTAGGTGTTGTGTATGAAAATACATATTTCTCTATAACATATTTAATAATTTAATAATTCATGCACACTTATAATTTAGTCTCATATAATAACATATAATCTGTGACTATGATTCAGTCAACAAGTATTGAAAATCCCACTATGAATAAAAGACTGTACTAGGTTCTATAGATTAATAATCCTTAAAAATGAAAAGAGTAATAACTTATTAACATTTTCTTTAGATAACAGCATATAAGGTGAAGTCAGATGATGTGACATGGAACTAAATTTCATGGAAGTCACTACATGTCATGCCTAAATACACAATTAATTTTTAGGTGAATGTATTTATTCAATGAAAGCCCTGAGTTCCAAATATTAAGGACTCATCTTTGGATGGAAGGGTCTCTGAAGATTGCAAGGAGATACAAGTTTTGTACAAGTGCTTGAAAAGTGGCTGGAATTTAGCTAAGGAGGAGGCCAGGTAAGACACCATCCCAGCAGGGAAAGGAAAGGGTAAAACACAGTTTGAAACATCTTGTGTGAAATCAGCATTTAGTGCACTGCTACTACAAGATGGTACAGTATAAGGAATTACATATCACTTACAACTATAGGCTTACAGGACAAGTTAAATTAGATTTGGCAACGAAAATACAGAAATATGAGGATTCCTAAAAGACTATCGTGCATAGAATGGTCTCTGCCTAGTTTCTTGCAGTTTATTATATCTGATATTGAAAATTCCACACTTCAAGGTTAAAGGAACACAGATATTAAAGTTTCATGAAAATACAGTTTGTATTCTTTCAAGGACTAGAACCTAAATTAAAGAGGTCTTAAGTTTCAAGTAGAAAGTGAGTGATAGTCTACTTTTTAAACTTCCATAGGTACTTGGTTTATGCAAAGCATACATTCTTAATAAGTTTACATGTGAGGTTTTTTTTTTAAAACAAGAGTAAATCCATGTAAATTCATGAACACACTTCATTGATTCACAGAAAACAAGTCAATGACTAGATGTTTAAAAATATTGCCTTTTAAGTAATTAAGAGATATTGCCTTTTAATATTCCTCTAAGCAAATAGTCTTCAGTGTGGGTTTTGCAAAATCCAGCTGCAATGTAGGATCATCCATCAGGGACAGGAAAACAACCTTTGAATGTATTGATCACTTTTCAAGTTTTACGTATGTTTTATAATTATGTAATATATTTGTATGTTATATGTAGCACATGCATTTCCTCACGCATGCGTGATGCATCCCCAGTTAAAAAAGTCTGAAGACAAATGACTGTTATGTTAGTAAAGAAAAAGAAGCTGAGTGCAGGTCTTAAGTTTATACTAAAATGTGGGACTGATCATTATTTGAATTATTTTTTTATTTTTTGAACAATCTGGGTCCACAGATCTGTAAAGACTTTGCAGCCCTCCATGTTTTAGTTTGTGCTGCACCAGTGGCCACTCTCAGTGTCCTGTTGCCCATTCTCACCCCTGTAGCAGTCCATGGGGGATGAGCCCATGTGGGTCAAGCCTCTCCCGGTATCTGCTAGTGTCCTGTGCTCCCTCAGCAGCCTAGCTTTGGCAGGGAAAGCATCCATCAGGCCCAGAGTGGTTTCTGTCTCATTTTTCCCTCACTGGCCATCACTCTGATCCATGAAGAATGGCTGGTTCAAGATGGGGTGGTGTCCTTCTCAGAACTCTCTGCACTCCCATAAGGAGATGCTTGGTAACCAAAGTGCTACCTGGTGAAAGACACGGATAGCCTTGTCCTCGTATGTGGGAAGACTGGGGGAGGCATCCCCTCAAAGACCTCTGCGTGAGGGGACCAGGGCCAGGGGATAAGAGCCTGGAGCCTGGAGCCGGGCAGCCCGGGTTCAAATCCTGACTCTCACCCATCTCTGCGCCTCTGCTTCGGTCCTGTCCACGAGGATGGCTGCCCTGGGTTATCAGAGTCAAGGGGATTAATACTTCGGGGCACACAGTCCGAGTAAGTGAGATATATGCCCGCCTTTCACAGTGGTGACGCCAGTCCAGCAGTGCTGCTCTGAGCTAGGGGGCCCCCCAAATGGATTTTACCCCTCTTCTTCCATCCACTGTAGCAGCTCCGGGTCTGATCCAGTTGCTTCCCGTCCCCAAAGTTTCCTGCTCAAGGTTTATGTTTCTGCAACAGTAACTATGTTCTCACTTCCCCAATCCCTATCCATCTTCTTCTCTGCTGTAAGAAATATATTCATAAGACCTAACTCTAAACGTTTATGTTATGTCACTGCTCTTAGATTCCTCCATGGCACCTCCCGCCCGGTCACACGCTGGGCACACCATACAGGGACCTGACCGCCCCGCCCCCTGCCCTTCTGGCGCGGCCCCTCCCACATACCACGGGCTCGGCCTCGGGGCTGCGTTCCCCAGCATCCAGGGACCATGCATTCTCATGCTTCTGTATGTTCACTCAAGTTTTTGCCTTTTGGATAAAATTACTTTTACCTTCTCTAATTATTGTTTTCTCGATTTATTTTTTCAAGACAAACCACACATTTTTCTATCTACAGAGCCTCCTCTAGTGCCCCTTCTCTCATGAATAGTTAAGTCCTTTCTCTATGTTTCTCCTGTGTCAAGTGCCCCAATATCATACTGCATGTTATTTATACAGGTACATTTTTAGAAGTAGGAATACTCTGAGGCCAAAGATGATTGTCTAATTCATGTCTGACTCACTTTTAATGTTACACAGTATTGGCAAAGTGGATGTGTGTGTTGGATTTTTAATGTATTTTCATGTCCACAAGCTGAATTTTCATAATAGAATAAATGTAACATCTGTAATGCCTGGAAAATGTATTTTAATGTGAATGTGTTGTTAGCTTCATTATCTCTCAGTTTTTTATTTTCTCCAAACAGCTATGTATTGGTATATCTATATCTATCTATCTATATAGATAGATAGATAGATATAGATATAGATATATTTAATTCTAACAAAAAGCTGCCTCATTCTTTATTTTTCTTCACTCTTGTCCTCTGAAGAGTCAAGCATGGGCTCCAAGTCTGTGTTCTGTTTTCCAGACAACCATCTAATAGTTAGGCGACATTTCACACATTACTTGAGTGAATGGAGCTTTGACCATATCAGAAATGTGATGAGAGAAACCTCATAGCTGTGTTTTAGTTCCTCAAACTTTCCCTGGCGATCTTTGCGATCTCTTTGATGTGTAACAGTAATGCATTTATGAGATCTCAGGGACAAACCCCTCTTCATCCACAAGGTGACACAGAGCTTTATTTGTGATTGCCAGCTATTCCATTACACTTCTGGGGGGAAAATGGCTTGGAATGTACTGTACATCTAAAAATCAGCAAATGTGCCCAGTTATGTTCCCTTAGCTTTGATATCATCTCCTGCCCCTCTCTCCCGTGCATCTCAGAAGGCCCAATGTTGGCCCCTGGCCAAGATCACCTTGTAAGCATGAGAGACTTTTCCACATGAAAAATGTACAAAAATTGTGTCTGTATTAAGGAAAATATAATTTGCTTTTGCTGACATTCTTCTGTCTTTTAGACATACACACTTGAGTTAAGCTCTGTGGTAGATTAATGGATGAGATTTAGGGGCCCCAGCTATGCATAGCCTCAGAGGAGGGACTGATGCCATCATGGTTCCTGGCAGAGCTTGTTTTTCCTGAAAAGATATTATAACACTTACAAAATAATTACAGACCAATTTAACATTGTATATAATAGAGGGTATAATGGTATGTATTTTCACATGGGAAAAAGCAATTTACGGGAAGAGTTATCTCTGGAAGTTGCGGTATCTAAGTATATTCTCATCAACATTATGGAACATGCTTTTAAAGAAACAAACCCCTAGCAATCCACACCTAATTTATATTCCAAGGGAAATTCTCATATTATTTGCCTGGGATTTTGTGCTCATTAAATAGTAAGGATAAAAATGTGTTTCTATGTACTTCTCCCTTTATCCAAATTAAGAATGGCTCAGTGGTTATTAAATGAAAATGTAATTTGCAAGGTAGTCATTGTTTTTGTTGACTTTTTAGTTCAGAGTAACAGCCAGCGATTATATTGTTTCAAAAGAATTTCCATTTGCATCTCTGATAAATGGGACCATAAAGTGCCCTTGCTAAGGGGAATACTTCCATTTACCTGGCGAATATTATAACCCTGACCTGCTTCAGGAGGGACAAGATGTGTGGACTCCCTCTGTGATCACTAAGCTGATGGTTTAAAGCCATGCAGTACAAGTTTGGAAATATTCACAGGCTCTTTTCACAATTCCCAGAAATGTGTGAGGCAAAAACAGTGGAAAGGGAATCAAAAATCTGGGGTCTCAAGCCAGGCTGTGTCTTAATTAGCTGTGTTAATTCAGGCAGTTCTTCACCTCTTTATCCCGGTTCCCTCCTCTGTACAAAGTGCATGTGTGCTGGTGAATGGGTTGATCAAATAGTGGAGGGTAGAGAAGATAAGAACGTATGTTTTACAGGTTTAAAATTCTGTGAGAAAGACAGTAAGTAGATGAGTGGTTGCCTAGGACTGGGTGTGGGAGGATAGAGAGATGGGAATATTAGGCTTCTTTTCAGAGTGATCAAAATGGTCAAAAATTGGTTATAGCAATGGCTGCATATTGTACACTAAAAACATTGAACACTTTAAAGGGTTGAATTGTATACAGTGTGAATAACATCTCAATAAAACCATTTTGAAATTTATATTGATTGTAAGTATTAAACAAAACTTTCACTATTTTTCAAATATACTGTATAAACTGTAATCCTTACTTTCCAAATCTTTGTGGGGATTTTCTCACATAATCTCTGTTATCTGAGGTCTAGTTTATGTGAAAAGGTTATACTTTTCTGTGTACCTGTATTAAGTTTCAGACTCATCAGAGTGCATTTTCCCTAGCTTTCAGATGTTATTCATCATGTTTTGCTATAAATAAGCCATAAAAATATAATCTATAAACTAAGTATAATTCTTTTCTCTGTTTTGCTTTCTTTTTTCTTTTTTTTTTTCTGTCTGAAGACAAAGACAGGGATTTGTTTGCTGCAGGATGGTAATCCGGAGCCTTTCAAAGTGCGGCTACACCTGGCCAAAGATATTCTGATGATCCAGGAACAGGATGTGATATGTGTGTCTGGTGAGCCTTTCTATTCTGGTGTAAGTAGCTCTTCCTTCCCTTGAAGTTTTCTGGGTTTTTTTTTTTTTATTGTTGCTGTTAATAAAAATGTCTATTCACAGAAAATACTTAATATTCTTTCCCTTACTTTCAGAGCCAGTAATTTTTGTTTTCAGTATTAGTAAGCAGTGTCCTTGTATAAGGACTTGTACTCGGCTCCAAAGGCGTACATTGGGCCCATCTGCAGCTCGGTGTGTCATTGACTCTGAGTTTTCGTTATGTGACTAGAGTGACACTTGTATTTGTAATCATGAGAGAGTGGGTTCTACACTTCAACACCGAGGACTAAGTGAGAACAGAGCATGGCAGTTTCCCTGCCCTGATCACATCTTGCATCACAGTGAACCTTCAGAGGTGGTGCAAAGGTGGAGCCCAACTCTTGGCATCTGAGAAGCAGGAGACTTTAGGTAGTGGTTCCAGAACTCAGTGCCAAGGCTTCTCCCCAGGGGATTGTGCATGAATAATTCTGTGGGCGTCCTCGATAGAATCAAGCTAGGTGCTGTAGCAAGCTCTGTCTGTGCTCTGAACAGTTAATGTATGACCCTGATGCTAATCCAGTCTCTGAAGGAGCCATAAATTGTCTCAGAACCCATCGGTCTGCTCCCTGGTGCTGAAGTGCAGCTCTGGAGGACATCCTTAGGTGTGTTAAATAACAAAATTTTAACTGAGCAAATTTAAAGATCTAATTAGCTTTGTTCAATGATCCATGAATCGGGCAGCATCCCATCTGCCAGGCTGTTTAAAAGAAGAGGTTTTCAAAGGGAGAAAGGGGGCAGAAAAAGGAAATTTTTCCCAAAGAATGTCTTGTTTCAGTGGAAGTTGTCCTCCTAAGGGGAAAAGATGGGGTCTGTGAGGGCAGGAGGTTTACTCACTAGAGCTGACCTGGGAATTCCAGGTTGACTGGTTAAAGGTGACAGTCCTGGGAGAGGCTGAAACTTCAATTAGGTTAAGTATTAAGTTTCAGTCTGGTGACGTGGTCCTAACACAAGTGATTCCATCTTGGGCCTTTTGTCTCTTTTTTAACAATTTTCCCCTTTTGCTCAGACTCTCAGCTTCTCTGAGAAATGTGATCAAAATGTAAGGCATGAGCACCACTCTCAGCTACTGCTCTGAAGCTCTCATGGTTTTATCTGATCCTCTGTATGGTATTGACAGGGCATGCTGTTTTGTTTAATCCCTGGGACATTCACGGCTTCGGGTTCACAATATCTAAGTTGGTCATTCTCGTTGTTCCTTTTCTTGTATTAGGGATACCATTTACTTGGGGGTTAGTGGCTGAGAACTTGGATTTAAAGCTCTGGGGAAAACACAATTCACCAGGGAAACTACTATGATTGTTATAAGCAAGATAATCCCCAGTATTTGGAGTGCACTTTGGAGTCATGGTCAAGACCCAAACCAATTGAAGTCAAATAAGTCATAGAAAGACCCCACTGAAGGAGTCACCCTATTAAGCCAGGTTGCTTGATCTTGTGTATGTGAGTGTCAACTTCTCCAGAAGTGTCAATCCAGGTGTAGCAGGCGGTATTGACCACGGCACAGATGCCTCCTGGCTCAAGCTAAAAGCTAATCAAGGGCTGTCCTCTTATCAAAAACAACTTTGGCCAGAGAGTCGAAGGATCTCTGTTGGGCAGCTGTTGTTTTAATAGTGGATTCTGCAATACTTTCAAGAGTTAATGAGAGGTTCCTGATCGTAGCCTCATTCACGTTTACTCCTAACCACGGAGGGACAGCCCTACCAAAGGAAGCAAACCCTGAATCATGAATGCTTCCTGGTAATTCCCATCCGAACCTGTGGCTCAGGACTGGAAAGGTGCCAGCCGTGGAGGCAAGTAAAGTCTTAAGGGTGAATAGACGACGCAACCATGTTTCTCTTGCCTTGTGTGTTTTCTTTGCCTAGGCGGAGCTTAGATGCAAATCTCCCCAAGTTTGGGATTGTTAACCAGAGAGAGGGGTTAACAAACCAGGGGGTCTCTAGCGTTCTGACAAGTACAGAAACCTGTACTTGTCAAAAGTCCTTTCCTGGAATCTCCTTGAAGATGAAGTACTTTTGCGCGAACACTTCTGAAAAAACATTAGAGTAAAACAATAACTGTAAATGACAAAGGATTCAAAACTGCTCATTAGTAAAAATCTGATGAGAGTTCATTGTATTGGAATTGGCAAGGGAATGTGGTTATTTTTTGTAACAGAAAATATTTTAAGATAATAAATAGAATTATGACTGATAACATTATACCAGGACATATTAGACTTCTAGGAATTTTATACAATTCAGGAACACTTATAACATATACCCATACAAGTACAGCATAAAGAAAGATCAGTATTACTTTTTATTTGGCAGTATTTCCCATATAACCTGTCAAATAAGCCTAATTAGCCTAACGTCTCCCCTTTCATGAGGAGAGAGAACAAGTCTTTTGAGATGTTTCAGGGGCCCTCTGGAACATCCCCAAATTATGTCCAGGTCAAAAAGACATTATTTAGAATCTTAATTTTGGGAAGTTTGTCAAAAATATCAAATGGTTTGGACACTTGACAAATAGAATCACAGATAAGTATGAAACAATATTTAAGGATACATTTAATTAAGTGACAAAAGATTTCAAAGGCATATATAGAAGGTTACATTGTTCTGAGAAAAACAACTCTTTTAATATTGAGAAGACTTGGTTTACTTAAGTAATCAAAGACCAGATGACAAAATAACATGAAACACAGGAAATAATTTTGATAAAATACAAAAGTTTTGCTTTCTAAGTGGATTACTTAAATGGTAAAGAAAAAGCTTTCAGAATATCTTATCAAGAACAGATCAATTGTCCAAGGAAAATTTGTCATTTTAGCATAGAAAAGAAAACTAAGTTCTAGTGTTACATAAGTACACTATTGGTATTAAAGCTTAATTTAAAAACATTTATAAAGATAACAATTCAATTTTTAGCTAACTTGACCATAAAAAATATTCTCCCTCTCTCTCTGTCTCTCTCTCTCTCTGTTTTCAAATTTCTATGTCCATTGTTTGTCCTTTTCCTCTTTTGCATTTTGAAACAACCAGCTTTATTCTAGGAGAAAATTACTTTCTTTTTCCCTAACAAAAATGAATCTCCATATCCATACCTTTTTTTACCCCAAAACACATCTATTTTCCTTGCATCCAGAGTTGTTTCTCTTATAATTTCTAGTAGCTTTAACTCCATATATTAGAAATTTTAATCCTAAAAAGCTTTAATTCTTAGTGAAAATAAATAAGTAAACAATTGTGAACTTTTACATTAGCATTCTGTGGCTTGTAAATATTTTTTATAAATCTGTAAATCTGTAACTATTTTTTATAATTTCTAGAAATGCGTGTTTTCTCATAGTAAATTTCTCAGCATGGCACGGGACTTGTTTATTAATAAACCCAAATATCTTTAGTTTTTCTGTAAAAGGAAGTGGAAGTGGATAAACCTGTCTCCAATAATTAGTGTTTCAGTATTTTATCTTGTTTGGAAATGATCTGGATATTCAAAGAATTTAACTTAACTCATCATTTAACTTAGCAAAACTTTAAGGTTTCAGGTTTTCAAAAACACTTAGGGAAATTAAAAAGTTTTCCTAAAAAGTTTTTATCCTACGTACATCTATTTATTTAAATTATTCTTACAAGGACTACCCAGAAACATTTCATTAGACATTGGACAATGTCAGTCATTATTCTAGTTATTTTTCTGGCTGACAATTTTTGTAATAGAGATAACATGAATTAATTTGGTTAGTAAATTCAGGTAGAATAGAAGTTTTATTTAATGCTGATAACTCTAAAGTCATGCCTATTTCAATTAAACCAACAACCTTAAACTAGCTTTTATATTTTCCCATATCACATGAATCTGAAATTCATTTGGGTTAGTTTCTGTTATATTTCTGAGAATTTCATTTATATAAGAGCTTTGTTTTATTTAAGCCAATTAAATAGAGCCTTTTTACTAATTATTTTTTGCAGTACCATCAGTGGTAGAAAAATATCACATAAGGTACATATGCATATACCCACAGAAACATATAGACAGACATAAACTGAGACCTCATAGATTCTGTTTTACTAGTTACAAAAGAAGTTGGATCTAAGTTGCTTTTCTGGAAGATGGAATAAGTAAAGGCTACCTGCACAGAATGTCTAAAACTAAGTTTCAAATGACCTTTCCCTCTTTTGTTTTTTTTTTTCGGATAAGCATGACCTCTCTGAAGTTTGTACTTTAACATTTACATCTTAGAGGCACAGAGAAAGAATGCAAGTTACAAGCCTTTTAAGATAAATAGGGGAAGTTTGGGAATTGGTAAAAAGAAACAGGTAAATTTTGAATTGCCTCTTTAGTGGCAGTTTTAGATGTACAACGATTTGTAAGATGAGGACAGTTGCCTTTAATTCTTCAAGGAATTTGTTTGCCACTTAAATGACATCATAGGTTGATCCTCAGATCCTTTACAAGGCTTTTAGAAGGTTTTCTTTTTAAATTTTAATTTCTGTTTTTCATAGTTGTTTCAGGAAATAATGCAGCAGTCTCCCAGAAAGCCCTCAGAGCCCTGTCAGCTTTGGGAGGGGCCCAAATGGGGGTCCCCCTTTGAGGGTAGAGACAGTGTTTGTAAGGCCACTGACTTGGCTATGTTTATGGTCGAGGCTCCTCTTCAGAGGGAAAAGACAATTCAGACAGGTTAGTAGAGCCAGTACTGCACTCCAGCAAAGGAGGAGAGAGGGGTCAGCCTCATAGTCTTTCTCTTTTTTGGGGGGGCTGCCTCTTATGTCCTTAAAATTTTATTAGTGTTTTGCAATGAATTTTTTTTAATGAAGCTACATGTATACCTCATTTTGCTGCACTTTGCCTTATTGCACTTCACAGATATTGTATTTTTTACAAATTGAAGTTTTATGGCAACCCTGTGTTGAGCAAGTCTATTAGTACCTTTTTTTAACAGCATTTGCTCACTTTATGTCTCTGAGTCACATTTTGGTAGTACTTGCAATATTTCAAATGTTTTGGCTATTATTGTATTTTATGGTAATCTGTGATCAGTGATTTTGGATGTGACTGTTGTCATTGTTTTGTGGCACCATGAGTGGTGCCCATGCAAGACTGTGAGTTTAACTGGTAAATGTTGCATCTTCCGACTGCTCCACTGGCACGCTGTTCCCCCATCTCTCTCCCTCTCCTCCAGACTTCCTGTTCCTAACACGCAACAATGTTTGAATTAGGCCAAATAATAACCCTACAATGGTCTCTAAGTGTTTGGATTTTAAGGTTCCCATCTTTATTATTTATTTATTTGTTGGTTGGTTTATTTTATCTTTTTTAAGCTAAGCCTTCAGTTCTCTTGGAGCCAAACCAATACTTGAAAGGGATGTGCTGCTGGGCCGGAGATTGTGTGATGCTTT
Organism: Mesoplodon densirostris; assembly: GCF_025265405.1. Taxonomy (NCBI): domain Eukaryota; kingdom Metazoa; phylum Chordata; class Mammalia; order Artiodactyla; family Ziphiidae; genus Mesoplodon; species Mesoplodon densirostris. Next base: position 2,235,495 of record NC_082673.1, read on the forward strand.
ACTGTGTACTTCGTCACACAGAAATTTTCTTGAGGTTGGCGGGTGACCTAGCGTCAGTCTAACCTGTTCTGACCCATTATTCTAACAAAGGAGTCTTATCCTAACACAGGAGGGTTTGGTGGCAAGCATTGTCACAGCTCTTAAATTCTTGACTCGTCCCCACCAATTTTTGTGGCTTTTTTTTTGGCTTCCAAGATCTCCATTAGCAATAGCCTTTATCTACACAAAACAAGACAAACAAGCTCATGCACCTTAACACACCACCAGCAATTCCCAGCAATGAACCATCAGAGCCCTGTAAGTGGGGACTGGGGAGGGGACCTGGAGAATGGGGCCCCAGACAACTGGGAAATGCAGACTGAACCCAGGGCCGGGGACTGGGGTTCTGGATGGAGCCCTCTGCCTCTGCTCAAGCTGGCCCACTGAGCCCTGGATGAGAAAGCGGATCAGATACCGAGTTCGGAACCGAGAGCTCTCAGAAATGGTGATGAAGACAGTGAGCTCAGAGGCTTCTCTGGAACCACATCTGTGTTTCTCATTGTCCCCAAAGCCTTCAAAAGTCTCCTCTGGTCCTGCCGTGGGCACCAAATCTGATAAATAACGAAAATCAATGGAGTAAATTTTAAGAGCTAATTTGCTTTATTCAAAATGTCATGAATTGGGTGGCACCCCATCTGGCAAATAGAAAGGCGCTCCACTGAGCTGCAGAAGGGGAATGGTTTTTAAAGGTGGAATGGGGGAAGAAAAAGGAAATTATTAACAAAGAATGCTTTGTTTCAGGGAAGGTCACCCTCCTAAGGGGAGTTTTAGGGGTCTGTGGGGAGGATTACTCTCTAGCACTGAGCAGCGAATTCCAGGTTGAGTGGTTAAACCATGCGATAGTCCTGGGAGAGACTGAAACTGCACTCAGGTTAAGTGTTAAGTGTCTGATGACGTGGGCTTAGCACAAGGGACTCCATTTGGGCCTGTTGTCCCCTTTTCAATAAGTGATGTTAAATTGAATTTGACAGAACAATTTTATCATAAAACAGGAAGTTTTAAAGTTTATCATTGATTGTGCAATAACATTGAAGACATCATCTTAACAGTGTTGTCATGTATGATGTCAGAAGAAAACTACTACGAGTGTCATACAAGCAGCTCCCTGGGTAGTGGCTTAGCGGGTAGATTTAATTTGTAGCTTATTAACAGACTTGTTTCTGAGTGTTTTGTTAGGGTGAATAATGCTGAACTTGAGCTTCCACCACACTTCTCACCAACATCCTGTGGAGTCACACCGGGTCCTAAATCAACAGGCTCCTGCTAACTAAAGAAAATGGACATTCTGCGGACTCTTAGCTATTGTTTCGTCACAGACCATTTAAATTATCCTGAATCATGGTTCTGGATGTCAAGGCTGATTAAATTGTTCCCACGGGGTTGCCCTTTCTTTCTTTTAGTTAATAAAAGAGTAGTGGTCAATTTCTTTCTTCCTTCCTTTCTTTCTTTCTCTTCCTTTCTTCCTTCCCTTCCTTCCTTCCTTCCTTCCTTCCTTCTTTCTCCTTTTTTTTCTTTTTGGAAAAGATATATTACATATATATATATTACATATATATATACACATATGTTACATATATCGGAATGATACAGAGCAATTGTCCATCAGGTAGAAATATGAAAGCTTCAGTTACTATAAGAGGAAGAAATCACCTTCCCTTGTGCTCAGAAATTGAATGCTCGGTCCCTGTCAGTCTCCTGAGTGACCCGCCCCCTAAGTCAGAGGAAGCTGTGTCTGTCCCCGGGACAATGCTGCCCTGAAGGAACATCAAATTTAGCCAAGGCTGGTTTGAAATGTTGGCAAAATATTTTTAAAACGCCAATGAGACTAAAATCAATATGAGATGGCCGCATATTTCATCACAGAGACACCAGTTTCAAAGGTGTTGCCAGTAAAAGATAAGAAAATCTTGGAGATTAAAGTCTAAATGTGGCAGAACGACCAGATATATAGCATCAATATAATCAGTAGAGTTCTAATGAGTGTCATTAGGATTTAGAATCAACAAAGTTAAGCAACTTCCTTTAGTTTTCCTTGTGGGAGAAAACATGCAGTTAGTAATCCCACATGTGAAACCATAATTTCCTGAAGGCAACGTTAAGAGGAGCTAATATCTGCCTTTCGTGATAAGAGTCAGTGTTCACTCCACATGTGATGGGATGGAATGGGATGGGATGGGATGCAGAGAAGTCGGGGGTGAGGTTCCTTATCTGTGGAAAATTTGATCAGGAGAGAGATTGCAGCTACAGTAGGCTGTGTGCTCACTGGGGTGAATTCTCACCAGGTCATCTAAGATGGATGGATGGTATGTATATGCTCAGATTTTTTTTCTCTGTTTTCCCATCAAAGAGCCATTTAATACAGAAATCAGAATCTGTGAACACACACACACACGTACAACATACACATTATACATATTTTTCAAATTTAAAAAAGAAATCTCAATGCCAACAAGTACCTATTAGAGCATGCAATAAAATTCGATCTATTCTAAGTAAATATATTTGATTTTTCCCCAGTCAGTTTTAGAGGTAAAAGGGGTCACTAGTAAGTAAAATCAAAACAGAAGCTATCAGCTTAATCCTGCTCTTTTTTACATTTGATTTTCTATTTATGAATGAAGCAATGAAGGGTATTTTATGTGTCTGCTTCTCCTTTTAACCTGTTCTATTTTGGAGACAGCCATTCCAAAAATGCTGCTAATAAGATTAGGAAAGGAGAGGGTATGGATACTTCTAAAAATTAAAAAAAAAAAGTTATAGGTAGATCACTGTGGTCTAGCTCACTGTGATTTTATAAAAGAAGGATGAATGAAGGATGAGCTTGAGCCTAGAGTGCTTTCTCTGTCATTGTCAGAGAGGTTGCTAACTTCACAAGACGTGCTGGAACCCTTCTCTCCTGCTCCTCCTGTGGTGTTTGTTTTTTGCAACAGTCAACAGTCACCCCTGGGGCCACTGATGTTCCTAAATTTCCCAGGGCTTAAGCTGCAGTAGATGAGGTGGTCCTGGAAGGAAGACTGGTTCCAGTAAAGATGTTGTCTCCAGACCCCTGGTGTTGGCCACATGGGGATGGTCCCTCAGTGGCAGCAGTTGTGATAGGTCACCAGCAACAGCAGTGGTGACCTGGCAACAACGAGGTCATGATGCTGGCAGCTCCCGGGATGGTGACACACAGACCACATGCAGTAGACAGTCTGGTGTTATTAGTTGAAGAATCTTCCAAATGAAAAAGAAAATGAATGATGATATTTACCCAAGAACAATATTGGTAAAGAAAAGGGAGAAGTACACTTTATAAACTGAGCTAATTTTTCTCACGAGATCGTCATTAGGTATACAATGTATATAAAGGCTATTAAGGACATCATGCCTAACACACTGTGTAAAATGCAGGTTTTTAAAGGCGTTTATCTATCCTGCACCGTAAGTTTTCTTTTACCCTCAAAACAACTTTAACAAAAGATTTGCTTCTTACGTATAAAGCACATGTATTGACAAGTCTTAAATCTTTCATTTTTAGAACAAAAATATCATTTCTTTATTATATTACTTTTGAAGTTTATTGCCACTGAGTCTTTGTAAGAAACATCCAGTTGTATGCCTGAATATATTATAATGATTACATGCACAGTTACTGAAATAAAAGTATGTAAGAATAATAACAAACACCTTTTTTGAAATAGTGAATGAAATGCTTTAATAGACAGAATAACAAGTCATCACCATAATACATAGTGAATTCGTCTTCTAATTTATAAATCCTATTATGGTTGTCATACATAGGACATACACAAAATAGATTTTGCCGCCTTAATAACCATAGCTTCTCAATCCAGATTGCTAATTTATTTGGTTTGAAATGTAGTTTATCTGCCAACTTGGATCAGCCCACAGTCACCAATCTGGGTGTGTCCCTTATTAATAGTATATTTTTAAATCCCTATTATTTTATGTTTATGGTGACCCAAGTATTCTTTAAACTAAATTCTCCACTGGGGATTCGAGACCACACAGGTAGACTGAATATAATCTCAAACTCACATGTAGACCAATTCATGTTTACAAATTCTCAGGAGAATTCGCTTTTAAATCTTTCATCCGGAGCCAAATTCAAAATGGGCAAATAATGGTAGAAATGTTCATTCTTATACACACCATGAGCCAATTTTCTCCCTCCCTTGTTACGGTGGAAAATCTATTGGCTCTAAAATCAGACAGACCTGGCTTGTCATCTCAGCCTGGCCATTTGCTAGCTTTGTGACGCTGTGTGAGTTAACTTCCTTCTCTGAATCTCAGTTCCTGTGAGTGAGAAGGAGAGAACATCTAATTTACAGAATAGGCTGTGACAGCGTTGAATGTGACCACATTACCGTAGAAGATTGTAGAAGTGAAAAATAAAGCCTGTGTCCCTTCTTCCCGCTTTCTAACCATTTCTAACTTGTATTCCTCTCAGTTCTATAACCTCACGTGAGGTCATAGTTGTTTCCTACTGATCTGGATATTTGTCCCTTTCTCTAATTCACTTTGCCTCTAATGATTATCCTGGATGAGCAATTTAAACTGGATAAGTAATCTTTCTGTATAATATTAAAAAACAAAACTTCTCACCTCAAAAGAATCATTCTTTGAGTCAGTCCTTTTCAGATGCAAAGGAGTTTCATTATTATTGCTTCAAACCAAAGGGCTCTTAATATGGTATTGGTGAAAAGGAGCCTGAGGATATCTAAAGTTCATAGGTTTATGAAGGTTATATTGCTTCATATAAATTATTTTAATTAAATTTGTAATACTTCAAGGAAATTAAACAGATTGATAGACTAAAATTTGCATTGTTCTGGAAATGAAGACTCATACAAACTAGGTGAAATGAAATAAATAATAATGTGAAAATAAGGCCTATATTATTTATGTAAATACTATCCTACACGTTTAACATAATAGATTAAATAGTGAAAGTTTTGGTCAAAACTGTCATTTTTGTCATTGGTATATTTACTATTTTTCTCCCTTGGAACTGACTTCATCAGTTGTTTTGTACCACAGATAGAGAAATCTGCTGTTTAAAAATACGATGTTTCCTCCAACCTGCCCTGGAGAAGTACCAGAGGAGGCCTCGTGGAAAGTCAGGATTTACTGTAGCGCATTGATGGTGAGACCACAGTGGAGGCCTCTCAGGGAGCAGTGACCAGGCAGCCCTGCACTTCCCACCCAGGCTCTTGTGAGCGGAGGCCTGGAGCAGCTGGAACTTTCCCACCTATGACCAGCAGTAACAAGGAAATTCTCACCTCGAATAAGAAAAGACAATCAACAGATGCCAACCTTGAAATGTCACAGATGTTACAATTATCTAACAAGGATTGGGAAGTAGCTGTCATAAAATGGTTTCAGGTCTGTTACAAACAACATTGAAACAAATGAGAAAAGAGAAAGTCTCAGCAAAAAGCAACTGGAAATTGTAGAACTGAAAATTCAACTGAAATAAAAACTCAGTGGATGGGCTCAAGAGCAGCATGGAGAGGACAGAGGAAAGAACCAATTAACTTGAAGACAGAACAATAAAAATTACCCTTTCTGAACTAAAGAGAAAAATTGGTCTGAAAAAAATAAGGGACCCATGAGACTATAATGAAAGATCCAGCGTTTATATCATCAGAGTCCCAGGAAAAGAGAAAGAGGTCAGAGCTCAAACAGTGCTTGAAGAAATAATGCCTGAAAACTCCCCAAATTTTGCAACTTACATAAACCTAAAGAAGTGGGGCAGATCTCAAAAGGATAAACCCAAGAAACCTGTGTTAAGACACATCATAGTCAAATCCTGAAAACTAAAGACAAAAAAAACTTAAAAGCAGCAAGAAACAATAATACTTTAGGAATAGGGGAAAAACCATTCAAATGATAGTAGAGTTTTCCCCAGAAACAATGGTAACTGGAAGGAAGTGGCATGGTATTTTTCAACTGCTGAAGAGAAAGAACTATCAACCCAGATTTCTCTATATATGCCAAAAATATCTTTCAAGAATATCTTTCAGTCGGAAACTTATGACTCATTAATAAAATGGGCAATAAAAAATGAGCAAAGGATTTGAATAGAAGTTTTTATTACAAAAAGTGTGTATAATTAGCCAATAAGGAAAGGAAAAAATGCTCAACATCATTAGCCATCAAGGAAATGTATATGAAGACCACAATGAGGTACACTTTATATCCACTGGGATGTTTATAATCAAAAAGACAGATAAGAACAAGTGGTCCTGAAGATGTGGAGAAGCTGGGATCCTCGGACAATGCTGGTGAGAACATAGAATGTCCAGCTTCACTGGAACAGCCTGGCAGTCCCAGTTGTCACTCCTTGGTATATACTCGGGAAAAAGGAGCACGCATGTCCACAGATGTTCATAGCAGCATGATTCTTAGTAGCCAAATCCTATAAACACCCTAAATGTGGAGGGAGGGATAAATAAAGTGTGGTATACCCATACAGTAGAATGTTATCTGACAATTTAAGAAACGAAGTATTGATACATGCTACAACATGGATGAACCTTAAAAACATCATAGTTAGAAGACAGACACAAAGGACTGCATACTGTGTAATTTCATTTATGTGAAATGTCCATAATGGGCAGATCCATAGAGATAGAACATAGATTAAATGACTAAGGTTAGAATGGGGGGGGGGAATCAGGAGTGAGGGGTTCTAGGTACATTTTGGAACATTGAATACAAATGTCCTAAAATTGATTGTGATGATGGATGCATAACTGTGAAACTACTAAAAGCATCTAAATTGTACACTTTAAGTGGCTGGTGTTAAGGTATATGAATTACAGCCCTGAAGAGCCATTTTTAAAAAGACAGACAATAACCTTTGTATATTCACTTATCTATGAGTATTTCTCTATGTAACCACCTCTATCTATATTAAGCTAAACATGGGTTCATACTGATACCTCCCCGCTGTCTTCCTTGCCCATGGACTGTTCTAGCTGTCCCCCGCTTGTGTCTGTAAATTCCCACCCCACAGTGAGAAGCTGGTCCCCCACAGGCGCTTTTCTAACCTCAGTATATGCATGCGTAGCAGCGTCAGGATTGTCGCTACACCCTTGGGTGGGACAGCTTCATCAAGGAGGGTCTCAGCCCGGAGCCTGGGTCTCTCAGACGCCACTCGTTTCCAAAGTCACTCAGGCAGCGCGTTTTCCCAGCCCTCTCGGTAAGGGGCTGACGCACACCTGTAATGCAGTTAGATTACTTGTCACAGTTCGCTTTGGGCCCCCTAGCTTCCTGATGTGCATATGTGAAGGTGGACTGCTTTTTCTCTGAAGTTCTGTGGGGTTTGACAAATGCACAGTGGCATGTGTCCGTTATGGCTGTATCATAAAGAATGGTCTCCTCGCCCTATAAATCCCTGTGCTTCATCCATTCCACCTCTTCCCTCTGCCCGAACTCCTGGCAACCACTAGCCATTTCACTGTCCTTTAGTTTTGCCTTTTCAGAACGTCTTACAGATGGGATCAGAGTATATATCCTTTTCAGACTGGCTTCTTTTGCTTAGTGATATCCATTTGAGTTTTCTCCATGTCTTTTTGGAGCTGGATAGCTCATTTTTATTTATTTGTTTGTTTGTTTATTTATTGTTCATTCTATGAATAAACAGCATCTTGGTCACTTCAGTTTTTGGCAGTTATGAATAAAGCTGCTATAAACATTTGCGTGCAGCTTTTGCGTAAACATAAGTTTTAAAATTAGTTGAGTAAATACCTAGGAGTGCAATTCCTGTACTGTGTTAGCTTTGTAAGAGACCCCTGAACTCTCTTTTTGAATTCCCACCAGCAAGGAATGAGAATTCTTAGTGATGAGAATCCTCCCCAGCATTTGATATTGTCAACGTTTTGGGTTTTAGCCATTTTAAAAGGTGTGTAATATTATCTCATTTTTTAACCTGCAACCCACTAATAAATTTTGTTGAGTACCTTTTCAAGAGCTTTCTTGCTATCTGTATATTCTTTGATGAGGTGTTTGCTCAAATATTTTAGCATTTTTAAAATTAGGTTGGTTGTTTTCTTGCTGAGTGTTGAGTTCTTTTCATATTTTGGAAACAAGTTCCTATAATATAGATATTTTGCAAATATTTTCTTCCAATCTGTGACTTTTTTTCATCCTCTTAATGGTATCTTCTGCAAAGCAGAAGTTTTCAATTTTAATATTTCCTAACATCAAATTTTTTCTTTTATGGACCGTGCTTTTGGTGTTCCTTTTAAAAGCTCATTGCCAAACCCAAAGTCATACAGGTTTTCTCCTAGAATTTTTATATAAGATTGTGATTATGTTTAGGTCTGTGATTCAGTCTGTGTTAACGTTTGTGAAAGGATAACATTCATGTTTGGATTCCTTTCTTTCTTCCTTTCTTTCTTTTTTTTTTGTTATTGAAAGACTATCCTTTTCTCCATTGAATTGCCTTTGTTCCTTCGTCAAGATCAGATTGACTCTGTTTTTTTTTCTTGGTTCTATTTTTGGGCTTGCTGTTCTGTTCCAGTGATCTATATGTTTAGTCTTCAAAAAAATTGCGCTGTCTTGATTCCTGTAGCTTTATAGCAAGTCTTGAATCAGGGACCCCATGTCCTCTGGTTTGGGCCTCCTGCTTCAACTTCGTGTTGGCCATTAGGGGTTCCCTCTATATGCGTCTGAGAGGTGGCCTCTTGATACCCACAAACAGCTTGCTGGGATTTTTATTGGGATTGTATTGATTCCATAGATCAAGTTAGGAGGAATCGATATCTTGAAAATATTGAGTCTTCTAATCCATGAATATAAAATATCTCTCCTTGTTTATCTTGATCATCTTTGATTTCTTTCCTCAGAATTTTATAGTTTTCCACATAGAAAACGTTACTTGTTAGATTTATACCAAAGTATTGCCTTTTTAATGGGCTATTGTAAATGGTACTGTGATTTTAATTTCAAGTTCCAATTTTCATGGCTGATATACAGGAAAGCAGTTGACTTTTGTATATTAACTGTGTCTCCTGCGACCTTGCTGTAATTGCGTATTAGTTCCAAGAGATTTTTGTTGGTTCTCTGGGATTTTCTACACAGACAAAGAACAAAGGCGGTTTCCTTTCTCCCTCTCTAGCCCGCAGGCCTTTCATCCCCTATCGCTGCTCTGCTGCGCTGTAACTATAACTTCAAGCACAAGCTGAAGGTCGGTAGTGCTCGGCGGGGGCTGTGCTGGCCTCAGTCCCAGGCTCAGAGGAAGAGCGTTGTTTCTGACGATGCCTTCCCTTTCTGCTCCCTATTTTTCAGTATCTTTGCTTCTTTCATCTTATTTCTCCATCTTGTCTTGGGCCTGTGTGATGGAAAAGGTGGTGGGAATCAGAGACACTTTCATTTCAATCATGATTTGGATCTTGGCCAAGTGACTGTAACTCATTTGCATTTTAGTTTTTTCACTCTTAATTGGGAAAATATTGCCTACGCAGGTGGGATGTTGTGATGATTACGTGTTTGAAATGAAAATGTTTGGGAAAAAAACTCTTTATTCATTTAGCAGATGATTAACTGATTTAGGCCCGATGCTAAATTCTAAGGATACAACTGTGAACAAGACATAGGTTCAGAACTCAGAAAACTAGAGAAAGAAACAGTCAAGGTCACGGTGTATTTTAATAAACAATCACGAGTGCTATGAGACCCGTAAGGGCACATACTATTTGTTTATTTATTTATTTATTTGTTTTTAATAGATCTTTATTGGAGTATAATTGCTTCACAATACTGTGTTAGTTTCTATTGCACAACAAAGCGAATCAGCCATATGCATACATATATCCCCATATCCCCTCCCTCTTGCGTCTCCCTCTCACCCTCCCTATCCCCCCTCTAGGTGGTCACAAAGCACCACCGAGCTGGTCTCCCTGTGCTATGCGGCTGCTTCCCACCAGCCAACTATTTTACCTTCGGTAGTTTATATATGTCGGTGCTACTCTCACTTCAACCCAGCTTCCCCCTCTTACCCCATGTCCTCAGGTCCATTCTCTATAACTACATCTCTATTCCTGCCCTGCAACTAGGTTCATCAGTACAGGGTTTTATTTTAGATTCCATATATATGTGTTAGCATACGGTATTTGTTTTTCTCTTTCTGACTTACTTCACTCTGTATGACAGACTCTAGGTCCATCCACCTCACTACAAATAACTCAATTTCGTTTCTTTTTATGGTTGAGTAATATTCCACTGTATATATAAGGGCACATAGTATTTAGATTTTTGGTGATTAGAAGCTACCATTTTATTCTTATTCCTTTTTGAGGCTTAGTTACTCTTCCTGAATTGTCGAAAAGAGCTCATGACTTTCCCTCTCTCCTTTCCTATGCATCTTCTTTGTTCCCAGCAGGCAGAATCAGTACAGCTCTTCATTGCAGTCTCTCTAGTTTCTGCCTTATTCTCACCACTCCCTCCTCTTTTTCACTGCGTGTCTCAAAAACGTCCATTCCTGGGATATATAAGAGCAATGTGTTCTGTTTGGTAACATGCGTATGTTGGTTCCCATGTAGTTCAGACAGTAAACACAGGGAGTATGTCAAATATAATATTCCAGAGGGCAGGGGTGATAATAATTATGTTTTTATATAATGCAAGTTAAGCACTTCAACATGTTGTCCATAGCATGAATGAATTGAGGTGTGTGGCATAGCTTCATACAGGCAGATACTACTCTTGAGCTCCATCCTTTCATTTTGTAAGGAGTGGGAAGAATAAATGAAGTCTTGTCGTATATATGAGTGTGTGGGAGCACGTCTCAACGTGTGTTTTAAGAAATAAAATAACCAATTATGCTTGGTTTCCCAAAGGATGGTGCCTTGTTGCTAGGCAACATCTTTATGAAACTCACACAGTGTTAACTAAATACAGCTCCACAGCAGCTTCCAGATACCCTCTGATTTATAAGGTGAGCAGCTGAAACAATTCATTAACATCCCTTTCTTTCCTCTGATTTTTGGGGCAGGAGGGAGACCCCAACATGGGCAGGTGGGGAGGGGCTGGAGGGCACCGCTGACATGACATACAGATGACCAGGAGGGTGTCAGTAGGTACCATCTGAGCAGAGGTGTGCCTTTCCATGCCTCCTGCTACCTGCAGGCACCAATTTAAAATTTTGGCTTTGAAACATGAAGTAATTCATCCTGCCCGTCTCTCCCCACTTCCTTACGAGTCAGCTAATGAAGCAGTAGCGTCTAGAGGTGCTGTCTACATTCGCAAGAGCATGCGTGTGTACCTGTGTGTTTAAAAAACATTAAAATAAGTGCTGCTTCTGAGCTTTTCCACAGGTTCTGCTGACTCTTTAGTCAAACTCTTCTCTGCATCAGCAATTTTGTATCCAATTTGGAACACGTGCTAAATATTCACCAAAGATTGGAAGGCAGTGTTGTACAGGATGAATGAAGGCGCTGCTTAGACCTTTAATAACCTGCATGCTTGCCCTTCCTTCAGAAAAAAGCTGGGCTTCAGCTCGCACTCTGCTGCTCAGGAGAGTTTACTCACCAAATTGCCCTTGTGGCTAATGATTGCTATGGAAGATGTTCTATAAACTTTAGATGATACCATTTGCTATTGAAAATGCACTTGCTTTGACAGATTGAAATCTTTATTTTGAGACAGTTGATGTGGGTTTTCTGAGCTAACTGTACCCTTGGTTTTGATACTATTTTAAGGAGTCAAGTATTTATTCCTTACAGAGAAGAATTAAGAAAATAACTGTGCCGTCTAAGAACTTTAGTTTAGTTTGATAGGCAGTGGGAAAGCAGCTTGCCTGTCTGTTTGGTAAGACTGAAGACGACCATTTAATCAACTTATCCCTCTGAGTCTCCCAGCATTTGAGCTCCTCTGTGATATAGCTACTGGAATATGATGTGGATAAATATTAATTAGATATCTAAATGTGCAGAGTAACTTTTCTTTCTTCAGAAAGAATTCTATATAAAGATATATAAGAAATAATTTTATTAAATGTATTTTTCCATTGTACTTAAAATGATAAAATTTGTTTAGAATGTATTTTTTGAACTACCACAGGTGGAATACCTCAGGTGACTATTAAGTAGGGGAGTAGATAATGTAGCCAAATAAACTGAGCCTCTGTGGAGACACAGGGACCAGAAGACAAATATCTATTCCAGGTACCAGGGGAGAAGGGTGGAGTCTAAACCTTTCTAGGTAGGGGAAGGTTCAAGAAGCTGAGAAGGTTATAAATAAAGGGAGAAGGTTATAAATAAATGGAGAAGGTTATAAATAAAAGCTCTCAGCCCTTCAGCATGCCAGGAGATACGCATTATGTAGAGATAATCACCATAAAACAGTAATATTGATTTTTTTTATTGGAAACTAAAGGATTTGTCCAAATGTGGCTCTTTGTGATTTTTTAAGTTTCAGTGGTTGAATGATTGGTTCCATTGTGGAAGGCAAAAGAGAACTGCTTTTGAAAACTGATAATTTTATTATAATTACCAGTTAACTGAAAAGTGCATTCTTCTTTCAAACAAGCAATCATTGGGAACCTGGTTTATTTAGAGTTCCAACCCCAGACGTACACATGGACCATTTATGTGCTGAAGCATGGCAGTCTCCCAGCCTGGCACTCAAGTCTCCGCAAACCACATGACCGGTAGTAATGGAGATATGACCTTGGTTGGCAAAGATAATATTTACCATGTGATGCTGAATTATTTTTCAACAACAAGAATACATAATGTGAGAATGACAAGAGGTTTTAAAGTTCAGATTCCAAACTATGTCCAAAAAATCATTGAAAGAAGTTAACTCGAGAATTTAGCAGTTTAATAAACTGCAGTCCCTTTTAGCTTGACAAATAAATTGTTAGCCTTCGATTTAAAAATCCCAAAATACTCCATTTATTGCAAGGTTTGGGGCCTTTATGCTGTCACAGAATGTCCTTTTTTTGAAGAGCAAGCACAAAACCCAGAGGAGGAAAATGGTGTGTAGGTACAGTAGCAGGCAACACTAACCACTTTTTAAATCTGTCTTTCAGGAAAGAACAGTGACCATTAGAAGACAAACTGTAGGAGGATTTGGATTAAGCATAAAGGTATCCCGTCTCTCCTGTCTATCCTTACAAAGTCTGTGCTGTAACGCCCGCGTTTCTGTGAACTTTAACTTTTTGCAGATTGATAAGTAGACAAGAATGGCTATAGCAAACTCCTCAATATTTGGACTGAGATGAAATTAAGCAGGGTCTAAAAATCTTGGCCATCTTTTGATTAAGAGTTTTAGAAAAGTATTTTGGAAATTACCTTACCTGGAGTTGAATATAACTCACTAATTTTCTTTATCTGGTTTCACCTAAAATATCAAATATGGTCTTGCAGTGTGCATATCTTTTAACCAGCCAGAGCGGGAAATACTGGTCTGTCAATGAAAGGAGCTGAACACGTTTTAGGTTCATATAAGGTCTGATAGTAAGTTAAGTATTAGTTCTGTTCTAGTCATCTTTTTCTTTTGTACAGTTTTCATTTTTTATTTAAGAAATCAGTAAAAGCTCATGTTCCAGTGCCAAGTATATAGGATAGATTTAAAGTTTTAGCACCTCAGTTCTTTTAAAAACGGACCATATCTGTTCTTTTCTAGTTATTATTACATTTCAAAGGGCTTTTCTTTCTGTATATCACTGACTATTAAAGATGTACCACACCTGCAGTGTATCATCAATGAAACAAAATATAAATTTTAAAAAAGGACAGAAAGTTATATAAATACTGAAAAAATTAACTTAATGATTTTAAATGCCCTTTAGAAACCTGTATCTCTGCAGAGATCAATGAAATTTAACTTTATCTTGGTTGTTGGGTTAGGCATTTTGCCTGTGTAGGGTGAAAATCATACATCTCAGGTGTACATTTCATGAAATTTTAACACAGCTTGAGGTACATATGCTTGGAAAGTGGAACTCTAAAGTTGGTGACTAACATCTCCAGTTGACATTATGAAAATGATTCAGAAAACTGACCAGTGTGGACTAGCATGGTCTTCGTCAAGTGATGAGAGTATTACTATATAAAATGTTAGTTTTAAGGTTTATTTTTTACTTTCACTCTATCTGTCATCAACTAAGGCCAAGGAGATATGTAGGACAAATTATAGGATGTGGAGATGATGTTGTGGGAATAAACCAAGAAACAAGTTTTCTTGTTTTTGTTTTTTTACATATTTATTGAGATTGCCATGAAGGATTTAAAGGCACCACTGAAGATAGTAAATATCCATGAAGAGAGAACAGGAGCTGAGTGTGAATAAAATCCATTCACGAGAGCTGCTTTCATTTGACATAAGCACTGACTCTCTTTCTGGGAGCGGAGCTGTATGAATTTTGTGTAGGAATGAAATGTTCTTTTCTTTCTGTTCTATTTCCATTTAGAGTGAAATTCAATAATACAATGTTACTTATTTTTACTGAACTACCACATTTTAACCTAGACATTTTTTAAACATTAAGAATTTTGCTAAATAAATCATTTCTGTTTAATATTTACATTATTTCAACCCAAACAAAACTCTTATACATGTAATAAATAGAGTTTTTTTAAATCAAATAAGTGTATATTTTCCATTCAAAATACTGGCCACAGAAGTAATATTTGAATTGTGATGGGTGCCATATATTAAGAGGTTTGACAAAAAATGAAATTATTTTATAATTCTTATGACACACAAACCAACCAGAGATAAAAACATAAATATTTTTATTTGGAATATTATCCATTCAGCCTGAAGACTTTCCTTTTAGGGTTTTCCATTTTAAGTTTCTCACTACTTACCTCTGACCTTTGCTTTTCTATTTTTAAACTATCTTTCATTCCATTAACATGTTTCAACATGTGATTATTTGTTTATCATTCATTTATTTATTTTAAATAACAATATTTTATACAAATCCTTTTTCCCTTTACCCTGTCATATGTAAATTGGATGAACTGTGTTTATCCATTTGCACTATTTTCTTTAGATCTGATAATTAAAATATACATAAGCAACAGTTTAAGAAAGTATTCTAGCCTAAATGCAAAATTCGTATTTTGATGCTGACCATTTATTTATCTATCGATTTAGCAAATCTAGTGACTGGCCCTGGGGTGCAATAAGGTGGGATCTAGAGGCATAGCATACACACATGTCCGCCTGGTCCCGCCTGTGCCTCTAAGTCACAGTGCATCCCCAGCCCCGTCCATGACCAACCCTGTCCAGGACCCAGCCCCGTCCATGACCTCAGAAAAGAACAGAGAGCAACTCCGGCCCTCCCTGCTGACCTGACACTTGGCCATGAGCGGCTTCTTGGGTTTGTGCAGGGTGCTCACTCCTTTATCAGTCTTCCAGGAATCCTTCCCTTTTATACCATTTTTAGTCTTGTGGTACTTTTTAGAGCCATTCCCATATCTGCTGTAACTTTGGACCTTTTCTGACAAATGTTTGGGATGCTTCGTGTCTGTTACCATTACTCAGTCTTCCTTGATTCAAACATCCCTCAGAAATCCAAATTTGGGTGTTTTTCCCCTTGTATTAGTTTTTGTTTTTGTTTGTGTCTCATTAAAATGCCAAGCTCTTCTAATTACATTTGTAGATTTCAAAAAAAAAAAAAAAACATTCTCCAAAAGCTAGACAAAAGAATCACTAAACTTTCCACTTATGATCACCTATTTTTCTGTGTCCTCAGACTGAAGCTGCTCCTAGAAGCTCTCAGGCTCCTGCACCCACCTGGTTTATATCCTCAACTTCCCTGTAGAAATGCCCTCTTCACCTTGATCTGCACATGACCTCTGGTTCTGCTCTAGGTGCATCAGTATTCCCATTGCATTTTCTGGCCCGCTTGTCTGAACCATCCAGATACTTACCATTTCTAAATATAAATTAATGTTCTCCACACTACACCCCCAGTAATCACCAAAGTTTCTCATCAAGGGATCTAATAGTCTTGCATTTTTGCCCCATTCTTTTTGTAAGAATTACCATATAATCACCTTAAAGTAAGCTGCCATCTTGACTACGTGAGGCTTTAATTTTTCTTCTGTATCTCTTAAAATGCAATACCATCCATTTGCATATTATTAAATCATACCTCCGGTCATTGGCATTAAAAGAATTACCTTTTAGAGAAAGAGTGTTTTGAATATTATTACTAGAAAAAGGTTTTATAGAGTATTTTTCAAAAGAGTCAGCTTTTCTTACCTAAACAATAAGTTATCCATGTCCATCAGGGAAATGTTTGTGATCAAAGATCTGGAATCTTTAACTTTGCTGCAATCAAAGTTAAATTATAAGTATTATTACCATTAAAATCTTATCATTTATAAACAATAATTGCTAATATTTATTAACTGCTCTTGAAGTGCCAGATTCTGAGCTAAATACTTTATATTGTTTCCTTTGGTCTTTAGTATCCAGAAGGTGGATAACTGTTGCTAGACCTCTACAGACAATGAGATTCAGTATTAAGAGAAGAGGTTAAGTAATTGACCTGTTTGCTGTAACTGGCAGAGCTGGGCCTCAACCCCCATCAAAGCTGATGACATAGTCCTTATTCCCAATAACTATGCTCTATAGCTGTAAAACCTGCACTAAATTATCTCTACGCTCTCTATTTGGAAACACAAATAATGTTTCCTCTCTAAGTTATTCACATTCTGGTTTATTTAAAACTGAAATAAATGGATTGAAATGTCCAGCATCAAGCAAACAATTTCTTAATATCAAGGGTTGGGTATTAATTATATCATATTTACCAAATAAACATATACATCTTCATAGTAGTTGTCATAAATGTCTGTATTTTCATTTATTAGTGATTTCAGGGCAAAAGTCTTTAAATACCAAGTGTTGCTCCAAGCACAGGCACATTTGCATTCATCTCCTCATTCTGCCCTGTTCTCATTATTTGAGTCTGATTCTTCTGTTTCCCCCAAAGGTATGTACAGAGTACATACCTTTGCACCACAGAAATAGGAGGGTAATAAGCAGGTAATAAAGCTTAGCTAGAAGAGTGTGCATTAGTTCCAAGAATCAGGTAAAACCACTGATGAATTATCATTTGAAGGATGATTTTTTAACTTAAATAGCTTATTGAGATGTAATTCACATACCATACAATCTACCCATTTAGAGTGTACAATTCAATGATTTTTATTATATTCACAGATGTGTGCACCCATCACTACAGTCAGTTTTAGAACATTTTCATCCACTGAGGAGAAAACCCATACCGTCAGCATCCACCTTCTATCCCCCATCCCCCGGCTCAGGTCTGAGCAATCAGCAGTCTACCTTCTGCCTCTATAGAATTCCCTATTTTGGATTTCCATGTGAAGGCAATCATAACTTACATGGGAAAGCCATTAATTTTGCCAGAGCTAGACTAAGTGATTTTGGCAGATAAGCATGGCATTCAAATGTATAAGGGTATTTGTCCATGTTCTTTCAGATGATATTCCTTTAGGTGCCTCTCCCACACCTGTTGACTGGGCTCTAAACCTTAATTACTGTCTGTTATTATCTGTTTGTAAGTATTTCCCATTCTCTAAATGGATATGTAATGTTGGGGTCTGTGTATCCTTTTCTTTCCAAAGCCCAGAATATGATTGAGTGATTGATTGATTGATTGTAATGAAAATATTGAATTGAAAGGATTTATTTGGCAAGATTCACAGCATTATAAAAACATTCTGGGTTTGATTTAGTGGAATTTCAGAGTTGTACTGGCAAAATCATTGGATAGAGTCATGCACAAAATGCTTTAGATGGGACTTTATATCCTTGTTCCTATCTAGCTATAAAATTAATTATGCTTTGTAGAAAGGCTATCTCAAAACTGAATGGTGTGTGTTTTAATATTTTCTGGGATGCACTCTAGAATGTCACCTCACTTTTTCTTATCTCATTTTACCCTGGATCAACAGAGCTCAAGTAATTCATTTATTCTCTAAACCGTGGCCTCAAGCCATACACCCTGGCAGGCCTCAGGATAGGTCAGGGGAAAGATGGTAAAGGAAACCTGCCCTGACGTCAGGCCCTTTACATTCTAGAAGGAAAGCAGACATTGACCAGAGTGTCATGTAGAGAAATGTAAACCCCAGCCATGATCCAGTGCTATAGAAGTAATCACTGCAGGTAAGGAGAAACTGAGGAAGGAGCCCTTTGGGTGAACTCCTGGATGTGGCTAGAGTTTATATGAGGTTAAAAGTAAAGGTAAACAGCTCTCCAGGCAGAGGGGACCATATATGTAGATGTCCTTTAGCTCAGAATGACAAGGGTCCAGGATAAAGCTTCAGGGGAAGCTGAGGTCACATAACAGGGGATGCTAAGAACCTTGGCTTTTATTCTGTGTGTAACATGAAGCCTATCACCTATCTTAAACAGGGTGAATCACATTATTTGATTTCTGTCTGGAAAACTTTGAATATCCCCAATTAGGTTCAGAACTAAATCTAAATTACTTTAATAGAGCTGGACTGCTCTCACATTTTATTCAATAAATGGAGGCACTGTGATTTTACGTTCCAATTTTATCCCCTGAGTTTTGTCTTAAAATTAGCTCTCTTAATCATTTAATGAAGTGATCTCCTTAAACTAGCTTAAAAATTCCCTCAGAGCTCCAAATGTCTGATTGAAGAAATAAAGTTAAAAAGAAACACTTTTGGACTCAAACCATTCAAATTTCAGGAGAAATTTTACATATAAAAGGAAAATGTTGATAAAATAGGGGCTAGTTATATCTTATTATTAAAAGATATTTGTAAGTCTCAGGTGTTGAGGGAAGAATGGGATTGCTGAGCTGACCCTAAGAAAATCGATATCTCTTGACCAACGTTGAGGAGAGGTTTCCCACCATGGTAACCTGCATTAAAAATCTGAGCACTGAGAAAATCTTTAAATTCAGTAGTGCAAGGACAGAAAACTGTGAGAAGCAAAATCAGTTAAAGGAAAATGCTCTGATGACAACCACCAACCTGGAGTGACATAAACAGCATTCTTCTCTGCCCCCAAATATCTGAACCATAATATCTGGATGAGTTTGTTTTCTCTTTCTATCATGTAAAACTTCATCAGTGCTTGATTTATATTAGCTAACCAGCATCTTATTATAAGAAATGGAGATGTATTCTTAATTTTTTTTTCCAGTTTCCAAGGATCTCTAGAAACTATCTGCAACCGTGCATGTTTGATTTCATTGTTCACCATCTTAGTTTCTCCTTAAGATCATGAGCCTTTTAATGCGCTGTTGGATTCTCTTTGCTAGTATTTTGTTGAGGATTTTTGCATCTATGTTCATCAGTGATATTGGCCTGTAGTTTTTCTTTCTTTGTGACATCTTTGTCTGGTTTTGGTATCAAGGTGATGGTGGCCTCGTAGAATGAGTTTGGCAGTGTTCCTCCCTCTGCTATATTTTGGAAGAGTTTGAGAAGGATGGGTGTTAGCTCTTCTCTAAATGTTTGATAGAATTTGCCTGTGAAGCCATCTGGTCCTGGGCTTTAGTTTGTTGGAAGATTTTTAATCACAGTCTCAATTTCAGTTCTTGTGATTGGTCTGTTTAAATTTTCTATTTCTTCCTGGTTCAGTCTCGGAAGGTTGTGCTTTTCTAAGAATTTGCCCATTTCTTCCAGGTTGTCCATTTTATTGGCATATAGTTGCTTGTAGTTATTGCTCATGATCCTTTGTATTTCTGCAGTGTCAGTTGTTACTCCTCCTTTTTCATTTCTAATTCTACTGAGTCTTCCTTTTTTTCTTAATGAGTCTGGCTAATAGTTTATCAATTTTGTTTATCTTCTCAAAGAACTAACTTTTAGTTTTAATTGATCTTTGCTATTGTTTCCTTCATTTCTTTTTCATTTATTTCTGATCTGATCTTTATGATTTATTTCCTTTGCTAACTTTGGGGATTTTTTGTTATTCTTTCTCTAATTGCTTTAGGTGTAAGGTTAGGTTGTTTATCTGAGATGTTTCTTGTTTCTTGAGGTAGGATTGTGTTGCTATAAACTTCCCTCTTAGAACTGCTTTTGCTGCATCCCATAGGTTTTGGGTCATCATGTTTTCACTGTCATTTGTTTCTAGGTATTTTTTGATTTCATCTTTGATTTCATCAGTGATCTCTTGGCATATTGTTTAGCCTCCACGTGTTTGTATTTTTTACTGTAATTGATATCTGGTCTCATAATGTTGTGGTCTGAAAATATACTTGATATGATTTCAATTGTCTTAAATTTACCAAGGCTTGATTTCTGACCTGAGATATTTCACCCTGGGTAAGACAGTTTTCAGTATTTTATTTATCACGCCTCTTCTTAATATCCCAGAAGTAGAAAGGACTACTTGCCAAGAAAAGCTTGAAAGCCACTACTGTTCTCTACAACTACTGCCTATCTTATATTTAAATATATTGACAACTCAGTGCTAAAATTGGACATTCATGGGAAAAAATGTCTGTTCTAAAATAATTTTTGTCCTTGAAGGAAAAAAGGCTTAGGAGGTTTACTTATTCTGAAGCTACAGAAACCCCAATGGAAATTTAGATTATCTTTTCAACTACCCATGTTAAAGTGCTGTACTTGTTTTCTACATGAAATCTTATTCTTTAATGCACTTACTTGATTTTTCAACTATTGCTTTCAACCTTCTCAAATCTGTTATATAAAAACCATAAGTTTATGCAGTTACTTCAGGGATTTATTTTATTTCCATCCACATAAGTTTAGCTTACTTATTTTTCTTTATTTTTTCTATCTTATTTGGTCAATTAGACACAGCACTGTTGCAATATTCTTGTCAGTTTACTGTATTCTGTTAATTGTTTAGTATGCACTTTCACACAAAGAGGAATATAATGACCCCTTCCCCATCAGGCATATACACAGTCTGGTTTTTTGTACCAATTTGTGTATGTAGTCTCTCCAGCCATGCAGCATCCAAGGGATGGAAATACATAATTATCTACTGTTTGGAACCCTAAGTAAGAATTTCTACCATGGGCAGCCCTGCTACACACTGGAGGAAATGCTTTCTTAAGGAATCACCAATCTTAATTTAAAAAATTGAAATTTTCAAAGTCAACTGCTATTAATTATTGCATGTCACTGAGAAATTCTAAACAGATAAGTTTCTTGGGAGGACAATCTATTTGGTAGAAAAATTCCAGGGGTCTATTTTAATTCTATTTGGTGTCCATTCACATGCTGTTCATAACTTGTATAGTTTCCTAACTAAAGGCTGTGTATTTAATTTTTGAGATTAAAAAGCACGATATATGATTTTCTCTTTTCAGGGGGGAGCGGAACATAACATTCCAGTTGTCATTTCAAAAATCTCCAAAGAGCAAAGAGGTAAAGTGTTAAGAGGGCTGTCCTGTGAGTCACTGTCACTGAGGAACAAGACAATAGTTAGAATCATAAATTCGTATGGGACTGACCAGCTGGGTTCCCATGACTAGGCAGCACGTGACGGTTCTGACTGCCAAGTCCAAGTCCTTTACCTGCCCGGCGGGCAGGGAGGGAAGACAGTAGAGCAGGTGGCTGTGTGTGAGCCAGAGATTGCATGACTGCACAGTGTCTCATTAACAAGTAAGCGTAGAAACGGCTCTGATGCTTACAAGTCACATCAGTTACAGGCAAGTCCAGTTATATATTTTTTTTCAGTTTTCATATGCAATTTAACTCAGCCCTTCATATGAAATTTCATCCAGGAAAAACTCTGAAGATGTAAACCAACTGTTACAATGACCAAAATCACTGAGACAGCCTAGTGTCTAAAAAGGAACAGGGAGCTCATTCCATTGCCGATGGAGTGAATGTCTAGCTCTAAACGTGTTCATAGATGCCTTAATGCTCTCATAAGAACATGAGAACGTTTAGTCCTCCATCCAGAAGCGTGGCCAATTTCTGGCAACTAAGATCTGAAATGATAGAATGAAATGGAACTATCACAGCATGTGTTTCAATTCAGCTCATGTTTCAATCATAGGAGTTGAATCATGTGATTGTTTTTGCATTTCTATTACCTGTGGATCTTTTAAGATGCTACCCGTATAAAACAATTCATTTTTTTCTCTTTATCAGTTTTGACTTTATTTAATTAAAAACTCTTTCATCTGTGTGAAGAAAGTAGATGATGCCTAATCAATGGTCCTTCTCCATTCACAGCTGAGCTCTCAGGACTGCTCTTTATCGGGGATGCAATTCTGCAGGTATACACCTTACCATTATTTTCCATGTGCAACCAAAACATAAAGTCAATTCACAATATAGCACGTGAAGCTGTGTCTCCCTTTCCATTGCAGATAAATGGGATTAATGTGAGAAAATGCAGACATGAAGAAGTGGTGAGTTTCCTTTACTTTTTCATAATATCATAATTTTCCCCATGTGCAAATGCGGATTTAGGGCATTGCTGGAAACTTTCCATTTTAGTCATTAGGAAATATGACGCTGGTCCAGTGTGCTATCAGACTGTCGGATAACCTCTTACTTGGTGTTTGGTTTTTGTTTTTTGTACATTAGAAACAGATCAGTGAGTATCACTAAGAACAAAATGTAATTCAAAGAAATACTTAAGGAGGGCCGTTTGCTATGTTTTCCAGTTTTTCAGTTAATTCCTACTAGTCCATGTCCACTAAGTGTATCTCTAGGTGAAATATATCTCTAAATCTTTGCAAATGTTTAGAAGCTTATAAACAATAAAATTTATGTTTGTAAAATTTCATCTAGTAGCTGGGGCAATGGGAAGAGCATGTAAAGACCATGTGTGTGTGTGTGTGTGTGTGTGAGAGAGAGAGAGAGAGACAGAGAGAGACAGAGACAGAGACACAGAGACAGAGACGACATTTAGAGATGCTTCATCTCAAGGCTCACAGGTTCAGCTCACTAGACAGCTACACAGAAAGATCAGCCGTGTCTACCGTGGTATTTTCTTGGATGTTGGTCACGTGCAGATTTGAAGCCCTGCCTCAGATACTTTCATTCACTCAGCTTATGTGACCCAGGAATTTGTATTTTAACAACGGGCCCAGCAGTTTCACTGTCAGCGGCCTCTAATCTACACCTTGGGAGAAGCTGGCAGGTTGAGCAGCTTCTGTGGAGCTGAGAGAGGACATAAAAAATGATGCAGAAAAGAACAGTCGGTGTCGGGCGTTTGGGAAACGTTTTTCACGGCTAATTCAATAACATTCATAGAACCTTCCCTGAATCTCCATATCAGCTCACAGGGGAAAGGAGAGAGGAGAAAATATGCCTAAAGGTTTGTACTCAAAGGTCAAACAAAATGAAAATACCATAAGCCTTTGGCTTCTCGCAGCTCCAGTTCACTTGGTTTGTGAAGACGTTGCCCTGCTACTATTTGGAGAAAACTCTTCTGATATATTTACATATTTCAGGCCTCAAAGAGGCAACTCCGAGCATCTGAAAAGCCCCAGCTCCACAAGCAGAGCTGCTGGAGAGCGTTCTCTGTGGGACAGGCAAGGTGTGTCCATATTCATCGCTCGGTTTTTCTCTCAAAAATCCTACTTGATTTTTGAAAAATCACCCCGTGGTGAACCTCGCATAAAATATACGTACTTCAGATCTCAGGCTTATGTCAAATAGGTACAGGGAAAAGCAATATTTGAGAACAGAGTTTTAGACAAATGAGAAGCAGCACATCACAGACCACTCGGCTCTGAATATCCACAAATTTCAAATATAGCCCTGTAAGCAAAGATATTTTAACTGTAGTCTTTTTTCAAAACTACAACGTGATTTTAAATTCATTGTCCAGGGAGCAAAAACAAGTGCATTCTCTTCCCAAACCGCACACTGTTCCATGGAGTCCTGTTTGCAATTTGCCCTTCAGAGGCAAGCAGCAAGCTTACACTTACTGTGATGAGGCTTTGATTAAACAGAGCCACGTGGCCTGAAAGATTAGAATGCGCTAATCATGCCACTTCCGAGTGGTGTTCATTCTGTTTCAAGGAAGAAGGTTTTAAGATTGTATTGCAAATTGCACGTGGCCCTTCACAACAAACTTTTACTCTTTTGAGAGGTTTAACCATATCAGCTTTGAAGTGAAGGTAGTGATATTCTTATTTGCTTCCAATCTTTCACTTTGCAACAGTGATTAGGTGCTTTTGTCTTCACTGCTAATTATCTAAGCAAACAGACTGACTTACACCTCAGTGGGACTGAGATATTAATTAAATGTTTAAGAAGGGACTTATATGGGCAGAAAGATCACCGCAAGCTCAGAGGTGTGGATGGTTTTAAGTACCATGCTGACGGACCGCATTCCTCATTCCAAGTCAGGGCCCCCAGAGGCCCAAATTCAGAAAGCAACCCCGGAATGTATGACAGTAGGCTGTTTGTGCCTGTGACTTTCTTTTATTCACCTACACTATTCACTGCCATTGTTAGAAGTCTGCATCATTCGTAGATGCCTTCAACGGTGTAGCCGTAGCTTCTGTGATGGAGCTAGCTACAGGCTTGATCTGTGTGGCCGGGGATCCCTGCTCTCCGGTGGGCACTCAGTGGACTGTTGTTAACAGATTCTTTAGCTAAATAACTAGAATTAGGTCACCACGGCATCTGCGTCTGTATGTTTCTCCTGTCTGAGTGTGCGATCATCAATTCTGGGCTTCACCCACACCACCCCGGGCATTCTTCTTGCTAGAAGATTGTGAAGGAAGAAAAGCTACCAGTTTCCTGACCAAGAAAGATTAGAGCAGGTGCCAGCTTTGAGACCGAAAAAGAGTTTCATCTGTTTTTTGTTTTTATGGTCTTACTGATAGAAAACATTAGATAATTAGAACTGCAAATAACCATCACCCTGATTCTGAATTTGTGACTTTGAACCAAACTCTAAAATTGTGTAATTTTTACAGGAGCAGAATGAATAACTCAGATTATTTAAGTTAAAATGATATATTCATGCAATGAAAACAAATTTTGGTAAATGAAATACAAAATGTTGTTTAATAACATTTTAATTGTTATGATATATGCTTAACTTAATTCAAAATTTTCATTGGAATTTTCTTTTTTAGCTTAGATTAATCAGAAAATAAAATTACAAGAGTTACATCATATCATCTGAAAATGAGGCATTATTTTATATATTGGAACCATTTAGGAGATTTTATGAGTTATCAAGGAACATATTTAGGATGTGATATGGGAACATAAAGCATTTTAGATCTTGGCAAAACGCTTAAATTGTCATTGAATAACATATCATGTTTCACCTAACTGCTAACAACTCTCAATTTGTTTTCAGTTTGGAAATAGGTTTTGAGGTCTAATGGATTAAGATTTTCCTCCAGAATTCTGACTGCAGTGGACTCTTTTTCTTTGAATTAACTACCACAGAGGAAAGCCATACATGAAATCACTTGACTTTTAATATTTCCCACCAGTTTGGGAGGGTTAAGCGCAAAGACAAAAAGGTGTTAACTATTGTTTATTGTATCTCTGATTTTAAAAAGTAATAAAATATCTAGAACTTGCCTAATTTACATCCTTAGGTTTTCACTGACACCCTTAGGAGTTCCTTCTCTGCTGGACCCACAGGTCTGTCCCCTAATTAGGCTATGAATAGAGACAGCCCAGGTGACAAGTTCATTAACTGCATGCTCTTTACTCCTGGCTACTGATTCCCATCAAATCCCTATCTGTTGTCCTACACAGACTAAAGACCCGTTTCACAGCGCCCTCGATCATGAGACAAAGCCAGGCCAGATAAACCCTTTCTTAGTGGAGCACCAGCCAATTCCCACCCAGAGGAATCTGCAGGGAGGACACACAGCAGAAAGCCCAGGTAGACCCTGTGTACAGAGAAGAGGGAGTGACCGGCGGGGTAGAGACAGGCGTGTGGACATCACCACCCCCCAACAAAGATGCTCCCCCATCACTCTCCTGCCCCACACATCAGAGTGAGGAGGGGAGGTGTGTGTTATCCAGATTATACAGTTCTCACATAGCTGACATTTTATTTTCAGAATGATCAGACTGAAAGGCAAGGAGAAGAAGGTGTCTGAGGATGGAAATTTGAACACCTAAGTTAGAATTTTTGTTACAGGTATTTTCCAGATGTCTGATGATCAGAAAGGGCCTACATTTCTCTGACCCTCATTTTTTATCTGAAAGATGAAGCGTCTGAAATAGATGTATTTTGCAGCTCACTTATGAGAAAGTGCCTGGGAATGTGTGTGTTTTTTCTCTTTTTCAATTTTAATAGACTTTATCTTTTAGAAGCCTTTTAGGTTTACAAAGTAATTGTGCAGAAAGTTTTCTCCCCATCTTGTCTCACACAGAGTATCCCCTCTTACTAAGATCACAGACTGCTGTCGACATTTCTTACAGTTGGTGAACCCCTACTGATACATCACTTTTTTTTTAACATCTTTATTGGAGTATAATTGCTTTACAATGGTGTGTTAGTTTCTGCTGTATAACAAAGTGAATCAGCTATACATATACATATATCCCCATATCTCCTCCCTCTTGCGTCTCCCTCCCACCCTTCCTATACCACCCCTCTAGGTGGTCACAAAACATGAATCTGATCTCCCTGTGCTGTGCGGCTGCTTCCCACTAGCTATCTATTTTACATTTGGTAGTGTATATATGTCCATGCCACTCTCTCACTTTGTCACAGCTTACCCTTCCCCCTCCCCATGTCCTCAGGTCCATTCTCTACATCTATGTCTTTATTCCCGTCTTGCCTCTAGGTTCTTCAGAACCATTTTTTGTTTTGTTTTGTTTTTTAGATTCCATATATATGTGTTAGCATACGGTATTTGTTTTTCTCTTTCTGACTTACTTCACTCTGTATGACAGACTCTAGGTCCATCCACCTCACTACAAATAACTCAATTTCATTTCTTTTTATGGCTGAGTAATATTCCATTGTATATATGTCTCACATCTTTTTTATCCATTCATCTGTCGACGGACACTTAGGTAGCTTCCATGTCCTGGCTATTGTAAATAGAGCTGCAGTGAACATTGTGGTACATGACTCTTTTTGAATTATGGTTTTCTCAGGGTATATGCCCAGTAGTGGGATTGCTGGGTCATATGGCAGTTCTATTTTTAGTTTCCACACCCAGTTTTCCCCATTATTAACATCCCACATTGTTACATTACATTTCTTACAAGGACTAAACCAGTACTGATACATTATTATTAACAAAAGTCTATACTTTCTTCAAATTTCTTTAGTTTTTACCTAATACTTCTTTTCCTGTCCCAGAATTGCATCCGGATTACACATCACATGTAATTATGTCTCCTTTGGCTCCTCTGGGCTATAATAGTTTCTAGGAATTCTTTTTTGATAACTGTTACACTTTTGAGGGCAACTGGTCAGGTATTTTGCAGGCTGAATCTCGATTTGGAGTTTTCCAATTTTTTTTGTGTGATTAGACTGGGCTTATGTGTTATCATGTGTACCTCCCGTCATGACTGCATCACCAGCACCTGGATGAGGAAGAGTCTGCGAGGTTTCTTTTTTTTTTTTTTTTTTTTTTTTTTGCAATACACGGGCCTCTCACTGTTGCAGCCTCTCCCTCTCCCGTTGCGGAGCACAGGCTCCGGACACGCAGGCTCAGTGTCCACGGCTCACGGGCCCAGGCACTCCGGAGCATGTGGGATCTTCCCGGACTGGGGCACGAACCCATGTCCCCTGCATCGGCAGGCAGACTCTCAACCACTGCGCCACCGGGGAAGCCCGTCTGCCAGGTTTCTTACTCTGTGGTTCTTGTTCCCTTTCCATACTGTGCTCCTTGGAAGGAGATCCTACGCTTAGTGGGGAATATGCTCTACCTCCACAGGGGTGGACTGTCTGCATACATTCCCTGGAATTCTGCTCCATAGGAGATTTGTCTATTCACCTCAATTTTTCAAATTTCTTCAGTCGTTTTGACAGATCAGTGTGGATTGTGGATACTTCTTTTATACTCTGGGCTGTAAGCTCTTCCACTTGGTTTTAGTGTTGCTTTGAAAAGTCCTTGGGATTTTTTTTTTTTTTTTTGGAGCACTTTCTCAGTTTCTGGCGCTAAAAGATGTTTCAGGCTTATCTTGTACATTTCCTGCCAGTCCAAGAATCAGCCATTCCTCCCAGAGGCCCTGCTTCGCTTTGTTAGAGAATGTTTGAGAAACCACATTCTGGGAGCTGGCGTACTCATTGCTTGTGGAGTAGCTGTGCCTTCTAGGCCCCTCAGCTCACAGAACAGGAGGTGTGTATGTGTGTGTGTGTGTGTGTGTGTGTGTGTGTACTGAATTGCTCACATACCTACTCTGTACCTACATTAAGCTACACGTGAGTTTACATGGCTGCTGCTAAGGGAACCCGTCATCACACACACAGTGCTAGCCTCCTCCCCTTGCTTATGTGGAGCCTCCCACCAACAGATGCTACACCATCTGCCGTCTGCTTATTTAACTGTTCTAATCCAGTACATACGTACAGCAGGCTCAGGACAGTTAACCCACTCCCTAGTGGGAAAACTTGACTAGGCAGAGGATTGATGTACTGTTCTTTTTTGCCTTTAGTCTTGCAGATTTCATTAATTTCCAGATTCACTCAGGTCAGTTCCACTCTCCTAAGCCCTTCAGTGAGGTTCTTTCAGATGTTCGTAATACATTCAGATTCTTGTCATAACCTGCATTCAATTGTGATATCCCTTAACCGCCAAAATGATTTTTTTTAAAGATTTGCACACATTAAGGCTCACTCACCTTATAGTTGCAAATTCTACAGGTTTTGACAAGTGCATAATACCATGTGTCCACCATTACGACGTCCTACAGAATAGTTTCACTGCCCTCAGCTATTTCTTCCCCACATCATGGTCCTCCAGAAATGACCATTTCACTGTCTGTATAGTTTTGCCTTTATCAG
Organism: Mesoplodon densirostris; assembly: GCF_025265405.1. NCBI lineage: Eukaryota > Metazoa > Chordata > Mammalia > Artiodactyla > Ziphiidae > Mesoplodon > Mesoplodon densirostris. Next base: position 2,264,448 of record NC_082673.1, read on the forward strand.
AATGTCATATAATTGAAATCATAGAGAATATAGCCTTTTCAGAATGGCTTCTTTCACTTAGCAACGTGCATTTAAGAATGATTCATGTCTTTTAGCTCTTGATAATTGATTTCTTTTTGAGCACTGAATAATATTTCATGGTCCAGGCAATGGAATATTAAGCATCTTCACTACAGTTTTTTAAAAAATCTATTTACCTATTGAAGGACATTGTGCTTACTTCCAGTTCGTGGTGATTATGAATAAAGCTGTTATAAATATTTGCAGGCAGGTTTTTGCATGGACGTAAATTTTAAATAAATTGAGTATAACTTAAGAGGTGTATTGCTGAATTATATGGTAAGATTATAGTTAGTTTACAAGAAACTGCCAAACTGTCTTCCAAAATGGCAGTACCATTTTGCACATCTACTAACAATAAAGGAGAGTTCCCATTGCTCTGTATCCTTACCAGCAATTGGTACTTTCAGTTTTGTGGATTTGAACCATGTGTGCAGTGGTATCTCATTGCTATTTTAATTTACAATTCCTTAATGACAGATGATGTTGGGCATATGTTCATATGCTTATTTGCCCTCTTTGTATTTTCTTTGGTGATGTCTATTCACATACCTTGCCCACTTTTAAATTCAGTTGTTTGTTTTCATATTGAACTGAGAAAAAGCACCTAAACTAGAAAGTTTTCCTGGTGTGTTCTGTCACATATTTAATGGAGGAACGGAACCAATCCTCCACAGTCTTGTCTAGAATATACAGGCAGAGGCAATACTTTCTAAGTCATTCTTTGATGCCAGCATTATTCTAATACCAAAAACGATTTTAAAAACATTACAGAAAAACAAAATTAAGACTAATACATCTTAACAAAGTTCTTTATATATAATTGGAGATAGCTCCTTGTTTGTATTGGCTACCACATCAAATATATGTTTTAAAAATATTTTCTCCCTCTCTGTGGATGGGTTGCCTTTTAATTTTCTTTAAAAGTATATTTTGCAGAACATAACTTTTTTTCTCTTTATTAATTTTATTTATTTATTTATTTGGCTGTGTTGGGTCTTCTTTGCTGCATGCGGGCTTTCTCCAGTTGTGACGAGCGGGGGCTACTCTTTGTTGTGGTGCGCAGGCCTCTCATTGAGGTGGCTTCTCTTGTTGTGGAGCACGGGCTTCAATAGTTGCAGCACGTGGGCTCAGTAGTTATGGCACATGGGCTTAATTGCTCCGCAGCATGTGGGATCTTCCCAGACCAGGTCTTGAACCCGTGTCCCCTGCATTGGCAGGAGGATTCTTAACCACTGTGCCACCAGGGAAGCCCAGAACAGAACTTTTTAATTGTAATAAAGTCCAACGCATGAATTATTTCATGGCCATAAAGATGGCTTTATTTCCTTCTTTAAGTCAATGTAACATTATTTTACATTATTGTCATATTACACTAGCCTGGACTTCCAGCATAATTTGAATATTCATTGTGAGAAAATATGTCCTTTCCTTGTTCCTGGTCTCAGTGGGAACGGGTCTGGTTTCTCATCATTAAGTATGATATTAGCTGTGGGTGTTTTGTAGATGTTCTTTATCAAGTTGAAGAAGTTCCCCTATATTCCTTGTTTTCAGGCAGTCTTTTTTTTTTTTTTTTTTTTTTTTCTTTTTGTGGTATGCGGACCTCTCACTGTTGTGGCCTCTCCCATTGCGGAGCACAGGCTCCGGATGCGCAGGCCCAGAGGCCATGGCTCACGGGCCCAGCCACTCCGCGGCATATGGGATCCTCCCAGACCAGGGCACGAACCCGTATCCCCTGCATCGGCAGGCGGACTCTCAACCACTGCGCCACCAGGGAGGCCCCTTCAGGCAGTCTTAATCATGGATGTATGTTGAGTTCTTTCAAATGCTTTTTCTGCATCATTTGATATGACCATACTTGTTTTGTTCTTTAAACATTTGATGCATAGGTTACATTGATTGAATTTACACTATTGAATCATCCTTGCTTACCTGGAATAAACCCACCTGGTTGTGATGTATAATTCCTTTTATAGATTGTTGGGTTTGATGTGCTAGTAACTTTTTGAAGGTCATTGCATAAATTCTGATAAGATATATTAGTCTTAATTTTGTTTTTCTGTAATGTTTTTAAAATCGTTTTTGGTATTAGGATAATGCTGGCATCAAAGAATGACTTAGAAAGTGTTGCCTCTGCCTCTATATTCTAGACAAGACTGTGGAGGATTGGTTCTGTTCCTTCATTAAATATGTGACAGAACACACCAGGAAAACTTTCTAGTTTAGGTATTTATTTTCGGTTCAATTTATTTAATGCATATAGGCCATTTCAGAATATCTATTTCTCCTTGTGTGAGTTTTAGTAGTTGTGTCTTTCAAAGAATTGATCCATGTCACCGAGGTTATCAAAGTTGTGGGCAAAGAGTTGTTTGTAGTATTCTACTATTAGCCTTTTCTTAATGTCCATGGGATCAATAGTGATGACCCCTCTTTAATTTCCAATATTGGTAATTTGTATCTTCTCTATTTCTTGATTAATCTGGTTAGAGGTTTATCACTTTTTATTTATCACTTTAAAGGACAGGTGTTTGGTGTCATTGACTTTTCTCTGTTGTTTTTGTTTGCTTGTTTTCCATTTCACTAATTTCCTGTGTGATTTTATTATTTGTTTTCTTCTTTGTGCTTTGGGCTTTGACTGCTCCACTTTTTCTATTTCCTATAATACAAGCTTAGATCATTGACTTTAATCATCTTTATGACTATATGCATTTAATGGCATAAATTTTTCTCTAAGCACAGCTTTCCACAAATTTTGAAGAGTTCTATTTCATTTTTATTTAGCTCAAAGTATTTTTAAATTTCTCTCCAAACTTCTTCTTTGACTCCTGTGTTATGTAGAAAGGTATTCTCCAAATATTCGGGGACCCTCAGGCTATCTTTCTGGTACTGCCTACTAGTTTAAATTCCTTGTTGTCTGGGGGCATAGTTTGTAATGATTTATATTCTTTTTGATTTGTTAAGTTTTGTGTCGGGCCTAGAATCTGGTCTATCTTTGTGAATGTTCCATATAAGCATGGGAGGAATATGCATTTTGCTGTTTTTGGACAGAGTGTTCTGCAAAAGATAAGAGTCCCTCCTTATCTGCAGTTTCACTTTATTTGGCATCAGTGACCCAAGGTCAACCACAGTCCAAAAATATTAACTAAAATATTGAAGAAATCAGCAATTCCTAAGTTTTCAACCATGCGTCATTCTGAGGACGGTGATGAACTCTCACTATGTCAGCTCCGTCCTCACAGGACGGGAATCATCCCTCCGTCTGTGTTCCAGTTCAGTCACTCAGCAGTCACGGGGGTAGCAGGTCGACTGTCTACCGGGGTCACAGTGCTTGTGGTCAGGCGACCTTTATTCTACGTAATAATGGCCCAAATGGCACGAAGAATGATGCTGGCAATTCAGATACACCAAAGAGAAGCTGTGAAGTGCTTCATTTAGGTGAAAAGGTGAAAGTTCTCAACTACATAGAGGGCAGTAAGGACTCTCCCATCAGTGAACCTGTGAAGAGGGAAAAGGAAATTTGTGCTACTTTTGCTGCTGCATCTGGAGCTGCACAAGTTATAGTCAGTGTGTGATGAGCACTTAGTTAAGATGAAAAAGGCTTTACATTTGTACAGGAAGATATTTTGAAAGAGAGAGGCCACGGTCGCCTGACTTTTATGGCAGGATATTGTTCTAGTTGTTCTATTTTATTATTAGTTACTGTTGACAGTCGCTTACTGTGCCTCCTTTATAAATTCAGCTTTATCACAGGTATGTATGTACAGGAGAAGACATTGTATATACAGGGTTGGGTACCATCCAGGGTGTTGAACATCCCCTGGGGGACTTGGAACGTGTCCCCTGGGGATAAGGGAGGGCTGCTGTGAACCAGTTTGAAGGATAGTGCTGTTTACTTCAACTGTGTCCTCACTGAATTGCTGCCCGTCTGAGCTCCCAATTCTTGAAAGAGTGCTGTTGAGGTACACAACTCCAGTAGTGGAGATGTTCATTTCTCCTTTCAGTTCTATCAGTTTTTGCCTCACATTTTTTGATATTTTGTGGTTAAATGTTTAGCATGACTACATATCATTGGAGGTTCTACTACTTTATTATTTATTTCCTCACTTTAACCTAGATAATTTTTCTTGTTCTCAAGTCTGCTTTGTGTGTAATTGATATGTCTCCTCCAGCTATGTTGATCAGCGTTAGCAAAATACATTTTTCTATATGCCTTTAACTTAAACCTAACAGTCTTTATATTAAAATGTTGGGTGTTTTTGGTAGAACCTAGAGTTGGGTCTTTTATATCCCATTGACAGTTTCTGTTTTATAATTGATATATTTAGACCATTCAAATATAAAGTAATTACTGATAAACTGTATTAATATCCACCATGTTTAAAACTCTTTTCTATTTGTTGCATATTTGTTCTTTGTTTCTCCCATCACCACCCTAATTCTTTTTTGACTTCTTTGGTTTAAATTAAGCTTTTTATGTAAAAGAGTCCATTATATCTCTTATCTTATTGTATCAATTATACTTTAAAAACATTAAGTGTTTGACTTAGAGTTTCCAATGTGAATTTTAAATGAATCCACATGCACTTTCAAATAGCCCTGTACTGCTTCTTGCATAACTCAGGTACCTAATAACAGAATATTCCTGATTTACCTTTCTCATATATTATGTACATTGTTGTCATTCATAGCACTTACTGTATTTTTCAATAAAACCATACATTGTTACTATTATTATTTTAAACTAAAACTTGTTTCCAATCAAGCAAGAATAAGAAAAATAAAATATTTTACTTTCATTTATTCCTTCAGATCTTGCTTTCCTTATGTTGATCTGAGTATTGACATATTTTCCTAAACCCTAAAGAAATTCTTATAACACTTCTTGCAGTACAGGGCTTCTGGTAAGGCACTCTCTGTTACTGTGTATCTGATACATTTTTTTATTTCTCCACTTTAGAAGAATGATTTCACAGGATATAGAATTCTGAGTTTATGCTTTTCTATTTCAACACTTTGAATATTTCACTTCACTCTCTTCTTGATTTCATGATTTCTGATAAGAAGTCAGCTGTAATCCTAATCCATGTTCCACTATAGGTAAATTTTCCCCCAACTCAATGGCTTATTTCAGAATTTTTTCTTTGTCTTTGATTTTCTGCAGTTTGAGTTTCTGTAGTAAGTACCCAAGAGAAATAGCATATAGCCACACAAAAACCTGTACACAAATGTTCAGAGCAGCATAATTCATAGTAGCCAAAAAGCAGAAACAACACATTAATTGATGATGGATGAACAAAATGTGGTATATCCACATAATGGAATGTTATTTGATAATAAGAAGAATAAGTACTGATACAGGGTAAAACATGGATGAACCTTGGAAAACACACTAAGTAAAAGAAGCTATTCACAAAAGACCACATATTGAGTGATTTCATTTGCATGAAATATCCAGGTAGGCAGATCCATAGAGACAGAAAGTACATTAGTGGTTGCCTAGGGCTGGGGCAAGGGGGTCATGGGAAGTGAGTGTGGATGGGTTCAGGGTCTCTTTCGGGTTGGCAGAAAATGTTCTAAAATAAGATCATGGTGATGGTTACATAGCTCTATGTATATACTAAAAACCACTGAGCTGTCTACTTTAAATTGGTGAAATCTTAAACAAACATCTTAAACAATCCATCATTTTAAAATCACATTTTTTGTGTGAAGGCAACTTTGCTCCTTCCTACCTGAGCATGTTTCTCTACCCATTGCTTCAACTTTGTGAGCCGATACCTTCCAACATGCTCATTTCCTATATGTTTAAAAAATTGTCGTCTATCATGCACAACAAACAAAACTGAATAGAAAACAACAAGATATCACCATAAACCTATTAGAATAACACGACCCAAAGAATCAACAGTACAAAATGCTGGTGAGGATGTGGAGCAACAGGAATATTCACTCATCGCAGGTGGAAATGCAAAATGATGAAGCCACCATGAAACACTACTCGATGGTTTGTTACAAAATGAAGTATTATCATACAACCAAGCATGCACATTCACAAGTATCTACCCAAGAAAAATGAAAACATATGTTCACACAAAAATATGTACAGGAAGTTTTAGTGAAGCTTTTATTCTTAATCACCAAAAACTAGAGCCAGTCAACAAGTCCTTCAACATATGAATGGATAAACAAACTATCCTACTACCACAAGTGGAATACTCTTCAGTAATAAAAAGGAATGATTGTCTCAACCAATGCATAAAAAACAATTGACAAAATTCAACACCTTTTCCTAATAAAAATAAGAAACTAGGAATAGAAGAAAACTACCTCAACATAATAAATGCTTTATATGAAAAGCCCACTGTTAACATCATACTCAGTAGAAAAAGACAAAAGGCTTTTTCTCTAAGATCAAGATAAGAAAAGAATGCCTACTTTTACCACTTCTACTCAACATAGTACTAAAAGTTTTAGCCATGCAATTAGGCAAGAAAAAGAAATAAAAGACATCCAAATTAGAAAATAAGAAAAAAGAATACCTCTGCTCACAAATGACATGATTTTATTTTTAAATTATTTTTGGAGAGTTTAAATTTTACTAAAAGGAAAAATATAATAAAGAAACTGTCAGGTAAAATATAGAATTACACTGTGCTATGAAACCACTCTTTATGTAAGCAATTGTCAGGATTCTTCTACTTCTGAGATTTAGTTGGAAACTTAGGAGTAGAGGGATTGGTAGAGATGCTTTTCTTCTGGGCCCCAGCAATACTTTGTCTACTGTGAGTCTTAGTGGCTCTGAATTAGCTACTTAATACAGATGACATAATTTTATATGTAGAAAATGCTAAAGAATTCATTAAAAACTATCAGAACTAATAAAAAATCTCATAAAAGTTATTGGATGCAAAATAAACTCACAAAAATCAGTTGCATTTTTATACACTAAAATGAACAATCTGAAAAGGAAATTAAGAAAACAATTCCATGTATAATAACATCAAAAAGAATAAAATATTTAGGAAAAAAAGGGGATCAAGGAGTCAAAAGATTTGTATACTGAAGACTACAAAATGTTGCTGAAAGAAATAAAGAAGAAATGGAAAGACATCCCATATTCATGAATTGGAAGATGTAATTTTGTTAATATGTCAACACAACCCAAATCAGTCTACAGATTCAATATAGTCTCTAACAAAATCCCAATGACTTTTTTTTTTGCAGAAAAAAATAGAGAAATAGAGAAATCCATCAAAGGACCACAAAGATCAAACCATAAAGGACAATGAATAGCCAAAACAAAATTGTTGGTCTCACACTTTCAAAACTTATTATAAATCTACAGTAACAAAATTATGTGGTACTGGCATAAAAGCAGATATAAACTGATGGAATAGAACAGAGAGCCCAGAAATAAACCCTCATATGTATGGTCAAATGATTTTTGACACAGTTGCCAAGACCATTCAATGGGAAAAGGACAGTCTTTTCAACAAATTCTGTTGGACCCTTCCCTTTCATGGTATAAAAAATTAACTCAAAGTAGACCAAAGTTCTTAATGTAAGACCTAAAACTATAAAACTCTTAGAAGAAAACAGTGGAAAATCTTCAAGACACTGGATTTGGTAATGATTTGTTGACTATGACACCAAAACACAAGCAACAAAAAGAAAAATAGAGACATACGATGGAGTACTATTTTGTCATAGAAAGAAAGCTAATCCTGTCAAATGGGGCACCTGAATGAACCTTGAGGACATTATGCAAGTGACAGAAGCCAGACACAAAAGGTTAAATTCTGTAGGATTCCACTTATATGAGGTCTCAAGTGAAGTCAAACTCATAGGAACAGAAAGTAGAATGGCGTTTGCCAGGGGAGGGGTGGGGGAGAGGAAATGGGGAGTTTTTTAGAGAAGACAGAGTTTCACTTTTGCAAGAAGAAAATTTTCTGGAGATCAAAACAATGTGAGTATGCTTAACACTACTGAACTGTACACTTAAAGTGGTTAAAATGATAAACTTTAGGTTATGTGTATTTTACCACAATTAAAAATGTAAAAGAATGAAGAGGTCACATAAAAATTCAGACTTGTGGCTTTTCCTGAAAAAGTTAGATGCTCTGGCAGCTCTAGGCCTACACATCTTCCCTGTTTTCCACAGTCTCCATCCTTCCTTGCCCACCTGTTTGCCTGTTCCTTAAATTCGATGGTTATTATCATCCATTTCATTCTTCTCACCACTGAAGCGACTTTCTCATCACCAGTTTGGTGTTTTCTGTTTTGTCTTGCTTTTAAGACTTCTGGGATAATGCCCTTCTCTTTCTCCAAAATGTAAATTGTATCCATTCAGAGTACACAGTTGACCCTCGAATGAGGCAGGCAGTGGGGGCACCTACCCCTCCACCGCCCAGCCCACCAGACCCCCAGCCCCGTGTAGTTGAAATCTGTATTCTGCTCTCTCGGCCTCAGAAACAAAGGAATTGATCTAGACAGTCTGAACAGAATCAGGACTCCAACCCTAGTTCTCTTGTTTCCACATATCGGGATCTCTAGTCAAACACAAACTTTTCCCACACTTAGTGAATTCCAAGATTGTGAAATGAAAATACAGGTACTATACTTATTGGAAAAAAATTGCGTATGTGTGGACTCGTGCAGTTCAAGCAGGTATTGTTCAAGGGTCACCTGTATTTTCAAATCTCGCCTTCTTCCTCTTTCTCTGAGTTTAGTCATGTGTTTGTATGGCTGAAGTTTTGGGGATTCATCCTGTGTCAAACAGCCATGTTATTTAAATGTTGGGAGTCCTCCTTCCTTGTCCAGTGGCTCTGAATGTATTTCTGGTCAGATACCTCTATTTCACGGATGTTCCATATATTTATTGAGTAAATCTATTAATAGATTATTTCTATTATAGAAGTACAGAGAAGTTCTATCATAAAGTATTTACATGAAATTCTTAACCTTTCAATTAACCGAATTATTTTTTCTACTGTTAGCTAACATTTATTAAGTAAATACAAGGTTCTCAGCTCTTCTCTAAGCATTTTACTGAAACTAAAACACTTCATCTTCATAAACTTGTTAGGTAGAAATGACTATTACTATTGTTTCACGGAGGAGAAAGACGTGTCATAGAGAAATTAAATCAATTGCCTGGGGTTATACAGCTGGCAGATTATGGCAATAGAATTCAAACGAATGGAGCCTACCTCCAGAGTTCACATTTTAACAAGTACATGCCATTTAGAGTAAATAGTTTGGGAGTGATTTTCTTATAGTAATCTTTCTTCTGAAGACGATATAAAAATTAAAGTTCCTGGCTGCTTTTTTTTCTTTTTCTTCCGGAATGTGACAGAGTTTGGGTGCTGAGGGACTCTCCTGGTTATTCAGGGCTCTGATCTGAATGTGAGTCTCATCTGATGCTCCGCATCTGTCGTGTGTGTCCTGTGCTTTCTCCCCTGCAGCCTCTGGAATGGTTTTCTCAGTGCCTCTCCTCTGCCTGTGTCCCCGGGGGTAGCATTCTTGGCTGTTTGCTTTACCCCATCCAGCTCTCCTCCGCCTTGCCAATGTCCCTGATGGTTCACTTACCCTCATCTGCAGAGGCATGAGATTTGTACACCCTACTTCTTTGTGACTCACTGCAGGGCCCCTCCGGCTGCTTCCCCAGCAGCCCGATCCTGAGCGCAGCCCCACTGTGGCTCCCGTGCCCTCCAGCATCTCCGCCGCCGTGGTCCTCTGTGGCAGGGTGGCCGTGGAGTTCTGCTGCTGCTGGGCTCCCTACTGCCTTGTTCTTCTGTTGAAAATTTCCCTAAGTCCCTGATTAAATCCCCCTGTCTGAAATACCTAGTTTCTATTGACCAGATCTTGACAATTACAGATATTTATATTTCAGGTTTTCCTGGGCTCTTAATAAATGTGGCTCTATTTTTCTTTGGAGAAGTTCAGTAAATGTTTGTTGATTAGGATAATAAATTGGATGAGGAAAAGTTATAAAAATAGATGGATTCCTAACTATGGAGGCTATGAAATAGTAAGACTTTAATCTAACTGAGGAAAGAACACATGTCAAACATCTGGAAATTGAACATTACACCTTGTTTTAACTCACCAGACTCAACTTCACAAACCCTTGCATCGAACATTCTTAAAGTCACTCACTCTGCACCAACCCCCTGCAGCCTGCCTTCACCCCACACACATTTATACTCACTCTGACTGTGGAGTCCAAGTTAGTTTGGCAAATATTATCATATTTTCCTTCCTTGAGGTCTTTTCCCGCATGGACAAATGTAACTTTGGGCCACCCCATGGTCAGGTGCGTGCAGCTGCCTTTGGGATGGATACAGCCGCTTTCCATTCACTGACCTGAGATATCTTGAAAACATACAGGAGAGAAATACGTCTACATCCATTGCAGCAGTTGGAGCTGTTGTGCCTGGTTTACTTAAAGTTATTTACCATTACCTGGAGAGGCTCCCAGGCGAATGGACAAGTGCCAGACATTACAGCATCATAAAAAACCCAAGCAGTAAATGGAAATGAACTCTTAGTTAGCATTAAAATAATTGGATGAAGTATACTCTTGGCATGAAAATGTTAGCAACAAAAAGTTACGAGAAAACATCTATAATATCTAAAGTGTTTCTTTCACACTGACTTGATGTTGACCTTCTGGTCGAAGACGTTTTATATTCTTCATGGAAGTATATTTTGATGATCAGATACAGAATATTTTGCGTAGTCTAAGAATGATTAGGAATTTTTTTACTTTCACAGCAGAAATCAGCCTGTATTTAACAATAAAAAAATATTTCGTTGAGGAAGTTACAGGTTGTGAAAATGAGGGAACACACAATTGTTTTTAAAGTGACGTAGCTCAAATACTGTGTGAGAGACACAAAACCATGATTAGCATTATTTTTACTAACAAGTATTGGGTATCCAGTGTACATATCACATCTCTTGGATAAAACAATCATATTAGAAACTCTGTTTCTCCCTGTATAGAGTTTATCCTTTAAAATGACAACGCCCACAAAACAGAGCCTTATTAGTTTGAAGGCATATGATATAAGCTACCATACACAGCATACAATATAAGGCATTATCAGGTGCTTCTGTGAGACAACATATAACATTTGCTTTATTTTGAGATTTTTGTACTTTCTCCCTATAATTACTTATGCTCCATCTCTTCAAGGAATGTGAAGTTTATGCTTATTGGGTAGCAAATAACTTGGACCACATCAAATGAAATTCAAAACCTATACCCTTTCCCTTCATTAAACCCACTGAGGTGACACGTGAAGGACAAGAGGCTGCACCAGGTCCTCCACTTTGTTACTCTGGGCGTAACGTGATGAATCTTAGCAACACTCTGAGATGTTTCCTCCTCAACGTTTGGGATAATGATATATATCTCCCAGTTGCTTCAAAAAGAGCTGGATGATTTGCTTGGGAGTTTCTTTGGCCAAGCAACGTCAAAGAGAAGGCATGCCTGATTATTCTCAACGGGGCCCTTGACAAGGCATAGCTGCTGTCAGCCAGCGCCGTGGTTTCTGCTCAGCGATGAAATGACACGGTATTTCCATGAACAGAAACCGTGCTGGGCCTAGAGTTCCAGCCCCACGCAGCACAGACACACTGACCGAGTCTCCCGTTCATGGAGCCCAGGTGGGAACGGTCTGCAGCACTGTTGGAGCGACGTCCCCGTCTGATGATCTGATAGCTGCTGCCCCATCAGTCTCTTTTCCCTACCCGACCTGTGCTGGGCAGGTGCTCTGTCTGGGGACCTGGCTGCCCAGGTTGCTATGACAACAGAGAAATAATAGATGCAGAAGTAAGGGCAGCTTTTCTCCTCCTCTAGTTACTGACAAACGTGAACTCTTATCCTGCTCAGGACTTCAGATATAACTAAGGCGGGTGGAGTGAAGACATGTGGGTTTCGACGACACGGGTCTCGGGCAGGGAGCCAGGCGTTCCTCACCACCTGCCTTTCAAAGGCAATGCTGGGGAGAATCACAGTCAGTAGTTTTCTCCAACACTGTTTCATCTGAAAGTACGCTTTGCGAGCTCACATGCCCTCAGTGAACCCTCGTTCTTCTAAAATCTCTAACTGAACATAAACCATTTCAATTTTATGACTCAAGATTTCTGAAATTGGCATTCACTCACTTGAATTTATTTAAAGAGGTAGACCTTAAAGTCCCTGTTAACTCAACCATTGTTCTGGGGTCACACAAGGTACGCAGGATTCCAGACGGCCTCTGACACGATGCAGTTTTAAGACAAGACAGGCTAATATCCGGGCACCAACTATGTTTAACATCTTGTCACGATCAGCTTACCCTCTCCCTGAAGTGTCTTTAGGTTGAGACAATGGTGCATGTGGGCTCTAGAGGAATGGGGTGAGCATGAGGTCTGAGCCTGAAGCTAAGTGACTGACACAGAGACTCCCAGACAGTCTTTTTTGTTTTCTGTTTTTGTCACTCAGGTAGCAGGTGGCAGGAGTGTCCTCCGGGACTCCTTTGAAAAGAAATAGGGTTCAAAGTAGAAGAGGAGACTTGAGAGAAGTTCGAGGTGACAAAATAAAAAGACAATAAGTTTATACTTTTGCTAAGGGCCATCCTTACATATTCTCAGTAATTTCCATATGAGTAAGATGGGGGCACACACAACTTCCAGACAAGGTGCATGCATCTCATAAAGTGATAAATATGTTAATGGCTTTTATAATTGTCCTGTCTCCACCGTTTTTATGTGTGATAGATTTCTCTGAAGACTGAAATTTGAAGTGATTATGAAGTAATAAAATGTATCTATTTTTTCGTCATGTATTTAGCAACATATAAGGCAGATTATTTTCTCCCTACTCATTTAACACATTATATTTGAGACACACATCTATTCTCAAGTATTTGAAATCACCAGACTCTCAGAGAAACCACTGTTTTCCTGTGGCAGGACAGCTGTGTTTCTCCCCCTGCAAACGTCAGTTGCCAAGGAAATGCTGGCAGAGCCAGCCTGGTGGCCCTGCAATGCTGCTAACGATATCCAAGTATTTATGCATCGCGGGGGGACTGGCATCTAAAATCCAAAGTTACGTATTTAAATGACTCATGCAATAGAATGAGATGAAAGACTATGGAAGGAAACAGCACTACAAGCAGTTCTACAGTATTTACTCCTTAGTCCTATGTTGTGCAAACATGCTGTGATAATGTGTATAAACAAATACTTAGCAACTGTGTGTGCTGCAGCTACAGATCCAATGTGGGTGATACCGCGTCTCGCTTTGGTTTTCACGTCTTGACAATTCATTTTGTATGAGATGATCTTATACAGAATTCTATTAAAATAAGGCAAAGTGTTATGATTTCTCTCCTTTCCTTCAAGAATTCCACTTAAATCTGGTGCACTGTTTGCAAACTAGACATCCATGTAGCTGTGATTAAGCTTATGGATTTAGAATAAATATGTGCATTACTTACTTCTGTCTAATGTGATTATACGAAATGTTGTCATCTGTATGAGACATTCTTTTTAAACATTCTGGTTTTTCTTGGATGAATGTGAAGATGTTCTTTACTTCACTTGTCTGCCTGAAGTATATCGTAACCACGTCCTATAAGAAATATGCTCCATATTTTTACCCTGGAATGGATGTCTTTTCTCCCTCTTCCTCCAAGATTCGAACTGACCGTACGTTAATATGCAGTGACTGCATTTTATAAACTTAACTTTCTATCATCTAAGGAAGACGGGGGCCATTCAGACAAAGGTCTGACTTAATTAAACATTTTAAGGCCTCAGTAAACGTTTGATTACACTTGGTGTGGTAAGTGGACCTTTGCTCATTTGAAAAGTCGCTGATGCCCTCCGCGGTGTGACCAGCGAGAGAAGTGTGGAGGCAGAGGCACAGCTGCTGAGACCTTCACGTTGCGGGCAGGTTCGGCCACGCCTGTGTTTGTTCTTATCCCACTGAGCTGTGAGGGAGGGTGCGGAGCGTCAGTGGCATCAGCGCTCCTAGCAGAGTGACCAGAGACACACTGTGACGCCTGCTGTTGCTGAGTAGATTTGGGTCTGAGTAATTTCCACACGCTCTTCACTTTTTAAAACCTTCCTGATCTCTTTCTGCTCCTTTTAATTTATTGTAAGCATCTGTCTTCTCACTGATGATTGTCTCTAGAACTAAAGGGCTTTATCATCCTCCTGTCAACACTGCACCTGCTATATCACATGTGTGGTGTTTGAACGTGTTAGATGCTCGATGTACGTTTGTGCATTAACTGAAATTCTGTACTCATCTGTCCCGATGCACAAGAAAGTACTTTAAGCAAATGCAGTCTCTGCAATTTAGAGGGAAGCCACTGACGCCTGGGAGACTCTCTCCCAGCACCTTCTCAGACCCAGGCGGCATGGAGGTGGGCAGAGCTGGAGTCCACAGGTAAAGGGACAGGTGGGCTCTGACACATGGTGAACAGCTGCTCCAGGTCTCAGTGAGAGTCAGAACTGCTTCCTAAGGAATTGTTTAAGCTTTACCATTAACCTTTCTGGGCAGTGGCCCAGTGGGAAGAAGGGGGAACTCACTTACTCATGTAGTTTTACTTCCCAGTCTGTCATATATCAGATGTTATGCTTGAGCAGGTCACTTCACTTTTGAATATTTTCAAATTCTCATTCGTAAAATAAAAGCTAATAACTTTTGCCTTGTTCTCATCACAGGCTTTACTTTATAAACTGAAGGCTGCACTGTTGCTGGCACACATGGTAACACATTATTCATTTATATCAACGTGAATCATACAACTGAATGTAAGACTTTTAGCAAAAACTAATTAACAAATCAAAATAATTTCTTAGACAACATGGCCCAATATTCGGGAGAGAGAATATTGTCAAAATGAATTATTGTTGGGATATTTTAACAATGTTGTGTCACGTGTCATTGTCATGTCTGACTATGTGGTGTTTAAAGAGCCATTGAGTGCGTCCGTTGGCTGAGAGTGATGGAGAAGGTCCAGACAGGAGGAGGGACCCCTGCTCTGTTCAGCCAGCTGTTAGCCTGTTGGTCTGGTTTTGTTCCTGTGGTTTAAAGAATAATCTACATTCAGTGAGATGCAAGTTTCAAGCTTATTATTCTTCCTGTTTTTGTCCAGTAAAGAGTACACAGAGTCCTTTATACACTTTCTTACAACATTATTCTGGTAGTATTATTAACAATTAACTATTTAATCCATTCATATTTATCATTAGTGTATCCCCAGCTGTGCTTGCACCATTTATGATACCAGTACTTTTAATGCTAGGTTTAAGAAAAAAAGACCCTCTATCATGTATTACAAGTTCAAATACATTAAGATCTATTTTGGAGGTTTTATCCATTTCTACTGATGAATTTGTCCATTTGAATATTAATACATTGATTAGATTGTAGGATTTAACAGCATATTCAGGGATTGATAACTTCTCCCAATTCCTATTACTCTTCTTTTTAAAGTATTTCTCATGTTCTGGGGGACATTTTAAAACTTTCTTTTGACTTAGTTTGTCTTTATTGAAAACTTCACCAAGTGTATGGCATATCGTTGTTAAGAGCTTAGATTTTATTTTCTGTCCTTCAATAAGAATTTACAGTTTCTTTAAAGCAATCTATGACAATTAGTTAAATTTCTAAAGATTTTATAAGATTCTCCCCCAGATTTTTAATAATTTTCCTGGTGTTTATTGCTATCATAGGAAAAAGGGTATTTTTATGTTACAGTAATCTTATGTGAAGCTACATTATCTTTTAAATTCCAGTTAGCATATTAATGGTGTATACTTGGAGTCTGCAATTATATTTTTAATAAAAAATAATTGTATTTTCTTAATAGTTATAAAACTAATTCCATTTTCTTGTTTTACTTTATAAGTAAAACTCATCAATATTTTTGAAAACTAATGGACATCTTTATCCAGTACCTGATTTTGATTGACATGGGTTCCTTGTTTTAACATTTAGGATAATTTTTACTGCTTTTTAAAACTGACTTTATTAATTTTATTCATTCAAAAATATTTAATGAAGGCTTTTTATGAGCCAGGTGCCACCTTAGGCTCTTTGACTCCATCTGAGAACAAGATACAGCTTGCTGCCCTGGTGTGGAACCCAGCTTCATGGGGCAGCGACAAGTGACAGCATATTAGACACAGTGTGTCAGCACCATACAGGTGGGTAGGAAGGTGCCGACAGGCTCTGAAATGATAGGTAGTGCAGGTGAACAAAGACAGAGGTATGTGGAGAGCTATCATTTGTAAAAGGTTGATGAATGTAGGACTCATTGGGGTGACTTTTGAGCAAAGAGTAGAAGGAGGTAAGGGTGTAAGCCACACAAGTATTTAGGGAATGACCATGCTGGGCTCAGGTAACAGCCAGGCATATTCAAGAAGCATCATAAGGTTTTCTTCTATTCCTGTTTTTCTTAGAGTTTTTAATAGGAATTGCAGCTCAGTTTGACCAAATATCCTCTCAGAATCTCTAAGGGAGGGGAAAAATCTACCTATCTCTCTCTCTCTATCATCTCTCTATATATCAATAGATCTATGTATCAATAGATAATATATGTATATTTAACTAGATGAAAGTAATTACTTTGATAATAACATCTTATATTTATCCAGGTTTGCTCTTTTGAAATAAAACCTATTCAGTCATAGTTCAATTTCTTTTGTCACTTGTTGGAGTCTATATGCTAATAGTGTGTTCAGAATGATAACATCTATATTCATATTAATAATGGTTATGTTTTCTCTTCATAATATTTCATATTAATTTTCATTTTAGTTTGATTTAATAACATGAATTAAAGCAACTTCAATAATTTTATGCTGGAATAATTACTTCTCAAAGAATTAGGTAAAACTTAGTTTTGAACCCACCTGGTCCTGATGTCTTTTTAAAAGTAAACTTTTTACCTATTTAAAAATTTAATTTAACCTGCCTAATAGAACATAAAGCTAGTCAGTTGGCACACAGCAATAACAAAATACAGTAAAATATTACTTGTATCATTGAAGAAATCATCTCGGAATTTTAAAAAATGCTGAAATAGTGTTACTATAGTGTGTGCACTAGCTAACAATGCATTCTGCTTGTTGAGTTAAAGTTCACCTTATCTAGAATGTGACATTTCACCCACTTTTATTACATAGAATCTTATTTTAATGAGGTCTTTGAAAGTAATGGGATCTTTAGTCATAGCTTTAAGTATTACAGTAAACATGGATCACGTGTTCTACATAATCTTGCCTCACTAAAGTAAATGGTTCTCTTCCATTTTGAAATTCATTGATATATTATCATTACTATATCCTGATTATTAGAGCTGACATTTGTTATTCAGCCAACCTTCATTCTTATTTGTAATATTTACCAAAATTGAAAAATTACTGCATACTTGAATACTACTTTAAGCTGAAACTTTGGGAATTCAGGAGTATTAAATATTTGGTAGTTCTTTTTTAAACATACACCTATGTATACATTTTTCCTGTGACTTTTTATTTTACAACAGCATAACATTCAGACTTGAAGTGCCTGTGTAAAGGATCCTACTGTACTTATTTATGTACATGGAATGTTTTTCACAAATTAAAATGCAGGAAGGGTGGTGAAATGAATGAATGTGTGAAATGGGAATGTCACGTTGCCTTCCTCCAGCTGTAATGTCCACAACAATCCTAATCCTCATCCCTTCTTCCATCTATTTTTAGCTTTTCCAGCACAGTTCTGTGTCACTTGGTGATAGCAATTCAAGGTGAGAATGTCTAAATTATCCCCAATTCCTTTCTTATTTTGCATCGATTCCTCCAAATTCTACATGATACTTGATTTCTCACAATTGATTCACCCACTACTTCCAATGGTGATGTGATTTTCCTAGGTACAGTTCTATACCTTATTTTCCAGCTGGATAATTTCTGCTGTTACACTTGATTCACTATCCAACCAACAGCACCAGGGCTTGTGGACATTACAGACTCTGTCCTTGATTGGACGTCTCTCTCTCACGAAGGCCCTGTCTCCTGCCCTGAAAACTGTCACCATGATGCCCCACCTGCCATCTGTAGGTGTGAAAGTGTACCCCTGTCCCCACACCACAGAGGGGGTCATGTGCCCCTGCCTCCAACGCTCCACAGATTCCTCCGAAAACCTAACCGTGAATGTAGAGTGACAGGGGCCAGAGGACCCAACCCCATACAGGAAAGCCTTACAATTGCAGTTTCATCTCAAACTCTTATGCTGTAATAATATAGGGAATAAGTAAATTCTTTCTTCCCTACAATTAATATGAATAAAAAATGATTACACAATGAAATGCTTTGTTTACTCAGTGTTCACAGGTGAGCACCATCTCAACATGAATAGTAAAGCTTTATATATTATCTAGTGTTAGTGTAGTTGGTTTGTCTGAAAAACAGTTTGTTTAAAATCATTCCTCAAAGTCACGTTCAATTTCCTTTTCTGCCAGAGGTCAAGACTTTAAGGAAATTATTTACTGCAGGTAACATGTCAAGAGGGACGAGTCCAAAGTCAAAGTGAAATTCTAGGTAACTGCTTTGCAACACGGCCGTCAGAACACGGCCGTCATTGAGTTGCAATGCTTATCTTCCTCTCTGGAGATCTGAATCTTGTCTGGCTGTTCTCACGTCATTCTGGGCTAAGAGCTGAGATCTTCACAAGCTGTCTCAGTGCTTGTTTGCCACTGAAGATGTGAGTGTGTGTGTGTGTGTGTGTATGTGTGTGTGTTTCCTAATGTGTGCTTCAAGCAGGTCCAGGCAAAACAGAAGTCTCTATTTTCATCAGTTACAAACAATAGCCAAGGTTGGAGTGGAAGAGGGGTGAGTAGGCAGAGCGTAGAGGATTTTAGCACTTAGCGAAAATACTCTGTATGATTCGCTGATGGTGGATACATGTTCGAACGCACAGAATGCTCAGCACCAAGAGTGAAGCCTAACGTAGGCTGTGCACTCTGGGTGATGTTGCCGTGTCAATGTAGGTTCGTAAGTTGTAACAAAGGTCCCACTCAGCGGGGGCATGTTGATCATCAGGGAGACTGTGCATCTGTGGGACAGGGGGTCTAGGGGATATCTCTGTACTTTCCCCTCGATTTTGCTATGAACCTAAGACTACCCTACAAAAATAAATTCTTTAAAAATGAAAATATAAAATAATCCCCAGCTATGAGCACTTTGACTTCATAGCAAAGCAGTGGCAGACAGCTAAATTCCTTTTTAGAGTCTCATAGAAGATAGGATGGCCCCCAACAGGATGGAGGAAGGACAGAGACCACAAAAGGATTTTATGAAATTTCCCTTCTAACAGACGAATGGAGCTTAAGAACGTCCAGTTTACAGACTGAGCTGTTAGCTTGTCCTGGTTTAACAGAGTCAACCTATAAACATCTCCTTTAATTCCACTTCCCTTTTCTGTTTTTACTGATTGCCATTTTTTACCAATCTCTGTCCCTTTGCTCACGTACTCACCCAAGGCAATATGAGAGAATAACTGTGCTGATACATTATCTGATTAAAATGCACATTTGATTTGCATCATAAAATGTGAATGAACACGAAGAAGACAGTTGGATTGGTGCTGATTTCTGATTTTTCAGGAAGATGACATTCATCATTATTCATGATGTGGAACCTATATTTTCCAACCTGACAGTGTCAGGCCAATGAAATATGCATCCAAGGCATAGTAGGAAACTTGAAAAAAAATTAAAAACACATTATGTTAATCCTGGTCACTGAAAAGATGATATTTCTGCATTAAGAAATGTGTATGTGTCAAGGACTTGAAGTTATGCTTATCCAGAAAGATACCCATAATTAGCCTTTTATTAAAAACAAAGTAAAATAAAGTTCTCTCTCTAGGGTAAGATTTTATAATTTTTAAAAAGTTTTTATTTTTCTCAGTTACACTTAACCAAAACTTCAAGATTGAAGTATATAAATGTAAAGCTTTAAAAGAAAAGCAGTTGCCCATTGCCTATTTCTGAGGTAACTATATTTAACTTATACATTTCTACTTTATTCTCTTATTTACACCTGAGATGCTTGTAATGTTAATTTTTATTTAACGGTAGGCATTATCTATTGCACGCTTATGATAGAATGTGAGTATTTAGCCATTGCATTCCACTCTCCCATGTATTTCACTAACACACTCCCAGTGCACTTACATAATAATGATTATATAAATATTAAATGTCACTTGGAAACAAGCCAAGTTCATAAATTCATACTAAGCTAAAAACTAAAGAAAAAATGGGGACTTTGCATGGGATTGTCTTGAATATGGAAAAGCAGGAGAGAAATGATTTCCTCACAGTGTTATGTCTGGGGATGCATGACATAGCATCTCCCTCATTTATTTAACAATGTTGTATTTGTTTGTTGAAATTAAATTAAAGCCAGTTGATCTTTGTATATTACTTTGTATCTATGCTATTCCATACTAAACTCACTTAATAACTCACCTGGTAATGTCTCATGTAATAGTGTCCATAGGCTCTTAAGGATTTTCTGTGTTCAAAATCACATTACCTCTGAATAATGTCAGTTTCATTTCTTCTTTCCATTTTTTATGATTTTTATTAGCTCTTTTCTTGCCTTATTACAGTAAGATCTGAAGAAAAATTAAGTAGAAATGAAATTGGTGGACATTCTTGCCTCATTTCTGATCTCAAAGAGAAATGTTTCAATTATTCATGGTTAATGCTATGATGCTTCTCATACATTTTTGTGTATACTCTTTATAATATGAAGGATACTCCTTTGTACACTCAGTTTTCTATGAGCTTTTATCAAATGAATGTAATCAAATGCTTCTTTGTATCTATTAAAATGATTATATAATTTCTTCATTTTAAAAATTTTTTACTTCTAACGTGATAAAGTATATTGTTTCCATGTGTGTGTCTGTATCTGCTCTGTTGCTCACATTGGGCTAATTTTATGG
Source organism: Mesoplodon densirostris (assembly GCF_025265405.1). Lineage (NCBI taxonomy): Eukaryota > Metazoa > Chordata > Mammalia > Artiodactyla > Ziphiidae > Mesoplodon > Mesoplodon densirostris. The sequence goes on from NC_082673.1 coordinate 2,285,515, forward strand.
TTCTGTCCCCAAGTTTACTGATTCTGTCTCCTGTCACTCTATCACTGGGCTAATCCAGCAAGGTTATTTATGTTATTGTACTTTTTAGTTCTATAATTTCATTTCCTTTTTATAATTTGTATTTCTTTCCTGAGATATTGTAATTTTTCATTTGGCTCAAGATAATTTTTAATTTCTTGCTGAAATATTTTTAAGGTGGCTTTAAAACCCTTGCCAGATGATTCCAGTATGTAATTCATCTAGTTTGTGTTACTTGATTATCTTTCCTCATTCAAATGATGATTTCCCTGGGTCTTAGTGTGACATATTATTTTAATCCTGGCCATTTTGCTTATTTGTTAAGAGTCTCTGGTTCTTATTTACTTATTTTTCTTTTTAGCAAGAAGTCACTGTTTAGCACACAGGTCCTTGCCTAATTCTGTGGGCTGTGGTTCCACTGACAATACGACATTTAGAACGATTTTGGTGCTAGTTGGGTCTGATTGATTCATCTGCATCATCAGTTTCCCCCACCTGCCACCCCGTTCCCTGATGGCACTAGAGGAGGGGAAGGGGCTTCCCCAGGTCGGGTCCCTGCTGCCACTAAGTGGATAAAGGGATGCTTCACCTAGCAGTGGGTGGACCACCCCTCTGTTGGGAAAGAGCGTTTAAGACATCCCCCCTCTGTGCTCTTCCTCCAGGCCTGGGGGCCCTAATTGGTTTTTTTTCTTTCTACCTTTCAGAGTTCTACTTGGTTGTCTCTGGCACTTTTTTCAGTGTTTTAGTTGTACTTGTTTGGGAGAGATAACTTTATGCCATCTTGTAGGGACCAGAAGTCATTCTAAACCATTTTGATAGTCAATTCTTTAATGACTTTATGGTGAGCATTTTTCTATATGTTTAATAAATTATGTTCCCATGTTTATTAATTGCTTCTTCACTAATTATTCTTAATTCTTCTCTTAGTTTATGTGAGTTTTTAAATTATATGTATACGTATATCTTTTCCAGGTATGTTTGCTATAAGTAATCCTCAGCTTTCTGAACTTCTTTTAATATTGCTTACATTTGTTTTGGTATAATATTTTGAGAAATTATCATTATTTAACTGGTAGAAATAGACCTAGTAATTCTATAATTTAGAGAGTTGAGAGTTATTGATAATAGCTGTCTCCATCATTATTCTAAATTTTCAGGGAAAGGAAAAGAAAAATATATACAATGATATAGTGGGAAAATAATAACCATTTATTTTTGGCAAAAGTGTTTGAGTGAATTGGAACAACTTTAATTAGAATTAGCACCCTGGTCAAATCTGAAGGGTAATTTATTCATAGATCTCCAAATAGTGCATCATGGATGCTCAATAAATATTTAGTAAATTAATAAATCTAGTGGTTCGAGCACTACATCTTTCTGTAGACCTAACATAGACCATAAACTCACAAGAGCCTTGATAAATGTGAGTGGAAGATGATGACATTGTGAGTGAACAGGGACCGCAGGATGATGGGAAGAGGAAGGATGTGGACGGCTGCATTCCTGCAGTGTTAGATCCTTCATCCCCTCCATCTGCCATAAAATGTTTCTGACCACCAGGGAAAAATGTGAGACGTGGAAAAGACAACCCATTATTTCAAGGGTTTTCAATCGTACAAAAATTTTTGCCAGCGTACTGATAACGGTATCATTTTTATTATGTTTTATGTTAGGTTCAGGTTCTTCGGAATGCCGGAGAAGAAGTGACCCTGACAGTCTCATTTTTTAAAAGAGCACCTGCTTTCCTCAAACTCCCACTGAACGAAGATTGTGCATGTAAGCATTTATGAAGAATAGGTAAAGTGCTCACATCATATTTACTTTCTAAACCATTATTTCCTGGCAGTAATGAGTAATTTCTTTTTAAAGTTGGGATTTCTGCCTGAACGCAAACATTTTTCTTTAATAACACAAAGCATTCAGTTAACCCTTCTCCAAAGGGAACAGCTGTTGTTTGTGTTTCAGAATGTATTCACATTTAGTTATTTTCCAACCTGTAATTGGGGAAATATTATTTACTTTAAAAATAAATGTCATATCAAACATATACATTTTGCATCTCTATTAAAATTTCATCCATATTGTTTGATGAATATATATTCTCTAAGTAGAAAATAATATTCTCTTATTTGGCTACTGAACTTACTAAATAAGCAGTTACACTTAATTTGTCCTGATGAGAATAGGGAGATTGCAGGAAGCCCCAGTCTATGTGGAAATGTAATAATTTTCACAAGAGCTACTTAAAAACTTCTGTATCTATTTTCATATTATGAAATGAAATGCATATTATCTTATAGTTTTTGTTAAAATCAAAGAAGAATTATTTTTAACTGGAGCATAGTTTACATGAAATGAAATGCAAAAATCTTCAATGCTCAGTGGGATCAGCTCTGACAAATGCTCACATTTGCTTAATCCACATCCCTTTAGATCACAGAACGGTTCTGCTGTGCCTCTTCCAGTAAATAACATTCCCAGAAACAACTACTGACTTAATTTCTTGTCATCAAGTATTAATGTAGTCAAACTGTATTTATTCTTTTACTTCTGCTTCTTTCATTATGAACCATCTCGTGTTACATATTTCAGGAGTTTATTTATTTACATTGCTGTATAGTATTCTACTATATGAGTATAGTAAAATTTGGTAATGCATTCTCCTGCTGATAGACAGCAGAACTGTTTCTGGTATTTTGCTATTGTAAATAAAGCTGCTATAAACATTCTCATATAAGCCTTCGGGAAGTCATAGTATTTTATGTCACTACTATAAGTACCTAGGGGTGGAATTGCTGAGTCACAAGATAGATGTGTAATCAACTTGCTAACAAACTGCCAAAAGATAAATATTTGCAAGTCTCTTTTGGGGCCACTTTAGGTTTTAATTTTTATTTTTGTTTACTTGCAAAAATCTGGCTTTGATATAAGTGAAATACAGATTTATTTTACTACCTGGCTTACCTGATAACACTGAGTGTACTGAAATATGCACTGTAGAAGGTGTCCGTGTAGAACAAGTGGGCTTCTAACCAACGATGCTGTGACTCTTCCCGCAGGTGCACCGAGTGACCAGAGCAGTGGCACCTCCTCTCCCCTCTGCGACAGTGGCTTACACCTCAACTATCATCCCAACAACACAGTAAGAGGCCCAGGGCACAGTCCCCATTAATGAGGAGGGCACCCAAGAAAAATATATGTAGTTAGATAGAGTTTGTACAAGCTGCTCTAGGACCCGGTTTCTCTGATATAGTTGAAATCCTCGGCTGCTTTATTTTTTGAGAATTATGATAATTCAGGGAGGAGAAAAATAAGTAGGTCTGTTATTTTTTCCCCTCTCAGGTCTGTATTAAGCCCTTTGTAAGTTACAGAGATGACTTCAAGAGGTCATGTGTAAAATCATACAATCATTTTATAACATTGCATATTTTATGTAATTTCATGTTCTAAATAATTTGACACAATTTTTGTCATTTTTCTTTTGAAATTATTTAGCTAAAAGTAGCTATATAATTTAATTTGCCATATATTAAGATTGCTTAGCAATCTTCATGCACACCAGGGAATCAATGTAAAGGGAGAAAATCTAACCTACACATTGTGTAAAATGTGAGGAATATTAAACTATACATGTATTTAATAATTGATAAATTTGGCATGTTTGTTTTATAAAGTGTCCATTTTTATTTTCCACCTGTACTTTGGAGTAAACAGGTTTTTTCTCTTTTATAAATATTTTGAAACTCCTTGTATTTCACCCTTCAAAACATGTACACCTTCTAAAGACAAAACGATGCCCTGTGGTTAAATGTGAGACTAACAATTTCCCCTGTGCTCACAAACATGAAGAGAAGCAGAGCTCACTTTATGTAGAATTTTATCTTTCTGTTCCGTGTATTAGGATGTAGGTGATGTGGAGCTTCCCCTGACTTGTGTGATTCACCGTCCATTGGAAATTCTTGAGCTCATTGTGGCATTTTACTCCAGAGTCCTCCTGTGGACATCTGCAGGTCTCCGTGGCCCTCACTGTGCAGGACTGCACAGCAGTAATCTCAGCTGAGTCCCACAGGCCTCCACGTTGTTTTCATTTGTTTGATTTTTTGCTTTGAAAGAGGAACCCTTGGCAACACCAAAGGTTATCTCTACAAGTATAACCAACCCCATCTGGGTGTACTTCACTGCCCTCCTCTTTTACTTTTGTTACCAGGGAAATAACTATCACACAATAGTTAATACTTAAAATGCAGGATCTTCAGAAGATGGCAAGATGTGAATGCCTTAATTTCCTGATGAGAGAACGAATATACACGTCCTGTGCTCCTGTCAGCTCCCTCCTCAAGGCTCTTACAACCTCCAGCCCAGTCTTTGCCTCTTGCTTCAGTAATTGCTCTGCTCACCTCCGTCCCTTCCAGTGGAGATGCTCTTGAGGCCTTTGATGTCTTTCCAGGCCTTTGTTCTGGGCGGTGCCCTGAGCCCCACTGCTATGAGCGTCACTGTCCCTCTTACAGGAGTCTCTGCCTGGAATCGGTATGGCTGCAGCCGAGGACGCAGAGATGGGCCACAGAGGCAGCCTCCCCGGCCTTGGCAGGTGACACGGTGGCCACCCACCCTCAGGAGCCCACATATAGCCAGGTGTTCCCTCCTCATCCACTTTCTCCTGAGAGCTTTCCCCATCCATGTCACTCACACAAGAGTCCCCATCTCAGCTCTGCCATTTACTGCAGAGTGGGGACAAAGGTGCCTAGGAATATTTTTATTCTAGTTCTTGGCCCTGTACCCTTAGAAGCCTATGTAATAACAAGTGGACAGGAAGGTCTGTGGGTAGGAGCCATTCTGGTCTGTTTTTAACTCATTCCACTGATGTACACAACAGCATCTACAGACTTGGTTACATGACTTGTGCCTCTATGTGGTTGCTTGATATAATGTCTTCCTTTACAAAGGCATAATGAGAGGACGGAAACTACTCAGCAGCTCTGTAACATGGCTGTTCCAAACAAATCCAGCTGCAAACTTTTCAAAAAACCTATCATCATAAATTGTTCTTACTGAGTTGTGTCGTTCCGTTTTCAAGAGGCATATTTTATTTCCATTTTTAGCATTAGGATTGAACATTATTTGACATTGCTAAAGATCTTTAAGTGTAAGGAAATTAATGGCACTTATGATGTTTTAGACAATAAGAATCAAGACATATATAAATCAAAGTGTAATAAAAATAAAGACAGTAATTGCATTTAAGTTAATTGGATATTTGCTGAGAACTTATTCCGAGAAAACCCTCTTCACAGTGCCATGGGAAAAAGTCCATTATGGTTCCTGACCCCAAAAAGTTTAAAATCCAGATCTATAAAAGTAACTGTCATGTAAGCAGGAAAATTACAATGGACGTTAGGATTCTAATACCAGAGAAAAGGGCTGCTAGAGTCTATGAACATCGACTTACAGAAATAAAAAAAAATGGGGGACTTCAGACCAAACATGAGCCCGCCTGGGAATCAGACCTGAGTGGGTCACGCAGAGTCAGCATCTGGTTGAGGGGGTGGAGGACGTGTCTACTCAGAGGTTCATGAAATGAGGGGCAGTCAGAGCGTGTCTCCTTGTGACCCATCGTTAAATAATGAGGCACCTGGGCCGCAGGAGGCACGTTCCACAGAAAGTGTGTAGATCGCAGAGACGGGGTCCGTGAGAGAAGCGCTCGGTCCTCTGCTGTGTCTGCGTTCTCACCTTTGTCCCAGGCCCGGGGACTCTGTTTTTAGTTCCTGTGCCTTAATTATCCTCTGAAGAAAATTTTGCATAAGCAGGTGCCATTTGAGTGCCCTCAAACATTCTGTGTATATTTTAAGGCAGCATTTTACACATATGAGAAAATAACACCTTATAATATATATATTAACATCACTCCACTTTCTTACATAAAAAAGTAGTCTAGTCCTTCTAAGGGCCTGAGATCACTAATTTTAGCATATACAAGATTCTCCCGGTTTGCTGGCCAAAGTGAAGAAAGAATTCGCTTTGTGCTCACGAGGAGACTTAAATTCAGATAACCAGCTAACCAGATTCTGAGAAACGTTTTTCTTAACTATATACCTTTAATGAATACGTTTATGCTACATCCTTAGCAAAATTTGGATCAGCGTTCTTCCGTGTATGCTATTCTATTTTGGCCTGATAATTGCTCTTGAGGTTATTGTATGGCAATATACCTTGAAATGTGTTACATTTTGAGAAGAGAGTTTACTTTAAAGTAAAGACTCTGTAAATGCTACTTTTCCCGTTCACACTATTAATATTATAGGAAACAACATTCTCGACACTGAAGAATAAAGCTCTTGAAAAGTAGTTATGGGCCTTAAAGCCATAAAAATTCTTGTGTTTTTAGATCATTTTATATACAATTAAAAATAACCCCAAGACTGCTGTTATACAACAAGACTAGAGGGCAAATTTATATTCTACTATTGGAATTAAAATAAATAATAAGGATAAATAATTTTCAAAAGATACCAGATATTCCACTGTAAGTAACAGATCTGTAAAATGAAATACATTAACCCTGATTAGTTCAGTAGCTGAAGTGGGACTTATCTCTTATTTTTTATAAGAAAGAGCCATAAAAGAAAGTGACATGTTTACAACTTTGGTACATAAAGACATCCAGTCAGGGTGCTGCATCAGGACATGTCAAAGATCACATGTGTTTTTACATCTGCTGATCCATGAAGTCTATAAAATGTGATTTGTAAAACTTATCATCCTCAACTATTGGTGACTGTCATTCTCAGGTATTCCATTACCTGTGGAATGGACCTATTTCATTACCTGTCACAGGTATTCCATTACCTGTGTCTTTTATGTTCTTTTACATTTTCTATCTCTTCAGGGAACAATGAAGTGAGAGGATCTCTTTGTGCTTTTCATGAACGACAGGAAACAAATAATTTGCTTAAAGTTACATTGCAAAACTGTGAAATAATCAAGACAGACATCTGAGTCATTCTTTCCATGGTTTCAGCTCTGATTATGAAAGTTAAATGTTGTGCTGTGGTGTCAGAGAGACGTAGGTTGGAGTGAATCCTGGCCCTGTTGCTGGCCGGCTGGGAGCCTCGGGTAGACGCCTGACTGTGCAACCTCTCAGGCGTGGGCCTCGAGCACAGGGCCCGGGAGCAGGTTTCAGCTGTGCGCTGCTGTGAGCTTAGTGACGGGGCTGCTCAGTCATGTCCGGCCTGGCCACAGAAACTGCACCCATTTACCCCAGGGTGTCACACAGGATTGTGGTTTCATGTGCCTTCATGCAGAAAAGACAAGAAGCAATAATTTACTGCTTCTAAAAACCTTTAGGTTTTCCTTTGGTGACAGCCTTGTCTTTGGAGATGGGTGTGGTGTGGCACAGAAGAGCTATGTAACTTGCCCCAGGACTCATCAGTTGGGAAATTGGGGTTTTGAACCCAGATGGTCTAATTCTTATGGGGAGCCTCAGCCCTCACATGCTGACCATCTGTGACATCTGACGTGAGGGCCAGGAAAAAGGAAACGATTCATGGGAAACCTGAGTCTGTGCCTTTCAGTCACCACAGAAGCACTGAAAGCAGCCGTCTTGCACCAAAGGCTGTGTGTCCCGGAGACCTGTCACCAGTGGAGCTCCTCGCTCTTGTCAGCCAGACCTTCTTCCCGGGTGCTCTAAAATGCTCGAAGGATGTTGTAGACTTTCATTGGCACGATGGTTGACAATTAACCTGATGCCAGAGAACTCTCAACCTCTAGTGAAAATAATGGAAGTTTCCCCCTCCCCCCAAATAAGCAATTTTGAAGAAGTTAATACCTGAAAGAAAAGTTAATAATATCTAGACTCACAGAGGTTCAAAATTTAGACTAAAATAGAATCTCCTTCTAGCGTCATCACTCAAAAATTACAGAATCTATAGCCTAGAGAGAAATCCGTCCGTGTCAGCAGTTCTCTGATCAGATGGAGGCTTGGCTTGTACAGCCCAGGCCGACTACATGTCCATATCATTCCTGTGCTGGTGCCAGGAAAAATCTTAACAGGGAAGCTGATCCAATGAAAGAAACATGGATCAACATCAGCTGAAAAACTCAAATGTTATTCAGAGATATGTCTTTTGTATACATAAGGAAAGAAAGTTAAGCTTTCTATGAAACTTAAAATATATGTAATTTTAAACCAGAAGTGGTTGTCTTAACATTAAAACAATATAAGAAAATACAAACATTTTATTGACATAAACATGAAATTAAAACAATGGACAAAGATTTCCTTGAGTAGTGTTTGAGGGTTGTTTTATAGGAATATTCATTCTACTCAAAAATATTTTTAAGTAAGTGATGGATCAAAAGCCCTTCTAACAACGTTTAGTGTTTTAGCAGATAGAAAATATTTGCTGATTGAACTTACTTGATTTTTGTCACCTGCTAGTTCACTGTAATTAGTTCTGCCCATCTTTCTCATTCTTGAATGAATTCAGTCATTGCTACTTTATTTCTTCTTCCTTCTCCTCTGCCCATTTTTCATATTTTCACTACAATCCTTAATCTCAGTGATTCCCTCCTCACTTTCTTATAGAATTCCATTAACCATGAAATTAACAAATATAACTTTATTGCCAACGAACAGGGATTTCTTGTGGTATTCTATAAATATCTTTCGATTATGTAAGGGTAAAATATCCCTCAAATGACAAGGGTGGGACATCAACACTGAAAACACAGAAACAAAACAGTGCTGCTGAACATTTGTTTTCTTTTCAGGACACGCTGTCCTGCTCTTCGTGGCCCGCGTCCCCGGGCCTGAGGTGGGAGAAGCGGTGGTGTGACCTCAGGCTCATCCCTCTGCTGCACTCACGGTTTTCCCAGTACGTGCCCGGGACAGACCTCAGTCGGTGAGTTCATGTCAGTGGCCTCCGCTCGTCTGTTGATTGAAATTGAGACCTGGAGTGAAACTTGTAACATGACATGCCTTATGGGTCTTACCTTCAGGTTTCTAAAAGTAGGAAGACCCGCAGAAGAATAGCATAATGTAGTAAAACACACCTCACTGCAGGTGCTCGAGGCATAGGTTTGGCTCAGTTCTCAGCCCTGCTGAGTGAGCCCTGGTGACGGTCAGGTACCAGCTCCATCACCCTGTTGCCTCTGAGTCGGGGGTCAGCTCAGTGACTGGGTCGGCTCTGCTGCCACCAGGGAGGGTGGGCAGCAGGGGCCAGTGGCCAGTGCTTTATCACTGCCGGGCAGCGGTGAATGCTCAGCTCTCCACGGAGCTCGGCCGATGGAGGATAGGGGATGGAGGGGGGGCTGAGGGCAGTCAGCTGGCTCCCACCACCTCACCCCACCACCTCACCCCACCTTGGGGGTGGCGGGTGGGTTGGAGCCTGAGGTCCTGCTGGGCCAGAGCGGTCAGCATGGGAAGGGGGCAGAGGGCTGAGCAGCTCCATCTCGGGCTGCCTCACTCAGTCTAACGGCTGCAGGCGGGTATGGAGGCTCAGTGCCCCACTGGATCTCACGCTACCGGGACGGGGAGAGGGGGGCTTGGAGAGCTGCTTGCTTCATGCAGGTGGGGATGGGCAGGGCAGCTTGCCGCTCGAACCCTTGAACACCAGCAGGCGGCGACTGGGAGGACGGGCAAAACCAGCTGCTGCTATGCCTGCTGGAACCCTACATGGGAGGCGACAGGGAAGTTCAGGAGACTGACTCCCCCTGTCACCTCTCAGCCCCACGGCCCCCAGCAGTCGCCTTACCCTTCCACCTTTCAGGAGCTGCCTGTGCTGGCCCTCGGGTCATGTTCAAGGTCCTTTAGTTGTATTAGGGAGCCCTTGGGAGGAATGGGCTGCTCTCCCTTGCCCGGAATTGGAGGCTCACCGATACTGATAGTCAGATATTTTTATTATGTATTTAATAGTGTTCCCTAATTTTTGTTACAATTACTTCTTTGACCCATGGGCTATTTACAAGTGTATTGCAAAATTTCCAAATAGTTTGAGATGTTTAAAATTATCTCTTTTGTTATTGCTTTCTCGTATGATTTCATGCTGAATGGTTTCAGTCCTTTGATATTTGTTGAGACTTGATTTCCCCTAGTATATAATTAATTTTGACAAGTGTCCCATATACACTTCAAAGAATGTGCAGTGTCATGTTCCTTAGTTCAGTGTCTACATATTTCAACTAGGTTGTATTTGTTCATTAGGGATTCTGGTCCTCTGTATCATTAATGATCTTTCTGTCTGTTTATGGTCTCAGATATTGAGAGAAATGCATTAGTCTCCCAGTATGATGGTGGCTTTGTGTATTTCTCCTTTTAAGTGTGTCATTATTTGCTTTATATATTTAATTATATATTATCGGATACAAACAGATTTAGATTTTTTACAATTTCTGGATGATTACCCTTTTATCATTATGAAATGTCCTATATCTCTAGAATTTTTTCTTACCTTCAAGAATTACATCAGGTATCTACACTGTATATTCTTTTACCCATTTCTTTCAACTCTTTTTAGCCCTGTGCTATAATATGTATCTCTTCTGTGTCGCATATACTTTTTTCTTTTTTTTTAAAATTCAAAGTAACAATCTTAGTCTTTTAATTGGATTATTTAGTCTAGTTACTTTTTTTTTTTTTTTTTTTTTTTTGCGGTACGCGGGCCTCTCACTGTCGTGGCCTCTCCCATTGTGGAGCACAGGCTCCGGACGTGCAGGCTCAGCGGCCATGGCTCACGGGCCCAGCTGCTCCGTGGCACATGGGATCTTCCCGGACCGGGGCATGAACTCATGTCCCCTGCATCGGCAGGCAGACTCTCAACCACTGCGCCACCAGGGGAGCCCTAGTCTAGTTGCTTTTAACATAATCACTGGTATATCAGAGATTATATCTGCCATCTTAGTATTTGCTTTCTATTCAACACTCTAGGTCTTGTTTTTTATAATTAAAATTTTTGTTTTGATATAATTATAGATTCATATGCAGTTGTAGAAATAATAGAGAGAGATTACATTTATTTTTTGCCCATTTTCCCAAATGGTAACATCTTGCAAAATTATAGTACAACACCCCATTTAGGAAACTGACATTGACAAAATCCACCACTCATTCATTCAGATTTCACATGCCTGAGTGTGTGACAGTGTGTGTGTGTGTGTGTCTGTGTGTCTGCATGTTTAGTTCTATAGAATTATATCACATGCTCATGTTCTCATATCCACCAACCCAAGCACAAAGTAGAAGAGTTCCGTCACCACAAGAACCCTCATGTTGCCTGTCTGTAACCATGCCAGCATCCTCTTCCCCATCACATGACAACTCACTACTCTGTTCTTCACCTCCAATTATTTTGTCATTTTAAGAACATTATATAAGTGGAATCCTACATTATGTAACTGTATTGGATTGAATTTTCTCAGTCAGCATAATTCTTTGGTAACTCTTCCTAGTAGTTGCATTTTTCAATTGTTTATCCCTTTTTATTTCCGATAGCATTCTGATAGTATGGATGTATCACATTTTAAAAATTCATCCCTTAAAGGACATCCAGGTTGTTCCAGTTAATTCTAAATAAAGATGCAATGAACGTTTTGTATAGATTTTTGTGGGAATGTGCGTTTTCATTTCTTCAGGTAAATGTTCAAGAACTCGAGTACTCGGTTGTGTGATAACAGCATGTTTAGTTTATTGAGAAACAGACACATTGTTTTGTAGGTGGCTGTACAGTTTTGCATTCCCACCAGCAGGATATGAGCCATCAGTTTCTCTACATCTTTGCCAGAATTGGGAGTTGTTGCTGTCTTTTACTTTACCATTCTTACAGGTATAAGATATAGGTATGATATATCACTGTGACCTGAATTTGCATATCCTAGTGATGTTCAACATTTTTTCATGTGCTTATTTATCACATAAAATCCTCTTTGGTGAAATGTCTCTTTGTCTTTTGACCATTTTGTAATCGGCTTTGCTTATATATTTTTATTTATTTTTTTACTGTTGAGATTTGAGAGTTTTATATATATTCAAGAAAAAAGTCCTTTGTCTCAACACACTAGTTTCTATATTCTATTTTCTTTAACTTTTTTCTCTTTGAAATAATTAAAAATTTTTATTTTTTAATATTCTCTCTATTATATTGTTATATATGCATTCTTTTATTTTGTTTTAGTTATTGCCTAAACGTTACACCATATGTCTTAGTCCTTCCAGGCTGCTATAACAAAATACAGCAGATAATAACAGCAATAAACAACAGAAATTTGTTTCTCACAGTTCTGGATGCTGGAAGTCCTAGATTAAGGCACCTGGATCATGTTCTAGTCCTCTGATGAAGCCCCCCCCACCCCCACCCCCTTCTTGGTTCATATCTGGTGTCTTCTCACTCTGTCCTCACTTGGTGGGAGAGTCAGGTATCTCTCTGGAAGCTCTTTTATAAATCACTAACCCCAGTTCACGAGGACTCGCCCCCCATGGCTCTACATCTCCCCAAAGCCCCACCTCTCAATACCATCACATTGCTCACTAGGATTTCGGAACATGAATAGGAGGTGGGGCACCAACACTGAGACCATAGCACCATCCATACATGATTTATTAGTGTTTAATGCAATTTATTAATTTTGCCTCTTTCAGAAAATTCTAGAAACTTAGAACACTTTAACAAATTCCTTTCTTTCTTTCTTGTCTTTGGGCATATATATATATATATATATATATATATTTGAATTATATATGTATCTTAAATTCCTCAAGATATTTTATTATTTTCAGCTATTATCAAATGTATCCTACCTTTAATCTTTCTGTTTCTCTTTATTTTTTTTCTTTTGTTTCTATTTTTCTTCTGCTTTAAGAACTTTTGAAATATTTCTGTTAATGGCATTTTTAATGTGTATACTTGCTTTCTTTTGTTTTGTTTTTACTTTAAAAAATTTATGTAGTTACATGATTTAAAAATGGTTAGCTAAAGCAATTTATGAGAAAAAATAAATTGTATGAATCCAGATGACTTCTTACATTTTTACTCTTATGGCACCTCAACACATTAACAGCTTTTAGCAGTTGAATTAATTTCACTCAGTAAATATGACAGTAATAAACAGTTATAAACACAGCACTATTCTGAGTGGATTGCACAGCAGTTCAGATTGTTCCCTCATTCGCTCAATAAGTACTGATTTAATGTCTATGTAAGAGGTGTTGTGTTTGCTTCTTTCTGTGAAGGAGCTCACGGTCCAGTGGCAGTTGAAACAGTGAGGGGATGAAAAAGAAAAGATAAATTATTGGCCCAAGATGACAGATATACAAAATTGTTGAGCTTGGTTTGAAACCTAGGATATTATGTGCTGGTTGGTTTGGCCAAGGCCCATAATTTTAACTCTGATGATGTGATACGTCTTGTATTTAATGGCAACAAAGTTGTGTTACTGTCATATACTATTATGTAGCCTGAATTAGAACATCACACTATTTTATCAGTGGTGAGACAGTTTATGTTCATAGTATAGTAATGATTTAGAAGTATATGTCTCATTTCAGTTCTGAAGTATCAAAATACGACAGAACGTTGCAGTGTCAGGGAATTAGAGTGCGAAGGTTATGAAGGAGAAGAAAGTGGTTGATGGTATTAACTACAGAATAGAAATCTGAATAGACTGAGAAACAGATTAAGCTGAAGGTGACTTTGGCTAGAGTAACTATTGGAGTGAATTGGATAGAAAAAAATGTTTGTTATGGGAAGGATAGTGAAGGTAAAATAAGGGAAACAATGTGTAAGGATATGTCACCTGTAGTGTGATGGGGGAAGGGATAGAAAGCTCAAGGCGTCTCCTGCTTGTGCTTAGTGGCCGAGGGGAAGGAGGAGACACAGCGGCCCCATTGGGCGCCCCATTGCCTTGGCTCTTCCATCACTCTGTCACAGGTGGTGCTGTGCAGATGTACTGGGAGTCCCTGAATGGATGGACTTTCCTCCATCTTCACAGACATGCCAGAAGGTCCACCAGGACTTCGCTCTATGTGGAGCCAGAACAATTGTGATTTAAAAAATATATTCAACTAAATAACATTAAGATCCTAGTTGATTTCGCCTACTCTGTGAGCCATGCAGTGTCCCCTTGTATATGTTTGAAAGTAAGATGGCCTTCAATAGGGGCATGGATAAATAAACTATGTGCACCCAGATCATAGAATATTATTCAGCCCTAAAAAGAAATGAACTACTGAGCCATGAAAAGACATGGGAGAACCACAGATGCATGTCACTAAGTGAAAGAAGCCAATCTGAACACCCTACACACTGATTGCAACTATATGACCTTCTGGAAAAGGTGAAACTATGGAGACAGTAAAAACATCAGTGGTTGCCAGCGGTTGGGAGGTGGAGAGAGACGAAGAGGCAGAGCAGAGATATTTGGGGGAGTGAAAATGCTCTGGATTATGTTATAGTAACAGATACATGTCATTACATGTTTGCCCAAACCCATAAAATGTGGAACACAGTGAGTAAACCCTAATCTAAACTACGGACCTTGGGTGGTATGCCGTGTCGATGTAGGCTCATAAATTATAACAAAAGTGCAACTCTCTTGTGGGAGATGTTGATCATAGAGAGGGTGTGTGTGTGTGTGTGTGTGTGTGTGTGTGTGTGTGTGTGTGGCAGGAAGTCTATAAGAAATCGCTATACTTTCCCCTCAATGTTGCTATAAACCTAAAACTTCTCTTTACAAAAGTCTTTAAAATGTGAGGTACGCAGGACAAATGTTGCCATCTTCATTTTACACAGAGAGAAATTAGAGGTCGGAGAGTTGCATAAAATCAAGGTACTTGCAATACCTTACAGATTTTAACTGAAGCGGGACAGACGGGCATTGCAGACAAAGAGAACAGTGGGGAAAAGCCTCTGTTGAATAAAAGTTCGGGGCTTGTGTCGGATTGATGAACTTCAGCTTTGGAAAATAGGTAACAAAATGGTTTGGAAGAGCTTCTGTATAACCTCACCAAACAGTTCAGGTTTTGAGCCTGAACCGTAAAAGCTGTGATGAGATGGTGCCCCAAGGTAGCATCACGAGCAGAAATGATCTGAACTCAGTGAGAAACAGAGCCCATTGCTGGAATCATTAACCCGAGCGGATTTTTTTGTTTGTTTGTTTGCTTGCTTGCTTGGTTGTTTTAGTTTTTCCTTTCCTTAATCATCTCCCCAAATTGTTAATAACCAGATCAAGAAAAATGGCCCGTCTTTCAAATCCTGCTGAGTCAGTGCTTTTCTACATGCAGAGAACCACTCTCATGGAGCAATCTTATGTTCATCCTGAGTATTGGGACACCCTTCTTGCTTCTCTCCTGCCTTCATTACGTTTTTCCATGTTCTTATCCACCACAGAGGGAACATATTTGTATCATAAAATACAATATGATCCTTTTACTCCAAAGAGTCAGTGTTCCCACGGCCCTGCCTGACTCGGGATTAGTTGGAAATGCCGCCACGTGGTTTGCAAAGCTCTCCTTGATCAAGCTTTGCTTTACTGCCACCTTCATGACTCACCGCTGCCCCAGACGCACATCGCAACGAGCCAAACAGCCCGTTTCTCACAACCTCTCACGCCTTCACGCCGCTGATATTTGGCTCCGGAGTAACTACCTCCCACCTAAAATGTGCGCTTTCTCTCCTCTGCCGCGTCTAAGCCATTCATCCAGTTGGATCCAAAACCCAGGAGCAATGTGGAGTCTGGCTGCTCCCTCACATTCTGTGAAAGGCAGGAATCACTGACCCGCAGACTTTCTAACGCCTTTATCAATCCCGTGAGCTAACTGTTTTATGTTCACTCTCACTAACACATGTGTATTTTGGTCCCACATCATCTCACAGCTGCCAGGTCCCCTACACGGTGTGACAGGACCGCCCACTCCATGCAAATCTGACCGTGGGAGCCCTCCACGGAGGTTCAGCCGTGGGTCCCGTGGGCTCTAAGCTCCTTCCGTGATGTTCACACCCTGCTCCTCCAAGCCTGCCTGCTTCCCCGTGATGTCCCCCCTCCCTTTCCTGGACAAGGCCATCTAGCCACTCCAAACCTGTATAGTTGAGTCTCCACAGCTCTCACTTCTCCTGCTTGAAATACCTTCTCCGACTCACTCCTCACAAATTCAGCATCTCCAACACGTGCCTTCATGTGGCATACAGTGGACAGTGAGTCAAAACATGAATAACTCAGTTGTATTCATAAGAAATGTATATGTTTTCATGTAAATGCATATTATATTGAAAATTATTTATGAATATTTTTAGTGAGCAGTCTGTTTTTCATACAAAGAAAGACTGTTTGTATTTTAAATGAATAAAACTACTCTGAAACTCAGCAACATTTGAGAATAACTTTTGCTGCCAGAGTTGTGATCAAGAATCCTTAGAGAAATAGAAAAAATGATATTGAGCAGAAAGTGGAAAAATAATCTGCACTCAAAAGTTCAGATTTTCTAACTGTAATCATGTCACTGCTTTTTTCAGCCAGTGTGTGTGTTTGTATCTGTGTGTGTATCTGTGTGTGCGTGTATCTGTGCATGCATGTTTGTATCTCTGTGCATGTGTGTGTATCTGTGTGTGTGCAAGTGTATCTGTGCGTGCGTGTTTGTATCTCTGTGCATGTGTGTGTATATGTGTGTGCATGTGTATCTGTGTGTGCATGTGTGTGTTTGTATCTGTGTGTGTGTGTGTGTGTACAAAGAATCATAATTTAGTCTGAGAATACTCAAGACTACTACAGATATTGTTAAAGTTTAACGTTTCCCAGTACTACAATACTAACTTAATGGGTAATGTAGTTTATTGATTTCAGAGAGTATATGATCAAATAAGATAAAACAAATACTTTTTTTTTTTTACAATTACTGATTATCTTGACTCAAAGAATTACATTTTCTAAAAGCTGCAAATACAGCCACAACACTGCAGTTCTTGCCAAGTGCTGGGTGACACATTCTTGCAAAACTCTCTCAAATATCATATCAAGACCAGACATTAATGTCTCATTCAGGGAGCTTCAGTGATTAGTGAAAGTATTGGGGTCCCACCAGTTACTCCATAAATCCGTGAAGTATATTTTTCTCATTTTCTGTTAGGGGAAATTGAGGTGCAACTAAGTGGACTAATTTGCCAATATTCTTATTTATTCAATAGCAGAGGCAGAAATAGGACCCAGGCTATAATCTTTATGACCAATTTACTTTGTAAGAGGTTGTATGTAAGCAAATAAACTGTTCAAATACTTCACTTATATTCATGAAAGAGTTTCCAACAAATCAACCTGAAAAGTGGAAACAGAATGTAAAAATCGATACATATTAGTGTATAAGCCTGGGTTTATATAAGGTTAGCCCTTTAGAATCATTCCATGTGGAGACTGTGTAGCATGTGTGGTTACATAGACTGCAGATTTCCTCTAAGTGCATTAACTCTAATCAGCTAAAAATATCCAGCTGCCACGATTCATTTAAAGCAGAGAGTACAAATATGTTCAAGACATGCTTTAATGTACGGTGCACGAAGCAATGGTTATGATAATCAGCAGAGAGAAATGTATGTTATGAACTCAAATTAGTTCTCATTCTCCAGGGATAGTTGAACTTCTCTCTGGATATTTTAAATGTCTTACTCACTCTTGAATATCAGAAGTAAAGTTAAGAAAGTCATGTGGGGCCTCCCTGGTGGCGCAAGTGGTTGGGAGTCCGCCTGCCGATGCAGGGGATACGGGTTCGTGCCCCGGTCTGGGAGGATCCCATATGCCGCGGAGCGGCTGGGCCCGTGGGCCGTGGCCGCTGGGCCTGCGCGTCCGGAGCCTGCGCGTCCGGAGCCTGTGCTCCGCAACGGGGGAGGCCACAACAGTGAGAGGCCCGCATACCGCAAAAAAAAAAAAAAAAAAAAAAAGAAAGTCATGTGAAGTTGCAGTATTCTTTTTGTGCTGTGCATATTTTTTCTTGTCACAAATTCAAAAAACATTATTTCAAAGAGACAGACAACAGTTGTCCCCTCTCAGGCTTTTCATGTATTTTTAAAAGCAAACAAAAAAGAATATTTTAACACTTCCCTGTAATCATTTGAAAGTGCTGGTCAAGGCTGTCGGAACAAGCTTCTCTGAAAACATTAATAATGAGGATACAGAGAGCCATAGGTGTGAAAGTCTCTGCCACGTGTCCGGTTCTGAAATCTGGACCAGTCTTATGGGACAGGAGAGTGTCACAGGCCTCCTGATGAAGCTGGGCCAGAGAAATGCCACTTGGGGTGTCTTTGTTTGCAGAAATGAAATCATGTGTAATATCCACAAACTCCTACTTACAAAATTCAGAAGAGATAAAAAAAGGAATTTAATTGGAGAAAAATATATAAGTGTACACTATTTACATAGCATTTTGAATACTGAACTACACAGTTTTTCTACTGCTTCAGAAATGGCTGGGATTTAAAGATAGTTTGTGCATTTTCTAAAGTGTATTGTGTTGCACCACAGAGGCATTTGGCTACTTTCCATTCATGTTGGGATTTTTATCCATTCCTCTCCATTAAGCTTGTATTGAAACATGCAAGAACTTGAAACAGGAAGATAAAAGTAAATAATGAAAGTTGTAGGAAGCCGCTTTAAATTCAACAACATTTTTGTAGACCATTTAGGGCGGCATCACTGAATGTTCTCTAACAACAGCAAAAACTCAGTGGAAGACCACAGAGATATTTAGGGTGGCCATGGCATCTTAAGGAAAGTTTAGTTGTTATTGAAATGCGAACATCCACATAAATTTCAAGCACGAGTATTTAGACGTGGAGAAGAACTATGTACCTCTTGTCCGAAACCATCTTAGAGAAGATGAGGAACAACTGGTTTAACAGCTGACAAAGTGCTTCAGCTCATGACAACAAAAGATTTTATATGATGCTCGGTATCTGTGCATGTGGTTTTTGTGTGATCTTTCCACTGTACATCAGACATGCACTGAAAAATGTCAAGAGGAGTTGATGGTGGCCAAAATAATGGATAAACATCTATGTATAACTTTATGGTGCACTGGAGAAAGAATCCCTCTCAAATGTCTTAGATATGCATCTCAAAGGTTCTCCAAATGTATCTGAGTCTCAAGATGCTCTGTAGTCATTCAAAGTTGTGTGTTGTCTGGGTTCATCTGTAGTGTTGCATTTAAAAACAGATTTTTTAAAAAGGGAAGTAAACAAATATGAATTTGAAGCTGCATTTATGTTGTTCGAAAGAAGAGCTTTTGAACACATAACTGTTTCAAGTCGCAAACAGACAAATGAGACGATGTTTTGATCTCATTTGTTCTGACATCTCCACAGGCAGAACGCTTTCCAAGTCATCGCCGTGGACGGGGTCTGCAGTGGGATCATCCAGTGCCTCTCTGCTGAGGACTGTGGCGAGTGGCTGCATGCCGTAGCAACCAACATTTCCAGCCTCACAAAGCACAACGTAAGTAGTGACTCAGGGAGCTCCTTGCCAGTTCCTCAGCCTTGGTGAATTTCTTCAGTACATACATAACTTTGCATCAGCTGCTTGGTGTTCTTCTAAGAATGGAGCACTGCACACCCATCATACAAACTACTGTGCAATGTTTAAAGAAAATCACTCTGTCTTGAGAGTTTTAGTCCAATGTATCAGCTCAACAGTACTGATACCTAAGCTTCCATTCACAAACACTGTAACATCTACATTAGTTAAATAACTGAAAATAGATATTTAGCATGTGAGCACTAAAATACCTATTATCTGTATCTCTATAGAGCATCCATCTATCTGTGTCTGTGTATCTATCTATATATGCATCTATCTAGATACCTTTATATCGCTTCTCCCTCTGGTTCCTCTGGAGAGCCCCAAAATTTAGAGTATTAACTTGAAGCAAGTACTGTTGGTTACAACCCATGAATCTTGTACTGTTGGTTACAACCCATGAATCTTAACCTTCACAGATCTATTCAAGTACGGGAGCTGGTTTAGGCTTTAGCTGGCACCCAGCCCCCTAACCCATGGCTCCTGCCACCCCTCTCCTTCCACGGGGCAAGGGAGTAGTATAAGTAAAGTGAGCAGGCTTCTGTGCAAGCACGGCTCTAAGGCGAGTTTCTCTGAAGCGTC
Source organism: Mesoplodon densirostris (assembly GCF_025265405.1). Taxonomy (NCBI): domain Eukaryota; kingdom Metazoa; phylum Chordata; class Mammalia; order Artiodactyla; family Ziphiidae; genus Mesoplodon; species Mesoplodon densirostris. The sequence continues at coordinate 2,305,657 of NC_082673.1, forward strand.
ATCTTCCATTGTTTAGTTTGGCGCCACCTTGGATACTGGTAAAATAAAATCAAAATAGTTTTCTCAAAATATTTTTAACCTTTATATTCAACGATCTAGAAAAAAACATTTTCAGACAACAAATATAATTGCGTTGTTTTTTTGCCTTGGGTTTTGTGGGGTTTTTGTCAGTCTGAAACCTCTCATCCTTTTCGGCGATTCCAGTATGATGACACCACCAGATCAGCAGAGACTGAATCTTGGGTGGGCGCTCTTGCCCAAACCAGATGTGCTCCGGAGATATGAGCCTGGATTATCCGGGAGGGTCCAGTGTAATCACTAGAGTCTTTAAAAGTGGAAGAAGTAGGAGAACGAGAGGACTAGGGAGATGGCAGCATGGAGAGGGGTAGGGCTGACAGTGCTGGCTCTGAAGATGGGGGGGGACCAGGACCCCAGAGAGCAGGAGGCCAGGAGAAGCTGCCCAAGACAGGGGACACTGCCCCTCCAGACAGAGACCATCCTGCCCTCCCCTGCTCTTATCCCAGAGAGGCCCACTGAGGCTTCTGACCTACAGAACTGCAGGATCACGGGTTAGTGTCTCTTTTAAAGCACTGTTTGTGGTAATTTATTTCAATAATAGAAAACGAATATAGCACCTATTTATCTTCAAAATAAATCCATTGGATTTTTTTCACTTAATCTAAATCTCATGGTTTAATCTGAAAATCGTACTTTTACTCTTTCACATTTAACTTTTTCAGAATAACCGTGAAATGCACTTGCATATAAGAGAAAACAACCTAATATTTGTATTATTAGTTTCTCCATGTGCAAAGCAGCCTACAATATTATCTCAATCCTTAGACCCTTTCAAAATAACTCGTTTGTAATAATATCACAAGAAAAGTCATCATAATTGCTGAGCTAAAGCCACCTGAACAGGGACTGTCTTTGGAGTGGGAAGGGTCTGTGTGTCTCAGTGCCTCAGTGGGCCAGGCAGGGCTGGGAGCCTTCAAATACCACAGAACGTGGGAGGGAGAAAGGGCAAGAAGCAAGTGAAGGAAGATGGAAGTATAGCTCCGAACACGCTATTGTTTGATCAAAGGGAATTTAAGCTGATACTTTTTGCAGAGGTATGGTTGCCATGGGGAAAGCATGGCTGCAGTGTCAGGGACTTGGTGTGGAGCCTTGGTCTCTACTCAGCAGCTCTGGGACTCGGCTTCGTGGTCCCCTTTGTCAGTGGGCACAGTTAGCTTCAGCCACTGTGAGGGTTAAATGAAAAAGTGCTTTAGACATCCTGGCCCTTAAATGATGCTGAAACATTTGCACTTTTTCTTCTCTCCAGCTGCACTCTAAATTAAATGATTTAATCCATAAACCACCAATAAATGGCCGTATCGATTTGCTTATTGTATGTGAGGTTGCACATCTTTGTCTTGTCCAGTTGTCATTTGAGATTCTTCATCTTCTGAAAGATGGTTGTTTGGATAACAATGCTGATAAAATGGGACAAGATGAGTTAAATGTCTAGTAGTGACTTGACCATTTAGCCCTATATTTCTGGCAGCCACAGATCTACCCCTCAGTTCCCTCATCTTTAAAAGAGACAGGGGGAAGACGATAAAAGACAAAGCTGTCTTTCAGCCAGCATTTCATGAATCTCACCTTTCCAGCCACTCTTTACCACTCCAGCACTAAAATCAATCCTGAATGATAAGCAGAGAGAATTTCATGCAACATTTCTACTAAGGTTACCTACTAACATAAAGAGATCTCTTCTAGTCTAAATTCTTCCATATATATCCTATGCATGCATTTCCTTTATTGGAATGGAGTATGCTGCTTGAAATGTATCACTTGTGTGTGCGTGTGTGTATGTGCGCACGCGCAGACAGATATAAATATATATGTATATGTAATATGCCTCTATTCTTTTTTAAAAGATTTATTTATTGTTTATTTATTTATTTTATTCATTTTTGGCTGTGTGGGGTCTTAGTTGCGGCATGCAGGATATTTTTGGCGGCGCGCGGGATCTTCATTGTGGTGCGTGGTCATCTCTCTAGTTGTGGTGTGTGGGTTTTCTCTCTCTAGTTGTGGCACACAGGCTCCAGGGCACATGGCCTCTGTAGTTTGCGGCTCGTGGGCTCTAGTTGAGGCAAATGAGCTCAGTAATTGTGGTGCACGCACGCGGGTTTAGTTGCCCCAAGGCACTTGGGATCTTAGTTCCCCGACCAGGGATCGAACCCATGTCCCCTGCATTGCAAGCTGATTCTTTACCACTGGACCACCAGGGAAGTCCCAATGCTTCTATTCTTAGTGGTTCAATGAAAATTACTGTGATCTTAAATAAGAATGATAGCATATATGAGATTTTCAAAATACATAATTCATATTTTATTATGTGAAAGAGAATAGACTCTTTTCCACAAATGTTTGTATCAATTGAGAATGCTTTCAATAACAAATTAGAGAAACCCTAAATAGTGATAGAGAAAATAGTTGGGTTTTTCCCCAAATGAAAAGAATTGTGGATGGTGGCATCTGCTGGAAACCACCATCCACCCAGAACCCATCCTCTGCCTACACACATTATTGCCACTATTATCCTCTACCTTTAGAGTGTTGGCTTTTACCTTATGTTTGCCACCTCATGGTGACATAAGGGCTGCAACAGTTCCAAACATCACTTCAGTGTTCACAACAGGACAGAAAGGGAAGAAGGATAAGTAGCGGCAGCTACATCTCTCCCCTTTCATCGAGATAAGAGAAAATTTCCCAGAAACCCTTCAGTGGACAAATAATGCTCACTTCTCCTCCTGAACTCAGCCCCACGTCGATTCTGAGGGGTGGGTGGCTGGAGAGTGGGGGGGCTAGTCTCTGCCTTTTCTAGTGTTTGTAGTGGGAAAACCAAGAAAAGAAGATTGTGAATGGCTTCTGAGTCAGATAACCAACAATATCTACTACACTGCTTAATACTAAAAACATATTAATTCTAAAAGTAATGCAGGAACAACCAACACCCCTGTGCTTTTATGGAATAATCACAGTCCTCCAGGATTCACACACACACACACACACACACACACACACATTTCATCAGTCATTTGAGTTCCTGCAGGACATATTTCAGCCATCTTCCTATATTTTACCCATTTACCTGCAGGAGCAAAAAACATGATTTGGGAGTCATATTTAATCCATAGATTTCTGCTATTTTAGATGGCAAACATTTGCAAGTAGAAAAAAGGGAATTTTTTCCCATAATACCGTTGGTTGTGGAAAGCTAAAGAAGGAACTTCTATTGTGTCTGCCGCATTAAAAAGACTCGACAAAGCTTGTAGGTGAATTGAAAGTCATGACAAAATAAAGCCTAGCAGAAAGGAGATTTACCGAAAAGGAGCTGAAGTCTGTGATCAGAGGTTGCAGCCTGTGGTTCTGACAGGCATGGGTGTCACTTAAGGAGACTTTTTCTTCCTTTTTATAGCTGCTGATTTTTCTGAGTCCTTAGATGCACTTTAGTTAGTGTGTTGTTTTCTGCATTGCTTCTCCTCACACACCAAAATGCAAACTTCACACATGCAGATGTCAACTAAAAATGGGTTACAGAGGGTGAAATCAGACAATGGCAGAGTCAGTAAATCAAATCAGAAGAAAAGCAAGGGCGAGTCTGGGCATTATGTTGTATGCATATGTAAAATACCCAACCTACTTTGTCTCTTAGAAAACTACTCACCAACAGTTAAAGTTCTTAAACAATTCTTGATATTGAAGAATATTAGCTGATATTTACTTGCTCAATCCAGAACGTCTGCTTTGATGTTAACTATAAAGCACGGTCATAAGCAAACAGGCAGTTTTACTGACAGCTTCCGTGCCACCCCTGGTCCGTTGGGCTCTGCCTGCCTGGCCCCGTCCCCGCCTCCCCTTTGGGCCTCATTCTTTCTCTTCTTCCGGCTGAGCATTCCCAGCCCCTAATGTTCCAGGGCCCTCAAAGCCACAGGCACTGCACAGGGGCCCTTGCCCCGACACACCCACACTTCTGCCACCCGTGCCCAGGCCTGGACTTCAACGTGGCCCTGGTCGTAATCATAGTGACAGGAGCTGACCCGTCCTGGGCCCACAGATGCTCCCAGGCCGACGGAAGCTCCACGGGAACATGGGGTAATTCCTCCCCCGGGGCATACCTTGTCCAGTGCCAGTCAGGTGGCAGAAGGAAGCAAGTTAACAGAGGACTCACCCTTGCTCACTGGATGAACGAACCATCTGGAAACGCAGTGACTGCATGAGGCTCTGAAGGCGGGCCACACCTGGTGAACAACTGACAGCGTTTGATGAGAAGCCCTCGCAGCTCGGGCACACGGACTGCTCACCAGCTGATGCCTGCTTTCTGCTGCCCGGCCTCCCTTCCCTTCACCTATGACTCTTGCCTCCTGAGGACTGTACATCCTCTTCGGGCTCTGTTTCTCGGGAGGTGAGACCAAAGGCACCGAGCAGTCCACGTTCCCCCCAGGAGCGGACGTCGTGTGGAAGAGAAGGGCACTAAGTACGCAGGGGAAAGGCCCGAGGACGTCACACAAGAAATCACTGGGAGTTTGCAGTGGCTCCATGGAACGTTTCTTAGAACTGCCGTCTTCTGAAACTGAGCTTAACAGCCAGACCCGAGGGAGCAGAGGCAGCTGCAGGCCTCTCCCGAGGATCCAGGCTGGATTCTTACCGTAAACATGGCACGTTCCCCTCCTTAGGAAGCCTGGCTAATAATTTGGCAATGATGGGACCTATTCTCTCCACCTGTGACCAACACCGGCAGATAAAACACATCCCATAACTGCCTGCAACCCAGAGTCCCCGCTGCCTGCACACCCCACCTCTGGCCAGGGTCCCTCCTGCTCACATGTGCTCAGGCATTGTGCGACCTGCTCTAACACTCATGCCAAAGACATGCTTGTTTTGCAGATGGTTCTTGAGGACAGGGATCTGGTACCCTTGGCATTCCCTTCACGTCTGACATACAGTCATTTCTGGAGTTCAGTGAATTCATGGAAGAATAAGTTAGCTCTGAACTAACTAATAAGTTAGTTCAGTTTTCATTGAATGCCACGTTAGACATTTATAAATGGCTGCAACCTACTTTTAGCTTTTAGGCTTCTAATTCACAGTAAGATTGTGTGTATGTGTGTGTGTGTGTGTGTGTGTGTTATATATGCTATGTATGATATATACCATATACATGCTAATCGTAAGGATGGCGACAGGTAAAATTGAAAAGTTCTTGTACTAGGAAAAATAAGAAAGTTCACTTGGGTATAACACTGGGTGGTCATCCTGATGGACTCTTAATTGATAGGTTTTTAAAGGCAACAAGGCAGGCAGTTACATTGTACCCATGGGCCTGGGGAATAACCAAGGTGGCCAGGGCATGGAATCCATAGTCTGAGAAAAATGGATGAAAAAATTGAGCTGAAATGTGGGCTCCTGAGGCAGAAATCATTTGTGATTCTTCCCTTTCCCAGTGAAGGCAGTTTGATCAACAGCTGCAGAATGGATATATCACTGTGATGCACCCACACTAACATCATGTGTCTTCGGAAGGACTTATATCTACGGAATAAAGATCTCTCCAGGTCCTCACACATCTGCTAACTAACAGTGGCCACAAATCTCTAAGGAAATTGGGGGACTGTTTCTTGTTTCCATAAGAATTATTTCCTTGGATAAATCTTCAAAATTAATTTTCATGGGAAAATATACCTTGTGAGCAGTGTCCTGCAGGCACCCATTCTGAGAGCACATCACTCATCAAAATTGAGGTTTTGTGTACATGAGGTTGAAAAAGTGAAAGAGTAATAGAATTAGGATACAATTTTTAAAATGTAAGCTCGTCACTTATCTTTCAACATTTAATTGGAAAAAAATCCCTAAAGACGTTTAATGTAGGAAGAGAAAAACATTTTAAAAGAATATTTGAATATTCTATGTATTTTTCTTTTTGTCTAAAGAGAATGTCAAAAGACAACATTACCGCTTTGGTTTCTGGATACAATTGGTGATGCCAAAATTGAATATACAAAATTAAAGAATTAAAAAATAAGAGTGATATTTAAAACAAATGGATGCTCCTATTACTCCCAATTTTATTTTTAATAAATTAAATCGAAACAGATCTTTATTAGAACCAGTTGTGAAATTATTCTCAGTTTAACAGACCTGCAGTAACTAGACTTCCTTTAAGGGGTTTCCATCATTAACATTCAATTAAAGGTTTTCAAAGAAAAAGAGGGACACATATTATCATTCCCCCCAGCATTCACGCAAAGTGAATATTATTCCTTAAAATACAGTTCATAATATTTAAGCAGATGTTCACTTTTGATGTTGGATAAATTATAAAGTAGTAGAATTATCATTTTATTTTCAGTTTGAGTGTAAGAAATATAATCTGAAAAACACTTGTAATGTGAGTATTCAATGCCTTTATACGTGTCCTTCAAGTTTTTTAAGGGGAGTCGCAAATTTTAAATTTAATTTTAAATTTAAGTTCTAATGAAAATTCTCTAACGAAAAAGCTACTGGATTTAAATTAACCTTTCAATAATATAAGAATATACTATTGCATATAATAGTTTTAAAATATTTGTTTCTTTAAATAAGACTTCATTAATACCAAAGTTTCCCATAAGAAAAAAAAAATCACTGATGTAATAGAATAAAGTACGAAGGCAAAATAAATGGTGAAAATGTTTGATAAAATAAGATACATCTTTTCCTTAATATTATTTAACATCTACAAAAGTAGGTAGATGGTATGCCGAAAATACTCTTCTCAGTAATAAATTATAAGAGCTTGAAAAAGAACTGTCTTTTCTATTCCATTTCATCCAAATGTGAAGATTCTTCTCACGTTGGGTTTTTACTGTGTTCTTTCCCTTAAAAGATTATTCAGACTTCTCTTCCTGCAAGAGTGTATCTATATTACTTGATTTTTATATCTATTGGGCATATTGTTTCCTAGAAAATCAAACACTAAACCCTATTTGCCATTTGACGTAACAGAGTTGGTAAAAATCTACCTTAAAATATGTGCTTTCATAATAATTTTAGACCTTAGGTATTTATTAAAGTTCAGAAGAGAATAAAAATGAAAATTTATTACAATAATAATGGTCTATTTATTGTTAGTGTTCTTATTAGTGTATATGTTACATGTACATTAAAATGTGTACTTTTGTTGACATATATAAAATAAAATTACCATCCTCTTGTGTAGATGGTATTATCCTTTGTTAACATTTAATCATGGGCATTTTCCTAGCTACATTGAATGGACTAATAGGTATTTTTCTATTTGTTTAAATCATAAATAATGAATGGATTATAATTTGACATACACATCATTTAAAATATATTATTAATGTAATAGCGCCCTATGAATTTTTTGGCACATTAATTTGTAAAAGATTGCTAATTATATCTTAATATAGGTGTCTAGGAAAAGAATCAAAGATTCTACACATTCTTTAGTCTCATAAACTAAGATTGATGTCTTAATCCAGCTGAATCAGGTGGGGCTGAACTCTCTGTAAGGCTCTGCTTCTGTTTTTCTGCCCCAAAGGTGCAGCCCACCCTCCCCGCACGCCCCAGGCCTGGGGGCTGAGAGCGTGTCTCTTCCCCTGAACACATCTACCCCCGGGCTCTGACTTCTCCTGGCTTCTCTCTCAGCACAGATTTACAAAACTCTCGTCTGTTTTCAGAGGTTCTCAGATTAATTTTTTTAGCCTTTTATCCTGTTCAGATTCAGACTCCAGCAACTGTCTTGAGGTGAGAAGCAGGGTTGCCTTTGAGGCCGCACAGCTCTCGCGAGTTGCCCCTGTGAACCCAGGAGAAGATACCTGCTCCGCTCCTCTGTCTGTCCACATGCTCTCCGTCTGGGCGTCTGTCCCCGAGCCTGCCTAGTGGCCCTGAGCTGTCAGCTCGTCACCTCGTCTCCGGAATCTAAGCCATGCTCGCCCTAGTTACAGCGGGAGCTCTCAGAAGTCTTCAAGCAAAGTGCTTTTACTAGGTTTATCTTTCCATTGCCGTGGCTCTCAGTAGGAAGGTTGATGTGCCTCAGGCCACCCCATCCCGTCTTAAATATGTGTGCATTAAATATGAGTTGTGGGCTTCCCTGGTGGCGCAGTGGTTGAGAGTCTGCCTGCCGATGCAGGGGACACGGGTTCGTGCCCCGGTCCGGGAAGATCCCACATGCAGCGGAGCGGCTGGGCCCGTGAGCCATGGCCGCTGAGCCTGCGCGTCCGTGAGCCTGTGCTCCGCAATGGGAGAGGCCACAGCGGTGAGAGGCCCGCATACTGCAAAAATAAACAAAACAAAAAACAAAACCCTAGAGCTGTATGTTACCAATGTGGTATGTGCGCGTGTGTTTGTGCTATAAATCAGAAAATATCTGTCTAGTTCATTTAGGTACTGTGATTTTCTATTTAGAAGGAGATGTTCCAGTATGATTCAGAAAAAAATAGAAATCGGAGCACTATCTATTATTTTCTTGAACTAATCTGGAGGATCCCATTTAAGCAGATTTGATGGCAGAGGCTTGATTTTGAAAAACAGTTTTCATTGAATGCCATTTTAAGTAAATATTGTACAAAGAAGTGTCATTTATTTAACTTCAGTCATACATTTTATGTCATTCATAGAACTAAAATTACATGTTAAGGGAGCTAAAAAATACAAAGTTAGATAGTACTCACTCTAAGACAGTGGTCCACATAAAATGCTGGTAGAATTTTATAGCAATCCTTAAAAACTAGTAAAAAGCATAGTTCCACAAAGTATTCAATATGAATTTTTTGACTGGTAGTGAAACATGCTTAGGGGTCTGCTCTTCTGAACCCATCTCCAGACTATCCTGATTTTAGCTGAGGGCACCGATAGTTTTAGAGATTTCCTTCACTGATTCCTCACCAGAGCAAAAACTACTTTGAAATGATTGTAGCAATGTTAGAAGGATATGATATTTGTGCATGACCCTGCGGAGATCACATACCTATGCTCAGATTTTATTTTCTTTCACATTTTAAGTGACATATGTACTGCCAGTAAGTCTGTTCTCGTACATGAGCCAGTTGACGCTTCTCCAACTTTGTGCCTCATGTTCATCAAGTTTCCTCTTAATTCACGTTTTATCAGTAAGACAAAGGGAAACAAAACTAAAAAAGGAAAACCAAAATAATTCAACAAAACATATCCTAAGTGAAAACAGTCTGTATTTAGTCTGATGTAAGAGTATATCACACAGAGAGCATCATTTAAGCTTCTCTAGAAAATCAATGAAAAATAATAATTGGTTTTAATTAGTAAAAATTCTGTTGAACAAAGATTTTTTGTATTATAAGGTCATTTGTCTAAATCTGATACTCATTTTCATTTGGCTTTTAAAGTTTGTTTACATAACTTAATACAGAGGAAACTCTTTCTCTGAAGACATTTTAAATTCTTATGACATGCCAATAAATTGTCTTAAAGTAAATGTTTATTTTATTTGAGGTCCTGACTAAAACTATTTCGATACATGTACATTATCCTTTAGTGTTTGAATGTTCCATTTCTTCTGTTCTCTTAAGTTTTAAAACAGATCGAGTATAATATGATTTCAAAGTGAAAAAATAAATTATAAAAAGTTACTCTAGGGCCTTCCTTGGTGGTCCAGTGGTTAAGACTCTGTGCTTCCACTGCAGGGGGCCCAGGTTTGATCCCTGGTTGGGGAACTAAGATCCCGCATGCCACATGGCAAAGGTATTCCATATTCTCAGTAGATTCTCACTTAACATTTTATGGAAAGATAGGCTTTTCATTTCTCATAAATAGAAAATTATTAGATGGAAATCTTTCCAAAATGTTTCTATATGAAATTTGGGATAATTTTGATAGTCAAAATTTAAAAAAAACTTTCATAATTGGTGTTAGATATGCAATGATTTTAGTAAGTCAATGTAAGTATCAGTTTACATAAACTCACTAAAAATAGATTCTCATAAAATTTGGGGGATCTTGCGTTGTTCTCACTTTTATTGTTTATTTATTATTACAGATTAGAAAAATCAACAGAAACTTTCCTGTAAACCAGCAGGTAAGATGGAGAAACACTCGCAAAGCCGAGTCATATGTTTCTTTCATTTTATCTATTACGTTAACAGAAGATAATCTTGATTGCATTTAGTTTTATGTGGAAATAATTGGTACTATCATTTGCCATCTTCAGGAAAATACATAATTTATTAGATTTCTTTCATATTATATAATATACCTGGTTTTTCTAATCATACTAATAAAAGCTTTTGAGCTAAGTGAATTAAGTCAAGACTATTTTGACAAAACAATTATATTTATCTGAATGCAGTGCTGAAGAACTTTGACAGCTATTTACATAAGACAGTTTTACTGTATCTTAATCACTTGGGAGACCTATGTTTAATTGACCTAAAAGTTAAAGGGAATTTTCACAATTGGCTGATAGTGTTGAAAACGAGGCTAAATTAATGTGTGGAATGAAAATAGTGTCCGATTAATCAAGCTAAGGATTTAGTTGACTTATTGGACTAATAATTGATGTTAGAATAAAATAATTGATTATAAAAATAACTGGTTCCACTTATAATTTTATTTTGCTAAACTTAACTTTTATTGCTTCTGTAAACATAATATAAACATTAATCAGAATAAGAAAAGGAAGCGCAGGTTCAGCTTGTGGACTCAGAGTCACCCTGTCTGGCATGTGTGATGGTGGCAGGGAACCCATGGCTGGACACAAACTTCTGACACTTGACATCAACCTCAATTTGCAACCGCTGATCAAAATCTAAACACCTGCGATATTGATTCATAAATGGTACACCCAGCACAAGTTAATTTCCATGGTAAAATTTTAAAAATAATCTTCAGCTTGTCAAAACTAGGTTGCTTTTCTTATCTAAGCCTCAGCTCCCTCATCTGTAGCATTTGTGTAAGTCTAACTATCTCACATGTTTATTTTTGAAAAGTAAATGATAACAAATGTAAATTTCTTAATATATGCCATTATTTGCATTAGTGTATTAAATGTTTAAGTGTGTTCTTTGCAGTAGAGAATTTATGTTCTGGTATAAGTTGTATCATTAACGAGGCCCAGGCTGCCCGCAGAGCCACGTGTGACCGAGCTAGGAGTGAGCAGAGCCTTGGAGAGTGCGCCGCGCCTATAGCTCTGACCTGTCTTCCCCTTGGTGCGGCCCAGGGTACCCGGCATGCCTCCTCAGGCCCCACGCCTGAGCCAGCTGGTGCTCTGGGCAGACACACAGCAGTGTGGGTGTGTTTGGGGCCTTATTCATGGCGCAAAGACCAGGCTCCAGCCCAGAGCATCTGATGCACTAGCTCCGGGATGATGCCTGGGAAACTGGCTTTGTTGCTCCCATCCCGTCCCAGGTGATTCTGAGGCTGGGAGTGCACAGGTGACATCTGGGAAAAACAGTTTAACAGTTTCACAGGGCTAAAGCAGAGGGAAAAAGTCATTCAGGATAAATTATTCAAATAGAAGCCTCAGCCGTGAGGGAAGACTGCCATGCCCAGGACTAGACAGGGTCATTTTATAGTCAGATATATGAAAGTGTAGACCTACTCATTTGGGGAATTCTTGCCAAAAATACAAATGAAGAATGTTTCCTTAAAAATGACTCTAATATTTGTGTTATCACTTCCCTTGCCCTTTCGACCCTCAGCATGTGAAGTATTAATATTTAGTGTAATTTAATTACTGTGAATATTCCATAACCCTGACTACACCAGAGCTATGCTTTATTTATGATGACAACAACATGGATCACTTCCTACACGCTCCCTTCAGTGACTTGGGACAGTCCTCGCCACCTCTGCGTGTATCTAGGTTTTGAATAACACGGAGCGAAGTCATAAGAATCTGAAAAAACTTGCATATAGAACAAATCGTAATAAAAACTGTTTAATATTCTAACTCATACATAATAAACACAGATAAGCATAAGCATTTATGGGTTTTGATTTGCTAGCCTTTTAATATTATTATTATAGTGAAATTTTATTTCAAATCTCTTAGTATCTCACAATTATGAAATTATAGTGAATTCTTCTTGGCACTTTAAAAACTGAAAGCGGGAGTTAATAGATTTTTCCCTCACTACTTTCCACCATGTTAATGAAGTCTTTCAGGAAATAGGATTAGTTTATAGTTCAACATTCATGTATATGCATAACAGGAAAAACTCACCTGCGTAGTGTGAGAGCGATGCATTAGGAGATCAAGGTACATCCTCTACTTAAAATCTGAGCCACGTTAAGGAATAAAAATTGAAAATCATACATAATCTCATTTCTCATCCAGATTTAGCACTCAGACAGGACTCTTACCTTGGACTAGTTGCTTTCATCTCAAATTTCTTCCTAACTTAATTTTCATGTAGTGTTCTCTGAAGCTCAGATTTGATATAAATATGTATGCTTATACATATGCTTTTTATTAAATAACTCAGATATAATGTTAAAGTATTTAAGTCCCCTCATATCTGTGATACTCTAGGTCGCAAACAAAACCAAAAAGACATCATCCAAGATACATTAGAACAGAACTCTTCTGCTTCCTATGGGATTTGGTTTTGATTTTGTGCCATCCATGTGATACATGTACCCCAACCAGAGAAATTAAAATAAAAGCAAAACACAAAGGGATCTGGAACTGGAAAAAGTCACTGTGCACAGCAGGGGCCAGTGCTGGGGACCAGCTCTTCAGGGACACCCTCACATTCCAGGGGGCATGAGACTCTTAGTAAGACCACCTCACGGAAGAAAAGATTTTAATCAGACGCATAAACCATATGAGCAAATAAACCATTAGAAGGGAAAGCACAGTGTGGACATTAAAGAACAGTCCACAACTATTTTTACTTATCATGTGTCGTGTTCTTTTACAAAATAAGGGAGTGGAAACTGTAAGTCAAGAACAGGAGATGGTGTCCAAAAATGTGGATTTGCAAAAGAACCCCACAGAAGTTCAAAAATGAATAAAATATGAGTATATTTGAAATTATAATCAATTAACCAATTGAATAATAGCATAGATCACAAATGAAGATAAAATATGTAATTGGAAATAGTATATCTGAGAGTATCATCAGAATGCAGCACATACAGAAAGGGGTGAAACTATGAAAGATAATGTAAGAGTTGAAGTTTAGAATGAGAAGCTCCAAAAAAGGGAAATTCTGCAGAAAGACTGGAAACAACGTGTGAGAGCCAGTGTGTGAAGAGAGACGGTGGCTAAGCGTTTCCATACGTCTTGAGATAAAGAACCACGCCAGCCTCGGAGCCTGATGAGGAGAACCAGAGCCACGCCCCCAAGGGACCCGAAACAGCATGCACATCCCGTCAGTGGGATAGTGACCCGCCATCAAGAGGGTGAGCTACCTCACCTGGCACCAGTCTAGAAGACTCTCCACGAAAGTTCATTAGGTGCCAATGGCTGCCATTGGCACCTAATAAGTAAGGGAATGGCTTACTTATTCGCTTACTAACAGGGAATAAGTAAGCCACTATTTTTAATAAAGGGTGTAATGAAGGGTGACATCTACACGTTACTCTACAAGAATACAGCACCTCAAGAAGATGCTCAAGAACCTGGTAAAGTGTCTGTCTGCATCTCGGAAGAAGTCCAGCCCGGTCTCCTTCCCATCCTGAGGGTTTCATTCCCAAGCCCTCGTGCATTAAGTCCCTCCCTGCCTTCCCCCACCTTTCCCTGAAACTTCACTCACTTTCCTTCCCTCTTCAGTTCCCACACCACGACATTCCATTTTTGTTTTGAACTCAGATGTGTATTAAGTTTGTCCTTGTTCTTCCATTCTATTTTGCATCTTTATATGCTGGAATCAGCTCTGTCCACCATATTTATTGGATGTCCTCTGGCTTTTGGTCTTTTCTATTGGAGAACTGGAGAAACTTGTTCTTGTCGTTTTTAAGATGCATTTGTAATACTACTGTGAGGTTGAGCATCTTTAAGTGACATTTGCATATCCTTTCATGTCTTTCTCTACATTTTGCAAACGTTCCTATTTTCTTCCTATTGTTTTGTATTTATTTGTAAGCACTGCATACTCAGTACATGAAGGGAATTTAACCTTTGTGTTTTATGTAGCCTAAGTCAGCAATCTTTTTTAATAGCTTACAGGATTTGTGTTGTACTTAGATTTTAACAGTTCAAGATTAGTAAAAGGAAGAAAGCAATCCATTGCTTATTTCTAGTAACTAAGTTTTTATTTTTACGTTTAAGCAACTGGCCTCTTTCCAATTTGAGAAGGACAAACTCCAGCCTGAGAGGAGATGGCCTGACATTTTCCAAATGTCAGGTGTGCCCACCTGGCCAGAGTGCTGTTCAGGTCTCTTTATATTTCTACTGACTTTTTGATTAGTTCTTCTATCAGTTATTATGGTGGTAATATCCACATCTCCACTATCATTATTGGGTGTTTTTCTTTTAGTTATGTCATTTTACTTCATTATAATGGTTTCTGTTGTTAGGGACATTTATAATTGTTATATATTCATAAGATAATGACATCTTTCTCATCCTGAGATTGAGCTGTTTCTTTTTCTCTACATTAAAATCTGTTTTCTCATCTCAAGATTTACTGTCTTACTGGTAGATCCTTTTCTAATCTTTTGCTTCTACTCTGTTTTGCACTGGTGAATCTAAAGCATGTTATTCTGTACAGCCTAAAGTTGGGTCTTGATTTTTTTATCCAGTCTGACAATATCTGCATTTCATTAAATTGTTTCACTCAATCACATTTAAAAATCATTTATTTATTTGGATGTACATCTGCCATTTTGCTATTTGTTTTTTAGCTGTTTCATGTCGTTTTATCTTCTCTATTTCTTTTTAGTTTCTTATTTATGTTAAGCATATTTTTAATGTAGAATTTTAATTTCAATGTTGATTTTTAACTATATGTTTTGATTGTTTTTTTAGAATTTGGTCTTGAGATTGAATTGTGCATCTTTAAATTAGCATAATTCACTTCAACTTTATATTGACCTAATATTGATATTATATGGAAACTTTGCTGCATTTTAATACAGATCCACCTCAAATGCTTTATGTTGTATTATTATTGTCATATATATCACATATATGTTAAATTCAAAAATACAGTGATACGATTATTGCTTTAAACAGTTTCATGTTTTTTCTTAAGTTATTGAAAGAAGAAAGACTTATAATTAGCAACATACTTACTATTTCCAGTGCTCTTTAGTTTTTCCTGTGGATCCAGTTTCTGTCTGGCATCATTTTCTTTCATACTGTAGGACTTCCTTTAATATTTCATGTAGGGAAGGTCTGCTAGCTATGAATTATCCCAATTCTTTATCTGGGAAAGTCTTTATTTTGCCTTTACTTCTGAAAAATAGTTCTGTTGGATAAGGAAATGTCGGTTGACCTTTTTTGTTTGTACCTTTCAATACTTTGAATATGTCATTCTGAGTCTACTGACATCCAGTTTTTAATATAAAGTTAGCTCTTAAACATATTGAAGTTTTCCTTTATGTGATGAAAGTTTCACTGCTTTCAATATTTTCTCTTGTCTACGTCTCTCAGAAGTTTGACTTATGACATGTCTAGGTGTATATCCCTTTGTGTTTATTCTACCTGGACTGTGTTGACTATCTTGGATTTCTAAGTTAATGTTTTCCCTGGATTTTTTAAAGCTTTTGGCTATTATGTCCTTGAATAATCATATCACCCCCTTTCTCTCACTGCCCTCCTTCTGGGACTGTCATCACATGTATGCTGATATGCTTCACACGGCCTCACAGGTCTATAAATTCTTTTCATTTTCTTCAGTCTTTTAAAAAATTTTCTGTTTTTCAAATTTGATAATTTCTATTAATCTATGAGAAAGCAAAAAAAATCAAACTGCTAATTTGAGGATGTTAAAGTTAAGGAATTACTTACAAAAGCATAAGGCTGTTTTTAAGAAACTGAAAAGGTTTATCTGTGTCTGTCAAGGGAGAAGCAAGGGAAGGGGCTGTGATAAAAATCATTAGGGTATTCGTACAGATAAGGATGCCTGACAGACGATGTGTTATCCTGTGGTGCAGCATCCTAGCGAACACTTAGCAGCCTCTGCAGGGACAGGGTTGGACCCTCACCTCTCTGTCTTCCTCCCCTCTTTTCTCCTGCTAGATTCTCTCATAGAAGGACTCCAGAGGGAAGCAAGAGGATGAGGGAGTTTGCTCATGGAGTCCGTGGAAGTCCACAGACACAGGACATGATGTAGAAGGATGGGATTTAGATCCAGTGGGGAGAGTGTAGACACAGAGCATGCTCTGCAAGCACCATATTCGTCTGGTTTCTCTGTTGAATTATAATCAATTTGTTGGGATTTATTTTATTTTCAGAGGAAAAAAGTAAATGACTATAGTATAGTATTTATTTCATTTCACACCATATTAAATATATTTTGTATTAACAGTATAGAATAAATTTTCTTTTTACTGTCGGGCTACCCTTAAAATACTGAAGCACAAATGAGAGCATGATGGACATTTACAATGGAAATAAATGCTTAAGATTATATTTTGAAGCCACCATGTTAAGCTTTGTCCTTTTTAAGAGATTCTGAGAACTTTTCTCTCCGTGATAATATCTAAAAGATCTTTTGAACATAGTGATCTTAAAAGAATATTTTACAAATTCTTAGCTCACAGGAAAAAAATTTAGTTTAAATATATATTTAGATTTAGTAAATGTTCTGAATAATATATTAATTATCTATAGTATACACTCATGTGTTGATAAATATATGATTTTATTCGAATGAT
This sequence comes from Mesoplodon densirostris, assembly GCF_025265405.1. Classification (NCBI taxonomy): domain Eukaryota; kingdom Metazoa; phylum Chordata; class Mammalia; order Artiodactyla; family Ziphiidae; genus Mesoplodon; species Mesoplodon densirostris. Next base: position 2,322,508 of record NC_082673.1, read on the forward strand.
TTCTCTGTAGAATGCATTAAATTTTGACTATTATGCAGGGGGAGAGAGTCGGCTATTCTGTTTTGTCATTTTCCATTAATCCTTTGATGTGTTGGAATGTATATTAGAAAAGGTTTGAGCATGACATTAATGTGATACTGGGAAGTAGACAGTGGGCTGGAAGCTGGTAAACCTAAGCTGGACACACAGTGACACTGCCCACCGCACCATCTGTGAGGATGTCTGTGACATTGAATGCAATCTGTTGTCTGCGCCTTGTTGTGTGAATATGACTCATCCTCTTTGTTAACTGAGTATGAAGCCAAGACTCCTAACCTTCTCTAGAAGGGCGTCCAGGAGGGCAGAGCTCCCAGGGCATCAGAGCAGTGAGTCATGGTCAGTGACTCCAGGCCACCCGTGAGGGTCTCAGTTGCACACGGAGATGCAGGTAACTTGGATCAGATGTGGCTCATAAATGCAAGTGATGTAGGCTCAGAACTCACTTTCTGGAGAGGTTAAAACAACAGTCAACGTGATGTCAGAAAGCCTAGTGCAGAGGAAGAAAACACTGGCAAGATTTCTAAGGCTTCCGAGGCTGCTCTTAAGCATTTAATACAGGGAAGGGGCCTGTTTAAAAACTGGGGAAATGGGAGCAATGTCTTCTTCAAAATTCAAGTGCAAGATGAGTCTAGGGTGGGTGTTTGGTGGTAATGAGAGAACCATTGCAAAAACTCAGGCCTCTCTCAAAGTGTTAGTCTAGCGTGATTCAAGTGTGTGCTTTCTGAGTTGGAAGTGTAAGAAAAGCTTGGCTGAAGCGAAGCCTGTTGTGGTGAGGGCAGATCTGCAGGGCAGTGTGGACGGCTCACAATGTCCTGAGTTCATGTTGCCTTGATTTGGAGATTTAGAACAGACGAAAGGAATCTCTTGCAACAAAAGAAAAGAATATCTTCCCTGAGCTCTTGTATTCATTACCGAGAAGGTATCCCTTGTAGAGGACATTGATAAATTGCAATATGTATTTGAAAATCCAAATGAAATAGTGTGAATTCAATTGCTTATGATTTCATTATGGTCAGGCAAAATACATAAGAAGACAGAAAATGTACAAAGCTAAATTTTAGCTATATTCTCCATATCTTAATGAATTGGTGAATGCAGATATTTTGTGAAGCACAGATATCATCAATTAGATTTAATTGATGTATTAATGTTTATAAAATCCTTTAATACATTTAAATCTTCAGACATTCTCATATAATACTCTTGGTGAGAGTATGAATGGTTACAAAACTGGGGAGGGCAGTTTTATATTAAGTACCAAAATTTAAATTGCACATTTCATTGGGCTCAACAGTTTTTCTTTTTTAAAGGATGTTAGCAGAAAAACATTTACATGTAATAGAAAGATAAAGACAATTGTCCCACCAATATAGAAATGATTACATAAATTTGTTACAGTAACTCTGTAGATTATAATACCACTATATTCAAATAGGTGTACATGTGCAGAAATTAAGGTTCAAAAATAAAACACTCACCCATACAATGAATCCATCTGTTGTGGCTTTTTTAGGCCTATGTGCAAACATTTCTTTTAAAGATTTAGGATGGTTTCTACTAGATGGTTACCCCCGAATTTCTCCAGAGAAGGGTGAAGATCTAGAGGAGAGTGAAGATCCAATTTTCATGTTTTATTTTACATATTCTGTATGTTTGACTTATTTTAATGAACATTTGTATAGATATTATTTATTAACTTAAAAGTACATATTATTTATTAACATTAAAAAATTGAGGGACTTTCCTGGTAGCACAGTGGTTAAGAATCCGCCTGCCAATGTAGGGGCATGGGTTCAAGCCCTAGTCTGGGAAGATCCCACATGCCACGGAGCAACTAAGCCCGTGCGCCACAACTACTGAGCCTGTGCTCTAGAGCCTGCAAGCCACAACTACTGAGCCCACGTGCTGCAACTACTGAAGCCCGCACGCCTAGAGCCTGTGCTCCACAACAAGAAGCCACCACAATGAGAAGCCTACACATTGCAACAAAGAGTAGCCCCCACTCACCGCAACTAGAGGAAGCCCACACACAGCAACGAAAACCTAATGCAGCCAAAAATAAAATTTAAAAAAATTTTTAAAGTTCTGAAAATAATTTTTTAAATAAGACAAAAATAATCACATATAACTTATTACACAAACATAAGAAAATCTAGATGATTTTTTGTGACATAGCAATTCTTACAGTTTTAAGTAAATTTTGTCTTAATTATATTTTGAAAAAATACCAATATATTTCTGAAATACTACAGAAAAGCAGCACTTGATATTATTGAATTTGAAGGAGATTCATTCTTTCTAGATTAGAATGCCTACAATTCTCATAGCAGGAGACTCATGCCATTTACATAGCAAGGAATCAAGAAAATTTTTTTTCACCAAATGTGGAACTTTTCTGGTTCATTAACTTTGATTTCATCCTCAAAAATGAGTTATAAATCTAGAGGGAGAATTAGTTTGTCAAGCCAGCCTCAAAGTATATTCTAACAAATTGACATATAGTAGAATGTCATGACAACACATGTAGTTATTTTTCACTATGCAGTGAGCAATGACCTATACTGAAATTTGCATTTTAATTACATGATCCTACCTACTGAGGCATGAGTTGATTTTAATCACAGTTTAAACAACAGGCAGATTTAGGAGAATAACTAAAATGGATATGCTTAATATGGATTAGTTGTAATGACAGAAACTAAGGTTTTTTAAATGAAAATGATTTGTATTTCTTACACTCTGTATAATAGTAGAATTTGTTCCATGAGCAATAAATGCAGTACATGTTTCAAAGCATATGCAAAATATAACAAAAAATTAGCACTTAATAAAAAGCTTAAAGAATTATGGTAATGTAATGTTTAAAGATAAATAGAGATGTTGGGGAGAAGTTTCCTCTAGATAAAATGATGTAGTATATTTAGAAGTTAATACATATTAAATATTCTATGATAATACATTAGAAGGAAGGGGATCTGGAGCAGATGCAGCTGTGGCTGGAAGAAGGAAAAGAGAAATAAACCCTTGTTAGCTTTTTTTGTTTTGACAGTTTAAGGCAATTCAATTAAAGCCTCTTCGGGTTTCCATGTGGAGAAGCTCTTCTGCTAAACCTTTTATAGGGACTTGAACAGTGGTTTCTGATGTATGTCAGATCACTCACTGATGAGAAATCCTCATTTCACAAGAACCCGCCAATAGCTTCCATTCACTCTGAATAACAGCAAAGTCTACAAGAAAACATCATTCAGAGTTCGATCAAGAGGCAGAAGCCACTCCAGTTATTTGAACAGAGAGGATTTAATGTACAGAATTTTAGCTAGATATCAAGTGTTAAATATGTGAGTGAAAAGGTAGAAAAAAGTCACTAGGGTTTTCACGGAGGTAGCAGGAAGCAGCCTCTCAGGTAGGTCTGATGCGATGCTGAATTCTGTTTGCTAGTAGTTTGTTGAGGAGTTTTAAATCTGTAATTCATCAAAGTATCAGTATTTAGTTTTCTTTTTTTTTTATAGGTTCTTTATCTGGCTTTCATATCAGAGTAATGCTATCATCATAGAATGGAGGTATTCCCTCCTCTTCAATTTTTTGGAAGAATTTGAGAGAGATTGGTGCTCATGTTTTTTAAACTTACGTAGAATTCACCAGTGAAGCCATCTTGTCTTGAACTTGTCTCTTTGGGGAGGTTTTGATTCCTGATTCAGTCTCCTTACTATTTACAGGTCTCTTCAGATTTTCTGTCTCTTCACGATCCAGTGTTGGCAGTTTGTGTGTGTCTAGGGATTATCCCATTTAACCTATGTTATCCAATGTACCCGCCTACAATTATTTATGGTACTCTGTTATAACACTTCTTATTTCTGTCAAATTGGTAGTAACAGCCCCGTTTCATTTCTGATTAACTTATTTGAATCTTCTCTCTTTTTGCTTCATCACTATAGCACATACTTATCAATTATGTCGATCTTTTAGAAGAACCAACTGTAGGCTTTGTTGGTTTTCTCTGTTGTTTTTCTATTCTCTATTTTGTTTGTCTCTGCTCCAAACTTTATTATTCCTTCCTTCTGCTTATTTGTGATTTAGTGTGTTCTTTAAAATGTGAAGTTAGGTTGTTTTCACTGAAATTGAAAAAAGTATAAATTTTAATATTTGTTATAGAATACATTTCATAACCTATAATTTTAAGAGCAACTTCAGTGTAATTTACATCTCTTTTGTGCCATAAAATAAGACAGTGAGGTTCTAGTCAGTGAGTTAGTTTTAACAAGACAATAAATGGCAAGCTTCACATACTACTTTAAGTAAACACATACTGTTCCTACAATATATTTTAAATCCCCGAAAATATAGCTTCCTATAACAACACTTCTAATCCAAGGTTTACAATTCAACAATCCTTAGAATTATTAAATCAAACATTTCGAGGTTTTTCTTGTTAGCAGTAAATAGAACTAATAGAGAATAAGTACAAATTTAAGTCAAAATTTTTGATAACTTATATATAAGTATTCACTTTCATCTCATTGTTTAAATAAAGTTACTTGTTAATCCAATGCTTTGCATTCCCCAAAATGCTTTCGAATCCTCAAACTTGTAGCATCGAATCCTATCTGAACTTTAATTAAAATTAAATTACAATTATTTTAGGCTTACAATAACTTATTTCCTCTTTAGATATAATTTAATTGTATTAAAATATCTGAGTATCTCATAAGCATGAAGTTACAGAATATAAAAGAAAATATTCAATATAGTAATCAAGAAATGCAGTTTCCTTTGTTTGTGTCCTGGATTTGCCCCTTTCTGCTCCACACAAACACTTTCAGAATTTTCACAAACTGCCATTCTTCACATCTTTTTTTTTTTTTTTTTTTTTTTTTTTTTTTTTTTTTGCGGTATGCGGGCCTCTCACTGTTGTGGCTTCTCCCGTTGCGGAGCACAGGCTCCGGACGTGCAGGCTCAGGGTCCATGGCTCACGGGCCCAGCCTCTCCGCGGCATGTGGGATCTTCCAAGAGTGGGGCACGAACCCGTGTCCCCTGCATTGGCAGGCGGACTCTCAACCACTGTGCCACCAGGGAAGCCCCACATCATTTTAACATAAAAATATATACCGGCTTTTCACAATTTTTCTCTCTTTATAAAAAGAAATAGTTAAAATAATTTTTATGTAACTATTTAAAAATAAATGTTTTCACTATGAGAAATTGAAAAATACTTCAAAAGAGAAAGAAGAAATATGGGTCTCATAATCTCAACATACAGATCTTATCATGTTTAAAAAATTAATATGCATTTTGTGTATATATCATACATTATGTAATATTTACTCGAGATTTTATTTTTCTCATAACTTTAAAAATTATTGTCAATTGCCTTATTGTGAGCTTTTCCTATATTCTTTCAAAATCTCATTTTCAGTGGTTCTATCAAAGTATGTAGGTGCAACCTTCTATTAATATAAATTAATTTTTATATTTCACCCTCCCAAATATTGATTCAATAAATAGCCTTGTGTATGCTTGTTCATATGAATTTCTGATAATTTCCTTAGAAAATTGCTAACAGTAGAAATACTGAGTCAGCGATGATGTTCATGGTTATAAGTATATATATATATGGTTATATCTCACTGAACCACCCTCAACATTTGTTATAAAAGTAGCTCCCTGCAGCCACGTTAGCGTGGAAGCTGTTGCCATTTAAATTTCAGTGCCTCACACTAGAATCCATGTATTTTCTCTCCTTTTGTGTGATAATTGAGTTCCTCACCTCTGGCAGGAAACCACTTCTCTTCGCCAAGAATAGCAAGTAGCCTTGATAACTCTGTTTTGCAGCTCTGAAGGAATGTTTCATCTGCTCACGTATCAAGAATCTCTGTTTCTTCTCAGGGTCACTCTGGCTGCATATCAACTGGTCAGCTTCTCTGGGATGAGCAAAATGGCCCTGGAGGTCATTTTAAGTCTGGGAGAGGGAATGTGATACTCGAAATTCTCTGAGAGAATGAGGTGAAAGCCAGTTAGGAGAGTTATCATGGTAGTACTTATTCTTAGAAAGTTTAATGGTTTTGAGCTTAAGTCCTCCGAAGCAGTATTGATACCACTTTATTGAGCTATTGGATTCTAGTCCTGAGGAAGACCTTCCGTGTTGTGTAACCTGATCCTCTATTTCTAGCTAATGAGACTTATTTCACACCTAACTCCCTTTATTTGTAAGTTAGCCCTTCCTATTCACAAAGTTCATTATTTAAAAGTTTCCTTAAAATGACAGGAAGTCACGTTCCAGGCACTATCTACTCAGTGACACCATGGTGTCCTCTGGAGGACACAAAGTTTTCTCTCTCTTCTATGTGGAGACTTTCATATAATCAAAGACATATTTCTTCCTCTAGGTCTTTTCTTCTATGACCTAAACATACTCAGTTTCTTTAGCTGTTTAATTTGCCACTTGCTTTCCAGAATCTTCAACATTTTTGTTGAGCTTTTCTGAGCATACTTTAATTGATCCATTTCCCTATTAAACTATGATTCCAGAATAATGACAATAACCATGGTCTATTCCTAAGCTCTTAACTTATCCTATTTAATTCCACGTCACACGCAAGTGTTAAGTTCTCTGACCCCACTTTGCAGATGTGGGGGACCTCAACGTCATGGAGGTAAAGGATTTTGAGTAGAATTACAGTTACTGACATGACTAAGTACTGGACCCCAGAAATGTGAATCCATCTAAATTACTCGGCATTCATTGTTTCAAGTATATCAGACCACATAGGTCGCAAGAGGTCTGTTACTCCCCTTGTTGTAAGCATTATATTTAATGAATATGGTGGAGAATAAAGTCAACACTTCTGACACTTACATGAAATCATCTACTTATATTAATCTTTCAGACAACTACTTATCTTTTTCAAAACTATTGCCATTATAGCTTACCCCACTCTTACTCATGTAGTGAACATTTTAAGAGTAAGTGAATACTTTCACATTTAATTATCTTAAATTCCATCTGTTTATTTCACTCTGACAAAAAGTACTTGTATCTGCTTCTCCACGCCAGTGTATTAGCTGATATTCCCAACTTTTTGCCACTGCATTTTGATTAGAATATTTTCTGCTTTCATCCAGATTAGCCATAAAATTGTTAAAAGTGACCAGGATGTTCTTATATGCTTAGATATGATTCTTATAGCTAGGATGGGGATAGGAGTACATGTGTATTAGTTATTTTTTAAACCTTCTTTTAGAAAACAGACGCCTCATATCTTCCTTCTCCTGAGTATCACTGTGGCAGTGGAGTCCAAACACTCCCTTTAGCCGGTACTCAGTTCCAGACAGTCACCTCGTTGTTCAATGTCTCTTCTGATACCAGAATTCAAACCCAGGCTTGCCTTTGTGAGAGCACACACTTTTCCAGGTTATTCTTCTAGATTCAGAAACTTCCTAGAAATACATCTGAGCATTCCCACGCTCACAAGAATTCTGTGTGTCGGATTTCCTTTGCACAGCAACCTCCTTTTACTATATATTCTGTGTCAATTTGTCAAAGTATTTCACAAGTATGCTGAGAGTATTAGTTATGGGCTGTTATTGACTGCATGTCAAAGTAGGTGACAGGCAGCAATGCAAGTGAAGATTACACAACAGAAATCTAGTAAAACATGTTCCTGGAGTGGAAGAAAGGACACAGTCTCCTATGTTGTTACTTGGGTTTTACCCACTCAATCTGCCATGGAAAGAAAATGTAAATCAAAGCGTCAGTTTATTTCTTCTCATCTTTCCCGTTATTTCCCATTATTGATGTTGATGTTTTCTTATTTGTTATTTGTGATAGATTACACATTTTATTACTCTGAAGTGCCTGTCTTAGCCTCACATGATGCTTTTTCCCCTTTTTCCACTTTTTTTCTGATATAAGTAGGTATTTTATATTTCATTTCTGTTATTTTATTCCTTCTGGCTAGCATGTCTGCCTTTGCTCATCTTTTTATTTACAACTTTCCTAAATCACTTTTTACAATTTTTGTACATATTACATAGTTTCGTTTTGCTTAGTGAACTAATATGGCAGACATCTTCTTTTAATAAATAAATTTACTTCATTTATAGTAATTAAAATAAGAGATGTGAGATTTAACTCTACAGTCATATTTTTATTGGTTTTAATGAATAAATTGTATTATTTAATACTCCCTGCATGTTCCTACTTTTAGCTGAGAAAGGTCTACCTTACTATAATCCTCTAATTTACAATCATTCTCCCTTTCACTAGATATGAGCTATATAATCCCTAATTTGAAAAATAAGAGAATGCATACATGTCTTACTTTTTCTTTTCTTCATGACCCTTCTTCAGTAAATTACTTTATATTTTTAGTATATTTATTTCATAAGTACTTGATTTTTAGTACTAAATGACATGTTTTGATAACTGGTTATAGCAGATGATGAAATTAGCATAATTACACTACTGGTGGTCCCCTTTCCCCGACTACTGCCAGCTATTCTTATTCATTTTCATTTCACCTTTTTCATTTTCAACATTTAAATTCTCTTTTGTACCAATAACTGCCAATTCAATTTTAGTCTGGTTTTCTACAGACTGTATGGTTTCTACTACCAGCACCATCTATGTTTGTTTTTTCTATTCATCTCATTTCTCTGGCAGGCAGAAAGTTACCTTCTTGTATTTTCTATAGGAAACTCTCTGGGGAATAATTTTTCCATTTGTTTGTACATGTTCAGAATTTTTAAACTGCGCCCTTTATTCTTGAATAGCATGTTGGTAGTGGCAGAAAGTTCACATTTTTTTTTTCTATCAGAGCACTACTCCACTGTCTTCTTGGGTTAAAATTTTCAGTCGAGGTGACTGAGGCTAAATTGATTTTTTTTTTTCCCTAAGGAGGCTTCTTCTTTGACCTGGTCAAGTAGACTGAAAGATCCTCTCATTTTCTTTGAAGTTTAGTAGCTTATCAAATTAGGCCTCAAGATGGACTCTTCCAGTGCAATTATTCCTGGAACACAGTGTGTCTATTTAACTGGTAGATTCAAATAATTGTACATTTTGCAAACTTTTCTTTAAATATATCTTTATATTTTTTTCCTCTTACTTGTTCTTCTCTTATTCAGGGTCACTAATGGTGTCCATACTGAGTGTCCTTTACTTCTTCTCCATACTTGCCATTTTCTACTGAATCTTTTATGTTCTTCATCCATTTCTACTTTATTTCTCCTGTTTTCTCAGTCCTGTCCTCCACTCCTAGTTGAGTTGTTGGCAATGTCTATTTTGACAGTATGTTTCAATTCCATCTTCATTTCTGTGAAGTAATATCTTTTCCACTTCTCTTCTGAGATAAACCAGCTGTTTCTTTCTCCCTCTTGCTTTACGATCTTCCCTGTGGTCTTTAGATTTACCTACTTTTCTTGTTATACAGGGGAGATTTTTTTTAAATTTCTTTAATTCATGCAAATTTTCATCACAATTTAAATTTTGATTGCAATCAAATTACATATTCTTTATCTTGAAATGAGAGTGTCTGTTCATCATCTCCCTTATCTTTTATTAAGTTTAAAGAGATACTATGGGTGTTCCTTTAAATGAAGTGAATTTTTCCTGGTCCAGCCTGTAGCAGAGGAGACAGCTCTAGCAGACATAAAGAAACTTTCCTGAAACAGTGGTAACACAGCAAATCCTTACTGACCATACCCAGAGAGTTAATGCAACATGCTGGTTAGGAAAAAAAAAACTTCAAAATTCTGTGCATGCGTGCGTGCGTGTGTGTGGATACCATGTTTGCTAATATAATCCTGTGTGCCTCTCATGATGGGAAGTTATTTAACTGTGTCATCAATGCTATGCATCATCTCTGTATGCTGAGAGAATGACTGAAGGCTTAAAATCAGACACGAATTCCCTGCTCACAGAAGACTTGTCTCAGCACTGGTCTGCTCTCCCCACTTTGTAAGAGCCACACAAAGCACTACATTTGTGCCTTCAGAGCCGTGTTGATTGGCCATCACCTGTGCTCATAGGAAGTGCAGATTCCTTATTCTCTCTGCTTTTTAGCATGCTATACTGTAATGGGCACATTTCATCATCCAAAAATGCCAGGGAGCTATACTGTCTGATGGACTTAGCTGCCGTGTCAAAGGAAACAACTATCAGAGCTCTTCTGTTATTATTATTCCATGTGACCTCACCACCCAGTCCAGGGCCCAAGCATGGGAAGTAGCTGCTTGTTTTTTCAATTGATAAATCAGTTGATTTTCTCTAATATCTGAATATTTTTAAAATTATTTTCAAGGTTCAGTTTCCCTTAGGCTTGTTGTTGGTGAGAAATCAGAAATGATAAAAGCTAAGTAGGAATTTGTGAAAGGTTTAGATTATTTTCATAGTTTCAGATATATAAATATACGCAAGACTATAAAATATAAGATGAGGCTTGAAATCTTAATTTATGTCTATATCTGTATCTTTGAGTGATAAAGGAAGAATATCAAAGGTTAAATCTCCTTGAAAGGGAGAGAAAGGTGGAGTTAACTTAGTTTAAGGTTTCAAGAGGAGACCAGAAGACAGAAGTTGTCAGCCTTGAGCTTCCAAATCCTGGCCATTACCATGTGTGATAGTAAGGGCCGCATGGTATCTAACCAAGGGTTTGGGGTTCTGCAACCAAACTTCTTATCTCCACACTTCTTACTGGGTGAGTGTCCTTGGTGGTTGTCCTAAGCCCTGTCTTCTAGTTGCCTTATCTGTAAACCAGCTGTTTTAAAGTATGATGTGATTTAATAGGTGTAAATAGCTCAGCTTTATGTCTGGCACATAGTAAATATACCAGCTTTGTCAAGAATGGCAAAAAGTCTGAGATGCTGCTCCACTTACAAGGTTATGTGCTTTATATATATATTAAGATTGCAGAAACGTGAGGCACCTGGGTCATGGGGAAAAGTTCTTCACTGATTCTCACAACCAGCTCTTCAGCCAAAGGAACATCAGTGTCAGTGACCGCACCCAGACTGCAGGGGATGCGATGAGAACACCTGGTGGCGGCTACGCCCCGGAAGACAGATGGGGGAGAAGGTGCTTCTCTGCTTACACAGGGCCGTGAAACCACTGCCCCCAACTGCTAGGAGACAGAGACAACCTGTCCTTCTGAGGCAGGATGGAAAGAGCCCTGGGTCTCCACCTAACCTTTTAAAATGTAAATGTCACTCCAAGGGCCAGATAAACCCAGGTGTCTCTGAATTACATGACTCAGAGTCTCCAAGCCCTGGGCCTCCTTCTCTTTGAAATGAATGTGTCCAGGGAGAGAGCCACCCAGTCTCCCTGGCACCCGGCGCCTTAGCCGGCAACTGTCTGGCCATAACCATTCAGCCTCTCAGGGAGGTAAAGCAAGTTTTATTATCCTTTCAGTTCAGATGAGAACAAGTAACTAGAGAAATCACTCCAGTTCTAATTCTCAAGGTATATGAAAAGAAAAATGTTTCTAGTAAAAGTAAAGACAAGCATTCTAACATTCTTGTCTTTTTCTGTAGACATTTCCTTGTCTCAGGAGCTAGGGCTTTTTTATAGGAGCACTGAGAAATCCAGAGAGTTTTATTTCCTTGTAGTAAAGTGAGTGGACACACATACTTTGCAAGTTAATACATTTTCTTTAACGTCATTTTCTTCATAATCATCCATCATGGTGCCCACCATATTATGAATCTAGTTTAACTAGAACACACTTTGTATGGTTGCCCAAGTAGTAGTCTTTCCATATTTTGGAACAGTTTTTAACATTTTGTAGACAGCATCAAATTATGATAAAAATGAGTGACTCTGAATCCCATAACCAAAAAGTTTACTCAAGGGGGTACTACATGTTAAAAGGGGAAGTTAGCAAAGGATACATAAAGACAAGCCCAGAAGGTGCAAATGTTTTTGTTTTTAAATATACGTGGATAGAACAACTGCTATATTTTGCTTCCTTTATCACTTCCTTAAGGGTGATTTAATTGACCAAACTGTATAATCCTTTTCCCCTGGTATGTGAAAGAAGATTTAAGTGATTAGTGATGCAGAAAAGCACAGCAAGAATGTTCCCGTCAGAGAATCATTTATCCCATTTGGGGTTTAATGGATTGACTTTATGCTCCATAGTGCATGCACTGCAGAAACCTGCTTTATTGCCAGAATTCCCTTCCTACCAGTTTTGATAGTATAGGCACTAACCCAATTCTCCCGTCCACTGTATTTTACTGGACTCGTTTCTAGTGCCTTTGAAGCCTTAGAGTATAACCCAGATGATGTGGCTAATATGTTAAATGATTCATCATTAAGAAATACTTTGAAACAAACTCACTTCAAACAGAAATACTGCACTGTTTGCAGTATTTTTCATTATTTTTCACCTGAAGAACAAAACAGCTCAAAATGCAAAACTGTCCATTAAATTATATTTATAGTTACCTTCTAGCTGCAAAAAGTAGATGTAGGCTCGGGAAATGGAGGAATATGTTATAAAATGATAAATATCATGTCTTATACTTTATTATCTTTTATTAGGTTAAGAAAAATATATTTGGTGTGCTCTTCCTCTCATGAATAACTCAGGGCCAAATATTGTAAAACCAGTAAAATATATACAAACCCAAAGCTAAAAATATGAAGAAGACTGTCACATTCAAAAAGAAATCGTGGTTTTACAGCAAACGGAGGTTGATGCTATTTGTGTTCATTTGCAGGCCCCAAATGAGGTGGGTGGCAGCTGTCCTCCCGAGCTGAGTCCCAGGTGGGAGGACTGCAAGCCCATCTGAGTCAGACAGGCGCTACTGAGACACCAGAGCTGGGGAAGAGAAGAGTTGTCAGTGAGAACAGGGCTAAAACATAAACACAGAGGGTGAGCTAAGGATTCAAAAGTTAAGTATGAGAAGCAAGGTCTTAGTGGAGTGAAGCAGGTAGGCAATTGTCAAAGAGGAGAATATAAAGTCAAGTTGTCTGTGGCGTGTGTGTGCTGCGGCTTTGCGTCTACGGAGGTCAAGGTAGGACAGCTTCCAAGGTAAAAAGAACTGTGTGTAGCTGGACAAATCGACAAGGGAAGGAATCATTTTATGCTAATGAAGGCTAGGAAGACGTGATTTTCAAGTGAAAAGTGATCATTGTATCAGGCATCAGAGGTACCCCGTGACATGTGAAGGAAATGCATCTTCAAAATAAGGGCTGCAGCTCATGTCATGTTTCCTTTGAAGACTCACGGAAATAGATCTTCCAGATCAAGGAAAGGACAGAGCCCGAGCATCATGGGAAAGGTGCCCATGCTTTGGGGGACATTCTCTTTGGCCCTTTTGCATTTCTGCAGGTCTCTGAGCACACATTTTGTTTCAGGCTATTTTTTCAAGGGTGTTTACATAGAAAACAGACTTAGAAAATGGAGATAGTGTTTCCCTCAGAACCAAGGGAAGGTTTTCTTACCTTCCGTTTGGACGTCTTGGAAGGTAGAGATACTATCTCCCTCCAGAGCAAAGGGGAGTTGTGCCTACAGCCCATTATAAAAGATTCAGGTTTCCTAAACTCAGGGATCCTCGCATGCGATGCAACCCATTGTGTGCAGACACATCTGATACAAATATGCTGATACTCATGGTGTTTGCTGTGCCATGTTGATAAAGTCCTTTGTCTCTGTCCCAAGAATATAATGTCTTCTGCCAGCATCCATAAACCTGTGAGAGCTCAGGAGCTTTTGCAAAACCTCACACCCTTTCTGGTTCACAGCGATTTGCAGTGAGGATGAGATACTGACAGAAGCATGGCTTTTTGGTAGAAGAAGGAGGATTAATTAGATTTGAAAGAAGTCCGTGCACCTCTGCAGCAAACACGTTGATTGCCTGTTAATGAGAATTTGAGATGAGGTTCCAGGCAGAGGACTGGAAAGCAGATTAAAGAACAGCCTCCTGAATCGAGCATCATCAGATGTTCTTGGCTGTCCTTCAGGTGGGGCAGCCTTGCCCAGCCCTCTGGCTGCATCCTCAAGTCTGTCCCCCTGTAGCAGCTAGATTTGTGCTGGGGCAGCAGATAGGTCTGACCCTTTTCAGATCACAGTTACAGAAATTCCCCTGCACTGAGCATTAAAGAGGGGAAATTTATAGCCACTCTGGGGAGAAACCCGGTGAATAGTCAGCACTGTTCTTGGTTCACTTGGGGGATGAGAAGGGGGTGCCCATAATGTTTCATAAGGAAGAATGACAGAAAGGGAAGAAATGCTCCTTGCTTTCTAGCATGGAGCCTGCTGCAGGCTCTGTCGCCCCTGACTCCACCCTCTGGACTCCTGGTCCTCGGAATCACTCTTTCCTTTTTCATGAAAGGAAACCCACGTTGGCACCTGAGTCATTTCATCACCTGCTTCCTGCTAATAGAACATAGGGATTCCAAGAGGCTCCTTTAATTCTGTATTCACTCTGTCCCTCTGTGGTTCAAGCTGGTGGTGTTTCTGCTGAAACAGCTTTCTTACTAATTCCTAGGTCTCTCATAGATTTCAAAAGCATTCACTCTTCAGGACAAAAACTAACTTCACAGATCTTTCTGAGAAGATCTCTCTCAGCCTTCTGCTGAGATATCTGGAGACAATACCCTTAAGACCTCTAGAGACCCTCCAGTTTAGCTGATGAGATCTCTGAGCACATTCTTCATCCCTGGAAAGGACCCTCCGTGAGAAGTTTTGATCCTTCTAAGATCTGGGGGAAAGGTTGTAGATCACACACCTAGGATTTCCTCTGTGCTAAAATTTCAGGAACCCGACTTTTATCATATTTGGGCATCTGGAGAAGCAGAGAATATCCAGAATCGCCAAGCCCTGGTTCGTTGTATCTGATTGTTCTTCACCAAGTTCTTCCCTTCCTTCCCTCCTCTCACATTTTATGTTCGAGGCAAGAAGAAACCAGGCAGCATCTTCAATATTTTGCTGAAAATCTCCGTAGGTGTGTAACCAGGTATGTATAATGATTGACAGTTTTTCTTCCGCCTGACTGCAGGAAACAGTTTCACCAAGCTTCCTGCTGCTACACTGTCTTCCAGTTTCCAATAACATGTTCCTGACTTTCTTCTGAACTCTCTTGGCAGATAGCGTCCCCAAGTTCAGATTTCTACTGACGGTCAGTTCCAGCTGACGAAGGCTTTTATAATGTGATCTAGGCTCCCCCTCTTGTGCTCCACCCCATACTTTTCCAGCTTCCACCCACTGCTTCTCAATTCCAAGCTGCTCCCACCTTTTAGGTATTTATTAAAGCAGAACTCTACTTCTGGTACAAAAATCTGTGTTAGTTTTCCATTGTGGTACAGCAAGTGACCATGCGTGTGGTGACATTAAACAACACACGCTTATTATCTCACAGTTTCTGTTGGTCAAGAGTCCAAGGTTGACTTTGCCAGATCCTCTGCTTGGCTCTCACAAAGCTGCAGTCACGGTTCTGGCCTCCACTATTATCTCACATGAGGCTTGGAGTCCTCTGAGACCCTCGGCCCCTAGAGGCTGCCCGCCATTCCTAACACATGGTTCTCTCCACCGTGTTGGCTTCTTTAAGGCCAGTGGGCATTGTCCCTGCTGTTTCCAATCTCCTTTAAAGGGCTTTCCTCATTCAGCTCCTCCAGGATCATTTTCCTTTTGATTCAATTAAACTCAACTGATTAGAGGCTTTCATTACATATGCAATATCTCTTCATCGTCACCATAAAAAGTCACCATATAATTAAGGAAGTGGCATCTATGCTATTCATCATTTCCTATGTACACTTAAGAGAAGGGCATTATGCAGAGCTATGGGCCATCAGGCAGCATGGTAGCATCACTTTTTAAAAACCTTTTATTCTCTTTAATAGATTTATTAGTCCTTCAAAAATTCTAAATGATTCTTAGGGATTCTCTTAAAACTTCTGTGTGATCACCTAGAACAGGATCCCATGATAATCTGGAGACTCAAGTAGTACTAGTTGCATGAATTAATCTCTTAATTTTCCATATCCTTTATGGTGTCTGGCAAGATTAGGTGGCCAATAAGGATTTGATGACATCTTAGAAAGGAAGAACTAATGTGGTCATCGTCTTCTATTTGCATAAGTAAGACACTAAGTTTTGAGAAGATACCTATACTTGGTTCCTGAGATAGACCCCCATACCATTAGATCATAAAAGCAATTTTAAAGAATTATAATAATGCTTTTAACATTTGAGAAAATAATTAATTAATTATAACAACACTCATTTCTCTAACCGTTATATTAGTTAAGGTGAATAAGCCACCATAACAGAGAGTACCAAAAATGTGATGTCTCAAACACAATATAAGGTTAATTTTTTTCTCACTAACAGTCCAAGGTAGGTGTTCTGAACAGACAGGCAAATTCTTTCCTCACTGTGATCCAGGAACTCGTCCTGTAGCTCCGCCACCTGCCAGGGTCTTGGTATCAAAATGCATCCAGTTGGAAGAGCAGGATACAGGAGCCTAGCCTGGAAGTGGTCCCCATCACCTCAGCCCCCTACCCACTGGTGGTTCTAGTCACATGGTCATACTTACCTGAAAAGAAGCCTAGCATATGTAGCCCTTCTGGATACCTCGCTGTATTTTTCAACTTCATTACTAAAATTATCTCTAAATCTTAGCATGTTATCCTTGCTTGCTTTGTGCTCAGGTGACTTGTGATGAATAAAAGTTTCTTATTACACAGTCATATTCATTACAATTATAAAGTCTTTATGTTTTTAATTTTTATTGGAATCCAATTGATTTACAAGGTTTGTGTTAGTTTCAGGTGTGCAGCAAGGTGAATCAGTCATATATATACATATATCCACACTTTTTTAGATTCTTTTCCCATATAGGTCATTACAGAGTATTGAGCAGAGTTCCCTGTGCTATACAGTAGGTCCGTATTAGTGATCTATTTTATACATAGTCGTGTGTATATGTCAATCCCAGTCTCCCAGTTTACTCCTCTCCCCCCTCCCCCACCCCCGTAAACATAAGTTTATATATAGTCTTTAATTTAGAATTGGCTTTATAAATTCTTGAGTTTAGTTTTCTCATTTTACACAGAGAAAGACCTCAAGGTTAATTTTGTTCAATGCATTCTCTTTCTGTTATGTCTATAAGCTAAACTTTTTTAGGTTTTAATGGCCCAATATAAACAATTCATCCTCACTTTTGAGGAGCTTAAAATACAGTCTTGGTTAAATGACTTTCCCAAGGTCAGGAGGCAAGTGAATTGCAGAAAGAGGCTTACAATACAGGTTTCATAAATTGTATTTCACCACAGCAATTAGTATAGTCTTTAGTCAATGACAGGCTCCTATTTTATCTCTGATCCAAGCAAGACACAGAATTGGTTGCCTTATCTTTTTGACAAGGGAAGATAAGTGACAAAACATCCCAGGATCAATTTGGACTATTTGCTAACATATTTAAATGAGTCATATCAATGTTGGGTTTATTTAATTTTTCAAAGAGTTATTCAAATATAACTCTCCTTCTAGATATTAAGTTATTGTTTAATTAAAGTATTTTAAGATGCAAGAATTAATTTAAAATATCACAGTGTAATTCTCTTTGAAATAGTTCCTTGAATCCACCCTAATGTATCAAGGATAAGTTTCTCGAGCACATTTTCTCAACACACTGATTTTTGCATTGCTTTAAAAAATATGTCACCAATTATATGACAAGCAAAATAATGGCCACCAAAGAGGTGTCATGTCTTAATCCCTGGAACCTATCAATATATTACCTTACACGGAAAAGGGGACTTTCCAGACGTAATTTTGGTAGAGAATATTGCGACAGAGACATTGTCCCGTATTATCTTGGTTTATCCAATGAAATCACATGAGTCCTCAAAAGCAGAGAACCTTTCCAGCCTCGGGTGAGTGAATGAGAGAGAAAGAAATTATAGGGACTGTGTGACCATGGAAGCAGGGCAGAGATGCCTAGGTGCTGGCTTTGAGGATGGAGGAGGGGGTCATGAGACAAGGAATGCAAGCAGCCTCTGTAAGCTGGAAAAGGTGAAGAAATGGGAATGCAGCCTGCTGACATCTTGATTTCAGCTCCGTGAGAACGGTTGTAGACTCCTGACCAACAGAACCGTAATATAACAAATTTGTGCTGTATTAAGCCACCGAGTTTGCAGTAATTTTTACATTCCTGCAACAGGAAACTAATGCAGGTGTTGGTATCTGAAGATGAAGCGCCAGTATAAAGTACCAAATATGTAATTATTTATAAATAAATGTAGATCCAAAGGTATCATGTAACAATGTGGGTTTTTCCCATCTGCTTTCTGCTATGATTTTTGAGTGAAAAAGCAAGGAGTGAAGTTCCCAAATCTTTTTATAAAACATTGGCTACTCCAATGGAAGCAGGAGGAGGCAGAAAATGTCTCTCCTCCACTGTCTTAGTGGAAAACACCTTATATACATAGAGGATGAAGGAAAGCAGTTATTCTTCAGATGAGCTGAGCTCTTCTTGAGGTTCTATGGACACCCCACTCCATTCCAGAAGAGGAAGTAACCATAGTTCATCTCAGCAGACATTCTTTCCAACAGAAGAAGCCTCTGTCAAGTTTTCCGCTTTAGACAGTTTTACATCACTGAGAATTTATTTGATAATTAGAATCAGAGTTTAGGATGGGGTTTGCTATAACAGCAGTTTTCCTGCACCAATGAAATAGTATCAGGTTTCTATAAAGTCATAAACTTTGACTCTATGTGTAGATTACCTCTGTCCAGATCTGTATTTATGATTGATTTGATTAACTGAAGCTAGAGAAAAAAGACTGTGATTATGCTCAAAAAGCTGAAAAATGTTTGTTGCTCTTATTTGTTTTTTATTTATTCAGTTACTGGAGTTTTTATAACATCATTTCAATTGAATAAGAACTTAACTACAGCCTGGTATTAAGGAGAATGTATTATTTATGCAAACGTAGAAACTAAAAATACACTAAATGGAAATACAAGTTGAAAGTTCTGTAGAAGGAGAAACTAATTGTTCTGTTATGAAATATCTGTTAGTGACAAAAATGCTTTTCAGAAAAACTATTTCTATATTTCAATGGCTTATTTATTTTCACAATGGTCCCATAGTCACTGGTGTTTATCAAAATAGGAAATTAAGCCAAGCCTCACTATAAGCTCTCTAAATTTTTAGTAATTTGATTCCCTTCATAAACTTCTTATATATGTGGAACTTATTGGTTTTTTTCCTCTGAAATTATGTAGTAGAAAAAATTTGTAATGTCAGTATAGCAATGAAATTAAAATGGATTGTAAGAAATGTGATTTGATTTTATTGCTTCCATATTAATTTCAAATACACAGTAGCTTAGTCTACTAAAACACGTTTCGTTGATGCCCACAGAATCCTCTATAATCCTACCTACGATGTCCTATTTGCATGCATATTTTTGACAGCAAAATTCCACTACATCTCTGCTACAGTAATATATATTTAAAGAAATACTTATATTGAAATAAAGTATCACTGAAACCCCCAGGCCTGAATATTTATAACCTGTAGCTATTAACAGATCTTTTAGGTTATAATGATGCCTTAGGACTTTTAACCTTTTCAACCAACCATTCTGATGAGAGTTTCCTTTCTCCATAGATATTTATTTATCAGCAAAGCTGTTTATTATTAAGTGACATACGGGATTTCACTTTTCATGACCAGTCCTCATGCCGTGTCCTCCTGTTTCTGTGGCTGCAATCATGACACGTCCTGAGTGCTGTCACTGTGGGTTTGAGCACATGTTAATCTCACCACCAAAATGAGATTTGGCAAATTGCTTGAGACGTTGATGCAGCAATACAAAAGCAAGTATTGAAATTTAATTAAAAAACATGGATTAGTTAATTTGTGTCGTGAAAACTTCAGCCGTAGACTCAGGCAGGGAGACGTCCCCTGCGGAGAGGTGTCTTGGTTTACGCTGTTCGCACCCCAGGCTTTTGCTCCCTCTGTCAGCCTCCCACTGTGAACGTGGAGAGGTTCACAGAGACCGGTCAAGGTCACCTGCAAACCGCTTCTTCCTGCACCTTTGCACCTGCTTTCTCCTCACCTCCTTTGCTCCCTGGGTCTCCTGTGCAGGATCGTTGGATCCTGTAGTTCCTACAGGTGGTGCCTCATTCCTTCCCCGACTCTTTATCACACTAAAGGCGGAGACACAGGCACCGAGCTCGTTCCCACTGAGGTGTCACTTAACGCTCCTGCATCTCTGTCCACATGCGTGCACACGCACACGCAATTTCAGTTCCGCTCCACCGTCCAAAATATCTCCACCGTGAGTCCTTCAATAAAGCCAGGCCCCCCCGGGGCCCGCAGGGGGCTCATCTGAGGTCATGGTCAATCTCATCTCATCATCATCTATTCTCTCCAGACCATCTTCTCCAGCTGCCTGGCCTCTCAGCCCCCAGGTGGTCCCGCAGGCACCTGCATTCCCGCGGTGCCTTGGTGGTCCCTCTGTCTCCACGCTCTGCCCTCTGGCGGATTCTCTGCTCCTTCACACCTGTCCTCAAATGTCCCCTCTGGGAGACCCTATGGTCGGTCACCTTGTGGGAAATGCCAGCCCCTTCGCAACACTTCCCGTCTTCCCTTCCCTGACTCATTTACCTCATTTCCCTTGCAGTCCCTTGCTCTATAACATAACAAATGTTTTACTTTTTTCTATTTTAGTTCTCAGTCCTCCAAAGTGCAATCTAAGTTGTACTACTGCATTGTGTATTCGGTTCACTGCTGTTTCCCAGATGTTTATGACAGAGGCTTGAACGAATTACTGCAATTTTGGAGTGGGGAGAGGAAAAAAGCACAGGTTACAATCAGCTGAAAATGTTACCTTTATACACAGAAGCTTTGCATGCCTTTATATCTGCTATATCTCTTGGCAAATATGTATATATATAATTCACAAGTACATATGGAAAACAGTTTATATGTATTCATATATGTATATATGTTGTTTTCCTCTTGAATTGTGAACTATACACATATATGTGTGTATGTATATGTATATATATATATATATATATATATAGAGAGAGAGAGAGAGAGAGAGAGAGAGAGAGAGAGAGCGAGCGAGAGAGAGAGAGAGAGAGAGAGAGAGAGAGAGAGAGAGAGAGAGAGTTTTCCTCTTTAATTGCGAATCCCGGTGGCCCAGATTTATTTTATAATTGTCAGAGAAAAGCCGGCCTAAGGAGAGCAACGTGGCTCGGGTGACACCCACAGGTGGGTGGAAAGCAGGCCCCCGCCCTGTCCGGGCCCCCGACCCCCTGCCTCGACCCGCTCCCTCGTGCTGGCACTGGAGTCCCTTTCCCCTTGCCTGATCGCTTCTCTCCAGTGCACCCTGGCAGAGCCCCAAGCTGCTAAATTTCCATGTCTTGCAAGAAGCCCCTATAGCCAGTGCTTTGCGGTGACAAATCCGAGCGCTGGCCGTGGTCCTCGTGCGAGGGGCCCGGCGCTGCTCCAGAATCGCTGGCTCAGCAGAGGTTTTCAGGAAGCGGCTGCAGGCGGGAGAGGAGCCGGGTTTTTTCAGCCGATCTAAACGTGACAAAAGTTCACCTGAAACCTCGCAATCAAGCCGGTGCCAGTCCCCACGGTGAGCCATACTTCTTGCCGCTTCTGCCTGACTGCTCAGGGGACATTAGCTCATTTTGCAACTTTTTTTTTTTTCCATTTAAAGCTCTCCTTGAAATTCATTTTTGTAAATTTCTCCTAAAGGAACATTAACACAGCAAACGTTTTGTAAGAGCTTTCACAAACATAAGATCACCTGCTGGGACGTTCCTCAGATGGCAGGCGCCCGACGGTAGCAGCGCGGCCGGGGAGAGGGGTCTTCCCTCCCGGGGAGAAGTGCCCCAAGGGCCTGGCTGTTGCCCTGGGGGAGGGCGGGCCGGCCTGGCTCCCAGGGGGAGGGTGGCCTTCAGGCCATGTAACATCAAGGCTGTGACGGGACATAGTCTGGCCCGTTTCTTAAGCAAAATGGCCTCAGGTGCTGGGAGGGTGTCGCTGACCAGGTGAACAAGGGGCGGAGGAGACAGGAGGCACCCGTAGTAGAAGGCGGGGGGCCCGGTCCAGGCTCCACCCCAGAAGATGCTGAGGGAAGACTCCGGTGAGGTGCGCCGTGGTTACCATGGCCACATAGCATCATCAGTGCAGACTCGCTTGTGTCAGTCTCTTGGAAACAAGATCAGAAGCAGACGTGGTTCTTAGGTGCCCTGGATGCTGCAGTCTGAAATAAAGGCCGGTGGATCATAGAGGTGGTTGTGATTTGGGAGACACACATCTCTGCTCCTTTGATTCAGGGATTTTTTTAAAAATAAATTTATTTATTTTATTTTTTTATATTTGGCTGCGTTGGGTCTTTGTTGCTGCACGCGTGCTTTCTCTAGCTGTGGCGAGCGGGAGCTACTCTTCGTTGTGGTGCGCGGGCTTCTCATTGCGGTGGCTTCTCTTGCTGCAGAGCACGGGCTCTAGGCACGCGGGCTTCAGTAGTTGTGGCACACGGGCTCAGTAGTTGTGGCTCACGGGCTCTAGAGCACAGGCTCGGTAGTTGTGGCGCGCGGGCTTAGTTGCTCCGCGGCATGTGGGATCTTCCTGGACCAGGGTTCGAACCCGTGTCCCCTGCATTGGCAGGCGGATTCTTAACCACTGTGCCACCAGGGAAGCCCTGATTCAGGGATTTGAGATGAATTCTGAAGGTCTGCAGGGGGAGGAGTACCGCAAGGGTTCTTATTCTCTGGCCTCTGTATCCCTCTTCGATCACTGTGACCTCGGGAAACATCTGTTATTCCACCTGCTTTTAGTTGTAACATTTAAACTTCTGCTAATCAGCTGTGCACACCCACGTACACGCACTCAAGGGGTCGAAGAATGGTCTACCCCTTGAGCATAGAAATGCAACTGATTGTTACACTGATTCGTATGCAGTGTTAAATTCACTTAATTCTGTGTTCCTCTCTTCAGCTCTATGTAAACTTCTACACGTCTTGATACTGAGCTGAAGTGTCAGCTATTCTATTTTTATTTCTAGATATGTGTCTTATTATTTTGTAATTTCCAGTTATCTGATACAATTTTTGAACTAATCATCTAAATGTTGAGGCTACTGAGTATAGAAGTTTTTAACTCTGAATCTGGTACATCCAAAATCTGAATCTTCTATGCATGTGTGCTTCTCCTATTGTCTTTTCTCTCCTGATTTTCTGAAATCTATTTAATTTTGCCTCCTTGTATGGTTTCTCAATATTGCATAAAGAGTAGACATTGCATGTAAAAACCATATATGTGACTTGAGGCTCCAGAGGATATCTTCCTTCACAGAGCGTTACTTTTATTTCTGGCAAAATAAAATCAGAAGTACAATTTAACCCCAATCAGGATTGAGTGCTTGTGAACTAGGATCCCATCCTTATGAGGCCTGGCCTGTTACTCATTTATGTTTACTCTTATGTTGTATCCTGCTGAGTTTTTTCTTGGAAGGAACTGAAATCCAACATGTGTGACTTAAACCTTGAATCCACTGAGACCCACCATTTCAGCCCCCAGGAGCCAGCTCACAAGGGACAGACCCTGAAGCCGGGAAGTGACCCCGAAAGTGTCCTCACCCATCTGAGATTTCCTTCCACTAGGAGCTGGGCTGCTTACGTCTTTGTGCCTTGATAATACTGAAATAACTTCTCAAATTGTTTTATCCTCATTTTAGGTTTTTTGCATCTTTTATTCCAGCTGTTCCTGGGAGTGGGATGGGTCTTCAACAAGCTTGTCCACCACAGTTGTGTTTGGAAATACCCTGTTCACCAAGAACCCTGCATTTCTTTTTCTCTTTCAAGTTGACCTTGAACAACATGGGGTTAAGGGTGCCAACCCCCTCTCCGTGGAAAATCTGCATATAGCTTTACAGTCGGCACTCTGTAGCCAAGTTTCCTCAATATACGTGTTTCCATAAGTGCGGATTCAAGCAACCAGAATCATGTAGTCTTGTAATATTTACTGTTGAAAAAAATCCACATGTAAGTGGACCTTCACAGTTCAGTGCATGTTGTTCAAGGGTCAGCAGTACTACAACACTTTCCTTACGGCTTCTTCTGTCCTAAGTAACGAACACCGTTCTCAGTAACACACAGCCTCACCAGCGGCTGGGATTATAACATAATCAGATGGTTTACTCCCCGACTTCGCCATAAATATGTCAAAAATCGAGGCAGCATCAGCATCAGCCAGAGGGTTTGCTAAGGTACAGAGTGCTGGGCCCCAGCCCCGTGGTTTCTGACTAAGTAGGTGTGGGATAGGGCATGAGACTGTGCATTTCTAACCGGCTCCCAGAGGACACTGATACTGAGGGCCCGAGGGCCACACTAGCCCAGGGAGATCGGATAAGTCTGTCTGTCTTCACTTTGGCTGAGAAAAAGTTAGAGACAAATTAGTGGACCCATGTTAAGAAATGTGAAGGACTTCGTGTGCTATGATAATTTTGCTTCAAGAATTTACCATTTGGGCTTCCCTGGTGGCACAGTGGTTGAGATTCCGCTTGCCAATGCAGGGGACACGGGTTCGTGCCTCAGTCCGGGAGGATCCCACATGCCGTGGAGCGGCTGGGCCCATGAGCCATGGCCGCTGAGCCTGTGCGTCCGGAGCCTGTGCTCCGAAACGGGAGAGGTCACAGTGGTGAGAGGCCCGTGTACTTCAAAAAGAAAAAAAAAACTAAAAATAGAACTACCATGTGATCCAGCAATGCCACATCTGGGTATATTTTCAAAGGAAATGAAAACAGGATATTGAAGAGTGTGTATATATATACACACGCACAGATATACATATATATACATATGTACACATATATATGGAATATTATTTAGCCATGAAAATGAAGGAAATCCTGCCATGGATGAAGCTTGAAGGCATTATGCTAAAAGAGAAAGATAAAGAATGCACCATATCACTTATATGTGGAATAAAAAAAAATAAAGTCAAGCTCGTAGAAATATAGGGTAGAAAATGATTTCCAGCATCTGGGGGCGTGAAGGAAATGGGGAGAGATTGGATAAGCATGCAAACTTTCATGTATAAGGTAAACAAGATCTGAGGACCTAATGTATGCATGGTGACTATGATTGATAACACAGCATTGTATATTTAAAATTTGCTAACAGATTAGAATTTAAATGTCCTCAACATATATATATGTGTGTGTGTGTGTGTGTGTATGTGTGTGTGCATGTGTATATATATATATATATATATATATATATACATATATATATATAAGTAAATATGGGAGTTGATGGATATGTTGATTAACTAGATAGGAAGCATTCTTCCACAATATATGTGTATATTAAATCACTTTAATAGTTTACATTTTTTTTATATCCCTTCCTAGCAGGGGTATATGGCTTTGGGGAACATATAGGAAGGAATGGGTAAGGGTATGTTTGTTCAGTTTGTATTCTAATGACTCTGTGAATGCTCATTCTTGGGCCTTCCCTGATACCCCCATTATATTACAGCTCTTGTGACTGGGTGTGCCTGATCTCGTGTTCATTACTGAGTAAGTGGCATCAGTGTTGACTAAGAACTCTGCAGTCTTTCTCCCTATGTCCAACGTCAGCCAGGGCTCCTTGAGGGTCAATCAGAGCGCCCACTTAGGAGCCCCTGGGCCCCATAATTCAACATCTGTTCAAACCATATGCCTTGGAGGTAGTGGCCAGGATCTGCCATTTCCATCCCCCTGTGGGGACTGTGAGGGATTCTCCCTTCCAGTGCCCCTTTTGTTTGGGGGTAGGCCATTAGGGTGCATTCTGCAGAATTGGAAGTTTTCTGGGTATCATCAGCAACCCGAAAACATTTAATCTTCCTATGTAGTACACCCTGGCCCCAATACCGTCTGTGAGATGGAGAAAGTTGGCCCGTCGATGGGTCTCTAAATTATAACACCATTATTTTATTACCCAGATTCTATTTTTATTTCCTGGGAATTTGTTAATGGGCTTTGCTGGTGACACTTTGCAGTTTGAATTTTTAAAATATTACTTATCTTGGTTACTGAGTGTTTTTGGTGTATTTAAGTAGAGTCCCTCATTTGCCTTGCCCTGGTCCTTATTTTACATTTTTATTTGTCAATTTATACCTCAATAAAGCTGAAAAAATAGGTAAGTCTTCGAAATATTTATCTGAAAAGGGTGTGATACATGGTTGGCAGTTCGCTTGTCATTTCATAGGTATAGGAAACTATTTTCTTTTAATTCTACTTGTTTCTAAAATATTCTATTTGAAATATCCTTATGCTTATATTGCTCATTTGTTTCTTTTTTTAAAATAAGATTAAGTGATACAGGTTTTCTTTAGAGTTATTATTTGCTGTGACAAGTGTAGGATGAATTTTCTGAAAATGCATTATGTCTCCTCAACCATATAATCATTTCACAGGAGTCAAGGTAATGATGAGAAACAGGAAGTGTCTTTTGGTCTTTCTGCAGAACTGAGAACAACCCTTTTCCTTGGCACAGAAAATGATTAGGTCGATCTTTGGCCTGGAGAACAAACATGAAGAAATATCCCTTACAGATCCGATAATCCCATTTTTATTAGTTACATCCTCAGCTCATTCCTCCAAGTTACATTCAGTTCAAACTAATAAAATTATATTTAAAGATAATTCTTGAAAAATATCAGTATATCATTCTTAATATTTCAGCTTCCAGCAAATTATAGAGGTGGGAAGAGACAGCAAGCTCAAATTTCACAGTCTTAGGAAGCTCAAATATTTCCTTCTCATGATTATGTACACCACTTTAATCTCTTTTTTCCTCTTGCCAATGCAGAGAAGTCATAAACACAGAGAAACTGTAAGTTTTATCAAATTGAATTAAAATTAAAGACTGACTTAATTGAGAAATAATATAATGATTAAGTTGATACAATTCATAACTAAAATTTTATATCATTGCAATGGCCCCAGACTGACAGGGCAATTTAACCCTGTTGTTTGTTGGAAGACTTTCTTGCTATAAAACTCACAACTCTATTATTTTTAAGATAAGTTTGTTATAAAACCATTATTAATAATACACAGTGTGTGCTATTTTAAAAATGGGATTTTATAAAATATAATACATGTATAGAAAGTTCATAAAACATAGATGTACAGCTTGATTATTCAAAAGCCAAACCCCTGTGTAACCACAATCTGGGTCAAGAAAAGTGGGTTGTTCCAGCTTAGATTCTGTTTCCCCCTCTGTATTCTTCCCCATGCACAACTGGCTTGCAGGCTTCTAGAGTAACTACTATCCTGACCGTTTGTCTTCTTTGCTGAAGTACTTTTTATTCCAACCAAGAATGCATTCCAAAACACGACTATAGTTTATCTTAATCAAATCATATATATATATATATTTGATATAGGTTTTATATATATGTGTGTGTATATATATATATATATATATGATTATATATCTCCTTCTTTTATTCAACACGGCGTTCTGTGAGGTTCACTTCTGTTGTTCCACGTAACTATAGTGTAGTCATTTTCCTTGCTGTATGCTGTTCCTTTATGATATCACAGTTTGTTACCATATTCATCTACAGAATGTATCGTAGGGTACATGGTTTATTTTAAGCCATTTGTACATGGCTGGGACCAAGAATAATGTTACAAGGGACATCCTTGCCATGTGCCTCAGGGCACATATATACACAGTGGGTTGAGTTTATATTAGAAGTGAAGGATCAAAGCCTCACCAGCTGTCAGAAATGCATAATGGTTTAAAACTGTGATGGTTTCAGGTCTTGCATTTAAGAATCTAATTCATTTTGAACTGATTTTTTATACTGTGTAAGATAAAGGTCCAATTTCATTCTTCTTCAGGTGGATATTAAGTTTTCCCAACACCATTTACTGAAGAGACTATCCATCCCCCATTGGGTGTTCTTGGCACCTTTGTCAAAGATCTGTGGACCATATACGTATGCATGGTTTTATTTCTATATTTTCTACTCTGCTCCATTGGTCTACATCTGCTTTTAGGCCAGTGTCTTACTCCTTTGATTATTGCTATTTTGTAACACATTTTAAAATCAGCACATGAAATGCCTCTAGGTTGTTCTTCTTACTCAGTATTGATGTGGCTATTCAGGGTCTTTTGTGGTACCCTGTGGATTTTAGGATGATCTTCCTACTTCTGTAAAGAAAGCCGTATGGATTTTGATAGGGATTGCATTGCTTTGGCAGGTCACTTTGGATATTATGGATATCTTAAAATACTAATTCTTCCAGTTCATGAACACAGATGTCTTTCTATTTATCTGTATCTTTAATTCCTTTCGTTAATGTTTTATAATTCTCAGTGTACAAGTCTTTCACCTCTTTGGTTAAGTTTATTCCTAAGTGTTTTATCCCCTTGTTGTTATTGTGAATGAGATTGTTTTCTTAATTTCATTCAAAGATTTGTGAATGAACTCCTTCAAATAAAGTTAAAAATAGCTAAAGGGAACAAATTAAGGACCAATGTGCAAACCTAGATAGTAATGGAATAACTAAATTTAAAAAGAAATGAAAGCCAGGAAAAACTTTGAATCACATTTTAAAGCAGGTAAAATGTTTCCAAAGTTTAAAAATAGCATTTCTATGGTTTTTTTTCCATTTCATTACCTAGTGTGTCCCATATATTTGTCATAAAAGATCTTAGCAAATGTTTTGAATAATCTGCTCAGTACTGTGTTTCTTTGAGGATTAAATCTGCTTTTAGGAGGAAAAAGAAGGAAAAAGAAAAAAAGCAACTGTTTCTCTACAATATGATAGCAAGATAGAGTAGACCATGTCTACTGGGTCTAGTGTTAATAGTCATTAATACCCACAAAGTTGTCTTTATGTTGCAAACAGGGACCAGTGCAACATGTTTATTTAACATTTTTGCTTCTTCCTGTCTAACTGCTATGTTTATTATCCAGATTATACAGCTGTCCCTTGGTACCTGCAGAGGACTGTTTACAAAACCAAAACCTGCAGATGCTCAAGTGCCACAAACCCCTCTCCCATATCCGCGGGTTCTAATTTGCAAATTCAAACAACTGCGGATTGTGTACTGTGTTTACAATCCGCAGTTGGTTGAATCCGTCAGTGCGTGCGGAACCCTTACTCAGGGCCGAATGTACTATATTAATTGTCACCATAAAATAAGACATTCACACTTTCTAAAGCCAAAAAATCTCAACCTAATTGTTGTTGAGGCAACAAACAGCACAATAGATATGTACAATCTGCTTCCGAATAATTTTATATGTGATTCTGAGCTAATGGTAACACAACATTTAACTGCATTAACCTCCCTGTAATATTTCTCAGGTTGAGGACGACTTACATGTAAATAGGAAGGTGTTTTGTTGAGGTTTTTTTTTTCCCCATGGAAAGCAAACACAAAGTTAGACTAGTGATATACTATAAGTCAAAATATTTCTCTTCTCTGAATATATTTGTCAGTTGAAAGAAAGCAGTGCCCAGTTGTTGTGACTTTCAGACTTAATCCATCAGTATAAATATAGATACATAACAATATCCTAAATTTGGGTTAGCCCTATTAAATCATGAAAAAAATAATAATTTTGCTGCATATGAAATTCTAGGCTGGTTGTTGTTCTCATTTTATACATTGAAGTTTATGTTCCATGATATTCTGGTTTTCATTCTTTCTCTTGAGAAATCAGTTATCAATGTAATTGTTGGTTCCGTGAAGGTAACATGTTTGTTTGTTGATAAACATTGATGGAAACATATTATAAAATCTTATGAGTGGTTCACACTCATTTATTGAAGGTAAATCTGGTTAATATACTTTTTGCATCAATTAAACTGATAATTTTATGAGAAAATTAAAATACCACAAAAGATACAAAAAAAAACCACATAAGCCACCTGAAATGAGGCTTTTTTGACAGGTAATCATGTTCTGTTTCCTTGCAGATTGTCTACATGGGCTGGTGTGAAACACGGGAACAAGATCCCCTTCAGGACCACGCGTACTCGCCAACGTTCCTAGCCCTGAGGGGCTCGTGTCTTTATAAGTTTCCTGCACCTCCGGTAAGTGTTTCTGTTCAACATTCCTTATTTTTCCCATATTATCACAACAGAGTGACATCAGCTTAACAATAACAAATGATATATTACCAATATATTTCAAAAATAAGATACAGAAAAAAATAGAAAACAGTCCAAATGCTTCTGAGAATTTCCTGCTAAAGATATATGTTCTCGCATTAAACATTGGCTTTATAATCCTTGAAAAACCTAGAAGCCATTTCTGTTTCGACATTTATGACAGGCTGAATATGTTTATCTACATGGCACAGGTCTGTCTAAGTCAAATCAATGGAGTTTGTGATAATCTGTTACATCCCATATCTTGTCATCAGGCTTTGTATTAAATATGTATGGCGATCTACTGCACCTAAGGTCTTGCTTTTGGAAACATGTACTTTACACAACAGTAGATTCTCAATGAATATTTATTGCCTATAAATATTAAATGCCAGACCACTCACTTACAGGTCTAATACTACATAGGGTCTTGGCGTGATCAGGTTAGGCTTGCTGTAATTTCGAATATCTATGTCTACACAAAGTTCAAATCACCCAGAAGACAGGGGAAAAAAACATAAATATTTATACCTTTTACATTATTCCTACTCTGAATAATTTCTTATGACTGGACAGACTAATACATGTTTCAGACACAAGTGAAACAGCTTCACTGTAGTGTTTGGTGTTTCACGATGTTCAGAACATTGTGTGACTTCCTCATGTAAACTATATCTTTCTTAAAAATCAAAGTCAGCATGGATATGGTATCTAGTATTCTTTGCGTGTAACAGGTGGTAAATGGAGAAAAAACTATTATATGTGTGAAATATGAACACTTAGTATTTTCCATTTACAGTTACCCAAAACATTGGCTATATTCCCCATATAAAAAAAATGAATCCCACCCCAAAAAAATAACACTTTGTATTTATGTAGAGAGAATGCACACACTACTTAAAACACATCAAGACACTGAGCAAAGGTAAATTGTTACTTATAATATAAAACATCTGCTGAAAGAGGGAGGGAAATGGTGTGAAACTTAGGAGAAAGGAAACAGAAACATTGTTGAAGGTCAAGGACGTCTAGGAGGAGAACCTCACAACTTAGAGATGGCCTAGTGCACGTGTGAAGCTTCATGTGTCCACCATAGCATATAATAAAGAGAAAAGCAGGGGCCATCTTTCTAAAACAAATGATGTATTAGTTTCTCATCTTTTCAAGGTGACCACGTGGGACTGGACCCGAGCAGAGAAAACGTTTTCAGTTTATGAGATTATGTGCAAGGTTCTCAAGGTAGGACCAGCAAGCAGTGATGATTGTAATGGCTTTTCCTCGGCCAGGAGGGGTTCTGGGCTAATAGGTAGTTCATGAAAACAAGTGATGCATGGATATGAAGGAAAATACAAGGTAAAGACAAAGAAAATAAAAACACGTATGAGAAAAGGTAGAGTGAAGAGAAATGGCTTGGCTTCGATAATTCTGAAGCAGATTCCGAGGTTCCTCCATCTGGGGGGGCAGTGGAAACA
Source organism: Mesoplodon densirostris (assembly GCF_025265405.1). NCBI lineage: Eukaryota > Metazoa > Chordata > Mammalia > Artiodactyla > Ziphiidae > Mesoplodon > Mesoplodon densirostris. The sequence continues at coordinate 2,354,155 of NC_082673.1, forward strand.
GGAGGAAGCTGGTCAGAGGTCCTTTGAGGATGAAGTAGAAGGTCAACTGGAAATAGTCTGAGTTTAAACCTCAATTATTACCATAGTCCTATTTGCTGTGTAAAATACAGAAGAGAAAGATTTGGATAAGACTTGGAATTAAAAAATACAAAAAAAAAATAAAGGTATATGCAAAGAAAGGTATGTTTAAAATATGTTTAAATCCCATGGCTAGGTTGTCTCTCTGGATGTGGAAACGAATATATAATTGTCATAAATCAATTAAATTTCTGTGCTGTACACAGGATTGTTGCAATGGAAAGTCATTGAGAATTCTGTAAAATTCCCAACAGTTTTTGTGGCCATTTTTAAGAATCAAAATGGGAATGATTTATAAAACCTAAATAATAATCTTGTTCCTTTCCAATCTGGGGTCTGTAGGGTTGGAAGTACTACAGATTGATATTAATTCCTAGTTAAGGTTGACCTTGTTTGTGTAACCAAGGAGAACTAAGTTCCTTGTGTTTTACGTCAGTTACTTCTCTTCCAGTTAAAGAATCAGCAGAGTAGAAAATGCTGGAACATTTACAACATAATGAATAGAATCACAAGTGTCTGAAGGCAGAGAGACAAAGAAAATATGATTACCTCCAAAGTGTTCATAATTTTTTCTTCATCCAGAAGAATCCTAGATTAAAGCTGACATTCACAAGAGCACAAGAGCTAAATAAAAACAGAGGTCATTGCTTGCTCCTTGCTGTGGATGGTTCTGGTTCTATTGTGGGACTCATGGTGGTGGAAAAACTCTGATACCCTTGAGTTTATTGTCAGCAAAGCAGTTCTGGCAACTCCTAAAAAATGTGCCAGCATCTGAAGAAAAGGAGATCGTACCCAGCTCCAAAGTAACTACCAAAATAACTAATGAGATAGCTTTCTAATGGAATTTTATTTTTTTACCAAAAAAAGAACTAGTGAAATTAAAAAGAAAGAATGAAAGAGATACAGGAAAAAAGGAAGGAAGGGAGGGAGGGAGGGAGGGAGAGAAAGAAAAGATAAAGAAACCCAGAAATTAACTACCCTAACAGTTTATTTGTCCACACCCTATCCATACATTAATATAACTTTTTCATAATAGTAATCCAGCCTGCATTTCTATATTGTTGTTTAGTCTTAAATTATTTCCAAGTAGCTACCTGCTCTTTATTTTGAACTTTTAAAAATAATGCAGTCTATAAGGACAAGTTTAAAGGAGAGACTAAGAATTATGCCCGGCTCCATAAAAACACTCATTATTTTATTTCTTTTTTAAAATTATTTGTGCAAAGTTAGAATTTGGTTTGAATCTGCTTTTTCATATAATATGACTTGAGATTTTTATGTCAGTTAATATTCTTCAAGAAATACGACTTATTGTTTTATTTTATCTATCTGATCATTCAGCCATATTTTCTGGCCAGTACCTGAGTTTTGCCATTTAGATACCCCCACATTTGTTCTATCACACATATCACAACCGCCATTCTTTGATTTATTTAACAGATAATTGTTGAGTGTTGCTACTTTCCAGGTTATCGGCTAAGCACTGAACAGCTGGAGACAAACACAGAAAAAGCCCTGCTTTCATTGAGCTTACATTTTTCTTAGGGTGACACACGTTTGGTTAAAGAGGCCAAAAAAAAAAAAAAAAAAAAAAACCCAGCAAAGAATTGATCTTTGCCCACAAACTTTTGTTAACTTCCTTTAATCTAAATTCTGAATTTTGGACATCCTGGGTGGAAATATCCTGATATGGTCAAGAGGCTAGGTTTATGTATCTAAATTGTCCCCAGAAGAGCCATAATAATTTATACTGCTATCGTGACTATCCGAAAGTGCCCATGTATTAGCACTCTGCCCAGAGTAAAATCAAACAGCCCGTCTCATTGGTCTTCCCACATAAAATTTGCTATAAGCCTATTAGTTGCTTTGGGAAAATTTTTACCTAGATTATGAGGCCTGGAGATAATATTTTCAGACACTGATTAATACACGTCTACTGTCACTTGTTTGTACATAGGAAAGCTCTCTTCGTGAGGGCAGCGGGCACGTTCCATGTTTCCTGGATTTACACTTGACATACAGCATTATCGGTTGAGGGTTGTCTTTCACAAAGGGAAACTTCACGTAGCACAAGAACAGAGGCATGGATGTAAGGCTCAGTGCGAAATGGATTCTTTTCCTGCATGCAGCTCAGTGCCTGGAGGAGGGCTGGCTTCCCAAGGAGCCCAGACTCCGATGGTTGGGTCCGGGGAGCGAGTCGAAGGGGCACCTTCTGTAATCCAGTCACCCGTCCCACCACGTAACAGTCCTGTGCAGCTGGGCGAGGGGCAGGCTTCTCTCTCCAGAAAGGGGTCCCTCACATAACGCACATTATGTGAACATCTGGCCTCGGACCACTATCAGGAAAACCCACTCTCTTCTGACCCAAAGCTACAACCATAACAACAAAACTGAAGCAGTAATAGTTACCCAGAATATATAGTTCATGTGCAGTGCCAGGTATTGTTCTAAGTGCTTATATAATAATATATTTAATCTTTGCTACACCACTGTGAGGCAGTTCCTATTATTCCCGTTTTACAGATATGGAAACAGAGGCAAAGAATCTTTAAATAAATAACTCAAGGTCACACAGCTGGTAAAGTTCAGACCTAAAGATGTGAATCTTGCAGCCTGTCTCAAAAATCTGTGCCCATCAACGTTGTACTCTGGCTTCTTTCTCTCTCGGTATAAGCGTTGATAAATAGGAAAGAAACGCCAATGAGAAAGCCAGCCCGGCACCAAGGGGGAGAGCAAGGGTTCAGAATAAGGGACGTAGCAGAAAATGGCGACTCTCACTTCCATATGTTGCCCTTTGCCGATGTGTCAGGCTCTGTGGACTTGTCAACCTCTTCATCTGTTCAGTGGGACGAAGAAAGCACAGGTTGTTGTAAAGATTAGCAGTTCTTTCATTGGTTTGTGAATGTTTTTATTTATGAATTCATTTATCAAATATTCGTTTAGTATCATTCATGTGCCGATCGCCCCACTGGGTACCAGGGATTCAGCACAACTGTACAGGGGCCGGAGCTCACAGAAAGCCCAGCTGATGAGGGGATTTAGAAGGTCATTTGGACGGAGGCCTTAAACAGACTGAAATGTAGACGATCATTAAAGGACTCGGCTGAGGAGGACGCGTTGCGGTTACAGGGTTAGGAGTTCGGTGAGCTGGCGAGGAGGGCGCATCCCGGGCTCAGGAGGGCATGTGTGAGCGCGTCCAGGTGTGCGAGGAGTGTGTGTCCTTCGCCACAGCTAAAAATGCTCAGCACCGCGGTGATCTGCTTGGGTAGGAGGTCTGTGCCGGTGCTCGGGTGCGAAGACGAGAAACAGGACTATGAACCTTATGTGAAGGACGAAGGAGAGGCCCAGCAGGAGGGCGAGCGCGAGCCGTAGCACAGCCTGCCTTCCGGTCTCCACCGTGAGATGAGCTGGGATCCGCGGAGGAGGCGGTCCCAGGGCTGCGGCGGATATCCGGGCCGGAGAGGACCGGTGCCAGGAAGGGCGGGGGCGGGGCCGGGGGGCGGGAGGGTTGGGCGGCGGAAGACGTCACCAAGGAGACGTTCCGGTCGCCGTCACCCTCAAGTGAGCCACGTGTCACAGAGGCCGTCCCCGCCCACTGCTCTGGCCCCTCTGACTCTGCAGAGCGACGGCCCGAGCTCTGAGCCTAACCAAGCAGTGCAGCCGAACGGAGCTGGAGAAAGACACCGTGTTTCGCAGTCCGGACTTCAAAAAAGCCTTTAATTCTGCCTCACACTAGCGCTGTAGTGTTTCCTTGGTCTGTCCTCTGGCCTAATCCAGCAGGACGGAGGTTAAAGCTCCTTCCTTTCCCGCAACGTCAACACACGCTTCGCGCTCGCCGGGGGTGACCCTACCGCCTCCTTACGAAGTCCTCAGCCAGCGGGGCTACTGCGGCCCCCGGCAGCCCTGTCCTGACGGCCCGTCCCTGCTCTTACCTAAGGCCGACCGCTCCCCGGCAGTAGATCTCATCCCTTCTGCGCCGTGGGCACCCCGACGTTTCCACGCTGACGCCCCCCACCATGCACACGTGCTCCCTGACCTCGGCCCTGAGCTCTGAGCGTTCAACAGTGTGCACATCTGACTACTGACATGTCCAGTAGAAATCGCAGATGTGACATGTCTCAGACTTAGGACTGGACAATCGGAGGGGAACCCAAACAGTATGGAGATTAGAGAAAAATGGAAAAAAACAAAAACTAGAATTCTGTTGTTTTTTGCAGAACTAGGAAGAAGGAGGGCCGGTCAGCAGATATTTTCTAGAAAACGGCAAAGCCAGTGGCCTAGACAATGAACTGAGGCCACACTCAGGCCACACCGGACACACTTCACCATAAAAGCCCTCGGGTATGGGTGTCAATCCCCAGGAGTGTCCAGATGTCATGGCACCTGTCGCTTACTCAATTTGAGGGTCTCACTAATAAAAAGATTGCAGAAGTAGGAATATAAAATTAGTCACAAAAGTGAACATTTAGAATGAGGAAAAACCACGAGTAACTGGGCCAGTGTCACCTGCCCCCGGAGGACACCCCCGTGTCCCTGTGACCTGGATCTCATCCTACAGCTGGACTTAGGAGTTCAAGTCCAGTGGTCAGATTCTTCCTGGTGAGAGAAGGACAGGCCCTACCTGAATGATGTGGAAGCAATTACAATAGTAATTGTCCTGCCAACCATCACACAAGGAGACACATGGGAGCAGGGAGTGGAGACCGACATCATTCAAAGTGGTTGACGCGTGTGCTGATATTTGCAGAAACGCTTGTCTTTCAGGTTCTGAAAGGGAGACCATCTTAGTAAAAATGATGTGTCTCTGCATTTTCCGAACATATTTGTAGCCCTTTACATTTTTTAAATAACAGTTTTTCTTAGAAGGTTTATTGATTGTTTTACATTTTATACCTCATTTTTAAATGATTCCAGTTCTTGGTTTTTTAATGTATTGCTTTAAAATGTGTAATCACTTCCTAAAATCCAAGCTTCTTAAAATATGTTTTAATTTGTTTCCTCCAATAATAGAACTAAATTTCCCTGATTTTTTTAGAGTCTTCACTGACTGCAAACTCAAGGAGTCTTGCTGCTCTCAGTGAGGACCTAGGTTCCCCTGACTGAGCTCGGTCTGTTAGAACCCCAGAGGCAGATCAAAGCAAGAGTGACTTTGTCCAGAACACCCAGCCCCCTATGCACAGCCTGCTTCCTTTCTTAATGAAATACAATGATCATCATTGATAAAAATGTGATTTTATCTTTTATTTTTGTTATCTTAATAACATTTTCTTGGATTTATTAATATGCTAGCACGTACCCACTCTTCTGTTAGAGCTCCATAAATGCACAACTGTTACATAAAGTACTTATTTCTGTTTTTCCAAAACATCTTTCAAGTCCCAGAGTGCTAATTACTTATATCTCACTTTTAAAAATTTGTTTTATTGACCTATTCACACTCTTGAAGGCTCAAAGGCATCATTTCTTTTCATTCTGGAAGTTCTCACTGTTTCCCTTTGTCCTTATATACTAACACACACATCCGTATCATTCTTACATTATTATTTTTTCCTTAAGTTATACCATTTGCATTACATTTTCTATGTCAGGTGTGAACAAAACACTGATTTGGCAAATGTTTTAAATAATTGTACATGATTTCTGTGACTGATCTGATGATTCCTCAAATGTTTGTTTGTCCTTTTAGTTATAAAAAGTACAGCCTTACAGTGTTTTCATGAAGCTTCCAAAGCAATTTAAGGTCCTTATTTCAAGCAAACAAATATCTCTTAGGAAAAGGATGTGGTAATAAAAGGATTCAGTCACTTCTTCCCATGAAGGACTTAATGCACAAAAGATATTTAATCTTGCTTTCCAAATAAACCAAAATCCTCTCTCTGTCTTTCTCGATATCTAATTGTCTAGGGAGCGTTCCTTCCCCATGTAAGTGGGTCTTAGAGCAAGATATTTATGAATTATTACAACTTCATGTTGCAGAATTCCCTTCCCCTTCATTCTGAGTTAGAAGCACAGCCTGACTATCGTTCTGAAAATAAGCACTGGGTAGCAATGCTTTTTAAAATCCTAATATTTTAATATACTCCAGTAATTTTAATAAAATATGACAGTATAACTATGTTAGGAAAACCTTCCTAGTATATTCTAAATAAAAATTTATATAACACATAAAATATGAATAAATTGAATATTTTTGAAGCATTTAAAATAAGTGACAACTTATCTCTATATGAATTTTCTGGTTAGTAAAATTTTGTGAGGGCAGTTAGTAGAACATAGCCTTTGTGTAGAAGAAAGCTAGAAAATTAGTTTTGTTGCCCAAATCAATTTGGTGCCAATCTCAAGGATTCATCCCTTAAAAAGAGGATTACTTGTAATCCTCTACTCAGTTTAAATTCCTTCCTTCAGGTCTATTTTAAGTTTTTCCATAATCTTTTTAGACTTAATACTTTTGGATTTCTGTTTACAGAAAGTTTCTGCCTTGCAAATTTCCTATTGTATGAAATCTTAAAACTGTTTGACCTTCCAAAAGCTTATATTACTGTTTTTAAATGTGAAAATACAGTTTTAATACTGAAGATGTGGTACACATATCAATGGAATATTACTCAGCCATAAAAAGGAACAAAATTGGGTCATTTGTAGAGACATGGATGGACCTAGAGACTGTGATACAGAGTGAAGTAAGTCAGAAAGAGAAAAACAAATATCATATATTAACACATATATGTGGAACCTAGAAAAATGGTACAGGTGAACTGGTTTGAAGGGCAGAAATAGAGACACAGATATAGAAAACAAATGTATGGACACCAAGGGGGAAAAGTGGTTGGGGGGTGGTGGTGGGATGAATTGGGAGATTGGGATTGACATGTGTACACTGATGTGTATAATGTGGATGACTAAAAAGAGCCTGCTGTATAAAAAAAATAAGTAAATTTTTAAAAAAACTGAAGGAAACCAGATGTCAGACCCTTGAAGAAAAGTGTTGAAATCTCCTTCAAACTGGTCTAGAATACCTTATGTATTTATTTATTTATTTTATTTTACTTTTTGGCTGCATTGGGTCTTTGTTGTGGCGCGTGGGCTTCTCATTGCGGTGGCCTTTCTTGTTGCAGAGCATGGGCTCTAGGCTCACAGTCTTCAGTAGTTGTGGCGCATGGGCTTAGTTGCTCCACGGCATGTGGGATCTTCCCGGACTAGGGCTCAAGCCCATGTCCCCGGTATTGGCAGGCAGATGCTTAATGACTGTGCCACCAGCAAAGTCCCTTTTTTTTTTTTAATGATGCAGTGGCACAGAGAGTTTACAGTACCAGTTTTCAATCACATCACTTCGTTTTTATTAATAATAACTATACTTTTGCTGTTACACATTACTTTATCAAGAAAACTATTGTTCTTGTTATTTTGCTAGTTGCTTCTTTAGAATGCCATCAACTTCTGTGGTTGATAGTGTTTCTTATAGAAGCTCAGCAACTCACACTGAGCACTGTCCACCTGGTGTTACTTATCCTTTGCAGATTTTAAAGAGTTGAATAGATCAGACCTATTGCTCACCATCCCAAAAGTGAAGATTAGAGGAAGTCTAAGTGACAACTACTCGAGTGCTGTGTAGAAGTTGCACACAAGGATCCCACTTTCTGGATCCTTGCTGCTCCGTCCTGCCAGCCTGTCATGGTTACACTGAGTATGTCAAGACACACTGTTAGAGATGGACTTTGGAGCGCGTTAGGTTTTCTCATTGTTTAATACATACATGAACCTGATTTATTAAATTTAACTTTTGTGATTAGATTTCATTACTTGTTTTTTCCGCTTTCAGTTTGGCAGCTTTAAAACTGTTACATCTCATCTGTAAGGAAAAGAGTCTCTCTGGCTCTGAAATATCCAAAATATTTTCAATTAACATATTTTTCTAAATAACAAAATTAGAACAGTTAAATTTTACATTTGGGATTACATCTATCAATCAGTTGGATCTTGTCAAAATCAACTGTGTTCCTAATTAAAAAAAAAAACTATTTATTGAGAAAATTCTTCATCGAGTTTCAATTTGCTGTGGCCAAGAAAATATCATTGAGAGTAAAATAATGCACTCCTGTGAGATGTTTTCTTTTCTGAGGATATATGTAGCTATAGTTACAGCGGGGTGTGTGTGTGTGTGTGTGTGTGTGTGTGTGGTTTTGTGATTTGGAAATATTGGTTATGATGTTTTGGAAGTAATAGCTAGCCTTTTGATATATTTTTGTTTTATCAAAACATGGAATAAAGTTCAGTTTTGCTTTAGAGTTACTGTAGTCATTCTCTTCCTGTATCATTGTTTGTTTGGAAGAGCAAATGTACTTAATAGGAACTAAGACAATTCTTAGCCATAGATTTATGGTTACTACTTTCTTCTTTGTTTCCCTACAGTGTGTTTGTACTTCAGCCATCCATCACGTATTGCATGTTTCTGTTCAGTTTCTGAACACCATACTAACATGATTACCAGGTTAGTTGGTTGAGAGAAAGAGCAGGCGTGTGTGTACAGTAAGAATCAGCAGCAGGTTGCTTGGGCTTGACTTCTGGTCCCAATAATTCCCAGCAATAAATCACTGATAAATTACTTAGCTATCTTTATTTCAGAATTCTCACCATTATGTCAGGAATTTTAATTATAGCTACCTTCTGGGTTGTTGGTTTGAAGAAGTAAGCTAAGAAAGGGTACTTCATAAGCGCTGGATAAATGTTAGGGATTTCTGTCTCTGAATTGCTCTTGAAATGTGTGTCACCCTAAAGTGGCATCGGTCATGTCCTCTAAGGTGGTTCCTCTACTTTTATCCCATTTCGTGAATGATACGACCTTCTGGCAAATGGAAAGGGCTAGATGTGTTTTACCTTAGTCCAAATAAGTATTAAATGATGTGTCCCTTCCGTCCCTGGAATCAGAGGACACTCTTTTGAGCAAGTGCTGGAAATGAAGTGACTGGACTCATGTCTCTGGGATGAGATCACTGTGACTCTTCAAGGTCACCTTTCCCTGGTGCAGTAATAGCTCTGTGACAACCACACACATCACAGAAAGAGAACTCAGGCCCCAGAGACCAGAGACAAGCTTATCATTCAATGGCAGATCTTTTTGGTACCACGTCCCAAGTGGAAGCCATGCACAGACGCCTCCGTCCCGGCGGTGGGAGCCTCTGTGGAGTCATTCCCGGGGCCTCTTGTTGCACAGCCAGCAGCAGGGGTGGGAATACAAGCCTGGCTGGTTGACCCCCTGGTGCTGCTCTTTCTCCACTGCCCCCCATTAAGGGACTTTCTTTGAGCATATAATCGTCTCCATCATTGAAATTCCTACAACTCACCCATCCACCTGCTTAGCTGTGCACCAGAGGGAGGAGGGGGCAGGTGTGCATGCCGCTTCTGCAGAAGGGGTGCTTGTGTAACACGCAATTTCATCTTAAAGACTTGCTTAATCTGGGGCTTCCCTGGTGGCGCAGTGGTTAAGAATCTGCCTGCCAATGGAGGGGACACGATTTTGAGCCCTGGTCCGGGAAGATCCCACATGCCATGGAGCAACTAAGCCCATGCACCACAACTGCTGAGCCTGCTCTCTAGAGCCCGCGAGCCACAACTACTGAGCCTGCGAGCCACAACTACTGAACCCGCGAGCCACAACTACTGAAGCCCATGCGCTTAGAGCCCGTGCTCCACAATGAGAAGCCACTGCAATGAGAAGCCCGCACACCACAGCGACGAGTAGCCCCCGGTCGCTGCAACTAGAGAAACCCCACGCACAGGAACGAAGACCCAATGCAGCCAAAAATAAATAAATAAATTAAATTAATTAAAAAAAAAGACTTGCTTAATCTACCGATTCAAGCACTATGAAGCCAACAGTCTTCTCCTGATGTGCTCACGTAGAATTTGCACATCATGTCAGGGATCCTGGTATAACCAGCTCTTAATGGACTTGGGCTTCTTGACTTGGGGACAAAAGGCTGGTGAACGAAGGTTGGTGAACACACAGTGTAAAATTACGTGATTGTGTTCCAAGCGCTGCAAAGAGACTCAGTTTTCTCACCGGACTGTGAGGTGTTGTCCTTACGAGGCTCCAACCCCAGCCCCTCTCTCTGCTGGGCGAGGTTCGAGGCCCACGCGCACTGGAAGGTGAGGGAGAGCAGGCAGAGGGGGACACGGGCAGAGGACGGCAGTCGCTCCGTCCACCACTTCCGCCCACACCCCCCAGCCCCCCTCTCGGGCTTGTCTCCCTTTGTTCACCAGCCTCCCGTTTGACCTCTGGTCCTCGCGGGCAGCACCCCGGGCCCTGGTCATACGGAAGCAAAGGCTGCAACACAGCAGGGAGACTAAAGGCGCATGCTCACAGATCCGCCCGGCTCGGTCCCCCTGACAGCAGATACCCTGCAGTGGAGACACTTCCCATCTGCATTGGGTTTCCGTCCGAAGGACCCTAAGGACAGGACATGTACACACAGTATGATAAAATTCAACACATATTTAAATGTCATTCTGTTAGGTTTATCTTCTCCCCTATACTGCTGTTTTTCTGGGGAAGTGTTTTCAAATACACAGAAGTCATAGCTAGCCATCTAAACAAAAGATAAATTGACACAGAATGTATTTATTAATTGATCTAATAATTTGAGAGCTAATACAATACATGCTGTGTAATAGATCACTTGTAATGCATAAACTAAGATTTCATCACATTTGATTGCAGAAATTAAACTTATTTTGGACAGAAGAGTACCTGTATGCTTTGTACTTATGTAAAATCAGAGTTATAAATGCCCTGTGATTGTATTTTATTTGTTTAGGAACATAAAGTGAGTCAATGAACATTATAAAGCATATAGGTTTTTAAAAGTCAGTCATGGAAAAGAATTACCTACAAAGGGAGAGATGGGTATTTTCATTCCAGCTATAAGTGATGGCTCTGAGTTGTACCGTGCTCAATTATTTTTATAACGTCTATTTTCCAACAATGTTATGTATATTAAAACATATTTCATTAGTGTATATATGTGTGTATGTATGCAGCATTTTATATAGTTTTAAATTATTCATTGTTATATATAATTATGTATACCACATAACCTATCTTCTATTCAACAGAAATGTATAAAAATGACAATACTCTTATTTTTGAATGCATGAAAGGAAACTTATTCTTGAAATATGTTTTGATGGTTGTACTACTAGGTAGAAAAATGGGCGAGGACCCAAAGTGACTCAGAAGGATCCAGTACAGCTAACGGTCCTTCATGGAACCTCACTTTCTTCCCAATCAATTGCCAGTCGCATTGCTTTCGATGCCATTTATACACCAATAATTGTGAACCTATTCAGAGCTCTCCCTTGCATCCTACCTCATGTCTTTATTGCCAGCTGGATGCTCCATGTGGGCGTCTGACCCACATCTCCCAGGGGACGTGGCCCCGCTCCAGACAACCCCTCGCCGGCGGCCTGACCCACCCGCCATTCACGTTCAAGAACTCAGGCACCGACCTCCAGTCTGTCTCTCACACCTGGCACCTCAGCAGGTGCATCCCACCCGTCTCCACGACGCCATCACCCTCGCACCTCCCCACGTTGGTCTTACCGTTTCTCACCCATCTTCCTGCCTTAAAACTTGTCCCCGTTAGCGTTCAGTTCGAAGCAAAGCAAGACCCAAAATTTTCAGGCACCTGCAGGGGGCCGTGGCCCGGACCACCACACGCTCCCGGCCCTCCACCCTCTGCTCAGCCCCCCGCCGCCCGCCCCACTTCCCCCGTCCTGCGCTGGCTCACGGCAGCCCTCCCAGATATCCCAATACTAGTTTACTCTCTCCCTTCATGCCTGCCCTCAAATGTCACCTCCTTGAAGAGCCCTTTCTTATCATTCTGTATAAATGGCACAGCCCCTGGGGCTCACGCCCCCCAAAGCGCTAACAGGCTTTCCCGACGTCTGACTTGTTAGGAATAAGCATTTCCTTGTTTGCGCTCTGATTTGTCTCATCCCCGCTCTAAACAAGTCTCCGTGAGACAGAGATGCTCAGTGCTTGGGCTGCACACCACAGCAGTGCTTGGCACACAGCAGGTGTGCAGAACTTTCCTGGGTGAACATCAACTGAGCACCCACCATGGGCACTGGACTGGGCCAAGATAAAATACTTTCTGAGGTTTCAGGGGTACATGCAATCTTGAACGCTGCCCGAAAATGTTTCCACAGTTGAAAGTTATTATTATTTGTTTAAAAAGAAGTATCACTAGAAAAAAGAGAGAGAGAAGAAAAGGCAGCGTCTAATGGTCCTGGATGTAAACAGCATTCAGTTTTATCCTGAGTTCTTTAGAACATGACCCAGGAGCCAGGCCAGAGATGATACCATCTATATCATGACTACTAATTGGGCAGTTTGGCCCCCAGACCTCCCCTTCATCTGACAAAGTGTGCAGGATTAATTGAACACATTTTATGAGAGGCTGCTGGCCAGATACCACTTCTCACAATGATCTTCACCCTTTAAATCTCCACAGACATGGCTCTCAAACAGGATCCTGGGGTACATAAAGAGAGGTGCGATTTTAGGTGACACAAGGAACCCCCTTTATGTCTCATGCTAGTCAGATCCGGACGAGTCCATCCTGGCTAGCTGGTATCTTTTACTACTCGAGGGATTAGGAAAAAGTTAATAGGTTTCAGTGGAGAGATACTAAGATCATTAAATAGCTAAGGCACGGTACCCCTGAGGAAAGGTAAAATAATTTGCTTCACTTGGTTTCATAAAGAGAAAGCCGAAAGGTGGCTTGATAATTGTCCTCAAGGATACAAAAGGTTACTTTTTAAAAAGTAGTGACCACTTGTTTTCAATCTCATCTGAAGAGAGATTATGAATAAATTAGTGTACACTGCAGTGTGAGGTATCCAGTTTTCAGAAAATGAATATCAGGAGATTGAAAAACAGTCTTTACATACCAAGTATTAAAGGCTGAGAATTAGAGTTTCATTCTTTGGAAATACTTACAGGTGGGACTGTTTGGATTATTTCTTAAAGGCAGGACCAAATGACCAGCCACAATTCCTACTGACCCTATAATGTCCACATCTGTAGGAACAACTAGTACATTTCTCCGACCCCCCACACTGGACAGCCTGTTCTCCTAAAAGCTATATGCTCTTTGGATTTCAAAGCATGGATTTGAGGATTTTGTTTTTAATATGATGTAATTATCCTCAGAACTAGAATATTAGGATTGAAATCTGAAAGATGAATCTTATAACTATTAACTAAAACCATTCATCTCAATAGGCAATATTGAAAGTCAACCCTGAATAATATTGTAAGAAATCAATGTTATTGTTTTATGTGTCTCTTGTTTGTTTGCTTTTCTGGTGCTAGTTATGCTAATTTATCATAGTGAAGCTTCTATGTGTTTCAATAATAATGTCTTTGGGAAAATGCTGATACCAATCAATAATGAAAACTGATTAAAGGATATTAAATAAGAAATCAAAAATGCAAATCAGATACAAGGGTAAAAGTTTCTTTTAATAATTATATTTTGTTTATATGCCATATACTTTTTAAAAGCATTACCCTATAAGAAAGCACTTTTCCCTTTGAAGGTACACAGCATTTTTCCACATGGCCTGGTTGGCTTTACTGAAACTCTTCTTTTTTTAAGTAGGGTCTTCCTTTCTGTTTCCTGTCAAAAGCTAAATCTAGCACATATTAAGCCAGTGAAGGAGTGTAAGCCAGGCTGTGTGGATAGACTGGAACACGGGGATCCTTATCAAGGCTGTGACAGAGGGCGGTTTAGAGGACAGGGCCTCAGCTGGGTCAGTATATCCCACAGCCCCCGCTGCATTCTTTACCTTTTAACATCTCTGAAGTTGCTACACATACAGATGTGTGAACACATTAGTTGAAAACATCTAGTAAGACCAAGAAATTGCCATGTCAGAGTCTTTTTGACTTAATGAAATACAGTTACATAAGTAAGGTAAATGTGTATTTTTTAAAAAGCAATAAAATTTCTGAAACATGTCAGATACAGTTTTTTCATATCTCATGTAGAAGAATATTCCCATGATAGTTTAAGGGTTATAGAAATCAACTCAATATAAGATACCATGCTTATAAAGCTCTTTAAATTTGCAAATAAATTAATAAGTATTGTTTAATTTCATCATCTTCACAGCTCTGTAAGGAAAAAGAGAAATTGTGTGTTACCCATCTGTACAGTAAGGAATTGAATCTCAAGCATTCAATGCTTTGGTAGTTACCTTGCTAGTAAGAGTTGAAACCAGAAATCCTAATTTCTATCTTATGGACATGCCTCAGTGTCAATTCAAAGAAGAAGTGTTTCTGTTATAGACTTTGAGGCCTGGAAATTGTCTGCTGTGACCGTTTGAATGAAGAATTAGTGCTGTCATAGAGTGTAATCTTTGTCACTGCAGCATCCCCGCCACCCACTGGTCAGCACTGATCCAGGTGTGGCCCTGTCAGAGTAGAACTGGTGTGTGCCAGCCTGTGTAACTCCAGATTTTCATCAGGACAGTGACCTGCTGGACCGGCGGAAACACTGCTTCACCGTGCAGTCTGAGTCTGGGGAGGACCTCTACTTCTCCGTGGAATTAGACTCTGACCTCGCCCAGTGGGAAAGAGCCTTCCAAACAGCAACCTTTCTGGAAGTGGAACGGATACAGGTGAGAGTCTGTGGAATTGTCGGACCTGTGACCCCCAAAGATGCATGACCACTCCCCTAGAATTCTAATATAAATTCAAAGGAGCATAAAAATGCAGTTCTGTGAGTCCTGACCTTCTTCTCGAATGTTCAATAATTAGCCATTGTTATTAAGTGAAGAGCAACACGGCTCTGAGAAACATTTTAATTTTCCTACAATTTGATCTTTCTAGGCTATTTCCTACCACTCATCAAAAACATATTTCTAACTTTAATTAGAATCTGCTCTCCCTTAAATCTAAAGTAGAAAATGCTCTTATTTTAATTAATCGTTTCCAAAGCCATTTCCTGGCCTCCAATCACAGCCACCTAATTTCCAGCCTGAACGACTTCATTCACTCACAAGCCTCTTTCTTGCTAGAAAGCCTTCTCTTCATCTCTACCCTTCAAAACGACCCAGGGAATTTGAAGCTTTTTTCAGAGGTCACATCATCCAGGACAATGTTGCTAATCCCCCATCAGCCCTGCCCTTCGCCTCCATTGCCCCGTCCACATGAGTCCTGTTCAAGCTCGCCCCTGCCGAGCTCAGTCTCTTTTCATCTGCTTCCTTAGGTCTCCCCATGCTCTGCTGTGTTGGAGTGATGAGGGCTTGTCATCCCCACACTGAGTTGTGGGTTTCCAGGGATTATTTTATTCCTCTACCGACTGAAGTAGAGTGCATTTTGTACATCATGAGTAATCGGCAGATGTGTGTTAAGCTTTATCGTGTTATCTCTTAACTGTGAAGTTAAATCTAGACCAGATGTCATAAACCTGTAGCCTATACAATTCACAGGACCGTGGACGGGAACAGGCTCTGCAGCTGACCCCTAACTGACCCTTAACAGTGACCAAGGGCAAAACTGAACAGTTGTGATGCACTTGAGTCATAGAGCCAGGACCTAAATAGACACACGGACACAATTTTGAAAACAAATGTATGATGATGATAGTACAGCATTATTATCCCGGGATTCTTGCCTGCAACAGGGGACTTGGATGCATAGTTGTTCAATTATGTTGAACTGATATGTGACATGTATTAATTTCTTTCTTCTGACTACAAATTTCTATATTCAACCCATCAGATCACACCAGTATGACAACAATCAGGGGAAGGGAACAGGAGAAGACTTACTTTCACTTTTTTCAGTGCTTAATTGACATTTTCTCATATTCTGCTGATCTGCATTACCTAAAAATGTTAAAGTAACTGAGAAATGTTGTTTCAATAATTTAGCTGTAAAGAACCTCAATTCAGTAAATAGATATGTTAATATCAAAGTAGAAAGATGAAAAATACCTTAAATATTATTTTATTCCAAGTATCAACACTTAAGACCATTTTAAAGCATTGTATAAAGTTGTACAGGAGTTGACATTTTTGTTATTTATTTTGATAGTTTTGGGTTTTCCTAATTATCCTTCCCCTAGAATATCACACTTCACTTGGAAACAAGTACATGGTGATTTCTACCTGCTGGTTTCAATTTAAAATTTCATTTTAAGTCTCCAGATGTTTAGAAGTGAGAGATAAAATTATGTAGTTTCACTCTATTTTACTTTTTTTTTTTTAAATCTGGACCTCACATTCTCTAAACTGATGTCCTGAGCAATGCATTTCTTTGTACTAGCACCTTACGTATTCACAATACAAATTTGAGATGCATATGGTAAGTGAAAAGAAAAATATTTAATGTCTTTTTAGCTTTGGGTTGTTTTATAGATTTTATAATTTCCCCTTGTTTACTCTATCAGAAATCAGTAATCAATGACTGAACACTCTGGTTCTGTTATTTTCAAAATTCAAAGATGTGAATATATTTACATGAAGAAGTTTGTGTTTTACTTCTATGTTTCTTATATCTCCACTTCCACTAAAGTTGGTAAAGAAATAAAGAGAGGACATATTCCTATTGTGAAACATGCATAAAAGTAGGAAATTAATAAACTAGTCGACTAATACAATAAAAATTAATAAATTAATCTATTTTTATTTTAAAATTAGTTTTCATTAACAGGACTGCACCCTAACAATTTCTAGCTTCTAATCTATTCCTTTATCTATTTAAATATTTTCTGATCTCTAATGTACTTAATATTGATATAAATATATATTTATTTAAAGGATAATTCACTGAAAGCAGGTATTTCTAAACATCCTACATTGTCATTTCAATTAACAGCTTAAAACCTAGCCATACTTCCCAGGGTGACAGTAGAAAATGTAATGAACATTGAAACAGAAATATGACAATTTGCATGAATTACACCTTACATTCACCTAGTATTCAAAGCACCAGAGTTAAGCCTAATTGATTTACTGTATTTTTAGTACCTTTATTTGTCCAATTTCTAAACAATTTTCCCAGAGTAAGTGAATAATACTGGTAAGGGACATATAATTGTTTTTTACACTAATTCAGTATGAATTAATACAACCCTTTTAAAATAAGACTTTCTGTGAAGAAGTGTGTCCCATTCAAAAATTGATTTCTTTTAGTGCTATTATTTCAGACTCTTTCATTGTGCTTTATCTAGCTATAGACATTTAGCTGTCATCCAAAAGGGCATGTAAAAAATCATTTTATGTGTGATGTATCTTCAAATATTATGTAATAATATATAAAATTGTGCAAAATAATATATAATAATTATATATAATATATAATAATTGTGCAAAAATCTTTCAAAGTGTTTCTAGCTTGAAATTCCCTAAAAAGGATAATTTTTTTGCTTTTTTCTAGCTATAATTCAATTTTATTATAAAATAAATATAGAAATTAAACAATAAATCAAACATTTCAATGTTAAAACATACAAATATACTCTTTACATATGTTTATTAAGACTATAAATCATAGAATAAAACTTCAGTGGGTCTCAAGTTATATCGTGTCTGTTTCGATTTAATGATTATTGAAACAATGTAATTTAATTCATAATTCTGTTCTTAATGAGATAAATTGTAATGTTCCATACTGAAGGTGTTTCCACCTGACATGTATCTTTTAAATAATGTTACTTGAAAATAGCAAGCAATTGTGTCTAAATTGGAGAAAATGAGATGGCCTTGGATATTCCTTAAGTTGATAGTAGTTTTAATAAAGTGGTAATGGGTGGGTACAAGCATGGAAGGTAAGGTGTTCATGTATTAAATAAAATTACACCCACAAATAAACTTACAAGGCCCATTAACTTTGCTTTCTAATCTGCTTTTTTGAAAAACTTAACTCCAAATGAATAATCTGGCCTGGTTATAACTTTCCAATGCAGATTGGGCTTAAACACATGAATATAGCTTTTTGGTGGAGTCAACGTGATGCATTTAGCCATCGTTAGTCAGAATGAGATTCACTTAATGTACTTTTATACACAGTATTATAAACACAAATATGACGTAAGGATTGGTATCGAACATTTGCTTGAGATAGGTTTCTCTCTTTCTCCCTCTCCCTCCCTCTCTTTCTCCTTTGTGAATTACAAATGTTTTTCTTGGGATTACCCTGGTGGTCCAGTGGTTAAGACTTCACCGTCTAATGCAGGGGGTGTGGGTTCGATCTCTTGTTGGGGAGCTAATATCCCACATGACTCTCGGCCAAAAAACCAGAACATAAAACAGAAGCAATGTTGTAACAAATTCAATAAAGACTTTAAAAATGGTCCACATCAAAAAAGTCTTTTAAAAAAGATGTTTTTTTCTTGATTTGCAATTAAATGCAAATAAAACTGGCCTATGGACATAAAAATGCATTGTTTCATATAAGTCCCAAGTGTGTATTTCTCATCTGTTATTCTTGTATTTCAGCATCTATATTTTACTAGCTTTCCCAAACTATTTATATAAGTAAAATTATAATTTAGTCTGATCTCAGTGTGAACAATCATTAATTATTGATTTCAAAGAATCAATAGGCTTACACAAATAATAGGAAGGGTAAGTGTCCTTAGGACATAACTTGTACCACACTGATGAACATATAGAGACTCTTAAGGTCAAGACGTTTCCTGTATTTCTTGCTCTGATTATTAAATCTGTTTGTGTGCCTGAGAGCTCTCTTTTTAATAATATCAATGAAATTGATATGCCAAGAATTTAAGTAATACCTTAATCTTTAATAATTCACTTTTAGCTTAATAAAAATGCAGTGATATTTAGCTACAGAATATGACAACTTAACACAATCTTGCCTACACCTAAAAATGTGTATACAGTTTTATTGCCAAGATAGGGAAGGACACCAGTGTGACACAAGGTAAAGACAAGGTCACCAGGGCAAGATTGGAAACTCAGCCCTGCATCCCGGGGCAGGTCAACAACCGGTCAGCCTGTGTTTTGTTGATGTTAGGATGTTGACAGCACCAGGTTCCTTATACAGTTATTGCTGAAATAAAGTTAGCTGCTGTATAAGGAACTTATCACAGGGGTTGTGACACAGTCTGATATATGTGGACTATTAACCCTGACATTGGGTCAGTCACATGAAAGTAACAGTTTTTTGTTCTGCCCAGTGCAAGACATATGCGTGTGTGTTGGAAAGTCACCTGATGGGGCTCACCATCGACTTCAGCATGGGCTTCATCTGCTTTGACGCTGCGACCAAGGTACTGTGCATGGTCAGTGCGAGGGTGCGCGGCCTGGGTCCTAATCAAAGACGACTGGAATTACTTCCAGCTCCTGTCACCACTCTGACTGGTTATCAGGTGTTGGATTTAAGGTCCTCGTTTTTATTAATAGGAGATAAATTATGCCTTAATATTTATAGAAAAACAAGAGATTGAATTTTAATAAAACAAATGTGTTGCCAGAAAACATTATAACTATAAAAAGTGTATATATATGTACTATATATACATATATGTCTCTATATTTTATATATATATATATATATTCTCTTTTACTAAAAGTATGGCCTCATAATGAAGCGAAATTTTCTTCTCTCAAAACAATTTTTTTAAAGTGTTCCTTTATTATTTTTCTGTGTCAACATCTCCAATATCAAAATGAGGAAACGTATTTTTTAGTTGTATAGATAATATGTTAGAATTATAGGATGGGGGAATTTCAGGGTTTGGAGGCCCCAAGCCAGGGTGTGTCACCTTGTGAACACTTGACTGTACTGTCTGATTGGGCACCTTTTCCACAAAGGATGTGTCTCTGGGAGTGATATACATCGAATGGTGACAGGCACTTCTCAGGCAGTCATGTCTAAAAAGTCTGAGAGCTCAGCTGACCGCTACCCAGCCTTAGTCTCCCGCTGCTGCAGCTCCTGACACAGGGCTCTGGTAGGAAGGCATCCTTCCCCCTATCCCCTTCCCCCGCAGATAAGGACATCAATTCCTTAGACCCAGCCCACTTTCTCCTTATCAAAGTATGAGCTGAGAAGTAAACTGATAGATTCCTTCTCACTATTTAAGGAGTAATGGGTAATCCCTTACTGGGAAACTTACACTTTACCTAGAAGTTAAGCCATGTACAGGATTTTCAAAATCAAATGCAAATAAAATGAGAGCAGTATAACTGTGTGAGAAGGGCAGAGGGCACAGAGGGCGGGAGGGTGTTGATCCTGGGAAAGCCTGGCGTCTAATGGGCCAGCCCAGCTGGGCCCAGCCAAGTGGGACGTGGGTTGGTGTTCGGAGATCTTATGATTTTTCATGACTCTGCAATTGAGATTGTCACCCAAAAGCTCACATTATCTAAGGGTGGCCAATGTTTCTTTATATCTCGACATTGGGAAATTAAGTCCCACACATATGGGTCAGATTTGACGTGCAGTGCATTGCTTTGGTGATGCCAAAGAATACTTTTCTAGTTATGGAATTTCAGGTGCCTGTGGCTCTTTTAATGAGCCTCACATGAGAGTGCCCTAAACCTGTCCTATGACAAAGATGTTCTTTTGAATAAAATACTCATTCAGAGCTTTTCTCACTAATGTGTCAAAGTATGATGCTGCAGTACAAATATAATTCCCATAACCAAAAGTATTGATTTTCTGACATTATATTCCTTTAAACCTGCATATGTGCATTAATTAATTATACCTATTAATAGATTTCCAATGTAAACAGATACCTCACCAGTAACATTTGTAAATAAATATTTACTGAATACTTCCTCTCTATTGAGAGACTTGGGGGGATATATATGTCAGTCTTGGGAACTCAAGACAGGCTTTTCAGAAAATGAGACACCAAGGATAAGATTACCCAGACAAATACCCGTAAGTGAGGAAGGAAGTTGAATTTGAGGTCACTTTTCTAATACTGTGTGTCTCACAGTAGTTCAGTGACTTTTCTAAGTTTCTTGGGAAACCCATTCCAGTGGCATGTGCTCTAGCACAGGACCCAGATATTATAAACAGACAACGTATATCGTGGCCTTCGATGCCCGGGTGCATTTCTGGCAGTTGGCCCCCGCACTGCGCAGCCTCAGGACGGCCACTCCCCCGGGACGCTTCTTGGTCTGGAACACAAACAAATTTCTGGCAGGCAGGTGTCACCAGGTAACCGAGATAGGAAATTATTCCATGTTCACTGGGTAAACAGAATTTAGGCTCCACTGGGACCCTCGAAATGGACCCCGTCCTCTGTAGACCACTCAGGCCCTGGACATACAGGGCCCCTCGCCCACCTTGAGTGACTCAGACTCTCCTCTTCAACCGCTTTTTAACCAGATCAGGGTGATTCGACACAGAAAGACCATGCATCCCAAGGTAATTTTTTATATGTTGCTAATTTAATGAACATAATAGTTTTCAAGTGATGCCTTTTACATGTGAGTCAATTTCTAGAAAAATAGATTTCTTTGAATTGGGGAGTTTTTTCTTATACTTAGGGGGAAAAGGAAAATGATTGACTCACAGTAATAAAGTTCATAATTAAATTTTAGAAATCAAATAGTCAAAGTGAAGAATTGGCACTGCCTCAAAAATAAAATGTGCAGGAGCTTATGTGTTAATTTAGCAGTTATTTAATAAACTGCTTAATCTCTGTCAGTGGAGCAGCCTTCAGACAACCTGAAGGAGAATAAAGCAGTGATGGCTTATTATGTTGTACAGGTATATTGACTTAGATGTAGCTATCCCAGTAAACTCATTTCCTTTTCTCTCTAGAGCTGTTACTCTCCACTGAGCTGGCAAAGATGTGTGCATATGTTAAAAAGAATCACTAGAAAAGAGCTGATTTCTATAGAGAATCGATAATATGAGTTATAAGTGTGGCTGAATTTTATCACGTTGCCAGAAAAAAGCAACAACAATAAAACAAAAATAAAACCCTAAAGATCCAAGAAATTTATATGAGAAAAACCAAATTTTCTTGCCAGTCTTTATTACACAGACAGCATGTAAAGTTTCTCAAAAGAAAATTAGTATGTTACAAATAGCACACCACATCCAGCAGCGTGTGGAAACATGTTAGTACCTCTTTTTCCACATGTATTTTGGTTATTCAAAACTTTACATAGATATGATTACAAGAAGTACTCTGTATAATCAACCCACCAGGTTGATGGGTTTAAGCTATTACAAAATAACACAAAAGGTCTGCATTTTAGAAACACTTTTCTTCTGTTTCTTTTTTTTTCTTTCCTGTTTGAGAGATTCCAAATAAATTGTCAAAGTGGACATCTGTATACCCC
Source organism: Mesoplodon densirostris (assembly GCF_025265405.1). Classification (NCBI taxonomy): domain Eukaryota; kingdom Metazoa; phylum Chordata; class Mammalia; order Artiodactyla; family Ziphiidae; genus Mesoplodon; species Mesoplodon densirostris. The sequence goes on from NC_082673.1 coordinate 2,376,574, forward strand.
TCTGTGAATGTTCCACATATTTGATGAAAATATTTATACATATAGACATATCATATAGGGATAGTGTAGAGTCTGTTTTGGGGGAATAAATTTAAATGAAATATGTTTGATCAGGAAGTTTCATCCAGTCTTTAGGCCCCTGGCCCGAGGATGGTAAGTTTCGGTTCTGTTAACTGGAGCTCAGACGTGCGCCTGGATCCCGCAGGCTGCACGTCCTGAACACGTCTCAGCACAGGGTTCGCCCCAGAGCTGGTTGTCTTCCTGATTCTGACTTCTCTGCATTCCTCTCTCCGTTATCAGAAGGAATCTGAATTGTGTTCTATGCCCAGCCCTCTTCCTCAACAGCTGCCCTGAGTAAACCTGGAAGGTGCCCCCTAACCTAAGTAGGGCAACCCCTTCTCATCTGGTTGGTGCAGCGTCAGCCAAACCTGCCTTCTTGATGTAAATATTTATTGCACACACTCTTTCTATGCATCGTCTATGTGCAGGCACGAGGAACACAGAAAAGGGTACACTCCCTTCTCTCAAGATGTCCACAGTCTAGTGAAAGAGACACATCTGGAACTGGGGGCTTTCAGGAAGTCTGGGAGAAGCCAAAGCTTATTACAAAGACATAGATACCTGCCCTTCGGTCCCTGTTCCCAGCCACTGCCAGATGAATGATACTTCTAAAACATAAATCCAGCCATGTCATCGGTCTCCCTTGTTACATTACTTTAGTGGCTTCCTACTGCCTTCATGACGACATCCGTCAACACAGGATAGAAGCCTCTCAGGGTTCTGATCTCTGTCTGGATTTGGCATCATCTCCTGTGTCTCCCAGCTTTTGAAGATCATGACACTTCCACAGCTTACATTCACCTTGAGGGCAGATCTGCCTCCAGAAAGCCTTCCCTCACAAACTCAGGGGAGGCCTAGACACCCCCCGGTGAAGCACTGATCATCACACATTACAGCTGAGACTGGTGGAGATATTGCTCTAATCCAGACTCAAGCACCGTTCAAGGACACAGAATCAATTTAATGACTAGTAAGGCATGTAATGATGAATATGATATTGCCAAGGAAATAAGTGAAAGCCATGAGCTTTCATCTAATTCTGGTTTCTTTTCATATTTCTATTTTTCTCCCTTTATTCAACATTACCATTCACATTTATAAGATTTACAAAATTACTGTACAGTTGATGTACTAGTTTTAGTAAAAATGTAATTTATAAAGTTCAAAAACATAATCAGTTAGGATACATTTCACATGAATGAAGAACAAATGAGAAGGATAAAGATGTGTAAAGAAAAATATTCTTAAAGAAAAGGTTTGTCATGGTTTTCTACTAAATATGACTCCTAACCCACCCACAGAAGAAAAGGAAGGAAGAGGACGTGCTTACGGGACACTGGCATTCTAACATGTGTTGTTAATTCATTTCAGTGGGGAGGGGAGGGTGGAAGGCAGCAGAGGGGGTGTGTGCCTGGGCTGCTTGCAAAGTCGGAGCAGGAGGCAAAGCAGAAAGAGGGCTTTGAGGGAAGATTTGATTTTCTGCTTAACCAAGAGAAGACCCATCAAGACACTCTGCAGCAGAAAAAGGAAAAACATGTTTGTGGTTATTGCTGGGAAAACATTAGTTAACTGTCAAATACCAGGTGATTGGTGTTACAGGGAGATTAAAAATAGATTCTGCCTCCAAAGCAATTTTGTTGTAATTTTTAACGTGTTCTGTGTAATAAGTTGTAATCCATATAGATTGTGCTTTCTGGTGTGTTTGCCCCCTATGTTGCAAAATAGCCTTAGATTCCTCAGAAGATAGATGACATAGAGCTTAAATTACCTTCATATGTAGATGTTATTTCATTTTTTTGGAAGAGGAATTTTTCTGTGGGGTGAGAGAAATTAGGTTCTGCCCACAGTGAACCGATAAAGAGACAGATAAATGTATTAGAGGTTTTTTGTTTGTTTGTTTGTTTTTATTATTCTACTCTAGAGTTTTTCATGTTTTATTTTAGTTTATTTTATTTTTGGCTGTGTTGGGTCTTCGTTGCTGTGCGCGGGCTTTCTCTAGTTGCGGCAAGGGGCTACTCTTCGTTGCGGTGCGCGAGCTTCTCATTGCAGTGGCTTCTGTTGTTGCAGACCGTGGGCTCTAGGCACACGGGCTCAGTAGTTGTGACATGTGGGCTCAGTAGTTGTGGCTTGCGGGCTCTAGAACGCAGGCTCAGTAGTTGTGGTGCATGGGCTTAGTTGCTCCGCGGCATGTGGGATCTTCCCGGACCAGGGCTCAAACCCATGTCCCCTGCGTTGGCAGGCGGATTCATAACCACTGCACCACCAGGGAAGCCCTAGAGATTGTTTTGCCTATTTTTGTTTGGCATGTAAGTTTTTCATCTCATTTGTGCAGCTTCACTTTCCATTTATAGACATACAATTGATGAATTACATTTTTGAATAGTCTGCATCTAAGGAACACTTGATATCATACAAACACTTGATTCATTTGCTAACCTGAGTCCCTCAGTTGCAGCCCGCTCTGCCACCCGTCTCTGGCAGATTACAGCCAGCTCGGAAAGTCTCTGTGATAAATGTCGAAAATATGGAGGAAGGGAAAGCTTTTTCTTTTCCCTTCCCACTGAAGTTCTCTAGATCACTGGCATTTCTAAACTTTAAGCCAATTCTAACCATAAATCTTAAACAAATGGATAGCTTATGGGACACTTTTTACTTGTAGAGAGAGAGTGAAAAAAAAGCTTAAAATAACAACAGCATTGTAAAGAAGAAGAAATGATGACTCAGAACAGACTATGCTTGAGAAAATCAGTAAAGTACTTTCCTGAGTTTCGTGTCTTGTACCAAATGGGGTTCTGAGTCTGTCCTCTATTTTAAGGATCTTTCAGGCTATTTGCAATGCAAGTTCAATTATAATCATGCTCAATCAATGGGTCTTTGATGTTTGGTTAGGCAAATAATTGTAGAAAACCAAAGAAGCAGGTTGGGCTAAAAGAAAAATAGGAACCATGGAGCATGGCCAACTTGGTTTTGATTCCCACTTAATAGTTGTGAAATTCTATGAATGTATGTGATGTTTCCTTAATTGCATCCTCTGGAAAATGGCAGTACCCTAGCTATTGCAGGGATTAGTGGGAGGATGTGAAAGGGTCTAGACCAGTGTGACACTCACTGTAAGAAAGATGACATTCCACTGAAGGACAGCAGTGGACACATGGAACGCTTCACAGGCCCTGAGTGAAGTCCATGTGGTCACCCATAAATGACTCAAGGTCAGGAATGAGGGATGGATTCCATACTGTGTGCCTCATGATCTTCACATGAATATTCTGCTTGATAATATTTTAGCATTTCAACTTCAATCATTAGTGGATTAATCACTGTTTGTAAGCATAGTTTATAAAGATTTCTCACTGGTTTAAGAATGATGACCTTAAATTATAAAACCCAAATTGCATTGAATCCAAAGGTTTTAGCATTTATCTGTTTGCCTGCATTATTTTCTTTTATTTTTTCCAAAACTGTTGCAGCCTGAAGTAATTTAAAGAAAACATATCTATTATGAAGAATAGTTCAGAGGCAAATGATTCTTTTGCAGAATTTTTTTTGTAGTCTTTAATTGTGAGAGCACTTTGGGTGATAAACTTTTACTGTATATTTTCCTATTACCCACTATGTTTCTTAGCCATCTTCAGTGACTTTATTACAACTACATTATTGAAAATGCTGGGATTCATTTCATTGTTCTTCACACATACGACATCTTTGCATATTTTAGTCACTTAAAAATATTTAAAGACATCTTCAAAACGCCAGGTACATTTTAAATTTATCATTTCATATAGTCATTCAAACAGTATGTTGAGTTGAACACTGTTTCTGACTGTCAAAAATAAACAAAAAAAAGTTTAAATAAATACCATTAGTAAGGTATTTTGGCTCCATTATTACTAAAATCCATTAAATATTTTATTTTATAGGGAAAATTTTTTTATAATTTCTTGACATCTATTCCATGAGGAAAGCTAGATGAACAAAGTTAAATGAGTTTCTTTTTCTGAAAATATCCTCAGACTTTATTGAGCTAATGAACTTCAGCAAATGTATTTGACCAGGAGCTAGCAGAGCCATCATCTATGGAAAGACTTGAGGAAATGAAAATCTGGTCTGTGACCATTTATTCTGAAGACTTTGGGTGGAATTCTAGATTTCAAAAATACTCAGAAATGTTTTCATACATTGCTATCAGTTTTTTATTTGTTTGTTTTCTTTTTTTCCCTCCTTTTGGACTTGCTCTCCATCAAGTTCAACAAATTAAGATTACCACTGGTTGCAGGAATTTTCCAACCCAAATCCAAGGCCCCTTGGTTAAAGTTATGTAGAGAAGGCAGAGACCACTGGGCTTGCAAAGTTCAGGAGATATTATGGACTATTTGCTTACGTCATGCCCCTTCTACTGTTGGAAATTTCACAGCACTTTATAAGTTCTCATGTTAGTATATGTTTTCTGGCGTATTCACCCAAATCAATGCAACTACACGTTAGCTGCATACGTTTATTAATTTAGGAAAATACTGATATTACCATAACACTGTGCTCTACGAACAGTACAAATTCATATTATTGTTGCAATAACAAATAACATATCCAATGCTGAAGTTTTTAACTGAATTTATGATAGCATTCAGAGTAAGAGATATTTCAATTTGACATAATGAAATTTCTGAAGTTTTACTTTGATTCCGAAAATTGAATGCAAAAGAAGTTAAAGTTAACTGATTTTCTAATTGAAAGATTGATAGACAAATGACATCATTTAATCATGAAGTTCTTCTGCTAATAGAGACAAATCAATATCAATAGCTTCATTTTGATACATGAACAAGAAAACTTGAAATCCAAAATTTGATTTAGAAAGGGAGTCATCTGATCTACATAAAAATTTATGCTTAAAGAATATTTTAAATGTACTTATCTAAATATATTACAACAACGTTATGGCAACAGAAATAGAATGGTATAAGGACAGTGGTGTCCACTCATCTTTTTCAGCATTGATATTCTTAACATAGTTGCCATAATGTTTATCAGAATTTTAAAAACAAAATACAAGTATAAAGACTAGGATTTCCAAAGATTCTTGAATTAAGCTAATTTTTATACCTGTGTAACTTTTACTGATTATATTTTCAGATTCAGATTCCTCCAAATTGGTCTTAATGAATTCATGACATGTTAAGTCACACAGTTTACCTAGAAGGTTCTAAGTCTTACTAGTTTACTGAGTTACCTCTTAACTGACAAATCTTTCAGCCCATCATTAGATTCATTAACTACTTTATTCATTTTTGGAGTGATCTATTCACAGCCGAGGATCCATGCTCCATATTCCGAGAAGTCTCCAGGCTTCCTTCACGTATCTGCCTCATCTGCATTCTTAATTTTGTTACTCTTTATTTAAAATAATGAGCTTTAACAGCTGTTAAAGTCTGGCCTTTGGAAAGATCAGCTAGTTGAAATAGCAAATTCCTGTTTTACTTTTATGACTATATATGAAATATTATTTCAAGCTATAATTATAATTTGATAACTTGCAACCTTTACTTTTACAGTTAAGCCAAGCTAGACATAAAGTTTCTTGTCCAAAACCACGTGGTAGGTTAATGTGAGGACCTGAGCTGCATATGATAATGTTTTTGGCAGACGTTCCCCTGCAGCCTTCTACAAGCTCCTTTGTTTTAACAAACTTATCTGCTTTCCTGTTATGTCCCCCTTAAAGTCATATTATTGCATTTTCCATGTAAATACATGACTCTTATGAGCACTATTTTAATGCAAATTGTTCAGAATTTTCATTTTTTTATATTTATTAATAAGGTGTTTAACACTTTCCTTTATTTTTCATATATTGTATTTCCTTACAGTTAATTTTTTGAAAGGGAATGCCTGGATTACATAACATCCACATTTTTAAGGCTTTAATATATATTATAATTATTGCCCTAAAGAATTTCACACAGTTGCCAGGAATTTTATACAAATATTTCAAGGTAATAGCTTTAGTTATTTTAATAGCTTTAGTTATTTTAGTTTATTATTAAATAGCTTTAGTTATTTTAGTTTATTTAGTTATTTTTTGTTAGCTTTAGTTATTTTAATTTTCAGTGATCTTTGCTAATTTAACGTTTGGAAAAAGTGAAGTCATTGTAATATTATCACACTCTTCTTTATTTCTAGTGAGATTGAACATGCTCTCATATTTATTAGAAATAGTAATGGTTTTTCCATTGTCTTCAATGACTTTTCTCTGTAGTATTGTCTTTTTATTTATTAGGTTGTTAGGATTTTCCTTATACTTTACCGTATTTCCTGCTATATTGCCACTGTTTGTTGTTTTTCTTTCACCCTAACCCTAATTGTACATATGAATATATAATTTCTTATTAGTCCTAAATCTAGAACTCCCTCCTTTCAAAAGTTACTAAGTACTCACTTACCTACTACTGTGTAGTTCTCCTGGATTGTTTAAATTATTTCACTTTTTAAAACATAAAGGATTTTATTTAGAGGAAGTTGTGAGATAAAGGATATAACTCTTCTATTTTTCTTCCAGAAGGTTAATTGCCCCAGATAATTTTATTGTTAAAAGATGCTTTATAGTAATAGACTTAAGGCAAACATTTAAGAGGATTTGTAATGACTGGATATTGCTTCTGTATAGATTGTGTAGCCTCATAGTAAGAACAAAAGCAAAGACATCTACTTATACAGAGACTAATATCTTCAGAAAACTGATGGTGTCTTTTTTATCTTAATATATAATAAAATGCTTAATATATAAGAGCATAAATGTTTGGTGAATAAATAAATGAAAAATGAGCAGTATTCTGTATAAATTCTTTATACCTTATTATTATATATTACTGAGAATTTCCTCATCCTTATTTTTAAGGACTTTATGATTTTGCTATTTTATTATACTTTTAATTAATTTATTTTTTGCTGTGTTGGGTCTTCGTTTGTGTGCGAGGGCTTTCTCTAGTTGTGGCAAGCGGGGGCCACTCTTCATCACGGTGCATGGGCCTCTCACTATCGCGCCCTCTCTTGTTGTGGAGCGCAGGCTCCAGATGCACAGGCTCAGTAGTTGTGGCTCACAGGCCCAGTTACTCCGCGGCATGTGGGATCCTCCCAGACCAGGGCTCGAACCTGCATCCCCTGCATTGGCAGGCAGATTCTCAACCACTGTGCCACCAGGGAAGCCCTATTATACTTTTAAAAGTGCAAACTTTTTAAATTAGCATGTAGATTTCATACTGTCTAAACCTGCTGCTGCCACATTGGAAGATGGCTTTTAGCCTCATGATCTTCTAGACCGAGGTCCTGCGGATGGACGGGGTTGGTCCCATGAGATGCTCGTGCTGGTTTGTCTCATGAGGGCACCATGGAAGTTTCCGTTGTGATTGGTTACTCAGGCTGACCTTTCATCTTGACAAAGACACGGGTTATTAGTTTGAGCTTCAAGAGAAAGTTTTACAGAATTATCAGTTGAAAATCACCTTATCACTTCTATGGATGAAAAACAAAGAAATGGAAAATAGGTGTTTTTGCTGATTCACTGGCATGGACTTATGCTTTAAGTGAGTTTGTTTCTATTTCATGATAATGTAAAATCAGATATGCAAATTGATTTATTCATATATATGTTTAAAATGACTATTTCATGGGAACCAAAGTTATTTCAGGAAATTAAAGGATATATTGAATACTAAGCCTTTGATAAGTATATTTTCATTTACTTTTTAATACTGGGGTATAGGACTAACTCAATATGATTACCTTTTACCAGTTAAAAGAACAATTTCTTGGTTTCATTATAGATATGAGTTGCATTGACTCGCCTATGTATTTTTTTTCTCTTTAGGCAGTACTTTGGAGGTATAAGTTTTCTCAGCTTAAAGGTTCTTCAGATGACGGCAAGAGCAAAATCAAATTTTTGTTTCAGAATCCAGATACTAAACAGATTGAAGCAAAGGTAAACTGAAACTCATCACAAAGACCACCTCTAGCTACATTAATGCCATTAAGAAAGAAGGGAGAAAATTTAGGAAACCCAAAAGTGCAAAAACACACGTTCTCTATTTTTACCTTGGAATATACTGCATGGCCAAAAGAATAAATTTGCTTAAAGATTTTAATGGCAAATTTTCACTGAAATGCATATCTTAAAATAAATTACACACAACAAGTTGCATTTCTTAGTTTTAATTCCCTACAAACTGTATTTGTGTCACACTAAAATAATATTCTGAGAACTAAAACAGTCACCTTCTTGATGGTTTCACATTCTAAATAATAATTTAAAATATTCTGACTCCAGTTTATCATTATTTATTCCCTCTTCAGATATGAACACAAATCCCTGAAGAAAAATATTTTTTTAATCAATTTATGTTTCCCCATGTTATTCTATATTAAATAAAATGAATAAATGAATGATTTTTTTGCTTTGCTCCATGCAAATTTTCAGTATTCTGAAATTTATTTACTATGTTGTTTTAACTCATCAGAAAGATTTACTACTTTTATGCTATGAATGTATATTTGTAAATTTTCAAAATCTGAGTGATTTCCTTTACCCTTCTGTGAAATTCACAGCAACAGTCTTTGGGTTAGAATGAGTTATAAATATATTATTTCAGTGGGGAAGAAAGAATGAATAACGAATATCAAAGTGAAAAATCAATTCTATGGAAATGAAAACTGAGACATAAATTTTCAACTCTGGATTAAAAGCACCGTAATTCTGTTACATTCTTGTATGTATTAAATCCAGGGGGAGTCTTGGCCTGCCATTCAGAGTCTTCTGAGGACCGAGCCCACCTGACTCTCCCATCCACGTCTCTTGCGGCCCTGCTCTGTGTCCAGACCAGAGGCCCTCATTCTCCCTTTAACAAGACGATGCCTTTCTGGCCTTATACATCTGTTCATGCTTTTGTCTGGATTTTTCTCCTTAGTCCCCTCAGCTCTTGATCTGAATCTCTCTACAAATACCCACCCCTGCCTTATGTTTGTCTCTGACTCCTCCTGGGCTGCAGGCTGTTTAAGGGGGGCTGTGCAGGCAGCTCCTTTCTGCTGACTCCTGTCCTCCTGCATTTCTTTAAAGCTTCCCTGTTCCAAGTGGTCTTGCCTTATATTTGTCTCACATCAGTGTGGAAGAGGCCTGGGTAACTTCACCTGCTCTGTCCATTTGCTTGTCTCCTAATTCTCACGTCTACAGCCCATCACAGCCCGTCCCTAAGTGCAGAACTTTCTATGGGGCTACAGCACCTCTGCTTTCCCCTCCAGCTGCCGTGGGCGGATCATTACTCTGTGTCACTTACACCACTCTTTAATCTGGTTCTTAGTGTTACTATAAACAGTGCATTACTATTGTCCAAAAGTATGTATCTTTAGCTTTTGGTGGATTTCCCAGTCTTTCACACACAGGACAAATCCTAATACGGGTGAATGGTGTTAATGTTGTGTTGTCAGTTCTATACTCTTCTGGCGAACGTGGAATGTCAGCCACTAGTTGACAAGTTTGATTTGATAAGTTCCTTCTCTTCTGATATTTTCAGTGTGCTAACAAATCCTTAGTTGACAACATGAAGCAAAAAGGATAAATGTAGTGAAATGACTACTAACTGTAGTATTTAGGCTTCAGTTTAACGTGGTGCATATTATACATGCACCTAATTATACTTCCTTAACTTTTCTAGTCATTAGTTGTCTGCCAGCTTCTAAATACTACTTTTTCTGTTTATAATGTTTTAAGCAATATTTAATAAATTCATTTAATAAGAGATAGTTTCAGAAGATATTTATTGAATGTTTTTCTTGAATTTAGAGGCAGTGATTATTTTTTAACATCTTTATTGGAGTATAGTTGCTTTACAATGGTGTGTTAGTTTCTGCTGTATAACAAAGTGAATCAGCTATATGTATACATATATCAAGGCAGTGATTTTTAAGTAGTGAAAAGAGCAGTCTTAAAACCAGTGGGAGAATCTGACCTTTGGTGAGTTGCCAAACTTCTTTAAAGTCACCATCTCCTTCTATAAAATGAAAGAGAGTAACACCTCCATGGGTAAAATTGAAAGCACCAAATTAAATATGGAGACTGTTTAACAAGTGACACTCACCAGTCAGAACAGTGGCCAGCTCTATAGAATTGTTTAGCCATACTGGTGTGTATCACCTCGGCAAATATCATAGAAATTATATTAGATTAAAACTAGTACAATTGCTAACTATGCTATAACCTTTATAACTGCAATTTGTGAGCAGTAGTCAAAAGGACCATCACTGGAGGATAGCAAGGAGAATACCAGCATGTATCACATCACAGGACTCATGGGACCATCTATCGTAAGCATGGCTTATGGTTGAAATTGATGTCATCTGAGAATTCAATGTTTTCTCTGTTTAGGGCAGCACTTTTTTTTTAATGAGAGAGTAGGCAACATGATATATTGGAAAGAAAATTAGGATCAGGTAACCTTGAGTAAAAAAAAAAATCTCATCTTTACCATTTCCTGGCTATATTCCCAGGGGCAATTCATCACCAAATTATGACTTCTACCTTGCAGGGAAAGTGTAAGGAATAAATACCCCTGGTACCTAGCATATGGAAGACACTCGATAAATCACTGATGAATGATTTCATCTTTAAAGAATGTAGCATAACAACTAAGGAAGTATTAAAAAAATAGCAGTATTATTATGAGGAGAGAAGTTAGTAAAGGTGATTATTTAACATATATAGACTGTTTGTCCTTCCCACATTTAAGAAATTCAAGTTTATAACCATAACCCAAATTTGTGTCATTTTTCACATGCTTTGGACAGTTTCTGTGTTTTGTTCATTTCTATTAATTTTTAAATTTTTAATGTGGGAAATTTGGGCTGTGTCCATGTCTCCAAGTCAGGGACAGGAGCTTCTCCTGTATATTATATAATATAACTCCTCTTAATTTATGTATGTTGTAACATTGGTGTCCACTCCGTGTGGTCATTGTTCACTAGCATGCCTTCTTCACTAGATCAAGAACTTTTAAGCACAAGGAGTGTGTCTTACAACATATAATCCTCAGGCTTCACCTGATGCTTGCCTGCTACCAGGCAAGTAATAACTGTCTGTGTTTCACTTCATTTAATATTTCCTGGTACATTATTGAGTCACTCTCCCCAGTCTCTTTTTCATTTAGGCAAACAAAATTAGGTAGTCATAATCTGAATGGATGGATGTTGGAAGATAGGAAGAAGTATTTGGAATTTACTCTGTGTAGCAGTGTGCTGAATCTTTTATTCTGATTAACTATTATTTCCTTTCGTTCATTTTTTAAAATCTTGGTTTTATTTATACTTTCCTTCAACATAAATAAAATGCTGTAGAAATATTTATTTTAAAACATGTTAGAAAAATGTCTTCTGGGAAAAGTTAACACAGTTACCAAGGCATCAGAAACAAACCTAAAGGCCATATGGACGTAAAAGTGTTTGTGAACTCTTCCAACTCACAGGAAGTTATAAAACTAGAAGATGTTCCATGTACCCTTCGTCCAGTTTCCCCCAGTGGGTAAACCTTATGTAACTATAGTATAATATAAAAAGCAGGAATTTTAACATTGACGCAATATGTGTATATTTCACGTCAGTTATAGCATGTGTGAATTTGTGCGCCCATAACCACAATCAAATACACAATATACCCTTTATACAAACCCCTCACTCCCACCATTCCTAGTTCCTAGAAGCCACTAATCTGTTTTTCATTTCTATAATTTTGTCATTTTGAGAATATTGTATAGATTAAACGTACACTATGTGAAATTCTGAGATTGACTTTTTTCATTGAGCATAATGCCCTATGTATGCATATTGATCGTTTGTTCCTTTTTATTGCTGACTAGTATTCCATGATATGGAATATGGAATATGGACCTCATTTTGTTTAACCATTTATCTGTTGAGGGACATTTGACTGCAGTGTTTAGTTATTGCTGCTATGAATAATAGCGTACACACTTCTATGTAGACGTGACATTTCATTTCTCTGGGATAAATGCCCAGGGAGGCAGTTGCTCAGTCATATGGAAAATGTTCATTTAGTTTTAAGGAAAACGCCAAATTGCTTTTCAAAGTAGTGGTGACATTTTACATTCCCACCAGCAATGTATGATAAACCCAGTCTCTCTACATCCTCACCAGCATTTGAAATGATCACTACTTTTTATTTTAGCAGTTCTCATCATAGTCTTTTGTTTTTGTTTTTGTTTTTTTTGCGGTACACGGGGCTCTCATTGTTGTGGCCTCTCCTGTTGCGGAGCACAGGCTCCAGACGTGCAGGCTCAGCGGCCATGGGTCACAGACCCAGCCGCTCCGCGGCATGTGGGATCTTCCTGGACCGCGGCATGAACCCGCGTCCCCTGAATCAGCAGGCGGACTCTCAACCACTGCGCCACCAGGGAAGCCCCCTCATCATAGTCTTAATTTGCATTTCCCTAATGGCTAGCAATGATGAATAACATTTTACATGACTATTTTCTCTCTATATATGTTCCCTTTGATGAAATGTCTTTTCCCGTTTTTTGCCTATTTTTGAATTGTATTTTGTGATTTGTTTTACTTAGAGTTTTATGATTTATTATGTATTTTGTATATGAGGATTTGTTAGATGTGTTGTTTGCAAATATTTTTTTCCATTTTGTAATTTATCTTTCATCTTTTTAACAGGGTATCTTGCAGAGAAATTAAAAAATTTTTACAAACCCAATTTATCAATTCTTTTCTTAAAAATTATAATTTTGGTGTCATGTCAAAAATTCTTCAGCACGTCACAGGTGCCAAAGGTTTTCTCCTATGCTATTTTCAAAATGTCTTATAAACTTGCCATTTACATTTAAATATATGACACATCTGAGTTCATTTTTTTCTGTAAGTTGTGGGGTTTAGCTGACCTTCTCTGTTTTGCCTGTTTTGCCTGTGGTTATCCAGTTACAACAGCATCATTTGTTGTAAAGATCATTCTCCTTCTATTGATTTATTTTAGCAGCTTGAAAATTACTTGGTCCTACCTCTGTGGTGCTGTTTCTTGCATCTCTCTCTTTGCCAGTATTATACATTCTTGGATACAGTAGCTATATAATAATCCTTGAAATGGATGATTCTGTCCACTTTACTGTTATTTTTCAGAATGTGTTAGCTGTTGTAGTTGCTTTGTATTTCCACAGACATTTTACAATTACCTTCTCTATATCTATGAATAATGTCACTGCCCCTTCAGTAGGGATGGCATAACCTATATATCAATTTCAGGAGAATTGACATCTTTACTATGTTGATTTCTTAAAGCAATGAAAACATAATATTTTTCTACTTTTTGAACTTTTGATTTATTTCTTCAGTATTGTGTAGTTTTCATCATATAAATCCTATGCATGTTTTGTTAGATTGGCATTTAGGTAAATCATTTCCTCTTTTTTTGAGGGAATATAAATGATATTTAAAATTTTTTATCTTTCAAATATTAATGCTACTATGTAGCAATATAATTAATGATATATATTTACATTGCATCCTGAATCCTGGATATATATACGCACACACACACACACACACACACATATATATATATGCACTTAGTTCTAGGTCTTTTGTTTCTATTTTTGATGTTTAAAATTCTTTGCATTTATTTACACAGATTATTAACACATGTGCAAATCAGGATAGATATGTTCCTTTTTTCAGATCCATATCACATTACAATCTTTTTCTTGCCTATTTTGTTGCCTACAAATTTAAATACCATATTGAATACCAGTGGTGAGAGCAGACATTCTTCATTTGTTCCTTATTTTAGGGGAAAGTCATTTAGCTTTTCACCATTAAGTATGATGTTAAATTTAATGGTCTAATAGAAATTTTTTTCTCAGGTTGAGTTAGGTCCCCTCTATATCCATTTTTCTGAAAGTTTTTACTATGAATGGGTATCAATTAATACAACAATGTCAATTTTCTTGCTTCGCTTGATAATGTAGTGGTTTATGTCATTGATTTTCAAATACTGACCCTGTCTTACGTTTCAGGAATAAACCCTACTTAATGATGTGGAATTTTTATATATATTGTTGAATTTTATTTGTCAAAATTTTAAGTATTTTTGCTTTTACATCTATGAGAGATTTGGTCTGTAGGTTCTTTTGTTGTTGTTTTTTGCTTATTTTATTTTGCTTTGTTTGGTACTGTATTTGCCTGGTTTTGGTATTGGGACAAACTGTCTTTATAAAATGAGTTGAAAATGTTCCTCCTCTTTTACTTTCTGGAAGATATTGTGTACTATTTTTGTTGATTCTTTCTTTTTTTAAAAAAACATCTTTATTGGAGTATAATTGCTTTACAATGGTGTGTTAGTTTCTGCTTTATAACAAAGTGAATCAGCTATACATATACATATGTTCCCATATCTCTTCCCTCTTGTGTCTCTCTCCCTCCCACCCTCCCTATCCCACCCCTCTAGGTGGTCACAAAGAACTGAGCTGATCTCCCTGTGCTATGCAGCTGCTTCCTACTAGCTATCTGTTTTACGTTTGGTAGTGTATATATGTCCATGCCACTCTCTCACTTTGTCACAGCTTACCCTTCCCCCTCCCCATATCCTCAAGTCCATTCTCTACTAGGTCTGTATCTTTATTCCCATCTTACCCCTAGGTTCTTCATGACATTTTTTTTTCTTAGATTCCATATATATGTGTTAGCATACAGTATTTCTTTTTCTCTTTCTGACTTACTTCACTCTGTATGACAGACTCTAGGTCCATCTACCTCACTACAAATAACTCAATTTCATTTCTTTTTATGGCTGAGTAATATTTCATTGTAGATATGTGCCACATCTTCTTTTTCCATTCATCTGTTGATGGACACTTAGGTTGCTTTCATGTCCTGGCTATTGTAAATAGAGCTGCAATGAACATTTGGTACATGTCTCTTTTTGAATTATGGTTTTCTCAGGGTATATGCCCAGTAGCGGGATTGCTGGGTCCTATGGTAGTTCTATTTTTAGTTTTTTAAGGAACCTCCATACTGTTCTCCATAGTGGCTGCATCAATTTACTTTCCCACCAACAGTGCAAGATTGTTCCCTTTTCTCCACACCCTCTCCAGCATTTATTGTTTGTAGATTTTTTGATGATGGCCATTCTGACTGGTGTGAGATCATATCTCATTGTAGTTTTGATTTGCATTTCTCTAATGATTAATGACATTGAGCATTCTTTCATGTGTTTGTTGGCAATCTGTATATCTTCTTTGGAGAAATGTCTAACTCAAAATGGATTAAAGACCTAAATGTAAGGCCAGACACTATCAAACTCTTAGAGGAAAACATAGGCAGGACACTATGACATAAATCACAGCAAGATCCTTTTTGATCCACCTCTTAGAGAAATGGAAATAAAAACAAAAATAAACAAATGAGACCTAATGAAACTGAAAAGCTTTTGCACAGCAAAGGAAACCATAAACAAGACCAAAAGACAACCCTCAGAATGGGAGAAAATATTTGCAAATGAAGCAACTGACAAAGGATTAATCTCCAAAATTTACAAGCAGCTCATGCAGCTCAATATCAAAAAAACAAACAACCCAATCCAAAAATGGGCAGAAGACCTAAATAGACATTTCTCCAAAGAAGATATACAGATTGTTCATTCTTTCTTAAAGGTTTAGTAGAGCTCTCTAGTGGAAACATCTGGGCCAGGAGATTTCATTTTGGGGATTTTTAAAAATTATGAATTTAACTTATTTAGTAAATAGCTATTCAAATTATCTATTCTTATCAGATGCTTTGTGGTAATTTTTACTTTCCAAGGTCTTCATTACTTTTTTCTAAGTTGTCAAATTTGTGTGTGTAGACTTTTCTATAGTATTTCCTTATGGTCACTTTGAAGTCTGCAGATTCTGTAATGACACCCCTGAGTCATTCCTGATACTAGTAATTGATGCCTTCTCTCTCTTTTTCTGTCAGGCTTGCTACAGAATATTCAAAGAACAAGGATGACTTTCTCATTTATTTTCTCTATTGAGTTCTGTGATCAATTTAATGAATTCTGCTCTTATCTTTCTTATTTACTTCCTTTTGGTTGCTTTGGATTTATATTGCTCTTCTTTTTCTGATTTCACATGGTGGGATTTTAAAATTGTTAACTTGAAACTTCCTTGTTTCTAACATAAACATTTAATTCTATAATTTCCTTCCTAGAACTGCATTCACTGCATTCCACAAATTTTGATATATTATATTTCTGTTTTCATTCAATTCAATGTGTTTTTGATTTACCTCAAGGCTTCCTCTTTGACAGGTGGATTTTCTTTTTAGAAGTGTGATGTCTATGTTCTAAGTATCTGGGGATTTTTGTTATATTTATAGAATTGATTACTAGTCTGATACAGTTAGTCAGAGAGCATACTCCATATGATTTCACTTTTTTTTCTTTTTCTTACAGTCCAAGATATGACCTTATCTCAAATACTATACTTGTATAAGACAAAATAGACTTTAAAACAAAAATTTTCCAAAGATAGAGAAGGGCATTATATAATGAAAAAAAGGGTCAATTCAACAAAAAGTTATAACGATTGTAAATATATATGCATCCAACATCAGAGCACCTAATATATAAAAATATTGACAGATCTCAAGGGAATAATTGACAGAAACACAACAATAGTAAGAGACTTCAATATCCCACTTTCAGGAAATCTAAGAGTTGTATTTTTTGAAAAGAAAAACAAAATTTAAAAACTCTTAGATAAAGAAAAAAGAGATATACTCAAATAAATAAATTCAGAAATGAAAGAGGAGACATTACAATGGATAACACAGAAATAAAAAAGGATACACCAACAAATTGGATAACTGGGAAGAAACTGATAAATTCCTAGAGGCATAAAAACTAAATACTGAATCAAGAAGAAATAGAGGGCTTCCCTGTGGCACAGTGGTTGAGAGTCCGCCTGCCGATGCAGGGGACATGGGTTTGTGCCCGGTCCGGGATGATCCCACATGCCGCAGAGTGGCTGGGCCCATGAGCCATGGCCACTGAGCCTGCACATCCAGAGCCTGTGCTCCGCAACAGGAGAGGCCACAAAAGTGAGAGGCCCACATACCAGAAAAAAAAAAGAAGAAATTGAAAGTCTGAACAGAATAATAACAAACAAGGATTACAAATAGTAAACAAAACTTTCCAAAAAGAAAAGCCCAGTACCAAAATGCTGCATAGGTCAACTCTAAAAAATCATTCAAATAAGAGTTAATACCAAATTTTCTTAAAACCTTCTAAAATATACAAAACACTCCTAAAATGAAGTTATGAAGCCAGCATCACCCTGATTCCAAGTCCAGACAAGGACAACATTAGAACAGAAAACTACAGGCCAGTATCCCGGATGAACACTGACACAAAAAGCCTTGGTGAAATACTAGCAAATCAAATTTGAAAGCATATTAAAAGAATTATGTAACATGTCCAACTGAAATTTATGCCCGGGATATAAGTATGGTTCAACATACAAAAATCAATCAATGTGATACCCCACATTAACAGAATAAAAGATAAAAAATATATATTTCAATAAATGCAGAAAAGCATTTGATAAAATTCAACATCCTTTCATGATAAGAAGTCTCAACAAAATAGGTACAGAAGAAACATCCATCAACACAATAAGGCTATATTTGAAAAACCCACAACTAACATCATAATCAATAGGGAAAAACTAAAACTCCTTCTTCTAAGATCTGGAACAAGGCAAGGATGCCCACTCATGTCACTACTATTCAATATAGTACTGAAAGTGCTAACCAGAGCAATTAGGCAAGAAAAGGAAATAAAAGGCATCTAAATTGGAAAGAAAGAAGTAAAATTATTTCTGTTTGCAGATGACATTATCATATATATATATATTAAAAAAAACCTAAAGACACCATAAAAATTGTTATAACTAATAAACAAATTTTACAAAGTCATAGGATACAAAATTGACATATAAAAGTCAGTGGAATTGCTATGCACTAACAAGGAACTATCTGAAAGGGAAATTAGGAAAACGATCTCATGCACAATAGCAACAAAAAAGAATAAATTACTTAGGAATTAACTTTAAAAGGTAAAAGACTTGTACAATGAAGTTTATAAAACATTGATGAAGGAAATTTTAAAAGACACAAATAAATGGAAAGACAGCCCATGTTCATGAAATGGAAGAATTAATATTGCTAAAATATCCACATTACCCAAGGTGACCTATAGGTTCAGTGAAATACCTATCAATCATAATGATAATTTTTCCAGAAATAGAAAATATCCTAAATTCATATGGAATTTAAAAAGACCCCAAATAGCTAAAGCCATCTTGAGCAGGAAGAACAAAGCTGGAGGCATCACACTTCCTAACTTAAAATTGTATTACAAAGCTATAGTAATCAAAACAGTATTGTACAGGTATAAATATAGACATATAGACCAATGGTACATAATAGAGATTCCAGAAATAAATCCACACGTTTATGGTCAACTGATCATTGACAAAGGTTCCAAGAACATACAATGAGAGGACAGTCTCTGTAAAAAATGATGCTGGAAAAACTGGACAGCTACATGCAAAAGAAGGCAATTGGACCACTATCTCACACCACACATAAAAATCAACTTAAAATGGATTAAAGACTTAAATATAATACCTGATACCATAAAACTCCCAGGAGAAAACATAGGGGAACAACTTCTTGACACTGGTCTTGCCAATAATATTTTGGATATGACTCCAAAAGAATAGGCAACAAAAGCCAAAGTGGGCAAGTGGTACTATATTAAATTAAAAAGCTTTGCACAGCAAAGAAAATAATTTTTAGAAAATAAAAAGGCACTCTACAGAATGGGAAAAATTATTATTTGCAAGCCATGTATCCAATAATGAGTTAATTTCCAAAATATATAAGGAACTCATACATCTCAATACCAAAATTACAAATAACTCAGTTAAAAATGAGCAAAGGGTCTAAGAGACACTTCTCAAAAAAAGAAACTTAAATAAGTAACAAATATACGAGAAGTTGCTCAATGTTTCTAGTTCTCAGGGAAATGCAAATCAAAACCACAACGAGATATCACCTTACACCAATTAGGGTGACTATTATCAAAAAGACAAAGGATAACAATGTTGGCAAGGATGTGAAGAAGGGAACCCTTGTGTACTGCTGGCGGGAATGTAAATTGGCACAGCTCTTATGGAAAACAGTATGAATATTCCTCAAAATAATTAAATAGGATTGCCACATTATCCAGCAATTCTACTGCTGGGTATATTTCCAAATAAAATGAAATCTGTATCTTGAAAATATATCTGCACCCCCATGTTCATTACAGCACTATTCACAATAGTCAAGCCATGGCAAAAACCCTAAATGTCCTTTAATAGATGAATGGATAAAGAAAATAGATCATATAGATGGATAGATACATAGATACATAGGGATAGAGGTATATGCATACACATAAAATGGAATATTATTCAACCTTACAGAAAGAGGACATCTTGTTGTTTGTGACATGGGTGGAGCTGGAGTATATTATGCTAAGCAAAATAAGCAAGACACAGAAAGAGAAATACAGCGTGATCTCACTTAAGTGTAACATCTGAAATAGTCACGTTCAGAAGCAGAGAGTAGAATGGTGGTTCACAGGGGCTCGGGGGGAGGGAGAGGGAAATGGAGTGATGTTCATCCAAGGGAACAAAGCTTCAGTTAGATAAGATTAATAGAGACCTAACGTATAATGTGATGATTGTACATAACAATATTGAATACTTGAAACTTACAGCGAAGATAGATAGTAAATAAACCACCCCCAACACACACTATAGTAGTCATAGAGGTGATGATATGTAAATTAGCCTGACTGTGGTACACTTTTTACAATGTATACATATATCAGAACATCAAGTCATGCACCTTAAATACATACAGTGTTATATGTCTAAAATATCATAATAAAGCTTTACAAAAGAAAACTTGAGCCAATGTTTTAAATATGGACACTGTTGCAGTGTTTCTTTTCTTTTAAAAATGATTTTTAAAGTGATAAAATGATTTAGCAAATGGACTCAGATCTTGCTATATGTGATAAGTAGACAACTTTAAATAAAACACGCTCTACTAGTACATTAATACATTCCCGGTTACAAGGCAAATACATTACAACCAGAGTTTACTTAACAAGAGATATTGTTTGTTTGGGGAATATGAGTGTTTGAGTTGCCATATGTACTACAAGATTAAAAGTTCTAAGTAGTGTTTAAATTTTTGGTTGTGAAAAGTCTCAGAAATACTGAAAAAAGACAGGAGTTGGGGGAACATACTTTGTTTTTGTTGTTTTATGGCTATAGAAGGACAATGTTATAATACAAAAGCCTGTTATATTTTTTTCTCTGAAAGTAGAAATTCATAAATTCTCACTTCGTTGCTCAGAAAGCTTAATAACTTTCCCATCTGTTTTCCAAAGCCTCATTAAACTTCCCAGAACTTTCCTAGTAGAACAGGGAATTGTTCCCAATTGAAATCATGAGTAATATTGTAGTTATTTGACAATTTATTAAAAAGCTTATTTTACTGTATTGGGTATTTTTAAAAAAGTGCTTAATTTATGTTGTTAGTATAGGTACTAATACATCAAGGATTACTACTATATACTCATAGTTGTCCATAACTAAATTTTCCAGGTAAAAAGTACATTTTTTGTTTGCTAGTTTTTTTTTTTTTTTTTTTTTTTTTTTTTTTTTTTTTTTTTTTTTTTTTTGTGGTATGCGGGCCTCTCACTGTTGTGGCCTCCCCCGTTGCGGAGCACAGGCTCCGGACGCGCAGGCTCCGGACGCGCAGGCTCAGCGGCCATGGCTCACGGGCCCAGCCGCTCCGCGGCATATGGGATCCTCCCAGACCGGGGCACGAACCCGTATCCCCTGCATCGGCAGGCGGACTCTCAACCACTTGCGCCACCAGGGAGGCCCTGTTTGCTAGTTTTAACATTAATTATCTTTAGGTATATCTATTTTTAAGTTGTAATTTGATAATATGGCTAGACAATCCCCTGACTTCAAAACAGGCTGCCTTCTAAAAGCATTGTTGTCGCTTTATTCATTGAAATTCATGACCATTCCCCCCATGAAAACACTGTTATAATATTTCCTAAACTAGTGTGTATAGCATATTAATCTTAAATTACTGGATTTGAGGTCTGGCAGCCAAGGCAGTACTTTTTGTACAATAAGAGAAAGAAAAAGAAAATTGCTTTTTTATTTAGTGGAACTGTGCAGAGTTTGGAAACATTTCTGAATAGAATTCTTCCCCAAAACCCTTCCCTGCCCCCAATCTCCATGGCCTCAGAGACTTCAAGCTGCCATAAGAGACCTTCTCACACAATATAAGGTTTAGTAAGCCTTAAATCAGAAATTGAGGATTGAGTTCCAGTAATGCTACTTTCCAGCTATTCTCTATAAATCTTCATTTTCTCATTATAAATTGTGGATAAGTGTCTGCCTAAAAGGGTTACCCTTGGGACAGTATGTTCCCTGGTTTGAAGGTAAAGACTGAATATATAACACAGTGAATGGAACATTTTGTATGCTCAGTAAGTATCTGTCAAAGATTCCACTGAAGAATTAATGATGTGCTGAAATTTGCCTTTTGGAAGAAAATAACCAGTCATCTAAGCAAATTCCTATTCGGCATTTGAGGTCTCATAAATTAGGATGTTTAATATTCACAAAACAAGACAGATATTGAGGATGAAGGATCTCCCTCTGCATAAAAGATGAAGGGTCAGCTTCCTACCTATCCTGCTTTTCACAATTTCTGACTCTTTTTGGCATTTGGAACCAAAGGTTTTCCAAAACGCCAAGACCTTTCTGCTTTCACTGAAAACTTTCCAGAGCCCCAGATGTTTAGATTATGGGGAAGAAAAATGAGGACAGGGCAGGCTCCTGCTTGGTAATGCAGGTCCTTCATCAATCCTGTTTGGTGGTGCCTCATAGTATAGAAGAAACTGGAGCAGCTGGAAATAAATCAGGGAAATTAGTAATTGTGTGAGTATATCTGTATGTGTGTCTATGTGAGTTATATACCACTTATTTCATCTAAAATTTTATTTCAAACGATTGGATTAGGAAAAGTAATATGTCATAAAGGAGAACTCTGTACAGGATATTCCTCTACCTTTAAAAGAGCTCCTAAACTCCTGGGAATCATGAGGGTTCTGAATCATGTTTATTTCTCACTGAGAAGGTTTTTTCTCCTTATACATAATTTATTTTTCAAGCCTCTTATATTCTCCATAGGGATATTGACTTTTATTTACCCATGTGTGTTAAGAATCCAAATTATTCTCTAACTTGGTAAACTAGAAAACTTAAACTGGCATTTTTTAAGTAAAACAAATATATTAACCACCTCCAAAACAAGTAGCTGTTAAAGGGAACATGTCCATGGTATGATGCATTTTTCTTCCTTTTTGCCAAAAGTCACCATTTTTCTATCGAAGAAATGTAATTGTATTTTTATTTAATATAAGTAAAAACATTTTGAAAATCAGAATTTTAAGAATAAAGATACACTTGAAAGCATTTTCCAAGGAGGTAAAGTAACTCAAAATAATCAGGTCTGGTGTTATTGTCTCATAATAAAAAAAAGAGGAAAATTACAAAAGTCATGAAAGCATTTGAAAATGGAAAAAAATAAACTGAATTTTGACCTGAAAAATTAACTATTTGATTATGAAAACAGTAATTATTGGATCTATCTGGAAGCTCCCTGGGAAAGCCCCTATTTGCAGTGCTTGTCATTACTTGACGTGACTCAGAACTTGTTCATTGGGAAAACCCACCCCAAGGTATGTACTGAAAACAGTTAGCAGCAATTTCTGTAAGACTACAGTGAACTGCGCTGGTGATTCCAGCTGTAACAGGTGTGAGGTGCTGTCTCGCTGTGGGCTTGACTTTCATCTTTCTGATGATGACTGATGCTGGTCATCTTTCCATGTATGTGCCGGCCATCTACATGTCTTCTCTGAAAAAAAATGTCTATTCATATCTTCTGCTCATTCTTTAATCAGATTGTCTTTTTGCTGTTGAGTTATATGAATTCTTTATACGTTTTGGATAGTAAGCCCTTATCAGATATATAATTTGAAAATCCTCCTTTCAGATGCTCAACCAAAGATCTTGGAATCATCCTTGACTCAATTTTACTTTCAATCCCACACATTTTTTAACTGAAAACTTTACAGCTTCCCTTCTTTCAATCTTATTCCCAAAGAGTTTATTATCAACAGTGTGGCCAGAATTATCATTTTAATACTCAATACCAATTCTTGTCACTCTGTGCTGAAAAATCTCCAGTGGCTTTCCATGGCAATCAGAGTAGAGCTCATAAAGGGCTCATATGTACTACAGTTTCTGGCCTGAGTTATATCTTTGACCTCATTTCCTACGAATTACTCCATGATTCACTCCATCCCAGTGCTGATAGTCCCTGGCTTTCCTCAAGCTCTCCTAGAATGTCTCTATCTCAGGGCCTTTGAAATTGACTTCTGACGGGAATGTTTCTCTCACAAACATCCAGATGGTTTACTCCTTTGTCCCGTTAGGTTTCACCTCCAGGAAAATATGGATTTCCCTGTCCTGCATGCCCTCCCACACTCTGCTCTCTTCCGTGCTTTGTTTTCTTGAGTATACTTATTATTATATTCAGAAATATTATATTTAACTTGTTTATGCCCTTATATGTTGTCTCCTGCCACAAGAATGTAACTCCCATTAGACCATTTTTTCTGTCTGTTCTGCTCACTATTTTATCTTTTCACCAGGAAAAAAAACTAGATGCATAGTAAGTGCTCAATAAATATTCATTGAATGAATGAATGATTAAGTTTTGAGGAGAATTATGTTGAGTGAGATTCCTGGGGTTCAGAAGAGCTCTATTACAAGGAGATGGTAAATAGCTCGGTGAACGTCACCTGTGGATGCTCAGTAGATAGGTACATTCTGTAGGTCAGAATTTACATTAGAAATGAGGGAAAGAGTGTTACTAGTGTACACAGAAATGCAAATTGAAGCCTTAGGAGTGGATGTGATGACCAAAGGTGACTACCGAGCCCGAGGGAAGATGAGTTGACTCTGGAATCAAGGACCAAACTTGAACACATCTCTGCCTCTTGTTTTATCTTCTAATTACCTATCATTTCCTGCCTACCAACATCCAAAAAAAGGCGTAAAAATTTTAAAGTGCCAGTCTGCATCAAATAATTGACATATACTTGACAAGGTATGAATCACTGAAAATATTAATCATCCCCAAAATATCTATATATTTAGATTATTTGTTTTTTGACAACCAAGATATAATCTCCAATTTAATAAAGTATGGCAAAATTATTTTTGAGAAAAATTGTTATATTTTTGCCTAGTTGCAACATTCAACAGTATTCTCCCCTTCACCAAGAGTAAATTGTATGTTTTTATTGTTTTGTTTTTTAATAATATACAAGCATATCTCATGCTTTCCGAAACCGTCCCATCCTTTTTACAGCTAGTGGATTTTTAGGGGTTGACACCGAACATATTCAAAATCTGCACCTGAAATAAGCTGGCTGCACAAAGAACGAAGGGGTGAATTTTGGGTTGAATTAAAGCCAGAGGAAACCTGCTGGGTGACCAATAACACATCGTGGTGACATGAAGCAGATTGCTAAAACTACTGCTCCTGAAATCATAATGACTGAGTAAAATCATTTTGAGGTGGAATCATTTTAGGAATTTACAAGTTAAACCAGATCTTTGCTGTTTTAACATTTGCCATAGGAAACTGACTAAGATATTCTGAAGTTTTGGGGGGAATCTCTTTGACAGCATAACTATTTCATCTACTTTGTACCAAACTATGAATCTATATTGTGGCCTACTGACCTTCTATTACATATCTGTGAAAGTACTCCTGAAGTGAACTATTTTATTTAAATAGTTCCTTGGTACATGACAGATATTACAATATGTCCTAAGTGAATGAATACTTTATATTATTTTCCATTGCCACATACCATGAATTGAAAACACCATCAGCAATGTGCCTATTAATTGCAATTCTGCATCCTTTATTACTAATATGTATTGATATAGCATCAGTTTCGTCAGCAATTCCATATGGTTTATTACGCTCTAGTTATCCTCTTTGTGACAAGTTTATCAAATCGACCTCATCAAGCACATATTTTTATTTTTCTTCTCTCAATCCTTTTGGAATTAAATCATTTTTATGGGACTACTGATGGTTTTTCATAACAATATTTGTGACGTCAGCTTTCAAAACCTATCCCGAGCACCAACTCATGATTTTACAGCTAATCTGATATCATTTGTGGTTTGAAGTAACTTCTTTCTATTTTCATTTCAATATATATCATTTGGTGCTGCTGGTTGGTGCTACATTTCCTTAAGTATCCAAATGGGAAATATATTTCTGAAAATCCAAACGGTTAGTGAGCCCTGGCTAACTTTTTTTAACAACCAAGTATGATAATCAGAATTAATTAAATTTAAAATGAATGCATTCATTATATTTTGGAAGTGAACCATCTGGTTTATAGGGCCTTAAACATTTATATCCCCTTGCTCTCAGTATTTCATATTCATTGTCCTATGACAAACAGCAACTTATTCTAGATAGTAGTGAAGAATACTTTTTAATTACTCCAATCCAAATTTTTCATTTGAATTGTGTGTAAAGAGATAAAAATACTTTTAAAACTGCTGATTCTCTTTACTTACACTATGTCAAAAGTAGAATTTTAATCTGGCCAAATATATTTCTATGCAGCATTTATCAATATTGAAAAGACTCTCATGGGTGATAAGAATGCTTAGTTCTTCTGACTCTTGGGCCACCATATTTTGCAGTAAATTGGCAATGCGTTTGAAAGTAACATATTGAACAAAAATGCCTACAATTTCCATAAGTTAGATATCATTGATTCTAGTTAAGTTTATTGCACTTGAAAGAAAAACTCTAGCTATTATCTAATGGTGTAGTTATTTTCCATTTAGTTTCAGGAAACTGTTTTTTATTTTATGTGACCCATCTCTCTTTCCCTTTCAGGAGCTGGAATTTTCGAATCTATTTGCTGTTCTTCACTGCATTCACTCATTCTTTGCTGCCAAGGTGGCTTGTTTGGACCCCCTCTTTTTAGGCAATCAGGCTACTGCTTCTGCTGCTCCCAGTTCCAGCATGATGAGCAAAGCCAAGTACATGACTTGACAGCCTGAGCTTGGCACCTCTTACTTTGACTTATAAAAATAATTATACTCGTCACTCTAGACACTGGAGAAGCAATCGCATCATCAAGTCAACAGTGAAGCCAAGTTGAAATTTCAGCAGAAAAGAAGAAGGTCATACGGATCTCAGAAGCATTTCTGTTTTGAAGGCCTCTGGGAATCATCCTGAATGAACAGGATAGCTTGCTCTCTATCGGTGGGTCGGTGCCAGTATGTTGCTTTCATCAGAAGAGAAGACGAAAGAATGAATGACTCGAGTATGTAAATATAAAAAATTGTAAGCTACATATAAATAAAAATACCCATTAAATGGTCATTTCGACAATTTAGATTATTTGGTATGACAAATACATGATGGGCCTGGTCAGGAACGAATGCCCCATCATTGCATCAGGAGCAACAGAAAGGAGACGGCTGCACAGAGATCAGCAGGCAAAAACCCTCGTCAAAAAGAAAGCACTTTAACTCACTGGTGTAGGTTTCTCTTTGTACCCTCATCCCATGATTTGACACTGGCACTCTAATTTTGTTTATCTTATTGTAGAATATTGCTGAGAATTGCAAAAGGATCATTACATTTTACCTATGGTAGACACAATGCGAAACAGACTATTTCTTCCTTGGGTCACTGACACGAGTGTTTTATTTGCAGCCAGTGTCATTCAAAGATGCCAAAATGTGTCACTTTAATGATGAATGAAGGAAACATCCATGAACCTCTTGTTCTTTCCTTCATTTAAGGAGATTTATATTTTACCTGGGATTTATTATTAAATTAAAATTTCATGAATTTTCAGTGACCCCCAGAAACTTGTAGAGAAAATAATATCAACCCATGTGGTGTAAGAAACAATTCTTTGTAATCTTGACCCTACCTGTTAATGCTGAACCTCAGTGCCCCTAGGAAACATTCTCAAAGCTATGACTTATATTGGGTGAATGACATCTTTCCATTTTAGTTAGAGTTTATGAGAGAATAAGGTGAGATATGAAAATAAAATTTAAAATTTCTGACTTATCATGTCATGAAAAGTGATTATGCAATGCCAAACTGTTTGAGTTATTTTAGACGTCTTGTCTTAGGACTGTAAGTGTGAAGAGATTGGAAATTTGAAAGCCCTGAAGTTGTGTGCACACAACTTGGATCCCAGGTGTTACATAACTATTTGTATAACATTTTCTTTCCTTCAAAGCAGCTGTACTGAAATCTGCTTTTAAACAACCACCTCCCCATTAAGAAAAAAATTGCTTTCTTTAATACACATGTTCCCAACTAAATCAAACATTGGATCCTTCCTTGTGAAAATGACCAAGTATCTAATAAGGTGGATTGATTCTTTTTTTTAATAAGAAGGAAAAAATTCAAGAAGGAAACAACATTATTTGTAAAAAGGACACATGAAAATTATAATTAAAAAATAAACATCAAACTATTTCCATAATCATTATAAATTATTAATTCACTTTGCATCTGATTAATTCTTAAGTGCATTAATTTGAAAAGGAAAAGTGAAGGTTCACAGTTGTACCTGGGCAAGTGTTAAGTTCTATCTAGGATGATTTTTAAAAAGAACTGAGTCAGGACTTCCCTGGTGCAATGGTTAAGAATCTGCCTGCCAACGTAGGGGACACAGGTTCGAACCCTGGTCCGGGAAGACCCCACATGCTGTGGAACAACTAAAGCCCATGAGCCACAACTACTGAGCCTGCACTCTAGAGCCTGTGAGCCACAACTACTGAGCCCACGTGCCACAACTACTGAAGCCCACATGCCTAGAGCCATGCTCTGCAGCAAGAGAAGGCATGGTGATGAGAAGCCCACGCACCACAACGAAGAGTAGCCTCCACTTGCCGCAACTAGAGAAAGCCGGTGTGCAGTAAAGAAGACCCAACACAGCCAAAAAATAAAAAAATAAAAAGAACTGGGGCAAACTGGACAATATACAGTTTAATATAATTTATATTGAACATCACACTAAATACATATCCATAATTGGGATAACACTATGGAATTATTGCTCACTGTGTTTTGATCAAACAGAGCAGTCCTTTTATTGGGCTGGCCAAAAAGTTCGTTCGGGCTTGTCTGTAAGATCTTTTTGACCAGCCCAGTAAAATCAGAAGCTCACCAAAAACAGGCTTCAGGAGACCACCAGCTTAGGAGGAGGAGAGGAGGGAGGGGGCAGCTGCCTTAGGATCCTCAGCCACAATGACCAGCTCATCACAGACCCTCTGTTACCAGCTCGAGTTTCATGTCAGCCCGCCCCACGTTAGGGTGACATCTGTGTGTCCGTGGTGTGAGAATCAGTGGGTCTACAGGCAATATGAAATGGGCTGCTTAGCCTAAAGAAAGAGTTTTAAAACTTTCTATAAATGTAATGTAATCATTAAAAAAACAATGTCAAGTTTTGTAAAAGCTCCATTTAAAAAATACAAAAAGGTGATTTAATTAAATATCTTTTTTGTGTGTCATAAAAATCTTCTAGGCTGTAGTTACGTGTATGATAAAGGAAAAGGTGCACAATGAGATATGTGTGGGTATATATCTCCTTGTACAACACACACACACACGTATATATATAATAAAATGCTAATCCCATATTATATAGAAGAATATATTTCAAATAACTATATTAATAGACTTTAAATTTACACTGTAAATTGTAGCCTGAATTAAAATTTATGATAATACCATATTGTGTTTATTTTTGATACTCTTGAAAAAAAGCCACAGGCCCAAATTGCTACTTTACATGATTAGTGGAGAAGCCACCTACTAAAAAATATTATTTTGATTTTCCTCAGTTAGCAAATAACATTGAATGTTTCCTTTCACAGTGCAAGGAGTAGACACTGTCATTTGCTATAACTTGGACTACTTGAATGAGAAAGTTTAGAAATGAAAAAAATACTAAGATAAACCTCTATTTCTCATGTAATTTAGGTTTAGATGCATGAGATTTATTCATCATATCCTAGTTTGTACTAGGGCACATTTTAACAACAGAATACTTAATTATGTGTTAACCTCTCCAGTGCCTTGGTATATGTGTGTATGTGTGTGTGTGTGTGCATACACATTATACATATATGTATACATATGTATGTATATATATATACACACTAAGGGTTATATAATGATAGTGTACATAGTACAAGCTTGAAGGGAACATTACATTATATGTACTTGGGTCAGGGAAGGGAAATCTTTGCTAACTACTATAATCATGTATTTTGCCTGATAAAGAATAACAATTCATTTAAGCTGAAGTATATTAAAGCAGGGGCATTTTTAATTTGCTATATTGCAACAAGTATTTATTTCAAATACTTTAGTAGATAATGTAAGTATAATGTGTACCCCAACATGTACCATCCAACACTGTTTTTAAGGGAAAATAATCAGCATATCATTTCTTGCCCATTTTTCAGGCATATTCCAACTAAGCGTTTTAAAGCCTTTGATCACAAAACTCATTTGGCAAGAAGAAACATAATTCCCTGAAAATAAATGTCAATCCCATATTCATTAGGTCAGCAGAGAGACTTTCCTTTTGTGCATTAGTTTAAAGTTAGAGATTTCCCTCATTTTCTAAAGCAAAGCTTGTCATCAACTTTGTTTACATGGCATGCTGGATTTGAGAAACGCTTGATTTATTACTGTGGAAAAGTAATCATCCTAACAATGATTTAGAATTATCACTACAAAGCAGCAATGTGGGGAAGCTTTAAAAGCACAGGGACGATCTCCTGCTTAACTTTTTAAGGTAAGTGTCGATTTCTGATAATATTAACACACATGTTGCTACCCTTAATACTGAAGTCCTGATGACTCTCCACAAGGAAATGCTTTATTCATTCCTCTAAAACTCTTGTTTATGTTTTATTCTTATTCCTGAATACTTTAAAATCATAATTCACTTCTTTGCACATTTGAAGTTGCTTTTAAAGATAAATAAAATATTATAAATGTTATATATTTTATACATGTTAAAATGCAATGAAAATACCGGAAATATGAAATGTATTTATTTCATTTTTAATTGTTTTGGTGGATGTTTGTAAAAACGTTACCTGTGTTTTTAATTAATATCTGTGACAAAAGCTCGTCACTTTGTTCTTTAAGTTCATTAATGTACTACTAGTAAAACTGTACCTTTTTTAATGATGCATACTGGAAAATAAAAACATACTTTTTTCTACATCTGTGTTTTCACTTTTTGGGTTTGATTTGTAAGTTTTACAGATATTTAGAGCATGACCTTTGAAGACTTAGCTGCCATGAACAGGGCCAGTGGTGAGTGGCCTGCCTTGGGTGCATACCTCTTAAGACATGATTTTTTCTGGTCCATCAATAATTATGAAGATTACCTATCTGACCCCTAAAAGGCCTTAAAGACTGAACAAAGATGATATTTGCCAAATTACTTAAGCAATCAGAGTTACAACATTTGAAAGCAAGACAACTTTGATACCCTCACAATGGTCCATTATGAGCTGAATCTATACCGAGAGGACTGGTCTGACCGGGCATCATTTGCTGGTCTTTTGTACCTGAGAAGAAGCTCATCACTTTATGTCATAAAAGACCACAGTTGTCTTTCAGGTAATTACAGTGCCATAAGCGTGAGTGATCACAGAAATAACTTAAAAGCAACTCTGATATCTACATTATTCTAGTTGGTGAATGCACATCTTTACCTTCCCTCATTTTTTAGTTTCAGAAAAAACTCTGCTGAAAAATTAACACATGTTCATCATAAGTAATTAAAATAATTAAAAACAATACAAAAATTCAAGTAGATATTATATTAAGTCTCACCACCACAAAAAAATAAGCACAATTCATTTTTGATGAACTTTATTCTATACATATATCCATGTTTACATAAAGGTAAAAAGAAATATAATTAATCGATGTACAACTACATAGATTTAAATGCTTATGTGAATATATTCCAGCAAAAAATACAACATAAAATAAATAGATTACTATGTCTTGGAGGAATATATGAACAAGAATAGCAAAATGTGAATTTTTGAAAGTTACGTACATATTAGCAAAAAGTGAAATTATGAATATATTTTAAGGGGATCATGACCTCAAGAATATTCTCTTTTACAAAATTTTTAAGATAAATTGAGGCAAATTTTGGACATTACAAGAAAAATCAAACTTTTCAGAATGTAGTTTTGTAAGTTCCGAATAATGAGTATGATTGGGAACAACCACCAAGTTCAAAATACAGAACAGTTCACTCTCACCTGTAAGTCCCCAGTGTCATTTTCTAGGCAACCCCTCTGCTACTCCTGAACCTTGTCAACTGTTGATCTGCTGTATGTCCCATAGGTTTCCCTTTGAAAATTGAAATGTATGGGATATTGTCTTTTGAGATTACTCTTTTTTGGGGGATCACTTCTCTCAAGAAAGTCTTTCTGGGAATGTTCTCTTAAGAGGATACCTGAACAAAATACTAGCAAACAGAATCCAACAGCACTTTGAAAGGATCATACACCATGATCAAGTGGGGTTTATCCCAGGAATGTAAGGATTCTTCAAATTATGCAAATCAATCAATGTGATACACCATATTAACAAATTGAAGGAGAAAAACCATATGATCATCTCAATAGATGCAGACAAAGCTTTTGACAAAATTTGACACCCATTTATGATAAAAACCCTCCAGAAAAAAGACATAGAGGGAACATACCTCAACATAATAAAGGCCATATATGACAAACCCATAACCAACATTGTTCTCAATGGTGAAAGCTGAAACCATTTCCACTAAGATCAGGAACAAGACAAGGTAGTGCACTCTCACCACTATTACTCAACATAGGTTTGGAAGTTTTAGCCACAGCAATCAGAGAAGAAAAAGAAATAAAAGGAATCCAAATCAGAAAAGAAGAAGTAAAACTGTCACTGTTTGCAGATGACATGACACTATACATAGAGAATCCTAAAGATGATGCCAGAAAACTACTAGAGCTAATCAATGAATTTGTTAAGCTAGCAGGATACAAAATTAATGCACAGAAACCTCTTCTATTCCTATACACTAATGATGAAAAATCTGAAAGAGAAATTAAGGAAACAACCCATTTACCATTGCAAAAAAAGAATAAAATACCTAGGAATAAACCCACCTATGGAGACAAAAGACCTTTATGCAGAAAACTATAAGACCCTGATGAAAGAAATTAAAGATGATACAAACAGATGGAGAGATATACCATGTTGTTGGATTGGAAGAATCAACATTGTGAAAATGACTATACTACCCAAAGCAATCTACAGATTCAATGCAATCCCTATCAAACTACCAATGGCTTTCTCCACAGAAGTAGAACAAAACACTTCATAATTTGTACGGAAATACAGAAGACCCCAAATAGCCAAAGCACTCCTGAGAAAGAAAAACAGAGCTGGAGGAATCAGGCTCCCAGACTTCAGACTATACTACAAAGCTACAGTAATCAAGACAGTATGGTACTGGCACAAAAACAGAAATATAGATCAATGGAACAGGATAGAAAGCCCAGAGATAAACCCACGGGCATATGGTCACCTTATCTTTGATAAAGGAGGCAAGACTATACAGTGGAGAAAAGACAGCCTCTTTAATATGTGGTGCTGGGAAAACTGGACAGCTACATGTGAAAGAATGAAATTAGAACATCCCCTAACACCATACACAAAAATAAACTCAAAATGGATGAAAAACCTAAATGTAAGGCCAGATACTATAAAACTCTTAGAGGAAAACATAGGCAGAACACTCTATGACATAAATCACAGCAAGAAACTTTTTGAACCACCTCCCACCTCCTAGAGAAATGGAAATAAAAACAAAAATAAACAAATGAGACCTAATGAAACTTAAAAGTTTTTGCACAGCAAAGGAAACCATAAACAAGATTAAAAAACAACCCTCAGAATGGGAGAAAATATTTGCAATGAAGCAACTGACAAAGGATTAATCTCCAAAATTTATAAGCAGCTCATGCAGCTCAATATCAAAAAAACAAACAACCCAATCAAAAAATGGGCAGAAGACCTAAATAGACATTTCTCCAAAGAAGCTATACAGATTGCCAACAAACACATGAAAGAATGCTCAACATCATTTATCATTAGAGAAATGCAAATCCAAAGTTCAATGAGGTATCACCTCACACCAGTCAGAATGGCCATCATCAAAAAAATCTACAAACAATAAATGCTGGAGAGGGTGTGGAGAAAAGGGAACCCTCTTGCACTGTTGGTGGGAAAGTAAATTGATACAGCCAATATGGAGAACAGTATGGAAGCTCCTTAAAAAATTTAAAATAGAACTACCATACGACCCAGCAATCCCACTACTGGGCATATACCCTGAGAAAACCATAATTCAAAAAGAGTCATGTACCACAATGTTCATTGCAGCTCTATTTACAATAGCCAGGACATGGAAGCAAAATAAGTGTCCATCAACAGATGAATGGAAAAAGAAGATGTGGCACATATCTACAATGGAATATTACTCAGCCATAAAAAGAAACAAAATTGAGTTATCTGTGGTGAGGAGGATGGACCTAGAGTCTGTCATACAGAGTGAAGTAAGTCAGAAAGAGAAAAACAAATACCATATGCTAACACATATATATGGAATCTAAAAAAAAATGGTTCTGAAGAATGTATGGGAAGGACAGGAATAAAGATGCAAACGTAGACAATGGACTTGAGGACATGGGGAAGGGGAAGGGTAAGCTGGGATGAAGTGAGAGAGTGGCATGGACGTATATACAGTACCAAGCGTAAGGTAGATAGCTAGTGGGAAGCAGCCACATAACACAGGGAGGTCAGCTCGGTGCTCTGTGACCACCTAGAGGGGTGGGATAGGGAGGGTGGGTGGGAGACGCAAGAGGGAGGAGATATGGGGATAGATGCATACGTATATGTATAGCTGATTCACTTTGTTATACAGCAGAAACTAAGACACCATTGCAAAGCAGTTATACTCCAATAAAGATGTTTTTTAAAAAAGAATATAACAGGGAATAAATGAAATATAGAAATAAAAAAATTAAAAAATAAACATAAGCAAAAGAGGATACCAATCCTGACCCCTTTCATTGTGTCCTGACCCCTTTCATTGTGTCCATAAATATTCTACAAACACCTTTGCCCTTTGTCCACAGGAGCCTGTCTATCTTCTGTCTGAGACACCCCAACCAGCTTTAGGGTTTTCCAGGCATCAGTCAGGAGCTACTCCCCTCATGAGCAAGTACAGAGGGAAGCAGAGAAACACATTCTTGCAGAGTGAGCTCCATTCAGGGAAAATCCACAATCAAAACGTTTGAATTCAAGGGGATATGCACGAGTTCACTTTTATGTAGACACAAGTTTTCCACTTATTTGAGGAAATACCAAGGAGGATGACTGCCAGATCACATGGCAGGAATGTGTTGAGTTTTTCAAGAAACTACCACACTGTCTTCTAAGAGGCAGCACCGTGGTGCGCTCCTGCCAATCACGTGTGAGTTCCCGCGCTCCACCTCCTCCCTGGCACCTGGTGGTGTCAGCGTTCTGATTTTGGTTCTTCTCACAGGTGTGTCGTGTCTGCGTTTAACCACGAGTAGAATAAGATTCTCAGTTCTCAGTCTGGCAGCTTCTATTCTTCCCAACTGTTTCAAATGGAAACCCCTCCTAGTCTTTGTCTTTGTTTGCTAGGCTGCTGTCCCAAAGTACCGCAACCTGAGTGGCTTAAACAACCGAGATGGATTAGCTCACAGTTTGGGAGGCGGGAAGTCCAGGATCAAGGTGTCCTGGAGCCACGCTCCTCTGAGGGCTCTAAGGAAGGATCTCCTCCAGGACAGTCCCAGCGCCCGGTGGTCCTGGGCTCGCGTCCGTGTACTGGCAGTCTTCATATGGCATTCTCCTTGGGTGCATGTCCTTTTCTGTAAGGATCCCAGTCAAACTGGATTAGGGGTCTGTTTTTCTCCGATATGACCTCATCTTAACTAACTGTACTGTCAAAGACCTTATTTCTAATAAGGTTGCATCTGATGTCCCAGTGTTAGAACTTTATCCTATCAATTCGGGGGTGGGGGACACATTTCAACCCATAACAGTCCTTTAGGTTTCAGCTTAAATGTCCCCTATAATGGAAAGCGTTTTTCCTCTTCTCTTCCATCAAAAAAGCTGATTTTTTTCTGACATGTATTCGTGTCTCTTGGCCACCTTTATTGCTCTGGCTGAATTTACCGTCTCTCTCAAGCCTTAGTTTCTATGAAGGCAGTGACTGTGGCTACTTTGCTTACCTTTGTACCTTCACCACTGAGCTCCATGCCTAGAACACAAAAGGTGCTTAGTGAAAGGTGTTACTGCTAAATGATTTTAATAAAAATAATAATTAAAAGGGACGTTTTGTTCAGAATTAAAGGGAATGACATTACAAATTTACCTCGACATAATTGCTTACTTTCCCAAGAAAACACTTAATTGGAGAGTTTGCTCTTATAAGGAACTGCTTAATCGTATAAACAATACCTGACAAATAGGAAAACAAGAATTGTTACTGCTTCATACTTTTCTTCTTTCTTTTTTTAGGTCTGCTGTTTCTCATCTTGCATTACCCTTTTGTTCAAAGCGTCATCCAGCAACATGTATAATGTGTGTTAACAAATGTTCAACATTGTCAAATTTTAGTTGTTCTCTATAGAGCAACAAAGTTCTTTATTTAAAGTGAATTTTTCCAAAAGCAATTGTAAAAGAAAATTCTGCAAAATTAAGGCATTGCAAAGTAAACAATGAAAAATATATACGGATATGGAATTGTACAGAGGAACTCAATTTACTACTTTTGTGAAGTGCGCTCTGAAAGATGAAACTATCGGAATCTCTCCCATGGAGGGTTAGGCTCCTCTTCGCTACCTAGCAGGAAACAGCTAGCTTTCTGAAGAATATTCAGAGTAAAATAAACTACGTCCACTCTTCTCTTCTTGATTTTATTAGCAATTTTATTCAATACATAAGTGAAACCAAGGAATCAGAGTCAAATAACCCTGGGTATGGTATGCGGACATTCCTAATTGACTTTGAGCATGCAGTAATAGGAATTGCAGATTGGCTTTGCAGCACTTCCCACAAATGATTATGTGGAACAAAATTACATCATTCCTGAAGAATGATTGCGTTGGCTTAGTCACCTCTATCAGGAACACTAGATCTAATTTCTTCTTTCAAGTTAGTTTTCCCTTTATACACAGCACTGTCAGCTCCATGATCCAGTTAAGTTCTAAGCTGTACTGTACGGTAATTATTTATGACTCTGTGTATGGGAATCCATAGGAAATGCTGTAAATGACCACTAACCACTCTCTTAAGTAACGTATTGAGGTGAAAGACACATGACATAAAATTAACTATTTAAAGTAAACAAGTCAGTGACATTGAGGGTCATCACAATGTTGGCTATGCCACCAGCCTCACCACTACTCTGTCTAGTTCAAGTCATTTCCATCATTCCACAGTAAACTCCCTGATCCAGCGCAGGTTCTCCCCTGCCCCACCCCCCCAGCCTTCGACAGCCATCAGTCTGCATCCTGTCCCCATGGGTTCATCTCCTCTGGGATTTCCTATAAGTGGAATGATACAGTGTGTGGCCTTTTTGGCTCCTGTCACTCAGCTGAGTATGTTCCAGGCTCATCTAAGCTGTTGTGTGAATCGCTTCTTCATTCCTTCTTATGGCTGAATAGCCAACCACCCAGAAAACACACAGAAAGCAGGTAATAAATCTGCTTACCTGAGCTCCAGGTCCCCGTGGCAGGGTAGACACTAGTGCTGGGGGCAAAGGATACCTTGGAGAATCCTAAGTCCATGGCTGGATCCAGAATGGCCACTAGAAAGCAAACAAATGGACACAATTTGTCTTTGAAATTGGGCCAGTTTTCCCCTCCTCCTCCTTGCATGTGCCTGCATAATTTGAATAATTTGTATAGTGCTCGAACCTTCTCAAGCCTTCTTGTCTTACTGTTGCCTAGCATGCTCCAAAATTATGATACTTCCATCCCTATTTTATCAAACTTCTTATTCCCTAAGTGCCAATAAGCTAAAAGAAATATTGGGGAAAAAATCTGAGTGAATTCAAATAAATGGATATGAATGACAACAGGTGACACTTTGATGGCACTTACTACGTGTCCAGCATGATTCTAAGTTCTTTACATATATTAACTCATGTAATCCTCATAACAACCTTTGTAGTAAGTACTATTATTATTACAAGAATATAGTTAAGATAGATTTCCCCAAATCCTCCAGTAAGTTACAAAAGCAAGAAGAATGAGAAAAGCATTGCCAGTGTTCAAATTATTTTTGGATAGCACTTAAGTGTGATTTTAGTTCCAGTAATTACTTGAAAGAAGGATCACCAAAAACATGGGTAAGCTTTTTTACTTGTTTGCTTTTTGCTTGGGATCAGACCAGGCAGCAGAGGTCAATGACGCTGCCAGTGATTGAAGGTTTGGCCTTGTGGACTCCCCTGAGGGGTTCACGTCTCAGCATGTTTTCTGCGGGATGCTTGGTGCCTCAAATACATTGAATTCCGACCGGTGCATTCAGGGAGGAATCTCTGGCCACGTTAGCGGGTAGCAGGAACATCCCTCTGGCGAAGACCATCTCTGTGAGTTGGGAGTAGATTCCACGGAGACTCGCTGCTGTGAGTTGTTTAATAACCGCATGACACTCAGGAGGCCCCGAGACGGGAAGGCGCTACCACAGCAGGACCTACCTGGCCTCGGCCCTGTCGCTGGCTCACCTGTGTGTCCCCTGTGCCTCCCCGGGTTCCTCTGAGCCAGGTCCACTTGACCCACTCTCTCTGGACTTTTTCTAAGTCTCTGTTGCCCTGTGGTCCCCCACCCCCACCCCCACCCCGCCTCCGCCGGGGACTGTTGACTGAAAAACAATGCCCAACGTGAGAGTTGTGAGTTGTCTTATTGTCTTGCAAAATGCTGCAGAGTGGTCGGGGGGAGTCAGTACAGACAGAATTTTAGTGAAGGGTGGACGTGCAGTCAAGCACACACGTTGCCAGAGGCTGGCTGCTTGTCACGTGGAGCTGACGTCACCGTCCATGATGTTAGTGCTCTTCTAGATACGAGGAGATGCAAGAATTGAGCTCATAAAATCTTCTCCTGAAAACATCTAACTATCTGAAGACCTGTTCTGCTAGTTTTTCCCGGAGCACAGAGCGCCTCGTTCCTGATCTCCACCCTGAGCTCCTTTCAGGGGGTGCTGAAGGTCGGCGGCTGTAGCGACACCTGATTTAATCCTCGTAGAGGCAGGTGGCGAGGGGCAGTTTCCAGCTGGCCGGACTCATCCACCGACACACGTGGGTCACTTCTACTCACCCCGGCTTTGTTTCGTTTGAAATGTCACTTTCAGCACACGTTCCCCTGATGCCACTCCTTCCCACGAACATCATCGAGACCTGTGAGTCACATTTCATGACCTCCTTTTTGTACATAAGGAAACTGAGAAAGGCAGCCTGTTGGTTTGTACAAGGCTAAGCAGAGGGTGAACGAGACAGGCCGGAGGTGACAAGTTTCTTAGCTACAGGAAGCAGGGACAGCAGACGGCACCCTGGAAAGTCAGGACCCGAGCGAGGGAAAGGCAGGGGATCCCAGAGCTTCCTGTTGTCTCCTGTGTCCCAGATGGGCTTCTGGAGGAATCACAGCCCAGAACACCAGGGAGCACGGAAGAAAAACGGTTCCACGGAAAGCATGTTCTCTGCAACCCTGGGGACTGGTAACAGATGAACTAGCCAGATGGAAAACACGTGGACAACAGAAGTCATCAACAGGTGTGAAGACAGGATGGTAGAAGTTATGAAAACTGGACAAGAAAGAGAAAATGGACTGAAAAGAAACAAGCAGAGCCCCAGGGATCTGTGGGCTTACAGCCAAAAAAAATCTAACATTTTTGTCAGAGGAATTCCAAAAGGAGAGGAAAAAGAGGGCAGGGTTAAAACAATATTGAAGAACTAATGGCTGAAAACTGCACAAATGTGCAAAAGATACACACATAAATCCAAGAATCTGAGTGAACTGGTAAAGTCAAAGAAATCCATGACAGAAATATGTCACAGTCAAACTGTATCAAAGTCAAGACACTTCTATTGTCAAACTAAAAGCAAAGAAACTGAAAGCAATAAGAGAGAAAGGATGCCTTCCCTATAGGAGGAAAAAAACAATTATAGTGATAATAGTTTCACTTCAGAAAACTTTGTGGCCAGAAGGGAGTAGCACAATACTTTGCAAGCCCTGAAAGAAATGCATTAAAAGCCTACAATCCTATATCCAGTGGAAATATCTTTCAAGAATAATGGAGAAATACAAACATTCTTAGATTAAGTAAAACCAAGAAAATTTATGGGCAGCACACTTATCCCAGAAGAATGGCTGAAGGATATTTTCTAAACAGAAAAGAAATTACTGTTAGGAAAGAAAGAACAGTAGAAAAAGTCAGCATATGATTAACGAGAGTAGACTTAGCTTCTCATTTGAGTTTTCTAAATTATGACTAATGGTCAAAGCAAAAATATTAACACTGGTTGATGAAGTTCTCAAGACAATTATAAATGGAGAAAGATAGACAGATGTAAAGGAAAGTAAGAGGGCTATGCTTCACTTTAACTGGTAAATGACAACAGAAATAGACATGTTATGAAGATACAACATTTCACCTACCACACTCAAGGAAAAAAAGCTATGCAGACACACACTTAAGAACACTAAAGATAAATCCAAATAGAATTCCAAGCAAATTGTTCAAGAAAACTATAGTGAGGCAGAACAAAGGATGAGAAAACACACACACACACACACATATACACAGGAAAAAGAAACAGAGAGAACAAATAGAAGTCACACAAACATTAGCAAAAGGAAGCAGGAGTGGATATAGTAATCGAAAGATATTCTGTGTTAATGGATTAGAAGACTCAATATTGTTAAATTGTCAATTTTACTAAACTTGATCTATAGGTTCAAAGCAGTCCCAAACTGAAACTCCAGCTAGCTATTTTATGGATAACCAAAAACTGATTTACAGTTTATTTCAAAAAGAAAAGGCCCAGAAAAGCCAACACAATACTGCAGAAGAAAGACAAAATTGGATGACTCACATTATCCAAGTTCAAGATTTAATATAAGGCTATAATAACCAGTGCAGCATGATACTGGTAAAATAATAGACACAGAGATCAACAGATGTTGAATGTAGTGCCCAGAAATAGACCTATACAAATATTACCAACCAATCTTTGACAAAGTAACAAAGACGGTTAAATGGAAAAAGGACAGACTTTTCAACAAATGGTGCAGGATCAGTTGTACACCTACATGCATGGAAAAATCAGGAAAGCAGGACAGGTCAAGAGAAAAAGACAAACAAACATGTGATTACAGTCAAATCCCAGGTTTAGATTGAGTCCACAGGGAACTGATTTGTCCAGGAGGCAAGGGAGGTGGACTTTCATACTTACAAACTGGTGAGTGTGCAATTAGTGCACATGGCTTGGTTGGCACAGAATTATTTTAGGAGTGAGCTTTAGGAACAGAAGAATGCAGAAGCGAAGAGATGGGCCCCTAGAAATGTTCAAAGGAACATGATGGGATCTGAGAGAAGCATCACCTGTCATAATTCCTATACGTCACCACGTTCAGGCTACTATCATCTCCTGCTGAGAATACTCATCTCCTTCCTGTTTGGTCTCTGGGTTCAAAGTTTTGACTGTCCTAAAAACCCACTATGATGCAACCACAGGGACCTTTCAGAAACAAAGATCTGACTGTGTCACCCCCTATTCGATACTTTTCAGGAACTTCCCACACCTTTATTGTAAATTTCAATCAGTTAACGTGACACAGAGAAAAATGGATGACTTGGTTCCTGTCTGCCTTCTCACTGCTTCCCCTTTACAGTGTGTATTTTAAACATACAAAACTATAGGGGACAACTGGCCGTGTCATATCTGTTTTACACGGGGTTTTCACATGCATCTTCTCTACCTGAACGCCCTCCCCTGTACCTGTATTACTCTAGCTTGTCCTTTAGAATTATTTCTGCTATTTCATACAGTGAAGAGGCTCTTCTGACTTTTGTCTACCTTGAAACTCCAGCCAAAATCTCCTTTACATGCCCTGCTTTTGTATTTCCAGGATAACTTCTGTAATGTCTCAGAAGATTGTAGAATATACTTACAATTGTCTATTTATCAGTATCCACAGAGACTATGAGTGCATGACTGCTGGAGCTGTTTTGTATCCGTCAATGTATTCTCTGTATAAGAACAATGCCTGAGGTCTAATAGTAATTTAATACATACTATATGCAAATTAAAAATTAATGATGAAATGTCCGAATAAGGATGTGGGATCCTTCATATCACTTTTTCCAATATAAGTCCTTTCACATGAATAGTTTCCCCTACATACATTTTATAAAAGTTGCTTATGAAGAGCTGTTATTTGTAATTCCTCTGCATTATAAAATTTCCATAAGTGTGAACAAGAAGAAATGTCTTCACCTCATTGAAAATAGATGCTATCAAAACATCACTCAACTATGATTCAATTATAAATATAAAAACTACAAAGATGGAATTCTCAGCAACACTTTTTTTAATATATCAAGCTCAATAAATTCCTTTTATCAAGGGAAACAAATATTTAATGAAATGATAGCACCTCAAACAAGTGTGTACATTCTTTGAGATTGCTTTGATTGAATGACACACTCAGATATACTTCAAATTCATGGACTAAACCTCATCAACCCCATGTCTCGGAAACAGCTAAAAGTAACTGGCATTAACAAGCTTTGCTAAATGTTTCATATTTACCAGAGTATATACAAGATCTAAAAGGTTTATAAGGAAATAGAACATCTTAAAGGTCTACAGAATCAAGAAGTTTGCTCTGCCTTACTAATTTTACAGATGTTACTTGTTTCCGTGGAGAGCAGTATTTAGATGAAGTATGTCTCCATGCAGCTTCTGGGCAGAGAGCTGTGGATTTCAAGATTCTTGGGAAAATAGCCAGAGAAAGCAGTTCTGAGGTGGTATCTGCAATCTGCATGTGTGGATTCAGGCATTTTTCAGCCATCCCCTTCTCTAAGAAAAGGGCATCCACACCAGAGAACATTTGTATGAATTAAATATGTTAGCTTTTATTTTGAAAAGGGTTACTTGTTTTTGCATGCTTCGTTTGAATGACTGTGTAGCTAATTGAACTCACAGCTGTACTCGTTCAGATTTTAATATTTTCAGCAGATGGTATATTCAAATCTAAATTTTTGGAATTCCTAATGTTCTTATGGCAACATTTAAGTGAAAGATTTGGAGAATCACTGTTTAATTCTGTGGGTGTGAGTCATTATGTGTATGTGTAAAATTATTGCTTCTTTTAGTTTAATTTCTATAATTTAGATTCAGTTCATGTCATTTCTAATGAAGATAATTTAATAATTAATATCTTCTAATTTTCTACCTATCTGAAATATTAATATGTAAGACCTCCAAATTATAGAACACATTTTCTTCAGCCTGACCTAGTCAAACCTATTTTGATTCCTAAATTTATGCATAATGAAAGTAGAAAGCCATTTTTTATATTTTGATGACATGAAGAGTTGAGATGATTTTTTTTTTTTTTTTTTTTTTGCTGTACGCGGGCCTCTCACTGCTGTGGCCTCTCCCGTTGCGGAGCACAGGCTCCGGACACACAGGCTCCGCGGCCATGGCTCGCGGGCCCAGCCGCTCCGCGGCATGTGGGATCTTCCAGGATCAGGGCACGAACCCGTGTCCCCTGCATCGGCAGGCGGACCCTCAACCACTGCGCCACCAGGGAAGCCCTGAGATGATTTTTAATGTTATTTTTAGTGTTATTATAAGGAAACATGTATCTGTCACATGTAAATAAAAAGCTTAATTCTCTATGCTGCTTCTTTCCCAACATTGAAGTTTTAAATTTTTTTCTAAAACTGTGTCTATATTCTACTTATTTTTATTATTGTATTACGCATTTCTAATCATAGGCCTAGTCAATTATGTTATACTGTCAAAGACCCCAAAGGTTTTTTTCCTTTCTTTCTATAAGTGTATATACTCATTTTCTCATTCCACTGATTTTGCTATGAGCTTTCCAGTTATTAATATGAGGAGCTATCATTGATTGAGAGTGTCTAAAAGATCATTTTTTCAATTGCTCATAAACTTCTCAATTATTTTCAGTAATTAGGTCAGGAAAAAATCCTGTTCTATTCTTTCTGTAAAAGACACTGATAAACAAACAAGCAGGGACTTCCCTGGCGGTCCAGTGGTTAAGACTTCGCTTTCCAATTCTGACGGTACAGGTTTGATCCCTGGTCAAGGAGCTAAGATCCCACAGGCCTCACAGCCAAAAAAAAAAAAAGTAAAACAGATTGTAACAAATTCAATAAAGCGTTTAAAAATGGTTCACATTCAAAAAAACCAAACAAATAAAAATGCTGCTAGAAATAGCCTTTTTATTAAATACAGAGATGAATTCATTCAAAATGGATAAAACAAATATATTGAAGATGGCAAAAAAGGGCAATAAGAAGCCAGAAGTTACTGTTTTAAACTATTTTTCCTTCACTCACAAGAAACCCTCTCGCAAAAAGCAAAATTATGAAAAATAGCTAACATGTACCTAAAATTTTGTTGTTTTTACAGTCGTGTATAAAGATACATAAAATAAAATTTTAAAGTTTCCTAGAACTTAACTTGGCAATGTAAATGGAATGTTGTCTAAATTTATGTTTAAAAGAATCAATGAATTTTTCCAAAAATAAATCTAAATAACAGAAAGTTCTATTTAGTATTATCAGAGATAATTTTAATATAAGATCTGGAAAAGGTTTTGATATAAACTTTCAATATTACATCTTTAATTCCAAACATACATCAAATTTTGGAAGCAATCAGTTCTGTTGTCATAGACTTTAGTCTTAGATGAGCATTTCTTTCATGTGTGAATCCAGCATAAACAGACCACTCAAAGACAGATACAAGAGTATACGGAACTTATTTTATGAGCTTTGTGATAAACTTAACAGCTATATCC
This sequence comes from Mesoplodon densirostris, assembly GCF_025265405.1. NCBI lineage: Eukaryota > Metazoa > Chordata > Mammalia > Artiodactyla > Ziphiidae > Mesoplodon > Mesoplodon densirostris. The sequence continues at coordinate 2,421,120 of NC_082673.1, forward strand.
AGTGGTATTACTTATTTTTATTTTGCTGTAAACTGTACAGAATATTTTATAACTTTTTCATTGTCTCTGTTTATTATAAATACAGCAATCTAACTTGTAACTTACTACCACATAAATGTTAGTGTGCAAACTTTCTAGTGGCAATCAATAAACAGTATTACTAATAAAATAGGTGACATTTTAAGAATTATGTAAATTTATATTAGTTGAGCAATTGTTAGCTTGATTTCACACATGTATTTGCTTTTAAATATTATGGTCTGGGCTTCCCTGGTGGCACAGTGGTTGAGAGTCCGCCTGCCGATGCAGGGGACACGGGTTCGTGCCCCGGTCTGGGAGGATCCCACATGCCGCGGAGTGGCTGGGCCCGTAAGCCATGGCCGCTGAGCCTGCACGTCCGGAGCCTGTGCTCTGCAACGGGAGAGGTCACAACAGTGAGAAGCCCACATACCGCAAAAAAAAAAAAAAAAAAAAAAAAAAAAAAAAGTATTATGGTCTTTTTTTAAACAACAGGTTTATTGGGTTTAATTCAAATAATACAAAATTCAGCCTCCTGAAATGTCCAATACAGTGTTTTTTTTAGTCTTCTCAGAGTAGTGTAACCATCACCACTGCCTAATTCCAAAATATTTTCATCACCACAGAAAGAAACCCCAGACCCATTAACACTCCCTACTAAATGACCCATTTCCCCAGTCTCCGACAACTACTAACCAAGTTATAAACAGACCATATGTGCTCCTTTCTGGCTGTCTTCTTTCAGTTATAATACTGTTTCTAAGGCTCACCCATGTTGTGACATGGATCAGTACTTCACTTCCTTTTATTGTCAAATAATATTCTGTTACATGGATAACATATTTGGTTTATCTAGTCATCAACTGATGGACATTTGAGTTGTTTTTTACTTTCTGGTCTTCTTTTCTTTCTTGCAGCAATGTTTTGCTGTTTTCTGTATGCAAATCTTGCAACTCTTTCTTAAAAATGTATTCCTGAATATTTTATTGCTCTGATTTAACTAAAATTGTTTTCTTGATATCACTTTTGATTTTTCATTACTAGTGTTTACAAATAAATTTGATTTTTTTTATGTTGGCCTTGTATCCTGAAACCTTTCTGAACTTGTTTATTAGTTCTAAGAGTTTGGGGGTTTTGTTGTGGGTTCCTCCGGAATTTCTTGTGTTCTACAAGATCACAACATCTGTGAGTAAGGATAGCTTTATTCTTTTTTCTTTCAAATCTGGATGACTTTTTTTTCCTTTTCTATTTGTCCTTGCTAAATCCTCCACAAAAATTTAGAGATAAAATTTAGAGATAAACCCACACACCTATGGTCAACTAATCTATACAAAGGAGGCAAGGATATACAATGGAGAAAAGACAGTCTCTTCAATAAGTGGTGCTGGGAAAAATGGACAGTTACATGTAAAAGAATGAATTTAGGACACTACCTAACACCATACACAAAAATAAACTCAAAATGGATTAAAGACCTAAATGTAAGACCAGACATTATAAAACTCTTAGAGGAAAACATAGGAAGAACACTCTTTGACATAAATCATGGCAAGATCTTTTTTGACCCACCTCCTAGAGTAATGGAAATAAAGAAAAAAATAAACAAATGGGACCTAATGAAACTTAAAGCATTTTGCACAGAAAAAGAAACTATAAACAAGAGAAAAAGACAACCCTCAGAATGGGAGAAAATATTTGCAAATGAAGCAACTGACAAAGGATTAATCTCCAAAATATATAAAGAGCTCATGCAGCTCTATATTAAAAAAGCTAAAAACCCAACCAAAAAATGGGCAGAAGACCTAAATAGACATTTCTCCAAAGAATACATACCGATGGCCAAGAGTCACATGAAAAGCTGCTCAACATCACTAATCATTAAAGAATTGCAAATCAAAACTTCAATGAAGTTTCACCTCACACCAGTCAGAACGGCCATCATCAAAAAAATCTACAAACAATAAATGCTAGAGAGGGTGTGGAGAAAAAGGGAACCCTCTTGCACTGTTGGTGGGAATGTAAATTGATATAGCCACTATGGAGAACAGTATGGACATTCCTTAAAAAACTTAAAATAGAATGACCATATGACCCAGCAATCCTGCTACTGGGCATATACCCTGAGAAAACCATAATTCAAAAAGACACAAGCACCCCAATGTTCATTGCAGCACTATTTACAATAGCCAGGTCATGAAAACAACCTAAATGCCCATCTACAGATGAATGGATAAAGAAGATGTGGTACATATACACAATGGAATATTACTCAGCCATAAAAAAGAATGAAACTGGGTCATTTGTACAGACATTGATGGACCTAGAGACAGTCGTACAGAGGAGAAAAACAAATATTGTATGTTAACGCACATATGTGGAATCTAGAAAAATGGTACAGATGAACTGGTTTATAAGGCAGAGACAGAGACACAGATGTAGAGAACAAATGTATGGACACCAAGGGGGGAAATCTGTGGGGGTTGGGATGAATTGGGTGATTGGGATTGACATGTATACACTGATGTGGATAAAGACAACTAATAAGAACCTGCTGTATAAAAAAGTAAATTTGAAAAAAGAAAATATACTGAGGATATTTTTTCTTCTCATTTCATATTTCTTATATAAATATCTTTTGATGGCTGAGGTATCCTTCTATCTGTCTATTATTTTAAAACAATTATATTATTTCCCACTTGGATTGATACCAATTGAAATACCAACCTCTTTAAATTCACTTATTAAAGATCCACATATAAAAAGATTTCTTATAACAGAGCTGGACACATTCCTGAAAGTAGAGTTATAAGATCAAAGGTATAAATAATTTGAGCAGCTCTATTTACAATAGCCAGGTTATGGAAGAACTTGTGTCCAGTTACAGATGAATGGATAAAGAAGATGTGGCACATATATACAATGGAATATTACTCAGCCATAAAAAGAAATGGAGTTATTTGTAGTGAGGTGGCTGGACCTAGAGTCTGTCATACAGAGTGAAGTAAGTTAGAAAGAGAAAAAAATAAATACCGTATGCTAACACATACATATGGAATCTAAAAAAAAAAAAAAAAAGTTCTGATGAACCTATGGGCAGGACAGGAATAAAGACGCAGATGTAGAGAATGGACTTGAGGACACGGGGAGGGGGAAGGGTAAGCTGGGACGAAGTGAGAGAGAGGCATGGACATATATACACTACCAAACGTAAAATAGCTAGCTAGTGGGAAGCAGCCGCACAGCACAGGGAGATCAGCTTGGTGCTTTGTGACCACCTAGAGGGGTGGGATAGGGAGGGTGGGAGGGATGCGCAAGAGGGGGAGGGGATATGGGGATATATGTATACATATAATTGATTCACTTTGTGAATAATTATTTATATTTATGTGTATAATTATTTATACAAAGGTATAAATAATTTGAAATGCTTCATACATATTTAATGAACGTCTCACAGAAATATTCTATCAATTTTCATGACTTTTAGCCATATATATCCATAGGACAAGAACTGAGTTGTGGTATTATTGGCTTATTGATTTAATAACAAAAAGGGTTGAAGTTTCTTTTCAAATACTCACTGATTATTTTTTAAAGTATCCATTTATGCCTATAGCATTTTTTGCAATTTGTCCATTGACTTATTACATATGGTCTTGCATGTACATTCATATACAATATTAAAATTGATTTTATAGTGTTTATAATTATTTTATATTGTTTTCCAATTTAACATTTGCCTATTATTTGAGATGCCATTTGCCTGTTGTTTGACATGTGTATGTCTCAAATTATTACCTAGTTACAGCCACCAACATTTTCTTGATGACTTCTTTTATTTTTAGATATAAAATGCTTCCCTCTTGCTCAGATCATTTTTTGGAGAAAATTTTCCCCTATGTCTCTCATGATTCACACATCTTGCAAGTGAGGCACTGGACGCCTCTTTTTCTGAATTATATTAGCAAAAAGGATGCTTTTCTAGCCAAGTGCCTTGGACAGTAGAACTAGTGGCTCCCTAAATAGCAAATAACATTTTTGCTTTCAGCCTTGGGAAATAGAGATAATGGCTCCCCCCAGAGCAGAGAGCAGGCATGCTTACTACTCAGTATAATAAGATAACAGCGTCCACTGAAGCCCTGTTCAGGAATGCTTACTGTCCTTACAGCTCTGTGCTTCTCTGTGGTGAGGAAGCCCTGGTCATGTATCAGCTGGCCCTCTTTTCACTGCTCCATGGGAACTGAAGGTCAGGAATCCAGTATCAAACTAATGAAGCTCTGCCTGTTGCCATCACTGAGACTAATAAACTAACCATCAGCACATACCTGGGAGTCTCCTGTCTTCTGCCGACAGCGATGAGATTGAGAGCTGACATTCAGGTAAATCTCAGAGCCTTCACAGTTCTTGACAATCATTATAATACCTTGCAATATTTTTCTGTTTCATTTTCTATTTCATTCAGTTACTTCTTTATTTAACATTTAAATAGACTCGGCATTTCTCGGTTGCATATTTGAGACAGTAAAATTCTTAAGAGCAAAAACTGTAGGGCCAGACTACTTGGGTGAAACTTACATGGGATCGATATGTACATTTTAAAAAAAATCTGATTAATCTATGATTATTCCAAAACAAAACGTTAAAGAAACTTGGTATTTAGCCAAAGGAGTTGAAAACTTACATCCACACAAAAACATGCACCCATATGTTTATAAGCTTTATTCATAATGGCCAAAATTTGGAAGCAACTATGATGTCTCTTTGTAGGCAAATGAATAAATAAACTGTGGTACAGACCATGTCATATTATTCAACCCTAAAAAAATGAACTATGAAACCATGAAAAGACACCTTCCACATGTGTTTTTTTCTTATTTAATTGGTTAATACGTGAATTACACTAATGGATTGTCAAATTTTGAAATAGCTTTGCATTTCTTAGCTAATCTCCACTTGACAGTAGCACATATGTTTAAGACTGTCAGTTTCATCTCAGTGAAAATTTAGCTACATCCCTTTCTCTATCTTTTTTTTTCATTCTAGTAAAAGATAACCAGAGGTTCCACATTAGCTAATACACTGAAGTTCTGGGAGGAGATGCACCTAGAGAGGGCAGGGAAGCTCCATGCTCCCACCTCACCAAATACATCTCTTCCAAAGTCAGTGTGTCTGAAGCTTAGAAACAGAGTGTGGTGAAAATTTTAGGGAAAAAAAAGTGTAGAAGTTAACTTCACAGAAACCCTTCTGTGTATGGCAGCTGATGTAGAAAAGGATATGACTGAACGACCAGTGCTAGAATTCCAGGACCTACATGAAAAGGCACAAACAAATTATCTAAGACTGAAGCTGAGAGCAATGACAGAGAGATGTTTCTGCAGACAAGCATATAAAAAGTGCAAGAAAAGAACTTCTTGATACAGTGAATGTCTTCAAGAAATATCCATACCAGAGGCACAGAGTGTTGGATCACCAAAAAAGAAAAAGAGAAAGAAAAAGAAATCATTATAAAACTAAAAAATTTCAGTGATACTCTGAAAATATATTTTAAAGGTGGCAAGGCAATAAAACTGTTCATAAGTACCCACTAACTAGTTCATCAAACAAACTTGATGCTTCAGCCCTTCAAAACTGTGGACTGAAAGTCATACATGTTAAGAGACGCACTTCTCTCTGGCCATATTCAACTGCCTTTATCTGTAAATGTTTGACTCTAAAAATGATCAGTCCTTTCTGAAAAGATCTAACTGAGGATGTGAATGGGATTTTTACCCTTTTATACCGTATCTTTGTAAAACGTGGCTTAAACATAATCTCACACTGAGAATTTTGCATCGCTTTTGCTATTATCATTCTTTTAAGAATTATAAGCCAACAGAATTTATAGCTTAATGCGTCCCTGTATAACATTCTTTAAAACAGTTGTAAATATTGGCTTTCGTTTCTGACATTTTAAAAAATTTATTTATTTTTGGCTGCATTGGGTCTTTGTTGTTGCACACTGGCTTTCTCTAGTTGCGGTAAGGGGGGGTTACTCTTTGCTGCAGTGCACGGGCTTCTCCTTGTGGTGGTTTCTCTTGATGCAGAGCATGGACTCTAGGCGCGTGGGTTTCAGTAGTTGTAGCATGCGGGCTCCGTAGTTGTGGCTCGCAGGCTCTAGAGCGCAGGCTCAGTAGTTGTGGTGCACAGGCTTAGTTTCTCCGCGTCATGTGGGATCTTCCTGGACCAGGGCTCGAACCCGTGTCCCCTGCATCAGCAGGTGGATTCTTAACCACTGAGCCACCAGGGAGGCCCTGTTTCTGACATTTTAACTCGAACATGGTACGTGGTGAGGTAATGTATTTAACAATATTTGGTGATATTTAATAAATAGTTTACATGTGTTTAAGAAAGATAATCAGTCAAAAATGGAAAAGAATAATAAGAAAATCGGTCTATTACTCTATCTATTAAAGAGTTTTAAAATTCTATAATACGGTACCTTGGAGTTCACCAACCACAACCTAATTTAGGAGCGAGGAATAAATGCTTGGGGAAGTTATCCATATCCTGAAGCCTGAGGATAACAGATTTAATCTGTTGAAGGTGTAAAATGAGATAAGAAAAATATTCTTACGGACAGGAAAATTCACTGACAACGTTATAGACTATGTTGCTAAAATAAAGAGATCCCAAGAGTGTCTTTAAAAAGATGAATGTTTATTTCTCTCTGTAATGAGAGTTTGGAATTAGGATATGCCCCAGAGCAGACAGGCAGCTCAAATACATGGATCACTCTTGGTCAGATTCTTTCCACTTTTCCTTTCATTATTTTTTGGGTGATTTCCTTGATGGAATCCAAGATGCTTTGGAGTCACATCCAGATTTAACTCCCAAAGGATGGAGGAAAAAGAGAGAATTTTCAGGAGAACTGGCCTGACTTTAAAATTGGAGAGAAAATAAATGCTATACAAATACCTCTGCTCACATTTCATTACCAAAAACAGGTTGCCATGGCCACATCTTACTTGTCTAAGATAAATTGCATGGGAGAAGCTCTGGAGTCATGGTGAATAAAACAAAACAAAACTGGAAGCATTTGTCAAGAAAGTCTACAAACTGCCCATATCTGGGTTTTTTATTTATTTGTTTTTGACCATTTTTCCTCAGAAAAGGTTAAAAAATTAGAAATCCATTGAACTTTTTTTTCTCTTCTTTAATGCCTTCCTCCTCTTCCAGTCATAGGCTTTGATACATAAATGTTAGGTGTGAGTATCTGTGGTCTTTTTTAATAAATTTATTTATTTTTGGTTGCGTTGGGTCTTCGTTGCTGCGCAAGGGCTTTCTCTAGTTGTGGCGAGCGGGGGCTGCTCTTCGTTGCACTGTGTGGGCTTCTCACTGCGGTGGCTTCTCTTGTTGTGGAGCACGGGCTCTAGGTGCACGGGCTTCAGTAGTTGTGGCATGCGGGCTCAGTATTTGTGGCTCACGGGCTCTAGAGCACAGACTCTGTAGTTGTGGCACACGGGCTTAGTTGCTCCGTGGCATGTGTGATCTTCCCAGACCAGGGCTCAAACCCGTGTCCCCTGCATTGGCAGGAGGATTCTCAACCACTGTACCACCAGGGAAGCCCCAATATCTGTGTTTAAAGCAAGAGTATGGTAGCATTATTTATAACACTTTGTGATTTAATTTTTATTTTAAGACATTGCAGAAAATAAGTTCACGAAAATTTAGGTTCTAGAAGCAAGTAAATTAAAAATATATATTTAGTTTGTGTACACACATGCTTAATACTCCTTAGATATGTGTGTATAGCTGTTAATTAAATGTAAGCATATGCATTGAAAATTATATGAAGAACCTGATTTTGTTGATATTTTTAAAAAATGGGAATGAGTATATAATGTAAAGTGCTTGTCAAGAGATGTTTAATTTTAAATAATTATGAGCACAAACGTGTTTTAGAAGAAATATCAACGCTTTTCTTCATTATTTCTGTGTCCTTATGAACTTTGTGTGTATCCTTATGAGTTTAGCCCTTTAAAGGAATAGCTATATGTTACTTGGGTCACATGTGTGGATACTGGTCATTGCATTCTGGGAAGTGAAGGACCACCTCCCTTCCCTGTCCTATGCAGTCACTGTGTCCATCTATCAGAATTACCATCTCCCGTGATAATCTTCACTCACATTTTTATGATCATTTTCCAATATGTTTGTTCAGCTCCTCTATTAAGCTCTTGGTGGCTAAATATTATTCTGTGAATATCCTTCTCCCAGAGACTGCCCAAGAGAGCCTCTTGAACAAATTAGACACTCAAAGTTTCTTGAGAGGCACTGTGAGAGTTGTCTTATTTTTCTTAGTTTTATCCATCCAAAGTGCCCTTGTCTTTACTGTAATCCATGCTGTCGAAAACACATGTATCTTTAATTGCCTGGTGTCAGCAGCTGGAACTAAAATTAAATGATACAGAATGAGCTGAGCAGCCACTTTATTTGCCCTTGATTTTAAGTGCCTTATTAGTTATGGACTGCCCCATTTATACTGAGATATTTTCCCTTCTGGATTTGCCAACCCCAGGAATAAGATAGGAGATGTTCAGGCACAGGCATTAGGGAACCTAATGACATGGTAGAGAGCCTGATGACTTTACCTATTTGCATTTTACAAGCATTTAGTCTCCTTGTAGAGCTAAGTGCACATAATAATTTCATAAATAAAGAATTTGATTTCAGAAAGTAAATACAGCAAATAAATTGTTTAATTTCAATTGGGCAAATATTTATTGAACCTATAGCACCACAGACCTATGTATTAAATTACCTCTTCTGCAACACTCAAAGAGAATACTAGCAACTAGCTAGAGTCCAACATGGTCATTTATTCTAAATGTGCACTTTGCCTTCAGAGAATCTGTTAATTTTGCAATTTTTAATTTATAGTGTTACAAAACTTCAATACTTCAGTATAGATCATCTTTGTAAACTATGCCTCTTTCCTGGATTATAATCAAAAATATGAAAGAATAAAAGGTTAATAATGAAAAAAAAAAGCAAGCATCCTTCTAGAGAGACTTTTCTCCCAGGACATCTAGATTTTGTTTTCCAAGGACTGAAAGTTAAATTTTAAAATGTTAATTCAACTGCTAATAAAGAAGCTTTAAAGTATGCTCATTTAGAACAAAGTTTTTACACACATAAGTTTTAGTAACATCACATAGTGTATGCATTTATCTGAATCTTTGTCATTGTTTTTTTCAAACTTTCTGGAGCTCAACAGAAATTGTAAGGCAAACACTCTGTAGCTTTGAGAGTCTACTCAGCGTCTTGGGAGCTTGGTGTATGGGACTGTGATCAGATGCTGATGATTTGGGTTTCCAGTCATGTAAAAGACATATGCCCTTGACTTATTCCAGGGAATAATGGAGCAGATTTTAGAGAGTCTGAGACTGTGATTGATGCATCGAAGTAGCAGAGCAGAATGAGGAGACCAGGCCCGGCTTTAATTGCTGCAGAGAAGCAGCTGTTCACCGTTATGGGGCACGAGCGTCACTGGCTTCATCTCCGTCCTCCCCTCACAGGTACGGACGTGATGTCTCCAGGTGATGGAGCACAGCTGTTCCATGGGCTGTGCACCCTGAAGAAGCCAGTAGCTGCCCGATGCTGTAGAACGACTGCATCTAACAGGGCACCCTCCGGCATGCTCACATCTCACAGGGGGACAGTGACATTCACTTTATGGCAAGCATATCTGCACGCCTCTCCCACGAGTCCTGGAGCTGAAGAACGAATGCCTTTCAAGAGCCATTGCCCTCTGCTCGGCTCTACCAGTGGGCAGAATGGCAACACCTGGGCACTGGGGTCATAAATGATCCTATTTATACAGTTCTTTATGCAGAACTTGTTTTCCTGAGGTTGTAAATGATCCTATTTATACAGTTCTTTATGCAGAACTTGTTTTCCTGAGGTTGTAAATGATCAAATACAGACCAAAAAAGCTTCTAAAAACAATAAAATCATGAGAAAAATCATAGAAAATATTTTTGTTATGATATTGGGACAGGAGGAGTCTTCCCTGGGAAATATAGGTAAGCACAAAGGAAAAATAAGACAAATACAGCTATTAATAATTACAAATGCTTGTAACATGAAAGTTACCGTAAGTCGAGTTTAAAACAAGGGGAAAAGAGAAAATATTTGCAAGTCATATGATAGATGAAGAGTACAGTTTTCCTTATATGCAAAGACTATTCATAAGAATGTGACAAAAAATCTGATTAAAAAATGGGCAGAGGACCTAAATCGACATTTTTCCAAAGAAGACATAGAAATGTCCAACAAGCACATGAAAAGATGTTCAACATCACTAAGTATTAGGGAGAATGTAAATCAAAACTACAATGAGATGTCACCTCACGCCTGTTAGAATAGCTATTATTGAAAAGACGAGAAATAAATGTTGGAGAGGAAGTGGAAAAAAGGGAGCCCTCGTGCACTGTTGGTAGAATTATACATTGGTGCAGCCACTATGGAACATAGGTATGGAGATTCCTCAAAAAGTTAAGAACAGAACTAATTAACATATGGCCCAGCTATTCCACTCCTGAGTATTTATCCAAAGAACATGAAAACACTAATTCGAAATGATACAGGCACCCCTACGTTCATGGCAGCATTACTTATAGCCAAGCTATAGGAACAACTTAAGTGTCTATCAGTGGATGAACTGATAAAGAAGATGTGGTGTATATATTCAATAAATATTACTCAGCCATAAAAGAAAGAATGAGATCCTGACGTTTGCAACAACGTGGATGGACATTGAAGGATAATGCTAAGTGAAAGACAAATACCATGTGATTTCACCCATAGGTAGAAGTTTAAAAAACAAAACAAAGTAAAACGAAAACAAACTCATATATAAGCAATCAGAGGGGAAGGAGATTGGAGGGCGGGACAAATGGGCGATGGAGGCCCACTGTGTGGTGATGGATGATAGTTAGTCTCATGGTGACGGTCACATTGTGGTGTATGCAGATATCATATTATAACGCAGTACACCTGAAACTTATATAATTTTTAAAAAAGAACTTTTTTCTAATCTTATTGCATTTCCCCTTTCTCTGTTTTTTCAAACATTTCCAGAAGTTGCCTTTTCCTTTTGAAATTCCTTTCTCTACCTCCAAGCTTAAGATGAAAAAAACAAAAACAAAAAACAAACACAAAAAAACACCAATTTTAATCATTTGAAGACTTTTGTTTTCTCTTTCTCCTCTTAGAAACTCCTTTGAAGTTTACTATCCTGTCTGTTATATAGAAGGAACCTAGGCAGCAATAATTAAACACAATTTGTACAGGAGTTTGAAAGTCTGGAGGTTGGGATAAAGGACAGGAAGCTATTCCAGCAGCAAGCTGAGAAACCGAGAACTTCTCCAGCTACCCGGACAACCAATATTCTCCTAGGGTAAGAACTTTTATTAATTGCTCAACTCACTAATTTTTTAATGTCGTGGCGCAGTGGCATGTGTGTGTATGAGTGCATAGAGAAAGTGAAAGACAATTCATTTAGCTTTCAAAAATATAAATGTCAGTAGCAATCACCTTAAAAATTGTAATTTAAGAGCACTCTGTGTAAAGTACTGTATTCTCAATATATTTTCTTTAAAAAGGATTCTTCATTAACTCTATTACCTTCCCATCTCTCTAGAAATGTCTACCTTGCATCATCTATTCACATTCTGTCCTTTTCCTGACTTAGAAGTTTTTACCGAGCTTCATTTTGTTTCAGAGTTTTGTAAATTATTCTTTTTGTGAACCTGAGATTGATTTAAAACCAGAATTTCTGAATATGGAAAAGATTTGCCTGTGATGGAAAGTTCAAAGGAAGTTTTTGTTCAGTTATGAACACCAAGTACAAAAGAGTCAAAGTATTCCTTTAGGATTCCGTGGTTTGATACGCAGCAAACAGAAGCAAGCCTCGAGAGAGAGCTTGATCACATGAGATTCACCTTTGCCTTTTCCATGACATTTGATGTACTCAGAAGAGTGGACAAACATTCAGTGCTTCCTTTCTGATTCACTGGATTATTGACTCAATTCAGTCCATCGGCTTCTCTCAAATAACGCTCCTGTAACCAGAAAATAGAAAAGGGTGCAATAGAGAATTCAAAGCTGACTCTGAGCCTCAGAAAAGTATATTTTTAAAAGGAATCAAATAAATATCATCTGAGATATATTGGCTGTGTGTATTCACAGCTCCCAGTTAGGCAGTAGGTCTTGTGAACTCTGCTGCAGGTGATCCCTAGGAGATTTCTGGCTGATGAAGGTAATCAACCTCAGGAAGAAAAGAGAAACAGAAGGAGAGGTATGTAACTGGAAACATGACTATTTCCTGTGTTTCCAAGTAAGAAGACTGCCAGTACACCAGAGCCCACGTGTCCTGGGTTAGGGAGAGCACACTGGGGAGAGGGGGTGGGTTTGTAGAAGGGAAGGGAAGAAAGAGTCTTCACAGCTGTTGGCCTGTGAAAGAACCAGAGGGAGAGAGAGAGTCAAAAAGGGAACATTTTAGAGATCGCATATGTATTTCCTAGCCTTTTAACAATCACTGGAAGGGAGACTGTCAGAATGCACGAACTTACTTAGTTCAGGGAATAAATGGCCTATTGAACGATCTTTGAAGGTCACTGAATCTTCCTTGGCCCTGCTCATTCTGTTGATGAGACTGTCAAAGACATTTTTTATTTCACAGTGGTGGCTTTTTTTTCCGGGCATTTTCCTTTGATTCTTTCTTAGAGTTTTCACCTCTCTGCGTACATTACACACTTATTCCTGTATATAGTTTGCTTTTTTCCATTAGAGATCTGACTCTATTAATCAGAGTTTTTTTTAAAATTTCCTGTAATTCCAAAACCTGTATCATATCAGAGTCCTGTTCTGCTTGTTGCTCTGTCTGACTTCGTTTTCTTTTGCCTTTTAGCATGGCTGATAATTTTTGTTTAAAGCCGGACATGATTTGGGGGCAATAGTAACTGGGTAAATAGGCCCTTAAGGTGAGGATTTGTTCTGTGCTATGTTTCATGGTTGTTTACCTGTAGATGTGGGAGCTTCAAATGCCCCAAGTGTTCTTGGTTTTGTCTTGTTGTCTGGGGCTTCTCTGAGAAGTCCTTCCCAAATAGAGATTGTGTCATGTAGCTTTTACAGCTGTAGTTCACCGTTATTTCACTGCAGCCCTCTTTGTGTGGTGTTAAGGTGTAGGGGGGAAGCACTGTATAATTTTACTCTTAAATCTGAATCTTTAGAGGTGTGTGTCCCTGGTGTGTGACTTTCTCAAGTCCTTCTTACCCTCACCCACTCTTAAGTGAGACAGAAAGACTGGAAGGGGCTGTGCCTTTTAAATTACACTTGTTTGAAACTCTCAAACATATTGATGCAACATATATTCTACATCAATGCTTAGTACTTTCAGATTGCCTTAAACATTTTTAAAATGAAAGATTACTTCTAAAATTTCTTGATTCAAATTATTTTTTAACATACAATGCTTTAGGTATCCACTAAATTATATGTAACAGGTCAAGAATATATGTTGAAAGAAATATGTTCATTTACAAATTTTTTTCTGAGTTCTGGGTTCTTGATTAAAATGTAGACTGTGATTCAACAGAGTTACAGAAATCTCTCAAACATACATATAACCCTGATAACTGATAGCCTGAGAGCAAATAGTCTGGCTTCAAATTACTAATCCTGATTCCAAAGATGATGCTAGACAGAATTTGCTAATTATATTTCACGAGTATGAACATGATTTACTATTCATTCCTGTTAGATACACCGTCCACTCTAGATTTCATATGTTAATGAGTAGCGGGAGAGATGCTGACATATATACATTCAAAAGATGATGATATCAATAATATTCATATTTAAATTTGGAATGTCAAATGCACAGTAAATCTCCATTTATGATGTAAGAATAATGCAAATAGACACATAAACATTGCAGGCTGATTATTTGAGTTTTAAATCATTTTTACTCCATTTACAGTGTTAGTAACTGATCAGAATCACTGTTTTTGCTCTTTTGTACTGTGTGTAGATATATTTTATTCAGTTGGTATTAGTTTTCCAGTGGCATATTACTGAACTAATACTTCCACTTTTTTGAGTGGTGCTTTATTAAAAAATAAAGAGTATTTTGTAATAAGTCTACCTTTATAAAATACTAAAGAAGTAATATCTGTCTTAGAAAAGTCTATGTTGAGTAACCCAAAATCTTAGCTTGAGGGTGACCAGACCATTTAAAGTTGTTCATGTATATTCTTTATTCCTATTGATTGTTTCTACCAAATTGCATTGTTGAAGCTGTAGACTGTGTTCCTCAAACCCAAGTCCATTACGTCAGGTTCTTAGGGAAGCATCACTACATCTGTCATCTTAGCAGCAGCTGCAGTGCTGTCTACAATGAGACCTTGACACTCCTCTTAGGGGGAGTTGGGGGATACTTCAGGCTAGCTACCCTTTTTTCATTCCCTCAAGTGTCACCAGGCTCTAAAGCACGAAAAGCTTGTGTTCCATCTCACTTAATTTTTCCCTGACATGCGAAGGTGACAAGGTCGATTTTATCCCTGTAAAATTGAACTTGCCTTTGACTAGTGACCTAGAAGGCTGTGGTCTTCTTTCCCTACCTGGATGGAGTCCACCCCACCCCCTTATCCTCAGGGTAATAGTCATCCTTGATGTCTATCACTGTTTTAGTTTAAAAAAATAAAATTTGACTATTTAAAGTCTTCAAACATTTTAGAACATAAGTTCATCCTTCTCTGGCATTCATCATTTTCAGGCTATGATCAAATCTCTCAGCCTTTACCAGAGTTTTCATCTTTTAATCTTGCCTCAAAAAATCTTCCCATTTTTCTTGATCATTTTAGCTCTCTACCTTTGACTTGCTAGAAATATGTATAAAGATTATTCCAATCTCAGACATACTAGGTTTCATATACAAAATAAAATTTCTCCCTTGTTTGCAATAATGTCTTAATTGATCTCCCTGGGTGTTTTGCTCTGGCTGGTTGCACTAGCACAATGAGTTAATATATTAAGACTTTGGAAAAAAGTCATTTTATGACATTTATCATATTCAATTATCATTTAAAATTAGAAGTCTTTCATTGTTATATCCACAGTTACAGATATAAAGTAGACTCTCATTCAAATGTTTTAATTATCTATTATATAATGGCTTATTTCTTAATTATAGATATAGCTTAAATGTAAGATTCTTCTTTTTAAATTGAATACACAACTGAGAAGTAACATGTTTCTAGGAATGATAACCTACATGTTATATAATTACCTTTGTTTATCCAAAAAATATTATGTCTCTCCTACTCTTCAAGCTTCATAAAGAACTACAAAGTAGGTAGAGTAGATGTGTGAATTTTGCATTTATCCGCATAAGTAGTTCTTCACTTATCCATTTTGACTGGATAATGAAAAACTTCATACCTTCCACAAGAAAGGAGGAGGAGTGATTATTACCATTGCAGATTTCACAGAACTTTTGTAAAAACATCATTTTATATATATATATATATATATATATATATATATTTATTTATTTATTTATTTTTTTTTTTATTTATTTATTTTTTTTGCAGGGCTGGGCACGTGCTGCCACACTCAGAGTTTTAATTCCTTCTTTTGGTATTCAGAGACAGAACACGAAAAGTGGAAGAAAACAAACGCTCGAGTCTTCTTTCTTCCCTGTTGAAATCAGACACACACCCCCGGCTTGCTCCCCCTTACTTTTGTATGTGAATAAAATAATTTTGGAATGAGTGTGAATAAAATGAAGTACGTTTACTGCAACCAAACATCTTTTTATTTCATCCATACCTTTGCCCTCTATAAACATTCACACCCACACATTTATATTTATATATAAATGTGCATAAATATTTATAAATAAATTAATGTTCACATGTACACTATATGTGTACACATGTATATATGCATCTGTGTGTTTATCATTCATATATATATATATAGACATTTATACATATATATATGCCTTAAAAGTTAAATAATTTCATGAGCTTACAGCTAGGGTAATCATTTTATAAATGTAGATTAATATATTCTAAAGGGAAACATTTTTGTCCTATGACCAAACATAATTATTACTTTGCTTTTCACAGACAAATGTAATTAATACTCGGTTTTGGATGACTTACAAAGGAAAAGAACAAAAGATGTTCCATGTGAGAATACTTCTCAGTGATTTTAACATCTCTTAAAAATTATTGGGGGACTAATTGTGCTTTTTTCTAATGTGGGTTATGTATATATCACTATTTTTCATAGAAGTTAATTTTTTTAATTTTAAATGTTATATGTTAATTCAGTGAAAATAGCAATATTGAACTTATTACATAATGTAAATAATTCAAGTATTTGAAATATTTTAATATAAAGTATTTCAAGAATAAAATATATAAACAAAATATCTTCAAAGAATAATAACCATTTTCAAAAAACAGTGAACTGAGTGGTGGCATTGTTTAGTTTCATAAATCCTTAACATACAGCATAAAGAATGCAGCTGGGTTCTGCATGCAAACTCTGTGCTAAGTTGCTTTGGTTGAAGTCTATGAAGACAATCTCACATCACACAGATGTATGTAGTTTGAAGAGAAAAAAAAATGTCTTTTTGGACAATTGTGGCCCTTCTTCTTTAATACTACCCTGAAACGCAACAAGTGGTAGTTTCTTAGTAGCAACATGGAATCTGAAGCCACTTCAGTGAACTTTTTGCTGCTTATTACACAGCATGCATTATTCTAAGGCTGTTTGAATCTACCTTTAACTCATGCATGGTTTCGTAAGTGCATGCATTGATCCTTTAACAACTGTCCTTTCACTCGGTTAAGTAGATATTCCAAATAATGGCACATTTCATTATATCACAGTAAAAAATGTCACTTTCATAATACCCTTCCCAATCTCATCCAAAAGTCTTTGCACATCAGAAAGCTGCCTGGCTGTTGGCAGATACAAGTTTTCCAAAATTTTAACTCTTACTTAAATGCTTGAATTTAGCAAAAACAAACAAAACATCCAACAAACCTATTGGTGAATTTTCTGGATGGGATAGGCTCGCTTTTTCCATTTTTGTGAAAATATCCATCAAGAATCCAAATTTGCCTCAAACTACTTTGCGTGTCCAATATTCTTTCCAGTAAAACAGGATGTTTGTTCCATGAAAAAAGCAGTTAATTCAGCTCGGAACCCAGATGAGCCCGGACAGTCCTGGACCACTTCTGGAGAAAAGGGTGGTATTTCGGGTTGTGTCAGAGATGCTTTGTGCATGTTTTCACACTAAATACTAAAACCCAGCATATGCAAGGGTTGAGGTTTAATAAAACTGAACATTTTTGCTGAGTCCTCAAGGATATTTCACCATGAACCTGACTTTCCTTTCCTTTCCATAGCGTGTGGCAGTTAGGCTACTGTGACTAGTAACATAGTTTGGTGCCAGTGACTTAACTCGTGCTAACCAGCAAGCAGGTTAGTCAGTATCGTGTATGGCACATGTTAACACAGTGCAAAAGGCAAACTACATTCTATCATTATTATGAAAATAGGTTTTCCACTTACAGACCGTCCAAACAACCAGGTCTCAGAGGCCCTGGGGGACCACGAAGCACACTTTGATTATCACTGCCTTGGAGGAGGGGAAGGAACTTTGAAACCCATAAGAGAATGAGCTAGAAAAGAGGTGGAAACTTCTGTGTCCAAACTCACAGGAGGGGAAAATCTATAGACAAGGTCTCAGGGCCAGTGTGGGACTGCGTGGAAGGGAACCCCCGAGGTGTGTGTCCTTGAGGGAATCTGACTGCACACAGGTCCCCAGATCAACAGCACCGCTGCCTCTGTGAGGGTCACACCCCATCATAAGAGGATAAAATTCTACTCAGGTATTATGCGGTAACTAGTGTTTCTCAAAGATATTAACAATCTTTAAAAATTAAAAAAAAAGACTTCAAAAAAGACTTTGAAAAAGAAATCATTCAACCTTCATTTTATAGGTACATCTTATAGGATTAGAAACTCCTAGAGTTTCTGAGCAAGAAGGGGTTTTAGGTATCAGACACCTTGTATTTCAGCACCACGTGTTTTACTAATGGTGAGTTTACAGGTGGTGAAATAAGGTTAGGTGATGTTCTCACCTTGGAGTCTGTCAAAGGCAGAGCCACGTCTTACACTCGCTTGAGGTTTTGGATTTCACAGCTCTTTCTGTGTTTACTGAAGTGAAAATGATTGTTTTCCCACCATATGCTTAAGGTCTACTTTTACCTGTCATAATAGAAAACCCAACTGCACTGACCTGAGCAGTTTTATTTTTCTCACACAAGGAAGAATCTGAAGGCAGCAGTGGAGCTGTCTCAGGGGCTCAGTGATACCCCGTGGGCATCTCTGTGATGCTCCTGGCTTTTCCCTCTTGATCACAGGACAGTGTTGTGGGCAGCTGTCACACATGCTTTACAGTAGGATTAACGAGGAAAACATGGTTATATCTCTCAGAGAACTGGGCCTGGGAGGGAACACACACAAAACGGTGGTAACTGCCAGGCCCTGGGAACAGCTGGAAAAGAAGGGGCGGATTTGGTGTGCTGGGGAGCAACCTAGGTGCTCCCTCAGCACCCCCATTCCTTTCCCTGCAGACCCAGTGCCTCAAGGAAGCTGACCCTTTTCCTAACGCTTAGGTGTGCCTTATGGTCTAAGGGTATTTCTCCCTGGTCCAGGTTCTGTGAGCCAGGAAAAGCGCTCACTCCATGACGATCCATTTTCAGTAGGGATTAGAATCAGCATAGGCATTTCATCCAGTTTCAGTCAATAAATTCCAAGGAAGTTTTCATCCTAGAAATTCCCGTGCTTTGAGGAATAATCTACCATAAGAGGCCGTCTCTATTCCTCTGTGTAAATCCAGACACTTGCACCAATCTAGGACCTGTCACAGCCTGAGACTACAACTGTATTTGGAGCAGGGCATAGACAGGGCATCACCTGAGAAATGGGGCAAAAGGACATTGTAAATCCCGGCCTCTTCATCGTCCTGCGCTTAGACTTTATCTGTTTCAGGAGCCAATACCTCATTTTTATGTCTTCAGTCATTTTGGATTTTCTATTGCTTGTAGCTTAACACAACCATATGATAAATGGACTGGTGCAACTAAGAACTAAAATGGATATGAATGATTCAAGTTTCTGTTCAATCTAAAAATATTTGCTGAGAACCTATCACATAAAGGACTGTCCAGGTGCTAGAAGGATCACAGGAACCCAATATTTCTTTTAAGATTTTATTTTAGTATGTACATAAAAGTATGACAACTATTAAAAAAGAAAAATATATATGCTGGATGAGCTGTCTTAGGGTCAAGGTTTTTTACGATGAGGCAGAATTTGTAATATGGGTCTAATGTCGGGTAGAATTTTGTCAGATATAGTCGGATGTAATAACATGAGCAAAGGCATGAGCTCATAATTTAAGGGAGCATATATGTGGAGTAGCCACTGTTTCATTTTTCAGATGTTTAGACACATGAGAGGTAAGCTTAGAATTTACAACTAAACGTAAGCTCCAATCATATTTCGAAAGCTGCTCTGAGGAATACAAAGAATATTCAGTAGGTCATGGGGAGGCCTCGGAAGTTTTTGAATAAGTGAGTGACATTAGCAGTCTTGATTTTAAAATGTCCCTCTGACAATAAGGTGCAGGGTAGGCAGGGGAGGACAAATCAGGACATTATTGTAGTATTTCAGGTAATTCATAATAAATGCCTGGGTTTGAATGGTCATTGCTGAAATGAAATTAAGGGGATTATGGGGAAACTAGCTTGATTTCTGACCCAGTCTGCTTTCTACTATTCCAGTCACAAAAATGGCGCTCAAAGAAGGGGCCTGCCGAGATGCGTGGGCACCGCTGTCACAGCATTTTATTGTAGCTTTTTTTTTTAGCTTCAAGTAACTTAATGGGCTCTGATTATACAAGCAGGGTTGATTGGATGGACATTTGAGTATCTCAGAGAATCAAATAAACATACTTTAGCAATGACAGGGACCAGACAGCTCTGGAATGGTGAGCAATGGCTAGTGTCCACCCATCACAGGAGACATCGCCTCTCTCTTTTATTTCTAATCATCCTCTTCTCAACATTCAGGTTCTTTGTAGAGCAAATCTGACCTCCCTCACTTGGTTCCACAGCCCTGTTAGAAAATCGGCAGCAGGTTACCGCGGATGAGTGAATTCCTCAAACGGGCTCTTATCTAAACAGCAGAGCGGGCAGAAACTGAAAACAGTCAAATGAAACAGCATGTTCCTCGCTGAAGAAAACAAGCCAGATAACTACCAGATGCACTGTGGCCTCAACACTAAGTAATGCACAAGACAACAGACGATATTCAAATGTTCTTTTGTAAGAAAGGTGCAAAGCAGATTAATCAAAGATATGATATAACATAGCTTGTCCAAGGACAAAGATATAGTTCTTCCAAAAGAAAACCTAATTCTTCTTTTGACTTCTCTCTTTGTGCTTAAAATAGGATGCT
Source organism: Mesoplodon densirostris (assembly GCF_025265405.1). Classification (NCBI taxonomy): domain Eukaryota; kingdom Metazoa; phylum Chordata; class Mammalia; order Artiodactyla; family Ziphiidae; genus Mesoplodon; species Mesoplodon densirostris. The sequence continues at coordinate 2,441,727 of NC_082673.1, forward strand.
TTAAACATAAGCTTACATACTAACATAAATCACCATGTCACTCTCCAATTTTCAAAAATGGCATCACTTCGCATGAGCTTTAGAATAATGTAGATTTAGTCATTTCTGAAATAACCAGAGACCAAGAAGAATCATGAATTTATGTATCACAACTTAGAAAATTTTCTTAGTACATCCACGGAATTTTAAAGACGTGAGCTTGGAAGGCACTTCAGAGTTTCGATTACATTTCAGTGAAATATGTATTCGTGTATCCCATTGATACTGAATCTTCATGTTTTGGCAGGAAGTATTTATGAAAAATTAAAGGAGCTCTTGACCAGGTGGTCATCTGGGAATTCCATGAGGACCCTGAAATGCAACGTAAATGTACTTATGCATTTTGAGGGCCTACAGCACAAAGAATATTGATAATTATAGTTGGTGAACTCATGATTTTCTATTAAAACAGTTAATGGGGTCAATCCACATAATAGTTTTTAAGGGTTGGATTCGGTTTCCTGCAAAAGACCATGTTCTTTAGTCACCTTTGCTGGAACAACAAACAATCCCAGAGTATCAGTGTCTTATAATACATTGTTTCTCATTCCAAGACACAAAGGAGTAGAAGCTTTCTGGGGCGTGGTCTTCTCATAGCACATGTGAGAGAGATGGGAAGAAACACCCACTGCCTTTTAGAGCTTCTGTTCAGAACTGGACCTTCTACCTGCATTAAGTTGTGTGGAAAATCTCAGTATCCTCCAGGGCAACATGCACACTGCTTCCAGAGGCAATGCAAAGGCCTGGCTGTATAATCCTGCCCTATAATCTTTTTTTTTTTTTTTTAATTTTTAGCCATGCCACGGTTTGCAGGATCTTAGTTCCCCAACCAGGGATTGAAACCTGGTCCCCGGCACTGAAAGCACCAAGTCCTAGCCACTGGACCACCAGGGAATTCCCAATCCTGCCATATAGACAGATGCAGATTATTAGGAACAATGTCTGAGTCCATCCAATTGGCTAGGAGTTTCTATTTCTTTCAGACACACAAAAGACACTCAATCCTCCTTCCCCAAATCACTCAAGGCATTTTGGGCGTCACGTACAAAATTCAAAATCCCATGATCTACATCACGTCCAAGTCCGGCTCCTACGGATCCAAACAAGCAGAATGTCTATCCATCTCTCACAACCCAGTGTAATGTCAGGGGATAAACTCAATCACTCCCGTTCCGTACGGGAAGGTGCGGAAGCCCAGAGCCGCCTCTCATCCCTCGCGATTCTGAAAGGTCACTTGGAGACCTGGTACTTTGTGGATAGAGAACGTACTTTTATCAAGTGCTGATTTGACTCCTAGGGCCTCATGACTCCTGATTCATTGTGTCCCTAGGTCTTGGTTCCGCCCCTGTAAGGTCCTGTCTTTTTCATTTCCTTCTTGTCTACATCTAAAGAAAGTGATGGGGAAAGTGCTGTGTGTTATTATGAGAAAACTTCTCAGCAAACTTGAGGGCCTGTGGAAATTTGGGACCAAAAGTGGTTATAAATATCAGTTACCAGCAGCCATCATCTCTTAGCCCAGGTGGGGCTAGGTTCATGTGAGTGTTTGTGTGTATGTGTATGCACACCTGCACATGTGTATATGTGTCTGTATTACTGTAGCTTCATAGCAAATTTTGAAATTGATGTAAAAATACCTTTGGGGCATTGATCTTAATTCATCAGTCTTACTAAATTTGTTTTTTATTTTAAATAATTTATCTATAGATTTAAACAAATACAATGAATCTATCTGCAAATGATAATTAAGTGGTATTTATTGCTGGTCTTTTAGTGGATGTCCTTTTCAGATAAAGGCATTATATTTTATTCCTATTTTACTAAGGAGTTTAATCTTCTAATGAATAGATATTGAATATAATCAAGTGTTCTATATTATTTATTGCAATGAAATATATAATTTTTATCCTTTTCTCTTTTAATATAGGAATTATACTGACTAATTTAAAAATGTTGACATAAATATGCATTCTTGCACAATCACACCTTGGTTGTGATACACAATACTGTTTATATGCTGGTAGCTTTCAATTTGGTAATATTTTGTTTATAACTGTTGCATTCCTGTTTATGAGTGAAACTGGCTTCTACTTTGCCTTTCTTGCAATGCCCTTGTTGTGTTTTGGTATAAACATTACACTGCTATCACGCAAACCGTGGGCATGTTCTTGTCTTTTCTAATCCATGGCAAATTCTGCAAACTATTAGACTCATTGCTCTCCTGATGTTAGTAAATATGACTAGGCAGAGCATCTACTTTCAGGAAATGGGATTTTCTACGTTTTCAAGTTATCATTCTTGTTTCTGAGAATTAATGTTCTGAAATCAGTTATTAAATATTTTCTCAGATTTTATGTTTAGAAAGTAAGGGAGCATAAGGCGACAGTCATGACCATTTAAGAGATGGAAATGACCGAGGCCCTGACGTGCAGCTACACGTGAAAGAAGAAGTCGGCATTTACTGGCTGCGGAGGATGCGAGGAGGCCGATGGGGGGGGGGCGCCCCTCCCAGGCTAAGAGAACCGAGTGGGCAGAGAGGAGACCGGAGAGGCAGGGGCTGGGGCCCGGTGAGGACCAGCATCCTGGAGACCTGCACGTCCCTCGGAGGAGGTGCCCTCCTGAAGGGTGGCCGACCCCGCCGGGCCTCTGTAAGGCTCTTCCAGGGATGAAGCCCTCAGAACAGACTCCACATTCCCTGACCATGTGGTCAAATTCCTCCATCATCAGGGACTGACCTGTATGCTCAGACATTTCTCCCCGTCCTCTGCTGTGTTCCTCTTACTCAAAACAAGTGTGTGCACATGTCCTGTGCTGCAAACACTACCCCACAAAGTGCCTTTTTTCACAACTGGTTCACACCATTTCCTCTTACTGAAATGCCCTCCCATCTCTCTTGCCCTTCTGCCTCTGGAACAGACCGACCCATAGATTGTGACCTAATTCTAAAGCCACCACCTCCAAGAGGCCTCCCCCAATCCTTCCACATGTATAGGGTCTCCCAAGGCTTTGAACCTCCCTACAACTCAGTACATTTATCACGTTCTGCCTCGTGTTGTAGTTATATGGATATTCTACTTCTCGCCTGTACTTGATGGAAGGAAGGGAGAAAGAAAGAAGGAAAGAAAGAGAAAGAAAGAAAGAAAGAAAGAGAAGGAAGGAAAGAGAGAGAGAAGGAAGGAAAGGGAGAAAGAAAGATGAAAGGATGGAAGGAAAGGAAAAGAAAAGAAAGGTAGGAGGGAGGAAGAATAAACCAGCACTAATGCCCATTTAACAGGCTGATGCTGACCAAGGTAGTGATTATTCAGAATCATACATCTTGTTCCTAACAGTTTTCATAAAAAGTCACTGCCAGGTGACAGCTGGACAGCAGCATGTTAATAACTATTTTATTCAAAAAGGAGCATATGGTCTGTCTCATCTTTGCCTACATGGGAAGGAGGAATTTGTCTGCAAGTGGAGTGGTGGAGATCAAGCTGGACCTCTCAGTACACTGAATACATTCGATTTTTTTTAAACAACATTAAAGGGTTTTAAATACCTCTTTGTCATATAGATGCACAATCTATGCATCTATATGTGATTACATATAGGCAGTTCTAACTTGATTGCCTGAAATCTGCCTGGGATGTTATTACCACAGCAAGTCTTATCTCGGAGTAATAAATAATTACCATGGCAACATGGTCCTCTCACAATGGCTGCAATGAAAATGAAAGGAAGGAAGTGAAAGACTATCAGACATTTTTTGGCGTTATACATACAGTCATTGAAGGGAGGGAATTTTTAGAAAATCAAATTACTTTTTCTTATCGAAAGGACCTTATTGTTATTGCAGCCATCTGTCACTCAGGCATGTGTGAACATTTAGAACATGTATGTCAGGACACACACACACACACACACACACACACACGTTTCATTGCTGAGGAGTAGCTTCCAAACCGTAAATTTTCTTGTTTGATAGTTAAGGAAACTAACATACTACTTGAAATTTTCATAAATAATAGGAAATGCCTTTGTGAATCCACATGGAAAATTATAAAGACAAATATGAACTTTGAAAACATTAAGGAATCTTAATGTATCTAATCAGTAAAGCTGCTTGCAAATGGGAATTGGGGAGCAGAATCAGGGTCAAACATCTAGGCTAAAATTGGCAGGTCATCACTCTACCAAGTTTCCCAATGATTTTATAATGTTTTACAATTTAAAATAAGCTCCCCCAAATTTGTAGATTGGTGTGTTTATGAAAAACTGTTTAATACTTTGGTAAAAATGAGAAAGAAAGACTAGAAACAATTATTTTTTAAAAGTAGTGAGAATAGAAGTAACTTATGATCCAGCAATTCCACTCCTGGGTATCTACCACAAAAAAACAAAACCACTAATTTGAAAAGACACATGCACCCCAATGTTCATAGCATCACTATTCACAATAGCCAAGATATGGAAGCAACCCAAGTGTCCAACAAAAGATGAATGAATAAAGAATATGTGGTACATATACACAATGGAATATTACTCAGCCATCAAAATGAATGAAATTCTGCCATTTGCAGCAACATGGATGGACCTAAAGAATCTTATGTTTAGTGAAATGTCAGGCAGAGAAATACAAATACTATATGATATCACTTATATATGGAATCTTAAAATTAAAACAAATGAATATATATATATATATATATATATATATATATATATATATATATATATATATATAGGAAAAACAGAAAAAGACTCACAGATATAAAAAACTAGTGGTAACCAGTGGGAAGGGGGAGGGGCAAAATAGGGGTAGGGAATTAAGAGATACAAACTACTATGTATGAATAAATAAGCAACAAAGATATAATGTACAACACAGGGAATTATAACCATCATCTTGTAATAACTTTTAATGGAGTATAATCTGTAAAAATAATGAATCTCTATGCTGCACACTTGAAACAAATATAATATTGTAAATCAACTGTACTTCATTTTAAAAAAAATAGTAGTTTGTTCTTTCAGAGTTTCAAAAAACTGTTGAGTATAAGAGTTTAGTATCTACCTATTTTTAATTCTATATCTATTCAACATATTAATTTTGCTCCTAATTTGTGCAGGGTATTGTTCCTGTTGTCTTAAAAATAAGACCATACACACACACACATGCACACACACCAACAAGAAAAATAGAATCTTTTATTTAGTATTCTTTTTTTTTTTTTGCGGTATGCAAGCTTCTCACTGTTGTGACCTCTCCCGTTTCAGAGCACAGGCTCCGGATGCACAGGCTCAGCGGCCACGGCTCACGGGCCCAGCCACTCTGCGGCATGTGGGACCTTCCCGGACCGGGGCACGAACCCGTGTCCCCTGCATAGGCAGGTGGACTCTCAACCACTGAGCCACCAGGGAAGCCCTAGTATTCTTTTTTGAATAATTATATGAAATACAAAAACAGTGCTAACATATCCGCTACAGGTATCATAACTGTCATGGGTGATACCTTCTAAGGAACTAATGTGTTATAGCATTAAAAATAATCTATATCTACATCAATTTTTTACCAGATGAGTGATCTTCCAGGAGAACACACAATTTAAGAGAGTATATCCAATTTTAAATGTTAAGAAATATTTCTTTTCAATAAACATCCTCAAGAAATATCTTGAAGAAAAACACTCTGAGATAGAAGGATTTATGAATAGTAATTAGTAATGTACTTGAGTATTATGAGAAGTGACTCTATTAATTTATACAAATTTCCATCAAAAAGTGGCAATAAATGAATTTAATATTCAAATGAGAATATTTTATAGTAGAAAAAGTAATTTTAACTCTGCAATATACTAAAATTTTAAGCATATTCAGGCAGTAAATCTCTGAACCCAGGGAGAAAAACATTCTGTTTAGATATTTTTCTTCTGAAGAAGCAAATTAAACAAGTGTGCCTTTGTAATTGTATAAAAAATATTAAAATTAATAAATTTTTTAAAAGACATTATAGTCAAAATTCTTAAGCTCCTTCTCTTCCAGGAATAGAATTATATTAATCATTATGCACATTAAAGCAAAAATGTCTTCTTTTGTGAAGAGAGTGTGGTGACTATTTTGAGAGGTGCCCCCTATATAATTCTGAGAAAAAGACATTTTAGTGATAATTTTATAAAACAACTTTAAAAAGACTGAAATCGGTTGTATCCTAGCAACAATAGTGCATTTAGTCAGAGAGAAGAAAATAATTTTTTTCTATGTAATCTTCAAGAATGGCAGTTACAGGGCAGAGGAAATTATTACAAGTGTCATATAATGTTCTTTTGAGAAATGTTAAAATAGATTAAATTTATTTTAACATAAAATGTGAGACTATATATTTAGCAGAGTTATTTTAATTACATCTTATTATTCTTATCTTTTCTCATCTTTTAATCCACAATTATTAGCAATTCACACAGCAGCAGGACATATTTTAGCAATTTTAATCCAACGGACTACTTCAGTGGCCCTCATTTGAGTTATGTGAAATTTAAGTACTCAGACATCATTCACCTTCTTAACTTACCACAGTCTTAAACAAACATAACTATGGTAATAAGAGGAAGCTAAATTCATTCCAGAATACATTACATATTAAAGGATAAGGAATAAGTAAAATGTTAAAATAGGCTACGTTAAAATATGGTATTTTTATATGTTACACATAGAGAAGGTAAGAATTGCATAGAAGCATAATGACCACTTCACCCAATATTCTTAGTTCATGGATTGGAAATATAAGCTACACAGATGGTAAATCAAGTTGCTTGGGAAGTTAAGTTGAAATATTCTACACTGAATAAAAGGTTCAAGTCTAGTTGTTTATTATGCATAGTACACTTTGTGTCTGTCACCTGTCTTTACCTTATGTAGAACATTTATCATTAGCGTGAAGGTAGAAATAGTACATGAGATACACAAGTCAGCTGCTGTCACGTGAGGCTACAATCACAGGCTCTTATACAGCACCAGATTGCAATTTAAGGAAATATATTCTTTTAAAAACTATGCTCAGAAACAGATGTGTCACACGTGATTAACATAAGGATGTTGTTCTTCATTTAATAGAATAATTCATCACGACTTAAAAGTTCTTAAGTGGATTTGTTTTTGTAATAATCATTAGTATCCACTCCATAGAAGACACAGCTAAGACTAATTTGCAGACAAAATTATGACAAAGTTAATTCAACTTCTGCTTTCATCCATGAGGGTATCTGGTACCAGACTTGACATATTTCCATAAATAGCTATAAAACTGCACAAAAAAATGAGGTAACATTTTTCAGGTATTAGTCATTAGAGAGTTGTCATCCCCAGGAGAAGGGGAATACACAAGGAGCACCTCAGGGTCCCTGGCTCGGCCTGGGGACAAGGCCACCCTGCAGCGGGGGAGGGGAAGCAGAGGTCAGGGGTGCAGCGTCCAAGACTGCGGGAACTCGGGCAGAGCCAGCTTCACGGCCTGTGACCTGCGCGACTGTGCAGGCCCCTTGCTGGGAAGGGCCCCGCTCTTGGTTTAATCCTCTGCTGGTGTCATCTTGAAATTCTCAGTACTTTGGTCTTTGGGTTGGTGTTTCGTACTTGAAGCCCCGCGGGATAAAGTATCCTGCACGGGAGCAGAGAAGACACAGTGTGCGTGTCTGCTGCTGCTGGCTGTCTCCTTCCCGAGGGCATCTGTGATGCCCCCGGGCACAGCACTGCTGGGCGCAGCAGGTGGGGCCTCAGCGAGCGCCAGGTGAACCCATCGCCCCTGTGACTGACGATGGCGGGATGCTCCGTTCAAACTAAAACCTTCTTGAAACACAAAAAGAAGGAACGTTCTAAGAAGCCCCATCATGTCCTTTCTTATTCATGTTATTTCCATGTACTAACCAAACACTGATGCTGAAAATGATGACAGAGAAAGAAAGGGAAAGACTGGTCAATGCAGTTACTACTTTCCTTTTAGTCCTTTCTAACTAATCAGTAAACCAAGGAGATCAAGCTAAATTCTGTGTAATCTTTGGATTTGATAATAAAGATAGCACTGTTGAAAAAAGTTTTGATGAATTTCATCTTAAAATTCCCCAAGGAATCAGTGGATTAAGGGGACAGTGATGTTAGAATAATGCACCATAACGGATGGGTTCCCCCCATCCTCACCAGCAGGACTTTAAATCTTCATTCTGTTACTGATAAAATTGCCATTGATGATACCTCTTAAGCATCACTGCTAAATCAGGAGAAATGAAATAAAGGAAACTCTAATGAAGATAGATTGTTCAGATAGATGATACATAGACCAAAAAAATAATAAAAAGAAAATAGCAAATAGATGATAGACAGAAAGATAAAGAGACATCCCCAAATAGACGGCTCCAAGGAAACTAATACAATCATAATATGAATTCCCAAAACTCTGATTAAGCTGGCATTCCTGAATAAGATATCTGTGTATTATGCTTTATAATCCTCTTATTATTTGCAGAAATCCAGTGAATGAATACTGTTTGAATCTGAGAAATTATGCATTCCATATGAAAATATATGTATTATTATCTTGGTAAAAAACCAGAAAAATAGCCAAAAAACAAATGAACTGATTTTGTAAAATCCTGAAATGTAGCAATTTAAAGAGACTTCTAAAAAGAAAATGAAAGTGTAGTTCAGATAGTATTTTTTTCTATTTTGAGTGCTAATTATGAATTTAATCTTCCTTTATACACAGAGACTTAAAAACGGAGACAATAAAGGTACTGGTAAATGCTTATGATTTGGTTTTTAGTTACTAAGTTCATACCAAACAATTACCAGCAGCATAATTTAAAAGAGCTCTGTTGCAAACCATCTGGAAGGAAACATTTTCCTCTAATGGGAATATTTGCAAATATAGTTTTTTTTTTGTGTATATGTGTGTATTTTCTGTATGCCAAAAATAAATGAACCTTAGTTGCAAATAACGGTGAAAGATACATAAAATACTTTTCTGTATGCTTTTATTTTCCTGGCACTTTATATGATATGGATTTCTTTTTATGTGAGCACTATTGAAAGAAAGTAATTTTAGCTTTGTGTAGTTAATATTTTGCTGAAAATCTTGGGTTTATGCACCAATTCCATTTCATGAAAGGAAAGTTAAATGATCTGAGCCCCATTGTTACCAACCCTCCAAGTCAGGCCCCAACAGGAGTACTTCTGCCCAGTGTCTCTCCCACCAACAGAAGGAGACCGAGTCTGGCTCAGAAGCAGAGGGAGCGTTACTCTGTGATCCAAGAATGGAGCGCTGTGAGCGCCTTCCCTGCCGGAAAGGCTGAGGGCGCAGCTGCCTTACAGGGAGGGGAGGTGCAGAATGTGGGCAGAGGAGTGCCGCTGTGCTGCTTGCAGCGCCAGATCTCAGTGCCGGGCGCAGCACCTCTGCCTGCGGCCCACAGCTGAGGTGTCGCCAGGGCCATTTCCTCACCAGGAACTCGCGTCCCAAGGGCCCAGCTGAGGCCTCGGCATGTGGTGCCCTGTGAGCTGGGAAACTAGACTCAGCACAGAGGAAAACACATAAAAAAGGTTAGACTTTATTTTAGTGCCCAGATTCTATTTTTCTTCCCCAGGAATTGTTGGTGGGCTTGGCCAGTGACACGATGGCTACCATTTTGTCTCTTAAAAAATAGTGTCACTTGAATTGAAATGTGCTTCATTTGTTAACTCTTTCTCTCATATTCACACCCTAGAAACTTAATTTTTAAAGAATATTTTTGGGCGTACCTAATGGTCTCAAATGATTGCTTTGACTGCTCTCAAATTCACTTACATAAACAATTAAGACACTAGAAAGTTATCCATGCTCTAGGTCCTGAAAAGCCATGCCAAAAAGTAAGATTTTTTTTAACTTAACCCATTTAAACAAATATTTGTAATTACATTCTATTAAATGTAGGTAGTATTGTATTAATAGTAATGTGCCATTATTATTATTACTATTATTATTATTACTGTTTTAGTCTAAAGAGGATTTCCGTTTTAATCTCTACTAAATAAAAACATTTTAATCTTGAATTTATGTATAACTAGTTGATTCTTTGTAGCTGCCAAGTAATAAGTATTCAGAGTTAAAAGATTGTGAGAACAACATATAAAAACACAAAAACACAATAAAATGAAACAATATGATGAAATGTTGAGAAAATAAATACGAGAGGACACTTGTTAGATAATTTATAGTTCATCATTTTTAACCCAATAGAGTGGAATGCACATTAAACCTCAAAACTCTTTGGCATTTGCTGATTGATCCTGGTGTTTCTAGGACTTAAATAGATGGGAAGTCTACTAAAGCGTAAGTGAATTGACAACAGAAAATCTCCAGGTCTGGTGAAAGGAAGTCTCACTTGAATGTCGCAGGAGGGTCACGGTCCCTTAACCAATTCTCAGACTTCAGCCAATTCAGAAACCAAGAGATCCTCAAGAGAGAGAGGCCAGCACTTCAAGGAAGGACCCTGTACATCTCCAAAGGTATATACTGTAAATCAAAGGCCAGCAAACTTGTTCTCTGCAAGGTAGGAAGTTAAATATTTGAGGCTTTGTGGCAAGTACTCAGGGCTGCAGCTGCAGAGCAGGCGAGAAGCTATGGACGAGAAGTGTATGTGGATGGGCATGGCTGTGTTCAAGCAGAACTTTATTTACAAAAAGTCAGTTGCTGGGCCCGATTTGGTCCAAGAGCCGTAGTTTGCCAATCCACACTGTAAATCGTACTACTGACCTTCATCCACAGAACCTGAAGCCACTGACCATGCAGCTGTGCACCGAGGAAGAGGAAATAGCCACACTTCGATATTCCTGGACCCTGACTCTGAGCTGTCACTAATTCCTTAAGGTGAAAAACAACACCGTGACCTAACTGCACAGTGATTCCTAGAGACAGATGATGAATGGAATTTTGTCCCCATTCAATCCCCAAGTGGTATACATTCTGGGACCCACCCAGTGGGTTTAGCCCCACTTCTGAAATGCAGAGTTGGGACGGACGCATTCAGTAACCAACAGAACCCAACCCACCCACTGGTTCCCTGAGGTGTGGAACAGAGGCTCTCATGACGGTGAGATCTAAGTGCATCCACCAGGCAGACGCCTACCCACCTCAAAGGCAAGCCAGGAGCAAAACGGAACTTCAGAGCAGTGTCACCAACACCCAGAAAGATGCAGGTGTGGTGATTTCTAGCACATCACTATTCAGCTTGTCTGTTTGGCCGGGACACAAGACGGAGCACCTCAGAGGATAACGATAGAGTCACTTAAACAAGTGGTCTCCAGGAGCTATTCCAGCCGCGTTTTGTGGAGGGAACCCTCACGTGCCCGGCACCAGTGTGCCCCCTGAACTGACAGACTCTCTCTCTGGTGAACATTGGAAGCAGTTAGGCTGAAGCAGCAGAGGTACATCACCCTTCTGCTGCTGTCCTGTGACAGGTCTGTCTCCCCCTCTTCAGCCCTCTGCCAGGCTCCAGGGCTCAGGAACCATGATTTCCAATCTGTCCACGGGACCTCATTCGAATCCACTACATTGACGCCCTCGGGGGATGGGAGTAGCAACTTCCCTGAGGCATTTTGGTGAGACACACGTGTGCCAGTGGTTAGGGGGAAATCCCACTGAAATTCAGGGGCACGCCACCTCGGGAATCTTAGAGCGCCGCGTTCTAAGACGTGTCAAGATGTATTTGCAAGAAGGACAATTGTTGCACCTGCTTCCTCTCTCCATCGAGGAAAGGCTGCAACCCTTAGTGGCCTCCTGGGATTTTGGAAACAGCACGTACCTCATCTGGGAATGCCGTTCCAATCCGTTTAGTGGAAAAGGCTGCGTGTTTGCACTTGGCTTGGGAAGAGAAGGCGCCAGGGAGGTGCCCATCACTGCTCATGCTGCTTTGTGACCCGGGTGTTTGAAGGATCCATGGACGGATGGGACACTGTGCGGAACACTTCACAGGCCTCAAGGGTGACACACTGCAGACCTTTATGACCCTGGAGCACAGCTATGCTCGCGACCGTAGATCATTACTTTTCTTTTGAGAAAAAGGTTTAGCCTGTGTCCGTGACGCCTAGAACGGGGCCCGAAGCGTAGTGCGGATGTAATACAAGTTTGCTGAAAGCAAAGCATGAACTAAAGAGTGAAAGTGAGTTTTGCTTCTATAACATAATAGGGTTAGTAAATAGTTCAGATATAAATTTAATTAAAAATATGTTTAAGCTAAATAAAATATGAGTTTATGCTTCTGAGGTCTTCACTCACGCCTTTTTATAGATTTTCCATAATAAAATTGCCAGTACCGTCTTCAAGCCCATATTGATTCTAATGCACATTTCACATCAAAGGCATTGGGCAGTGTCTACTTCCATTTCTTTCTCATAATTCCCCAAAAGTATGCTGACATAGTACAAAGCACATACGCTGCTGCAGCAAAGATAGCATTATCAATTAGAAGTTAATCATTTCTATTATTTTTGACGTTTAATGCACAATAAGGAATTTATCAAAAAGACAAGGTTTAGTTCTCAAAATTATGACCACTAATTTTCAAATTATTATGCTTTTTGACGTTTCCATATCTTCTTTTTATTTCACCATTGTCCTCAGTTACTTTTTACTTATCTCAGTATCTTTATGTAATTACTCACACATATGAACTATTATTATCTCTCATGTATTGATCATGGATTATGTGATAGTTCTTTTTAATTCTTCTGATTAAAAATCTCCATAAAATACAGTATATATCAATAGCCTTTCAGGATGAGTTTGTGTAATTCAAGAGTTTCTGAGCTGGAACTTTAAGGGGAAACCAAGTCTGTAATAAGTTGAGGATACTATTCATTCTCTTGGGTTATTCTTTTTTCTTTCCAGTTACCACTAACTTTTATACACTTCAATGCCTGGTCAAGAAACTTTTTTTTTCATGTTTTGCCTGGTGATTTAAGTCAGTTAAGATGTTTTCCTTTTAATAAGCCCTTTTTAAAAATCTCATTATTTTAAATTGAAAGTATAATAGGAGAGTCTAGGGAACATTTCCATTCTTGGTCTCTTTGTGTGGCAAACTGCTTCTCACATTAGAGTGCCCTATATGGTTTTGACATTTTTAATACCTTATACTTCAGTTACTATAAATATGAGGCAAACATTAAGTTCACTTTTAAAAGACACTGTGTATTATTTCTATTGTATAAATTTTCAGTATCTAACACACAGCTGAGTTCCATACATTCTAGGCACCAAATAAGTTCCCATTCACTGATTTTAAGTTCTTTTGAGCAAACAGAAATAATGATATCCTTGGTAATGGTGAAATAATAAAGGAATCTTCACACACTTTTGAAATAAGGACCAAGAAAATCACTACAATTGAATTTAGAATACAGTTATGCCTTTTTATACCATGGTTCTCTATGTAATGGATTCAGAGATTTTGGACTCTCAAAATTATGTAAAGTTTAAGTGATGTCTTATCATAAGCTATGCATGTAGCCTCCTGATGTCAGCGTTCTACTGAGGGTCCTCACACTAGGCCTAGTATCCTAGTGGGTACATTAAAATGCAAATTTTAATCAGAATTGCTGCTAGAAAAGAGATAAAAGATGAAAGATGTTTGAAACAGTAAGTTTCTACTGCACCTTAAAGAGATTCTCCCACAATCATTCAATGAATGGGATGTATCAAAACCTATATGATAGAGCATCTGCCATCATCGGCAAGGAACAGATTGTCACGTGGGAGAGCTTGCTGAGCATCTGAAAAGAGTCAACGTAGAGAGTGAAACCAGATTCACTGTACAGTTAACAGTTAGGAAAACCAAAGTGGTTCTGTGATGTGTTCTGTACACATACATATATATTTAAGTGTTACTTATATTTCAAGCTCTAGAGATGAAAATATGACTAAATTTTGTTCTCATGGAGTTCACAGCCTAGTTGGGACACAGAATGGTAAACAAGTAGTGGAGACTGCAGAGGGTTATACGCAAGATATTTATAAGGTACAGTGATAGAAAACTTGGCCATTCTTGCCTGGGGATAAAAAGTCATAAGAAGCATTTAAAATACTGTATCAAATGGGAAGCATGTTATAATCATATTTGACATAAGAATTTGGAATTATATTTATGTGTGGTAACCTCTAATCTTATTATTATTGCTTCTCACCAAATACTTTTCCTGAAACAAAAAATTCCAAATAAGTAAAAATATTGTCATTTATATTTTATTATGAATAGATAAATGTACTTATAAAAAACATTTTCTGCCTTTACTAAAGAAATATTAAGAATTAAGACAAATGAAACATGCTCAACAAAGTGCTCAATTCCTTTTGGGCTGAAAGATAAGATTTGAACAATGAAAAGAAAAGAAAATATCTTAATACTGTAGAATGAAGGCAACTCAGTAAAATAGTATATCCTGCCAAACACACAGGGAACATTCTCCAGAATTTTTCGGAAGAGCTGTTCCTGATCTTTCACTCTGACCTAGTTTGTACTGCAACCTTGGATTTCAATCCCAAGACCCTTCTTAAATCCCTTATCTTCCTTAACTAATAACATGGGTATAGAATTCTTGGTAGACAGGTTGACCCTCATCCCTGCCCAGTACTTTAAATATGTCTTCTCGCTGCTTTCTGGTTTCTATGGTTTCAGAAATAGGCTGTTAACCTTTTTGAGAATCCCTTATATGTGACAAGTCATTTCTGTTTTGCTTCTTTCAAGATTCTCTCTTTGTCTTTTGACATTTTCACAGTGATGGGTCTAGCTGTGGTTCTTCTTGTGTTTGTACTGCTTGGAGTTTGTTCAGATTCTTTGATGTATAAATTAATGTTACTATCAAACTTGAAAATTTTTTAGGCATTATTTCTTTCAGGCATTATATGCTTTCTGCCCTTTCTCTCTCTTCTCCTCCTGGGACTATGATGGCATGTGTTAGAATTTTTGATGGTCCCTGCAGGTCTCTGAAGCACTGTTCATTTATCTTAATTCTTTTTTTCTTTCTGTTTCTCAGACTGTTCCTATACTGACCTATCCTCAAGATCATTGGTTTTTCATCCAGTTCAGATCTGCTCTTGATCTTTTTTTAGTGGATTTTTTTAAATGTCTGTAATTGTAATTTTCAATTCCAGGACTTCTAATTGTGTTTCTTTTATATTAGGTTATACTCTTCATAGATATTCTCTGTTTGGTAATATATGATAGTCATACTTTCTTTTGTATATTGTTACATGGTTTCTTTAGTTTTTTGAATTTTTTAAAATAATAGCTGATTCTAAATCTTTTTTGTCATAAATTCAGCATCTGAACCTCCTCAGGTTTAGTCCCTATTGACTGCTGTTTTCTTGTTTATTTACTATAATTTACTGTTTCGTTGTGAGTCTCATAATTTTTTTGCTGAAAACTGAACAATTTGAGTAATATATTGAGGCAACTCTGGGAATCAAGTCTCCTTTCTTGAAAGGGAGCTCTTTTCAGCTTGAAAAGAGCAAGATGGCCTGAAAGTAACTAGACTTGCTGGTCCTCAAGTGCCAGCGCTCCCCAAGGAAAGACACACAGTATAAACTCACCACCACGGGAAAAGGACAGTTCATGGCACTCAGTCAAAACACTACACGTTAGAAAGGAAGAAAATCTACTCACAAATAGGATATAGAAATAAAAATAGTCACAGAAAAATAAGAAATTATCAAGAAGGTGGGTTAGTAGAGAAAATTTTTCAAACATCTATTACTAATACACTCATCGTTTAAAGATTCAGAAAACAACTAGAAAATAAAAGAGAAAAGTGGATGATTAATAAACAAAAAGGTACTTCTCGAGATTAAACATTTATTGTCTGAGTGGAAGAAAATTAGGTAAGCCTTCACTACATAATAGACACATGAAAGTACAGTGAATGAAAAGAGATAGTGATAGAAACAAGCCAATGTGAATCATATTTTAAATAAATATAATAATTGAAATTAAACAAAGTACATTTCTCTCAAAACAAAGGTTTTAAAGTACAAAACATTAACCAAAAGATGGCTGGGAAACTACCAAGTATTTGCAAACTTAACAAAATGCCCCTAATACAGTATATCAGTCAAAAAATCACAAACAAAATTTGAAAACATTTTGAATCAAATGGAAATGAAAATTAAAACATATCATATTTTGTGTGATTCAGTAAAAAATAGAGCCTTCAATGAAATTTGAGTTAAGTGCTTATATTACAAAAGAGAAATGGCCCAAAATCAATGCTCTAAGTTTCTACTTGAAAGGCTCTGACAAGAAGAGCAAATTACACAAAGTGTAGGGAGAAAATAATTATGATACGATCAGAAAACATTTTTTAAAAAAGAAGATAAGCAAAAAAAAGTAACACAAAATGATACTTAAGCCTGTTTTATTAAAGAAACAAAATATATATACTTCTAACTACACTATAGAAATTACCAATATCAGGAATTAAGGAGAGAATATAGCAGTTATATAAAAATCAAAAGATTAATAAGGGAACATTTTAATTTTAAGCAATAAAAATTCAGATTGTCCCTTAAATTCAAAATATTCCTTCTGAATACAGTTGTAAAAATTTATTACCAAACTTCAGCAACTTGAATCTACTTATGTATTAAAAGAATAATGCACCATGAGCATTTGAGGTTTATTTTATGAATGCAAATCTGGTTTAATGAACAGTATACGCTGAGACTCTGAAAAACAGAAAAGTGCAAGAATATGTTATTTAGTATTGTCAACTTTTCCCATTTTTTAAAAGATAAGCCATAGGCCACATTTTATGTGACTACTTTGTATTCTTCAGTGATTGACTTTGTATTCTTCAGTGATTCAGTGATTCTTCAGCATTTTTGTCATCTTTTTTCATTATTTAAGCCTGAAATGTCCTGCTATTCTTTGCAGTGTAACCTCAGTTTCTCAACTACTTACACTCCTACTGGGTTGTTTTTCTCCACTTATTCTATTGCCTGTTCATTCATTCTGACTGTAAAACTTTTCATTTGCTTTTGCTTTTTCCTGAAATCCCTGATCCACATCTTCACAGGGCTGGTTCCTTCATGTTACTCAGGTGTCTATTCAAATATTTCTTCCTCAGGAAGACTTTTCCAAATGCTTAAGGGTGTGCATTCACAGTTGACTGCTGTGTCTCAGCTCCAGCATAACTTAGAGGCAGATGCAGGGACTCAAACACACACCTCGCATGGGAACCAGTGCTGAGCAGACAAAAACTGGAGCAGACAAATCATAGAGGTTCAGTGTGGACAAGCTTGAGAGTTAACAACTCCAGGGGTCAGTACTTTGTGAGTTTACCTCCAATAAGCCTCTCGGGTTCTCACAGTGAATCTTAGAGAAAAATCCTCTTCCGCTTCTCGCAGGGAGAAGGGAAAGTAGCCATTCTGAAATAAGCCCGGTGCTTTTTGTTGTCCTTAATGAGGCTCTCTTTCTAGAGAAATTATTTTCTCAGAGTCCAACTGACCAAGGGAAGGGAAATACCCGACTCCAGCTGATTCTAGCCTTCTAAGTAGGGCAAGGAAAATACCCAATTCTACTCCCTCTAGCCTTCCTGTTCAACCTAAGGGGGAAAAAATACCCTGAGAAGCACTTATGAAGGTCACAGCCCAAGGACACAGGCTCATTAAAGGGCTAAGACCTAATCATAGGACGAGAAAACTTCCCCACAACCAACCTCCACATTTTAACACCACATCAATAGGGCTCCAATATAATAACAGAAATGCAACTGAAGGAATAGAACATCTCAGACCTTATTTAAGAAGAAGCCTCTAAGGAAACCCAAAGACAATGAAGGAGAGAAAATCAAGATAATCAGAATAAATGTTAGCCTCTGACACCTATAGTGGTAGCAAACATTAAGCACAGCTTAATTCTTAGCCAGATAAACATAAAACCTCACACTAGAGGCCTATTTATCTCATTTCCTTTTTACTAACAACACTATGTATGGCTTTCAACAAAAAATTATAAGACATATTAGGGGATTCCCTGGTGGCGCAGTGGTTGGGAGTCTGCCTGCTGATGCAGGGGACATGGGTTCGTGCCCCGGTCCGGGAAGATCCCACATGCCGTGGAGCAGCTGGACCCGTGAGCCATGGCTGCTGAGCCTGCGCGTCCGGAGCCTGTGCTCCACAACGGGAGAGGCCACAGCAGTGAGAGGCCCGTGTACCGCAAAGGAAAAAAAAAAAAAAAAGACATATTAAAAGGAAAAAAGGGCCTCCCTGGTGGCGCAGTGGTTAAGAGTCCGCCTGCCGATGCAGGGGATACGGGTTCGTGCCCCGGTCTGGGAGGATCCCATATGCCGCGGAGCGGCTGGGCCCGTGAGCCATGGCCGCTGGGCCTGCGCATCCAGAGCCTGTGCTCCGCAACGGGAGAGGCCACAACAGTGAGAGGCTCGCATACCGCAAAAAGAAAAAAAAAAAAAAAAAAGGAAAAAAAAAACCCACAAACAAGTTGAAGAGACAGGGCAAGCATCAGAATTAGACTCAGATATGATAGGGAAGGTGGAATTATCAGACTGGGAGTTTAAAACAACGATGGTTAATGTGCCAAAAGCTCTAAGGGAAAAAGTGGGCAAAATGCAAAAACAGGTGGGTAATGTAAGCAGAGAGATGGTAATTCCAAGAATAGAAATAAGACGAATAAAATTGAATTTTTTGAATTCCACAATGATCAAATTTTTGCTTCTGTAATAAAATATATCCTGAGTTAAGTACTTATGTTATGCATACTTTACAATCTCAAAGTCAAAGTAATGAGGAAATGGATTATTTGTGAACTAGCAAACAATTCATAAATTGATAAATGGTGTGAGTTTACAAGTGTTCTAACAGAGAACTCTTCCACATACAAGTGCAAATCTGAGGAGCCGAAAGCAGCAATATTAGAGAGAGCCGAAAGCTAATATTTGATATTAATTTTCCATGCTCATCTTCAAAAGATCTTTATATATTTTAGAAGGAGATTATTCAGACAAGTCTAATGACATTTGAGGCATAGATTAAGAACAATTTTATGTATAATATGTTGAATAGTTAGTTCAATTTAGCTAATGAAATATGATATGTATTCATTTCAGACAATGTTTTTTCTTTAAAAGTATAATGAAGAAACTTTTAAAAATATATCTATTGGGCCTCCCTGGTGGCGCAAGTGGTTGAGAGTCCGCCTGCCGATGCAGGGGATACGGGTTCGTGCCCCGGTCTGGGAGGATCCCATATGCCGCGGAGCGGCTGGGCCCGTGAGCCATGGCCGCTGAGCCTGCGCGTCCGGAGCCTGTGCGTCCGGAGCCTGTGCTCCGCAACGGGGGAGGCCACAACAGTGAGAGGCCCGCATACCGCAAAAAAAAAAAAAAAAAAAAAATATATATATATATCTATTAAATCAGCCATAGCTGGTTATAGCCCTAATCTTATCTTTTCCTTCTGATATACTCTGATTCTTATAACGTGATATCATATTTAATTTGTAGTTGTGTTGGAAGCTGAGCTCAGGGCCTAAAATAAAATTGTATAATTAAGCTGGGTACAGTTAAACTACAACTTAAAATAAGTTAAATGAATAAACATCTGAATGTTTACAAGTTTCAATAACTAAAAGTGTTTTGTTAGTTTTTAAACCAGATTTAATCACAAAGTTGATCCATTTTAAATGACTCAGTGACTTATACCACCCCATACATGTGCATGTTTAGCTCTGCACATTGAGATTTGGAAGAAGAGCTAAAAGAAGCCATCAGGGTAAGTAGATATTACTTTGAGACACAACTCACTTTCAAACAATCTGTATATTGTTCCTTTTAATAAAAATATATTGTCATATTTTTCCAATAAAGATTATATTGACCTTACCTCTAATCAAACAAAAATTAAAAATCAATTCATCGTATAATTTATGGATTTAAGACAGAATAGATTTTTAAAAATTTTCAATTTGTACCATAATTCTGTATGTACATCAAGGTAGCAAAAATCTGACCTTGTTAGCAGAAATCTACGTTTACATTTTATGATTCAAATCAAAATACAGTAAAAGAGCCTTCTTAGCCTCCATGTGTACAGGACACACAGCCCTGAATTCTAGAGAGTAAAATTTCATTGTCCTAAATAGTTAATTAAATGCCTATAAATGTGGGCCATGCCTATACTTACAGCAGGCATACTGATAAGCGTTGCCTGGTTTTCCCTAGAGAGTTCTTCTTAGCTAAGGTCTGAGATGTGCAGCTATTTCGGTTTTATTCCCCTTTCATCACACAGGAGACCTGTTGATGTATGCTGAGGTGTGGAGGGCAGGAAGCCTCCCATGGTCCAGGCCTGGGGCTCAGGTCTCTGAGCCAACCTGTGACAAGCCCTTCAGGTCATGGCTTTTCTCTCACCTGCAGGCCCAAAGAAAGTCTAGTGTGTTTGCTTTGTTCATACATGAAAACACACTTAGCCTTGTTTTATTAATGAAATACTGTTGAAGAAACTTAATGGTAAAAGCCCTTCAATTGTCCTTACATGTGTAATGCATTACCCATTTTGAGGAACTTGAACACCTTTCATGAACACGGACAATTCTTCAGAACAAAACCAAGCTGCAATAAATGAAAGATTGTGCCAGGTTCCTTAAAGAACCCTGCAGTGCAGGACCAATCTGTACTGAACTCGCTTTGTAGAAAAGGACATGGAAACTCAGGGGCAGAGAACTCTAAGCAGTGGTCAGCTGGTCAGCACAGCGTGGCCCCAGCACTCAGGGCAGGGCTCCTGTCTGCTCCCTGCACCATGACCCCCAATGCTGTGTGAAATGAATGCTACGCTTTCCTCACACCCCACCAGCAGGCTTTGTTGCCATTTTTCTGATGGTGTGGTAGAGAAATAGAATGGAAAACACTTGATTCTGATAGTCAGTTCCCCATCGACACCAAGTAAATGCAGTGATTTATTTAGCCCACAGATATGTGTCGTCTTGGAAGCAAAGGAAGGATGGAGTAGTCTCCAACCTCCAGGAGGGTTTCTGCCTCGTTGGTGAAAAGCAGTGTGGTGACAAGCACGGCATTTCCATTCAACGTAAGACAAGAGCACGGAGGAGGGGTTGATTTTACTGAATATTAAATGTGGCTGATAGTTTAAACCTTAGAATACCTGAGTGCATGAGGTATTTCTTCAGCCAAAATGGACCTTAAGAGCTGCTTCTAAAGAATATAGAACATGTGTTTCTGGGATTTTTTAAAAATTTGATATTTTGTTTTACTATAGGTGACAACTTGAACGCAGAACTTCTAACATCCGTGGACCATTGTAGTGCAAGTTAGTTTGGGGAATTTCTTCTAATGTGAAAACTCTACATGACCATTTTCCCTCTTGTCTGCAAAGGGTATTTACGAGCCTTAATGCACTGCAAATGGGACCATGGACAAAACTCAAGGGTAGCCGGAGTAGTTATCAGTAAAGGACTGCACAAGATTTTTCTTAATTTGGGATTGAGAGAGGATACTTTGACAGAGTGCATATGTGTATGACTCTTGATTCAGAGTTATAGAAAAGTAGGTGTAAACCTCACCAAACAAACACAGAAAGAAACATCTTATTTTCTTTTCAAAAACCAATAAACTCAAAAGTGAAACAATATTTGTTACTGGCTATTTTTAAATCATCAACAAATCCAATATTATCAGTTTGTCAGTGACATTTGAGCAATTACAGCAAAAACAAAACCAAGGAAAATGGCAAAAACTGAAACAGAATGGGCACTGAAATCGCATTTTTCTAAAGTTCAGGAATCCTGCTATGAAACATTTGCAAGCACTCCTGGTGTTGTGTTGGATGAATATCTGGCTGTTTGTAGTTCACTAAGAAGGGCTGCTTGGCATAGAGGAATGAGCATGAAATCAGGAGATGTGGGCTTCCTTCTGCACCTAGACAAAAACTTGCTTTAAGAATGTACCTGTCAGTTTTTCTAGGATTCAATCTATGCCATGTAAAAGTGAGCCATAGACTTCATGACTTCCAAAAACCACTCAACTAGATTAAAAAATAACCAGGTACAGTGGAGCTACAGACTTGGAGTCAGAAGGCCTGGGCTGAAATTCTGCATCAGCTGATTTACTAGCTCATCATAGGTGAGGATTCCAAGTAGCTAAGCTTCAGTTTTCAAGCGTTCAGTTGTGAATAATAATATGTTGTCTAACACAAAGACAGCAAATATTTTAAAAAGATCTTTTAAAAATTAATTAGGGGGCTTCCCTGGTGGCGCAGTGGTTGAGAATCTGCCTGCTAATGCAGGGGACACAGGTTCGAGTCCTGGTCTGGGAAGATCCCACATGCCGCGGAGCAACTAGGCCCGTGAGCCACAACTGCTGAGCCTGCGTGTCTGGAGCCTGTGCTCCGCAATAAGAGAGGCCACGATAGTGAGAGGCCCGTGCACCGCGATGAAGAGTGGCCCCCGCTTGCCACAACTAGAGAAAGCCCTCGCACAGAAATGAAGACCCAACACAGCAAAAATAAATTAATTAATTAATAAACTCCTACCCCCAACATCTTTAAAAAAAATTAATTAGGGGCTCCATATAAGTGTATTGACTATCTGCCAATTCATTTATTGTGTGATGTCACCAACCTCTTGCACGGTGGTCTCCATCAGATGAATCGACTTTGACTGGCCCATATTTCCTGGTAATATGACTTGTAAGGTTGGAGGGCTGGGAGTTGGAATGCCTTAATGAGGTATCAAGGCCCACTCACATCCTTTTACAAAAGGAATATTGAAAAAGTGAGACCAATATTTTCCCTCTAGTCAGAAAGATATCATAACTAAGACTATCACAATTACATTAAGACTAAATAAAAATCATGTGAGTAAAGACTTCTTTATGTGGAATTTAAACCAAACTGAACACAAAAGTTTGAATTTGAAATTAACTAAATGGTGGCAAACATTGGAATATACTGATGGGTCTTCCTTTCAAATTACCTTACCATTAATAAAATAGCTTCCTTTGAATGTGAGATTTGAACATGGCTTTAGTTTCGTATGAGGGCTAAAAACTAAATTAGATTATTTCCTAAGACTTTTGTTAATGGTATGGAATTAAAAAGAAGATAAAGATATTTCTGTGTTGCAGTAGTAGACACAAGGTTTGCTGCAGTAGAATAAACTATAAATAATGACATTACTCACCTTTATCATACTTTCATGTGTTTTTCTCACCTCATTAAATGTATCTTATAAACAATAAATATAGCGTCTCCCTAATCTCGATTACATTACTTGCACACAAAGCCCATGAGGAAAATGTGAGCAAAAAGTGTTATTAACTGTTAGAAAATGACTAAGCTAACACTGTCAGGGAAATAGCAAACCCCAGAAAATATATGATTTTAGTTGAAAAATTCTAGGTACTTCATAATTGACCTTTTGATACAAAATGACATCATAAATTTAGCAATGCCTATTTATCAACTCACCTTTCTGTTTAGAAATTTATGTTTACCTGCTCTATGAAAGCAGTGATTCAGAAGACCTAAGAGAAGATTGAGAGCACCTGCTGTGCTTATTTGGGGTGTGGGTGGTGCTCGCTCCTTTCAGCACTTTTTGTACTAAGTTTACTGTTTGTCAAGCTCTGTGATAGGCACGAGGTGTACTGCTGTGGAAGGAAGGAAGTTCCAGTTTACAAGAGGAGATAGATAACGTAAAATAGAGAAAAATACAAGTCATGAGTACGGAAGAATGAATAGGCGTTAGTTAGGTTACGGGGAGAAAGAAGATGGAGAGAGAAGAAGAACGGCCATATTTCAGGCAGCTAGAAAAGCAGCAGCTATGATTTCGCGCTTAAAGGAAATGCGCTCTCAAGCCATGGAGAAAACTGGAAACGCATATTCCTAAGTTCAAGAAGCCAATCTGAGAAGGCTACACACTCTACGCACTGTATGATTCCAACTGTATGACCTTCTGGAAAAGGCAAAACTATGGAGACAGTAGAAAGGTCAGAGGTTGCAGGGTGGAGTGGCAGCAGAGAGATAAGTGGAAGACAAAGGATTTTAGGGCAGTGCAAATACTCTGTATGATATTATACATTTGTCCAAACCCATAGGATGTACAACTCCAAGAGTGAACCATAGTGGACTTTGCGGAATAAGGATGTGTCAGTGTAGGTCCATCTTGGTAAAAAATGTACCATTCTGGGGAGTGACGTTGATAATGGCGGAGCCTGTGGATGCATAGGGTCAGGGGTTATGTGGGAAATCCCTGTAGCTTCCTTTCAATTTTATGGTAAACCTAAAACTGTTCATAAAAAACAAAGGCTTAAAAGAAAAGCAGCTCCAGAACCAGAACTAGAGGTAGGTTGGGGTCTATAGTGGACTGAAAAGAGATGTAGTTACTATTATAACCAGCCAAGGACAGCCAGCCAGCAAGGTCAAAGTCATCCCAAGAAAAGTTGAGACCATTTTTTCAGAACTGAATTATTGTCAAAAGTAATGAGTATTTTTTCCTTACAGCCATATATATGGGAATTAAATGTACTCATTGAAAAAGTGCAAATCAGTTATGTAAATATCAGTTTATTTAATACCCATTTAATTCTCAATGACAAGTGATGCTTCCTGTGTCATACATAATAAAAAATAATAAATTTGGAATCCATTTATTCTGTTCCATTTTGTTTATTTTTATGTTCATGGCACACCACCCTGATCTCTTCATTTAACAAACTGATATTCATGTGACAGTGACTGTAATAGCATTTTCTTGGCCCAGTTACGTTTTCATCACATAAATGCTGATTATTCAGTCATTTTCCTTGGTAGATATATTTTTAAACCCACAATACGACAGGAATTATGTTGGGCAAAAATTATTTGTTTCCTTCCCTCCTGGGATCTGCAGTCGGTAAGCTAGAATGACATTAATAAAAGAGCCACTCAGATAAATACACAGTTACATTCTTTAAAGTAAGTCTCAAGTAGGAATACAAAGTGATGTAATTTTATATTATAAAGGGAACATCCCAAGGAGGAAAGTACAGGATTCTCGCATGAGGGCATGGTGATGAGCTCACATAGGAAGGAAGAGTGGCATGGCCCGGAGAACGAGGGGGAAGAGATAACATCACAGTGAGCACAGAAGGTGGTCCAAAGGTATGGCTGATGGAAGGGAGCACATCAGGGTGGGGAGGCAATGCCCAGCACACCCACACTGGCTGGGTCTTATCCCGAGAGCATCCCAGTTAGCAAACATTCTGAAAAGGTGGAGGGGAGGTAACTGTGACATAGGGGAATGAGTGACATAATTAGATACGCATTTGAAAAACAAAATCCTTCTACTTTCAGCGAGTCAGGGTGAGGAGTTGAAGGCTGGTATTAGGAGGCCAGTTTGGAAGATATTGTAGAATCCAGAGGAGAGCTGGCGGCCAACTGGGAGAGGCTATGGTGGTACCATGGAGGAGAAGAGATGCACTTGGGGACTTCCCCGGCGGTCCAGTGGTTAAGACTCCGTGCTCCCACTGCAGGGGGCGCAGGTTCGATCCCTGGGCGGGGAACTAAGATCCCACATGCAGCGCGACCAGAAGAAAAAGAAAAGAGATGCGTTTGAGACAGAAGAATTTAGGATGAAAAATCAACTAAACTTGGTGACTATTATTTTATTATTTTTGTGCTTTTGTGATGTGACCTTTTATAAACATTTTATATTTTTATATAATAAATATAACACTTAAAATACTTTGGGATCTAAAGTTGTAGGGACAATATTTCTATTCTGTTTCTACTGTCTTTCATCCACTGTGGCTTATTTCCTACACTGAATTTTGCTTGTGTGTTTATTTGTGCTCAATCTTCATTTGCGTGTGTTTTGAGGGCTTAAATTAGCCAAGTTTTCTTCAGAAAGAATGTATATACCTTCTTATGGAAAGTAAGGGTCACTATCAAAATTGGATCAGTTTAGTAACACTCAAGATTCCTAAGCTTAACATTCCAGATTCCTTTTGTCATAATGTACCTTAGATTTATAAAAAGGTCCATTTTTCTCACCTGGCTACTACTGCAAAGTTTAATTGCCGGACTGCAGAGCTGCTATGGATGCACACCTCCAGATAATCCTTTTCATCCTCTGTGGTTAACTGTCACTGATACTTGTTATCAGGTAACAATTTTGGAGGAGAAATTCAGATGAGAGAGTCCATTTTCTCACCTCAGTTCAGGACCTTCCTTTATTTCCAGATAAAAAGTCTGCCAGCATCCACTGAACTTTTAGTTTGAGCTTTTTGTGCTGTTAAAAGAATTTGCAAGAATTGCTATTTCATTATTTTATTCTTATTTAGATATCATTCAGAAACCAAAAATAAAATTTACTATTGCTGCACAGAAATTATTCCCAAGGAGTCTAAAATACACTGAAATAATGAGGAAACAAAAGAATTATGGCATCCTTAAACAGGTCTGGCATACTGCAGCTGTGGGTCAAATCCAGCCTTCCTCCTGATTTTATAAATAAAGATTTATTTATACATCTCTGCAAAGACAGAGATGAGACAGGATGACACAGACTATATAGTCCCCAATGCTAAAATATTTACTGTTTGGTTCTTTACAGCAACAATTTGCCTACCCTACCCCTGCTTTAAAGGATGATATAAAAGTACAATAAACTATCGCTATTGCATTATCATTCAATTTTCTTATTGCATTGCCCAGAGTTCTGCATTTTCAAAAATGTATAGAAGACTGGAGACACCATCTTCAGAGACTGTTTTTTATATTTTATTGAAAACAGCTGAGAATGAATCTTGTATCCTTCATTAAAAATGGCAGAGACAAAAAATTGGCAGTGAAAGACATGTCACAATTATTTTAAAAATTCAGAAAGGAGAGCAAACAGATAGCAACACTTGAGACTGTGATGATGGTGATGAATTTGATTATATAAATGAGATATCAGAGAAGTACTCAGATGACAACATCCTAGACGAATCTTCTCAAACTTAGGAATAATGGATAGAAAATGTATGCCTAAGTTAAAAAGACAATATGTTGTTCATATTAGTTTAGCCATTCAGCAGGAAGGATTTCATCATGCAGTATTTTGTGACAAGATCCTGGCCCATCTCAATTTACATTTTTCATTCTTCATTATGTTTATGTGCCAAAAGTTACTTGACGCTTTTTGGAAGTTGACAAATGATGAAGCAAGTGAATAAACAAAGGTCATTGGAAGGAAATAAATGGTGTAGATATTTTAAAATTATTGGATAGATCATTCTGAGTGATTCTTACAAATAAAAATTAAAGACATGTAGTAATATAGCAAGAAGATGGTCATCTTCTCTTCAACATAATTATGAGCAATCAGAGGTTTCAAAAATTATTCAAGTATTGTACTTGGATGCTGGAAATGCAGGAGGAATCACTAGTAATGATAAGCTGGAATTGACATACTTGGAATCTAGTATTAGCATCTACGGGATGGATATTTTTCCAGATCCATGATGACGATTATGAGCAGTTATTTGCATCCAGAAGACTTTGCCCATTTTGGGTACATACAAATTGAAAACCAGGGAAATGAGGAATAAATTTGGGGTTTGTTATGGTTAAATTTTATCACAATTTCTGATAAGTTGCTTTTCATTATTCCTTTATTCTTACTCATATAAAATGAATAAAATGACTTAAAATATAAAGAATTTAAAAGGGTTCATTTGACCCAAAAGGTAAATGATGATGACTTTATTTCCAAGTAATTGATTCCTTGTAATCATTAACTTTTTTCCATGTCTATAATTTTGTCATTGCAAGAATGTTATGTAAATGGAATCATACATTATTGAATCTGTTGAGATTGGCCTTTTTCATCAGCAGTATCCCCTTGAGATCCATGCAGTTGTTATGTGTCAGTATCTTGAATTTTTTACTGCTGCATAGTATCCCTTGGTATTGATGTGCCATAATTTATTTAACTGTTCATTTGCTGATGGACATCGGGGTTGTTTCCTGCTATTGACTATTATAAATAAACCTGCTATGAACATTCGTGCACCATTTTCATTTCTCTTGGATAGATACCCAAAAGTTCAATATATATCATAGTAAATTAGTTTTTCCTTTCGATATTAATAGATATTTATGTAGCTTACAGTTTGTTGCTAACACATTTTTTCCTATGAACATTTTTGAAACAATTTTTCTAGTGAACTATCTCACAAACTTTTATGATCATCAGTAATTGGGAGATGGTGATGAAATCCTTCTCTTTTCTTATGGACTTAATATCTCCTTGTAGGTCTGTTAATGTGCAAATTATGTATATTAAGGCAATGGTACTCATTGACTACGAGTAGCAAACTATGTCTTCTTGATTAATTATTTTCTTGTCCTTATGTAGCAGTCACATTTATCTTTGGTAATGCTTTCTTTTCTATTTAAGGTTTACTTTTTCTGATAGTAATATGGCTTTACAACTTTATTTAGTGTGGTTTATTATATTCCCACATTTCATTTTCTGCTTCATAGCTGTGTTGTGCCATATTTTTAAAAAGCTAATTTGACAATCTATGATTTTTCAATGGATAGTTAATCCCTACATTCATAATGCTTAGTCATACATATGGATTTATTTCTACCTTCTTATTTAGGCAATTTCTGTCTAGGTTTCTCCTTCTCTGCCTTCTGGCATTTCTCTTGATTTATTTCCCAGTCTGAGACTGCCATGACTCAAAGCCTTGCAGCTGTGACTCTAATGTCTGGTGTTCCTTCTGGCTTTCATGGTATTTGTTTTTGTCTTATTTTTGTTTTCTGTGTGTTTGTTTTTAGTTCTGTTTTGTTTTGCTTACTTTGAGCTCATATTTTTGGGCTCACAAATTTCAAATATTGTGAGTCCTGGGCTAAAGGTCTGTTCCTTGGAAGAAAATTAGCATTTGTTTCTGCCAGGTGCCTCGTGGCACTATAGACCAGAGTCTACTTCTAAATAAGTTGTCTGAGGTTTTCAGAAACACAGGGAGTTGGAACTCAAGCTCCAAACTCATGTGAAGCCTGGATTTTGGTTACAAATTCTCAGGGGAATATTCTTCTATTCCTTCTATCAGCACCGAGTGATAACCATAAACATTTCATTGCAGTCCTCTCACAGCAGAGCAGACCTCTTTAAACTTATTCAACAGATATTTATTGAGCATTTGTTCTCAGTCTCTTTGACCCTGTGAAGCACTGTTCTAAGTTCTTTGATGTATCAGTAAAAAAACAGAGAAACGTCCCCTCCTCTGTGGAATTTTACATCCTATATGAAATAAAGTATAAAATAATAAGCAACAAAGTCAATTGCATGGTACAATAGAAGGTGAGAGTGCTGCTGAAGAAAGAAAAAAGTAGAGAAGCTGAGAGGGGTGTAGAAGCAGTGTTTGTCTTTCTCTTCATTTTCCCACTTCTTTTTTCTACCAATATGAATCCTGAGCAGAGTCTTGTTTTACATGATATGGTTTTATAACTGCATGTGTCTACTAAGTGCTTATTTTTGTGCATGCACAATGTCTTTTAATCCTCAAACTATTTAAGATATAGTTGCTATTGTTGGTAGTGAAGCAAATTTTTCATGGTCAAAAAAAGCTGGGAAGTGATAAAGACACAAACAGACATGACCCCAGCACGCTTTAACTTGCACAGGATGGAACATCAAACCATTCTTAATTAAGCAGACAATAAAATGCACTGGCCCTTATAACTGGGAAATCTTGGAATAGGTCCTCTTCAGAGAATTCAGAGATTTGAAGGGTATCAACTAACTGTCACCTCACCTGAATTCTTGGTTCAAAATTGTCCCTTTTTTGTCAGCCCCATGTTCCCCTACTACATGCATACTTCCTCCAAGTGTGGGTGGGAGTTGTAGGGGGAGGGCAAGGCTACAGATCCCCTCACGGTTATGTCATCATTGATCAGTGATCCCTGATCAAAAATGGTTTTGTTCTCTCATACACCCATGGATAAATAACTAAACAAGCTAATGAGATGTGATTATTGGAAGCCCTATCAGAACCAGATAATGCAAGAAAGGAGGATTCCCCCCAAAAAATTTAGAAAGTACTGACACATAGAGCTGTGCAATGCCCAAGTTATACACCCGTCTTGGTGATGAGTGCAATCTTTAAAGAACGAGAAGAGAATAAAAATATGAAACCAAAACAACACACAAGCCATGTGCCTGAAGAAAATACAAGCATCCACCTACAGGACAAATACTAAATGACTTTTTAAAAACGGTTCATGTAATTTCCCTTCTTTAACATTATTTTAAGAACTACAGGGCTTCCCTGGTGGCGAGTGGTTGAGAGTCTGCCTGCCGATGCAGGGGACACGGGTTCGTGCCCCGGTCCGGGAGGATCTCCCATGCCGCGGAGCGGCTGGGCCCGTGAGCCATGGCCACTGAGCCTGCGCGTCCAGAGCTCCGCAACAGGAGAGGCCACAATGGTGAGGGCCGTGTACCGCAAAAAAAAGAAAAAAGAAAAAAAAAAGAACTACAGTGACTCACTAAGGTACTCCACGGCCTCACAAATATAGTGATTGTCATGTTTGAATAGAGGGAGTCTAGAGAGGAATCTTGTTATGCAAAGTCTGGTTCTTGGATTGGAGGAGCAGCAGCGGCACCACTGGGGGCTCAGCAGAGATGCAGGATCTCAGACTCCACCTCAGACGCACTGGATCGGTAATTCGTGTGCACGTCAGTGTCGGGTAAAGGTTAGAGACACAGCCTCTGGAGTAGCTCAGCTTTATCCAGACTTAAACACTTACAAGCTGGGTGATGCTGGGCAAATTTCTTATGCTTTGAGTTCTATCACCTTTTAAGGGGGGTGAGTCTAATATAGCAAACACTTCAATATTAAAAACCTGAAATATGTATTATACACTGATCGCAGTGCATGACATTTAAATAGTCAATAAAAATGACATATATTTTTACTGAATCTTTAAATATAAGCCAGTTTGTTCATCACCTCTTCTAGTGGAACATTCATGTGAAAACCATGGTAGGAAAAAAACATGCGAGTGAGTACACTCTTTGGTATTCCAGGTACAGTGAAAATTAATATTCTCTTTGACTAATCTAGTTTTTGACTTTTAATGACTAGCTCCAGTGCTAATTATTACAATTTTGTTTATATAAAGACTCAACAGATATAGAAAATTGTGTACCTTAGTATTTATGAAATACTATTTTCTATAAATATTTAAAACTTATAATAAGGCCATTTATACATTAAAAATATAAATGTTATACTTCCCTTTGTATTATTATAAAAACTATAAATAACTATGAAGCATACATTTATTTTTATATTTAATACTATATAATATATTTAGTCCTAGAAGTAACAGAAATGTGACCGGGTAATGTACTTTCTGCTGAGCTGTGGCAGCCCCTCTCTGAGTGGCATGTCCGCTTCCCTCTGCTTACCTTGTACACGGATCTTCCCTTCTGTTAGTGGCTCTCTCACCAACCTCACCCCACTCAAACCATAACAACTGCAGCAGTAATTCAAGTTTTACAGTACACATTAAAAATGACTTCGCCCATCAACACTATAAATTCAAACTGTCAGATGTTTATGCATTTTGCAAGTTACACTGATTGAACTGCTTACATGGGAGCAGGGGTCAGAACACCTCCCAATTTGAAGTTTACATCACCCACATGCTAAGACAAACACAACTTGTTCCGTTTCCTTCCCCCCTCTCTCCCTTCAACAAAGAAGGCAGGATTTTTTGGTTTCTTTTAGGTAATTGTTTTAAAGGATTTGTGATGATCAATTTGAACTTCTGAAATTCAGTAATATTTAATTCTTAGACAACTAAGAGGTTAAAGATGGAAAATAATTTCTCCTAAGTTAGAAAATCATTTGCATCATGCTGTAAACTAGGAAACAATGTAAAGCAACAAAAACCTGTCCCCAGTACATAATTTAAAAAATCCAAATTTCGGGCCTCCCTGGTGGCGCAGTGGTTGAGAGTCCGCCTGCCGATGCAGGGGATACGGGTTCGTGCCCCGATCTGGGAAGCATATGCCGCGGAGCGGCTGGGCCCATGAGCCATGGCCGCTGGGCCTGCGCATCCGGAGCCTGTGCTCCGCAACGGGAGAGGCCACGACGGTGAGAGGCCCGCATACCGCAAAAAGAAAAAAAAAAAAATCCAAATTTCAAATCAGCAAAACTTGTCTACTTCCATGTTGACTATATGCCACAATATAAGTGTGAGCTCCGTGAATGCATAGCTAATGTAGGTACTTATACCTCCTAGTAGGACTCACCTTGCTCATAAGTACAGAAATCTAGCACAAATAAACAGGAAAACTAGAACATGCCTCACCCATCATTTTCCTTCCAGATACATCCTTTGCTTGGGTTTTATCTGCTGCCTTGGTGTGAGGAATAGACCATTAACCTCTAAAATTCCTCAACTTCACCCAAAATTCTAAAGTGCATTCCAGGCAGAAAAGGCATCCACTAAAGGCCTCCAAATCCAATAAGCCCAGTAAGGTCCAGAATATCTCAGAGGTTCAAACACAGCTGTTGGAGGGAAAACACTGTGGTGTGATGGGGGTTGGTGACAGGGCCACAGAAGTGAAAATGCAGGTAATGCATCAACCTTTGGCTTTCTGTGTCCAACCTACCCCATTTGCGATTGTAGACCACGTGTTTCTTTGCTTCCTTCCTCCTTGGCCCAGCAGAGTCCGTTGCCCCTACTAAGGAAGGATCACCTGCAATGATCCAGAGCATGTGACCAGAGCTGTAATGGACTCCCCCTGGCACCTGGGCCATTACACCTGGATGCTGGGAGGATTGGGGCCCAAAGGGCAGACAGCACATTGCTGCAACAACAGTTGCTGGGGGTCACTTCCCCCTGCAGCCAATCTGTGCATCTGACTACTGCTGACCCAGACCTGTTGAAGACGGGGGATGGCATCAGGGCTCAGGACTGTCTTATGAGATTTATCTGCGCTACTTTGTGTGACACACCCTTATCCCCACCCAACAGGACTTTCCTACCTTGGAGCAGCTGGAATGGTTCTACCAAATCCTTATGTGGTTTACAGGACCCACAAGGTACCCGCCTGCATTGTCGAACCTACAGGACTCAGGTCCCTGAGCTCTAACGTTTGATATCTGCCCAGCTGGCACCTGAAGCCCTCCTGGTATTAATCTGCTTGCCTTTGCATCACCTCCTTTTTGGACTCAGTTATACAGCCCACTGTCTGGTATTTGGTAGGAAACCTGCACAGCCTAGGATTTCATCTTTGCGCCTCTCTGGTTTCAGGAAAACAACCCCAGCCAAACTGCGGTTTCTGATGGGTTTTTCACAGTCTGTGTTAATATCTAGATATTCTTTCCTGAGGAAGACTCCTTCCCTACATCACCTCTCCACACCTATTCAACGCGCTTCTCTCTTTAACAGTTAACATTTTCCTACCTTGTTCACAGTTGATCAAATAACATAAAAAATAAAGAGAATAATGGTTGTCACAAAAGACAGGATATGTATCAGGCTGAAGGGCAGGGAATGTTACTCTAAGTAATTACCTTTTAATGGAAAATTTAAGGGACCAGGAGTAATTAAGAAAAGAGTAACCAAATTCACCTATTCAGTGAAGAACTAAACACATTGACCAAGTAAAGAAAAGGAACACTAGGGTAGTTGTAGGATTTTATGGATGGAGAACAGTGAAAAAGAATAGAGGTGAGGAGAGAATACATCATCTCTATCATCAGTGGAGAAAGATGGGCACCTCAGCTTTCATAGTCCTACAGCATCATGAATCTTTTTCTAACTATTTACACACCGGCTGTTATTCTCCCTGCTCTTTACTTGTAGGTGGCTGTATTGACTTTGGATTGCTGCTCTTGGTAGCTATTCTTTGCTATTCTTTTCTTTAGTGACCCTATTTACCACACCTATGCACCGACTTCTCACATCTCTGTGTTCAGATATTATTTGCATTCTAATAAGACTTTCTATAGTATCCAATAGCACTTTAATTTTAAAATGTAAATCAGGCAAGGAGTTTTATGTCCTGACAATAGTGCCTCGACTTTTTCTTTTCTGTTAGTTGTGAAGAAAAGCTGATAAAGGATTCTGAACACACGGCCTGGACTGCTGAAGTAGCATTAGAAATATTCTTTTGTATCAGAAAATCTACTTTTATTTTATAAAATGTCCAATTGTAGGTTCAATTTAATTTCTTGCTTTTGCATCTGAGTTTAAGTGCTTTGTAAACAGCTTCACGTATCACACTTCATTAGATGATTTTAATTACAGTTCTTAATAAATATGAATGGCAAATTCATTCTGTCTTGCACAGATAGAACTTCAAATAATACTATTTTTATTATGTGAAGCAGGCATAATATTTGGATGTTATTCATATCTTCTTTAAAGTTGAAAGTGTTTTGCCCCTTGGCTTTCTCTGCTTTCATATTTTTTGGGTCTAAACTATATAGCAAATTATTACTCTTATAGAAAACTAAATTTCAAAAGAAACACTGACATTGATGCATTGAAATTGATTTCAGCCTCAGGCTCAAATCATCCTACCCCTCAGGAGGTGTTAGCAAGCATCAGTGTCTCAGTAACGGCTGTCAGCTAAATATGCTTTAAGCACCCAAGAACTGGTTAGGCACCAAATGCATTCCTAGCTTAAGAATCTAATTTAATACTATCTTCCCAATACCCTAATGCTAGTAATACATTTTTTAAAACTACTTAGAATTCTCTGGGGTTTTTTACTTCATTTTTTCTATTTTCTAATTCTAATAAAAAAAATATTACTGTGAACAATTCAGTGGAACTCAGTACATTCACAATGTTGTGCAATCACTAACTCCATCTTGTTCCAAAATATTTCTACCAATCCAAAGTAAAACCCCTACCTATTAAGCAATTTTTCCCATTCCTTACTGCCCTCCCCAACATCTGCCCTTGGTAAACAACCATCAGCTTTCTGTCTCTATGAGTTTGTTTATTCTGGTTATTTCACATAAATGGAATCAGTGCAATATGAAATTTTGTATCAGGCATCCTAAAAATGTTACCACATACATCCATGTTGTAGCATATTCCAGTTCTTCATTTATTTTTATGGCTGAATAATATTCCATTGTATTCACATGCTATGTTTTGTTTATCCATCCATCAGTAAAACATTCTCAGTAAAGAGAGATAATTTTGCAAGGACATGAATACATTACTAGCTTCTGACTTTTCCTAAAAAAGGAAGTTTGTTTCTTTATGAAGTACATAAAATTCAGTCAGTCAAAGAATATGTGTCCATCATTATCTGGAAGAAAATTTTGGTGGAAAATTAAATAATTTAAATGTTTGGTCCCGTTAAAATGACAATTTGGTTCTACATGATATTCTTTCTTTAAAAAGTGGGTATACCATTTTCCTCTTCAAATATTTTTGCCTTACTTTTATAAATAATTCATAAATTATGCATACCTTTTCTTCCACTGAAAAAATATTAAAAATTTATCCTTTAAATTTACCCACTCCCAAATTATGTGTATTTTCAGCCCACTGTCTCCTTAAATATAAGTTGCAAACACAGTATTTTCCCTAATAATTTACTTACTGCCTAGAAGACTGCCTCAGAAATTCTAGCCTACAAAGTTTTGATAAAAGCAGCTGAAGAAGTGTGAAATATTTAATTAACAGTTTTATTGAAGATAAATGAAAGATTAACATTTATGTTCACAACTTTAAATTGAAGAGAGCTTTTATTCAGATGATTAAATTGTTCACCTGATGTATTTAGTCTGTTTTCACCCTGAAAGAGGAAGGATAAGTAATATTATCTATTTCTCCATTTAAAAATGTCAGGGAGCATCATAGGTTAAGATGAGGGTAGGTCCAAGTAGTGTTAGTAATAATCTTAAATTTTACTTTGGAAGATGATTAATCCTTCTTTAACACTAAAATACTGAATAATGTGTTTGATTCATTCTGCTTCATTTTATTGCAGTGGCCTGAAAAATTAAACCTCAAAAGAAATACTCTTTAACATCTCAAACTAAGTCTACTAGTCCCCATAATATTAAGTTTCACAGTGTTTTAAAACACTGGCATACATCACATAATGCTAGGGCTATTTAGATTGTCCCAGAGCATAGAAAGGAAAGGAAAAATTCCAACTTCTTTCTAAGAAACAGAAATATAACTATATCATAAACATTGCATACAATAAACAACTCTAAGCCTATCTCACTTCGAATATTAATACACAAATCACAAATAAAATAGAAACAAACAATTAAATTGCACATTAAAACAGTAATACATAACAACCAAATGGGACTGATTCTAGGAGTGAAAAGTTCGTTGTAATTAAGATATACTATACTTTCAAACATTTATGTTTATAAATCTTAATTTAAAAAGAATGTGATAATCTATATACTTGCACAGAAAACATTAGGCAAAACACCACCCTGAAAAAATAACTAAACAGTATATAAAATAAGAATGCGTGTATCTTTTTTTAATATGTAAAAGATATATTATCAGCCTAAAATCCAGCATCATACTTATTTACTTATTTAATGTTCAGTTAATGTCAGGAACTAGGCAAGAATGGTCATTTCAGTTAAAATGCCAGAGTAAGGAGCTCCAGGGGCCTGGCCCTCGACAGAAACACTGAGGGAAAAACAAGCCAAATCTGTCTGAATCAAATTTGTCAGAACTCTGGAAAACAATCAGATTTATAGAAACACAGTGAACACTTAATCAGAAAAAAGCTGACTTAAACATAGTAGGAAGGCTTCGTGGCCTTTTAACTTAGTAGCTTCACTTCCCCTGTCTGACTCGGTGTTGGTGAGGATGGTAGTCCATGTTCCCAGGGTGGCAGTCTGGTTATGGAGGGATCAGAGTGGGCTCTGTTTTCAAGGAATTGTGTTGTCTGTTAAACCTTTCTGATGGTTCCCTGATTGATGTAAAACATTTGCATCTGTTTAGCCTAATTTTAATTCTCTTAGGGAGTGAAAATCCCTAAGTGAACTGCATTGCTTGACAACATTGAAATTAACAAGCTCCTGATGCCTGGGATGAAAGATTACATTTGGGACATAAATAGACATGCCAAAAAGCCTTGGAGGGAAAGCCAGGGAGAGAGTTAATTTAGGGTAAAAGGACTTCAAAATTCTCCGGCATATAACAGTGTATCTAGAAAGCCAGCCACACACTCAGGGAAAAAGCCATGCTCAGGAAGAAATGGAGAAGACCCTAGGCTTTCACCTCCAGCTGATCTTTAGACTCAGTATAAGCAGAGTGGAGGATTAAGGAAGACAACTAAACCATCTGACTATGCACCAAAGGAGTGCCACAGCATAGAGCCAATCAGCAAACCCCAGGGACTAGAGCCTTCTTCTTTTCTTTCTGTGTCTCTAGACATTTAAGGAATTCTGTATCAAGCCAATAGCTTACCATAAGCTAAAGGAGCAGAGACTTCAGAAACCACAATTACAAAGAATACAATCTTCAAAAAATAGTATAGCAAATGTACTAAACAACAAATGACTATGATGTGTAGTAAAGAATAACAACAAAACTGAAAGAGGTCAGCAATTTGATTTCCAGATTTATCACATCATAATATTCAAAATGTTTAGGCTTCAACATGAAATTATGAGATAGTCAAAGAAATGTAAAAGTACATCCCACTCATAAGAAATAAAAGAATTGACAAAAATGATCACTTAAGAGGACAAACTTGGACTTACTCAACAAAGACTTTAAATCAACTGCTTTATATATGATCAAAAGCTATAGGAACCATACACAAAGAACCAAAAGAAACCAAGATAATGGTGTCTTGACAAATTGAGATTATGAATAGAGCTAGAATTCATAAAAAGGAACCAAACACAAATTCTACAGTTGAAAAGTACAATAACTGAAATGAAAATTTCACTAGAGGAGTTCTAAAGTAGGAGAAAGAATGGTCAATCTTCAGAAAAAAATTGAAATTACCCAGCCTGAGGAGCAGAAAGAAAACAGAATGAAGAAATGTGTAAATATTCTAAGAGACTTGTATGACACCATTGAGTATACCAACACACACAGAATGAGCATTCCAGAAGATGAGAGAAATAAAGGAGTAAAGGTGTATTTGAAGAGGTAATGGCCCAAAATTTCCCTATATATGAATCTACAAATGGGAAACATAATTAAATAGTTGAAAGTCAAAAACAAAGAGGGAACCTTGAAAGCAGCAAGAATGATGCATAACTTAAAAGTACACCTCAGTAAAATTAACAGCCAGTTTCCCATCAGAAACTACAGAAGACAGAAGACAGTGAGACGAAACATTTAAAATGCTGAGAGAGAAAAATGTTAACCAAGAATTTTATATCTAGCAAAATATTCTTTAAAAATGAGGGATAAATTAAGACATTTCTAGGTACACAAAAGATGAGAGAGTGTATTATGAGTAGACCTGCCCTAAGAGAAATGCTAAAGGAGTCTGTCACGGTGGAATCAAAACCATATGAAGAAATAAAGAATCTTGCTAAAGGTAACCACATTAGTGAATAAAGCCTGTTATTACTGTGCTTTTGATCTGTAAGCCCTCTTTTTTCCCTGTGTGATTTAAAAGACAAATGTATAAAAACAACTTTAAATCTACGTTTTATAAAAACAATTTTTAAACGTTTTAAAAAACAATTTTAAATCTACATTTTATAAAAACAATTTTAAATCGACGCAGGGGGGCGCAGGTTCAATCCCTGGTCAGGGAACTAGGATCCCACATGTCGCATGGCCCAAAAAAAAAATTAAAAAAATTAAAATCGATCCCTCTGAAATATTTGTAGAAAAATGGGAAACCATATACAGGAAGATAAAAGAACCAACCAATAGATGTGCCCATTCACTTTTTGAATAAACACTAGAAACTGATGCTTAGAAAAATAAATAAAATTATCTTTAGAGTTGAAGAGAAGCTTTGCATACTTTCAAGATTAAAAAAAATATGACACGGCTTCCCTGGTGGCGCAGTGGTTGAGAGTCCACCTGCCGATGCAGGGGACGCGGGTTCGTGCCCCGGTCCGGGAAGGTCACACATGCCGCAGAGCGGCTGGGCCCGTGAGCCATGGCTGCTGAGCCTGCACGTCCGGAGCCTGTGCTCTGCAACGGGAGAGGCCACAACAGTGAGAGGCCCGCGTACCGCAAAAAAAAAAAAAAAAAAAAAAAAAAAAAAAGACAAAACGTAGTTTGGGGGTAATTCTTGCTATTTGTTATTAAAATAAAATATAACAGCCTGAAAGTGATAATAACCACACAAGCCTTTGGTCCACACACTGACTCAGCACATTTCCTGCTTTTCCAGCACCTCTCTGGCTTTCTTTTCATTTGAGATGAATGCTCATGTATCTAAATGAACAGAAGATTAAAGGAATGAGCAGAACAGGGAACTGCTCTTTCTCTATTACTTCCCTGTACTTTAGGGAAAAGTTATATCCCAGTAATGCTCTCCAGTTATTATCTGTTTACCCTTTCCTTTAAAACATACATATTTGAGAAAATGAAATGTCAAGGGCTCCCATGGTAATACTTTCTTTTGCAACCCTCATGCCCAAAGAAGTTTCTTGGTAATGTCTCAGCTAAATTGCTTCTATTACAGTTGAAGCCAATTTTCTCCAGCTCTATCCTTAGTGAAAATAGAGGGCAGTTCCCCCCATGTACAACACTCTTGAATACAACTTAATTTACCTTCAGTCTCTCGTATCCCACATAAACTGTTTCATTAACTTTTTTCCAAAGGGGCTGCTTACGTCTCCTCATCACCTTATGAATCTGGGAATGAAGTTTCCCCAACTGCAAGTAATAGATGTCACAAATCCTAATTAGAAAAAGCACAACCTCAAATTATTTTTATTCTATGTTGCTGTGCTACATATATCTGTATGTAACTCTGTTGCATCCAGATGTATTATCGCACCTGCATTTTAAAAATGAGCACTCCATTACTTTCTCACTTTTAGTTTATTGAACACTGAAATCTCTGTGCACTTTCCCCCAAAAAAACAGTACTGAAATAGACTAACTGTGTAACTCTCATTTCAAAGTGTAGAGAAAAGAGAGAAGAGGCTTTACCTCAGTGGAAACAGCTGTGGGCAGAAAAGCAGAAGAGACCTTTAGAAAAAAAGACTAACAATGAATCTAAAATATTTGTAAAATCAACAACTAAACATACACCAATAAAACAATGATGTTCTTCATATGGGCTACAATAATAAGGCCAAGAAAGAAAA
Organism: Mesoplodon densirostris; assembly: GCF_025265405.1. Lineage (NCBI taxonomy): Eukaryota > Metazoa > Chordata > Mammalia > Artiodactyla > Ziphiidae > Mesoplodon > Mesoplodon densirostris. The sequence goes on from NC_082673.1 coordinate 2,482,056, forward strand.
GCATGAGGCAAAGATAAAAGAGTAAGTTTTCCCCACCTCTCCTCTGGAGCTCTGCAGGTCTCTCCAGGAGCAGCGTCCTCTCTGAGTGGTGGGAAACTCCACTGTCTGGGGAGAGGTGGTGGAGATGTCCAAAGGGGAGCCGTTAGCCGCCTAGAGCTACTGGACAGTTAAAATGAAGCTTGTCTGAATTGAGATGTGCTGTGATGCAAATTAGACACTGGAATTTGAATGTGTTAGAATGAGACCAAGGTTGTAAAGTATCATTAATAATGCTTTGTGTCGATTATATGTTAAAATGATAAAATTTGTGTATTTAGATCGAATAAAATATATTAAAATTAATCTCACTTTTAAAACTTAGGTGGCAGGTAGGAGGTTTAAGAGTACATATACGTGTTGCATTTATGGCTGATGTGCCTTCATTACACAGTGACCTCCTTTTATCCATTTTAATATTCATTTCCCTGAAGTCTGATTTTCCTTGTGGTTATTTAAATTAGATTTCTTTTTGACAGCATGGAGTTGAGGCTTTATTCTATCCAATCCAACAACCTCTGCCTTCTAAGTTGCCCACTTAGGTCTATAATTATTGTGAATATTGATATTAAGCTTAAATCTACCATCTCAATATTCTTTTCCTATTTGTCATATATGTACTTTGTTCCTTTTCTTCTCTACCTCTCTCATCTCTTGGATTAACTAAGATTTTTTTTTTTACTGTTTCTAGTTTATCTCTATTATTATCTTATCACTTCCTCTCTTTCTCTCTTTTACTGGTTGCTTTACATTTTTAACTTGATATAAGCTATTTTAATTAATATTATATTTCACTTATTATATAAGAAACTTACAACAATAGACTTCAGTTCCTCCTCCCATTCTGTGTCCTGTTGTTTTTACATATTTCACTTCTACATGTTCTATAAGCCCCAAGCTACACTGAGTGTTTTTTAACTTAAAAATTTAATAATTTTTGAAAGAGATTAATAAATGAGAAAAGTCTTTAAACTTGCTTACACTTTTACCAATTTCATTCCTTTGTGGAGATTTTAATTTCCCTTGTGTGTAATTTTTCTTCTGCCTGAAAGACTTCCTCAATATTCCTTTTAGTGTATGTCTCCTGACAATGAAATCTCTCAGCTTTTGTATGTCTAAAAAAGTCTTTATTTTTCCTTTAACTTTGAAAGACACCTTTGGTGGATAAAGAATTTTAGTTTATGTATATTTTTTCTTTCAGTTCATTCAAAATATATCTTCATTTTGTTCTGACCTACACTTTTTCTTAACAGAAATCAGCTACTATCCTTCTTCTATATTTAATGAGAGTCTTTTCCTCTGGTTTCCTTTATGATTGCCTCTCATAAGTTTTCAGAAATTTCACCATGCTTTTGTATAGTTTTGTTTATGTTTATTCTACTTTTGTTCATTGACTTTCTTGGATATATGTCCTCTCCCTTTCTGGAATCCCACTATGCCCACATGTGACTGTTTAATACTGTCTCACAGATCAGTAACTCTCTGTTCAATTTTTAAATTCTTTTTTGGGGGAGGGAAAATTTTTGGATAATTTCTATTGCTATGAATTCAAGTGTGCTGCTCTTTAGTTTTGCGTCAACTAATTGTCTGTTAATTTTACACAAGAGGAATTTTTTTTAATTTCAGATGCTATATTTTTCATCTTTAGAAGTTTAATTTGTCTTTATATCTTCTATTTTCACCTTATAATAGTTATGGTTTCTTCAACATTTTAAGCATATATAGCATATGTATAATTCACCTTTTGATGTCTTTAGTAGTTTCATCTTTATTATTTCTGTAAATGTTTTTATTGATTGCTTTTTCCTCTGCTCATGTGTCTTATTTGCATGCTTTTTTGAATGGCTGAACATTTTTGATTGTATGCCCTACATTAAATTTTTTGTTGGTGGTGGCTCCATTTTGTTGTATTTCTTTCAATAACCTTTAACTTTGGGCAAATAGTTAAGCTTATTTGAATTAGTTGGATCTCTTTGAGGTTTGTTTTCAAGATTTGGTAATGTTCATCCAGGTAATGTAACCTTAGAATTTTTCTCCACTCTGCCTTGTGTGCACACAGACTCTTCCCAGCCCTGTTAGGACACTAGACATTGTCTGTCCACCCATTGAGGGTGGTTCTTTCCCTAGCCTCAAACAGTTTTATGTAAACACACATCAGTTCTCAGCTAAAGAGCCACGGGGAGCCCTCTGCAGATCTCTGCGGTTCTGTCTCCCTGTGAAGCTCCGTCCTCTGTTTGAGGTGGCCTGTCTTCCCTGAAATCAGAGCTGTGCCTCTCAACTCAGCGAGGTCAGCAGACTCCCTTGGGCCTCCTTCCCCCTGAGCTGCAGACAGAACGTTGTTTCTGGCACAAACTGGGAGTTACAGTTGAACTGACCCTGTTTCTTCCCCTTCTCTGGGGATATAGTGTGTGCTGTCTTCTGGCTAATGCCTGACCACCAGTATTTCATATATTCTGTCATTGCTGATTGTTTAATGTGTTATTCCGTATTATTCAGAACTGGAAGTCCCTTAATCTCTTTCTTAAAAAAGTTTTACAGTTGCCCTTCTCTTCATTTTATCTTCCCTTTTAGCCATTTTCCATTAGATTTATTTGCTTTTGTGTTCCTTTTAATTTTTTTCTTCATCTTGAAATGTTTTTCACTTCCAGATCTGACATATTTTATTTTATTCCTGAGTTTTTCTAATTTGACTGTGCTTTATTTCTTCTATCATTTTCTAAGCATGTTCTATCACATTTGGAAACAGTAGGTGACATTGAATCTGTTTTATGGGGATGTCTTCCTGGCACTCTTTCACTGTCAGTGGGGTGCTGTGCTTCTCCTCTGTCATTGTTAATGACTCTGGGTGGACCCATGTCCCCTGCGTTGGCAGGCAGATTCTTAACCACTGCGCCACCAGGGAAGTCCTATACCCAATATTTTTACTTTCATGAGAGCTTCACTAAGGCTTCCCCAGCCAGTGTGGTTCTAAGATGTGAAGTCTGTGAATAGAGCATCTGTCATGTAAGTGGAAGTCATCACCAAAATCTAGAGAGTATGTGAAGCAGCAAGTTAGTGTAAAAAAGCTCATGAAAGAAAACAATGAGTTTAGAAAAATACAGAAGGTAATCTAAAAAAAATCCCCAAAATACCATTGTTCTGTGTGGTGGAAAAGGAAGCATTAGGATTTAGATTTCTCTAGGGAACCCTTTTTGGTTGCCAAGTTCAAGGTGATTTGAAGTCTTTAAATCGGCTTATGTTACCTAGACACCCTCAGGGTGATGGTTACCCCATAAACATCCCACTGACATTGTGCAGTTAAATAAGCAGCTTTTTAAAAATATTCTCAAGTTTATTTTTTAAAACTATATCTGTGTAAAGTTTAAAAGTGATGAAGTGTACATATTAAAGCTTACACATCCTTGGGGCTTTTGTAGAACCCTTAGCTATCTTTGTCACAAAATCTGCAACACTCTGTTAAAATCATCTGTGTTTATGTCTGTCTCCCTCCTACTGGCAGGGACCTTGTCTTTTCAACGATTTTATATCTAGTACCCAGAAAAATAAGATATAATATAAAAATCCTCAGACAAAAATCCTAGACTAATGCACCAAACTGGTCTGTAGATTTAATTAATTTGTCTGACAGTATGAAAATGGAAGAGCTCATTAAAAAAACTGGGACCTATAATCCAGTTGGTGGTTAGACTGTGATTACCTGATTGAAACCTTACTTTGCTTGAGGGAAACTTTTCATCGATTTCTACAAGAGCATGATAGAGAGGATCAATGAACCTGGGACGGCTGCAGAATTTCGACAAATGGTTAGTAGGTGTCAGGTAGATGTGATAGGAAGAAAAAACTCACAAATTTGTGCTAATTATATATCATTTGTCCAGACTACTCACAACTTCAGTCAACTTTACAAACCATGGCTAATATTAGTCACAACAGTTAAAGATATTAAATGATATCTTTAATTCTCTTTGTTCTTTTGTATTTTCCTCTTCTTATATTGACTACTTTAAAATCATTAAGTCCATTTTCTAAAAGAAATTCAATGTCTGCAAGATACCTGAAGCTAACCTATTTAATTAATTTATATTATCAATGATTGAGTTCCTTTTAAAGTATTAAATGTCCTCTTGGATTCCCACATAAACATTTCTGAGAAATGAAAAAACAATTCTCTTATGAGAATAAGAATGAAAACCAAGATTTCCTAAACAATTATTAGAACACAGGGCAAAGCTTATGCAAATTGAAAGGCATATAGGAATAAAATGGGAAATATAATTGCTATTTTGTTATGTCAAAAACTACACAAATGACTGAAAGTTTTATGAGAAGTCATTTCATCCCTTAAACCCTCTTTTCTCTGGTCAAAGATCCAGGGTTTATTTCTAGCAGAGAGCTAGGCATCTCTGTCTCTACAGATGGCATACGGTCCTACGTCTCCTCAACCTACACCCTCCCAGCACCATTTTAATTCTACACACCCCCTGAAAATAACAAACAGAGACTGGAAAAAAACATTGTGTTCTAAACTTTCTCAATTCCATTGGACCCAAAAAAGCTATTCTGCTTTTTTTTTTTTGGACTACTAATTGTGTATTGAAAGCAGTAAGAGGTTCTATGACACCAAATAAACCAGTTCTGAGGTTTTCCCCGAGATAAAGTTTAACAGCTCCAGCTTCTTCATTGTTTATCAAAATACAAAAGAAAAAAGTAGAGGTTATCATTTTTCGATGGCTAATCTGACCCTTGCAGGCTGAGGGAGTGAAAGCACTGTAGACAGGGGCTCCGAGGGGCTGGGGCTCAAGGATGAGCACCCGCACTCCTGCTGGTGAGACCCCAGAGAGCCCGGAGCAGGCAAGCAAGGGGACTGCAGGGCTCCCGCTCAAACCAGAGCATTCCAGCCAAAGTGCCCGTGCTGACCCAAGAAAAGCTGAGGTTCCTCCAAGGGGTCTGAGTGTGGTGACTGCAGCCCCCAGCCCATCTCCTGGGTGGCCACATAAGCACAGATACAAGCACAAACGTTATGGGGTATGGGATGACCCAAGACAGAGCAAATCACAGGGACCCTATTGTGACCATGAAGAATGGATTATGGCTGGTTCTGCCCCGTTTCATGTTTCCAATGGGAAACAGACCACTGGTGGACTGGACTCAGGCTATTACTGCAGAACCTACACTAGGCACATTTCTCCCTTCTGTGTGTTCAAGTGTCCTCCTTATTTTATATTTGTAACTATTTTTAAAAACACACTGAGTTTGGGTTAAAAACCAACCACCAAAAGGAATCTCAACACAGATGTAAAGCCCAGAAGAGGAACATCAGGCTTGTCTGACACAGCGACTCCTGAGTGACCCGTGTACCTAAAATCCCTTCTCAGTACTAAATAGTGGGTTGATTTTCTTTTTACAATAAAAAAAGCTGAGTAATATTTCATAGGAGTACCAGAAACTGCCTCATTGGAAACAAAAACTATTTACATTAAATAAAAACCCAGTGGCAGGCTGCATCTGCACATTTACATCATGGTGAAGCACACTGTGACCGACCATGGAGACAGCTTCTGGCGCTCACACCACAGGGGCACATTTGCCACGTGAGAGTAAAGCGAGGGTAGACAGAGGGAGGGAGAGGGGAGGGCTGCCATTTGTCATGTGCTCCATTAGACTTCATATCGAGGTGAGGTTTTATTTCCATTCTTTGGACGGATTCCAGATGAATGGCTGCACAGCTCATCTTCCAGCTGTAGAAGTTTTAATTACCACCAAATACTGTGGCCGTCACATGCTTGTTCTTGTTTGGGAAATTGGGTGCTTGTGGTTTCTCTATTGGAAATAAGAATAAGGTCTAAAGTTCCTGATCAGGTTGCCAGTTGAGGATGAGAAGACGATTCAGAATGCCCAGTATTTTTCTCAAATCTAAGAGGTTTACAGCAAGAGTCAGCAAACATTGTCTGCAATGAGCAGTTAGTAAACGTTACAGGCTTTGTGGGCTGTTTCTGTTACAACTCATAACTCTGTTGCTGTACGACACTGACAGTATGAAAATGAATGAGCCTGGTCGTGTTCTAATAAAACTTTATTTGTGGTCCCTGAAATTTGGATTTCATACAACTTTCACGTGTCATGAAATATATTCTTTTGATTTTTTTCAATGAATTTTAAATGTAAAAAACCTTCTCAGCTGGTGGGCCGTAGCAAAATAAAAATCTATCAAATGCCATTATAAATATACATTTACAAAGTCTTACTACATGAATATTTTTACCTCACAACTTAAGAATGCAATCTTAGGGCTTCCCTGGTGGCGTAGTGGTTGAGAGCCCGCCTGCCGATGCAGCAACATGGGTTCGTGCCCCGGTCCGGGAAGATCCCACATGCCACTGAGCGGCTAGGCCCGTGAGCCATGGCCACTGAGCCTGCGCGTCCGGAGCCTGTGCTCCGCAATGGGAGAGGCCGCAACAGTGAGAGGTCCACGTACCGCAAAAAAAAAAAAAAGAATGCAATCTTAAATTAGTCTTAATTTTAGTTTTAGTTTATGAAAATATATTCAGAAAAAATCCTGGAAACATATGTGAAAACATTGGCATTTTAATCTCTAAGAGCAGGAATTTTGCATTCTTTCCACTTAGTCTTGTATACATTTTAAGTATTTTTCCAAACTATCTGATCTGAATTATAATTTTAATTCCAAAACAAAGTGGTCTCAGTCACTCCAATGTGAAAGATTGAAAGGATTCATAATCGCTATTGTATAATGCCATGTGCTCTCACACATGCTTTGTTTTTGTATAGTAAATACATATTCACTTTCTAATGATAAAAACATTAACATTTATTAGCACTGATAGTGGTTTGTTTTACTACCTTATAACATTTTGCTTTCTTAGGGCTCTATTGTTTTTAATTAGCAAATGGGTCGGCCTGGGGGTAGCGGGCAGTCACCGTGGGCGCAGAGCTGGACCAGGAGACAGGGCACCCCATCAGGTAGCATCTCATAGTCCATCAGGCCAGCTAAGGGAATTGAGGCGGAGGTCAGAACTGCTTATGTGAGGACTGGCTCTGCTGTCATCACCAGTGGTCAGGTTCTCTAGTAGACAGGTGAAAAAACCACAAACTAAGTAAGTATCAGTTAGCCAGAGTCGACCAACTCTCACTTAAGAATTCCCACACAGTTGACACGTCTCACCTCAAGGCCAGTGGCTCCCCCGGCCCTCCCCAGGGAGCTCCTGCCTTCTGTGGCAGGTGGAGGTGGCTTGGATGGAGCCCTTGGAAAAATGCAGAGGAAGCTCTTTGGCGTAACATATATGAGAAAATAAATGTAATTTGTAAGGAGAGATACTTGGGGGCTTTTGAACTGTCGAAAATGTACGTTCAAATGCAGACTCTCTGGAAGTGTTTATGCTGATAACATCTTTGTGTTAGCTCTCGGGGCCGTTGCTTCCAGGGTGTTCCTTATCTGGGTCTAGTTCATCTATTGTCTGGATCTCTGGAGCATCATTCTAGCTCTGCTACCAGCATTTTACTGGGACCCAGTCTGGAAATCCTCAGGGTCCAAAGCCATGAGGATGCAGACTCATGGATCCTGCAAGCCTTTGGGCTTCAGCATCTCAGGTGCTCGGCAGCCTCTCTTCCACATCTTCCTCGGCAGCGTTTCATGTCAGCACCCCTCTAGCTGGCTTGTGTTCCGTGTTGCAGCTGGAAGAGGTCTTATCTCCCTCTGTTGGAGGCCCCTTCCCGCTCTTGTCTCAGTTTCTGAGGATTTCCTGTGCATCCCTCTCCATCTTACAACAAAGGCACTGACGCTGGGGGCGGGAGTGGCTGGAGCCTCTCAGCTCAGCTCCTGTTTTTTTTTTTTATCTTTCTGAATCGCTCCCTTTCTCTCTTCAAAGCTTCTCTGCCTCTTCTGTAGACATGTGGGGTTTCTTGTTTTCAGACCCTGACTTCTCTGTGATCACACTCTACAGAAAATACTGACTTAACAGATGTCCAGACATTGGATTGTTACATTAAGCAAGGATTTTCTGTAATCAAATACATTCCCAGCAAGAGGTCAGTTTTTCTAGAAGATAAGCTTTGAGGGCAAAAGGGCTCGACTTCTTCCTTTTTTCTAATGGTATCCACCTCCTGCCAAATGAATGAGAATCCCTGGACCGTGTGGTCTGAGCCCTCAAAGCAACAGCCTCTAGGCAGTCCGGCCAAACATCTGCCTGCACGTGCATATTTTCTGCATCATAATTTTGTAGCTTCAGGCCTGGGAAACTTGGATGAATCCTACCATCTCTTCTGCATTACATGGGGACTGTCCTGAGTATTTCAGGAGACAGTGGCCTGGGTACCAGCAGAAGCCACGATCGCAGTGAGGATGGTCACAGGCAAAGTGCGGTGGTGATGGAGGAAGCTGGGCCCCTGGGGGCTCAGGCCTGGCCCGTGGAGCCTGCCCCCTGCTCTGAGACAGGACTTGGGGCCACGTAAAGGCCACTCTGGGTCCCCTGTGCTCGTGCTCTCTGCTGCCTTTCCCTCCGTCACGACTCGACTCTTCAAATCCATGACCACCTCTGGACATCCTCTCAGTAAATGTAACCAAGTGCCTCGGACAAGATGCTGGTTCCTTCTGCCACGTCCACCTGGGTCTGACCTCTAACTGTTTTTCAGAATTTCTTTGCAGAAACCATTCTTCATGACTCAGTTCTCCCTGAATTTTGCCACCAGAAGACAAATAGTAGCAATTGAGAGTTTTCTTTTCAATGTGTTTGCTGTACTAAAATTCTAGCTTTCTACCTGTGCCTGGGGAACACCTGTCTTCTCTTCATATTCAGAGATAAAATGAGGTCATGTAATTTACAGTGACATGATCCCAGGTGGCACAAGTTCAGAGCCAAGAACAGTCTCTCCGCCAGAGGACACGTGACCTATGCTTCTCCTTTGCAGGACCTTCAAGGGCCATCTTCAAAAACCGCGAAGTAAGCTTCATGTAGGTCAACTGTGGAGCCTGTAACTTTAGCAAGGGATTGCTTGGCCAAATTTGTGTGAAGCCAGAGAAACTTATTATTTGTGAGGCAGGAGAAGTTGGGGTGATGGGAGAGAAGAGATAACAAAGTGAGCAAATTATAATCACACTTTTATTTATAACTTACCCCCCAGTAAAAGAAGTGTACTTGTAGGAAACTGGACCATGGGACTCCATAGTAGGACGGGAATGTGTGCATGTATGGAAGCAGGTGAGGGTCGACTCCAGTTACCTGGGCGCGATGATTCCACACCACCCACCCTGCAGCAGACGGGACCCGAAAGAGCCCCAGCTTACAGACACGTGTACGATGCTCAGTGAAGTGAAGAACGTGATTTGTGCTTTTATGAAGTGCCGTCGAGGAGCATTCTGTGTTACTGCACTGAAAGAAACCAGATGTGCCCAGAGATAATATATTGTCTTGCATTCCATTTAGAGAAAATCCAGCCTAGAAGACTGCTCCCGTGTTTAAAAGCTAACAGAAGAGGCTGTTAACCTTAACCTTGGAATAACCTTGATTCTGGCCCCAAATTCAAATGTTCACCAAAAATCCTACTTAGCCGTTAATTATTAAATTAAAAAAAAGAAGAAACCTTCAAGAGAATAATGGTTTTTATCGAATGTATTAGTTTAAATACATTTAAATACATTGTGGGGAAGGGTACATTTACTTTTGATCATAAAAACACGTCAAAGGCAAAGATATCAGATAGTGTGCATATATACAAATTTACAAATGCTGAACCAAAATTTAGCACATCTTTGAAAAGATATTTCTTGTCCACAGTAAAATGAAAAATAAAATAAAATTTAATTTAATTTTAAAAGGTCAGGGCAAATTTGTAACAAATTTAAGTAGCTCTAAAATGTGACTTTCATTCTGAGATTATGTCATTGTAACATTTTTCACACTGCCTACCTGTAGAAAGTTGCTTGTGTAAACTATCATTACACAGTGAGAAAGAGAGCAGGATGCCCTGTGAACTGACTGGGGTGACTTCTAGCACATATGTGACAAGTCACTAAATTCAAATGTGAACTATAACTTAGATAACAGCATTTTGTCATTGTTAAATTTTCTTATTTTATTAATTGTGCAGTGGTTATATAAGGTGAATATTCAGGACTTTGGAATTACATGTTAATGTAAAACATGTGTGATTGTCAAATTTGAATTCCATTTTTCTTTATCTTAAAATTAAAAAAAAATTAAAATATATTAAAAATTAGTATAAACTTATAATCTAATGATACTTGAAAACTAATAATTCCAATATGAGGAATTTATGCTAGGGAGAAGACTTTAATTTGAAAAAGAATTCATAAAGCTGAATCATAATTGTGAAAAACTAGAATCTTTTTCCATGTCTGAACATTGGGAAAGGTTAAATAAATTTAAATTTATCAAAGTATTAGTTATTTACTAGGAGTCTGTGAAACATGATAAAGATGTTTGACTCAGTTTATGGAAAAAGCAAGATACAACTTGCTTTAAACTCTTTAAGAAGCAAATCCTAGCAATAGACAAGAAATGATCACAACATAGCAAATACAAATAGCAGTTGACTTTTTCATATTTTTAAAGAATTCTCTTAATGGAATTAGCAGCCCTGTGTTTTCCGGTTCTCTGAGAAGCTACAGGCAAAGAATTGAGCAGGAACTCTGCTTCCTCCTTCTCTGTGACCAATTTTCCCCTTAGAGGAGCTGAATTTGATGTACAAACGTGTGCAACTGATATTTGAAAATACCTAAAGAGGTGAGGATACATCTCCCTGAGATGATGAGGTCCCATAATAAGACCTGACAAGATCCTCCTACCCTCAGAACTCAGGGCCCAAACAAGTGACATGCGTGGACAGGCAGAGCCCCCCAAAAGCTCACATGTCCAGGAACAAAGGCCACTACTTTCACCGTGTTATAACCATAGGAGACGTCTCTGTAGGCCATTCGGGGATCCAAACAATACTGCTTTATATCTTGATTTATCAATTATCTCCCAAAATAGTTCAAACAGAGATAATTCTCCCTATGCTAAACTTTCTCTCTTTCTTGTTCAGACATCTCAATTACCTCTGATGAAAAGTCAAAACCAAAGAAATAAAGAATAAATAGCTCCTCATCAAAAATCCAAAACCATTCATTGAAATAAAGTAGCATGCCTGCAAGATAAACCAAAACAACTTGTTGGAATAAATGTAGTGGAAGGAATAATATGAGAAACAAAATAAAACGAGGTTTATTTTTTTCTCACCCCACTTGCCTAACTCCAACTCTGTTCCTCTTTCTACCTCTCTCTGTCGTGTGTGTGTGTGTGTGTGTGTGTGTCTGTGTGTGTGTCTGTGCGTGCACATGCGTTAGATGGGCTCTGCCGTGGTCGGGGTCGAGCAGGTCATCTGAATCTTTGAAGCCACCTGCGGTGCCACACAAAAAATCCATGAATGGAAAGACACCACTGTGCCCTGAAAACATTTAAAAGCCAACTTGGCTAACAGGCTCCTGGGAAAATAACAAAGCATCTGCTCATTTGAAATCTTGCAGGAGAGGAGAAAGGAAAAAGGACACAACCACTATATCAGATGCAGAGGTGACAAAAGAAATTTCCCAGCTCTGCAGGATGCGATATGGTTAGTGCCTTATATGATGTATCTCGGCTGAAAGCTGCTGTCGTTGACAATTACAGAAACGATTATTTATCGTGGTACCAGTGGGGTAAAGCTTGGGACAGCGGGGAACAAGGAAAGGCTTGCTTCTGCTCTCGATGATTTCGGTTTTGATTATGGCAGAAAATGGTACCATTTATCTTACTCACTACTTTTAAGAAAGAGCCTGGGGTATGGTTCATAGAAACCGAACTAGAAAAGATAACAGTAATTTCCTAGGGAATAAGAGAATAGAAAGTTTAAAGACGAATTCAAAGGAGGCTCAGGATGTGTACAATATTTATGCGAGTATACAGAATGCCATATTCCACTGCTCCAGGTGTACACTTCATGTGGCAACTGTAACGCCAATCGGCAGAAATATTTTAACGCAAATTCATGAATGGTCAAACCTAATATTTAATATATAAGTGTTTTAAAGTTAAAATGTTACATGTTAATCATCTTTATTAGCAATCACAAGCAGTTTTTCTTTTATGTGAAATCTTGACTTTATTATAAACATTTCCTGGCTATCAGGAACATTACTCTTGAATTATATAAATAGTGGGATTTCTAAACAGAAACACACCGGTTAGTGGATGTTTTCCCAGAAGGGTTCTCTCACTGACTGAGGCTTTCTTCCATTATCTTTCCTATGGAATTGTTTTTCCCAGAAACTGCTGCTATAAAGAGGACCATAAAAAATGAATTTTCTTGTTTGATACCAATTTTTTATCAGTATTTTAACTTTGGGAAATCTAATTGCACACTTCAGTGATGTATGAAGGCGGCTGCCTTCTTTGGACAGTATTTCAACACAAAATCAATTCTATTCGTATTTTAAAGGAGCAAATGGAAAGCAGCTATAAAAGACAACATTCACTCGACAGAATTAGATTCTGCATCTACCTCCAGGCCAAGGCCAGCACTCCTGTGCCCTAATTCATTAAGTCCAGTTCGTGAATCAATGCTGAGCCGCGGCCAAGAGGCTCTGCTGTGGGCCAGGGGCTGTGTGCGTGCGACCCGCTTGCCTGACCCCTACCTCCGTTACCAAGCTCTCCCCGACTAGCATCCTCCCAGAAGCCTGTAATCTAGTCTCTCTGCCCTGAGACAAACAAAAGAACTCTGCTCAGTCCTTGAGCTTGAAGCTCCTCAGCCACTGCTCCTCTCCAGGTGGATTTCTCCTCGAAGCCCAGTCTGCGTCCACCGCCTTCACGCCTTCTCCCCTCAGTCACCCCACTGTCCCATCCAACCTTCAGGTCTGCCCCTCACACTGTCCTCAAACCTGTTTTGCAAAATTCATCAGTGTTGTTGTGAACTTCAATGTAATATTCTGTCACATTACTGCTTTTATTATCCGCAGGGTTTACTGTGTCTATCTTGGACTCTGCAATGTGCTAAATGCGTTATGCTCATTACAGGATTTCTATTAACCATAAAATGCTTAGCTGAAATATTGCTGTCTCTGTTAAGCCTTCCTTAAGTTCCTTAAGGCAAATCAATTCCTCACTCCTGTCCATTTTCTTAACACTATTTCTCTCATAGGGCATGATTCATATTGGTTTAATAAATAAATACTAAATTACACAACATTTGACATATGGATAACTAAAATTTAAATTTATTTATATATTTTCTTCTGAAACAGAAAAGGTCTCTGGGGTAAGAGGGTGGAATATCTGTATCCTGCAATGACTGCATAGTACGGTGTACATTGTACAATAGGTAAGTGTTTACTAAACATTATTGGAAAAGTTGAATAATTAAATTCAACCCAGACAACATTATCAAAATTAGTTAATACTTATGGCATTAATATACTTAATATAGTTGTAGCACTTATGCCAAAGCCATTATTGAGTTTAACTGCCTTTCCCTTTTTTAATTCTTTGACCAGTTTACAACCTTTCTATTTGCCTTTACAGAGACCCCTTGTAAAAGATTCAAGCTACTTGAATTTAAGGATTACCATGTTGAATAAAATACAGTGATCCTATTCAAAGTAGAAAATAATGATTTGTTTCATGATTAAAAACAAAAATATCTCATTCTATCTTTTTAGTATATAAAAAATTGAAAATTATATTTTCTTATTAAAGGATCGTGTTTCATGAAAAAAATGTATATTTTTTCAACTGAGTCCCTTATAAGGTTTTCTCAGTGCTTTTGTCAAATAGTGTCAGCATGTAAAATTCCCCCCATCTAGAAACTCCTAAATCAACAAACATTTCCAATCAGAGGTCTGCAGTGGCCTCAGCACCGGATGACAGAGGGAACTTGCAGACCTGGGGCAGGACTGCCTGTTACAGGTGTGCCCATGTGTAGGTGTGGGTGTGTGTAAGTGTGCGTGTGTTGGGGCAACAATGAATACTGTGCTGGAATGAGCTGTTCTATTCTTCATTTTCATAGGAATGTATTTTCTGCCTCAATTTGCTCTTGGGTCTTCATTGCACAGTAACAGAAATAAAGCCATTGAGTGTTGAGTCCACAGTTAGCCATTGGGGCGTTCAGGCCCTTTCCAAGAAACACAGGCAATAAAATTTATCACATTGATTGATAATCACATTGTAATAATTTTAATTCTGTGTTTTCACTGTCATCTCTTAAAGAGGCCGTCAGATAGTGCACGGTAAGAACCAGGTGGTGTCGGAGGTGATGAAGATTTACTGAGGATTTAGTCTCATTAAACAGGTGACAGATCATAGCCATTATAATTTTTAGTGTCTAATAAAACTGTTTTCTACTGCTTTGGTTTATTAGCCAAGCCATAGGGTCCAAGCTTTAAAGTCAAATAAAAGTTATATCTCTTTTAAACAAAGGTACATTGCCAGCATTTTTAACTAGAGTATAATAAAACTGCCCAGCACATAACTGGCTGGAGGAGTCTTTTAGTATCCTACTTACATTGGCCTATAATCAAAGCTAATAAAAAAATCATTTGAGGAAGCCAAACAAGAAGCTAGCAGTACTGTGAACAGTTTTATCACATTAATTTAACAATTAGCGTGAAAAAAAGTTTAACGCCTAACGTATGTCTTTCAGTGCTCTCATTAGAAATAATCTTCATTCCCTCATAAATTTAAGCATTAGCTCTGAGTACATTCAATTGACTTTAAAGCTGTTATATATGATTCTCCTTTTTATCCTTATAGATTTCTTTCTCGTTAGTGTCCAATGATATTATGAGGCTCTACTTTTTTATAATATATTCCTTTTATTCCACTGCCAAAATAATTTAGAGATATTGTAGTTTTCTATGAAACTTTCATCAAAACAATGACTTTTTCTTAGAATTCTTATGATGAGTCTTTTTTTTTTCCTACACTTGACAGAAAAATAATACAAGTTTCTGATTCCCAGCCATCCTGAAGTCTATCACATTAACTAAGCCTTCATAATGCAGAACTCATTGTACACAGGACAGACCTCAGCGAGCAGTCAGAGACAGACAGGAACTGTACGAAATGAGAACTGGAAATTTTGTTATGGAAAATATAAAGGTCAGAGCTCTGTTCTTTGATTATGAGCGTGCTTGGGAAATAACGCTGGGCCTTAGCCCTCCCCAGCATCTTAAGAACTCCCTGACAATAAGTCAATAGGTGTCAGAAGTCTATTAACTCTTTCAGGATTTGAGGAGCTATTTAATATCATATAATATTTTCTATTACATTTCACTAAAGTAATGTGATACTATTAATATGTGTCCTCCAGAAGCTGATATACCATCACAAGATGAAATGAACTAGTTTGTGAGATCGTTGCACACAAAATTCATACCTCAGTAATGTCTCCTGGTTTGCTGAGAAGTCTGCCTTGGCAATTCGATATCTCTAAAACCACTGCTACATTTCTGTTTTTCATTAAAGGAGTCCCAGCAATTTGACAAGAATAAAGATTTGAATATAAACATTGAAAACTTGCAAGGCTGTGAGTTTAGGCATTTACCTTCCATATTGACCTCAGATATGTATATTAAAGATGCACACACACATATACAAACCTTATTTTAAAGTTAAAAATTAGAAATAGTTTTTGCAAACCACCATCTACCACAGGCTATCAGGTTATCAGGAGTCTCTCTTTCTTACAACTTTTTTGTAATTTCAGCCAAAAAATAGTACAATAAATATAAAACTAGTACTTTCAGTTCCCAGTACAACTACAGCTATCTGAAAAAAATATAATGCTTTTACAAAGTAGATAGGATCAGAACCACTTAATTTTTATCCAAAGATAGCATGCCAGTTCTGGGCTTTGCCCAGATTTGTTAACCTCTCTGAGCCATTAATTTTCATATAAAAACAGAATAAATCCACCATTCTCATAGAATTGTAAAGATGAAATAAAATGATGTATGTGAAATCCTAGCAAAATCCTAGTTACACAGAAGTCAATAAAAGTTGTCTCACATGTGTTATATGGATGATATGAATCCCTGTGTATCTGCAAATATTTCTCTTTAATCCCAATGGGGAAGACATCTTGCTTATATATATCATTTTATTAATTTCAGTCTTTTAGTCTCAGTATTCTGATGATGTCATTTCAACTTTTCAGATGAGAATGCTGATACCAGCCTAGTTTATTTCCTTAATAGATAGTATGTTCTTTCTAAGATTATCTGTAGAATTTTATCCTTATCTTTGAAATACAGAAATTTGAGAACATTTAGGAATTGTCCATGGAACACCACAGTGTATTTCTCTTCTAATCAATCTACCTTAGAGCCTGGACTCTTTGAATCTAAAATTGTGTGTCTTTCTTTAGCTCAGGGAAATTGTATTTTATTGTTTTAATTATTTCCCTCCTCTGTCAATCCCTTTTACCTCTCTGGATATCTAATTATGAATAAATAAGATATTCTGAATTTATCATCTTATCATCATTGTGAGTTTTTTCTTGTATTTTTGCCCTGGACTTAGAAATATGTCTTCCTCTTGATCTTCCAGGACATTAATTTGCATGTAAATAGTAACCACTGAATAAACTGTGTCTACTGGACTTTGCATTTTAAATTTTAAGATTCTGTTATAATTTTTAAAAAAACAACTATGCTTAGATCGCAGTACTTTCATTATATTGTTAAGTTTTTAATTTATCGTTCAAGTTACATCCCTTCAAGAAACTATATTTCCTTTTTTGGACATCTATTCTATTTGATCTTCTGCCTGGTTTCTAGGTGTCCTTAGTAGTTAGTTAGTTTTTTATTTTGCCCACTAGCAATTGGAGTATTTTATTGGGGCACCACATCAGCAGCCTAAAGCCCTGTAAAGCGTGTGAAGATAAAGATTCTCATGTTAATCCAGATGCCTGAGAAGCAGATAGCAAGGTGAGATGCTGAATGTGCAAAGAGATTGATCAGGGGAGATGCTTGTTGGGGAAATGGTGAGCCAGCCAGAGGAGGATGCCTAGCTGACCGACAGTGATGCCCATCTGGACAGGTGAAGTACAGACTATGGTGCACGTTTAAGGAGGTTTGGTAGGGCTGATGAGAGCTCCTTAGCCCAGAGTTCCCCACTAAATGAGACTGTCTCCCGGGAACCAGCGTGCCTTAGCATCCCTGCTGCAATTGGTCTTTGGCTGGGAGCAGCCTCTGAGTGTTAGTTGGCCTCTGCAAGGAACATGGTGATGAATGTCAAAGTACTGGAGCCTTGGTCAGTTGTGCTTCCCAAAGTACAAGTTCTGAGAAGTGCAGTTTCATTACTTCCACAAATCATCTTCCTACCAGATTATATCCTCAGTTAGATTTGCTGAGCCCATTCTCTCTGGTCTCCTTGAACTCGTTCACCTGTTCATCTTCACCTAGACTTCTGGGGGCCAGGAGGCCTCATCACCCTGCCTGGTGTCCATGCTGGTCCTACCTCTGGAGGACCGTGGGGTCACCCGGGGTCCTCCAGAGCCTCAGCCTCACTCACACATTCCCTGCAGCTACAGCGTGTCATTGTAGTGGGAGCAGCAGAGGCTGGAGTTACGATTAGTGAAAGTAGAGATGTGCTCCTGTTATCACCGGCTTTGAATCTCTAATGACAGGGTTCGTTGCATGTTTCTCTCTGCCTTTTTAGAATATGAAATTCTTGGAGGTGAGGCCTGTGTGTTACCGCTCATTAAATTGCTTACATTTATCACAATGCTTCTATGTCAAGGCACTTGAAGGCATAATTAGCTATCTGTGGGATGTCATTAGAGTTTGGATTTACTTTACTGAATATATATCCTGGTAGTTTATTTTGATGCTTCCATTTTTTCCCTACGGTTCAATCAGTGACTATATTATAATCCCAAATGCTCAGTAATTTATAGTAAAAAACCAATGTTCCCAAACTGCACACTACATTAGGATTTAAGAAAGCTTCAAACAATTTTTATATTCTCCTTGAATTACAAAACAATAGTTTTGTGCTCTCCTCATAGAAAAGACTTGTTATTCCTTTAAAAAAAATACTTAAAATTGTATGATTTCACTTTCTAAATAAACTTTCCACAAACACACTACCTTATTATCTAACAGTTGCTGTCCTTGTCAGCCGTGGGAAAGTTCACTTGTATAAAAATCAATTATTCACCTCAGAGTTCAGCTATGACAGAGCAGAACAATGCTTTGAATTACTTTCTATCATGTAAAAGAAGTAAACTGATGATTCCGGGCAAATTTTTCACAACGTTCTGGTAATAGAAGCATGCAAATAATTCAAAATAACTGCAAGTGCTAGAATTACTCTGCAAATTCCTTGACTGTGTTTGTCTCGATTTTTCCACCAAAAACGGGAGCATCTGCACTCCATGTGGGAACAGGAGTGAGGGCCCCCCTCCTCTGTGTTGGGAGGTGCTCTGGAGAAAGGAACCTTCCACTCTGACCTCACGTGACCTTGGCTGCCAAGTTTTCTCCCCCTGCCTCTTGCTAAACCCAAATTCCCCAACCACCACTGCTAAACCATGAGAGCAACGCCTCTTTCTTTGAAGAGCCACACCTGGACAGCTGTTCCTGAAAGTAGCTGAACTTGGGCTGACCGCCTTGCGGAAGCTCCAGGGAGGTCCCGCATTGTCTTCCCAAGACTGTACCCCGTAGGAGGGTTTCCTACACTGAAGCCTGCCTGCGGGCGATCTGGTTGATTTCTCTGACAGTTTCTAGTGACATGACTCAGATGAGGTTTGGACCTTGTGTTTCTCCACCACGTCGTCCACCTTAACGAGGGCAGAATACTCTGGAGACTCTTCTCAAAGTCCTAGTGAGTGGACAGCCAAGTCATGCCATTACAAACTCTCTGTGCCCCTGCACTGAATGCCACAGAACTTTAAATTTTTTCCTCCTGTCTTTGGAGAAAATATTTAATTTGGTTTGTTTTCTTTACTCAGGAATCTGACCAGTGAAGTGACATTGTAGTGCTGATTTTCAAGCCCTGATCATGTGTATTGATTGCCTCCAACATTATAATATGAGTAATAGGAGGTATATCAATGATCATTTAAATCATTGTCTGGCTTCTTACACATGTAATCATGGTGTCAATAGCACCAGACATTTGAAGCTCAGGTGGGTATATTTTAAATTAGATGTTTATTTTTCAGTAACTGTAGATTTACCTGTGGTCATAAGAAATAATATGGAGAAATCCAGTCTATCCTTGACTCACTTTCTCCCAAAGGTAATATCTTGTAAAAATATAGTACAATATAAAACCCAGAATATTTGTATTGATAAAATCCACTTATCTTCCTCAGATTTCCCCAGTTTTATTTGTATTCATTTGTGTGTATTTGTGTACTTAGCTCTATGCAATTTTATCACATATGTAGACTTGTTTATCCACTAAAATAATGAAGATGACAGAACAATTCCATTATAAGCATCCCTGTTATAACAGCAACACCAATCTTTGCCAAGCCTTCTCAGCTGCTAGGTCCTGGCAAACACTAATCTGTTCTCCATTTCTAAAATATTGCCTTTTTAGAAATGCTGTACAAATGGAATTACAAAGTGTGTAACCTTTTTAGATTGGCCTTTTACGTCCAACATATATCCATGGAGATTCGGCCAAGTTGTTCTGAGTTCCTTTTTACTGTTGAGTAGGAACCCATGATATGGATATACCACAGGCTGTTAATCCAACAATGTTGGGAACATCAGGGCTGTCTCCACTGTTTGTTTATGATGAAAAAACCTAATATGAATATTCATGTCTAGGGTTATTGTGAAGAAAACTTTTCATTTCTCTGGGATAAGTGCTCCGAGATTGGAACTGCTGTGTTGTATGGTAGTTGTACAAGAATATTTTTAATGAAAGAGTCAAACTTTTTCTCAGAGTGGCTACACCATTTTACTGTGTTTACCCTCTACTCGTACATTTCCACTGCCAGTGTGTGGGTAAACCAGCTTCTCCACATCTTGCCAGCATTTGATGTTGCCACCATTTTTTTAAAAATAAATTTATTTATTTATTTATTTATTTATTTATTGCTGTGTTGGGTCTTCGTTGCTGCACGCGGTCTTTCTCTAGTTGCGGCGAGCGGGGGCTACTCTTCATCACAGTGCACGGGCTGCTTATTGCGGTGGCTTCACTTTGTTGTGGAGCACGGGCTCTAGGCACGTGGGCTCAGTAGTTGTGGCTTACAGGCTCTAGAGCACAGGCTCAGTAGTTGTGGCACAGGAGCTTAGTTGCTCCGTGGCATGTGGGATCTTCCTGGACCAGGGCTCAAACCCATGTCCCCTGCATTGGCAGGCGGATTCTTAACCACTTGCCACCAGGGAAGCCCCCATGATGTTGCCACTATTTTTTTTTAATTTTGTTTTAGCCATCTGATGGTGCATAATGATTTCTTTTGCATTAAGTGAAAGTTAATGTAACTTTTTTTCACTGTATTGTACTATTTTTTTCTTTAGTAGTTACTCTAGGGCTTGCCATATACACTTTAACTTAGCAAAATCTATTTCATATTTATACTATATATTAATTCCAATGAGATATAAATATGTTATTCTATGTAGCTCAATTTCCCTTTCCCTATTTTTCACTTTATAGATCTTGTTTATTGGTGTAAAATATAAGAATTCTTTGCCTAAACCTAGATCCCAGTAAAAGAGGAACAGAGAAACAAATAAGATATGACACTTTTAGAAAACAAAAGCAAAATGGCACCACCTATATTAATAATAACATTAAATGTGAATGGGTTAAATAATCCAATAAAATAGAGATTGTCAGACTGGAAAAAAGATCCAGCTAAAAGGATGAAGAAAATATATATATTATGCAAACAACAACCATAAGAGAGGTGGAGTGGTTACACCAACATCAGACAAAATGCACTTTAAAACAAACAAAAGTAACTGTAGATATAGAGGGGGAAATATAAGAGCCAATAAAAATCTTAGCAGTAAACATAAGAGTAAATCTTCATGACCTTGTATTTATCAACAGATTCTTAGACATGACATCAAGATCACAATGAACACAAGAAAAATATATAAATTGGACTTCATCAAAACTGAACTACTATGCTTAAAAGGATATTATCAAGAAAGTGAATAGATAACCTACATAGTGAAAGAAAATATTTGCAAATCATATATTTGATAAAGAACATGTGTCCAGAATATGTAAGGAACGCTTACAACTCAATAATAAAAAGATAAAGAAAATTTAAAGCAGGCAAATTATTTGAATAAACATTTCTCTAAAGAACATATGCATATGACCAATAAGCACATGAAAAGATGTGCAACATCATTGGTTAGGGAAATGCAAATTAAAAATCACAGTGAGATAACCTCTTCACATTCAGTAGGGTGGATGTAATCATAAAAACCAGATAATCAAAAAAATAAATAAATAAAAAGATCCATCCTGGAAAAAAAAAAAAGATAAGTTGATGAAAATGCGGTGAAATTGGAACCCTTATAAACTGTAATTTATGTAATGTAAAATGGTACAGTCGCTTAGGGTTATAATCTGTAAGTTTCCCAGAAAATTACCAAAACGTGACAAAGAGACATAAAATAAGCAAATGCTGTTGGAAAATGGCACCGAGGGCTTCCCTGGTGGCGCAGTGGTTGGGAGTCCACCTGCCGATGCAGGGGACACGGGTTCGTGCCCCGGTCCGGGAAGATCCCACATGCCGCAGAGCAGCTGGGCCCGTGAGCCATGGCCACTGAGCCTGTGCTCCGCAACGGGAGAGGCCACAACAGTGAGAGGACCGTGTACAGCAAAAAACAAACAAACAAACAAACAAACTGTTCACTGTAAGAATGGGGCCAGTCTCTGGCCACTGAGCAGAACCCAGTACCTTAACCCCACCCGACCTTTGTTCCAGAAACTCTGCTCTAGAACCTGCCACCCCAGGAGGGCGGCCACTGGCATTTCTTATCCTCTCAGCCCCAGGTTGCAGAAGCTCCCTTCTGGTTGGTGCAGCCAGAAGGACTGAGACCCTGCTTATGGGAGGGAGCTCTCCCCGGCGGCTGCCTGCCAGATATCAGCTCACCCCAGGGGGCTCCATGTCCCCACCCCAGCTCATGTGAAGCTGGCACAAGGGGCTGACCTACAAACTTCACCAACACCAGCTCAGCAGCAAGCAATTCAGACTCAGCAATTTAACTTCTCAGTACGTACCAAAAAGGACATGAACGCATAAGACCTTGCAAAAGTCTGCGTAAAATATTTATAGCAACATTATTCCTAATAGACAAAAAGTGGAAACAACCGAAATGTCTACTGAATGATGAAAAAATAAACAAAATATGGCATAATCTACACCAGAGAAGATTATTTGGCAATAAAAATAAATGAGGTACTGATGGCCGTTACTACACGGATGAACTCTGAGATCATGCCGAGTGAGAGAAGCTGCTCACAAAGGGACACGTCCTATATGATTCCATTTATTTCAAATGTCCAGAATAAGCAACTCTTCAGAGACACAAGGTAGATTACTGGCTGCCTAGGCCTGAGATCTAGGGGTTATTTCATCAATTAATTAAAAGCTGTCAAATTTTCTAATTCACAAGCATGACTGTGTAAAAGGTTGAGGCTTTATTTCTCCATGTTCTCATTTTCCCCTCCTCTGTATTTTCTTTTGCAATAATAAAAGTTCAAGACTGGTTTGCAGTATATCTTTATAATCCCTAAATCCCCTTGCAATAACATGCTTTATCCAGTCTAATGTAGACTCTTAAATAAGCTCTTCTTTAAAGATGTTTATTTAAATCTAGTTACAGTAAACTTTAATAGATGCTCAAATTTTTTTTTCATTCAATTAAAATGGTGTTGTATTGAATACAAATAAATGGCCTCAATAAATGTCAGGGCCCAGAAATCTCATTACATAGAGATTTTCATTGTAATCTTTAGAAAAAATAATATCTAGTCATTGTATAAGTATTTTCTTCTCCTTTTTAAGTCCAAGCTCACTTCTGATAAATCTGGATATCAGAAACCTCTAGATAAGCTGTTGACTTCCATCTCACACAAAACTGCTTTCTTTCTGCTAACCTACTTGTAAATTTCCTACTGTGAGCATCCCATAACCCAAGAAGATTTTGCCAAACTTTAATTTCACTGGCTTATATCACAAAAATAATATTTTGGGGGCCTCCCTGGTGGCGCAGTGGTTGAGAGTCCGCCTGCCGATGCAGGGGATACGGGTTCGTGCCCCGGTCTGGGAGGATCCCATATGCCGCGGAGCGGCTGGGCCCATGAGCCATGGCCGCTGAGCCTGCGCATCCGGAGCCTGTGCTCCGCAACGGGAGAGGCCACAACAGTGAGAGGCCCGCTTACGGCAAAAAATAATAATAATAATAATATTTTTGTTTGGTTTTCAAAATTTGAAATATTATAATTTTGAATACACTTCCCCCAAATAACAGTGATCTCTAAGAATACCACCCAATCCACCTGCCCCATGATCGGCACTGTTGTCATGTATAAGTGCATACATATATACACTTCATACATATATACAAACAGATATATACCTTATTTTTAACAGCAGTACTGTAAATCCTCTTCTGGACTTTTTTTTTAACATAAGTATATTTTAAAAGCTATTTGTGACATTTTACTCAATATCATGCCAACATCCCCATTTGTAGATATATCACACATTAGGGACCTAGTTCTCTATCGATAACATTTGTATTGTTTCCAGTGTTTTCCTATTCCAAACGATAATGTGGAAAAATCCTTGGAGTTATGTTTTTTTAATACAATGCTTATAATTATTTTCAGGGGAAAAAAAACAGGGAAAGGGCTTTTTACTAGACTCGAACGAACTTCCAGTCACGTGAAATAAAGGCAACTTTGCACCTGAGGTCTTCCAGATCGAAGGATTAGAGTCCCCTGAGAAGAGGCTTTGAAGGGGCTCCAGCCAAATCCTGTCCCCTTGGGTGGCTGCCAGGCTTCTGGTTTTCACCCTGGACCTTTGGGGTGGAGAAATGTTCCCTTCTACCCTTTTAGGTTGTGTGGCTGGTCTAAGTATTAAATTGACATAAGACAGATGAAAAGAAGAAAATACAATTTTAATTACTTACATATGCATGGAAGCCCCACAAAGATGTGAGGCTCAAAAGGTGCCCGGAGACGGAGGCTTTTACACCATCCTGAGCTGAGGAAAGGGATAGCGCTTGGGGGCTTGAGGACTGGGGGCTTCGGAGTGAGAAGAGGAGGAAATGCTGATGGGCAAAGGTTGCCCTTGGGCTGACAAATCGCCCAGGTGAAATGTCACCTCCGGCGTAGGCCCCCTTTGTAATGCAAATTTCTTTTATAAATGCAGATTCCCCTTACAAAAGGGCAACTTCTACTCCTCTGCAGTTTCTCGAAGTAATTAACTCAGAATAATCCCATGCCAACGAGGCACATGCTGGGATGACACAGTCTGCCACCCTTAACTGGGCTGTTGGTTTTAAAGCTGGGAGCAGGGGATGGAAATTGACCAGGACCAAAAGCCACAAAAATTACTGTTCTCACCAAGATTCAGCTGTCTTTCTTTAATAATGCTCAACAACCTGGGATTAATTTCCAGAGTCTGAAAATGTTGATTCTGAGAATTTTGGCCAGTTTTTTTGTCTTGTTGCTTTTATGGAGGAGAAGATTTTCGAAGTTGTTACTATGGCATTTTCACTGACACCTGAGAACAAATTGATTTTTATATTGACTTTGTATCCTGGGTTCTCACTAAATGTCACTGTTACTTTTATGTCATTTTCTTAGTATTTTCTACATTGATTATTTCATCTGCAACTACAGTAATGACTCTTTTAACCCTTTCTTTATAATCTGTAATCCTTGGTTTCCCTTTTTGCTTTACACTGATTCAGACCTCTAAGACAGGTAGATGGAGGTGATGAGAGAACATCATTGCTCATTCCCCAAATAAAGAAGAAAACATTAAGCCATTCACCATTAGGTATGTTGTTAACTGTAGTTTTTCATAATTGCTTTTTATCAAGTCAATAAAGTTTCTTTTGTTAAATTATTAAACAGGAGGCCATCAGACTGAGGTCTTAGCAGCCTATGTAAGCAAACCAAAACCTCAGCCTGAAATACTAATTGAGTTGCTATGAAATGATCCTGTAATATATTGTTAAGCTAAACTCTATTCTAATTATGATAAATACCTAATCTTGAAGGAATAGAATATATAGAATAACTACTCTCATTGATGCTGTCGACTGAAAAAAACCGCACAACCTGAAAGTTGAGAGCTATGTTTTATTCAATGGACATTCTAAGGACTTCAAGCCCGGGACACGGCATCTCAGATAACGCTGAGAAACTGTTCCGAAGAGGCAAGGATGGGAGGCAGGATATATAGGAGTTTTTGCAGCAAAGCCCAGATAGTTGGAACATCGGAAGATTACTGTTAATAAAAGAAAACCAGACATCTCAAGTCAATGAATTTAGCGCTTTTCTCTGTACAAGAAGATGCAAGCGTCCGGGCTCATTGAAATCATTCCTTTGACATGCACCTCAGCTGCCTGGGGCGAGTATCCTGTGTTTTCTTGCCCTGAGTTTCCTCAGGGTGCACTGTTGCAGGGGGAGGGTGGGTGGCTGCAGTGTCTGATGATTCGATGGTGGGGGATTATGCTTCCATCCTGAGTTCCCTCAGGGCTCACAATTGGGAGGCTGTAATGTGATGGCTTAATGGCTGTGACATCCTTCGTTTACTGACATGGATGGCAGGTGGCATTTTCAGTTCACAATGCGTTAGGTAGTTTTCTTCCCGTAGGTGACATCTTACCATCATATAATACAATAAGGGAATTTAATTTACCCAATAAGCCTACCCTCCCAGGACACATGTTTGCAGGTATTTGTCACAGATAAACAACAGTATATATCCTATACTTTTACCTTAGTTGGGGAGCTAATCTTGACTTTGAAATTTACTCTTTTCAAGAATTAATTTCGTTAAAGAATGAAATATTGTTATAGTCATGGCATTTCTTGTTTTTGGCTTTTTTAGACACTTCAGAAAGTTATCTATTTTTCCTTATGAAGTTTTGATGACCGTTCTTTAAAAAACTTCTCTGTGGGTCCAATGTCATCTTGTCTCAGGGCAGACAAAGACATCACAGGTTTTTGCCTCAGGTACATAAACATAGTATACAAAAGGGCTTCACATTATTTTAGTGGATATTTTCCAGTGATAATATCTTACCTCTATGAATTTTCTAATTAATATTTTGGAGTGGGTAGAAAATTTTTGAGTCAACAAAGCCATGCCCACTGTTCCGACATTATATTAAATAGTTATACCTTTAAAAGTCCTAGGTTGTATGTCGTAAAATCCATTTTCTCACATATAGTCATAATACATTCACAATCTATTTCTGAGCCAGGAGTAAATCACTTTAACCTTAAAACAACTAAGTCTTACAAAAGATCATATTTTATTTATTTTATGATGTCAATTTCCACATTTTAACATCTCTGAAATTGAATATATCTTTCCATCAATGTGTCTGAAAATCATGGTCAGTGGCTATAAAAAGTATCTCTCAATGCATGTATGTGTGCAAATTTGGACAGAGATGTCCATGTTGTCATTTACTTTGAGAAATGTATATTATTACTTGAACATGTGTTCAGCTTAACTGGTGTTTAATATGTCTTTAAAATTATGCTACATTTCAACATTGAAGTAAAAAATATGGAAATAAAGCAGAATCTAAACTTATAATAATAATAATCTAAATAATAATAATAATCTAAACATAATCAATAAATTTGATAAATATTCATCATTTGAGGAATGAGCATAATTGAATATTGGCTTGTGACTCAAAAACCAAGCTTTAAAGGATCTAAGAAGATACTTTGAGGTAACTTTGTTGTGTTCTGTTAGAAATATACTGCAAAAAGATTGTCTATTATACGGCATCCGATGTGAATTAAGGTAAGAAAACATTGCCCAATTCTTCATAATGGATATATAAAAAATCCACAGCAAAGAAAGTCCAATTCATGCACAGTCTGGTACTTTTTTTTTTTTTTTGTGGTATGCGGGCCTCTCACTGTTGTGGCCCCTCTCATTGCAGAGCACAGGCTCCGGACACGCAGGCTCAGCGGCCATGGCTCACGGGCACAGCCGCTCCGCGGCATGTGGGATCTTCCGGGACCGGGGCACGAACCCGTGTCCCCTGCATCGGCAGGCGGTCTCTCAACCACTGCACCACCAGGGAAGGCCTGGTACTATTTTAAAGGCATCGGACATTAATGTGTTAGAAATTTCCTGTCTACTTTAGTAGAGCAGAAGCTACTTAATTTTCATTGTGACTTAAATCAGGAAAAAATAAAACTATATAGAAAATACTGGTTTATCCAGTTTTTGACACGCCTTAAAGTTGCAGTGTCGGTGCATTGAAGACCAAGGTGATGAATGCGGGTCGTGAAGAGCAGCACGTCACTGGAAGCTATGAATCACTGCTGGTCACTAAACGTTCTTCCATATTTAAGTCTAACCTGTACCCCAGTTCCTAGGAAGGAGATCCTCCCCAGTGATTTGCTGTGTAGGCACAGAACCTGGAAGGGGGGTCAGGTGAGCAAGGAGAACTGGCTAAAAGTTGCACAGCACGGGAGTCCTGGAGCCCTAGACGGAGCCCTCACGTGTCTTGGTTCTTAATGCAGTTCACAGGTGTATATTTGAAAAGATGACAAATGAGATGAAAAGTGTGGTGACTCGGTTCTATTCCTGGGGACTTGTGTGGTCAACTGCAGCCCCTCAGCATGGCAAACAACAGGCCTCTGAGGAAAGAATATAATTGCAGTTTATTGTCAGAAAACATTCCAGTAACACCTTTGATATCGCCAAGAAAGCACCAGCCTCAAACCTTGCAGAGTGGATGGCAGTGATGTGGAAGAAAACATCAGAGGGGAGTCTTCTTTTAAGAAAATCTCCATCACTTCAGATCTTTGTAGAAGAGAGAGGAAAATAATTTGTAGGAAAGCATGGACATAATGACTTTGAATTAAAAAGTTATAGAATTCAGTTGGACTCAGAGTGAGGTTTTCGTAGGAATACTATAATCAATACATTGATCTTATTTATTTTACTAATACGCATGACATGAAAAAAGTCCATGTTTAAATAAGTATAGAATTTTTAAATTCTTGAGTAAAAGATAAAAATACAAATGACAAAATATTATGATGTAATTTATTTTACAGTGCTTTTTTCTTAGTAGTCCCTTAAATAATGACAAATCTTATAATCTATGGCACCATATATTAAATGACATTGTGGTATTATTTTCATCCTTTTGTCTTACGGGATTTTTAAAAACCAGATAATTCAGAAAAAATGATTTTGCGTTATACCTTGAGGATCAAGGCGATGGCTCTAAATATTTTTTAGTATGCCTCTTCAGTATAATTAATTGAAGAGTATAAAAACAGAAATATGACATTATATAATAATATAAAATTATATATTATTATAATGTATATGCTTCCAAAAGCTATTAGACCCTACAGGTAGAATATTGCTCTCTTTAATTAATTCTTCTTTTATTAATTATCACTATTGTTTACCAGAACACAAGGAACGTACCCCTGCCATCAAGATGTCATTTTACCAAACACAATGAATTAAAATGTGAATAAAACTCAGTATCTTCCCTAAAGATGCTGTGTTTTAGGGTGATGCTGTTGAGTAGAACTCAATTTTGCAATGAAAGACAAATCTATCAGCTTCTGGGAAATTACTTCCCATTTGTGAATTCACTCAACATTTACAAAAAGCCTACAACGTACTAAGTACACTACTAGGTACAGCAGACAAAGATAATGAAGCACGGTTGCTGCACCCAAGGGAATTATGACTTGTTCACAACATAAACATCCTCAATACTGTTGACCCTGGAACAGCATGGGGGTTAGGGTCACTGAACCCCTGCCCAGTCGAAAATCCACATGTAACTTTTGACTCCCCCAAAACTCAACTACTAATAGCCTACTGTTGACCAGAAGCTTTATTGATAACATAAATGGTTGATTAACATGTATCTTGCATGTTATATGTATCACATACTGTATTCTTACAGTAAAGCCAGCTAGAGAAAATAAAATGTTGTTAAGAAAATCGCAAGGAAGAGAAAATACAGTATTGCACTGTATTTATCAGTACCATAACTTTACAAGATGAATTGTCAGAACCTACAGCATGAGTTTTATATGATATAAAAGATTGTAGATGTTGTGTGTATTACTAACACTAGACATCAAAAAATAAAAGATAATGTGAAAAAGAAATTCATATTTATTTACAGGTATAACTACCTGTGCATTGGTAACAAAGAAGCAGCAGTATGATTGTTTCATGGTAACCTAGAGTCATTGATACAGTTGCTTCATAGCCCAGCTTATTCACTAATGAACAATAGTTCTAACCTTTTCTGGCATGCAGTATCACAGTCATATTCAGAATACAGTATTGGAAACACTGTTACATTAAAAAAAAAACACAACTGCGCTGATAGGCTGATATGCAGTTTCTCCAGTTAGTAGAAAGAGAGGCATACTGTCGAGTAAGATAATTCTTTAAAAGCAAAGTTATAAGACAATAAGAAAACTAACACATTATCATATCATTCCCCTTATGCCTATGTAAGGCTTGGCTATCCACTTCAACACAAACCTTGCACATGACATTGTACACGATGAATACTTAGGTGGTGATGATGACACAGAAATGTCTCATACAGTTCTTGCCTTTCAGTTACTAGATTTTCACACGAAGACACACACATACATAACACGCAAATCTCCTAAATTGCATTGGGAATTTTTGATCAGTATGCATTAGATGGATGAGATGCTTTAGATAAAAAGTTGCAGAGGCACATTCTCTGATAATTTTTTTTCTTTCAAGGTTTTATTGTTTTTATATATTTATAACACTTTGAGCTTAAGTCTACTAAGAACAAAATTGAAGAAAGGAAGCATGAGATTTCCAGAATCAGGTCTAGATTGTGAACATACTGGAAGAACAGACCTATTATAACAGAGAGGCAGTAAGTATGACTTCACATACTCGGTCTGACAATGACCATCCGAGGCTCCTGCAGTTAGAATTCAGACAGGATGCTCACTTAAGCTTAGTGAGACCAAGCACTGGACAATGGGAACCAAAGGCACACACCTGTGTGCAGGTCGCCCTGATCCTAAGCTCATCCTTTATGTTCTGAAACACAAGATGATTTTCAACCAATTTTCTTCATCTTATGGGAAAAAATCCATATGTAGGACTTTTTTTCTATGGCAGGGATTTAAACTGGGCAATCTGGATCTATAAGAAAACAACAGCCATCATGTTGTTAGGTATTTCGTATCAGCATATCATAAACAGAAGATGAACAGCTTGTTTTGTATATTCACATTTAAAATAAAACAGCTGTTGTACATCTAAACTTGTTTTAAGACAGAGATTTTAATACATCCTATATAACTTTTACAATACCATTCTATCCGACAATTCAGGGTTTGTGTGATGAAAATGATTGAGTGTTTATACATATGCATTTACATTGTTTTGGAAGTGGATTTTGCAGTGTGGCAATTTTATCTGTAACTAGAGGCAACATCCCAACTTCTGCCTTCCTCTCAGCACAGTTGGTACAATCTGGGGACTTTGGCGCCGATAGTGGAGGGATAACTGGGAAGTCAGGGTGTGAGTAATAAACACGCTGACTATATACTGACTATTTATTCACATGGACTCTATAGGAAATAAAATATTTAGAGGAAATACAAAGTATATTTGCAAGAGCCTTTAAAAATCAAGGCATAATCCTTGAAAATAATAGAAAATCTATAAAATTGAGTAAGAATAATTTAAGTATAATTTGAAGGTCAGTGCACCCACAAGGAAATGAAAAGTGTCAGTCAAGAACACTTACCATGTTTTGTTTTGTTTTTCCTCTTTGCAAGCAGATGACAAAATTTGTATTAGGGTATTTTTTTTGCCCTAACCTGGGTGTCAATACTATCATTAAGGTTGTTCATAATTCTGAACTGGATTTAATACCAGGAGAATAAGGGCTAATATCTACATTATAGGAATTAATGGGAAATGATGTTTTAATAATCAGAAAATTTGAATGATCCAAAAGATTAAATATTTACAGAAAAAGATGGTATTTTTTGTTCAGAAAATAATTCCTAAGATACTGTGATAGCAGCAGTAAGACTGTAATTATAACCCTCCGATGACGTCTGTAATTCAGATCCTGACACATTACCCCACTCTGTCCTCTTCAACTGCCAATGTGGCAGCAACGATGCTTAGAGATGATAGACGTGGATGTGGCCTCCACCAGTGCAGATAAAAAGCCTCACTACTGAGTCAGAATAAGTCACTTGTACTACATTATGAATGGATATGTTTAAAAACTCGTTTGTTTTTATACATTGACATAGACATTTTATAATTTATGCATTCAAACTCTGAATTGTTGGGAAGAATGTCATAAAAGTTACATAAATAGTTGATGAGATTCCATTTGTGTCAACAGGAGGGCAAACACAGAATAACCTATTTTTTTTAATTCACAGAAAAAAGAATAACGATGATATAAAATTTCCCCAAACATCTTCCCATTAGGGGGATGAACACAGCTGAAAATATAACTCCTTTCGAATCCCTCTGAAAGATTTGCAGAATTTACACAAATTCCGCAGGGGACAATATTAACTGTGCTTCATCAGCAGGAGGGTTCTGTATTTTATGGCTTTCTCTTATGCAAATATACTCTTCGGGAGATATATTTTAAGTTACATGAATTTTTTTTAAAAATCGTGAGTGCCATGCACCTGTTAGAGGTACATGTAGGACTCTACCTGTAGGTTGTACTCTTTGATTTTTTGCACATCTTATATTTTATATATTGAGAAATAAGTCCTATCTCTGAAAAATAATCCCTTAACAAAGCCATTTAATATTTTTTCAAACAATTAAAAATTTCACAATAGTTAGTTGCAATAAAATATTTAATATCTCAGGTGGGATGCCCTTGACTATAAGGAACATAAATCCTCCTTTCATTTTGGCTTAAAAAATGAGGTCATTAATTATCTCCCAGACAGGAGGTCTGGAAATAGGACCACTCCGACGATGGTGTGGCAGCGCTCAAAACACACTTCTCTGCACACGTTTGACTTTGTCTTCCTGATGAGCTGGCATCATACTAAGTCTCCAATCATCAAATCCATTGGCGGTGCAAGGAACAAGGCAACTAGGAAGTATTCATTTCCCAGCACCTTCCACCAAGAATTCCCTTCATAGTGTTGATTCCCCTGGTCATTTTTTTTTTTTTTTTTTTTATTAAAGACTTTATTTATTTTTTAATATGTGGTCCTAATTATTTATTTATTTATTTATTTTTGGCTGTGTTGGGTCTTCGTTTCTGTGCGAGGGCTTTCTCTAGTTGCGGCAGGTGGGGGCCACTCTTCATCATGGTGTGCACGCCTCTCACTATCGTGGCCTCTCTTGTGGCGGAGCACAGGCTCCAGATGCGCAGGCTCAGTAGTTGTGGCTCATGGGCCTAGTTGCTCCGCGGCATGTGGGATCTTCCCAGACCAGGGCTCGAACCCGTGTCCCCTGCATTGGCAGGCAGATTCTCAACCACTGCGCCACCAGGGAAGCCCTCCTCTGGTCATTCTTAAGCCAATCACTCTGGAGGACAAAGAGATTATGAAGAAGGGCTTAATTTGAGGATCCAATGGGTGTTGAGGAGACAACCTCCAGAAGTCCCACATCTTAATCCTTGGATGTGACACCAGGACCGGAGCATTCCTGGGGAGAACCCAGGGGCTATGAGGATAGCGCAGATTAATAAACATGAAGTTTTAGCTTCAAATCTTTATTATTCAGCTATCAGTTACTAAAACAAACCTTCTCTCCAGACAAATGAAAACAGTTGACTGACAAATAGTCTCTGATGATTGATAAGCAACAGCGTCTGAAAGACAACGAGGACACGCAACTCTATTAAAATCTTGTTCTGGGCTGTTTTTGTAGTCTCCAGCATTCCAGATGGTGAATGCACAGTGCCGCACTAGTATTTAATGTCACTGTCACAGTCAATGTAAGAAGCTGTTATCTAATACGCACACTGCATCTCGTTCCACATCGCACACGCTCCCCTCTGTAGTCCATAGACACTTGGGTTTGCATAAAATGAACACAGACGCTTTGGTAGGTGAATAATATACATTAATGGACTTTCTCTCTGTAAAATTGTTTGGGACAAAACAACATGATTCAATAGTGGTCAGGGTGCATAGTCTTCAGTCAACCAGGTAGATTTCACCTCTGTCAACAGAGGAGCAGATACAGAATAACCTTTTTCTTAATCCACAGAACAAAATAATAATGATGGCCTGACTTTTCCCCAACTCCCCTCCCTAAGCAGTGAACATGGCTGAAAATATAATTGTCCTCCCTCCCCTTTGAAAGATTTGCAGGATTTGTAGAAATTCAGCAGGGGATGATATCAAGTGTGTTTCAATCAGCAGGAGAACTTTGTATTTTATGGTTTTCTTCTATGCAAAAATGCCCCTAGGATGACATATTTTAAGTTAGGTGAATATTTTAAAAATACAAGTGCATGTACATATTAGAGCTGAAGGTGAATGTATGAAAAATTGCTCATAATTTTAAAGGAAACCTTGCATTGGTGGCCACACTCCTCCCTTTTATGGGAAGTAATGAGCTTTGATTATAACTTGGGTTTTGATTTAAACATCCTCCTTGACTATTAGTCTTGAAGCTGTATTTCTAATATGTCACTTGAAGAGCAAAACAGGAAAAAAATTAATGAGGGAGTGAAAATAAGGAAGTCTATTATACCTTGTTGCTGATGTAGAAGCAGAAAATTGTGTGGTAAAATAGAGTGGCAACAGCAGGTGGCAGTGATGAAAAAACACAAATGTTCCTGGTATAATATATCATATCCAGCACTCCTGATGTTGGGGGTAGCCCTTAGAGCTGAAAAGAAAGAGATAAAAGATAAAAATCCTCTAAAAGTTGGTGTTTAAACCTTAAAAATGTCAGCATATGATTTTATGATCTCAAATTAAATAATAGCAATTCTGGATCCCTATCAATTTACTAGCTGGGGTTACTGTTCAGCTCCCAGTCTGGCTTTCAAGTCATAGCCAACCTGTAGTACCCCTGGGACTTGCAAATGGTGTAAAGCAGATCTGTGTTTTGGAGAAGGAGATACAGAAGAGAACTGTTCCAGTTTCTCTGACGATATTCCCTCTGTTGGTATAATGAATGGCCCTGGGAAATCCAAATGTCTTCCAAGATCTCCCTTGCTAAAATGACACAACCTGAAGTGTGCAGTTAGTACTTACTGTTTGCTTAGAGTGTAATCCAAAAACCTCCATTCAAAATAAGGTGAAAAATATTAAAACGTTTTTGTGAGTTATTTTATTGGATGAGTTACCAATTTTTTTTTCCAAACACAAAGTGCAAGGATAATTGCATCTCCAATAAGTTAATTTTCATTACTGAATTTGGGAGGTGATAGATTTGGAGCCTATATGACTGATTTAAAAGGGCTTCTTTCAAACATGTGAGTTAACACTGTAAAGTCCCTACAACAAAACACATGAGAAGAACTTTTTGAACTTAACACAAATAAAGATTTCTTAGAGAGAACAAACACACACAAAAAACTATATAAAATCAAATAAGTAACAAACCAGACCTCATTCAAATTAGAATCTTCTGAGTATCAAAAGACACTGTTAAGAAAATAAAAAGGTAAGCCCCAGTCTGGGAAGAAAATATTTATAATACATATATATGACAAAAACTTATATTCAAAAAGCAAAATCAAATCTTAAGAAATGATAATAAAAATACAAAATAAGGACAATGAAAAAGCAAATAACCAGAACAGAAACTTTACCAACAAAGCTTTAGAATGGCCAAAAAAGCACATGCTCAGTGTGGGAAAACACAAATTAAAACCATAATGCAGGGCTTCTCTGGTGGTGCAGTGGTTGAGAGTCCGCCTGCCGATGCAGGGGACACGGGTTCGTGCCCCGGTCCGGGAAGATCCCACATGCCGCGGAGCGTCTGGGCCCGTGAGCCATGGCTGCTGAGCCTGCGCTCTGCAATGGGAGACGCCACAGCAGTGAGAGGCCCACGTACCGCAAAAAAAAAAAAAAAAAAAAAACCCATAATGCAATACCTTGGACTGGTTGAAATTAAGTAAGAAGACAATAGTAAATATTGGCAAGATTGTAGAGCAATGGGAACTTGTGCACTGCTGGTGGGAATGGTTTGGTAGATCCTTACAAAGTTAGATGTATAAAAACAAAAAATTTTAAAGGGCTGATCTCCATGGGTGTGAGGGGTAGATTACAAAAGTGGTCCCCAGCATAGAGGGTGCAGCAGAAAGCACCCAGGCACTAAGGCAAATGCTGTAATGCCACCGTTTGCCTTGACAAGCCCTACTCTACTCTGTGGAGTCTATCTCTGTTCAAGATCCCTTGTCTTAAAAGCACATTGATTCTATTTATAGTACACAATGTTCATTTTTAATAACTGTTAAATAATGTCAATAAACAGAAAACTCTGATTTTGCAGGAAAAGATGGATTCTGAATTACTATACAAACTGTTTTATAAAAGTAATTATCTAAATACAATAACTTTTTGTCCAACATATACCTAGATAATTCCTTAGAAATTATAGAAACCTATTAATACTTATAAGGTAGAGTGAGTGTTAAATTATCTATTTCCCCTAGATATAAGCTTATATCTGCAACTACCTGCTGAACTTCTCAATTCTGAATGCCAAGTAGAACCATATATTCCAAAGAGTTACATATTTGAATTTAGCACATATAGACTCACCATTGTTCCTGAATCCTGTTGTCCTGTTAGACGTGTTTCCTAGGTTTTTATTCCTGGTTCCCTCACCTGCTACCGAGTTGTCCTTGGGCATTTGCTTTAACCACTCCTTTCCTGAATTTTCCTACTTGTAAAATGAGATTAATAACAGTTTCTACCTCACACCTTTTTAATGAGGATTAAGTGCATGCTTAGATGACACATCTATAGAAAATATTACACAATTGTTAGCTTTTGGTATTCTTAGACTTATTTCACCACTTCATCTCACATAGACTCAAACATGGAAATAAAGATGTACCATAAAGAATGGAGAACACCAGAAATGCTTATTGAATATCAGTTATATCTCAATATTGTTATTAAAACAAAAGAGATAAGAGAAAAACTCATCCCATAAAAGACAATTAACATACCCTACAAGAGAAAAAAACAGAATCAATCAAGCTATCTAAAAAGAATGCTATAACTAGTATGTTCAAAATCACCCCAAGGATAAAGGGAAAAATAAATTCCATGAAATAAGATCAGAAATTTGTGATGAAAAAATATAAGATGAGAAAATTAGTTATGTAAACTAGCCAGGTGGACTATAAAAAAATAGACAATAGAGTTTAAATTGCCTAAGAACAATTAGTTAACAGGACGTTGCTCCCCAAATTAGAAAACTGGCAAGTAGAACTTTAGATATTATAGAAAATAAGAAACTATGGAAGAGGATATAAGAAAATGGAGCATAGGTTGAGATGTCTAATAAGCTTTCTGGGAAACAAAAAATAGAGAACACAGTGAAGAGGAAATACTTAATGGATGTTGCCAGTAGTGTTTTGAGAAATTAGAAAAACACGAATCCTAAAATTGAAAGATGTCCCCAAATAATAATCAATCAGAATAAATCATAAATAAACACAAAATACATACTTAAACATGCAGAAGGCAACTCTACTGAAAAAAAATATTGAGTTAGAATGGATTTCCTGAAAGATTCAACATAGACGGTAACTCATAAATGAAACTGAATTTATTTCTCTCCAATAAATGGAAGGAAGCCTGCATAGTCAAGGGTTAATGTCTGAAAGTTCAGAAAAATTGTCCTGCAGAGACAGAAGTAGAAACTTCCAGACCCTGAAAGGTTTACAAGGTATGTATAGAGTTTTGAGTGAAAGCAGCTGCTGAGTGAGAGGCCTATCAAAAAGGTCAATTCTGCCTCTGAAGCCTCAGCCATATTTGCACACACGCACACACACACACACACACACACACAGAGGCAGTCAATTAGCTTGAGCATTTCTGTAGGGAGGCGAGTCTGGATATGTGTTAGGGACAGCTCCAGTGGTTTCATTAACCTTGAAGATATACAACATAAAATACAGCCATAGCAGGCATTGATGATGTTTACAGACATATGCAGAGTCCCCAGGTATTAATTCAAAGCTATAGAATGAGGAAAAGTCTGATACCCAAGGTCTCTGTGAGTCAGGCCAAAGGCCCCCTGCAAAATAATAGAGGAAACAGCAGAATATTAAAAATAAAATAACAACATTAAAAACTATAAAGGGACAACATTCAGAATAAACAGTTGTTTCCAAGTTGATAAAATGCTATAAGACAATGTACTAACATCCCCAAAATGTGAAGGAAAATTACTATTTAAAATTCTATGCCAAAGTACAACCCAAAGTGAGAATAAAATAGACTTTTTTCAGATGTAGTAGAACAAAGAAAACTTTATATGTATAGACCGCCTTCAAATGAGTTACTAGTTAGAGGATGCAATAAAGCAAAATAAAAATAAAAATGAACCCAAAAAGAAATGGTGAGTAAGGTACCAGTAAGGCATGCACCACATCTACAGACCATTGCTTAAAATGATCATCATGCTGCTAGCAACTGTGTGTATGTATGTATTTATTTAAAGCAAATTAGAATACTAGAAAATAATATCATAGGGCTTGAAAGAAAGAAGTATAAAAAGGTCTCTTATTCTCAAAGGAAGTAATCCAAAGGGTTAATATAGTACTCCAAGAAAATTATATATCTAGATATGTATATTAAATATTTACAGGTAACTATTCCCAATATGCAAAGGATAATGTTCAAACCAGTAGTGAAAAATTGGACAGAAATACTCTAAAGAGAAAGAGGTAGGCAGCTTTTATCAAAAATCACAACACCTTAGGGCCCGACTCTTCATTTGTCATTACATATATTTTTTAAATTTCCAGAAACTTGACAACAAAAAAGCAAACCCAATTCAAAATGGAAAAAGTATCAATATTTGAATGCACATTTCTCCAAAGAAGGTGCACGAAAGGCCAAGGAGCACAGGAAAATATGTTCAATATCATTAGCCAATAGGAAAATTCATATAAAACCACAATCACATACCACTTCACACCTACTTGAATGGATTTTTTTTTAATAAATAAACTGGGGAAGAGGATGTGGAGAAATTGGGACCCTTGTGTACTGCTGGTGAGAATGTAAAACAGTTCAGGCTCTGGGGAGCATATAGTTTGGTGTTTCCTCGAAAATGAAACATAGTACAACTCTGTGACTCAGCAATTCCACATCTAGGTATATATTAAAAAAAAAAACATGGAAGCAGGGGCTTGAACAGATATTGGTACACCAATATTCATAGAGCACAGTAGCCAAATATAGAAACAGCTCATATGTCCATCAACAGATGAACGGATACACAAACTATGGTATTTTATACAGTGGAATGTTAATCAGTGATAAACAGGAATGGAATTCTGATACATCAGCAGGAATGGATCTTGATAACAATATGCTAAGTGAAATAAGGTAGACACAAAGGACAAATATTATATAATTCCACTTAGATGAGGTACCTAGAATAGATAAACTCAAAGAGACAGAAAGTAGAATGGAAGTAGCCAGGGACCATGGGGAGGGATGAATGAGGAGTTATTGTTTAGTGGGTGCAGAGCTTTTGTTGGAGATGATGAAAATGTTTTGAGAATAGACAGCTGTGATGATCATACATTGTGAAGGTATTTAATGCCCTTGATTATATAGTACATTTATATACGTACATTATATATGTACATTTTGGCACAATAAAAAAATTAGCAAACCATATACAGCAACATATAAAGAGGATGATACATCATGATAAAGTGGGATTTTTCTCAGGAATGCAAGATTTGGGGGTTTTTTTACCCTGAAAATCAATCAATGTAATACAAATACTAATAAGATAAAGGACAAAATCACATAATCATCTCAATAGACACAGAGAACTAGTTGGACAAACATCCAACAGCCTTTCGGGATAGAAACACTCAACGAACTAGGAATGGACAGTAACTTCTTCCACCTGATAACGGACACATAGCAGAACCACACACGAACATCGTACATAATGGTGAAAGATCAGGAACAGAAGAAGCACGTCAACTCTGGCCACTTGTATTCAACATTTTGCTGGAGGATCCAGCCAGGGAAATTAGGCGGGGAAAAAAAGAAATTTGGATTAGAAGAAATAAGTAGAAAAACTATCTCCAGTAGCAGGTGTCATGACCTTAAATACAGAAAATCCTAAGTAATCCACTAAACCAATAATCAAGCTTAACAAGGTTGCAGGCTAAAAGATCACTATAAAAATTATAAAGTAGCAATGAACAGTGAAATTAAGAAAGACTTCTATTTATAATACCATCAAAAAAACATACTTAGGAATAAATTGAACATAAGTGCAAATTGAAGTGCAAGCTGAAAACTACAAGACATTGTTGAAACAATTAAAGGAGCTCTTTAGAAATGGGAAGACATCAGTTGTATGGAAATCACACGGGAAATATAGTTAACTTATCTTCCTGACTTTCTAATTAGCACAATACATGCTTTTTTTCAAATGTGAATAAATATAAGTATGCATTGCAAAGCCCCTCAAAAGGACCAAAAAGAAATATCATCTATGTAAATCAAATAAAGATACAGAGGAAAGTCAGTGCTTCAGCAGGGAAACCACTGTATCTTCTGGGAGACAGGATGGCACACAGGAATGAACAGATTCAGATGATGAAGTCTGAATGGGTAAGAGTCACATCAGATCTTCAGAAAGCTCCACTGGCCCCCTAAAATCCATCCTGTCACATATCTGGCTGGAAAAGTTATGCACTTAGTCTAATTCGGATATGGGTTGCTAGTTCTCATCTGAACCAGGAAGAATTTTATGAACTTAATCTTACAAGTTTAGAACGTGACTACAGAGGGACAGACAACACAGAACATTCAGACACCAATACACAAATACTCCCTTATCAACTGACCCACATTAACACAGTCAAGGTTCAAGTGCTCTCCTCAACCTGGAGCTGCTGAGCTAAAATAAAGGTCATTAAAAAAAAGAGAAAAGAAAAGAAATGGGAAGACATCTATGTTTATGGATTGGAATATTTAATATTAAGATGATGATACTCCACAAATCGTTTTACAGGTTCAAAACAATCCTTCTCAAAATCGCAGTCTGCTTTTCACAGAGATTGACAAGCTATGCTAAAATTCATGTGGAAATTCAAACGACCAGAACAGCCAAAACAATCTTAAAAAGAAGAACAACCTTGGGTGGATTCACATTTCCCAATCTCAAAACCTGCTATGGTAAACAAGACAGGGTGGAAAAAGCATAAAGATAGACATGTAGATCGGTGGGATACATATGAGACTCCAGAAATTTACCCTCACATTTATGGTCCATTGATTTTGAAGAGGACGCCAAGACAATTCAAGGAATAGAAAATAGTCCCTTCCACAAATGGTGCTGGGACATGGGGAATCTGTCCACAGTAGGATGGAGTTGGCCCCTTTACCTCCTACCATGTCAAAAAACTAACCCAAAGTAGACACAGACCTAAGTGGAAGTGCTAAAACTGTGAAGCTCTTGGTAGAAAACAAAGAAATAAATCTTCATGACCTTGGCTTAAGCCAAAAGACATTAAAACAGCAAATCAATGCCTGTGAATATACAGAACAAAATGTACCCACGTGTTG
Source organism: Mesoplodon densirostris (assembly GCF_025265405.1). Lineage (NCBI taxonomy): Eukaryota > Metazoa > Chordata > Mammalia > Artiodactyla > Ziphiidae > Mesoplodon > Mesoplodon densirostris. The sequence continues at coordinate 2,523,119 of NC_082673.1, forward strand.
AAATCATTCACTTTGTGTGGTGAGATTATGAGTACACATTTTATGTTTTCTACTTCTATGTTTCCAACGTTACTGAGTAAAGATGGATTTTTATGGGAAAATATCCACTTTATTTTTAAGGTATCGGTAAGGTTCTTCTCTAATCATTTTAATTTCTCTCTCTTCGTCTCTCTATTTCTCTCTCTCCCAAATATGTATATGTACATTTGAAAGTTTAATCAGAAGATCAATACTAGATGAATAAGAACTATTATTAAAAGATGGAGATTTCTCAGATTTTGAGCTGCATTTTTTTGCCCCCAAATGATTTGAAGAGGAACTAATAAAAGTTCTCTCAAAAACTTTTTTTATGCCTAAACCTAAAGAAATTTCTACAAGTCCAGTTAGATTGTGATTCTAACCACATTTATGTTAAAGTAACATTCAGCAGCTATTTGCTTAAAAGGGCATTTGTACATTATTAATTAGCAGGTTCTCTAAGAGTGATACATATTTTTAGCTACACATCAGATGTTTCTTCAATATTTCCTGCATCTTCTTTGCACCTATCAAGTAATTAATAATAATAATAATAACAATATTAACAGCAAAGGCCTTCCTATGTGCCAAGCGCTTTCAAAATGTTTTGCATTCATTAACTCATTTAATCATGAAAATGACCCATTGAAATATTACTAATCCCTCTTTATGGGTTGAAGAGACAGGGCACAGAAAGGTTGGGTAACTTCCCGTGGTCACATAGCATGTACATGGTGGAGCTGGAAATCCAGGAAGAATGATTTCAAGGTAAACTTCTCACCCGTGTGCTCTACTTTGGATCTTCTGGTAATGCACATGCACACACTCGCACACATGCACAGACTCGCCCACATACACATAAATGACTTCCTTTAAATTTTGTTTAAATTGCAACCTTCCCCAAACCGACAACTCAGTAATATCCCACGGAGCCCCCAGTGGACTGTTTACCCTCATGGTGATGAGTCAATAAAGTCAAACTTGACTTTATTGCCTGCAGATCTGTCCCTGGGGGTCTTAGGCTGATTACATAGAATAATTTCCACAAATACTCTAGGAGGTAACTTATTATATGCCTACTTTATCGAGGTCAATTAATGTTCTCAAGTTTACACAAATAGCAATTACCAAGGACCAGACTCACATCCCAGCCTGATGTCTCTAGAATCCTTACTCTTGGTGATGGTGGTGTCAGGACCACAGTCAAAACTGGGGATAAGAATTCTTGAGAATTCTTGTCTTCTTGTCACCAACATTTTGACAGCTATAACCAAAAGAAACTACAAAATTGCCCAAGGAAATCAGGTAAATTAAGAAGAACTATGGGCTGGATTTGTAAAATATAAGCATTAAATATAGAGGCCAAAAAAGGATGAAGACAATGTGAAAGGTGGGAAAAACACCAGCTTTGGGGAGATGGCACCCAAGCCCAGAAGACAGCCTGGACAGAAAGGAGGTGAGGTGTTGTCACATCTGTGAGCCTCAGTAAAGTTAAAAAAGAAGCTTTTGCATTGAGTAGAAATATCCATAATCCAGAGCGGTTTTAGCAGAGTGATGGGGTTGAACCTTACATTTCAGGGGTAGAAGTTTGGGTAGGGAATTGGATGTAATAAAATAGACATAGCAGATATAAAGCCTTTTTTTTTTTTAAGAAACTGGCCTTAGCAAAGAATAAGGGTATTTTCAAGTGTGATACAAGGTCATTTATTTTTACATTTGGTTTACAGAAAAGAAAGAACGTTTATAGCTAGAGGAAAAAGTTCTAGTCCAGAGAAACAGGTTAAAATTAGAGGTGAGAGAAAAAGAGGGAACACTTGCTAGAGGAAATTATGGGAGGAGATAACAAAAAATAAAATCAAGATTATAGTTTTGGAAGCTGACACTCTTGGCTATTGGTAGAGAAGCTAGAAACAGATAAATGCTCCCACTGAGAATAATTAGAAAAGTTAAATAAAATACCAAAAATAGTTTGAAGGAATTAGAGGGTCTCTAGCATACCCAGGACTTAAATGGCCAGAGCCTGGAGGAAAGGGGAGCTTATGTGGGAGAGTTTAAGTTTAGGAAACTGCGGTCCCAAGGAGACATTGCCCACATTTGTCTACGTGATGGATAGCATGCCAATCATCCACTGATGCAGGAGAGTAAGGAGCAAAGCACAAAGGGTTGCAAGCAGAATGGAGCTACTAGGACACAAAACGGACTGTGGGATTCAAACAGAAGGTGAGTCCTCAGAATCAGTTCTGTCCCTGGGGTCCTACCCTCCAGGAACGTAGATGAACCAAACGGAGACTATGCTTTGCAAAGACAATAAACTCTAGGCTATAAACCATCAATCAGCGCCTAAGAGATTTGAGGTTATCTGCCTTTCCGTTACCTGCCGTAACTGCCAGAATACAGGATAAATCTCCTCTGAAGGTAGAGAACATCACCTGTAACCTCTTCATTTTTTCATATAAAATTCCCCTCAGTCATTCAATGAAGTAAAAAGCATGCTAAGACAAATAAAGGAGAAAAACAGACAACAGAAACAAAGCTATAACTGACCAACACCAGAGTGGGTAGGAACAACTAACTACAGGTATAATATTTATATTTCAATGAAAAAACTAACCATTATACCAGTGGAAAATGGGCAAAAACTTGAGTAGACACCTTACAAACAGAGATTTCCAAAAGGTCAGTAAGCATCTGAAACTGTGTTCAACTTCATTAGTCACCTGGGAAAGGTAAATTAGGATCTCAGTTAGATTCTATAGAACACAGTTTCAGAGAATTAAAATGGCTAATTTGGGGGGTGGGTGCATACAATTATGCATCAAAAGACACGTACAAAACTGCTCATATCAGCACTATTTGTAAGAGCTATGGCATGGAAATAGCCCAAATATCCATCAACAATACAAGGATAAATTGTACTATAATCACATAAATTTACACTAAATAACGAGAATGAATGAAATAATGATAAACAGACAGCATAGTTGAATGTCAAAAATACAACTGAAAAACATCTAATCACAAGCAGTTTGTATTATATAATCCCACTTATGTTAAGTTTAAAAACTGGGAAACATAACCTAAGCTGTTAGAAGTCAGAATAACAGCAAGCTTTGGGGTGGGTGGTGACCAGATGGGGACACAGGAAGGACCATCTCTCTGCCCAAAATCACGCTATCTTACCTATATTTTTGCTTTAGCCATGGCTGTAGCCGTGAGCTCTGAATGCAGGTGTTCTCTGGCCATGTTTACATCACTTGCCCCTGTGTCTCTCATCTTGTGCCCAGAGCATCTCTGCAGCTGTGCTCGAGATAACTATGGGAATCCCCTCAGACACACTGGAACCGTAAACTTTCCCATTTGTAGAACTCATTGTAATTATGACTAGATATGCGATATTTACATACCTTGTGAAAGTAGGAAATGTCTGCTTTGTTCAGTATTTGCCTTCTTCAGTGTTTGTTGAATGAATACAAAACTCACATACTCTCCAAATGACCCCCCACCACCACCGCTTCCTCCCTGGTCTTGGTCTCCTTCCCCAGTCTGCTGAGTTGGATTGGAAATGTTCAAGAAAACCTCAACAACTCCAAACTTTATATAAAAGATACAGATGTTTTAAATCCATCAGTAAATGCTCTGAATAAGGTTTCATGGGGCTACACGAATGAACACTGTGATTATGCCAGGCAGGGTAGACAAGCAGGGCTCCAGGGAGGACTGAGATCTTGAGATAAATTTTGCCGAAAGAGAGCAACTTGATTTGACAGGAAGAATTAGTATAAGAAAATCCCCCAAAGGGAAAACATGTGGATTCATCCACTCAGCGCACACAGTTCCTGGGCGCACAGAGATAAACACCCATCAGCTGCTCCATCAGATGCTGAAACAACACAGGAGAAAGTGACCGGCCAATGACAGCAGTGACATGTGCGCACGGCTCCCAGCTCTCTGCAGCTCTGTGGTGTGTGAAACCACTTTGGCTGAACACCCGAATAAAGAGGCCAGCAAGGTACAGATTTATTTCTTCCATATACAGAAAAGTCGGGGCTAGCAATTCCAGGGCTGCTCAGAGGCTCGGTGTGAGAAGCCGGGGTCTGCACCCTGTGGTCCCACAGGCTGGGACCGGGACTGCAGTGGTGCCGGCGCCGTATGTTGACGTGACGGTGCCCCAGGAGGGCTCCTCTCTTGCCTGCTCGGAGCAGGCAGCAGAGAAGGTAACAGGCAGGGGGCAGACCTTTCCCTGAGCCCTGTACCCACCCCAGCTCGCGCCAGCGCTGGTTGCACCGCCAGGCCTTCCCCAGAGCCCGGCTGGGAAGGGGAGTCACTACACCCCCTACCCCGGGAGCAAGAAAGGGAATGGCAGCAAGTGTGGGTGCTGGGACCCAGCCCCGCTGTGCGCACACGTGGAAATAGCATGGATATTCACCCCGAGCTCCGACTACAGAGGAGGGTCTTCAAAGAGGGCACAGCGAGTTAGTCCGTCGACTCACGTGGCCTGAGCACCAACACCGCTCCTGGAAAGCAGGAGGCACTGAGGGAGAAGTTGGGGTGCAAACAGGCCCTGAACCTGCTGGAGCATCTCCTGTTGGAGCATCTTCTTCAAGACACACACGCGGCTGCCTGCGTCCGGTCCCTCGACACCTGCCCGCAAATCACACCGTCTGTACCCCTGCAGACGTCTCCGTTACCAGGGCAACCTCCTTTCATCTGAGTTTTATTCCTTCAACCTGCATTTCTTTCCTTTGATGCACTAGCATTATTCAAAAACATATGATTTGTTTTTTCTTTGTTTTCTCCAAGAGAATTTAATTCTAAGCAGACAGGGAACTATTCGCTGGTGAACTAACACATGGTTATAATGTGCTGTTTAAATTATAAAGCCCTTCAAGTTAGTGCCTGTAATGTTGGTGGTGAGACCTGTGGGAACAGACTACTAAAACTTGAAGAAAGACAAAAATGAATGTCCAGATAAATGATAAAAATAGATGGATAGGTATAGATACACACGCATATTCTCCAGTTTTAACGATTACTTATATATTTCTAATCTTAAACCTTTGGCTTCCTAGTTGTGTTTTTCCTACCCTCTTTTACTTTCAAGATTAGAATAAAACTACAAGGATACCGTTTGAATTTTAATAACGACAAAATGAATGAACAATGAGTAGAAAAAAATGGCTTGATGCTTTCTACTTCCAATGGCTGGAAATCACACAAATGTTTGGACTTAATAAACTTAGTGATTCAACTTTTTAAAACTATTCCAAGTTCTGTCTCTTACAGAACAAGCCAGCCATAAAATGTCTTCTCATGCTTTGAGGCTCTCTAAAAATTGAACTGGAAAATATTCCACTTTCATTATTTTGCAATGAAAAAATGTGGTACCCTTAAATGTGGTCGTTTTATTTCACACGTGTTATTTATTTGAAATCTGAGCTACTCTATGCCCTATCAACCTATGTAACTCTCTTCTACCCTGACAAAAACTTGCGTTTTATGAGGTCATGATTAATAGTCCCCAATTCTAATGCCATGCTGACAATCAAAACAAAAATAAACCACAAACTACTACACATTTATATACAGACAAAAATGGTAAGTAAAATATAAGCAAATAGAATGACATTTCATGAAAACAATAATAGACCCTGACAGAGTGACTTTGTTCTCAGAAAACAAAGATCAATTGCAAAGACAAGATTCATTAATGTAATACATACAAAAATGGCCAAGGAGAAAACACATTATTTACTTGATTGTACTTGAAATCCCATGGGAAATAATGTAACATTTGTTCTTACTAAAATCTCATCGTGAACCAAAAAAAGGAAAATTTAATTAACATGGCTTATTCAGTCATCAGCATCACGCCTAACCGGGAGGTCGTCACGGGGATTATCTTACGATAACGTGAAAGCCAGCTCGAATAAAAATCAAGAGTCAACTACAGCCACAGCAGTAACTACAGTGATGACAAAATCACTAGTGCTCACGGGGATAAAATCTTAGAATTCTCTCAGGGATGAGCCATTGTCTCTCTCTGCATCTCCTGGGAAGGGGCCCCCTGGTGGGGGTGGGGGTGCGAGCAGGAGACAGATGGGAGAGAGACCCCCATTAGACAGGAAGATGAGAGGCCTTGAACCTTCTACCTGGGAGGACGTGAGGCGCAAGGTAGTTAGGGGAGGGACGGTCAAAGTAAGGTTGGAGTCTTGGGTTCTGCCCCTTGTCCCACCTGTGAGGAAGAAGGAGCGAATAATACGGTGAAGAGAAAGCCAAAGGGGGAGGAGAATTCCTATTTGGATTTCTAGGAAGAGATTACTCCACCTCTCTTTTTCCACTCCATGGATTTGAAGACATGCTTCCCACAGACACACACACCCTCAAGGTGAAACGTGGAAGGAAGAAACGAAAGTGCTACCCTATTTCCCCGGGACTGTTATGCACACCTGCCCTCTCCCTACTGGGAAGGATCCTGGCTCTCAGAAATGCAGGCGTTAGAAATCTGAGGCTCACGCACATGTGGGGAAGGGGAAACCCGAGGTGAAAGCAGCCTCTGCATAGATGGCCAGTGCTTCCTGGATGAACCTGTGCACGAGGACTGCGGGGGGCGTGGACTTGCACGGCAGGAGGGGAAACACCATCCCCCCAAACCAGCTGCTGGTGCCAAGTCCCACCTCACTGCAATCACTGCCAGATCTTCCGTGTCACTGAAAACATTCAAATCCTCCATTTAGCTGCATCTTAAGACCATCTGGAGTATGTTTTCCAAAAATTCTTTTAAAATAGGATACGCATTTTCAGAGTCTTTCCATATCCAAGAATATTCTTCTGCTGACTTCGGTCATGACATACAAATTTCTAAAATTGAATGTCTCCAGTGAAAATCTCTTCTCACACAGCACTCTCTGAGGCCATTTGGATTTGTTTAGATTTAAGTCCTTTTCGGGCTGACTTCCCCGATGCATTAGTTAGCTCTTTTGTTCAGAATATTGCCAAGGCAGAAATGTTTTTTTGTAACATGCTGTGTTATTGCTTTAGCTTCATTTATTAGAAGATCGTCCTGGGGTCCACCCCTCGTTTTCATTCTGGTTCTGTTCAATATTCCCATAACTCCTGTGCCGGCTCCTGGTTTTGGTGAGGATTGGCTCAGGTGTGCTGGTCTGTGCTGAGGGGTATTTTCCCATCACTCCCCCCGGCTCCCTGACAACCAGGGATGGAGCTAAAACACCAGGTTACACTCCCTGGGCATTTGGTGCTGTGTGCGCCTTCTCCACAGCTGACCGATAGGACTCAGCCACATTTTGTTTCTTCCTGCGCTTTGCTTCTCTTCCGTCAAATTAGTGGATGCCCACAGCCTCCGTTTCTTGTAATGAGGTCACTGAATACCTACTTATTCCAACCACAAACGCATGGACATAGGAAGGAGATACTTCTTTTTTTTTACAGATCTTATTATTAAACCATTCTCAACAATGAATCAAGAGATGAATTTAGTGCTTTGGAAGATTTTTCTGGAAGTACTCTTTCTGAAACCTGTCAGCACTTGTTTACAGTGGCGCTTTAGATGTTCATTAAATTTGCTTAATTATAAAGTCTTTTTAAAGTTTTATTTTATTTATTTATTTTTGGCTGTGTTGGGTCTTGGTTGCTGTGCATGTGCTTTCTCTAGTTGTGGTGAGCAGAGGCTACTCTTCGTTGTGGTGCGTGGGCTTCTCAATGCGGTGGCTTCTCTTGTTGCGGAGCACGGGCTCTAGACATGTGGGCTTCAGTAGTTGTGACATGTGGGCTCGGTAGTTGTGGTTCGCGGGCTCTAGAGCACAGGCTCAGTAGTTGTGGCCCACGGGCTTAGCTGCTCCGCGGCATGTGGGATCTTCCCAGACCAGGGCTCGAACCCGTGTCCCCTGCATTGGCAGGCAGATTCTTAAACACTGCACTACCAGGGAAGCCCTAATTAAAAGCCTTGATACTGCTTAGTAAGATAATGTGATTTCAGTCTGAAATATTCATGTTCTATGTATCAGATTCGTCATCTGGCTTTATATCTTCAATTGAATAAATGTAATATTTTATGAGAATTTATTCATTTTCTCAATAGTCAATGATTCATATTCTTGTCATTAAAATGTCTTTCTTTGCACTGCATCAAATTGTCATTGATAAAGTTTGGGGTTTCATTAGGGCAGATATCTTTTGTTCTGGTTTTGGGAATAGTGTTTTAAAACGTGAGTTCAATAATTCATGAATAAGTGAATTTTCAGATAGTAGTCAGGAAATGTCATGAACATTTTTCAGGTTGTTTAAGTTTATTCTTGACAGTTAATGAATTAAGTCTTGTCCATGAAATGTCTCATTTTATTTTCATATTCTGGTATGAAATATTTACCAGTGCTTCACCTGGGGATATCACTTTATATTAGAAATAGAAAATAACAATGACATTCGACAATTACTTTATTGTGACAGTGATTATACAGCAACCATATAAGTATATATTGTTTGTCTGAAAACTTTAGGCAGCTATCAATAGTCACCTAGAATTTCCTGCTAAGCTCTTGATGACTAACCTATAGTAATGCAATTCCCGAAAGAGAAAAAAACATCATTCTAATAGATTGGCCGGATGATTTGCACAGGTACTCAACCCATGGACAATAATTTGATGTGATCTCATTTATTTAAACTGTCTACTGACCAACTCTCTCAGGAGACATCTCTTTAGATGTGTGAGTTAGCAATGACTTTTTAATTAATGGTACCTTATCAGTTCATTTACCTATTCTGAGGTAGATCTGATATGTCTGAGATATATGAACAAGTATTTGAATATGTATTAACTGAGCAGGAGAATAACAAGATGCTTTCCAAAGGCGACCAAGCCACATGTCCAGTAAGATGTGAAAAGTCTGAGTTAGAACAGGGTAAGTAGAGCGGCTCATTCGTCACAACAAAATCGTAAAAGAAACCTTCTAAAGCCCCAGTTGCGTAGAATAGACACCAAGAAACCACTAAGTACCAGGTACTGGGTGCTTGGGGACAGAGAGGTGAAGAGGACGCTAGTGATTTATGCTTTCCAGATGCTTCCACTGAACGGGGAGAGGACACATGTAAACACACACATGATTGCTCCGGAAGACCATCAGTAAATGTGCCTGGCAAGTATAAGGAGTCTTTCCACAGACGTTAGGCATTTGGTTTTCATGGAAGTCAGACCTGAATTACAGTGCAGGCTCCCTGGAGGAGGTGTCCACTTAGCCCAGCCAGCCAGCCGGTCTTCAGCACTGAAGGGGTCAGTTTTCTGGAAAGATCAGTGAGGACCCGGCAGCCTCACCCTCCTGCCTGTGCTCACAGCGGACTCTCTGTCATCCCAGCAGCCTGCTGCCGGTCACTGCTGACCAGGGACTCCCTGGGCTGGAGGAGTTCCCGTCACCTGGCGCCGGAGAAGCTGAGCTGGTCTTTGAGAGCAAGCTGGTTTACTGGTCATTTCCCAACGTCCTCTGCTGAAGTCATCAGCCGGGTTAAGTCAAGGGGAGGGAAAGTGCGACCCTCTCAGTTAACACAGATATTTCAGTGATAAAGTAAGAAACAGACAGACGGCAGAAGGTCATGACCCATCAGGTGCCCTTAGCCTTCAGAAACAAAAGCAGTAACTGGCTGCGGCCAAAGCTTCTCATTCCCTTCACTGCTGTGGGCCTCAGAAAGCTATTCATCCTATCCATGTCTATTTTTTAATCTGCATAATGGATTTAGGAATAATTCCAATTTTATAAGTTACTCTGAGGATTAAATGAGGTAATCCATATGAAATGACGGTTGGGATTCACATAAAAGCTCAAATTATGTTACATATTATTTTACCCTGTATTAACCTAATAATTTACATGTGTTTAAGTGACTTTAAAGAGCATTTCCCACAGGTTTGGGGGCTTTTTAACATCTTTATCAGAGTATAATTTCTTCCCAATGGTGTCTTAGTTTCTGCTGTATAACAAAGTGAATCAGTTATACATATACATATATCCCCATATCCCCTCCCTCTTGCATCTCCCTCCCTCCCACCCTCCCTATCCCACCCCTCTAGGTGGTCACAAAGCACGAGCTGATCTCCCTGTGCTATGCAGCTGCTTCCCACTGGCTATCTATTTTACGTCTGTTAGCGTATATATGTCCATGCCACTCTCTCACTTCGTCCCAGCTTACCCTCCCCCCTCCCCATGTCCTCAAGTCCATTCTCTACGTCTGCGTCTTTATTCCCGTCTTTCCCCTAGGTTCTTCATGAACTTTTTTTTTTTTTTTTAGATTCCATACATATGTGTTAGCATACGGTTTTCTCTTTCTGACTTACTTCACTCTGTATGACAGACTCTAGGTCCATCCACCTCACTACAAATAACTCAATTTCGTTTCTTTTTATGGCTGAGTAATATTCCATTGTATATATGTGCCTCATCTTCTTTATCCATTCATCTGTCAATGGACACTTAGGTTGCTTCCATGTCCTGGCTATTGTAAATAGAGCTGCAATGAACATTGTCCGACATGTTTTAAACAGTGTTACTATTTATTATAAATCGGTAATTTTTAAGGTGGGTGTCTTAGGACCTCGGGGCCCACCACGTGGGTGGAGGGGAAGCTAAGCCCTCATTCATGTCCGGGAGGTCTGAACCATGAGCATCCCACTGCCAGTGTTTAAAACTCATTATAACTTATTACATCCTTTGCAGGTGTGGGCATTTAAACATTTTTTTATAACATACACATTGAAAAAATGTTGGATTTTCTTAAAGAAAGGGTACTTTGAGCCCCTACAGCAGGTGTTAGCTGTGCCTACCATGCAATTGTGTTTTACCTCCTATGCCTCTTTTTGTGGTGAGTGTTGACCTGAACACTTACACTGAATTTTAGAGCTTTAAAAGTACAACTCTATCTCTTCATTCAGAAAGCACATAAGGAGCACTGTCTGTACTGCCATCATGCTGGGTCTAGAGGTACAAGTGTCACTGGTACAGCCCTGGACTCAGAGCCATACAGCCTGGAGGGAGCAGGCCAGGGACCATGCCCAGTCAACAGTGGTGAGAAGGACCTGCCAGTCTGTGAGCATCTAGCATAGGAACTGGTATCCTTCATACACTCAGAAAAGACTTGCTACATTGAATGAATGAATAGATAAATTATGGGCATAACAGGGCTCCTAGAAGCCTTTAAAATTTTAATGCAGAATTACCTAAATTAGATTGAAAAAGCATGTATGTACATATATTTTCTCTCTTGAATATTTTTTCTCTAAGAATAAAAGCAAAAAAAATGTACATTGTGGATGATTAGGATGATTTAACAAGGTAAATTTATAAAATAAATGCCATCTGTATTCTCAGGACTTTGAAGTACATTAAAATTGTTGATGTATTTTCTTCAAGTTTTATTGTGTTGAAAATTTTCAAGCAAAATAAGTATCACAGAATGTATTAGATTTTGATCCCTTTTTAATTAACATTATGTAATGAACAACTCAATATTTTTAGATATCACTTTAAGGCTCATAATATCTCATTCTGTGTATCAGTACATTAAACTTCATTGATGATTTCCTTACTATAAATGATTGTTCCCATTTTTGACCCATTAGTAATAATATGATCGATGAAAATGTGTTTCTAAATGTGTGTCTCTAGTTATCTCCCAACTGCAGTTTTGTCCTAATTGCTGTTGTTTTCCTTTTATTACCAGTCCACCACTGAAAAACTACCAAAAATAGAAAAGGACTAAAAAGGATTAAAGATCATATAAAAGTTTTATTCTAAACCCATAAAAAGGACTTTATGATGTTTCTGAACAGTAGAACTCTACAAACAGAAAAAGGAAAGGATCATGGTATTTGAGCTCCCTGAAATGAAGTTTTAAGCCATTTTACTAAGATCTCTGATTATTTTCAATAACTGCTGGAACCAAGCAACATAGCTGGAGTCTTGTTGGTAAGTGTAATAGCGCTCTGTTGGACCATTAAACTGTGAGGGAGAAGAGGAGGTAGGGTGACCACTCATGACTGAGACCCTAGTGCTGAGTGAACACAGGCTGACTGGAGTGACCACCTGTAGATGCCAACATTCCAGGGGACAAGCAGGGCTGTTGATGTGATGCAGACCAGCAGCTTCTGCATAGATAATGTTCCTCTTTGCTCCTCTAGAGTTCAATGGGAGATTTTAAAATGATTAACAGTAGCCGAGAATCTATACCTGGCAAGATACTGGTAGGTAAATAAAACCTCATTCCCAAGGCATTTACAGACCAGAACTGCAGTTTCCTAAAAACATAAACAATAGCTGAATGGGGACAATTGTAATAAGAATTGCAATGAGACGAACTATCATGTAAATAAGAGAGCTTTGTTCACACTGAGGAATTCGGGTAGAAACACGTGGAAAGATCACTTAATTTGACATCTATTCAACACATGTTCATTGAGTGTCTACCATATTTTCTAGATGTAAGGCATATAGAAATGAACAAAGCAGAAGTCTTGATCATGGGTAGCTTATATTCCAATAGAATAAGGCAAGCTAAAAATAAAACAGGAAAAAGTAGGATTATCAGTTCCAGAGATGGGCAAGAGCAAGAAAGGCCTGACTTGAGGCACGGGGTGACAAGAGTTTGGTTTAGCCAGGGTTAAGTTTAAAACTTGAAAGCAAAGAATGAATTTTTAAAGATAAGAAAGAGAATTTCATATAAAATGAGAATTGTAGAATCAATTTCCTGGAACTCTAGAAACTAATCCAAAACTTCCAGCAACCAGAGGACTGTTTAATAATGAAAAGGGCATGTAATTTTTGGTAAGAAAGTGTGGTGCTTCTGTTCACCTATCTATTGTAACACCCCCTTTTTCCCACCAGTGGAAAAGGAGTGGCTGCCACGATGGGTATGGAGACCCATGTTCCTGGTGTGGCTCCATGGTTCAGAGGCTACTACGGACCTTGTTTTTAAAATACTGTGGCTCTTAAAATACATACTCTTAAAATACTGTGTTTTGAACTTTCAGAAGTTCCCTGAGGGACAGGCACAGAGCTGACCTTGTTTTTCCTCCCTGCTGCCTGGGGCTGGAGCTGTTTCCTTGAGAGTGGCACTGGTGTCTGTCAACACACCAGCTGTGTTGACAACCACCACCCATGCCCACCTGGGGCGGGGACAGCAGACAGGTTGGTCAGATAGACCCAAGCGTGAAGAGGAGCAGAGAAGGACATCTGCAGGAAGCAGGTCTCAGAAAAATCACCACATACACCAGCGAAAAAGGGACTGCAGACTGCATGCCCAGCCCCGGATACATGCTTAGAAAAGACAGGAGAAGACCTAGGCTTGCATCTCTGGCAGATCTGTGGACACCCAGAAGCAGGAGGAGATGGAAAAGCAGAGCTGCAGGCAGCCCAGCTTAGTATGGAAAGATTACTCCAGATCAGAGCAATGGAAAATAACCAGTGCTGTGGAGGATGTGGAGAAATTGGAACTCTCATATGTTCTGGGTGGGAATGTAAGATGATGAAGCCCCTGTGAAAACAGGTGGTGGTTCTGCAAAATGTTAAATGTAGAATTACCCTATGACCCGGCCATCCACTTCTAAGTATGGATGCAAAAGACATGAAACTGGTACTCAAGCAAATACCTGTACAGGCATATTCACAGCACTTCTATTCACAGTAGCCAAAAGGTGGAAATGACCCAAACATCCATCATGGATGAGCAGATAACAAATTGTGGTATATAAATACAGTGGACATAAAAATGAGGTACTGAAACATGCTACAATGTGATAAACCTCAAAAATAAAATATCACACTGAAAACTGAAACAAGGCAGACACAGAATATCACATACTGTATTATTCCATTTGTACAAAATCCTTACAGATTGCAGAAAGGTATTTGTGAGGGGGTGAGACCAGGGAGATATGGAGGAAATGGTGATACAGACATTTTGGAACGAGACCTGTAGGGTGGTTGCACAACATTGTAAATGTGCTAAAGGTTGCTGACTGAATCGTTACCTTTAAAATGGCCAATGTAATGTTAAGTGAATTCCATCTTGATTTTTAAATGTCTACAAACAATAAATGCTGGAGAGGGTGTGGAGAAAAGGGAACCCTCTTGCACTGTTGGTGGGAACGTAAATTGATACAGCCAATATGGAGAACAGTATGGAGGTTCCTTAAAAAACTAAAAATAGAACTACCATATGACCCAGCAATCCCACTACTGGGCATATACCCTGAGAAAACCATAATGCAAAAAGAGTCATGTACCACAATGTTCATTGCAGCTCTATTTACAATAGCCCAGAGATGGAAACAACCTAAGTGCCCATCATCAGATGAATGGATAAAGAAGATGAGGCACATGTATACAATGGAATATTACTCAGCCATAAAAAGGAATGAAACTGAGTTATTTGTAGTAAGCTGGATGGACCTAGAGTCTGTCATACAGAGTGAAGTAAGTCAGAAAGAGAAAAACAAATACCGTATGCTAACACATATATATGGAATCTAAGAAAAAAAAAGTGTTCAGAAGAACGTAGGGGCAAGATGGGAATAAAGATGCCAACCTACTAGAGAATGGACTTGAGGATATGGGGAGGGGGAAGGGTAAGCTGTGACAAAGCAAAAGAGAGGCATAGACATATATACACTACCAAATGTAAGGTAGATAGATAGTGGGAAGCAGCCGCATAGCACAGGGAGATCAGCTCAGTGCTTTGTGACCACCTAGAGGGGTGGGATAGGGAGGGTGGGAGGGAGGGAGATGCAAGAGGGAAGAGATATGAGGATATATGTATATGTATAACTGATTCACTTTGTTATAAAGCAGAAACGAAAACAAAATTATACTCCAATAAAGATGTTAAAAAAAAAAAAAGAAAAAAGAAAGTAATGCAGGACATCCCTGGTGGCGCAGTGATTAAGAATCTGCCTGCCAATGTAGGGGACGCGGGTTCGAGCCCTTGTCTGGGAAGATCCCACCGAGGAGCAACTAAGCTCGTGCACCACAACTACTGAGGCTACACGCTGCAGCTACTTAAGCCCACATGCTCTAGGGCCTGCGTGCTGCAAATACTGAGCCCGCGTGCTGCAACTACTGAAGCCCGTGCTCTGCAGCAAGAGAAGCTACTGCAACGAGAAGCCCGCACACCACAACAAAGAGTAGCCCCCGCTTGCCACAA
This sequence comes from Mesoplodon densirostris, assembly GCF_025265405.1. NCBI lineage: Eukaryota > Metazoa > Chordata > Mammalia > Artiodactyla > Ziphiidae > Mesoplodon > Mesoplodon densirostris. The sequence continues at coordinate 2,538,338 of NC_082673.1, forward strand.
CTAGAGAAAGCCCGCGCACAGCAACGAAGACCCAACACAGCCCCCCCACAAAAAAATGTAATGCAAATGACCTCAGTAAATTAAATTAAATGAATTCATGAAGAAAATAAAGGAAAGAAAATTATCCAATGTCCAGTAATCCCTGATTATTTCCTTTCCCCCAAATAGTTTCCCTGGTAAAAGGCCACAGGTCCCTTTGGAGAAGGCTGGGAGAAAGATGGACAGTATGACTTTTCAGCCATGTGTCAGGGTCTTTCATCTAGGGAGCCCAGCCCCCCCTGCATTCTAGGGGCTCTGGGTCTGTAAATTGGCTCAGGTCTGAGAGCTCCCTTTACTAATGGAAGGGGCGTCGGTCACGTCTTTAAATCAAATCATGTTCGAGAGCCAATTCTGAGCCAATAAGGTGTCAGCTCCTGTGACTCTGGAGATGGAGGAGGCCCAAGAGCTGCTGTCCAGGAGCTGGAGGCCAGGAGAGCTGGTGGTGGGGTTTTAAGCCCTGGGAGGGAGAGCCCAGGGTGTAGACGCCAGTCTGGGCCTGAAGGCCTGGGGACCGGGAGCACGGGGGCAGTCAGACCTGGCTCGCGGTCAGGCAGAGCAAAGCCTCCCTGCCTCCCCCTGCTTAGACTGTCCCTGGGAGGCTGTGTCCGGGGGACAATCTGCAAGTGCTAACCTCCCATGGAAACCCCCTCCCAGACACGTCCAGAAACAACGTTTAATTGGGTATCTGGTGTGCCACGGCCCAGAAACCATCGCAGTCTGAGTCATAACCTTGTACTGAGGAAATCAGAATGTCACTCACCATAGAGATTTAAATGCTAAAACATGAGAGATGTATCTTATAAACCATTGTGTGATGCAGAAAAAGATTTTACATTTTTTTCTGGAAATATTGAATTAATTTTCTAGGCTCTGCTCACATGAGTACAGACCACATAAAGAGGAATCACTTCATTAAGTCTTCAAACACTTCTGCAGCGAGATGTACATAAATATTCATAAGCTCATTTTAATTTGAATTTTTAAAAAATCCAAAGAATTGAGACTTTTCAAAGATTGAAACTAAACAAATCCCAGATTCATATAAAAATGCATTTTCTGCCTTTTAATTAAAATGATTAATGCAATTAATAGTGATTACTTTTTCTAATGAATACTTAATTTACTCTTTGGGAAATCACTTAAGATTACAACTCATTACCAAATAATTACATGCTATTTAGTGATTTGTGTCATTCTCTTAATTCATACTGATGAAGTGGATCAACGTTTCTAAACTTAAATTTCTAGCCTTCTGTATAAATAGCTTCTTTTGATAATAAAAATTAGTATGAATCCACATACTCTTTTGCAATTGCCCGATGTGTCTTGAAAAATCACTGATGGGATAGAAATATTATTTTTGTGTCAAGAGGTATCAATATTGCGGTATGGGTTAGGCTGGATTTTACTTGTTTTTGTATTGTGGATGAATTATCAGTAAAAGAAGGGACGTTTTGGAATTGGAGGCCAGATCCCTGTTGTTTGCACTGCAGATACAACATACAACCTGCTTCATGTGTATCATTTTTCTCGGAGGAGATTCTCCCGTGAAAATTTCCGTTATGCAAATATATATGTATATGCATAACTGAATCACTGCGCTGCACACCTGAAACTAACAAGACATTGTAAATCAACTCGACTCCAATAAAATTGTTTTTAAATTTCCACTTTGCGTTGAGTGCAGTGTGCTGTTCCCCTCTGCCGGGGAGTCCGTCTACCCAACAGCCACTTCCACCCTGAGGCCCTCTATCTGCAACCATGTCTCGAGTGAGTGGTGACGGGAAAGGTGGGGTGAATGTCGGGGCTCCGGGCACCGCACACCTGTCAAGTCAGACATCCGCGTTAGCTCCCAGTGTCGCCAGCAGTACGCCATGCGGGCCTTGGACAAACTTCGTATGATGTGTTAGCTTCCGTTTCTTCATTTGTAACAAGGGGACAACCACAGTACCGGGCTGCTGAGCCTAAGTGAAAACTGTGCAAGACTCTTAGCTCCACTCCTGGTGAATTCACGTGTCCACAGCTGAAGGCCGTTGTCACTACTAGAACAGTCATTGCCTGAGTGTATTATCCACAATGATTGCTACGTGCAGACTGTGATACACACGGCATAATATTCTGTATTTTTTGCCTTATTGGGAAGAAAACTTCTAAGTGAGGAAGTTCAGTTACAAATACACAGGAAAATGCAGATATAGATTATAAAGCCATCCAATTTACACCGGATATTTTGCAACAGCACTTTCAAGGTTAAATGGCCATATTTGGCACTAAACCTGCATTCTTAGTAAGAACTAAAAAGCACCCAGTTCTTAGGTGCTGAGCACAATGTACGTATTCAAAAAATATCTATAGGATGAATAAAAGGATTTGGCAAATATTTATGAAATGCTGGGTCGTATGGTAGTTCTATTTTTAGATTTTCAAGGAACCTCCATACTGTTCTCCATAGTGGCTGTATCAATTTACATTCCCACCAACAGTGCAAGAGGGTTCCCTTTTCTCCACACCCTCTCCAGCATCTGTTGTTTGTAGATGTTCTGGTGATACCCATTCTAACTGGTGTGAGGTGATACCTCATTGTAGTTTTGATTTTCATTTCTCTAGTAATTAGTGATGTTGAGCAGCTTTTCATGTGCCTCTTGGTCATCTGTATGTCTTCTTTGGAGAAATGTCTATTTAGGTCTTCTGCCCAGAGATAAATCCACGCCCCTAGGGTCAACTAGTCTATGACAAAGGAGGCAAGGATATACAATGGAGAAAAGACAACCTCTTCAATAAATGGTGCTGGGAAAACTGGGCAGCTACATGGAAAAGAATGAAACTTCCTAACGTCACACACAAAAATAAACTCAAAATGGTTTAAAGGCCTCAATTTAAGACCGGACACTATAAAACTCTTAGAGGAAAACATAGGCAGAACACTCTTTGACATAAATCACAGCAAGATCCTTTTTGACCCACCTCCTAGAGTAACGAAAATAAAAACAAAAATAAATAAAGGGGACCTAATGAGACTTAAAAAAGCTTTTGCTCAGCAAAGGAAACTACAAACAAGGTGAAAAGACAACCCTCAGAATGGGAGAAAATATTTGCAAACGAATCAATGGACAAAGGATTAATCTCCAAAATATATCAACAGCTCATGCAGCTCAATATTAACAATATTAACAGGGGACCCAATCCAAAAATGGGTACAAGCAGATTTGATCAATCACCTGTCAACCGGAGTAAAGAAATAATAACTTCACAAGGAGCACCTCGATGCCTGAGGGGCACCCAGTGCATTTAATAAAAGTGAGCAATGGTGTGAGAGGTAATGAATCCTATGTGCTCGCCACAGATTGGTTACAACAGCAGCGTTATGTTTTTGCCCCCATAGCTCTGTAATCTGTCTAATGCATGTGTGATTTTCCAGGAAGCTTTTATTGAGGGTATATGTGCCAGAACTGTCCTAAGGCCCTTAAAATATCGATTCTAAATACATGTGGTTCTGAAACCTCTGAATGCAGCTGGAGTCAGCTTTCAGTAAGGAGGCCACCACCCAGGTTTCTATTCTACCCTTTGAATCACTCATCAGAAATAGGGGAGGCAAGAAAAAAAGCTCTAAACCCTAACATAGAATAAAATGGCAGGAATGGTGCTTGCGCGTCTCCAGGTAACAGCATCGCAGGGAGCGTTAGCCTCTGGCCTCGTGCAGACCCTGCGGGCCGGTGGACCTCACCTCAACCCTCTGCAGCCACTTCTTATCTGTAAAACGAGATTATGATAGATTGTTTGATGGGGTTGTTTTGAGGGTATTGCTTGTCAGAAGGCACTTCCTTTATCTCCCCTTCTATTCCATTGAGACCTCCATTCCAAAGCGTTTATTACATTGCAGAAAACTCATTCGGGGGATGAATTAGGAGTTTGGGACTAACAGATACAAACTACTATACATAAAATAGATAAACAACGAGGACCTAGTGTATAGCACAGGGAACGATATTTAACATCTTGTAATAACCTATAATGGAAAAGAATCTGAAAAAGAATGTGTATCTGTATAACTGAATCACTTTGCTGTACAGCAGGAGTCAACACAACATCGTAAATCAACTATACTTTAATAAGAAAAAAAAGAGTGCTGAATATTGATGGAAGCTCTATATCGATGAAAACCCCAAATTAGTCAGGAGCAGATGATTGACCTTCACTAACTTGTGTCATAACAATTTCAGACGAATCTAGAAAGGTGTCACTGTACAGAATCACCAACAGCATGGCGGTGCCTACCTGCGGCCAGTAGACACCTGGGTCCAAAGCAAAGAGCTTAGTGGATTTAAGGTGACTGTTTAGCCTATGTGGGTAGAACTAGTTCAGATGCCTGTACCAGTCAGCGTCCACGCAGGAAACAGAGTCCACCCAGATGGGTTAAATGTTGAGTCCTTAATTAAGGAACTCCCAATGCAGTATGGTCGAGATTAAGGAAAATAACAATGCATGCTGAAACCGAGCAACTTTTTGACACTACAGCATGAAGAGAGCAGCTGTGCTGACCATCTCTTCCAACCCGTGAATGCCTGCAATCTTTATCATCGAAGTGCCATGTTCTAACATCATTTTATTAAATAATTTTAAAATGTCATGCTAGGGTCTTAAAGTTTGTGGTATTTAATTGTATTTGATTTACACTCATCAGAGTTTCTCAAAATGGGGCCTCAATATATTCTTAGCCGTCTAAGAACGTGTGTTACCTTCTTTTTGTTACTAGTCTCGGGTGTGTGTGCACATGTGCGCTGCACACGTGTGTGTGTGTGCTGCACACGTGTGTTCCCACCCTGGGTCATTTCAACAACCCCCCCGTCCCAGAGTGTCATCAGGCAGTAAGTGCGTGTGTCCTTCTGCTGAGGTTGGGTCACTGCTCAATGACACTTGACTCTGCGGTGGTCTGTTTTTGATGTTTTGTTCTCAAAGTGGGAGCAGAGAGCACTCGGGGTCCCAAGGAGGGTCCTATAGTTCCCCATCGACCCTGGAAACTTGTGTTTGTGCTTCAGCAAGACAACCTCACTGCCTCTGTCATCCTCCTGAGCTGTAGACATGGCTTCCAGGAAAGACTGTCAGTCTAACGGGCACCACTGGGTCTGTTTCCTGAGTCCTGAACAGCATATTATGAGAAGAATTTAGTCTGGCCTTTCCATCCTCATGAGTCTGAACAATGGGCTTCTTTAAACTTTTTAAAAAGCCTACTGTGCATCTTAATAAAACATCACAGATGAATACTTAACTCATTTCAAACATTTCAAAAAATGTTACATAGGAGGAACATAATGTTTAGGAAGGAGTCAAAACAAAACAAATCAAAACCAAACACGTGAGTATCACTGAATGAAATGTATTGGTAACAATTTTTATTGACTCTATCTTGGCATATATCATTTTTAAAGACCTTAGAGATGATCATTAACACGGTCAGACTCGTGTCTGGGTACTAGACTGTCAGCCATGTGCTAATCTCTAATAGGCTACTTCAACACATGGTCTGGCTCTTGAGTCCTGGAAACAGTCCTTCTGGGGGTCACTTACAGGCTCCCAAACTCACATTTGGTTCTCTACTCACAGATTCGCAAAATGCTGATTTTACAAGTGAACTTTGGAAAATATCTCAAGAACTGCAGCCAATGCAGTCACCTTAGGGAACTGTCCTCACCCGTCTGGATGCAGGTTTTTCTCCAAGTCTTTTGTAGACTAGAGTGAAGCCCATTTCACGCTGCAGCCACGGGAGCTCTGAAGGAGCAGATCTCCGAGGGGCTGGAGGAACGTTCCACGCCTGCCGGGCTCAGCCCCCAGCGCCTAGCAGTCCAGCCACGTCCGCTGGGCAGGGCAGGCCTGGCCACACAGAGCAGGCAGTCTCTGCACGGATACCGTGTGTTCATCGCCCCTGACCCCCTTTCCTGACATCTACCCCGGTCCCAATGCTAAGCCCGGAATAATCTGCAGTGTTTTGGTTGTCAGTGACTTTGTTGGTGGAAGAGGGTACAGAACCCCTGAAAGTGGATCGTTTGCACATGGGTAAAGTGTGACGGTAACACATTGCACACTGTTCAATCATCCCTCAATCAATTACTCAATTAAATCCCTTCTCCATGAAGCAGGGGATATGTCCTTTTAATCATCAGATTTACTGTTAGTAAAGTACCCTTCATAACGTCATTACAGAAACATTTGGGGAGCAGCACTGGTAAGCACCTTAAATCCAGAATGTGCTGAGTTGCCAGGTGGCCAGAATGACTGCGGGTGTGGTTTGCTGGCCCAGATGTAGGCTCCGCTCCCCCCGCACACGCCCTCGAGGCTTCGTGGCCAGGTGGCCAGAGGAAGATGCCATCAGCCTCAAGAATTGAAGGAGGAAACAGAAAGTCACAAAGATCAGGCTCTGTGACCATGGTTTTACATCTTGTAGATGACAGAGCAGGAATTTAAAACAAGCCTCACCTTCTTCATAACCATCTTTTATTTGTGGTTATTTTATCAACTCATCGTGATGAAAAAGACACAGACTTTCAGAATTGAACTCAGCCAAATTTCTTACTTGTTACCAAAGTTTCTGAGACTTTGAAACAGGCAGTACCTACAACAGCATCTGACCTATAGACGATGCTCTATTCATATTTGTTAAATGTTTTTATTTTACTTATCTGAGTTTCAGTTTTTCTAACCTCAGAATCGACTAAAGATACCACTTCTTGGTTTATTAGCAGAATTCAGTGAGATAACAGCCAATAAAGATCTACATGTGCTTTGCTTTCAATAAATGTTAGTTTACACTGCCTTTTCTCCCTCTTACCTCTTTAATATTTATTGCACTTAAACAAGAAACAACCAGAAGTATTTGATATCAGTCTGATTGGGTTAATACTGCATAACTTTTACATCATGAGGTAGCTTAGACAAGAGAGTCTGCTTCCTTGTGTATTACATATTCCATCAAAGTAAATGAGCCTGAGAATCTATCTCCTTATACAAGATTATTGAGTTTTAAGTGGAAATTACAGAGCATAGCTAACAGTGTAGCATGCATAATCTATAATCCAAAGGAAACATCATGCAAATGGAATTTTCTAATGTAAAAGAGATGACTTGGGTTTTTTTTCCTTTTTCTTTTCACTAAATAAGAAAATTCCCTAGACTATCAGCAGATAAGCAGATAAGGTGACAGTATGAAATGATTTTGCATTGTAAATAAGATTAGTTAATATTTTTTAATTTAATTGTTATCTTATACTGGAGTATAGTCTGACTCTGATTAAGGAAATATTTTCCTTCCAATGATCCCTGATCAGATTGTCTCTTCCAATCTTGTTTCACTTCCTTGTTTCAACATTGATTTATCCCATTTCTCAGGGACCTTCTATGGATGCCATGCAAGTTCATGGTGATTTCATTCGTGCTGTGTGCACATGGTGTGAAGAGTACTTGGAGAAACAGCCTTACTTTCCTTGGGAAATTAAAGAAAAACAACTACTACAAATCAGTATTGAAAACTATGTTTAAAAGCATAGGTTTACACTGGAAAAGAACTCACAGAGAATAAGAATATCCACTAAAATGGCAGATGAGTGAGTGTAGAGAATTACCTTTTAATAATGAGAGGGTTTTTATGTCATCTTAAATAGGGATGGCTTGGTTCTTGAAAGATAAAAGTTGGTATGTATTCTTAAAATTTTCCATTTGCAGCTTCAATGGATTCTAGTACACATCCAAGGAAAATTCTGTAATTTATTAATTGGATTTAGTAAAATAATAAGTCCATTGATGAATTCAATAAGCTTGAAGAGGGAGGCTGCTTTCTTTCATGGGTGGGGATTTGGTGACAAAACGGAGGATGTAATTACCTTTGTCAAGATGGGTTAAGGGGGATTCACAGGGAAAAACCCTCAGTCTGGCTCAACAGATGTGAGAACCTTTCCTTCAGGAATGGCTGGACAGAAATGGTTTATTTCCTGAGGCTCTAATAATTCTGTCATATTTTAATTAAGTTGGAAAGAAAAACCAGGTTGTCTCAAAGGCTGGCAACAAGGAGGAAGAACATATTAACTCTATATTGCTTTGGAACAAACTGCCACAAACTTGGTGACCACACCCATCCCAGGGGCTAAGAGTCCAGGCATGCTCTGCTGGGTGCTCTGCTGAGTCTCACAGGCTGCACCCAAGGTGTTGCTGGGCTGCATCCTCACCTGAAGGCTGGACTGGGGAAGAGCCCGCTGATTCCTTTTGTTGGCAGAGTTTGTTCCCCAGGGGGCTGTGTGACTGAGGAACCTGCGCTTTGCTGGCTGTGAGCTGGAGGCCACCCATAGTTCTAAAATCCACCTGCAGGTCCTTGTCAGGGGGATGCCTCCAACATGGCCAGTCACTGTACTGAGCCAGCAAGGAGAGCCTTTCACCTCAGGGAGCCCCTGTCCATCCTTCAAGGCCTTCACTTAATTGAGTCAGGCTTCCTGAGATGATCTCCCTCTTGGTTGACTTACCATCACCTGCCTCGGCACCTCAATTACATCTGCAAAATCTTTTGCCTTGGCCACGTTCTACTAGCCAGAAGCAAGTCTCAGGTCCAATCCACATTCACGAGAGGGGATTATAAGGGCCTTAATACAGGAGCAGAGTCAGGTGGGCCTCCCCAGGGTCTGCTCACCAAAAGGGGAAAGAGGACACTGGAGATAAAGCCGGGGCCCTGTTTGCAGGGCTTAAAAGAGCAAGCCTGTTGTGTGGGCACAGACCTGTCTCCCCAGCAGAGGCAGGTTAAGACCTTAGGTACTGAAAATATTTTGTCAATCCCATATGTAATTAAAAATAAAAATAATGCTACTTAAATTGAGAATAAAGAAATAAAGTGTCAGGAAAACTACTTTTTCTTATGATAACTAACTTATCTTTTAAAAAATATTTCATTAACAAATTTTAAATGTTCTTTTTTTACTGTTTTTCTAGGCATGTATGTGTTTTGTCTGCTTACTAGGTCACCCAGTTTTGCTCATTGAAAAAAATATGTATCATTCACCTATTCCTAAGAGAGAAAGAGGTACGTTGGGGTTGTGTGTGTGTTGGTGTGTGTGTGTGTGTCTGTGTGTACACTTTCTAATAACTACTTACAGGTTCACCTATCACCCAGAGGAAAGAAAAAATATGAGATAATCTATCATTTTCAAAAGTGGCTAAATCTTGGCAATTCACCATTTCTTTCCAAATAATTTCATGAAAGACCTATACTTATACTGAAAGGAATTTAAAACATTTTAAAATGTTACAATTCTCTATTGTCAATTTTTACTAACTGGCTACTAAATAATTTTACCTTAATAATTGCCTATAAAGCTGCTTTCTATCCTATTATTCTTAGACAAAAATACAATGTTCTTTGTTCTATGTCTAATGTTCTTATGAGACAATATTCAAAATGAAGAAAGGAGTATCAATTATTTTAAAAATTATCTCAATTTATTACACATATTACATAAATCCCTAGTTTGGCCTTGTGAACTGTCTGGTTCTAATCACATAAAACTCCTGTTCAGCATTTCAGAAGAAAAGGAAACACAAATTTTGAGTTTCGTTGCCTCAAATGTCAAGATACCTCAGTAAGAAATTCTGGACTGCAAAGGTCTATAAATCTGTCAAATATTGTAGAGATTTTTCTACTTTTTTCTCTTATACTCCCTCAGTATGCAACCTCACACCTGTAAAACAAGCATTACCAGACACGTTATCTTCTAGACATAATTGTTGTGAAGTGATTGTCGGACAACACAGCAGCTTTCTATTCATCTCTCTGCTGTATTGTATGTGATGCCAAGCTGAACAGCCCCTGGTTAGCGCTCCTATAGCGTCTGCTTACGTTTAGTTAATGGGAGTTAACCCCCAATCTCAGATCACTGCTGTGCAGGCTGGTGAATCAATTTGCAATCCTCCTAGTCATCTTGCTTGTGGCTCAGTTTATTTGTGTTGCCTGAGGGGTTGCCAGGCTTAAATTGCAGGTCCCTCTGCACAGACCAGACTACATAGAGCCTCCACTGGTGGGGGAGGCAAACCCCCCATGGGCCCCTCCCCTCACTGACCAATTTCATCCCGAGATTATAGATGCAACAGCAGTGGCCACTGTGACTCAGGCCACTGTCTCTGCTTTTCTTTTTTTTAACTTTAATTTTATAGTGCAGTAGAGTTGATTTACAATGTTGTGTTACTTTCAGGTGCACAGCAAAGTGAGTCAGTTATACATATACATATATCCATTCTTTTTCAGATTCTTTTCCCATATAGGTTATTACAGAGTATTTTAAATCATAACGAGTAAATACCAAAAAAAAAAAAAGTCACAAAAACGGCATTTTAAAAATCTGGTACTGGAATTGATCCCCCTTAAATGATTTCACATCAGTGCTCAACTCAGACCCACCTAGAGATTTTGGAAAGCAAAGATCTTACTTTACCTCCCAAATGGAAATCCACAGCTACTGATACGGAACTGGCTGTACGGTCAGTTCTTGACTGTGTAACAATATCCATTAACCATGTGCATGAGCAGAACACCTACCCAATAACATGGCAACAGAGATTCAAGAAGAAACAGACCAGAGATTCAAGGTAAAATACGAGGTTAAGCCTCCTGAGGATGGTTTTGTGTTCTAAAGCCGGCAACGTACGATTCTATAGCTGCCTACAATCATACTAAACAAAGAAATCATCCTGTATGTATCACTGAAGAATGCACATGAACTGCTGAGAAATAAACTCCTGTCTAACAACACATTACGAATTGTGTCCTAGCGATGAGAAGCAACCCTTTTATTATTAATCTAGTTTTCTTTGTAAAGCAACATTATGCAGCTCAAGGTGAATAATATACAAAATGAAGCGACTGGGCTAAATAAAATCAAAACAACTTTGACTATTTTCTACAAAAATGTCATCAATATATTTTTCCATCTTTTCTTATAATGGCTCCTGCAAGTAATACTAGGATCAAAACACTATAAAGCGTGAAGTTGTGACTCAGCTGAAAACCACTGACCTGATATCCACAGGAAAGTGCTTGCCCCATCATCTGCTCTGACAGACACTGGGAAATTTCTGGCAGACAAAGAACATAGAATGATCATTTTCCACAGTGTTCTATTTCCTTTAAGAACAATTGAAGCAAAACTTCTAAGACGTTTAAAAATTGTGTAGGTCCAGGTATCTTATGGCTGTGCTTCTTCTTCTACCTCTTTTTTTGCCAAATCATCCAAAATGGGTCACCCATCTCAAATCTAAAGGGACCTCAAATATGTGTGGCCAACCTCTCCTTTACACTTACTTTCAGAGGAGCTGAGGCCATCTGGGAAGAGAACTCATCCTCAGGGAAGAAAGTTCGGGAAGCAGTGAGCCTGGCTCAGGAGGAGAGCCTGAGTCGGGGAGGGAGGTTGTTCCGGCTGGTGTCCATCATTGCTGTTTTCCTCCTTAGGGTTCCATGCAGCCCTGTCCCAGGGATGGAACTCACTCAGCAACTCTAACTAAAAACAGAAAGATCAATTTCATAAAAACTAAGACGCTGAGATTCTAGGAGCACTGCTAAGGCAACTCTCCATCAAATGATCAAATTGTAACATAAAGGGGGCAGGGAGTTCTTACAGATTCTCAAAAGAACTCTCCAAAGCTTTACCCTTGAGCTTTCTCACACTGTAGGTACGGAGGGGACAGGTGATGGTAGTAGGTAGAGATGGTTGTTCTCACACTACCCAGTGGGACACATCTGTTCTTGGCAGGGCATCCATGGGAAATCATAAGAGATCTTTCATGAACTCTCAGGAAGTACCCCATTAAAAACTCTAGAAATACTTGAATACCACTTTATTCAGGGATTATAGATCATACGTCATACATCATAAGATGTATCGTTTTATATTAATTTTGATTGTATTGCTGCAATTCTATTAAACAGGCTGATGAAGCCTGGGAAGACACAGTTACACATTGGTATGACCTCTATCTCAGCTTTTATCACACCAGACCCTATTTTTTTGCAGCCTGGCTTTGTTTCTGTTTTAATAATATAAATCTATTATAAACTTTTGAATTTCCTCTTAAATATGTGTCTGTAAATTTTTAAGACAACTATTATAAGTTGTTTTTTTTTTTTAAGCAAAATGATTGCTTATGGGCTCAGGTAGTGGGATGCACACAGGAGGATGCATGGAGGAGGAATTATGACAGGAACTTGGGGGCCAGGGCCCAGGCAATGTTGGACGTCGGTCTCCCCTGATGTTTCTCCTCCCTGTGAAGCAACTTTCCCCCAAGGAGGGGACATGAGCCCAGAAGCCATGTTTCCAATCTATCATCCAAGCAGACAAAGGACCACCTGTCCATCCCAACCCGAACTATCCATGGAAGAAGGACCCAGGCTGAAGTCACGTGTTCATACTGAGCACAGGAGAAAATGTCCAGGTTATCTTCCATTTCTCATAAAAGTGAATATGCTCAAGCAACCTGAAGTCCATCAGATGAATAGACTTAGTATAAAGACTCGGATAAGAGAAGAACTGCTGGAAAAATGAGGTCTTGACCAACACATGACATTTTTGTGTGTTTTACTTTGGTCTTAGAGTCAGAGCAACAAACAATGTGAATTTGATTTTAGAAGACACTTACACATATAAAAACTTAACAAGTCTATTGATTTAAAACATTTATCCTATTCTTTCATCCAAGTCGTTAAGTTATTTGTTAGTTTTTATAACTATGGAAACTACCACACCCTACTCATTAGAAAAACCTTCTTTGGCTGTGTCTTCCATAAGGGCTGTGATCTTTCTGATGTTACTGTCATCACCCTGCATCAAGTGCAATTTGCCAATGTTGGCAATCGCATTTAGAGATATGTCATCAGTATTTCTGATTCTGACCTAAAATAATAGCAAGGATGCAAACTTCTTAACAGTGGGAGAAGGGTGAGAACAATATGACTAAGGAATGTTCCATAACAAAAAAAGTTTGTAGAACCCACATCCAGGATATTCTGAGTTTAATTTCTATGGCTTTTGTTCTGTACCAAGCTGGTTTCCTGTAACCTGTAAGTTATGTTACTTTCTTTTGGATGCTTAACACTAATTTAGCATGTTTTATGAGAATCTTTATTACCCAGCAATACTCTTTTCTTTATATTACATGTACACAGTATTACATTTGAGCAGAGTGTAGTTTCTTATTCTTACCTCCTTTAGTACAAACAACGGAAATGGACACTTGACTTGAAACCTGGATGACAAACATTTTAGCATCTGAATATTATAGTCATTCAGTAGCTGAGTAGGTCAGACACATGCTTTGTAGTGACATGAAACTCCAAAGGCGCCCTTACATTGATCTCAAATTCAGAACTCTCCTAGGTAAGATTCATTCTGATACACAGGGAGGCCAATGTTTGATCAAAACTCATAAAGCCGATCCTGGTTGGCTAGCAGTTTTATTTCGGGCTTGACTGCCAGCAGGCAGGGTCATTACCAGCCTTCTGCCAACTGCAGTGAAATCCTCTCCCATTCCCGTGGCGTTTGGGGAGGTTTCTTCATGTACCAGAAGCAGGAAACCTTTCTACCAACACCTAGCAGCACTGCACACACAAACATTAACACCTGAACTTGAAAGGTGACAGCCCACAGCTAACATTGAGCTTTTACAGATGTTCAGCATTTTTCCAAGCTCCTCAGCTGATCACATTTTCATGAATTATTCAGTTGGAAACACTAGGAGTGCTGTCAGTTCTGCTCTGACAAGGCCATATGTTTCACAAATCAAATTCTTACACCCTTCTCTGCTATTTAGTGATGACATTTGTCATGTAAGTGCCAGCACCAGAACCTTGCCTGCCCCTTTGACGTTTCACTTTCAAATTCTTTAAAAATATAATTATTGCTCTTCACAGTAGCTGATCCTTAAAAAGAGAGAGAACATTGTAAACTAATCCTTCTCCCATCCTGGAGGGGTCATACTTAAGCTTTAATTATCAAGGCATTTTGACATCTCCTCTGTGGAGAGCTAAGGAGATGCTCTCACCACCACCAATGAAACCTTGCCCATATTTTCAGACAGCACCCAGGTGTGCGTATGACTATTTGATCCATATCTATGATGAGAAAAGGGTGGGAGAAGATATTTGATTCCAGGTCACAACCCACTGAGTTAGTAGTAAAAGAACAAAATGAAACTTACTAAGGTTGAAATTGACAGGTTTGCTTGATAATATCAAAAAGCATCCATTTGAGTAAATTCACCCCAGAAGAAAACGCAGTTGGAATAAACACCAAGCTTTAGAAACTCCACTGTTCTGGCTGCCCTGGAGTCCTTACATCATTTCACTGTGGTAGCCTCGCTATCAAAAAGGATCTTTTGTACCGTGTCCAAAATGCTTGGCCCAAATGACCAGTCAGAAGTGTGCCATAGATAATTGTGTGATAAAAGCTCCTAGAAAAAACATTTAGAACAGAAATGCAATGATAAAATAGATCTTCTACAGGTTTCTGCTTATTTTATGTCAAAGATATATTCCTTTTATAGAGGCACAGTGCCTCTATAAAAGGTGTCATTAGAATATTTAGCCTATCCTTTTGCTTATGTGTAATTCTTATACCTACATGCATTATCTCTCCAAATTCTATAAATTAATATTACTTTATCATTCCATTTAGGTTTGATATGAAACATCACTTAAATCACTCCCTGCTTAAGCTAAAAAGAAAGAATTTGGTGGTCTGCAACTAATAACTTGGCCATTACAGTAACTGGTATTAGAAACAAGGATTTAATATCTGCTCTGATTGACTAAAGGCCAGTGAGAATTAGCATCAAATTATAGGATATCTGGCAGCTCTGGATACCAGCGGGGAAACAGATAGCTAGAATGAAATGTCAGCAAAGGCTTTGTCTAGACTGTGGGACTATTTCCCTAAGCTGTTAGGATGGGCAGATAAAATGCCAGGAATGTGGGATGGGATGACCATTTTTACCTGCACTGTAGAACTTGTAATAAAAAATTACAACATCAAATCTTATTTTTTTGGCTTACATTATGGTCACAAAATGAGCATGTTTTTATAACTGCCTCAGAATAATTTCTAATCTCTGGTGCCACGTGGATCAGGGCAAGGAGAGAAGAAAATCAGTCACAGAGTCGGTTCTGGATATTGCTGGATGCATAGCTGTCTTGCCTCTTTTGCTTCTCAAAATATAAAAACTTTTGTTAACATTTTTATCTCAACTGCCAGAATCAGAAAAGTAATCCAAACAAGAAACACTTTGAGATGGCCGAGGGTTTGCTATCAGATCCATTTATGTGCATCTCATGCTCTTCAGGGCCATTTCTGATCCAGGAGTCTGCTTAGTCTTCCAGCAAAATGATTCTCCCCACAAGGCTACCAGGAATCTTCTTTGAAAACCCAACTTAAAAACTATGAAAGGAATAACAATCTTTCATTTTTCTGTAGACTTGCTCCTTTGACTTATGTTTTAAAGCGGCGTATGGGGAGAAGAGGTTTGGATCGTGCTCTGGTCTAGCTCGGGGTTAGTGGGTTTTAATCCAGCAGTCACTCTGAGGTTAGAGGTACAGAGCATCCCTAGCACTGAATTGCTCTGCTCACACAGGAGCACTGAATCCTCTGGGATCACTTCCTTCACCTGCAGCGGCTTGAGGAGCTGCTCCCTGAAAGAGGCACCCATCGTGAAACCAACACTCATCAGCTATGATTCAGAATACTTCTTCTCCATATTAGGACCCTAACCTAGACCCATTTGCTGAGATGGTGCTTCTTTTTGTACCCAGGTGAGTGGCGTCTTCTCACCAGTGACACCCCATCACTCCAGATCACTCAACCCTAACACTAACCCCCGCCCTCACCAAGGATAACAATCTACCTTTTCCAGTGAGAGTGGATACCACCACCCACACTCAATGGGCTGATTTTGCTTAGAGGAGGCTGCAATTTCAACTTACTGAAATTCATATCATTGCCATAATTCATGCAACAATAACACCTCAAAATTGGAGTCATTACATGAGAGAATGAACCTCAATTCCATATATGGTAAACCCGAAAGTTTACCCGAATGCTAGCAGTAAGTATACACCAACATCTTATCAATATCTTCATTTACACCTTGACACAATTCTTCTTTAGATCAATACTCAACCAACTACATCATTTCAACAGTGTAACAAGATATTTATGTATTGGCTAGGGGAAAATCGCTTCTTTTTTTATAGTTTTCTTCATTCTACTGTTGGCTGTAAAGCTTTCTTCAGAAAAGTTAGATTTTGACTAGTCTTGACTCACTGATGCATTCCTCATTTTCAGTTCCCTAAATAATTCTACTCTTTTCCTACATAACAGAATGAGGAAAGAAAGTGCTAACTCATGTTGCACTAAAGTGCCATAATATTCTCAGATTATACTGTAAAAATCTTCTGTTATGCTTTGAGTCATTAAATTATTGGCTTTGAAAGTCTGACAGGCAAAGTGTTTATAGGTTTGTTCTTAAGACACCCTTAATACCATGTCAAACCATAAAAATCAAATTGAACTTGAGCTGGACTTGATTTAATTAGTTTTGTCTATTGGAAATCACAGTCAGGATTTTGAAGGAGCTTCTTAATTCCTCTAGGCTTTATTACTTGACCTATTCTCAGCATGGTTTTTCCTTTCCAGTATCAAGTTATTAAAAAGCCCAGTGTAACTGGTAAGGATCCCACTGTTTCTCAGGAGAGGTAATGACTCTCAGAAAGAAGGGATGTTATTTAATTTTTATCTTTGGCACACAACGGAAAAGAGCAAAGATAGTGTTTTGTTCCTGAGAGAATCTTTCTATTGCATATTTCATCGTTATCTTTTCTGGGCACTACGAAATAATGATTTTAGAGCTCTATTTGGCAAGAGATAGATGTTAAGCACCCTGTAACTACCATTGTGTATTCTGCTCAGTTCGTAGAAAGAGAAAACGGTGACTACACACCTGACGATATCAGTTCTACTCCACTGAAATATTCACTTTTAATAGCTCCCAGTATACCCTTCCAGAAATTTTCTACAACTATAAAAATATAAGTGATTTTAACTAATGCAAATTTACCCATGTTTGCATGGTAATTTGTGCAAAGTTATCTAAATAACCTTCTGAAAATTGTTGCTGTAAATCAGACAAAACATCAGTCACTGGTAGGTTGTAGATCTAAAGGTAAAGGGTACAACAAAAAAAGCTTCTCAAATAAAACATGGGTAATATATTAGGATTCTCCAGAGAAACAGAACCTACAGGAAGTATATATATGGAGAGAGAAAGAGCCATCTCATGAGAAACTGGCTCCTGTGAGTACAAAAGCATGTCCAAGTCTGTGTAACTGATGTCTCAGTTTGAGATTGAAGGCTGTTTGGCTACTGTAGAGGCAGGTAGAGCTGATGTCCCGGAGTGAAGACTGCAGGCAGGAAAATTCACTCTTACTTGGGGGAGGCCCGCATTTTTGTTCTATTCAGGCCTTCCACTGATTGGATGAGGCCCACCCACATTAGGGAGAGTAATCTGCTTTGCTCAGTCTACAGATTTAAATATTAATCTCACCCAAAAACACCTTCACAGAAACACCTAGGCTAGTGTTTGATCTGGGCACCCATGGCCTAGTCATGTTGACATATAAAATTAGCAATCAAAGTAATATTTATAAAAATGTAGAACTATTTCTTAACAGAAATTGGAGAGATTTTAACCACAAAGAAGGGATTGTTAACATATTACATTAAAATTAAATAAATCCTGTTATTCGATAGAATAAGAGAATGCTATTACACAATGGAATATGGTGCAGCCATCAAAATCAATTATTTACTGTGACAAGAAAGTTGAATGAAAGAAGTTAGATGCAAAAAGAGAGAATGTTCTTATATTTCCATTTATTTGAGCTACAACAACTAACAAATGTCATGTTTAGATTTAGAAATGAAGGATAGCAGTTACGTTCAGGGAGAATGGGGCTGGAAACATGAGAGCTGTTTAAATGCTTACATTCAGTTTGTGATAATCCGCTAACATACAACTTTATATTTGTGCAGTATTCTTTATGTATGATATACATGGATAAAGAATAAGTTAGATCCTAATTTTCTTATATTTTCAAGCAGCAATTAAATTGTCCCTCTAAACTAAAAGAACAAAAAATAAAAATCTCTGTATAGTCTAGAGTTATTAAAGTAATGATCAGGGGAACTGAAGAGAAAGAGAAATACACAACTACAGGAGGAGAACAAAATCTATATGGTAGAAAAGCATTGTAAACTCAATTGCAACATAAAACTAGAGAACATAATTAGGATTAACATATCCATTGTATGTAGCAATGCTAAACCTCATATTAGGAAAATATGTCAGGTTTGTTTTTAAAAACTTACAGTACATAAGACAAAAATAAGAAAAATTTAAAGTAAAAGAATAAGCAGTTATGTTAGATAACTGCAAACAAGAGATGGTAGAGTAGTGAAAATTAAAATTAGACAAGCATAGAATAAGAGCCTAGAAATAAACCCACATAAACAGAGTCAATGCATGAGGGAGGGCAATCTTCCCTACTCAGTCTATGAGTTTAAACGTCAGTCTCATCCAAAACACTCTTCAGAAGCACCCAGAAATATGTTTGACCAAATATCTCAGCAACCCATGGCCCAAGAGCTGACGTAAAATTAACCATCCCCATTATTAAAAATAATGTGGAGATTTACTCTTTTTCATGACACGTAATGATTTAATTGGCATAATAAGTTTTGTTTCTTGTAGATTTGAATGAATTTCATGAGGGACCAAACAGATACAATATAATAAGGAGTGGGTTTAGCTCTAAATTCAAATTGAAACATTTGTATTGTGTTGTACAAGCCACAGAGAGTATTCAGCCTGAAGATGACTCATCATGTGGGTGGAGCCTGGAGAATCAAGTCAGCTACTATTATTTCCTTTCAATTCCTGTTATGTGTTTAGATGCCAGGTTATGTGATACATTAAAATTCATAGCAATAATATCTTTATTACACAAATTTATCATTTATTAGAATAAAATCTTTGTCTAGTTTTTTCTATATGAATATGAAATTGTCTTCTTTTTTTATAGACTTTATTTTTAGAACAGTTTTCATTTGCATTTCTCTGACAATTAGTGGCATTGAACACCTTTTCATGTACTCATTGACCATTCACATATCTTCTTTGAAGAAATGTCTATTCAAGTCATCTACCCATTTTTGAATAAAATTAAAGAAAAAAGTTAACAGAAAATTATTGTGACCTAGAGCTTGGTGAAGAATTCTTAGACTTGACACCAAAATTAAAAATTAGTTAAATGGGACCTCAATGAAATTAATTTTTTACCCTGTTAAGATAATGAAAAAACCTGTAGACTGGAAGAAAGTATTTGCAAACCACATTTCTGACAGAGGACATATCTAGCATATATAAAGAAATCTCAAAACAACAGTAGAAAATAACAACAGCAAATAAATTAGAAAATGGTTAAAAGGCATGAACAGACATTTTCCTGAAGAGGATTTACAGGTGACATCTAAGTACATGAAAATTTGGTCAGCATCATTAACTATTAGGGAAATGCAAAATAAACCATGACAAATTATCACTACACACCTATCCAAGTCCCCAAATTTTTAAAAAATGACAACATCAAATGCTGACAACATCAAATGTGGAAGAACTGGGTCACTCATACATTGTTGCTGGGAATGTAAGATTGTATAACTTCTCTGAAAACAGTTTGGCAGTTTCTGAGAAACTAAATATGTCCTCACCCCATGACCCAGCAATTGTACTCCTGGGCATTTATCCCAGAGAAATAAAAACGTATCTTCACACACAAAATCCTAGACATGAATGCTTCTCAGAGCTTTATTTGCAACAGCCAAGCACTGGAAACAACACATATGTCCTTCAACAGTTGGATGGTGAAGCACACTGTGTTCCATCAACCATGGAAGCCCGTGTAGCAGTAAAGGGAAGAAACTGTTAATACACACAAACACCAGGATGGATCTCAAGGGGATTTTGTTGAGTGAAAAAAAGTAATCCAAAAGGATTACACACCTTATCATTCCACTTATATAAAATTATTGAAATGACATGACTTATAAACATGAACAAGGCATTAATGGTTTCCAGGCTTTAGGGATGAGCAGAGAGAGAGCTCGTGGCTTAAGAAAGGCAGCACAAAGGATCCTTGAGATGAGCGGTTCTCCACCTTGACTGCGGGGATGGGTCCAGGAATCTGCACACGTGACAAAATTGCATAGAATAAAATGTGCATGCACACACAGACACACACACCACACTCACACTGGACTACCTATAAAAATGACAACATTTGAATAAAGTCAGTGGATTGTATCAATACCAATTTCTTATTGTATGATTGCACTCTAGTTAAGCACGGTGACCCTGCCGGGTAAGATGGGGTGAAAGGTATATGGGTTCTCTCTGTAATATTTCTTACAACTGCATGTGAACCTACAATTGTGTAAAAAATATAAATAAATCACTTAGACCAAACGCATATTTTAGTATGAACAAAAACGCAGAATTTGAGTAGTAGTGCTGTGTCAACGTAGATGCATAGATGTGACAAATATTCCACTCTGTGTTGATGGTGGAGAGGCTGTAAGTCTGTGAGGGCGGGTGGTACAGGGGAACTCTCTGTACTTTCCACTTGGCTTTGCTGTGAACCTGAAGCTGCTCTAAAGTTTAAATTGAATTAAAGAAATAAATAAAATAAAGCCTTTATTATTATAATTTATTATTACTCATCAATTTTATTCTGAAATCCAAGGTTGTCATCTTTCTCTCATCGTCAAGTTGCAGCAAAGAATGGATCAAGTCTAGTTTCCTTCCAACAGGCTCATGCATCTCCTTAAAGATCATCCTGAACTGATTATCAATTACTTCCTCCTTTAATCTTTGTTTCATTGAGTAGCAGCCTTGCAGCTATTTAAACAGAAGCCCACTTACGAGGCACTGAGCACTGTATCTTCCCCAAAAGACGTATTATTAATTTATATTCCATCCATTTGAAGTGATTCATTCCTGTGGTGACATTGCTTCAGTAATAGGGACATATTTCTTCACTATCCCTGGATCTCCTGCACGTGGTGACAAAAGAGACTCCTTCAGGACTCATATTCGTGTGTAAATGACTCTCTCAGGTCATTGGTATCTTTCTGAACAAAGCTAAAAACAACATTTCTAGCTCTATTACTTTCCATCTACCTGACAGATATTTCCCATTCATCATCCACTGGGAGAGAAGAGTTTTGAAATTAAATCAGCAAAATAGAAACCAGAGAATCTCCCCACTCAGTCTTCCTCACTGACTTCCTGGAAACATTTAAGCAGTTACAGAAGCTGTGTTTCTTTTTAAGGAATCAAATCAATATTCTCTCTCTCTCTCTTTTTTGTTGCAGTGGCAAGTATTTCTTTTTTTTTTTTTTTCTTTTTCGGTACGCGGGCTTCTCACTGTTGTGGCCTCTCCCGTTGCAGAGCACAGGCTCCGGATGCTCAGGCTCAGCAGCCATGGCTCACGGGCCCAGCCGCTCCACGGCATGTGTGATCTTCCCGGACCAGGGCACAAACCCGCGTCCCCTGCATCGGCAGGCGGACTCTCAACCACTGTGCCACCAGGGAAGCCCCTTAATGTACATTTTTTTCAATTGATATTACTATGTCTGTCTTGTCTTGAGTTTTTTTTCAATACGATAAATGATGTTAATTGCTTTTTGAGTTACTTCTTGAGTTGAGATTTCTTCAAGACATTGAACCAATGGAAAGACCAGGTCAAATATTTCGAACAGAAGCTGTCTTTAGTACTCTTACTGCACCAACAGTTTGAACTTCATCTGATTACATTCTTTTGTTCCACAAAAATATGAATTTCCCACTTGTTGGTGAGCAGACTGCTTGGACATCATATTCTTGGCCTGACTCTTCACATTTCTAATCTGAGTCTCCAAGCCGACATCTCATGTTTAAGGGGCTTCACTCCGAGGAGGTGAAGTTGGAGGTGGCAGGAAGGCGGTTTAGTCGCTGTGACAGTTGCCCACATGTTCCCATCACAGCAGGCAAGCCCGGGGAGCTCTTGCTATCAGCGGAAGGCGTGACTGCAATGAGGCCTCGTGCTTTCTGTGATGTGGGATTTCACGCCACGTTGTATTTGTCTTTAATCTTCTTCTGGCACATTAACTATGTTGCACACATAATCTCTTGACTGATTTCATTTGCTCAGGAATCATACACATTTTATATGCTATTGAAAGAAGCTTGCCGTTGATGTAAGAAGCATAGAGCTTAAATTTAAAATGTATGAATCATTACTGCACATTTTTAATATGCTTACCCATATTTCAAACAAAATCCCAAACCAAAATGTATAACACTAAATATATTTCACCTTGATATGAATGATTTCATGTACAAACAAGTCCAAGTAACAGAATTTATATAAAACATGGATGTTTTATTCTCTACTTAATATGCTTATGTATGCTAATGCAAATGGAATAACCTGTGCGTATCATGATGGAGTTTGAAAATGTAATTGTGAAAACTATTATCTTTATGAATGAAAGAAAAATAGAGTACAGAGTATTCCTTACTACATATAATGGAATCAGTTGATATGTGAATACAGCTTTACAAGTAATGCAGGGCGACTATCATCGAATAAAAGGGCACACACACAAAATACTAGTCCCTCCCATCAGAAAACATAAACATGGGATGGACAGGTTTTTCACCATGAATTTTCTTAGAATTTAATCTGCTTTTAGTCCCCAGGCGTCTATCAAGTGGTTCACAACTGCTCTGGTGGTTTTGGAAGAAAAGGCAGAGGTAATTTGATTTGCAAACATTTCTCAACTTTCATGAATATCCTATTAATAGTTTTACATAGAGATTTTTCTGTATTTTGCAGAGCCATATGGGTGTCTGAGCAAAAAAAAAAAAATCAGGAATACTGATCTTAGTTTAAAAGGTTGATATTTTATTTATCATGGATGTCTGCATTAATTTTGATTTTTTAAATTATTGCATAAAGTACTATTTACCTGTTTTATTGTGTGTTTTGGTGTACCCTTAAATTTTGCACCTGAGGGGAGAAATGAGCATGAGTAGTAAGTGAACTGGTCCAGCCAACCTTGAGTCAGGGGGCACCATTCCCCTTCATGTGAGTCACACACTCTTGCTTTCTTTTGTTACATTAACATTTTGTAATTAAAATACTGCTTATGGATCAATGACTCAAAAGGATTCATTAAAGCAAAAAGTAATAATTACTAGTGAAGAAATACTAACACATAAAGTATAAAAATAAAAACTGAGAATAACAACATAAATGGAGACTATGAGTCATGGAGTGTGATTTGAAATACCAGTGAGAAGTAAATATTTAAATGTTTTGGTTGCACCCAGGCTCTGAAGAAGTAAATTTTGAATAGGAAACACAATTATAATGATCTAAAAAGTGTTTTTTTTATGATACCAAAAATCCCTAGTTCCCTGTACATTACCTTTTATAAACTTTGTCAGAAAATGGCATAAAGCCAGCAAAATGTGTATCATTTTATTTTTCAAAAAATTTTGGCTTTCTAAAACATGATCAAAAGCATGTTTTATAATAAGAAATGGATTGTTTTTTGCCCTGAAGACTCAAAAGAGACCCAAACTAGAGAAATTTCACTTAAAGAAATACTAGTCATGGCAAAAACGTGCCCAAGAAACTCTCTTACTGAAAAGTTTAAAAACCAGTACCAAAATTAATGGAAAGGTCCTGTGACTGAGGCAAAACCGAATGAATGTTGACCACTCTATTTATCATATGACACTGTGGAAATAACACATCGGTAGAAGAATGATTGTACTCACGCTGCTGGAAGAAATCATGAAAACATGGATCAGCTCTCGGTATACATGTGAGAACCACTTTGGGGAGAGTGCTTATTCTGCTTTTCACTGAGTGGGAAAGGTTTTTTATTTATTGAGCAACTTTTTTTTGAGCCATGGAGGAGACTGAAATCGTGTTTTAGAATCAGCATAGGTACAGCAAGAAATGCCTTAATGCCAATCTTCAGACTGTTTATCCACAGACAATTGGTCACAAACAATATACTTTATAGTTAAAAGAAACAGTGAAGTGTATGACGTTCGCAAATCACAGACACACCCATCAGCTGTCCATCACGCCACGTCCAGAAATGGGCCATAGGGTCAAGCCTGCCCTAAACAGTTAAGTATGTTCTCTGCCCAGGGCACAGATGCACACTTCCTTTGTCAAAATGAGCGATATGATTTCTTAAATTATTCAGAAAGGCATATTTTAACATATTATGTTACACTGAAAAGCCTGACCCTCTCACTTCAGTCCTGAGATGACAATTTCTTTTTCAATGTTGAGAAAAAGCTATCATCATTTCTTTAAAAAACGGTGGAAAATCTTGATCATTGAATACTTTTTACCCATTTCTTAGGTCTTTTTAAAACCATGTCTAAATTCAACAACAGAACATTCAGAAATCTATTTCAGGTGTGAATGAAACCAAAGAAGTGGTAGGAAATCCTTTCTTTGTTTTCCTCCAAGCTTAAATTTTAAACTTCCAACTTTTAGGTTTTGTTTATTCATCTAATCTGAAAAATGTCTCTGAAGTTTTTTAAACTGTCAAAGGCAATTCTGAGTTTCCAGTTTCCTGTTAACTGTTTAACAAATGTCCCAACACTCTTCCTAAAAGTATACGTATGAATTAGAAATGTCCACCCTAATAAAGATTTGTTACAGAACATAATGGCATGTTAAACCTTATTTATTGCTCAAGCCCTCTTTGAGTTTAATACGTGTGTCAAGAATTGCAATCAGTATAGCTTCCTGAAATGAGAGTAAAAATAACATCTCCTGAGATGTTTTATGGTAAAAGAAAAGAGAAGACAAAGATAGATCAGTACTGGGAGATTTAGAGAACAGCTTTTTTGTGAATAAAGTTTTAATGAAACACACCATGCCCATGTGTTTACACAATGTGGTGGTCTTCTTGACTGTCTCATAGGGACAGAGCTGAGAAGCTGTGACAAAGACCACATGATCTACAAAGCCTAAACTATTAACTACCTGGTTTAATATAGAAAAATTTACAGACCTTTGCTCCAAATGGTCCTAGAAACACTGACTTTGGAACTCATAGATAGAAACTTGTTCTTCCTTGATCATATATATTTTAAGATACAATATTTGAGCACCTACTGTATAGCACAGGGAACCCAACTCAATGCTCTTTGGTGACCTAAATGGGAAGGAAATCCAAAAAAGAGGGAATATATGTACTGGATTGGCCAAAAAGTTCGTTTGGGTTTTTCTGTAAGTTGTTATGGAAAAACCCAGACAAATTTTTGGCCAACCCAATATATGTATAGCTGATTCTCTTTGCTCTAAGTAGAAACTAACACAACATTGTAAAGCAACTATACTCCAACAAAATTTTTTTTTAATATTTGTGCAGATTTATTAACTTATTTATGTAGATACTACCTCTTGCTTCTTGACTAATTAGCTTCTAAATTCCATGAAGAATACACTCTGTACCCTGATAACTTATTTTTAGTGTCTCATGAAACAGAAACAAAAAACAATGTTATTCCCTCAACTATATAAAACTAAATGTAAAAAAGTAAAAGAATTTTCATCAAAATATACTTTAAAAGAAGAACCTTATGAAAGTAAAATGGCTTCCCTTACCTCTTACCATTTGAAGTTTCTTTTTACGGTAAATGATTCAATGTAAGTCATGTGCGATATATCACAATTAATTAGTAAGTATGTTTAATCATTTCTGTATTAATTTTTTAATATGATGAGTCATTCAATAGATTATCATTCAAACAAGTAAGGCATTATTTTTAAAAGTACTTTTCATGCAGACGTGTATAGTGTGATGAGCACAGATACCAACAATTTTGGTTCCACAAACACCATCTTGGTGAGTTATGGTTTCCATAGTGCCCAAGAAAAACATATGCCAAATTCAATTCCATTTAATTGCAAATTTCTAAGGATGTGCTGGAGTATATTGGATTTCAGAAATGCTAAAAATTACTTATTGGCTCGAGGCACAAACAGTAGGTATTTCTTGTATGTTTTAGGAAATGAAAAATAACATCTGACCTCTCAAATAATATGCATAAGAAGCAAAATTGAACGTGCTGTTCAAAATCTTAATGGTACATGTGCTGTAGATGCCAGATACTGAAGTTCCTATTTGATGAGAGTGTGCAGTAAAGGTTAAAGCGATGAGCCAAGGGATTAAGATGAAGCACACATATGGCTTCTATGCTTTCAGTGAGGTTTAGAGTGCTTGCAAAGACTAAAGGCTGCAGCATTACTCTCATTGAGAGATTTTTTTATTACTGTTCTTCAGAGAGTCTGGATATTTTCAATAAAAAAGAGAATTACATATTTCCATAGTGAATTGGGAGCAAGTGATTAACAAGTACTGTCTCTCTCTCTCTATATATATATATATACACACACACACACACACACACACACACACACACATATATATGAAAGAATAAGATTTAAAAAAAAACAGAGCTTCCCTGGTGGCGCAGTGGTTAAGAATCTGCCTGCCAATGCAGGGGGTGTGGGTTAGAGCCCTGGTCCAGGAAGATCTCACATGCTGCAGAGCAACTAAGCCTGTGCACCACAACTACTGAAGCTCGCATGCCTAGAGCCCATGAGCCACAGCTACTGAGCCTGCACACCACAACTACTGAGCCTGCGCACCTAGAGCCCGTGCTCTGCAGCAAAAGAAGCCTCTGCAATGAGAAGCCTACACACAGCAATGAAGAGTAGCCCGTGAGTAGAAGGAAGAACCAATGCAGCCCAAAATAAATAAATAAATTTATGGAAAAAAATAAGATTATATTTAGTTTTCTACTTTTTTCTAACTATACTTTTGCATTTATTTTGGTCTAATCAATTTTCAATCTAAGTTCCCAGATATTAAATTGCATCCTGCTCAACCATGAAGTGTTATGATGTATTATCAGAGCAGATTCAATCCTACCATACGTTATGTGTTTGTACCAAGTAGTTATTTTCAGTGGTTTTCCCACTCACTTTTGCAGGATACAGAAGCATAAATAACTTCCAGACATGAATAATGCATCAAAGTTCAGCTCAATAGCACTAATCTACTTTTATATAAAAATCAATTGCACTTTTTAGGCATTCAATTCCAGCTTACTGCCTATCAATATCTTCTCATTTGACATTCTTGAGGAAAAAAAAACCAACCAAGGCAGCTGAAATGTACCGTTATGTCTATAATAAAGAGATGAAATACACATAGATCTGTCAGAAAACATCTTCTCAATATAATGGACACTCAAAAGCCAGAATAATTGGTCTAATTTGTACACCTTATTGATTCTTGGCTGGAAATATACAGTAGAACCCAATCTCTTCTTTTTGTTTTAACATCTTTATTGGAGTATAGTTGCTTTACATTGTTGTGTTAGTTTCTGCTGTATAACAAAATGAATCAGCTATACGTATACATATATCCCCATATCTCCTCCCTCTTGCGTCTCCCTCCCACCCTCACTATCCCACCCCTCTAGGTGGTCACAAAGCACCAAGCTGATCTCCCTGTGCTATGCAGCTGCTTCCCACTAGCTATCTATTTTACATTTGGTAGTGTATATATGTCAGTGCCACTCTCTCACTTCATCCCAGCTTACCCTTCCCCCTCCCCGTGTCCTCAAGTCCATTCTCTACGTCTGTGTCTTTATTCCTGCCTTGCCCCTAGGTTCTTGAGAACCTTTTTTTTTTTTTAGATTCCATATATATGTGTTAGCATACCATATTCATTTTTCTCTTTCTGACTTATTTCACTCTGTATAACAGACTCTAGGTCCATCCACCTCACTACAAATAACTCAATTTTGTTTCTTTTTATGGCTGAGTAATATTCCATTGTATATATGTGCCACATCTTCTTTATCCATTCATCTGTCGATGGACACTTAGGTTGCTTCCATGTCCTGGCTATTGTAAACAGAGCTGCAATGAACA
This sequence comes from Mesoplodon densirostris, assembly GCF_025265405.1. Lineage (NCBI taxonomy): Eukaryota > Metazoa > Chordata > Mammalia > Artiodactyla > Ziphiidae > Mesoplodon > Mesoplodon densirostris. The sequence goes on from NC_082673.1 coordinate 2,566,527, forward strand.
TTGTGGTACATGACTCTTTTTGAATTATGGTTTTCTCGGGGTATATGTCCAGGAGTGCAATTGCTGGGTCGTATGGTAAGAACCCAATCTCTTGAATGATTTCTTCACCGATTTTATAATAATTCTGATCCATGGAAGAAACTGATGTGGCCGTGACAGACACTGAAGGTCCTCTGACCGGCTCTCACCCCCAGCTTCTTTCTCCCGGGCACCCTCCCACCACAGAAACCAAGAAGGCTGACCAGCATGCCCCAAGGCTCCTTTGCAGGTGGGTGGTCAGATGACATGCTGCCAGCCAAGGTAGTCAGAAATCTGCTGGGAGCAGGGGATTCTGTCCGGGTCCTGATTCTCTATTAAAAGGGACAGAAAGCTTTGAGCATAGATATCTTCTGGTATCAGCACAGTCTTACTAAGACCCAGAGGCAGCAGACGTGAGGGGGCCAGAGAGGGTGGCCCTGTCCTTACACCAGTGCCAGCAGTCACCACATCCACAGTCCTTATTTTTAAGGCTTTATAATCAAGGCTAAATGCTGCTCACAAACCAAGATATTTCTAACTTAAAGAGCAAATAATTCTGCCATCGATATGGCTAGTTGATTTATAAAGGATTAGTTTCTATTATTTTCTTTTCAAATATCTTAAATATTTGGGAGAAATTATATATTTTCTCTCTCTTAGTTTATGTTTGAAATGCAAATTTAAGCATCAGTTCATTTCTGATGCTTCAAACAAAAGTCAGCAAATTATCTGACACAAGGGATAAAAATGCAGCCTATCGAGTTCTATTTAAACTACAGATTTTAGCACTGTTTATACATAGTACATCATCACTCATTTTGTATATTCATGAGGAACAAGTAGGTTTTACATTGTTTTTCACAAACTCCATCAAGCCAATCAGTGTTGAGGACAGTCAGCTAAACATGGCTGTTCTGGTGTACATCCATCCCTCCTGAAGTGGAAGGCGGGATTTCTGGGTGAGCTATTCACAAATGTAACTTACTGATGGATTATATTTCATTTGAAAATAAAAATGTATTATACCTGACGTTCGTCAAGGGGCATTTGCAGAAATTACCGTCCAGCAAGTCTGTGTTAACATCGTCTCACAAACTAAAAACAAAAGATCCTTACCAGAGCACCAAACAGTCGGCCCTCCCTCTGCCCTGTAATGTTCAATCTAGGAGATAAACAAGTCGCATTGAGACACATCTTCTCAGACACTGTTCCTTGCCTGGCATGCGTGTTAGACTGACTGTCGGATAAATGCCGTTTTCAGTCCCAAACCACAGTGTCTACACCCTCCAACTGCAGGAGTGTGGTTCCTCGTGCCCGAGGCCATTTGTGCACAGGGGACCAGGACAGAGATGACAGCACCCCTGAAGGATAGGAAAGGAGCAGTTTTCTCCCTTTTCCCACAATCATGCCGCCCAGTTAAAAAGGTGGCTTTTCTTGATCAAAGGAAATCAGGGAAAGAGTGAGCCCCAGAATGCTTTCGTCTTCTTGGTGTGAACCATCCCGTCAGAGAGGGGACCCCAGATTTATTATGATCAGAACAGTGTCACGTACTGGAAATAATAAAATCTCTCTGGATTTTGCAATGAGAGATTTTCTGCAACACTCAGAGTTCTAAAAAATATGACATGGTATTCTTTTTATTTGCACATATGGTATAGGAAGCTGGTAGGTTACAAGAAGAAATATTTCTTAAGCTAGAAGAGTCCCTATGCACGTTAGAGCCTTTCATTGTGCATTATTTCAAGGAGTGTTAGAAAATGAAAAGAGAAAAGATCTTCAGTGTGTTGAAGGCTTAAATGAACTAACTTGCTCTTAAATCAGTGGTTTCCATGTCAAATGTGTGACTACAGGTTAAAGTGAGAAGCACTGAGTGTCTGGCTACCTTTTCCTGAGAAATCCCCGCCCAGGGTTCAGGGGCGGGTGACACTGTCAGTGTTTCTCTGGGAAATCAGCAGGCATCCCAGGGTCTCTGCAAACCAGACAGCGGGTTCCCTTCACCAATTCAGGGCTGAGACATGGAGCCAGGGGACAAATCCCCCCCTCCACGGGTGACCTGGCCACTCTGAAAGTCAGCATCTCAAAATTACCCCCATGGGGTAAATTCCAGTGACATTACTTTTAAAAAGTTGTATATAATACATAATCTGATAGGCTGACTGTCTCAATACAATGAAAGTTACCCACGGGATGAGTTCATTCTTACATTAGTTCCCGTGAACTCTTCATCTCTACACATTTGCAGCGTGAAGAACGTGGCTAGAAGCGCTGGCCTATAACGTCACCTCCCAAACTGCATGGCGTGGGGTGTGAGACCCACGGGCAGGAGTAGACGTAAAAAGCCACTAAATTAACACCGAGCTTTTGTCTTGACACAAAAGACGTCATCAGGTGGCTGATACCCTGACAACACCTTCTATATTCACGTAGAGTTGGGTCGTTTACCCGGGGCTTTCAGGCAGCGTTTGCAGTGCGCCTGCCCAGAGAACCAGGGGATGAGCTCCAGCCCCAGCTCTGCCTCAGGTTACGTGTGTGACTTCGGACTGCGTTCCGTAAGCTTCCAGAACACAGACCTCTCATTTGTTGGTGAGAATGTGAAAAGCATGTAGCATCGGTCAAGGATGCATAGAGAGTAGCCATATTTATGTGGAAAACCACAAACCTCAAAGTCTCACACCACTATCCTGACCTACGAATATGCCTAGAATCTCTTCACCAAAACAACTTTTTTTCCTTCTCTTTTTGAGTTTTCCGGGTATTTCTCCACTGGTGCTGGCACACCCCTCACAGACCCAGGAAGCGCAGTCTCCTTCCTCCCTCCGAATCCCCCATCACCTGCACATCCTGCCGCCCAGGTCGTGCCGCCTCGAGCTTGTTTATCTAAAGAGGAGAAGGAGAGGAAAACGGAAATTGAAATAGCAGCAATGAGCCGATAAATAACACAGTCTGATGAAATGCTCTGTTTTGTAGGCACACACCCAGAAGGCAAAAGACACTTCAAAGCCAACACAATGTCTCTGCGTTTTTACCCCAAACGTAATGAATCTGACTCATCCAGTGTCTAAGCTAAGAAACAGCTGCCTGTGTGTGGCAAAATATTGAATATGGATCTAATATCTGAAACAGTGAATTTATAAAGTAAATTAAAAATCAAATGAATAAAATGACATCTTCTCAGTGAGCACAAATACAAATCCAACTAACCAACCGTTTGTTTTTTGTACCCAGGTTATCACAAACAGCATTCTTTTAACAAGCATTTATTAAGTTTCATAGATAAAGCAAACACTGCAGGGTCTCAAGGAGCTGAAATTTGGTAGGAGGCAGACCAGTAAACCACAGCTCTAAGCCGGGTGGATAATGAGGGCCTACGGATGCCTGGGAGGGAGAGAAGGCTAGCCACTCCCAGTGCTGCTCAGGGCGCGGGGGGGCTCACAGGGGACAAAGCATTTGAGCTGCAAGTGGAACTAAGACTAAGTCTTTCAGGAGAACAAGCAGGGAAAAGGCACTTCAGACAGATGCAAACGAGCTTTGGCCAAAGCATGGGGATGAGAGCTGGGGAGCATTTCAGTAACGTAAGCTGCGGTGGAGGGTAAAGGCACAGAGGGGTGCTGGTGGGAGCTAAGGCTACGGAGTGGGCAGCAGAGAGAATCAGGACCTTACCAGTCTTATAAATTGATTTCGATATTTAAGTTAGTCTCTAAACCATGGGGGAAATTCCAGTGATCACTACATGGAAATGTGAGGGACAGCCTTGTGAGAGCTGGGACGGAAAGCAGAGAGACTGACAGGGCAATGCCCCTGGGCTCAGGTGAGGACCAAGGCCATCAGCGGAGCCATTAGTGACAGAAGCACTTGGCTGGCTCTGGGGGAGATGATGCCAACGCTCCACTTCTCATAAGGTGCATAAATGATGGCTACTCTTACGTGATAATCCATGGAGTAATAATAATCCATGGAGTAATAATCTATGGAGTAATAATCCATGGAGAAGTTCAAACTGTTTAATTGAGACAGATTTTAGAAATGATGAAAAGAACAGTTTTACAAAAGAAGAGGCCAAGTCCAAGAGTCCTGTGATGGGTGAAGGTGGCAGCTGCATTGTTACAGGCTGATGTGTGGCCTCCAAAAGCCCATGTGTCGAAGTCTCAACCCCCAGCACCTCGGAATGAGACTGTATTTGGAGATAAGGGCCTTAAAGAAGTAGTTAAGTTAAAATGTGGTCACAGAGATGGTGTCTAATCCAACAGGACTGGTGTCCTTACAAGAAGCAGAGATTAGGACACAGACACCCACAGTGGAGAGACCATGTGAAGATACGGAGAGAAGACAGTCGTCTGCAAGGCAAGGACACACCTCAGAAAAACTCAACCCTATCAACACCTTGACCCTGGGCTTCCAGCCTCCAGAACTATGAGATGCAGGAGACACAGGTTCGTGCCCCGGTCCGGGAGGATCCCACATGCCGCGGAGCGGCTGGGCCCATGAGCCATGGCCGCTGAGCCTGCACGTCCAGAGCCTGTGCTCCACAACGGGAGAGGCCAAAACAGTGAGAGGCCCGCGTACCGGAAAAAAAAAAAAAGAATTATGATGGAGGCAGGAAGGGTAGGATTTTACCATGAGTAGGTGTAGATTGAATTATCCATTGCATAAGTGGATCCAGGGTGTGAAGAATGAAAATCTCAAAAATCTCTAGAAATATCTGTGATTATAGCCTAGAAGACTAAGGCAAAAAAAAAAAAAAAACAACTTTTATTTCTAAAAATACTGGGGAAATGAAAAAAAAACATTAGTCAAGTTGAGTAAATTCCAAAAAATTTAAAAGAATAGAACTAGTTCTAAAACATGGAAAAGAAATTCAGGTGGTAACTTCTGTCCTCAAGAGGAAAAGTAGAGAAAATGAAAATAAACAAATGACAGCAACATACCCATTGTAAACTCCAGGCACTTTGAGGAACAAAATATTTTCCAATTTTAAAGAACTGACAAAGAAACTTTTTAAAGAAGGGAGACAGTCTGAGAATCTTCCGTGAGCCATAAATATGAGACATAGTACATGATGAAGTTTTGTTTTGGGCTAAGTTACAACATCTTGAAAGTAAAACAATGTCTGGGGGGAGTCAGAACATGCTGGACCACACTTTCCTTTCCCCATCCTCCACGCATTCACTGTCATTATACAGAAATACAATTCATTTTTGTATACTTATCTTGTGTATCTTGTATCCTGTGACTTTGGTGAACTTGCTTACTATGTCTAGAAATTGTTGGTAGGTTCCTTGTGATTCTCTACAGAAGTAACTGTATCATCTGAAAATAGCTTTGCTTTCCTTTTCAGTCTATAGACCTTTTCCTTGTCTTGCCTTATTGCACTGGCGAGAACCTCCAGCACCGCGTTTAATAAGACTCTGGTGAAAATGGACATACTTACTTTGTCTGCAATATTTGGGTGAAAGCATTTGACCGTTCACCATTTAACCTGTTAATACAGTGGATTACATTGATGATTTGTGAATGTTAAACAAGTCTTGAATTCCTGGGCTAAACTCTCTTAATTATGCTATATTATTCTTTTGATATATTGCTCTATGCTATTTGCTAACATTATGTTAAGGGTTTTTGCATCCATTTTCATGAAGAATATTGGTTAGTGGTTTTCTTTCTTTGTGCTGTCTTTGTCTGGTTTTGGTAACAGAGTAAATACTATCTTCAAAAATGAATTGAGAAGCATTCTTTCCTCTGCTATTTCTGGAAAATTCGTGTTAATCTCTCCTTAAACATTTAGTAGAATTCTTTAATGAAGTCATCTGCACATGGGATTTTTGAACTAATTCAACTCCTTATTACAAGGAAATATCTCCTGTATGTGATTATTATTCTGGTATTGTGCTGTATCTCTGGAGAGTTATGGACAGGTTTCTTTAAAGTTTATTCCAATCTATACGACAAGGCTTGGTACTTAGGGAAAAAACAAACCTGCTCCTTGAGAGCTTTAACAGTTTTTTGAATTTCTGCTGCAAAATTGCTGAAATCCTGAGCAGATTTTGCTTTTGCCAGAAGCCTTGCATTCCTACCATCTTCATCCACATTCAAGTTACCTTGCTGCCTATTTATACAAGAAGTAAATGAAATGCTGAAAAATGGAAATTGCATCAGGATAAAAAGAAAATCAACAGGTATTCCCTGGGCACTTGGGACGTACAAGGCATTGGGATTGCTGCTTTGTGTGATCTCAGGAAGAAAAACATGTGACTGGAATCAGAAATTAAAATTAAATGCCATGTAAGAAGATAATCCAGAGTGCCACCTACTTCACATAGGTTATTTAAAATGATAACGAAGTATTTATTGTGGAATAAAGGGGACGTCATGTAGTATTACATACATATTTGACATATCATTCAGATCTCAATGAGTTGTTCATTTCACTTCACACAGTGAAAGAGCGATGACAAATTAAATATTACATATTATGTAGCACCCAGGTGGGAAAGACGCTTGCTTTATTATAAATTCATGGCAAGAACTAAATTAAGGACACTACGACTAACAAAAATCTAATCTTGTACCACATGCAAAATAGCTGAGTATTGTTGATAATAAAAGGAAATAAAAGTCTTGGGTTGAGTTTAAGATATGATTCTTAGAGCTTAACTGACATTCTCAAGAGACAGAGGGAAATAATGAGTTTGGGAAATTGAAATGAAAGTTCCATCCATCTACGATTATGATGTATTGTTTAAAAAAATTTATATAGATTTGATTTAGTTGACATGATATCTGTGCCTCAAGTTTTCAGTTTTTGTCCAAATTTTGTTAAAAGGTGTTCCTTGTGAAGAAGCCATTGTAACTTTCAAAATGGCTCTGCTTTGCTCTGCTTGCTATGTGTCATCTATTGCTTAGTAAAGAGTGGCTTACCAGAAACACCACGTCCTATGAGCTTGTAAAACAATTTGTGAATCAGGGACATGTTATAGAGCTGACATCAGAGAGGGAATTTAGAAAAGGGAAGAACTGAAAAAAGAGCCCAACTTACCAAGGCCACCCTCTTAGCCACTAGATAAACTCAGTGCCTTAAGACACTGTGAATTAGAGGTGCCATGAATCACAGCTTTTCCAATGGCACTGGGTGAAAATCGATTCCAGTTTACAAGTATTGATATGTATAATATAAATAAAAACAGGTAATTTTAAGTAAAATAATGTGACACTTTTGTTTTCTTAGCGCTCTCTCCTGTAAATCCACGGTATCTCATCAAAGAGGATTTAAGCACAAAGAAGTCTGGATAATCGTATAAAGATATAACCAAGACTAAAAGCACTGAGCGTAGGAACGTGGGGAGCGGCTGACGCAGGCAAGACCGAATGTGCAAGAGGGGGTCCCACCCCAACAAGGATGCGCTGGGCGCTGCCACATGCCAGGAGTTCTGCTGAGACAGATATGGGGGCGCTTCCAGCAGACGGCTCACATTCTCCCAGAAAAGACGGGCTGGCAAGCAAGCAGGGGATGAAGCATTTGTTCCAGGAAGACAAAGAAGGAGGCAATGATCTCTGCCTGGGGGCAGAAGGGGGGTGGTCAGGGAAGCTACATGAAGGGGACTAAAGCTCTCCATCCACTTTGGGGACCATGTCATGGTGTCTGCTCTACCCGAGGCTGTAGTCTAAGTGCTGGGGACCCCACTGTGTCCCTAGATCCACCTTCCAGTGCTGCGACACTTCACAGAGCCCTGTTTTCAGATGAGATACTGCAGCTTAGAAAGTTATCAGCATGTCCATATTATACTGGTATTAACTGACACAGCTGGGATGCAAACCAGGATTTTAAACATTTCTGAAGCCCCTCACCACTACACAGACTGCTCTCCACCCACGGAGAACCGAGGGTCATGTGAAGCCTGATCAGATGTGTGTTTTAGACAAGGTGGAAGGAGAGAAGACAGACATGGATACTAGTTAGGGAGATTATTGGGGGGAAAGGGTGGACATTATGGATGCTGCTATATTTCAAAGTCTTATTGAAAACATGAAACTTAGCATAGAGTTTGTAAGAAAAAGTAATGATATTGATTAAATCAAATGGATTTTAACTCATGAATCGTGTATGGAAAGGAAGGCTCCAGGATGCAAAGGACAAAGTTACTACAGAGTGTGCCTTCTGTCTGCCCCAACTGGGGGACTGGGACCACAACGTCATTTGGGGAATTGAATTACTCAGGGATCTGTTGAGTGTTTTCTCAGTGAAATGGTTACATCCAGGCACAAGCCACTGCTCCTGTTTTCAGAAGCTTCCAAGTAGATGGTGAGGAGACACTTTGTAGAGAAGTAACTATCAGCGAGCATCTAGGTGTCACAAGAGAGGTCCCGAGAGATTTCAAAGGAGTAAGATGGACATTTCTCAATTTTCTAACATCAGAAATATTCCATGTTGGTTGCAAATTAAGCCTTTCTTGCAATACCTTATATATGAATTAAAATCAACTTAACTTGGGAATTCCCTGGCAATCCAGTGGTTAGGACTGGGTACTTTCACTGCCGTGGGCCCAGGTTCAATACCTGGTCAGGGAACTAAGATCCCTCATGCTGCGCAGCACAGACAAAAAAAAAAAAAAAAAACAACTTAACTTGATAAACATGATTACCTTTCTTGCAAACACTAAGCTGAGTTTCATGTTTTCCAAAAGGATTTGACTCTGCTGTTCTGCCGCGGGCCATGATGCCGCAGTACCAGACCCGGGAGAGTTCAGTCACACAGCAGAGAAACCCTGACTCACAGACCCTATGAAGGCACATGTGGTTCTCAAATATGGGCATTCTGATGGGAGTTTGTGTATGAAAGTAACAGATGATTTAGTTTGTTTTGTGTATAGAACTGGCCAAGCTCAATACGTAAAGAAGATTGAGAAATTCCACAGTCAACTAATGAGACTTATGGTGGCCAAGGAATCCCGCCGTGTTGCCATGGAAATGGACTGAATGGTTTGAAATGAAGACTGTCTTGTTCTTAGGAAGTAAATATCTTTTGAATTTGAGAAAAGTGTTGGGACAGAAAATACTTTATGTAACTAAGTGGGCTATTCAGAAGCCAAGAGATCATTTTTTGTACTTTGTTTTTTAGTGTTTATTTAGAGAGCTAGGAATGTAAATGCTTTCAGTAAGAAAGCCTTTATTTATTTTTTGGAAATGGAACAAGGAATGCCTCTATCTTGGAAACTTTTTGCAGATTGTTTGATGTTAGGCAAAATAAATAATTACTCTCTGGTAAGTTTGCATCAGTTATTTGAAAATGAGATATCAGGAAAAGTCAATTCTTCCTTAAATTTAGTTAATCTGTCTTTAAAAGAAAATTAAATGTAATCATTTTGCTGGATTGATATATTTCTTTTGGAGCATAAATTTTGTGCTGTTGATGGCCACCAAATATAAAATACGGTAACTGGTATAGCTGATTATATACAGTAGTGTAGTCTCAGTTATATCTAAAAATAACTGAAAACAAGTATGCTTTATCTTAAACTTTACAAATTTAAACTATATATTTTTGTTTTGTTTTGTTGTTTTTTTAAACATCTTTATTGGAGTGTAATTGCTTTACGATGCTGTGTTAGTTTCTGCTTTATGACAAAGTGAATCAGCTATACATGGACATATCTCCTCCTTCTTGCGTCTCCCTCTTGCCCTCCCTATCCCACCACTCTAGGTGGTCACAAAGCCCCGAGCTGATCTCCCTGTGCTATGTGGCTGCTTCCCACTAGCTATCTATTTTACATTTGGTAGTGTATATACATCCATGCCACTCTCTCATTTCGTCCCAGCTTACCCTTCCCCCTCCCCGTGTCCTCAAGAACATTCTCTAAGTCTGCATCTTTGTTCCTGTCCTGCCCCTAGGTTCTTCAGAACCATTTTTTTGGGGGGGGGGATTCCATAAGCTATATTTTTAAATATAAGGGATTCATAGTATCGTTAACCTGTTGAGCAAAGACTTACTTTGAATCTAATTTTCAGTGCTCAGAAACATCTGCCGTTACTTTAAATGCATGAACAGAATGCTCACTAATGGACTGAAACCACCATATTACAGAAATATTGCCACATATTTGCCACCTACATTTTCTCAGAAGGGCTCAGGATTATTTGAACTGTGAAATTTTTGCGTACTTCTATGACACCTCAACTCATTTCTCTCATTACTTAACCAATGTGCTAAGCATGACTGTCACAGCTGTTCTCCATTAAACCAAAAGTATGATATTATTTGATATTTATATTATATTTGTAACCTGAATTTTACCACTTAAGTACAATGTTCACATGTTGATTCCTACATTAAAATATTTTTTGTTAGGAAAAATAAATTTAAAATATAGCGACATACATATATATGTATATATACTAACGGATCTACAGGTACCTACTTTTACACTGTTACCTCAACCTACTGTCTTATCAACAATCAATAAACCATAAATATTTGCAGATCTGGGTGAGGGAATAAAGAAACAGAAATGAAAACCAAAAGAATACAGCTAAAAAATAAGTTTCAATCATGTAATGAAACTCAGTTTTTCCATTTCTGAACAGTATATAATTTTTGTCAATAAATATTTATGTAGAACTTTCTAAGTTGAGGTATTAGACTAAGCACTGCAGGGGAAATAAAAATGAATGTGGCGTGGTTTCTGATTTTGAAGAGTTGGCCAGTGGGTAAACACAGCATTTCCAGTGAAGCCAAATAACCCCCCTCCTAATCCTCATATAAAAAGGAAAAAAATACAGAGAAAAGGTGCTGCCGGCCATCTCTCATTATCTATTTTCTTTCGTGTATTTTTTAGAAAGATAGAACTTGAGAATTTATTTCAAAGCACCAATAGAATATGAAGGTCATTTACATAAAAGCCACAGCAAAGAGTGGCCTCTGTCAGGTGACAGGCACACAGGGAAGCATCCTGCATAGCACCCAGCACTGTCCTGTCACAGAATGAGCGCTGGGGGTCCTTCTGTGGTGGGGAACTCAGGCTAGCAACTCTATAGGACCAACTCACTTAATGTGACAGCTGAAATGTTTTATTCCTGACGTCTACTTTTTTAATTCACCTTGGCATTTATCCTTAGTTATTACTGAAGAGGCAAAGCATCCTCGATTGCTGTTTGGCTTTTACATAAACAACACCTGAATTTAAACAGTATGTTAATTTGGTAGATGCTTTGGTCTTATATACATGCATATGTATACATATGTATACATCTGTATGTGTGCATGTATATATATATACATACACACACACACACACACACAAGTGTTCAAACTCTGTTCTTAGGCTTAATATGAAACTTCAATTTGAAACTTTACAATACATTGTGTTGGCATATTATTAACCCTATTGTTAACTTGAGAAAACTAAAGCACAGAGGGGTTACATTACCTTCTCCAAAGTACTACAGTTTTTTTTTGTTTGTTTGTTTGTTTTGCAGTACACGGGCCTCTCACAGTGTGGCCTCTCCCGTTGCGGAGCACAGGCTCCGGACGCACAGGCTCAGTGGCCATGGCTCACGGGCCCAGACGCTCCACGGCATGTGGGATCTTCCTGGACTGGGGCACAAACCCGTGTCCCCTGCATCGGCAGGCGTACTCTCAACCACTGCACCACCAGGGAAGCCCAGTACTACAGCTTTTTAAGAGAAGAGCCAGGATTTGAATCCAGTCAGACTGACTCAAAAGTCCAACCTCTTAACCACTACACCACAGCAAAGAATGAGGATAATAGAAATAACAAGATTAATGCCTAGATCTCTGGTGTGTGCAATGTGGGAATAATAGTACTGTTATCTGTTAACTGAATGAATGAATGAATGGATGAATGAATGAATGGGTCTAGAGTGGGAGATAAAAAAGAGATCACTTGAATTCAGATTGCCTCAAAAGTGTTGTCATATATCAGGTCTACGTATGACGTGAGGGGCACGAGGTACAGCAGAGTGTTTCAAGACACCAGTAGGAGGTGTGGATGGAGACACAGCAGCTGGGCTCATCTTTGGGAAGAGGATGCCGTGCGTGAGCCTTCCCCATCCCCCCGACACAGCCTTGCTGAGCCCCAGCCCTTGCTCTGTGGATGGAGCCCTAGGTCCTTCCTGGGTCAAAGTCCTCCCCGTACACACCTGATTACCTTTCCATCCTCACTTCTCTCAGATGCACCATTCACAGCCATGATCCAGCTCCATCTTCATTTGATCTCAGCTGAGTACAAATGCCATGGGTGTCAGGTCACCTTCTCTAGGGAGCCTCTCCTGAACTGCCAAGGCTGGGCCAGGTGGGAATTCATCACACCTCCTCAGCACCCTCTGTTCACACCTGTCCCACCACCCGCTGTGGGCCAAGAAGATATGGAAGAGGAGGGCTCTGATCTACCTAAGTGTATCCTCACCACATCACACAGCATCTGCACGGCACACACTTGATGGGGTTCAGGGCAGGCCGCCCCCAAATATGCCCTTTGGCATATTGATTATTTTGAATTAAAGCTACTTGAGAAACAGCCAGTGCAAGAAGGACACTCTGACTCTCCTTTGTCCCCCTGAAAGTAGGAGATAAATCTCTCATGTGAAGATACTCTCCCTGTACCAGGAGGGTGTAAGGCATCCTTATCACCAGAGGCAGGGAACTCAGGGCCCAGAGGCTGTACAAACAGACCCTGTGAACTCCTTATGAATTTGCTCCCCAAGCCCAACCCCCTCTGTTTTGCCAATTCTTCATATATTTATTGTTTCTTTATCTAAGTATAAAAGTGCCCGCTTTGCTCACTTTTTTGAGCCCCATATCTTTGAGGCTCCCATACGTACAAAATTAAATTAGTTCCTGTTAACCTGTCTTACGTTAATTTACAGGCCAGCCAAAGAGCCTAGAAGAAAAGAAAGAAAAAGATTTTCCCCTACAGACTCAACAAATATTTAAATGAATGAATGAATGAATGAAATCAAAGAGGCCAAATCATTATTTTTAAATAACCAGTTTTTTGTCATTTTCTGAGTTTAAGAGTATGATGTCAGGAATCAGACTATCTGGGTTTGTATTCTGTCTTCCACATTTAAAATAGATCATATTGGAGAAGTCATTGAAACTTTTTTGACCCTGTCCTCTCATTTGTAAATGAGGAGGAGAATATCATCTATTTCATGGAGTTGCTGAGAGTATTAAAGGAGTTAATGCGAGTAAAGCACTTTGCAAGAACGCCCTACACAGAGAAAGCTTAAATGTGGCTCTTAGTTTTGGAATAAACTTTAGAGAACAAGATAACTGACTTACTTAGTTCATAAATAACTTTTGCATAATGCCACAGTTATAGATATATTCTTGTTCATAACCCACAACTGCCACTCAAACAAGGCTGTTGAATGAATTAGAACTTAAGACGCGAGGTAATTCCAAGTGAGTTTAAAAAACATTTTTCCCCAGAACAATTGGGTGTATGCATTTTAGGATTTTTTTTTAATTCACATTTCTTTTTAGTGAAAAATAGCACAGAAAAATTTGCACAGCTTTTTAAAGTGCAGCAATTTGCTGTTTAAAATTAAACCAGTAGAAACCAAATTAAATCAGGCTTGATGGTGAGTGCTGAAAAAAGGAAAGTTTAGTTTAGTGTGTGTGTAGGTTTCAACCGTGTCCCAAAGGGTCACATCAAAACAGTCCACATCCGGTCTGGCCCAGAGATGGACATATGTAAGTAGATATTTCAGGACAAATGTTATGGACATAAATGATTAATTTAATGAAATCAGAAGATTCTGAACACAGCGGGTTGCTTTAGGAATATGTCTGGATGCTCCGATTGTTGGAGTGGACTGACATCCCTTCATGGGGAGAGAAGTTCACGGTGGGAAGGCTAAGCTTCAGGAGCTCACACACATTTCCATGAATTGATCAAAATCTGGAACTATGCAGTGTCCCAACACTGCATTCCACATATTAAAAATATACCAATAATGGCATACTTTAAAAATTGACAAAAATATACGACACTTTCTGATTTTATCTTCAACACTTGTTTCTTACATTTTAGCACCTCTCATTTGTTTGAATGGAAAAAAGTACAAATAACAATTTAAAGAAAAACTAAAAATGACAACTTTGGGGGTGTTTGAGAACAAGATTATCTAATGCTGTGGCTTTATGTTGTGTATATATGATATAATAGCAAAATGTAATTCCTACTTCCTATGAAGGAATGAAGTATATAAACATTTCATATCTTTAGATGATGTTTCATCTGAACTAGTGAGAAATACTGAACTCCCTCCATGATTGTTTCAGAGTGAAGGGTTCACAGCAGGAAACCATTGATACTTCTTCACACTCTGGCATTTCATTTTTTTTTTTTACTTTACAATTGTGTTAGTTATCTATTGCAGTGTAACAAGTTAACACAAACAAAGTGGCTTAAAAGAATACAAATGCATCCTCATGGATGGAATTGTGTCCCCCTACATTCATATGCTGAAGTCCTAACCTCAGGACCTCAGGATGTAATCTTATTTGGAAATAGGGTCATTGCAGATGTAATTAATTAAGAAGAGGTCGCACTGGGGTGAGGGGTTCCTAATCCACTGCAGCTGGTGTCCTTATAAACAGAGGGACCTTGGACTCCGAGGCACAGGGGTAGAACATCATGTAAAGAACGAAGCAGAGACTGGGGCGATTCAGGAGGAGCTGAGGATGCCAATGGTGCCAGCAACCCCAGGAGCTGGGCGAGAACAAGGGACAGAGTCTCCCTGACAGCCTCAGTCGGCACTGACCCTGCAACACCTTGATCTCGGACTTCTGGCCTCCAGGACAATGAGATGAGGACTGTCTGCTGTCTAAGCCCCACCATAACCCGTTGTTATGGCAGCCCTAGGAAACTAACACATGGATGGTCTCTCAGTTTCATGGGTCAGAATCAGGCACCGGTTAGCTGGGTCCTCTGCTCTGAGTCTCGTCAGGCTGCAACCAAGAAGTCAGCTGGGCTGCATTCTCGCCTGGAGACTTACTGGGAAAGAATCGCTTCCGAGCTCATTCAGGTTGTGGGCAGAACTCATCTGCCCCAAATATATGATTGAGGGCCACCTGTAGGGCCCAGAGGCCACCAGCGTTCCCCACCACGTGGCCCTCTGCACTGACAGTCCACAACATGGCTGTTTGCTTCCTCAAGACCAGTGGGGGAAGTCCTCTCACTCTGGTTAGATGGAGCTTTATGTATCACATAATCATAGGGGTGACTTGCCATCCCTTTGCCATATTCTATCAGTTAGAAGCAGGAACAAGTTCTGTCTACACTGAGGGCAGGAATTCAGAAGTGTGTGACTCACTAGGACAACCTGAGGGCCCGTCTCTGCCCCAACACGTATTCACCCTGTGCACCACACTCGACTTCTTTACATGAGTCAAGAGGACTTTTTTCACAATAAAAAAATACAGTACTGTTGGGCTTCCCTGGTGGCGCAGTGGTTAAGAATCCACCTGCCAATGCAGGGGACACAGGTTCGAGCCCTGGTCCGGGAAGATCCCACATGCCGTGAAGCAACTAGGCCTGTGAGCCGCAACTACTGAGCCTGCACGTCTGGAGCCTGTGCTCCGCAACAAGAGAGGCCCTGATAGTGAGAGGCCCGTGCACCGGGATGAAAAGAGGCCCCTGCTTGCCGCAACTAGAGAAAGCCCGTGCGCAGCAACGAAGACCCAACGTAGCCAAAAATAAAATAAATAAATTTATTTTAAAAAAAAACAAGCTACATGTAAAAGAATGAAATTGGAACACTCCCTAACACCATACACAAAAATAAATTCAAAATGGATTAAAGACCTAAATGTAAGGCCAGACATGATAAAACTCTTAGAAGAAAACATAGGCAGAACAGTCTATGACATAAATCACAGCAAGATCCTTTTTGACCCACCTGCTAGAGAAATGGAAATAAAAAAATAATAAACAAATGGGACCTAATGAAACTTAAAAGCTTTTGCACAACAAAGGAAACCATAAACAAGACGAAAAGACAACACTCAGAATGGGAGAAAATATTTGCAAATGAAGCAACTGACAAAGGATTAATCTCCAAAATTTACAAGCAGCTCTTGCAGCTCAATATCAAGAAAACAAACAACACAATCCAAAAATGGGCAGAAGACCTAAATAGACATTTCTCCAAAGAAATTTGTATACAGATTGCCAACAAACACATGAAAGGATGCTCAACATCACTAATTATTAGAGAAGTGCAAATCAAAACTACAATGAGGTATAACCTCACACCAGTCAGAATGGCCATCATCAAAAAATCTACAAACAACAAATGCTGGAGAGGGTATGGAGAAGAGGGAACCCTTTGGCACTGTTGGTGGGAATGCAAATTGATACAGCCACTATGGAGAATGGTATGGAGTTCCTTAATAAACTAAAAACAGAATTACCATATGACCCAGCAATCCCACTACTGGGCTTATACCCTGGGAAAACCATAATTCAAAAAGAGTCATGTACTGCAATGTTCATTGCAGCTCTATTTACAATAGCCAGGACATGGAAGCAACCTAAGTGTCCATCGACAGATGAATGGATAAAGAAGATGTGGCACATATATACAATGGAATATTGCTCAGCCATAAAAAGAAAATAAATTGAGTTATTTGTAGTGAGGTGGATGGACCTAGAGTCTGTCATACAGAGTGAAGTAAGTCAGAAAGAGAAAAACAAATACCATATGCTAACACATATATATATTGAATCTTAAAACAAACAAACAAAAAGGTCCTGAAGAACCTAAGGACAGGAATAAAGACACAGACGTAGAGAATGGACTTGAGGACACGGGGAGGGGGAAGGGTAAGCTGGGACGAAGTGAGAGAGTGGCATGGACATATATACACTACCAAATGTAAAATAGATAGCTAGTGGGAAGCAGTCGCATAGCACAGGGAGATCAGCTCAGTGTTTTGTGTCCACCTAGAGGGGTGGGATAGGGAGGGTGGGAGGGAGACGCAAGAGGGAGGGGATATGGGGATATATGTATACATATATATGTATATATATGTATATAGCTGATTCACTTTGTTACATCAGAAACTAATGCACCATTGTAAAGCAATTATACTCCAAAAAAGATGTTAAGAAAAAAAATATCACAGACCTTGAAGTTAGGAAAGGTGTGCTATAAATGTCATCACAAAAACTAAGACAATAGCAATGTTATACACTGTCCACATGATACTGTCCACTGCAGAGAAGTAGCTAATTACCCTGAAGTAAAGCTTCCACCAAGTATTATCTAGAGAATTAAAGCATTCCAGCATCTGGCAAAGCTGTGTGAAATATTGCCTTTTTTTACAGCACTGATTCAAATAGGATTCAAGTATGTTAGCAATTTGTCATCTTGGGAAAGGCATGAAATGCTTATCTCTTCAGCCACCTTGCTTTGATGTTAAACATTAAAACAAAATAAATATTATTACATCCAATGGATATTTCTTAAAGCAAGAATTGAACTCTCAGTAATATTTCAGTGAAAAATAATTCATGCTGTTTCTATAGCTCTTCAGTGTGTGAGATTTCTGTCAAGTTCAATATTACAGACAAAGGAAGCTTTCCACTTAGAGTTGATAATCTTTGACAAATTAAATCTTCTCGAGATGATGGTTTAAGAAGTTTAACCTTTAAAAAAAGTGCTAAATAAAAATGATCATGAATAAATGTTTAAAATTCATATAAGAAAAATAATCAAGCATGGTCATATTGTCTATTTCATTTTTGAGAATATTAAAAGTACAATAAAAATTTATATGACATAGAATGACAATTAAAACAATAACTTTCTTAAACTGTTAAATGTTCAAAAATTGAGTTGGATAATAATGTCATTAAGGAGAAATAAAAGAGCTGAAAAGCATTAAAAAATAGGAAGGTGTGTGTCCTTCATATTATCAACTATATATTGTAGTAATAAATATTATATATTGTATTATATAATACAACATAGTATTAAGTATTATATGTTTGTGTGTGTATATATGTATGTTTATATACTTTGCAATACATGGGTCTAAACAGCATTCCACAACTTGGTGTTATAAGAAAATTCCTTTACATTATGACAATATATACATACTAGATTGGTTTATTGTCCTTAAAAGTCCAATTTCTAGAAAATATACCAATACTATGGATATTATAAGAAAAACAGCAAAATCAATGACTCTGCTGAGAGAGTTTCCCAGTAAATTAAACTATGTGTAGTAGTTATGGGTTGCAGGCTACAGAGTCACTGCAACTCAGCCTGTATCCTGAGCACAGCATTGAAGCTCCAGTAGGTCAGTTAAAACCACTAGTCAAAAAACCACATTGGGTTGATCATACATTCACTAAAGGTAATTGAAAGAAAAAAACGACAGATTGATTTGATTTTCATTTAAGGAAGGACATGAATAAAAAAGGTAAAAAGGTCACAGGCAAATGACACAATAGGTAACATTTGCAATTCTAAATCTGACACAGAATTACTATTCTATTTCATATGAGGAACTCTTGTAATGCACTAAGGAAAAAATATGATGTAAGGAACCCTCCTACACTGTTGTCACTGCAACTCAGCCTGTATCCTGAGCACAGCATTGAAGCTCCAGTAGGTCAGTTAAAACCACTAGTCAAAAAACCACATTGGGTTGATCATACATTCACTAAAGGTAATTGAAAGAAAAAAACGACAGATTGATTTGATTTTCATTTAAGGAAGGACATGAATAAAAAAGGTAAAAAGGTCACAGGCAAATGACACAATAGGTAACATTTGCAATTCTAAATCTGACACAGAATTACTATTCTATTTCATATGAGGAACTCTTGTAATGCACTAAGGAAAAAATATGATGTAAGGAACCCTCCTACACTGTTGGTGGGAATGTAACTTGGTGCAGCCACTATGGAGAAGAGTATGGGAGTATGGAAGTTCCTTAAAAAACTAAAAATAGAGTTACCATATGATCCTGCAATTCCACTCATGGGCATATATGCCGAGAAAACTATAATTCGAAAAGATATATATGCACCCCAGTGTTCATTGCAGCACTATTACAATAGCCAAGACACAGAAGAAACCTAAATGTCCATTGACAGATAAATGGATAAAGAAGATGTGGTACATATATACAATGTAATATTACTCAGCCATAAAAAGAATGAAATAATGCCATTTGAGACAATCGGGATGGACCTGGAGATTCTTGTACTGAGCGAAATAGGTCAGAGAAAGACAAATATCGTATGATATCACTTATATGTGGAATCTAAAAAAATTATACAAATGAACTTATTTAAAAAACAGAAATAGACTCACAGACATGGAAAACAAACTTATGGTTACCAAAGGGGAAGGGGGGAGGGATAAATTAAAACGTTGGGATTAACATAGACAAACTACTATATATAAAATAGGTAAACAACAAGGACCTTCTGTATGGCACAGGGAGCTATACTCAATATCTTATAATAACCTATAATGGGGAAGAATCTGAAAAAGAATATGTGTGTGTGTGTGTGTGTGTGTGTATAATTGAATCACTTCACTATACACTTGAAACTAACACAACATTGTAAATTAACGACTCTTTGATTTTTTAAAAAGCTAAGCATGAGCCTACTTAATTTGTCACTTTTACTTGGAAATAAAGCAACGGAGATCAATCAGGTCCATCTGTGCTGGCCTGAAGGATAACTTGCTTATTGATCCAAATGTTAAGCTTTTCTCTGTCGCTTCCCTTTCACGCCTTCATTTGTGAAACTCAAGTGTAGAAAGTGGTCAAGAACCCTGCGCTCTTACTCATGACAATTCCTGGCTCTGGGCCACTGCACCTGCGGGCATAGTGGGTTATCACAGGTCAGCCTGGATTTGGAAGAGAAGCCGTGTGCTGGGACTCAGTTCCCCAACTCTGCGCACAGTGGTGCTGAGTTGCCAAAGCTCCAAAGGCAGTTCACAGTGTCAGACAGAACCTGGGAAGTGATATCTAAATTTCAGAAAAGCATCGTTTAACACGTCATCTGAATTTTACCTGTTTGATAATATTGCTTTTATTCTATTTCCAAAATAGTTTTGCTGTCATAGTTGTATGAAGTTTACAACCATAAGGAATTTGACAACACTCTTGTTTATCTCTTGGCTCAACCATAAATTAGAAATAAGACTTGTTCAGTATCTACTTCAGGCCTGGTGGTTGTCAAATGTGATTATCATATTAAAAAAGGCTTGCCAAGTTCCTTCAGAGCTACATGTCACAGAGCAAATATGAGGTGCCGTTCCAAGATTACTGAGTCCTAAGCCGACAGGTAATCTGTAATATATCCTCACATAATTATCAATAGATATTGTGTTGTCTTGTCACTTTCTTTCACCTGACCTGCTATTTCCCTGTATTAGTAAGAACCAACAAGAGTGTAGATGGGAAAAGGAGGGGAAAAGGAGTAAGAAAGGTGGCATGATATGCAAATATTCTTTCAAATCATTAAATTCTAAAGTGCACAAATAGAAAACACATTAAAGTTGTTTGTTCACAGATTCTTAAAAGTGCATTCAGAAAGTGCATAAGTGGGACTTCCCTGGTGGTGCAGTGGTTAAGAATCCGCCTGCCAATGCAGGAGACACGGGTTCGAGCCCTGGTCTGGGAAGATCGAACGTGCCCCGCAGAGCAACTAAGCCCGTTCGCCACAACTACTGAGCCTGCGCTCTAGAGTCCGTGAACCACAGCTACTGAGCCCATGTGCCACAACTACTGAAGCCCACGCACCTAGAGCCCATGCTCTGCAACAAGAGAAGCCACCACGATGAGAAGCCCGCACACTGCAACGAAGACCCAATGCAGCCAAAAATAAATAAATAAATAAATAAATA
Organism: Mesoplodon densirostris; assembly: GCF_025265405.1. Taxonomy (NCBI): domain Eukaryota; kingdom Metazoa; phylum Chordata; class Mammalia; order Artiodactyla; family Ziphiidae; genus Mesoplodon; species Mesoplodon densirostris. The sequence continues at coordinate 2,587,440 of NC_082673.1, forward strand.
GGGTTTTTTTAAAGCACACTGGAAATAACATTTTTTTAAAAAGTGCATAAATGTTCACACAGAAAGTATTCTTAACAACGTTAACTCTCACCTTTATGTCATTTTAACTATGAATTTTTTAAACTTTCCTAGTTTTAGGGTAAAATAAAGCAAGCTTTTTATTATTCATTTGGTTTCAGTATTGTTTTATTTGTTTTGGTACAAATAGCAAAAAGATTTCTTCAGAACAGCACTCTATTATGCAAAATAAGTTCAGTTTATTGGGGCTCGTTGGAATAAAGCAATACTCTTAATACCTTATTTGTGTCAAAAACCTCCTGAATTAGTGGCATGAGGGAGGAATAACCAGACAACTCTGAGCTTACTCTCCATCTTTTTATGCACAGTTTTGCAGAGGTCGAGGAAGAACTAGCTCACCTTCCTTTGCTAAGTCTTGGCATTGACAGAAAGGGGAAAAGCCTCAGCTGATTTACAGGACAAACCCGCACTTAAAGTGCTCTGACGGACGTCAACTTTCAACACCGCTGTGAGACCCCGTCACCCCCACTGGGGATAAAGTCGAGGCTGAATCGAGTCCTTTCAGGAAAGGGGAGCTCGGAGGGTGGGGTGTCAGTCAACTGGGTTGTGCCCACCGTGTTGAAGGCCTGGCTCTGGGGACAGGGGACAGACCCAGGGGAAGGCCCCTGTGCCCCTGGGGCCATGCTCCCCAAGAAACACCAAGACCTCCATGATGGCAGGTCCTGTCACAGCTGCCAAGGGGTTTTGAGCACTCGTTATCCCCTCCTCACCCCTACAGAAAAGCAGCCAGCTAATGTAACTCTTGCAACTACGCAGGCCTTTTCACATTAAACCTCCCCTGGAAAGAATGATGCTGACTAGTCCTGACACTTGAGAGCCTGTCCTAGGAGACCAGCTACTTCCAAGCACAGAAATTGACACCAGCAACTGCCTTTGTGATATGACCGTCTTGGAACAGCAACAGGCCTGCTTCACTCACCATTCTGCCTCGTTAAACATGTAAATGCTCCTTGTCTTGCAGGCTCCGCCGTTTCTGCAGAGACTGGGAAAGGGAAGACACCAACTATTCTTTTCAGGTTTTAATATTTGAGTTATGCCATTTATTTTGATTATTTGCTTTCTTTATAATTTTTAAACTATCCAAAATCTGGAAGTGCTACTTACTAATCTTGAAATTTAACACTAAAAGTTTTGAAAATGTGTGGCTTATCTCAGGATAGAACACATAGATTTTAAATCAGGAAACACATGAACTCATAGAGAATATCAGAGTAAGACTAGGATTTTGTAACATTAAGAATTACTATGTGATAAAGAATTTCTTACCCTACTAGAATAAAGAATTGCTGGTTACTAGCTACACTGTTATCATTTAAATAATAAGGTTCTACAGAGAATCCGTTTTTACCATACAGTATTATAAATCCGTCAGATTGATGTGGCATTAATGAAAACATACTCTTTGTATACAATACTCAAAGAAACGGAATATTCAGAAGTTTTGTATCTCAGAAGAATTTGCCGGTGGAAGGATGTGAACCTACTGAAATATGATTTCCTATATGGTAGGAAAACAGTGACATCGCTAAGGATTCTATTTGATTAAAGAAACCTATTTTTTTTTAATTGGGGCATAGTTGCTTTTACAAAGTTGTGTTACTTTCTACTGTACAACAAAGTGAAGTAGAGTTCCCTGTGCTCTACAGCAGGTTCTCATTAGTTACCTATTTTATACATACTCGTGTATATGTGTTAGTCCCAATCTCCCAATTCATCCCACCCCCCCTTGACCCCCTTGGTATCCATACGTTTGTTCTCTACACTTGTGTCTAAAGAAACCTATTTTTAACCTGTATTTATAATGAGAAGAGTTACCCAATATCTTTTATAGACCCATAAGAGCTGGGAAAACGAAGAGGAAAAAATAAATACGCAAAACCCTATTTAAGAAATCTGCCTATTTCCTTAAGGAAACCAAAAAAAAACAGGCAAAGCCCAAAACAGCACTCCATATGCTTATAGCTGAACTCATTTATTTCAACAGCTGATTGTCAACAAGGCAAAAACTCCTAAACCCATCTGCACAAAAAGCAACTCTGATGTCAGCTCACATGTGCAGACACACGCCACATGGGGACACGGCACTCAGGCATCACAGCCTATCTGCATTGCTAGGACCACAGCCGAGGTCCGGTTCAGTCTCCTGGAGCCTGCCTACACATGGACTCTCTCACCTCCAGGATAAGCTGATTAGTTGAGAAAAAGGGCTGTATTTTGTATAAATGTCTGACAATCAACTTTTTAAACAGTCACCACTGATAATCAACTCGCAGAGGTCTAGAGCCCTATAACCAGATTGATGATTAAATGTAAAATGATGCCAATTATGTTGGCCAATTATAAATGCTTCCAAATATTGAGATAGTTGTTCTCATAGCAGCAAATCTTACCTAGAAGCTTGATTGATTGATTTTTAATTTTAATGTGGGATTAAATACACTAGGTCAGAGTAACTCATGTGTGTTGAATTCCATTCATCCTTAAGTCTCTGGCTCCACATTTATTTGGCTAAGCTTACATCTTACATTCCATAATTTTCAATTCCTAAGAAAACATGATATACATTTGCAAATTCTTGCTTTTGCTGTTCCCTGCTGGCATTGTTATTTTTGCTGTTTGATACCCGCTTAAGAGCTTAGATTTAAAAAAAATACAATAGCTTTGATTTATTAATAATATTAACATGTTAGACAAGAAAGAACATATAAGGGACGGAGGGTAGTGAGGTGAATCCTTTAGGATGAGGAGTAGAAGCTGTCCAAGCACACTTATTCAGCTGTGTGAGAAGCTTAAACACTTCCCGGTGACAGCAAGAAGGATTGGCCGCAGTGAGGCCAAAGGAATTCCGAGCCTCACAATTACATCTTCCTTGGTCGGCAGCCCTGCGTCCACCGAGGACCTGGAAATTACCACCCTCTGGAATCAGAACCCCTGCCTGGAGATCAAACAGAGCTGTCACTGGAGGAATGGGGATTCCTTACAAAATAACATCTTATGGTTTGATATGGTGTCATTGTTCAACAAATATCCCCTAAGTGCCTACTCTGCATCAAGCACTGGATGAGCAGCTATATGACTCCAGTGGAGAGAAGGAGAGAGAGAAAGAGAAAGTTTCCAGAAAGCATAGCTTGTCTCGCTAATCAAAATAAATATGACACTCAAAACCTCAATCATGTAAGTCTTCAATATGATGATTATTTAAAACTCACGTCAATGAATGTAGATATACAGTTTATTCATACCCCGCTTACTTCTAAAAAAGAATTTCTGATGGCAATAAAAGTAAAACTGGAGGGCTTCCCTGGTGGCGCAGTGGTTGAGAGTCCGCCTGCCAATGCAGGGGACACGGGTTCGTGCCCCGGTCCGGGAAGATCCCACACGCCGTGGAGTGGCTGGGCCCGTGAGCCATGGCCACTGAGCCTGTGCGTCCGGAGCCTGTGCTCCGCAATGGGAGAGGCCACAACAGTGAGAGGCCCGCATACCACAAAAAAAAAAAAAAAGAAAAAAAAAGAACAAATAACGCCATAAGGAAATTCAATACTGGAAGTCTTAGACAGAATGAGGCTGTACATAAAAATTCATGAAAACTTGTACAATATGCCCAAAATATTGCTAAGGAAGCTGATTCTCTTCAGGAAAAAAAGGAAGGGTCTGCAAAATATCATCAGGGGTAGTTATTAGAAAAATTAAAGACTATTGCTCATCATTTCAGAGGTAAAATTGTTCCACCTGTGACATGTTGACTTAAGTCCATCCCCACCATCATGGATGTTCAGGTCTCCAGACACATCACTTGGCTATGACTACAGCTGTTCTAATGGTTTCTTACTTTCACTGTTTCTTCACTCCCACTGATCCTATTCACTTGGGGCTGATTCATATCCTACATAACAGATCCGATGAACACTTCCAACAGTTCCATAGCCTAAAGTAAACTCTGACATGTCCCAATTCACCCAACCATCCCGTCTATCTCCTGCCACTTGCCCTCTCTCCTGATCCACTCACACCAGGGAGGGCTCTCCATTCCCTAAAAATCTTGTTTCTTTTTTTCTGCATTCATGCCTGTGGCTAATGACATCTTCTCAGCTACGGATATTTGATAAAATGTATCAGTGTCACCTACATCTGTCAACTATTAGATTAAATGGCATATCCTAGTATTAATTTCTAGGGTCACTTTATGATACCTTAGAGAGTCAACGAAGTGAAGCGGCTTCTACCTGGAGACCTAGAGGGTCAATGGGAGACGGTCCATCAAGGTGAAAGGATGTAATAATGGGGCAAAAGGAAGACAGAACTAAGACCCATAACTTTAACATCCTCGCGTGCTATTTTATTTGATTAATGTTTCTTGACTTAATACGTCTTCTTTTTTTTTTTTTTTTTTTTTGCGGTAACGGGCCTCTCACTGCCATGGCCTCTCCCGTTGCGGAGCACAGGCTCCGGACGCGCAGGCTTAGCGGCCATGGCCCACGGGCCCAGCCGCTCCGCGGCACGTGGGACCCCCCCGGACCGGGGCACGAACCTGCATCCCCTGCATCGGCAGGCGGACTCCCAACCACTGCGCCACCAGGGAAGCCCAATACGTCTTCTTTTAAAAAAACATACTAATGTAAAAACCTCCTGATTTTTTAATTAGTTGAAAACCAACTCAAGAGAAGCTTTAAGTATTCTGCAGACCAGCATCCAGCATTTCCTCTTAGACAAAGGAGCCAAAGAAGCGGAGGTTGCCAAGGGCACGTCATGTCCTTTCATCCTCCTACAACGGTGTTTTCAAAGCTTCTCTTGCATTTGAGTTGCTATTTGCACACCCTCCCTCATATCTTTCTTCTCTCATAGAAACTCAACCTCCATCAAAAAAAAATTAAATAAGCATTTGGTGCACCTAAAATACAGTGAGAAAGGGCTTGACAACAGACCGTACATAGATGTTAGCTCGACGTGGTGCTACATCATGTCCCAGCAGTGGGAGCACCTGAACGTGACTAATTCTTCTTCTCATGTTGACACTGTGGAGTATGACAGCAGCTTGTTTAGGCACCTGACATGCTCTTATCTAAATATGTGTTGCTTCTGAGTTTAGTTTTACGACATCAAAACAAATTATAGCAAATTTGTGGAGAAACCCAGGAAAATGTGTTGAAATATAAAGCAGTACTGAAAATGGAAGTTAGGTGCTATATATATTGTAACTAAGATCCTTCACTTCAGCTTTAAGCCGGGAACTAAGAAACTTCAATAGCATTTAATAACAATCATTTTTCACTCTTGTATTAGAATTATCTTTAAAAATGTAAACCTTGAGTTTTCTTTTTTTACCTGTCATTTAACAACAAATGATGGACAAATAACACAACCTCATTCCAGAATATTACTCCTTATGATAAACCAAAATACTGTTTTTTACATGATGAGTCTGAAACAGAGTGTCTGCAGTATTTTCCCAATAACCCTGAGCATAAAAGATACATCAGTAGAAGACCAAGATTCGGCACATCAGGTGTGAGAGACTGCATCCTTCTGTAGAAGGTAGAGCTAATTAATGAGCTTTATAAAAAAGGTAGGAAGGGCTTCCCTGGTGGCGCAGTGGTTGAGAGTCCACCTGCCGATGCAGGGAACATGGGTTCATGCCCCAGTCCGGGAAGATCCTACATGCCGCGGAGCAGCTGGGCCCGTGAGCCATGGCCGCTGAGCCTGTGCGTCCGAAGCCTGTGCTCCGCAACGGGAGAGGCCACAACAGTGAGAGGCCCGCGTACCACAAAAAAAAAAAAAAGAATGGCTCTGCTGGGTCCCCTTTACCTTAACCCCTGATAAATAAAACAGTTGCAGTGAAGCTACGGACAGAACATTGACGAGAGAACGTGGTCAGGTGATCTTATCTAATTTTGAGGGGGGACACTAGCCGTGAAAGGGAACACAGTGAGAGGCTGGTGCAGCTGACTGTAAACACTTTCCAGATGTGTTTGATGGTTGGTACTCTCTCCTCCAGGCTCCAGACATGAGTGGCATGGAGCTGTCTTTCCACTGTGCTATAGAGACTACTATCTTGTCCTCTTTCATCCTTGTGCTCTCTGTTGAAATGCAATGGGTGGTGCTGGAGACCAGACTATCTCTAGCTGGTCCCAATCCAGCTCAGTTTCACGGTGGGAGGAGGTGGGATGGCCAGGGGTACAGGGCTGTCCGGGGAGCAGGAGGGAGAGAAGCACTGTGGCTGGGTCTCCACTGCTTCCTGCTTCTCTCCATCAATCCCTGAGGAATCTGACCAGGGAGAGGAAGCCTGGGCCTAGAGCCCGGGAATCACTTCTCTGTGAAGGTGCCGAGGGAGATGGCTTGCCTGGAGCTGCAGGCACCAGGGACCAGGGACCTGAGCAGAATCAAATGGGAATATAGGTTAGGAAGACCGCAGCCAGCCAAAAGCTGAAGTGCAGACACAGAGTTGCCATCCTCAAGGTCCCCTTAATCGGGGTTCATCTGCAGGCTTCTGCAGTCATGTATTTATTATTGTGCCATTCTTTTTGATGAATACACCATCCACCTTGATTTCCTATCTGTTTAAAGTCTTATTTTTGTGAATTTCTCATTAGCATTTGTAATCTATAACTAAATAAAACAGAAAACTCAAAAGAGCAATGAGAAAATACCAATGTAGTGCAAGATGCATACATGTAAATCTTTAAAACGAATGCTTGCATAGTTAACATTCCGTTTTGTATTATATTTGCCCTTTCTCCCCGAAATACTTTAAAAATGTATTTGGGTTCACAGTTAGGTGAAAAAAATTGTCCCCTAAACTCATCATTGCTCAGCTGTGACTAAAAGTTATCTTTTAGTTTTCAGATTTTTGCATAACAACAAATGATCTGAAATCCCGGCTAGGAACTTTTCTCATCTGGATTCATTAAAGAGATTGTAAGTGAAAGCAAATGCATAAGTACAAAAACCTATGATCTTTTCCAAAATAACTAAATCCCAGGCAGTGATGTGCCTTCATCTCCTTTTGCCATGTGCGGTCATTACAATTCTAGCACATTATGGAGAAAACTTTTGTTGTGAGCTGCGGATTGATGGGGGACCCAGATTGTCTGCCACGCTTTCATGTGTTCTCTTAGAAGTGACAATCAAAGGGAATGTTGAAGACAGACGTTTTCCTCAGTTCTCAGTAATTTCCTTACTGGTAAATCTAAAGATTCCCAAGACTTCCTTTTCCTTTAATTTTTTAGTAACAGAGAGTTGTGAGAAGTTCCAGAGACAGGCCTCGTGTGGATACCAGTTCACTCCGTTTCTTCCTTCATTAAACAAACCGGACAAAAATCCCAATCGCAGTCCCCACAGCTCTCCGCTGGCCTCGCTGTTATGCCTGGTGAATCACGTGCCTTTACTCTGATCTATCCTTCACCCCACCTCTGTGTACATTCTGTATTGTTGATGTTTTCCTGTTTTGTGATTTTTTCCTTGGCACCACAACTGTATGTTATCAGGTGAAGGTCAAGTGTCCGGCTTCGATGCTAGTTGTCGAGCACCTGGTGGAGAGAGCACAGGGGTAGGTCTTCCCGCCCGAGGCCACTCTGCTGCCCTTGCCTTTGGGCTGCTGTGTGCCCAGATCCAGGTCCATGAGCAAGGGAAGGCGAAGATTAAGTGCAAATCAGACACTGGGGAGAATAAATTTATGTTTAATTGGTGTCTGGAAATAATGCTCGTTTAAAGGATCATGAACAATCTAGGGGACATTCTATTCAGTCCTAGCCCGTTTTTCCAAGTTTATACTCCCTGCCTTCTAGGCTGTTGTCACGGTCTTTCCTCCTTGGGCTGTGCTCTCTGTGCTCAAACCTACAGAGGCCTCACTGGATGATCCTCTTTTCCTGCCAAAGTTTTCTCACTTGTCAGAATCGGTTGCACCACAGCCAGCAGTAATACACACACTCATTCTTGTTTGTTTGGTGCTTTTTGTTTGTTTGTTTTTTGTTTTGTTTTGTTTTGTTCTTTGCAGTACACGGGCCTCTCACTGCCATGGTCTCTCCCGTTGCGGAGCACAGGCTCCGGACGCGCAGGCTCAGGGGCCACGGCTCACGGGCCCAGCCACTCCGTGGCAAGTGGGATCCTCCCGGACTGGGGCACGAACCCGTATCCCCTGCATCGGCAGGCGGACTCTCAACCACTGTGCAACCAGGGAAGCCCTGTTTGGTATTTTAATAGACTATTTTTTAGAGCAGTTTTAGGTTTGTAGCAAAACTGAACAGAAAATACTGAGATTTCCCTACACATGCACAGCCTCCCTCACTGACAATATCCCCACCGGTTGGTACATTTGTTACAGCTGATGAACCTACACTGACATGTCATCATCACCCAGAGGGCATAGTTTACCTTAGGGTTCACTCTTGGTGGTGCACATTCTGTGCATTTGGACAAAGGTGTAATGGCATGTATTCATCATTATAGTACCATATAGAGTATTTTTCAATGATCTAAAAATCCTCTGTTCTCCACCTATTCATCCCTTCCTCCCCACCAACCTCTGGCACTGATTTTTCTGTTTTTTTTTTTTATGTATCTAAAATTTTTGCCTTTCAAAAATGTCATAGAGTTGGAATCATACAGTATGCAGCCTTTTCATTGCTTTATAACTCATTTCTTTTTTTTTTAGTTTTTGCTTTATAACAAAGTGAATCAGTTATACATATACATCTCTTCCCATATCCCTTCCCTCTTGTGTCTCCCTCCCTCCCACCCTCCCTATCCCACCCCTCCAGGCGGTCACAAAGCACCGAGCTGATCTCCCTGTGCTATGCGGCTGCTTCCCACTATCTATCTACCTTACGTTTGGTAGCGTATATATGTCCATGCCTCTCTCCGCTTTGTCACAGCTTACCCTTCCCCCTCCCCATATCCTCAAGTCCATTCTCAAGTAGGTCTGTGGCTTTATTCCTGTTTTACCCCTAGGATCTTCATGACATTTTTTTTTTCTTAAATTCCATATATATGTGTTAGCATACGGTTTTTGTCTTTCTCTTTCTGACTTACTTCACTCTGTATGACAGACTCTAAGTCTATCCACCTCATTACAAATAGCTCAATTTCGTTTCTTTTTATGGTTGAGTAATATTCCATTGTATATATGTGCCACATCTTCTTTATCCATTCATCTGATGATGGACACTTAGGTTGTTTCCATCTCCGGGCTATTGTGAATAGAGCTGCAATGAACATTTTGGTACATGTCCCTTTTTTTTTTTTTTTTTTTTTTTTCTTTTTGCGGTATGCGGGCCTCTCACTGTTGTGGCCTCTCCCGTTGCGGAGCACAGGCTCCGGACGCGCAGGCCCAGCGGCCATGGCTCACGGGCCCAGCTGCTCCGCGGCATATGGGATCCTCCCAGACCGGGGCACGAACCCGTATCCCCTGCGTCGGCAGGCGGACTCTCAACCACTGCGCCACCAGGGAGGCCCGGTACATGTCCCTTTTTGAATTATGGTTTTCTCAGGGTATATGCCTAGTAGTGGGATTGCTGGATCATATGGTAGTTCTATTTGTAATTTTTTAAGGAACCTCCATACTGTTCTCCATAGTGGCTGTACCAATTCACATTCCCACCAGCAGTGCAAGAGTGTTCCCTTTTCTCCACACCCTCTCCAGCATTTACTGTTTGTAGATTTTTTGATGATGGCCATTCTGACTGGTGTGAGCTCATTGTAGTTTTGATTTGCATTTCTCTAATGATTAATGATGTTGAGCATCCTTTCATGTGTTTGTTGGCAGTCTGTATATCTTCTTTGGAGAAATGTCTATTTAGGTCTTCTGCCCATTTTTGGATTGGGTTGTTTGTTTTTTTGCTATTGAACTGCATGAGGTGCTTATAAATTTTGGAGATTAATCCTTTGTCAGTTTCTTCATTTGCAAATATTTTCTCCCATTCTGAGGGCTGTCTTTTCATCTTGTTTATGGTTTCCTTTGCTGTGCAAAAGCTTTTAAGTTTCATTAGGTCCCATTTGTTTATTTTTGTTTTTATTTCCATTTCTCTAGGAGGTGGGTCAAAAAGGATCTTGCTGTGATTTATGTCATAGAGTGTTCTGCCTATGTTTTCCTCTAAGAGTTTGATAGTTTCTGGCCTTTCATTTAGGTCTTTAATCCATTTTGAGCTTATTTTTGTGTATGGTGTTAGGAAGTGATCTAATCTCATACTTTTACATGTCCCTTTCCATTTTTCCCAGCACCTTTATGGCTGTCCTTTCTCCACTGTACATTTCTGCCTCCTTTATCAAAGATAAGGTGACCATATGTGCATGGGTTTACCTCTGGGCTTTCTATCCTGTTCCACTGATCTACATTGCTGTTTTTGTGCCAGTACCACACTGTCTTGATAACTGTAGCTTTGTAGTATACTGTGAAGTCAGGGAGCCTGATTCCTCCAGCTCTGTTTTTTTGTTCTCAAGATTGCTTTGGCTAACGGGGTCTTTTGTTTTTCCAAACAAATTTTGAAATTTTTTGTTCTAGTTCTGTGAAAAATGCCAGTGGTAGTTTGATAGGGATTGCATTGAATTTGTAGACTGCTTTGGGTAGTAGAGTCATTTTCACAATATTGATTCTTCCAATCCAGGAACATGGTATATCTCTCCATCTATTTGTATCATCTTTAATTTCTTTCATCAGTGTCTTATAATTTTCTGCATACAGGTCTTTTGTCTCCTTAGGTAGGTTTATTCCTAGATATTTTATTCTTTTTGTTGCAATGGTAAATGGGAGTGTTTTCTTGATTTCACTTTCAGATTTTTCATCATTAGTGTATAGGAATGCAAGAGATTTCTGTGCATTAATTTTGTATCCTGCTACTTTACCAAATTCATTGATTAGCTCTAGTAGTTTTCTGGTAGCATCTTTAGGATTCTCTATGTATAGTATCATGTCATCTGCAAACAGTGACAGCTTTACTTCTTCTTTTCCAATTTGGATTCCTTTTATTTCCTTTTCTTCTCTGATTGCTGTGGCTAAAACTTCCAAAACTACGTTGAATAAGAGTGGTGAGAGTGGGCAGCCTTGTCTTGTTCCTGATCTTAGTGGAAATGGTTTCAGTTTTTCACCATTGAGGACGATGCTGGCTGTGGGTTTGTCATATATGGCCTTTATTATGTAGAGGAAAGTTCCTTCTATGCCTACTTTCTGCAGGGTTTTTATCATAAATCGGTGTTGAATTTTGTCAAAAGCTTTGTCTGCATCTATTGAGATGATCATATGGTTTTTCTCTTTCAGTTTGTTAATATGGTGTATGACGTTGATTGATTTGCATATATTGAAGAATCCTTGCATTTGTGGAATAAACCCCACTTGATCATGGTGTATGATCCTTTTAATGTGCTGTTGGATTCTGTTTGCTAGTATTTTGTTGAGGATTTTTGCATCTATGTTCATCAGTGATATTGGCCTGTACTTTTCTTTCTTTGTGACATCCTTTCCTGGTTTTGGTATCAAGGTGATGGTGGCCTCGTAGAATGAGTTTGGGAGTGTTCCTCCATCTGCTATATTTTGGAAGAGTTTGAAAAGGATAGGTGTTAGCTCTTCTCTAAATGTTTGATAGAATTTGCCTGTGAAACCATCTGGTCCTGGGCTTTTGTTTGTTGGAAGATTTATAATCACAGTTTCAATTTCAGTGCTTGTGATTGGTCTATTCATATTTTCTATTTCTTCCTGATTCAGTCTTGGCAGTTTGTACATTTCTAAGAATTTGTCCATTTCTTCCAGGTTGTCCATTTTATTGGCACAGAGTTGCTTGTAGTAAACTCTCATGATCTTTTGTATTTCTTCAGTGTCAGTTGTTACTTCTCCTTTTTCATTTCTAATTCTATTGATTTGAGTCTTCTCCCTTTTTTTCTTGATGAGTCTGGCTAATAGCTTATCACTTTTGTTTATCTTCTCAAAGAACCAGCTTTTAGTTTTATTGATCTTTGCTATCGTTTCCTTCATTTCTTTTTCATTTATTTCTGATCTGATCTTTATGATTTCTTTCCTTCTGCTAACTTTGGGGGTTTTTTTGTTCTTTTTTCTCTAATTGCTTTAGGTGCTGGGTCAGGTTGTTTACTCGAGATGTTTCCTGTATAACTAATTTCTTTATAGCTCTGAATAATATTCCATTGTCTGGATGGACCACAGTTTATTCATCCATTCACCTACTGAAGGATATCTTGGTAGCCTCCAAGTTTTGGCAATTATGAATAAAGCTGCTATAAACATCCACATGCAGGTTATTGATTGGACATAAGTTTTACTTCCTTTGGATAAATACTAAGGAACACAATTGCCGGAACATATGGTAAAAGTATGTTTAGTTTTGTAATAACTGCCAAACTGTCTTTTAAAGTGGCTGCACCATTTGCATTCCCACCATCAGTGACTGAGAGTTCCTGTTGCTCCACACCCTCACCAGCATTCGGTGCTGTCAGTGTGATCTGGATTTTGGCCATTGTAATGGGTGTGTAGTGGTATCTCGTTGTTGTAACATTCTTGTTTTCCAGTCATTTCTGGTACATGAAAAATGCCAAGACCTTTTGTATCAAGGTCAAAGGATGGCTTATTTTAGCAGTGGGAGGAATATCATGTTTTATTGTTTACTTGCCCGCTTTCTCTTTTTTTTGGATCTCTTCCATCACTTATGGAAAGAGTCACTGTCTGTATATTAGCAATTCTCATTCCCAGTAAGAATTTTCTTCTCTAGATAGATTTCTCTCTAGATATCATTCTTGTCTTCTAAGACTCTTAAAATGTCTTGAAATGCTAAATCTCTTAGTTTTTTTTCTTGTCTCTTTCTATTATTCTTTCTTGTTCTGACCTCTTACACTTAATGAAATAGCATTCACTCCGTTGCTGGGACAGACACAGAGAAATAAATGCTAATGGAGAAGCAAAGGGAGACCCTGCTTACAGTGATGTCCCAGTATGTGTATTATGTGTGTGCAGTCTATTTCAAAGGTTTTAAGCCACTTTTAAGATAATTTTGTTACTATGTTGTGTCAATGAAGTATCTGTTTTCACAGGTGATACACTGACCATTGATGGTAAAGTGACATAAAGGTGACTTGAGCAAGCTGCTCCAGGGTTTGTGGAGTCCTGATAGGGCTGAGACTGTGGCTACTGGCACCTAGTTATTCCAAATCCTCATCCCTGTGCCTGTCCAGACTGTAATTTAGATGAGAAACCCAGAATGCAAGAAAGTAGCTGAGGGCTAATATATAGGCACCACCTACTATCAAATAAATCCCATCTCCCACTGCGAAGTCTTTCCACAACTGGGGGAGGGGGTGTCAGCTCACTGTGAGTCACACTGGGTCTGCGTGCAACATCTGCCTTGGTTTCTCCACCTGTTCTCTATCTTTTCTAACTCATGATCACCCCATTCCTCACACACCTACTGAGAAAATTAAAGAAATGCTTTTTTTTTTTTTTTTTTTGCGGTATGCGGGCCTCTCACTGTTGTGGCCTCTCCCGTTGCGGAGCACAGTCTCCGGACGCGCAGGCTCAGCGGCCATGGCTCACGGGCCCAGCCGCTCCGCGGCATATGGGATCCTCCCAGACCGGGGCACGAACCCGTATCCCCTGCATCGGCAGGCGGACTCTCAACCACTTGCGCCACCAGGGAGGCCCAAGAAATGCTTTTTTAAAAATGCTTTGGGACCTTTAAATGGAAGCGATTTTCTAAGTCAAGTGATGTATTCCTCTCTTTTCAAATAGAAGAGATAAATTTACCTAATGCTTTTTTTTTTCTTTGAAATTGCCCATTGAGCAGAGAAGAGGCCCAAGTGAGTAACTGTTTCTGCACTGTGATTATCCACTGGATATTGTCAGGAGGCTGCTGTCTTTTGTTCCGTGCACCTGATGTGATGTTGATGCAGGGAAACCTTCAAAAAGCAAATATGTGTTCATTTCATCTTACAGTCATTCATTTATAATCAATGAATGTAGTGCTTTACAAAACAATGTTAATATGGAAATGTACCTCCTCTGTTCAAGGTATGCCACCAGGTAAGCCTTTGTTTTAATCTCTTTCTTGGTAACTAGAACTGGAGTCAAAACAGACAGAGAAGGTAAATGAGAGGAAATTAAATATTTTAACTCAGAAGATTTAAAATAGACAGTAATAGTCACTTTAAACAGTTCTAAGTCTTGCCTGGACTTCCCTGGCAGGGTGCATGGGTTTGATCCCTGGTTGGGGCACTAAGATCCTGCATGCCATGAGGAGCAGCCACAAAACAAAACAAAACAAAAAATAACCCAGTTGTAGGTCTCGCCTGCCTGCCCAGGTGTCTGGATTCAGGGCTCTGGTGTGACCATGACTTCCTGTGGCCAGGGGGAGCTCATGGGAGGCTGTGACCGCGGTGGCTATGTGTGAACGTCCCAGTGCACTCTGTGGATTGCCGCTAGCATGGGTTACAGTAGAGGAATTCACCTGCGGTGTGTAATTTTCTCTGTGCATGTAAAATGGAAATGCCTTTTTTGTCCTCTTTCTATGAAGTTTATTATATAAAGTTGCAATTGGAAGAGCATAATATCAGAAATGTTTTTTAGGCATTTAGTGAAAAGTATGGTCAATTTCCTTTTCATCATCTGCATTTTTATTTAAGGATGTTTTTATCATCATGAACTGTTAGGGCTGGGAGGTCTTTGAGGATCATTTAATCCAACTTCCAAGTTTCGAAGGAGAAATATTGAGAAATTATTTTTCAACAAGATCACAGGACATTCAGACTGGCATTAAAGTCTCCACTTATACCTCAGTATTGCTTAGGGCTAATCAGTAATTTAGCTTTCCCAACTTTAGATAAAATAGTCATGAATATTCATTGCTAGGAGAAACACTCAACAAATCTGCCTTTTTTTCCATGTAAGATAGGACCACAAATATCCCTAAAGTGATGAAAATTTGTTTTAATATCTTTTTGTATATTTTAGATAATGCCAACTTTGGGTTAAATAAGCATATTTTATATTCTGGCAGCTTTATTAAAGCTATCAGGCCTTTCTTAAAGAGCTGAGTTTGGCTTCTTGAGATATTATTTGATTCTCATTTCAAGCTTTTAATATAAATGAAAGAATATCTATATGCTTGTTTATATATTCCTATCTTAGCTTTAAATATGAATTGACGAATATAAATACACACATATGTGTGTGTGTGTGTATAGGCATGCTCATGTGTAGATACGTGTGTGACATTTGGACTCCTTGGAAGATTACTCGGATGATAGGTTATGACAGAAATTTGCTTTCTAATGCTCCATTTACTGACAACCCAGCATATAATCAACTCTGAATTTTTATGATTTTCTTCATGTAATATTCTAAGAGATATTATAAATAGTTTGTGTCCTTTTTGTGTATAATTTGGATATTTAATTGTAGTCAGAAACTCAGACATGTTTGTAGAATGTGTTTTTAATTCTTGCAAAAAACTAATAAGTGTAGGTTAAAAATACTTTGGCAAGAAGGTGATTATGAATACTATTAAATCTGGCATATAGCCCAGGAGAAAGACTTCAGCTGATAGAAGACTTCAATTTATTTCTATCTGGAGAGTGTTCAAGAGCACTTGGGAAATGGAAATTGCTGCTTGTAATGTCTTAAAACTGCTTGCTCTGCCTTCTTACAGTTTAAATTCAGTCATTATGTGTTCAAGGTTACAAAGGCACTGACTAGTATTTAGAAAGAGACAAATCAAGAATCATATTGCTTAATGGAAATATGACATAAAGGTTTTAAATACAACAAATAAAGAAACTAAGATCATTAAAAAGGAAACCAAGAAATTGAAAAGGAAGAAATAAATTGAAGGAAAGGTGAAGTAGAGGTGGAAATGTCTGTTAGAATATTAACCATAGAAAAATTACAGATGAAAGGGAAGGATTTATACCAAGAAATGTTTAACATCTGCAAGTCTTAACTTACTGTTTGTTGTTCAGTACTTTTTTATAGGAAGATAAAACGTGTACTGAAAGTTCATGAAAGGTAAAATATAGTATAGCAAATATTTTGAACAAATATCTGTTTAACATAAGCCAGGCTAAAAAAAAAAACCCACTGTCAATTCATTAGAAACTACTTAGTGTCCCTTTCTTAGCATCACCCTTCTCTCCTCCCTTGGAGATAACCTCTATCCTGACTTTATCAAGTCCTTAGAGGGACTTGCCTGGTGGTCCAGTGGTTAAGACTCCACCCTTCCAATGCAGGGGGTGCCGGTTCGATCCCTGGTCGGGGAGCTAAGATCCCACATGCTGCACGCCATGGCCAAAACAAAAAAGTCCTTAGAGGAGTGGGGTAAAAACTGGTTAGACACAAGCAAAAGTGGAATTAGAGAATTAGAAGGTAGATTTGTTGGAATAAAGTAGATTTCAGAGTGGTTGAGAGTCATGGAGACTACAATGCAGAGATCCCATGCAGATCCAGGAGGAGCTCTAGGAAGAGAGGTTAGAAACAAAGAACCTAAGACAATGTTTGGAGAGGTAACAACCAGGCATTTTCCAGAAATGACAAAAATCACGAGATTTCATATTAAGAATTGTACTGACTCCCAAAGAGGGCTTAAAAAGAATCTATGCCTGGTGCATTATGATCAGAAAATTGAAAGTCAGAGACAAAGTTTTTCATTCCATGGTAACTTTCAGATTGCCGTCGAATGTATAGCAATTACACTGACAGTTAACTCTACACCAACCAGAAGGCAATGACATATATTGAGGGTGTTAAGGAAAAATAAAATTGGTTTCCTTAAGTTTTCTATCCAGCTAAATTATCTGTCAAGGAAAATAAAGATATTTTCAGACAAAGAACTGAGCCTTACTTGGGGGTATTTGCTAAAAGTACTACAAATACATGTGCCTCAGTAGGAAATTGGATCCATAAGAAGATGTGATATGCAAGAAGCAAAGGTGAAAACAAAGCATTTTTAAAACACGTTGATAAATATGAACTAACTGAGATTAAGTAAAGTACTGACCAAGTTTAAGTAAGGGAGAAGAGAAAATTTACACCACACTAACCAAAAATTTTAAGGACAGGAGACATAATTAAATCATTTCCAGGCCTCTTTTCTGAGATGGAGAGGGATACAAAGTTTGGATTTTGATAACTCAAGAAGGCCTCTTAAAAATTACACTCAAATACTAAAAAATAGAAGAGAATATCACTTCCATGCTAGGAGAAGAGAAAGAGTGATTAAAGAAAACTGTGTCAACCTGAGTAAAGGAAAGGAGAGAGAATTTTAAAGGTAAAGTGTTTGATGTAAAAACACTCAGGTTTGCATAAGTAGAGTTTACTTATTGGCTTTTTTTCCTTGAAAATGTGCCAATAAACACATTTGGTTTAATGAAGAAGGATCAATAACTTTTATTAAAGGCAGTCCGCCCCTACAGCTACTTTTTCTTCAAGTCCCTAAAAATGTAGTTCCGAGACATATCAGATTATCTTCCTTTGCACTTCTGCTGCCAGGGAACTCACTTCCAAACATTTCTTACCTTGATTATTAGTAGCTTTCCCTATGCTCTCCCTTCCCTCCTGCTGGCATTTTATTTTTCTGTAGCACTTTACACCTAATTCTAGTATAATGATTGCCAAGGAATACTGTAGTTTTACAGACTGTGTGTTCTGTCCTCCGTCCCCGTAGCAACTGCAGGAGCATAGGAGGGAAGGTGTGTGTCCTGTGCATCTTCATCTCTGTTCAGTATCTACCATTTTACTAACATACATCAGGTATTAATATTGCCAAAATTAAGTTTTTATTGCTGAAATAGATTAAATCAATTTACTCTTCAGCCTATATTCCTCACAGGAGTTAAGGCTGTCTCCACAACTTAAGCCTAATAATTAAGCATTTTATCACCCGAGTAAATCTTTAATTTCTGCTTGAAATAGGGACCTGCCCATCCCCGTGGGGTCCTGGTTGGGCAGCGTTAGGTGGTGTGAGCCATGGGATTGACACACCAGAGGTCAGTCAACGTTTTCTGAATTGAACTGTTTAGCACCAACCTCTTAAGTAGCAATAGATCAATAATTTCTTGTTTCCATTGACATGTCTGAGGGAAAAAGTTTGTTTTCCCCTAGAAATGTTAATATCATGAAAAAGATTTTCTGTGCTCTGAAAAGAAGGTGCAGAAATGAAATTCTTTCTTGGTAACTCCTGGGGGAAATTACTTTTAAAGGACCCAAACATTACTTTTAGGCTTTCAGTGTGTCGAGATTGAAAAATGCTCTTGAAGAAATGGTGTTCAGTTTTGTTTTGCTTGCATTATTTTGTATTTAATGTCTGTTCTTTGGAAGCAAGGTACCTGATTAGACATTTGCCCTCTAACTGGCTCCCTTATTTCACACCCAGCTTGTCAGTTTCTTGCATTAGTTTCATTTTTTCTGTTTGTTCATCTGCATCAGTTGGTGTCTAAGGTCCAGTTCATTTCTCAGGCTACAATATGCTAATGATTTCTTTCTGCTAGTGGGTTGGCACTGAAATCGCCATCTGCTTATCTTTTGTCTCTTGCAACTGCATACTTGTAGATTTGTGTGTTGAGACTTTTAATTGGTCTTGAAATGGCCCATTAATCATTCACTACATTTATAAAAGAGGCTTCTTTTATTTGACTGGTGCAGAGACTAACTATTTTAAGATGTACCCTTTTTGTGTCATCTTAACAGATATTGTATCAATTTTCTTTAGTTCTTTTAATGTCCTTTTAAGCCAAGATCACAATTACCCAAAGATTAATTTCCTTCCCTAGACAGGCCTAGCAAATGATAAATAAAATTAAAAACAAAAAGAGATTCAAGAAAAGGAGTGAATCACGGTGTGGGCACTCGGGTGAGCAAGCCTATAGTCATCAATAGTGTAAATAAAAATGCTTTTCTGTGTAAGCATCATGGTCAAGGACTTTTTAAAATCTACCAGAAGTGTGGGATTTAATAAAATAGCGCTGGGGTGGGACTCCTGGCCACTGTCATGAGAAGAAGACCCAGAAATGTCAACCCACTGTTCCCGTCTAATTCCTCCAGTGAGAGGCCCGCGTACTGCAAAACAAACAAACAAACAAACAAACAAACAAAAAAACTGAGCTGCATACACCAATTTGCCTCATTCTCTTTCGAGACTCCACTAAAATAACAGCTCAGATGGTCAATACAAATAAATATACCCATGACAATCAAAAGGCCAGAATGGGGGAGGTCACCGACAGACAGGAGATTTTAGCAAATTCTGGAAACATGTAAAACGCATGGGAGAGGGCTGACAGATGAGACAGACAGGGAGAGGTGTCGGGCAGGAACCACTGGATTCTCTGGGCCCAGAGACCCTGCGTGGTGCCAGGGCAGGAGAGCAGCAGGGAGCTGCAAACAGAGAGGCTCAGGAAGCCCCTCTGTGGATGGAGACATACAGTCAATCAGTAGCTGCCACCCCTATAAGGACACCAACTGCTAAAAGGAAAGCACCATATATATAATTCTTAAAGAAATTGAACAAATTGACAGAAGAAAAAGAATGGATTCTGTGTGGAGTTGAACTAAAGAGAAGCCATTCTCATTCTAGTATTTTGGGAGGAGAAATCTCTCATTTTCCCACCCAACCGTCCAAGCTAAAATTCCCACCAAGGGGAAATTTTGTAAGAAAACAGACCTACCTACAGGAATGCAGAGGAAGCTCAGACCATCTACCCAATGTCTTCAAGTATGAACAGACAACCAAGGAGCACAAGGCAGAAGAAGTTAGTCAGGACCATGACAAAGAAAGACCAAGAGAAAAAGAAGGAAAACGAATCCCAGAAGAAACAGGGAAATTCAAAGAACTAAGGAAAAAGGAAAAAGTAACAAAACAGATGATGATGAAAACACTCAGAGACCTTTCAGGAAATATCAGTATATATATTTCTTTAAACAACAGGAAGGAAACTAAAAGCCCTGCCTTTCTTGTTAGTCTGTTCCCAACCCCTTCGAGCCCTGCGTGGACCCTAAGATGAGACCCCCCTCGATAAAGGCAGGACCAGCCATCCCTGCTGTGGGGCCTGGGTGGGTTCCCAAATGCCCGTCAGGCACCAGTAAGTCCCTTCCCAGCTTTGTAGCTTTCAGTGCTGCTACTTAGTAAAAATAGAGCAGGGGCTTGTATTTCTCAAAACACATCAAACTTCAATGTGTAAAATTTCTATATTTAATTTAAATATGCCACATTTTAAAAAATAGGGCAGGGGGTTTGAGAGTCTGGTGGTTCAGTGGGCGTCTTGCTACATAGGAGGAAAGTAACACTGATTCATCAGCAGAATGTCCCCCAAATTAGAGGTGATACCCCAGGGTTTTTGAGGTTATTGATCATCATGAAGCTACACGTTGATTTTGCCAACATGGGCCTCACTGCTCACACCTGCTAGAGCCAGAGAGGGAGTCCCAGGAAAGGGAGTTAGAGCCTGAAAGAGTCTTTTTCCTATCCAGACCCTACACTTCCTCACATGCCTCCAGCAAAACAAACAAAACTAAAGCATGTAATTTTATGCATTATGATTCCTGTGCTTCTATATGCAAATAGGATTGGAGTAATGGTATGAGAAAGTGGTTGACTAGCTTTTTTATCTTTCAATTTTACCCTCTGTTTTGTGTATTAATATTAAAGGGCATCCTTTTAGAAACCTACAAACTCCTAATTCAGATTTTTTTCAGACTTATTTTAATTCAAGTAGATTCCTGATTAAGTTGAACTATGTAATTTTTCATTTGCTTTCTTTTCAGGAAAAAATACCGTATCTTCAGCTAAAGACACAATAAACATGTTAATATGAGGCATTAGAGGACATGAAGTAGATTATCCTCATCTGATAGAAGACAAAACAAAAGGAGGCTGTCCAGGTGTTCCCTTGGGGTCCACTGTTATTTAATAAAGCGTTATTAAGACAGAGCCTTCATCAGAAAAGTGCGCACATCCTGACTTTCCCCAGAGAGAAGGCAGCTGTGCAGCGACCATCCAGGAAGATCAAAACAAGACAAAGGCTTTGCTAGGCCTGCAGAAGGCCCTGCAGCCCTAATCCCCCCCCCTCCAATGGTAACTGCTGACTTCTCACTATGTCTAGTCCTGCTATCTGTTTTTGAACTTCTAAAAACAAAATCAAAGTATGCCCTTTTCAGTGTCTGGATTCGTTTTTCTCAAAATGTTTCTAAGATTCATATGTGTTATACAGTATTCTACTTTATGGATACTCAACAAATGATTTCTCGCTGGTTGTTGGATGCTTGGATAGTGTCCAGGGTGCAGCTGTTATAAATGTCACTTCCGTCCACACTGAAGAACACGTCTTCTGGTAACACAGACATGCATTTCTGTTGCGTCGATAACTAGACACGGAACTGATAGGTCTCGGGATGTGTGTGTTCAATTGTAGAAGTTTCGGTGCCATACGTTTTCGAAGTGGTTTCACCTCATTTGTGAAGTGCTGTTCGTCTCTGTTGCCCTATTTCCATTGAGTTATCCATCTTCTCTCCATTGATTTCAGACCATAGAATGTCTTGAGTAACTCCATTTTATGGTACAAAGGTGCAGACTCTGCTTCTTAGGCAGACAACAAAATGTCCTGACCTCCAGGACAGCCACTGTGTTATATAAACAGAATGTGCAAAGCAGAAGTAAAGGATGTCTAAAGAGTCAACACTCACAGTCTCTCTAATTTCAGAAGGTAACCAAAGTCTCTGGCTGCGGGGTTTCAATTTGGCTGACATGGAAGATACTTGGGAGGCACAAAATCAAATTGGTTATCCCCTGGCCTGGTGAGTAAGATAAAAAGGTCTGAGGAATTAGCCATAGTTTCAGCTGACATTCAGCTCTGAGGGATTTCATGGCTCTTCTTGGTCATCTGGGGAAAGTCAGGATGTGTGCACCTTTCTGATGAAGGCTCTGTCTTAATAACGCTTCATTAAGTAACAGTGGACACCAAGGGAACACTTGGACAGCCTCCTTTTGTTTTGTCTTCTATCAGATGAGAATAATCTACTTCATGTCCTCTTTTAGACCCTTTTAATCCTGGGTCTAAAAACCTGGTGTTCAAACTGGAACTGGAAGAGGTAACTTGATGTGGTCCTTTTCTCAGGTGATGCTCTTGAACGGAAAGATGCTGTGTAGGCGGGGGAGGTACATCTCTACTCATTAAAACTTTTAAAGTGAAGCTAGACTAATAACTAAGATTGGAGTCATAACATGACACATTGCAAGTGACCACATGCTCATTTACATTTCAGAACAGAGAGAATTTTCCTGTCTAGAGAAGACAAAGAATGACGCATCTGATGTAATATGATGATTATTTGAAATGAATTAACTATACTGCTGGAGGAGATAGGAGAAGTAACGTGCCCTGTTTTCATCCCTTTAGCATGAGACCCTTTCAGCCCTCAGTGTCCCCCTGCAATTCATCCAGTAGCAGTTTCCAAAGCTGCCATTTCAGAAAGCCTTCTCTTGAAGTCAGAGCAGCACAGCTGAAGACAGAAGGTTTGCGTTTCCCTCAGAAAGCCCGTGATGGAATGGGGAAGCGTGCCTTCAAAGCAGAGGGCCGAGCAAAGCAAATCTTAGATCCACTAGCGAGGCTTCACGCTCCACTGCAAAATTTAAACATACGCCCGGCACCTCACTTCTGAACACAGATTTTTCAAATCATCAAAATGACACTGACAGGGATCCACAGCAGTCCGCAGTGAGGCACCTGCAGAAAGCGCCCCAAACACAAAAGGCACCACGGAAAGGAGTCTCACACCCGATTCGTGCTCCTAGAGAGGACACGGCAAATCACACTTGACTTCTCAGCAGGAAGCTCTGGGACTGGAAGTGAGGACACACAAAAAGAGAAGCTTTATTTTTACGTTTACATAAAATCTGTTTATTTAATCACAATGAGAAATATTTTTAAAAGAAGAAAATAAAAACATTAAAGGGAAACAAACACCTCTACTTTACTCATAGGCTTCTTTCCTATAAAATCATTATTACAGGACCAGCACTTCAGACACTTAACACAAAAGCATAATAATTACAGTAGAATGAAAGGATGTTGTTGGAAAGGAATAATTTCTAGCTGCTTTAGACTGGAGCCTGAAGTCAGAGCTGCATCCTCTGAAATTTGGCATTATAGCTGGTGGTCACAAGCGTTCTTCCCAAGGCGCCCACCTGTTATAAAACCTACAACGGAGAGGGGCTTCCCTGATGGCGCAGTGGCTGAGGGTCCGCCTGCCGATGCAGGGGACGCGGGTTCATGCCCCTGTCCGGGAAGATCCCACATGCCGCGGAGCGGCTGGGCCCATGAGCCATGGCCGCTGAGCCTGCGCGTCCGGAGCCTGTGCTCCGCAACAGGAGAGGCCACAACAGTGAGAGGCCCGCGTACCGCAAAAAAAAAATAAAAAGCACAGGCAGGGTCTTCCCTGGTGGTGCAGTGGTTAAGAATCCGCCTGCCAATGCTGGGGATATGGGTTCGAGCTCTGGTCCGGGAAGATCCCACATGCCACGGAGCAACTAAGCCCTTGTGCTACAGCTACTGAGCCTGAGCTCTAGAGCCCGTGTACCACAATTACTGAGCCTGTGCTCCACAACGGGAGAGGCCACAACAGTGAGAGGCCCACGTACTGCAAAAAAAAAAAAAGAACTGGGACAAACACTGACGTGAGCCTGACCTTTGTGAGGTCTGTGATAATGTCTCTTTCACTGAGTTTCCTAAGACCTTATAGAATCATTAGGCTCAATGAACCTAGAGGACACGTAGCACATTCTCCGTGGAGTTCTCTTGATCAATCCCATTCCAAGGTGACATCTTAAGATCACAAGTGTCTCACAGCACTTACGGGGGTAAACGTTTCCTTATACAGCCACACCCCAGGTCTCAGGCCACCGAAATGAGGACACGAGTCCTCCCAGGGTCTCTGAAACATGCAGAGCGAGCACACGTGGCCTAAGAATGACAACAAAAGTGGTACAGGGAGAAGGGTAGTCAGGGCAAGAAGTTGCTGCTATGGATTTGCCTCTGGCACAAACGCACTGAGCACATAAAACCAACACGCTGCGCCGGTGCTGGACATCACCTTGGCAACCCCTCCTGACGTGAGAGCAGAGACGGGGCAAGAAGACCCTCTTTGTCTGGATCCAAATGCACCATCAGAAAAGGACCTAAGTTCAGGGCCCCAACCTTTCCGTGAAAAGGAGCTACTTCTCCTTTCCGCAAAACCTTGAGATCCCAAAGGAGCCAGGGGAGCGGCAGGCAGGGGAGGGCGGGGTCTGCCTGAGTCTGCAGAACACAAGCTAAGGAAATGGGGACTGGAAGCCTGCAGCTGAGAGGTCTCAGATAAGAGCCCCACGGTCTCTGAGAAGGAGCAGCGAGGTGGCAGCTGGCTTGGAGGCCCACCGCGTTCTGCCTCCATGTCCACGGGCCGGATGCAGCTCTGTGTCTCCAGCTCGCCCTGTAAGTCAGGTGACATCAAGATACGCATTCTTCTAGCTTCACTGCACAATAGCAAGTAAGAGTGATGTTAGAGCAAAAAATTATTCATACCGTTTAGAAGTTAATTAAGCGTCTGAACGGAGTTCTTTATTTCAGAGCACACTAAATTATTCCAAGTGATTTTAAAGGAAAATTAGACTGAATTATCATAATCCACTAGGCGCAAGAGAAAAGCTTTCGAGTAACTTATTTGCATGCTGTGCTGAATTCAGTAACAGTGGATTCTACCACAATGGATTCTAAAAAGAATGACATTTATCCTTAAATAGTCAACAGCAGTTAAAAATCATGCTGTACGAGTCTGAGTCCTCAAGAAGCTACTTCAATCCTAAATTAGAATAGTTACCGAAAAAGTCATGTTTCTAAAGCAGTTTAGGTAAAGTCCAACTGAGAGTTGTAAAAAGTTTTTCACCTTCTTATTTCAAGTCTGTATTTCTTTTTGCCTGAACTAACAGCTGTAAATGGTCCATCTAAATTAAGTCTCCTCTTTCCTGTCTCCTATGTCAGATTATCTGACAAGCTTCCAGAAAATGTGCTGATTATAGCATCCCCTCGTTAGGATCACTAACGTCTCCCCCGCATTTTCCGCTGCAGTGAAGGTTTCCCAAGATCTAGTGCCAACGTGTGACTCACCTCAACCCTCACAAGAGTCTAATCACCCTCTAACCAAATTTCTACTTGCTTAGCCCTGAATCTCCCCCGACCTTTTTGTTCCCTACAATGTCCAATGTTTAAAATATTTTCTTGTGCATTTCGGCTCAATTCAAATGGTACCTTCTCCACTGAGAACTGGATGATTGCTAAGGTCAAAGGTAACTTTACTTTGCTGTGACCCTTTAAGCATACTGAACACTCATGAGCTTTACCGAGTGTCTGTGAAGGGTAAGACAAGATCTTGACCTTCTCAGAGATTAAAGTCTGGCAAGAGGTAGAACACAAGAGATCAATGACCACATCTCACAGGATATGTATTCTGATAATGGGATGCAGGGAAGACCATGAGAGAAGAAAGGATCTAAACCAGATTTAAAGACAAAGAAAGGCGTGCCGAGAATAGGATTCTTTAGCTAGTTATTATGGACAAGCTGTACTCACTGGATGCAAAAGAGGCAAGATGGTTTAGGAAGTGGGAAGACAAGTGTATTGAGCACAGAGGCAGGAAGGAACATGACTGTTCCAGAACAGAAGGGGAGGGTCAGAGGCCTAAGTGCCTTCGGAGGGTCAGGAAGATGTAGCTGGGAAGCAGAGCCCTTTTTTCCTTCGTGCTCAACAAGGAAGTTTGAACTTTACCCTGAAAGCTATCAGAACACATTACAAGATTTAAAGAAATGGAATTTCTTAATGAAATTTTCATTATAAAGACATCATTCTGGTAGCAGTGTGAACAAATTGGAAACTAGCTTGAGAGAGAGACACCCACACACAAGCTAGACTAGTGGTTTCAACTCAGGAACAAGGGACATTTGGTGATGTGTGCACATATTGCTGTTTGTCACAACTGGAGCTGAGGGTGCTACAGGCATCTCATGGGAAGAGGTCAGGAGGTCACTCTACATCCCACATGGGCAGGACGGCCCACCCGTCCACAATGCCCAGGTAGCCAAGTGCCGAGCAAGAGCCTGATTTGATCTTCAAGCAGGAAAGGGTGGTGGTGACTTTTGGTGACAGTGTGTGGACCACAGGCTGCAGGGTTGCTTCCAAGCCCAGAAAAACAACACGATGGGAAGCAATTAAAAGGGTGCCAGAGAAGAAGATGTGGTCCATATATACTATGAAATACTACTCAGGCATAAAAAAGAACGAAATAACGCCATTTGCAGCAACATGGATGCAACTAGAGATTATCATACTCAGTGAAGTAAGTCAGACTGAGACAAATATCACAGGATATCACGTATATGTGGAATCTAAACTATGACACAAATGAACTTATTTATAAAACAGAAACAGACTCACAGACAGACAGAACAGACTTGTGGTTACCAAAGGGGGAAGAGTGGGGGAGGCATAAATTAAGAGCTTGGGATTAGCAGATACACTACTCGATATAAAATAGAGAACCACCAAGGTCCTACTGTAGAACACAGGGAACTGTATTCAATGTCTTGTAATAACCTGTAACAGAAAAGAATCTGAAGAAGAATACATATGTGTGCTTATATATGTATGTGTATCTGCCCGTATACCTATATAAACTGAATCACTGTGCTCTACAACAGAAGCTAACACAACATTGTACATCAACTATACTTCAAAGAAGTGTTTGTACACAGGGCACCAGAGAAGAGGAGGGAGAGTTAACGTAGCAGCAGACAGAGGCAGACCCCGCAGGGGAGGGCCGGGGTGCAGAGTGCAGCGCACAGCCAGGAAGCCAGCGTCCCAGGGCAGCAGGCTGGCCACACGTGGGGGCCTGGCGGACGTGGGAAAGCTGGGGGACAGCCGGGACCTTGGCCCTTGCCGTCCGCCCGAGGGGGAAGGCAGGGCCCACTGAGATGTCAGAGGAGCGGCTCAAGCAGGGCAGGGGAGCGCCTGCCGAGCCAGCGCCGCAGCAGGATGCGGGCTCCGCGCACCTGCGGGGCTGGGCGGTGCGTCCTGGCCTGACTCGGCTTTTCCAGACGCTGGAAACGTGCCCTGTGCCCATCTGCCATCCTGATCCCCCCACCTCCCCCTCTCACCGACAACACCTCCTTCCAGACACTCATGTCCAAGTCCTGAGAGCCCCCGGGTTCTTCTTCCCGACGTCTCCGTCCAAGTGGCTCTTTCCAAAACACCCAGAAAGTGCGCCATGCGGAACCTACACTGGCACCTCCCCGGCTGGGCCCCCCTCTGTGGCCCAGTCTACACCGAGGGCGCCCGAGCCGCTCCCACGCCCTCGCCCGGCCCCAGTCGACTGTCAACACAGAGGTCGGAAGACGGCAGAAGACTCAGAGGCCGCGGGATCTTTTAAGGCCGGTCAGGGGAATCCGTCACCTCCTTCTTCAACCCCCGCAGGTCTCACTCAGGGGCAAAAGCAAGTCACGGGGCACAGGACAAGGCAGGGCCGCTCCCCGATCCCCGAGGTCCGGGGCTAACTGAGCCTGTCCCTGCGCCTCGGCCCGACCACGCAGCATCCGCGCCAGCCCCCCATGGCGCCCGCTCCATGCCCTCCCGGCACACGCATCCTGTTCCCACCCGGCCAAGTCCTGGACGAAAGGCCCCTGGCAACCACTCCCTCCCGTTTCTGCTCGTCTGTGGAATCGTCAAATCCCTGCCTCAGACGTGCGTGATGCTCTGCAGCATCTTCCCTATCGTTTGGATGGCTTGACTTCCCTGACACAACGTCTTCCCTGATAGATCTGTACCTGTTTGAGGAAGTAATTAAAGGGTGGAGGGTCGGGGAAGTGATGCCATCAGAACGGAAGTGTCAGAAGGGATGAACAAGGCCTGGGAGGAAGTGGCGGCAGGTGTCACACGACGCAGGGACTTTGGGGGATGGGATGGCACAAGGGCGAGAGTGCGAGCTTGGGGCCCGGGAGCCCCACTCATCTCCTGCCTCGACCCCTTACTGTCTCTGCACGGAGACGGAGTAAACGAGACGTCAGTTCAGGGTGGTTAGGGTCACGTATGGAAGTCACTCAGCACCTGCTGGACGGCCGGTAGATGGCCGTGCAGCTGGCCTGAAGCAGGGGGCAGACGAGGCTGAGGGAAGCCACACGCTCGGAGCTGCGGAGCGGGGCTTGGAGGAGGGGGTACGCCCAGGGCTGCCCCCCACCTCCTTTCCCTCAACCGGCACACACGGGGGTCCGGGGCCCCCTGAGAGAAGCTGCTGACGTATCCCCACACGTGACTCCCAGGGCAGTGCCCTTTGTGAAAACCCGGGGCACAACTCGGGTTAGTACTGAGGCCAAAGCAGGGCCTCCCTCCACCTGCTTCCAAATCTGCACCGTGGGACCCTGCTCGGGCTTATCTTCAGAGGCAGGCCCAGGACTGGAGAGCACACTCCAAGGCCACTTAGCAGCCAGGCGGCCTGGGGGGACGCCAGGCCACAGGGACGGGGCAGGGAGCCGGGGCAGAGAACGCACGATGGGCCGGCCTCCACTGCGGCCATGTGGGACGACACTGGTCCAGAACATCAATCACCAGCCCTTCTGATCCACTCCCCTGTCTGTGGGGAGGGGCAGGGGAAGGAGAGAACGCAGCACCGCCTTGCCTGGGACACAGTGGACAGCAAGCTTCAGAATGAGCCCGAGAGAAACCAGGCGAGGGAAGAAACCAGGCGAGAAAAACCAGGCGAAGGAAACCAGACACAAGCATTACATGCGACCACTGTACCCGTAACAGAACTCTTCAAAAGGAAACAGGATGAGACTATAGTAAAAGTTACTCAAAAACCAACGGGGGGACGTACCTGGTGACACAGTGGTTAAGAATCCGCCTGCCAGTGCAGAGGACACGGGCTCGAGCCCTGGTCCGGGAAGATCCCACATGCCGCAGAGCAACTAAGCCTGTGCACCACAACTACTGAGCCTGTGCTCTAGAACCCGCGAACCACAACTACTGAGCCCACGAGCCACAACTACTGAAGCCGGCACACCTAGAGCCCATGCTCCGCAACAAGAGAAGCCACCGCAATGAGAAGCCCACACACCGCAATGAAGAGTAGCCCCCGCTCGCCACAATGAGAGGAAGCCCATGCGCAGCAACAAAGACCCAACACAGCCAAAAAAAAAAAAAAAAAAAAAAAAAACCACCAATACGGGTCACTAGATGCACAAGATTTATACATTTACTATAAACTGTCTTTGCTCCCATAATGAGAGAGCATCGTACTGTGGGTAATTGCTTGTCCTCATGTCTGCCGGCCTCCTTTTGTTTTAAACTGGCAGCAGAAGCCCAAATCCACTTTCTAAATGCATCCATGGCAAGCCAGATTTCAGTTTGCTCCACGAGATTCTTACCAACTCTAAAATTCCACAGTTCTCTAAATGTCCTGGGCTGGAACACACTCTCAACTGAACCATTAAATCCAATTTCCGGCCATGGTTGATTGCCACCTGGGGATTCACACCTCAGAGGGAACTAAGAAATGTCTCTGACCAAAGCTTCCCTTAAACAGATACTGCTTTCTCTATGCCCGTAACCACAGTTTTATTTTATATTTCATTTCTGGATTTAAGCCATATACAGATTACAGGAGGCCTGTCAATCATGAATAAACCAGCTTAAAATAACTGGAAAAGAACCCAGAGCTGTATTCCTCACTGAGGAACTTTGTTGCTATTTGAAATCCTGGGTATATTAGCATTGCTTTGAGAATCAATTGCATAAAAAAGAAATGAATAGCAGATAAGCTTTTAACGTGTAGAAGATAATAGGATAGGAAAAGATATGAAGACAAAATCATACAGTAGTTGTACAAACTAGTTAATGAATAAAATTACAAAGAAGATTCAATTGTTCAGTCAACAAATGTGACATCTTTCCAAATTATAATCCTTGTTCCTTTCCTTTTAAGCCATTCATTCCAAATGTAGAAGAAAGTGTCAGGTTTCTACATATGGAATGTCATTAGAGGAAGCTTTCCAAATGCAAAATTTAAGACCCTCTTAGGTATATTCAATATTATATTTTGAAAATTCACATGATTTGGTCATTGAAAGATTTATGATATAATTATTTTTAATACACCAATCTTCCAGGTTACACTTTCCAATAGAACAATCTAAATTCCTTCCCATACGCAGGAGTGATAAAGGAAGGTAAAATAATTCAACACGGGTTGCCGAGCCTCCAAAAATCCAACACTTCAAACAAATGACCTCCACTTATGTGTGTCCATTGCCCACATACACGACGTCACCCCATGTACAGTCCAGCTAACTGTGTAAGACACTCCAGGTCTCTGTGGAGAACATGCAGCCCCAAGAAACACAGTCCTGGAAAACTGGGGGGAGATTACGTCCCCACAGTGATCTCTGGAAGCCAATAACAGAGAAAAGATGCAGTTGTGAATAAGCCAATGTTCCTTTTTTGCTTTAAATCACTGCTGCCATGTGCAAAATTTGTTTGCTAACGTACACTTTGGAGAAACATGCTTTGAGAAACATTGATCAGAAGCACCGTGATATTATCTCAGACAGAGAAACACACGGTAAAAAATAAGAAAACCGTTGGACCTGAAATCACACGAGCTGCTGAAACAGCAGTGCAAAGCTGGGAGGGCGCTGCATCCTCACCTGAGCGAAGCTCCACCAGACTGGGATGGAGAACATCAGGGTTGAAGAAACAGAGCCCAACCTCAGCAGAAGTGAGAAGGTGGTGAGAGCTTCGTTCAAGGAAAAGCCTGAAGCTATGGAAGCATCTGGTCTCTGAGCTGCAGAGTGCTCGAGGGCACAGTGGAGGAGAGTGTGGATGGGGGATAAAAAGGGAAGACCATCAGGGAGATGGACATTCCCTGGGGAGGGTAAAAGGCAAGGAGCACAGCCAGCGGGAGGGTAGCACCGTGAGGTTCCGGATGAGAAAGACACAGAAGAGACCCGAGTGGAGGGAACCAGCCTTCAGTTTCCATCCAGCCCTTCTTGTCACTCCTGCTGGCCCCTCCTCATCTTCCTTACCAGGAACATTGGAAGTTCTGTGGATTTATTCCTTTTTTAAATATAAATTTATTTATTTATTTATGTACCTATGTATTTTTGTCTGTATGGGGTCTTCGTTGCTGCGCACGGGCTTTCTCTAGTTGCGGCGAGCAGGGGCTACTCTTTGCTGGGGTGTGCGGGCTTCTTGTTGCGGTGGCTTCTCTTGTTGTGGAACACGGGCTCTAGGCACGCAGGCTTCAGTAGTTGTGGCATGTGGGCCCAGTAGTTGTGGTGTGTGGGCTCTAGAGCGTAGGCTCAGTAGTTGTGGCTCATGGGCTTAGTTGCTCTGCGGCACATGGGATCTTCCCGGACCAGGGCTGGAACTCGTGTCCCCTGCACTGGCAGGTGGATTCTTAACCAATGTGCCACCAGGGAAGCCCCTAGATTTATTCCTTAGTTCTCTTTTCTTGCCTATCTACACTCACTCCCTAGTCTTTAAATCATATTTACACTCTGAAGATCCTGAATTTCTCTCTCTGGTTCCTACGACTCTGCTGAGCTCCACTTGCACACGAGCACCTGCACCCCTGAAGCCTCAGCATCCAGAAGACATCTCACACTGAGCTTGCCCAAACCAAACCCCCGATGCCCCTCCACACCCTTCTCCCTCCCCAGCCACAGCTCAGAGGATGGCAGCCCCTTCCTTCCCAAAGTCTGGGGTCTCTCCTCAGCACCTCACTTTCTCACATTCCACACCCAATCCAGCAGCACAGCTTGTCGTTGCTCCCTGTCAAATACAAGGACAATCGGCCACTTCTCAATGTACTCAGCCCCAGCAGAGGAGACCAAGCCAGCATCACATCTACCCCAGACTAAGCTAGTCCCCTACTGATATGCCCCCAGCCTGCTCCCCATGCAGCAATGAGTGATCCCCTAAAGGTGCAAGTCAAATCTGTTACCCCTTTGCTCAAATCCTCCCCATGCCTTCCCACCTCACTTTCAACAAAAGCCAGGTCACCAGCCCACACACCCTTCACTCTGGCATCAAAGCAGCTCGTCAGCTTTCTCTAGCCCTGAGATCTTCTATACAGGAGACACCAGTCCGCTGTGCCCTCAAAACTGCAAGGCACACAGAAGGAAGCTTTGGAAATGGGGAGGGATTGCTTCCTGTCCCTCAGCGCTGGCACCGAGGAGAGCATGACACACTTTCTTCCAGAAAAGGCTTCTTCAGAAATCCTTCTCCCCAAAACCACAATGAGGGATCACCTCACACCAGTCAGAATGGCCATCATCAAAAAATCTACAAATAATATATGCTGGAGAGGGTGTGGAGAAAAGGGAACCCTCCTGCACTGTTGGTGGGAATGTAAATTGGTGCAGCCACTATGGAGAACAGTATGGAGGCTCCTCAGTCAATTAAAAGTAGAACTCCCATATGACACAGCAATCCCAATCCTGGGCATGTATCTGGAGAAAACCATACTTTGAAAAGACACATGCACCCCAATGTTCACAGCGACACTATTTACAATAGCCAGGACATGAAAGCAACCTAAATGTCCATTGACAGAGGAATGGATAAAGAAGATGTGGTACATATATACAATGGAATATTACTCAGCCATAAAAAAGAATGAAATAATGCCATGTGCAGCAACATGGGTGGACCTGGAGATTATCATCCTAAGTGAAGTAAGACAGACAGAGAAAGACAAATACCATATGATATCACTTATATGTAGAATCTAAAAAAATGATACAAACTTTTTACAAAACAGAAATAGACTCACAGACACAGAAGACAAACTTATGGTTACCAAAGAGGGAAGGGGGGAGGGATAAATTAGGAGGTTGGGATTAACAGATACACATGACTGTATATGAAATAGACAAACAACAAGGACCTACGGTACAGCACAGGGAACTCTACTCAGTGTCATGTAATAACCTATAGTGGAAAAGAAACTAAAAAAGAATATATGTATGTCTATGTATAACTGAATCACCTTGTTGTACACCTGAAACTAACACAACATTGAACATCTATATTTCAATAAAAATTAAGAAAGAAAAAAAGCAAAAGAAAGCAATCCTTTTCCTGACCACCCCCCCCCAGACCTTCACTGAGACATGTGGAAATAATGATGAGGGTCAATAAAATACCACTTATATAGATATATAGATGTAAACACATAAAACACATAATACAGACTGACACTTAAAAATTGTGACCATCTTGACATCCTATTTCTATTAGCTCCTCCCTCTTCCCTTACTTTAAATTTCATGAGAGTTTCAAGTATTCACGTGGTTCAAGTTTTTATATTAATAAGATATATAATAGTTTTTGAAACCCCCT
Source organism: Mesoplodon densirostris (assembly GCF_025265405.1). Lineage (NCBI taxonomy): Eukaryota > Metazoa > Chordata > Mammalia > Artiodactyla > Ziphiidae > Mesoplodon > Mesoplodon densirostris. Next base: position 2,620,908 of record NC_082673.1, read on the forward strand.
ATGTAACTTTTTTTAAACAACTTTATTGGAGTATAATTGCTTTACATTGTTGTGTTAGTTTCTGTTGTATAACAAAATGAATCAGCTATACATATACATATATCCCCATCTCCCCTCCCCCTTGCATCTCCCTCCCACCCTCCCTGTCCCACCACTCTAGGTGGTCACAAAGCACCGAGCTGATCTCCCTGTGCTATGCGGCTGCTTCCCACTAGCTATCTATTTTACATTTGGTAGTGCATATATGTCCATGCCACTCTCTCACTTCGTCCCAGCTTATCATATCCCATCCCAGTGTCCTCAAGTCCATTCTCTATGTTGCAGAGCCACTTTTGATTAGAAATATAAGTTCAAGTCAACTCTAGAAGGAAGTTGATTTTCACTTGGCCCATTGAGCAGATAAACTGGCATTTAAGCCTGAGTCCCTGAGAATCTTGGCTTTGACAGACATAAATAACAGTCTTTCTAAGAATATACTTTCATTTATATTTCTCCTTCAAAGTAAAAGGATTGATAGTCAGAAAATCCACTGTGATAAGTAACTAGAATATTTCATGGCTCTTCATTTTACTTTAAATTGACATTCTATCCTGGTATATTTCTAGATAAAATTAGTTTTAAAATATTAGCATTCCCTAGAGATTACAGTATTACTCTCATTTGCCAAAATGAGATGAGAAATATGAAGAAATGACAGAATTTGCCTCAAGTCACAAAACCACCCCTGCTCTTGCCATTGGCTGTACTGTAAGTCACCACTTGGTGGTAGATGCTGCCAGAGGGGCTTTAACAGTTCACGACACTGGGGATCAATTAATCTGTATAAGTTATGTATTAAATAGATACTCAGTGCCCCAAAAGAGTTAAAGTACCTCTATGGCCCTAGTTCAAGACCAAAGCTTGACAAAGAAAGGATTAGAAGCTACCAAAGGCTTAGAACTTGAGGCTGTTAACTCTTATTCATCATCTATTCCAATTATCAAAAAGCTCTAATTACCTAGTTTTTGTTTTGTTCTAGCATTTGCAGCCCTCTTATTTCTTTGGAGAAAAAAATACAAAAATAACTAGAACAATATTAGGAAGTCATTTCAGCTCAATGTAACCTTTCACCACTATGTCTCAACCCTGGTTGAACATTAAAAGTGCTTGGAGAACTTTTTCTTTTACTGTGGATTTGAGGCACCCACTCTGAGAGATTCTGACTTAGTTGGGCTGGGGTCACACAGTCATTGTTTTTTTCCACAAATTCTCCAGGTGATTCTTATAAAAAGCTCCAATGAAGAACCACTGCTCTATCTCAACAAAATCAATAAAATATGATTCCCATACCATAACTGCAATTTGCTGAAATATATTAAAGTACTTGCTGAAGCAAATGTGAATTACATAATGTACGAAGTGCTTTTATTTTACCCAAACGAGTTTAAAACCGACAACACACTAATATATATATTTTTATATATAAATATATATATATACATATAAAATATCAGGGAGCTAGAGCATCAGTTAATAAAATGCTTTCCTCGCCATTTTTGATGGACTTGGCTGTGTTTCGCTCATGGTTTCTAAGACGTGGTCTAGCTTCTTTATCAGAGTGGTAGATTTGCTATTTCTAAAATGTGAGTGCAGAATAAAATTTATCACACTAGCTCTGTATGGCACATCAAGGTGAGTGATAATATAATTATATGTGTGACTGCTCTTTCTATGTTTCACTAGGGGCATTTTTATACAAACTTGTTCTCTTTCCTACCTCATGACAAGCTTTCAACCAGCTTCAGAGGAAGAACTGAGATTAATTGCCGTCTAGAAAATTGTAACTGTTGCTTCCAGTTTTCCAGGATCAGCATCTAATCAATAATATATTAATGACTTTATGTTTTGAGCCCTTGGAATTTAACAGCTAAAGACAAAGAGCTGTTTTTGTTCTCCACTCAACTCCTGTAGAGTTTAGCGCAAAATCAGAAGAAACATAGCTTAGGTTTGGATTAATGCTGACTTTCGTGGATTGCTTCTGCTTAGCAGAGTTAGGCCCTCCATTTATCTTCCCGTCATGGGCGAGGCTATGTCTCCAGAAAACCTCGCCAAGGCTACAGAGACGTCTCTTAACCGTGCTCCTCCTAGAGGTCCCAGGCAGTGTGTCTTGTCTGGGCTTTGGCACAGGTTTCTTTAACATGCTAATCTTTTCTAAGCACAAATAAGAAATAAGGGCCAACTTTCATATTAAATGAGTAAGAGCTTCTGGGCAGTTATCGTCACCCCAACCTGAAATGTGAACAGCTCCATGAGAGCTCCTTCAGCTCCAGGTGGGCCGTGTCACCTATGCTCATGTCCGAGACCATCGCAGTCCCTGTGCCCACTGAGTGCACAGAACACGTGTGAATCAGGACCCACACTTGTGAAACAACCACAGTACCACATGGCATAGAGTATATTCTAAACAGTGGGAGGCAGCCCAATGTTTTACCTGGAGTGACAGAGATCCTCTGGACTGAAACTGTCAGGGAACATGGTAAAATAACTTGATTTGTGTCTTGAGGAATGTTTACAGGGACGGGAACATGGGAAAGAGGCCAGTGATGGGAAAACAGCATAAATCATAGCAAGTAAAAACTAACCTCAGAGGGCTTCCCTGGTGGCACAGAGGTTGAGAGTCCGCCTGCCGATGCAGGGGATGTGGGTTCGTGCCCTGGTCCAGGAAGATCCCACATGCCATGGAGCGGCTAGGCCCATGAGCCATGGCTGCTGAGCCTGCGCATCCAGAGCCTGTGCTCCACAACAGGAGAGGCCACAACAGTGAGAGGACCGCGTACTGCAAAAAAAACAAAAAAACAAAAAAACAAAAAAACTAACCTCAGTGAAGGATTATATGGACTACGGAAGTAAAAGGAGCTGATCATCCGATGAGGTCACACAGCAGCTTGCAAATGAGAAGGGAGAGGCTGGTTTCACCCCAGCAGTGACACTGCACGCCAGAAACTGATGAGAGAAAAGCGGCTGAAGATAAATCTGACAGAGATGCAAAGAGTGAACAAGAAACGGGAAAAGATTGTGCAGAAGACCCGCTCAGTGCAACCGCAGGCAGCACATGATGAAGAGAGGCCTGTGTCAAGGAAGAGGGAGGGCGAGGAAGGGGAGAATCAAAGGCCAACATACAAGATGAGAGAGAAGGGAAGTAAACGAGGACTCCAAGGTCTCAGTGCGAGAAATTTTTATGAACAGAAATGGAAATTCTGGAATAAGAAACTGGCTCGACCATTAGGAAAGTAGACATATTGGAATAACATTTGATTATTCTTCTGTTGAGTGGATGAGAAGAAATACAAGCAAAGATGTCATTAGTAATTTTAATTCTGAGTTTTTAGGATAAATGAAGTAAGATACAAACAAAAGCCCAGGACCAGATGGCTTCACAGGCAAACTCTATCAACATTTAGAGAAGAGCTAACACCCATCCTTCTCAAACTCTTCCAAAATATAGTAGAGGGAAGAACACTCCCAAACTCATTCTATGAGGCCACCATCACCCTGACACCAAAACCAGACAAAGATGCCACAAAAAAAGAAACCTACAGGCCAATATCACTGATGAACATAGATGCAAATATCCTCAACAAAATACTAGCAAACAGGACCCAACAGCACATTAAAAGGATCATACACCATGATCAAGCGGGGATTATCCCAGGAGTGCAAGGATTCTTCACTATATGCAAATCAATCAATGTGAAACACCATATTAACAAATTGAAGGAGAAAAACCATATGATCATCTCAATAGATGCAGAAAAAGCTATTGACAAAATTCAACACCCGTTTATGATAAAAACCCTCCAGAAAGTAGGCATAGAGGGAAATTACCTCAACATAATAAAGGCCATATATGACAAACCCACAGCCAACATAATTCTCAATGGTGAAAAACTGAAACCATTTCCTCTAAGATCAGGAACAAGACAAGGTGGTCCACTCTCACCACTATTATTCAACATAGTTTTGGAAGTTTAAGCCACAGCAATCAGAGAAGAAAAAGAAATAAAAGGAATCCAAATCAGAAAAGAAGAAGTAAAGTTGTCACTGTTTGCAGATGACACGATGCTATACATAGAGAATCCTAAAGATGCTACCAGAAAACTACTAGAGCTAATCAATGAATTTGGTAAAGTAGCAGGATACAAAATTAATGCACAGAAATCTCTTGCATTCCTATACACTAATGATGAAAAATCTGAAAGAGAAATTAAGGAAACACTCCCATTTACGACTGCAATAAAAAGAATAAATTTCCTTGGAATCAATCTACCTAAGGAGACAAAAGACCTGTGTGAATAAAACTATAAGACACCAATGAAAGAAATTAAAGTTGATACAAACAGATGGAGAGATATACCATGTTCTTGGATTGGAAGAATCAACATTGTGAAAATGACTATATTATCCAAAGAAATCTACAGATTCAATGCACTCACTATCAAACTACCAATGGTATTTTTCACAGAACTAGAACAAAAAATTTCACAGTTTGTATGTAAACACAAAAAAAACCTGAGTAGCCAAAGCAATCTTGAGGAAGAAAAACAGAGCTGGAGGAATCAGGCTCCCAGACTTCAGACTATTCTATGAAGCTACAGTAATGAAGATATTATGGTACTGGCACAAAAACAGAAATATAGATCAATGGAACAGGATAGAAAGCCCAGAGATAAACCCACGCACATATGGTCACCTTATCTTTGATAAAGGGGGCAGGAATGTACAGTGGAGAAAGGACAGCCTCTTCAATAAGTGGTGCTGGGAAAACAGGACAGCTACATGTAAAAGAATGAAATTAGAACACTCCTGAACACCATACACAAACATAAACTCAAAATGGATTAAAGATCTAAATTTAAGGCCAGACACTATCAAACTCTTAGAGGAAAACATAGGCAGAACACTCTATGACATAAATCACAGCAAGATTCTTTTTGACCCACCTCCTAGAGAAATGGAAATAAAAACAAAAATAAACAAATGGGACCTAATGAAACTTAAAAGCTTTTGCACAACAAAGGAAACCATAAACAAGATGAAAAGACAACCCTCAGAATGGGAAAAATATTTGCAAATGAAGCAACTGACAAAGGATTAAACTCCAAAATTTATAAGCAGCTCATGCAGCTCAATATCAAAAAAACAAACAACCCAATCAAAAAATGGCAGAAGACCTAAACAAACATTTCTCCAAAGAAGCTATACAGATTGCCAACAAACACATGAAAGGATGCTCAACATCACTAATCATTAGAGAAATTCAAATCAAAACTACAATGAGGTATAACCTCACACCAGTCAGAATGGCCATCATCAAAAAATCTACAAACAGTAAATGCTGGAGAGGGTGTGGAGAAAAGGGAACACTCTTGCACTGTTGGTGGGAATGTAAATTGATACAACCACTATGGAGAACAGTATGGAGGTTCCTCAAAAATCTAAAAATAGAACTATCATATGACACAGCATTCCCACTACTGGGCATATACCCTGAGAAAACCATAATTCAAAAAGAGTCATGTGCCAAAATGTTCATTGCAGCTCTATTTACAATAGCCAGGACATGGAAGCAACCTAAGTGTCCGTCGACAGATGAATGGATAAAGAAGATGTGGCACATATATACAATGGAATATTACTCAGCCATAAAAAGAAACAAAATTGTGTTATTTGTAGTGAGGTGGATGGACCTAGAGTCTGTCATACAGAGTGAAGTAAGTCAGAAACAGAAAAACAAATACCATATGCTGACACATATATATGGAATCTAAAAATATATATATATGGTTCTGAAGGACATAGGGGCAGGAGAGGAATAAAGAAGCAGACATAGAGAATGGACTTGAGGACACAGGCAGGGGGAAGGGTAAGCTGGGGCGAAGTGGCGTGGACATATATACACTACCAAATATAAAACAGATAGCTAGAGGGAAGCAGCCACATAGCACTGGGAGATCAGCTCAGTGCTTTGTGACCACCTACAGGGGTGGGAAAAGGGAGGATGGGAGGGAGACACAAGAGGGAGGGGATATTGAGATATATGTATACATATAGCTGATTCACTTTGTTATAAAGCAGAAACTAACACACTATTGTAAAGCAATTATACTCCAATGAAGATGTTAAAAAAATAATAACAGTTTCTCTTTATCAGTTGTGTACACAGTCAGCATGGCCTGGCAGTCATGGCATCCTGGGAAATAACCGACTGGTGGTCTAAAATCCTGGCTTCCAGTTCTGGCCAGCCATTAATGTGCCTGGTAATCTTTGAGAAAATCAGTTAACATATCCAGTTCCAGTTAACAAAATAAGGCAAAAAAGAATGGAAGGGTTGAGCATGATGACGCTCCAAGTCCCTTCAAGATCACCAAGTGATGCTTCTGAGAAAATGCAAGCTAGCATCATCCGGGAGCACCACTGCAAGCTGCATCTCCAGCTACCCCCAAATACGGCAGCAGTCAGCCGTTCGCAACAAGACCTCCAGAGTCATAGTTTAAGGTGGGTGCATGTGAACTTGTCCCCGTTGTACATCAAGTACCTCGGGCCAAGAGGGAGCCTGAGCAAGGGACGGGGAAGAATTTAAAATTGATGCAAGACTGAACTAAATCAGGCTAGACTGTTTTTTTTTTAAATCCCAGAAAGAAATCAGAAAATTCTCTGATGTTCCACAGGTGAAAATAAAGGTTAGAACAGGAAAATCTCCAAGGTTACAGATTCATGTTACAAACACTGCCAAGCCCAGACCCTTGGATAGACAGTTTAAGGGTGTACGTGAGACCAAGTGGGGCTTTGCAGCAGGACAAAGGCAGGCTCCAGTGCAGGTGGGCACCACCTCTAGTGACCATATTTCACAAGCACAGGTCACTCAGCTTCCTCATGACTCACAAGTTATGATAAGAATTACACCATCTGATGTATGACCCTGTTCTAAATATAATCATCTTTCTATACGTTGTTATATACTATCCCTTACATGAATAATTTATTTTACTCCTCTGAAACACTCTGATTTCTTATGATGAAAAGAGATGAATGCAAAGTGCTAAGCACAATGCAGCACATCATAAACAGACACATGAAAGGATGCTCAACATCACTAATCATTGGGGAATTGCAAATCAAACCCACAATGAGATAGTCAGCTCACACCTCTCAATGGCTATTATTAAAAAGACAACAAATAACAAGTGTTGGTGAGGGTGTGGAGAAAAGCGAGCCCTCGTGCACTGTTGGTAGGAATGCAAATTGCTGCAGCTGCTACGGAAAACAGTAAGGAAGTACTTCAAAAAATTAAAACTTGAACTACCATATGATCCAGCAATTCCACTTCTGAGTATATTTTTTTCATACATTTATTTACTTTATTTATTTTTGGCTGCATTGGGTCTTCTCTGAGGTGCGTGGGCTTCTCACTGTGGTGGCTTCTCTTGTTGCAGAGCACAGGCTCTAGGAGCGCAGGCTTCAGTAGTTGTGGTGCATGGGCTTAGTTGCTCCGCGGCATGTGGGATCTTCCCGGACCAGGGCTCGAACTCATTTCCCCTGCACTGGCAGGAGTATTCTTAACCACTGTGCCACCAGGGAAGCCCCTGGGTATATTTTTGAAGGAAGCTAAAACACTAATTTGAAAAGATGTATAGACCCCTATGTTCATTACAGCATTCTTTACAATAGCCAAGATATGGAAGCAACCTAAGTACCCATCAAGAGAGGAATGGATAAAGATGATGTGGTACATATACACAATGGAATACTACTCAGCCATACAAAATGATAACATCTTGCCTTCTGCAGCAACATGGATGAGCCTAGAGAGTATTATGCTTAGTGAAAAAAGTCAGACAAAGAAAGACAAATACTGTAGGATTTCACTTACATGTAGAATTTTAAAAACAAAGCAAATGAACAAACATAACAAAACAGAAACAGTCTCATAGATACAGAGAACTAACAGGTGGTTGCCAGAGGGAAGGGGGGTGGTGAATGAAATATGTGAGGAAGATTAAGAGATACAAACCTCCAGTTATAAAATAAATGAGTCATGGTTATGAAAGGTATAGTGTGGGGAATATAGTCAATTACATTTTAATTTCTTTGTATGATGACAGATGGTAACTAGACATCATGGTGTTCATTTTGTAACGTATAAGAATATTGAATCGCTATGTTGTACACATGAAACTAATGTAATACTGTAAGTCAATTACACTTCAATTTAAAAAAAAAAAGAAAAAGAAACCTCCTCAAATCCCTTTCTCTGGGCTTTTCAAAGACTGTCACAACTCTCAACATTTAGGCAAATCTTCCCACTTAGCATGGAATCAAGGACATCATATAAATGTGTGACACTGCATTTTCATTTTGGATGTGAAATTCTTCTGAGGATGCAAACTTTAACTAACTAAAAAAACAAACCATTAATATAAAATGCTTTCCTCTATTAATTCTCTACTTGTCTTTCAAAAGGTATCGTTTGAAGAGTTGGAATGCATTTCTGAAAAGCTTCTTTTTTTTTTCCAGTTCACACCTAGTTACTGAATAGGAAATCATCAAATTCTATTATGTGGTCACTGTTTCTCTCCTGAAATAGAAACAGCACAATTTCATAGGAAATTGCTCTTGGGAGTTTTCCAACCCAAGGCTGCAATTTCGAAACTTTTGGAATCTTTGAAAAAGTTTAAGGTTAGAAATGCAAAAGTTCCAAACCATTCCAGAAAACACCAAAATTATTTAATTGCATACCCTGCTTTACTGAAATAAAGGCGGCCTGAACTATTCTTGATATGGTGCAATCCCAGGGGACTGAGAAAGAAGAACAATTTTAAAGCAAACTCTGCTTTGTTTTTAAAAATTGTTGGTTGAGCTGATATGTCACCTTCATCCAAAAAAAATCTTCTAAAATTCTCCACACATATGACTTTTCCCACCACAGGAAAAGTACAGGAAGGCATGTTCGGTGAAGCCCATCTTTTTTTTTGGTCTGACCTGCCTGTGGTTTTTAATGGTGTCGTGGCTTTTGTAAAAATTACATACTGCTTTAAATGGGTGAACTTTATGGTATGTACACTATACCTCACCAAAGTCATTTAAAAAATGACATATTGCCTGAGGAAAATTCAAACAGTGCAGAAAAGTGCATTTTAAAAAAACTCTTAAAAATCCCACCCCCCGGTAATTACCAACTGTAACATTTTTGGCTGCCCATTCTTCTGCTTCTCTCTCTCCCTTTCTATAATTACACACACTCAGAAATGTGTATCCAGCTTAATATAACATCTTTTTTCCCAACTGTTTCAGTAAACAATTCTAAACGTGGCCTCTTAACAGAAGGCAGATGGAGCCAGTGCGGTCCGGGCGGTCCAGGTTCAACGGGACAGCGCCTCAAAGGCACCGCCATGAACCCCGTGATTCCCACCCGGGAACCGGTGGCCACCGCACTGTCCTCATCAGGTGATCGCTGGAAACCAGAAAGTGTCACGTTCAGGGTCACTTTGATGATGACCGCAGACGGTCACACTACCTGGCAAACTCGAGGACTCACGCTTGATTTTGAGCCTGAAAACGCAAACACTGGTTATACAGAGTTGTGCAAATCAGAAACAGGAAACCCAACCCAGGTTGGCTGCTGTGTGTAAGACAGCCCGCTACTTGCTACAAATCTGGGGAGGGAGGGAAAGTTACCAAAAATCCAGATATCTCTCCGTCTGAAATTGTACCCCACGTATAGTTTTTCCCCTCACCGCACTGAGAGTGTCGCTGAAGTATAAATGCCACCCTCATTTCGCCGCGACGCACCGCCGGGACCCTGCTAAGAAGCACGCGCCGGGCGGGCCGGCTGGGGTGGACGGAGCATCCCCGGCGTGGCACCTGCGTGGCCGAGGCCGGGACTGTGAGGACACAGCGCCACCTTCAGGTGGGAAGGGGCATAACCACGCCTCAGAGGGCCGTCCTGCCATCGCGACCGAGGAACAGGACCTGGGGGTCGTCATCCTTTCACAGTGGGCGACAGCCATGGGGCAGCGTCCGTGTTCACACTCAGCCTGCTGCGCCAAGAACGTGTAAACCTCTGCCTGACACACGGTAGCTAAGGCTGCAGTCCCGTCTGCAAGTGACGTGAGGAGAGGTGTCCCGGCCGGTGGGCGAAGTTTCCGTGCCTGGGACAGGCACCTCGACTCTCTGTTTTCACGCCCCTCCCTCCCACCTTCTCCTGCCGCTACTCAGCTGTCCCTGCTGCCACCAAGGTCTGCACCTCCAAACGCACAGCACGCCCCGCTAATCACAGTCCTTCCCGACACGACCGAATGGAAACCGTGCCCCCCGGTTCAGTGCCCTGTAAAGACAGGGCTGCCGATGACCCTCACGACAAAGCCTCACACACCTCGTGACCCCCCGGCCCACCTATGCTGACGACGTCCCAGTGTGTTCCTCCGGGTCGGACCTGCATTGCCAGCTGCCTGCCAGGCGTCCCCCGGGGGTCCTCTGGGGCCCTCCAGCCCAGCCTGGCACGGGGACCCCCGCACGGCCCTTCCGGGGCCTCACCCAGGGCTCAGCGTTGTTGCTGACTCAGCTGACCGCCCGCTTCCACCCGCTGCCCACCCAGGGCCGCTGTGGCTCCTACCCCACCACTCCGTCCCCACTGCACTTGTCTTCATTCCCACTATGTTTTTAACTAATTTCTTTACCTGCCTCGCATTTTGGACGCATGCAGACATTTACTAGACGGCCACCAAAAAAATGTGTATAAACCTGATTCAATCGCCTCTCAGCACCTCCTCAGCGACGAGACCCCTCAGCACAGGCCCGCTGCCACCTGGGTCTCCGCGGCCCTCCCACCTTCGAGAAGGCGGCTCTGCAAGCCTCTCACCCACCACCCTTTCATGCCTCCGCGCCTGGCCTCACGGGTCCCCTTGTGCTCCCATCTGCTTGCTGTGCTCTCCCGCCCTGCTTTCCACCCTCGAGTTCCAGTCTGCACCTGGCGAACGCGCACTCCTCCAAGAGGGTCACCTGAACAGTAACAAGAGCAAACCCCTCTGTGTCACTTACTGTCTGCCAGGCACTGGCCCGGCCACCTTATATAAATCACCCTGTCTACGCCTTACAGCAAGTCTGTGGGGAGCTACTATCTTCATGCCCTGGACATGTTATGGTCCAGGGCTCAGGACAGGTGTCTAAGTGGCCGCTAGTTTGCATGTAAACACCTAACGTGAGCCACGTGGTAGTTACTGCTAACTAACCGTGGTGGTTAGTAGCAAACACAGGCCCCCCACGATCCTTCCAACCTGCAGGTAGAAGCAGAAGCCTCCACGGGGAGGGGTGACGAGATTGCGCAGAGTGGGAAACCAGAGGGGAGAAACAGAGGCTACCTTGACCTGGTTTTGAAGGTAGAGGCCATCAGGAAAGGAGCTCAGAACACGCAGCACGTGTAGAGGCTGGGAGCACGGATCTGGACCCGGACCCCCGCTCACTATAGCCATCTGACCTTGGCCGAGGAGCTAAAGCACTGGGTGCCCCGCTCCTACGTCTGATCTGGTGGTGGTGTGCAAGGTGGTTTGGAAAAGGGAAACACCAGGAGCTGCTGCAGTATTACAACCATGAGTGGATTAAAATGTTAATAAAAAAGGCCACTGGATGCATCCTTAAGTTATTTAGATAACTGCCCTGGGACCGAAAGTGACAGACCCTCCCAGGCTTCTTGCCACCAAGGAAAGGACCTGGTATCAAAAAGACAAATGATTTCACTTAAGGATGTAACAAAAGAAAATGAAGGCCGAAGGGATATCCCCACAGTACTACTGAAAACAACACAATTGGAAAACATATAGACCTCCAATAATAAATGTTTAAAATTAATCATAACACATCCATATGGCTAATAATACAGAACCATTAATTGTGTTATCAAAGAAGGTTTAACCATATTCAAAAGAGTCATGGACCACAGTGTTCACTGCAGCACTATTTACAATAGCCAGACATGGAAGCAACCTCAGTGTCCATCGACAGACGAATGGATAAAGAAGATGTGGCACAGATATACAATGGAATATTACTTGGCCATAAAAAAGAAACGAAATTGAGTTATCTGTAGTGAGGTGGATGGACCTAGAATCTGTCATACACAGTGAAGTAAGTCAGAAAGAGAAAAACAAATACCATATGCTAACACATATATATGGTATTTTTAAAAAAAAAGGTTCTGAAGAACCTTGGGGCAGGACAGGAATAAAGACGCAGACATAGAGAATGGACTTGAGGATATGGGGAGGGGGAAGGGTAAGCTAGGATGAAGTGAGAGAGTGACATGGACATATATACACTACCAAATGTAAAATAGATAGCTAGTGGGAAGCAGCCACAGAGCACAGGGAGAGCAGCTCGTGCTTTGTGACCACCTAGAGGGGTGGGATAGTGAGGGTGGGAGGGAGACACAAGAGGGAGGGAATATGGGGATATATGTATATGTATAACTGATTCACTTTGTTATACAGCAGAAACTAACACAACACTGTAAAGCAAGTATACTCCAATAAAGATGTTTAAAGAAAAAAAAAAAAAAGGTTTAATGTTACTGTGGAAGCAGAATAGTGGCCTCCCGAAGTGTTCATGCACTGATCCCAGAACCTGGGATACGGTGTCACCATACATGACAAATGGGGCTCTGCCGGTGTGATTAAGGGTAAGGACTTTGGAATGTGGACATTATCTCAGATTATCTGGGTGGGACAAATCTAACCACAGGAGTCCTTAAAAAATGGAAAAGGAAGGAAGAGTCCATGCTGAGATGTGACAGAAGAGAGAGCAGAGACTAGGGTCTGAGAGGGACAGACCCCACCTCTGCTGCTGGCTTTGACGGTGGAGGCCGGGAGCCCCGGGCTGAGGGGTGCAGCGGCCTCTGGACGCTGGGATGGGCCTTCAGCCTACAGTCCTACAGGTGCAAGGAGCTGGATTCAGCTGAAACCCAACTGAGCAGGAAACGATTCTCCCCTAGAGCATCCAGAGAAGCAAGAGCCCTGCCAACACCTTAACAGTAGACACTGTTTATGAAGTAGACAGTTTATGAATTACGGGTGACGATTGTTAGGAGAGGGCTGGAGACAAAAAAAGGAAACTTAAACCCAACAAGACTGGCAAGCATCTCTAGCTGTGTGACACCTTTAAGGTGGAGAGAGTGTCTCTAAACCCCGACTGCTGCTAGACTCTTCCAGGGAGCGTGAGAGGAGACCACCGCCGCCAGCATCCTCCTCCTGAGCTTCTGATGCCCTGGGGGGCAGGGGGGCAGACACGCTATTTCTATGAGCTCGCCGGCTGATTCGAACAGGCTGCCAGGCTGGGTGTCCTCTGGTTTGGGAACACGACCGAGCTCACTGCAGGGCAGATGAAAGTTTTAGCCTGAGAACATTAATCCACAAACTGCCCTCTTAAAACATAAGTCAGAAAAAGAAATTCAATCAAAAACTCAAACGCAGATGAAGTGGCAGCGATTCTGTTTACAGAATGACTTCCAAACCTACTCAGACCCCTGAGTCATTTTACCTTCCAGACATCACTTGAAGTCCGACCAAGGCCTTCCTTCCCTCTGATCCCCGCCGAGCATAAGCCCCTGCATGCAGGCACAGGGACCGGAGACAGGAGACGCTCCATCCCCGGCACCGACCCGGCTCTCAGTGTGAGAGTCTGGGCCTCCCCTGGGTGACCTCAGAGAGCCCAAGGATATCAGAGAATGCCTCTGTTCCTAACATACATTTCCTATTGAAGAACAAACTTGGACATTTTCAAAGTCAGGTTACTCTTTATGTCGTACAGATTTTATCTGGGATGGTACAGAGAGGGAAAAGTCCTCAAAGCCTCCTTTTCAGGCAGTGCCCAAAAGAGGGCTCGCCAGAGTGAAACTCCTGCTGGGACATGTCAGCGAGGAAAAGGGATGAAGCTGTGGGGTGGACTGGATGTTGCCCCTGACAGGCAGCCAATCCTGCCCCCAGGTGGGATGCTCTGGGTCTTAACCACAGGGAATATGGTACCACTGCTTTCCCATCCAATGTATCTCAGACAGGATCACAAAGCCAGTTGGAAAGACACAATTGAATAATGCAAGAACAAAACTATTCCTAGAGAGGTGCTTAGAAACTGAATTTTAATGATGCTCAGGAAATAAGATCAAATATACAGTCCCCACAGATGCACACTAGCCCCAAGTGCCTCAGGTCCCAGGAAAGCTGCCTGATTGCTCTATCCAAGGTACACGCGATGTTGTTACCTGCTGAGGATGTGATATGATTTTACCCAAATTATTAATGCAACTAAAATGTTCTACTAAAAATAACCCATTTTATTCTGCCTGGTCTGAATACATGTATGGTGTGTTTGTGTTTGGTGACAGACACCCCAACAAATTGATCCATAGATTCAATGTAATTCCAATCAGAATCTCAGAGGGCTTTGACTGGGGGCGAGGGAGGGGTTTAAAATGAACGAGCTAATTCTAAAATGCAAATGGGAATGCAAACTATTTCCTAAAAGAAAAAGTTGGAGACATTTTACTTTTTGACTCCAAGACTTACTATCAACCACTATTTAAGATGACACAGATTTAGCAAATGAAAATGGGAATGAGGGTATATTCAGAGAAATATCTGTTAAATATTAATGAGATATTTATATTTGTCCTTTTTGGTCAGCTTTGTTGAGGTATGATTTACGTACAATAACTATTCACCAGTTTTAAGTATATAAAGAAATTAGTAGTGACAAGTGTATGTGTCTTTTAACCAGCTCCACAACTATGATGTGGAATAGTTCTGTGACCCCAAATAATATCCTCACATCCTCTGCAGCCAATCCTACCCCCGCCGACTCCCAGCCCCAGGAAACCACTGATCTGCTCTCCATTGCTACAGTTCACTCATATATTCTTTTGTTCCAGTCAAAATTTTTAGATTTTCAAAGTATCTATAAATTCAAAAGTATGCTAGGTATGCCATTCCTTGTAACACTAGGTTCTTAAAGAATTTTAATTAGGTTTCTGAAAAAGAAAATAAGAAGCTTAAATAAAACCTTTGAAATATTAACTTTGTAATTAGGGGATGTTTCACGTTTAAAATTTTTTTTAACATTTACAGCCAGTTATGGCTTATCTTAAGAAATAAAATTAGAAGGTCCTTTAAGATAAACTAGACAAGATCAAGGTCGAAAAAATAAAATTAATGATACTTTTGTATCACTGGCTAAATTTAATTTTGTATTTAAAAACACACCATTTAAAAATCAGCTGTTTCTTCAAAGAAGTTGTGCAGAAAGTAATTACTGAAATAATTATCACAAAATAATGATAAGAATGGTAACAAATATAAGTATTTAAGTATTATTATTGCAGGATTTACTCTTGCCAAGTGCTTCACAGAGTCATTCAGGTAAATCACCATTATTATCCTCATTTAAAAAACAACAAAAGAAAACTAAGGTTTAGAATTTTTCAATGAGAAGCTCAAGACTAAATAGCTAAGAAGTGCCACACATTTTCAGTCAGATCAAACTGAGTTCAGTCTGATTTCTTACACCTTCCATAATTGCAGTAAGTGATGGATAAGACGTTTATATTTAGGATACGGAGCTACACAAAACAACTTAACTCAAGTATGAAAGCCTGCTATTATCTAATAGAGATGCTCCAGATCAAATATCCCACTTAGAAATAAGTAAATACCTAAAGAAAAGGAAGAGGAAGAAATATAAAGTTATGCACTGAAGAGGAAATGCAGGTTAAAAGATAATGACTGACTAAAACGAATAACATCCCTTCTAGTTCAGTGGTCCTATGAGGAATGTGGCTATGAGGTATCATTTCCACAAAAGAGATTTCTGGTGCCCTACTAAGGAGACAAGAAAGGACAAAGGGAAATTCATTGGCAAGGAAAAATATAATCAGTGAAAATATGTCTACTGTGTCAGTGCAATGATGACTGGAAAGCAGGTTGACAGACTAATAAGACAAGAAATATTAAACTGTGCTTTCAAAGAACACACCAGCTGCTCATGCTCTGATACGTGGAAGCATTAGCACCCTCTGTGTCGTCTGTACTTTGGAGACACCACCTGCCTTACCGGTGGTGTTCAGCTATACACAGAACAGAAAGTTATACCAAAGGCAACGGTCTTTATGTTCAGTGAGATTCATTGTATCCTCACAGGTTTGTGCATGTTAATATACACTCTCCTAATATGTGATCATTCTGTTTTCCTACATAAAAATTCAATGGTTATAACTCTCATAAAGATAATTACTCTTCCCTGCACCATCTACACAGTCACTATAAGAACAAATTATGCTAAATAAATAACTATGCCTTTTTTAAATAACTTTTTAAATTTATTTTATTTATTTATTTATTTATTTATTTTTGGCTGTGTTGGGTCTTCGTTGCTGCATGCAGGCTTTCTCTAGTTGCAGCGAGCAGGGGCTATTCTTCATTGCCTTGCGTGGGCTTCTCATTGCGGTGGTTTCTCCTGTTGTGGAGCTCAGGCTGTAGGCATGTGGGCTTCAATAGTTGTGGCACGTGGGCTCAGTAGTTGTGGCTCACGGGCTCCAGAGCTCAGGCTCAGTAGTTGTGGTGCACGGACTTAGTTGCTCTGTGGCATGTAGGATCTTCCTAGACCAGGGATCAAACCCATATCCCCTGCATTGGTAGGCTGATTCTCAACCACTGCGCCACCAGGGAAGTCCCTAACTATGCCTTATTAATGCTTAAAATAACACACTTGTGTTTTAGTCTAAGCCTTTGTTGGGTTTAATTACAAAATTTCTCTTTATGTAACCAACATGTAGAAAATGATATAATGTAGCATAAAAAAAATCATTTATTCTTGAAGCAGAATGTGGTTTGACACTATTTTGTATAGTAGATCTCTAGGCTTTATTCACCTAGAATAACTGAAACTTTGTACCCTTTGGTTAGTAATACCTCCCCATTTTCTTCTCTCCCAGCCTCTGGCAATCACTATTTTGTGCTACTCTGTGCTTCTATAAGTTTGACTATTTTAAATTCCTCATATAAGTGATATCATGTAGTATTTATCCTTCTGTATCTGGCTTATTTCACTTAGCCTAATGTCCTCCAAATTCAGCCACGTTGTCAGAAATGGCAGGATTTCCTTCTTTTAAGCTTGAATAATATTTCATTGTATGCACATACCACATTTGCTTTATCCACACATCTGTCAGTAGACAGATTGCTTCCATGTCTTGGCTATTGTGAATAAAGCTGCAATGAACCTGGGAGCGCAGGTATCTTTTCAAGATTCTGATTTCAATTCCTTTGGATAAACACCCAAAAGTGGGATTGCTGGATCATAAGGAAGTTCTATTTTTAATTTTTTGAGGAAGCTCCATACTGGCTGCACCAATTTCTATTCCTATCAACAGTGCATGAAGGTTCCCTCTTCTCTACATCCTCACAACACTTGTCTCTCCCTTCCTCCCTCCCTCCCTTTCTTTCTTTCTTTCTTCCTTCCTTTCTTTCCTTCCCCCCTTTCTCCCTTCCTTCCTTCTTTCTCTTTCTTTCTTTCTTTCCTTCCTTCCTTCTTTCTTTTTTTTTTAATAATAGCCATCCTAACTGGTATGAAGTGACTTCTCATTGTGATTTCAGTTTGCATTTCCCTGATGATTAGTGATGTTGAGCATCTTTTCATGTATTTGTTGGCCATTTGTAGATTTCATGTTGTGTTCTTATTAATAATAATCATAAAGAGGGCAGGAGGAAACTTTTGCAGGTGATGGGTATGTTTATGGCACAAGTTGTGATGATGGTTTCATGGGTATATGCTTATCTCCAAACCCATCAGTTCATACACATTAAATATGCACAGGCTCCTGTTTGTCAAACATATCTCAGGAAAGTGCTTTTTTTAAAAGTATGTGTTTTGCCAAATTTTCAACTGACAGAAAGATTTTTTTAAAAAGGAATTAGACTAATAAATCCTTCTTCAATATCTCTTCCTCATTTCCCATGCCCATTTGGGGGAGTCAAAGACTGTGTTATGAGGACCACAGGCATACCAAAAGGTGTATTTTATACTAATTGTGAACAACTATGTCAGCAGCAGAATCAGCAATAAATGCTTTACTATTTGTAAGGCTATGCAAACATCTACCATGCAGCTCTGCCTTCCTCAAAAAGGAACTTGATCCAGAAAGGATATATACAATAAGAATCATTAAAAGAAAGGCAGTGTAAATAGATCTTAATGAAAAAAATGTCTTGGGCATTTCAAGTTCTACTTTAGTTTTGTAGAGAAAACTACAAAAATAAACTACTCTGAAATAAAATTGACTTTCAGAGCTATAATTAAAATTATGAAAAATTCCAAGGATTATAGACTACATTTTTGGATACCAAAAATCTTCTTTGAATAGTGATTCACAAGCACATGGAATCATCCTTTAAAAATAGAAAGCAAAAGTGCCTGTTTCCATGGCTTTAAACATTAGCCATTACTCAATATTCATAAGACCAGTAATTATTATCAGAATATAAAGCACTTGCTGATGAGAAGTATTTGCAATTTAAATGGAAATTACAACTTTTCACTTGCAAATTTTTATAAACCATCTGTAAATATATTTGCTGAAAAACACATCACAGTGATGAGTTTTGTTTGTTGCTGTTATTAAAAAATTTATACTTAACTGGTTTTTGTGATGATTCTGCAGTATAGTAAAAATTACCTAAAACATTACACAATTCAAAATGAAAGGAAAAGATGAAGAAAACACTTTGCTTCAGGGATGGCTTATGTAAAAGAAAATTAATAAGGGGGAAAGTAGACAGAAGCAGTAATAATTTTTAAAAATATATTTGATGATTGATCTTATTTTAATACTATAAGCTAACGCTTTGGCCTTCTAGGAAAGAAAAATCCAGATTTCTTGAGGCATGTTTGTTACAGAATGATGGCAAATAGTTTTCTTTTGAAATTAAGAGGCCACATTGAAGACAGAAACAAAGTTAGGAATCAGAGCCTTCTGGTATTTATTAGTCCTATTAATTAAAAATCAAAGAGCATTCTACTTATATTGGAGGAATTAACATTGTTAAAATGGCTATACTACCCAAAGCAAACTACAGATTTAATGCAATCCCTATCAAATTACCCATGACGTTCACAGAACTAGAACAAATAATCCAAAAATTTATATGGAACCATAAAACACCCAGAATTGCCAAAGCAAGCCTGAGGAAAAAGAACAAAGCAGGGGCATAACCCTCCCAGATTTCGGACAATACTACAAAGCTACAAGTATCAAAACAGCATGGTATTGGCACAAAAATAAACATATGGATCAATGGAATAGAATAGAGAGCCCAGAAATAAACCCACACACCTACAGTCAATCTTCAACAAAAGGGGCAAGAATATACAATGGAGGAAAGACAATCTCTTCAGCAAGTGGTGTTGGGAAAGTTGCACAGCTGCAGGTAAATCAATGAAGTGAGAACACACCCTCACACCAGGCACAAAAATAAACTCAAAATGGCTTAAAGACTTAAATATAAGACAAGAAACCATAAAATTCCTAGCAGAGAATATAGGCAAAACATTCTCTGACATAAATTGCAGCAATGTTTTCTTAGGTCAGTTTCCCAAGGCAATAGATATAAATAAAAAATAAACAAATGGGATCTAATCAAACCTTATAAGTTTTTGCGCAGCAAAGGAAACCATAAACAAAATGAAAAGACAACCTACAGACTGGAAGGAAATATTTGCAAACAATGCAACTAACAAGGGCTTAACTTCCAAAATATACAAAGAGTTCATGCAGCTCAGTATCAAAAACAACACAAACAACCCAATCAAAAAATGGGCAGAGGATTTGAATAGACATTTCTCCAAAGAAGACATACAGATGGCCAAAAAGCACATAAAAAGATGCTCAACATTGCTAATTATTAGAGAAACACAAATCAAAACTACAATGAGGTACCACCTCATTGTAGCCAGTCAGGATGGCCATCATTAAAAAATCTACAAATAATAAATGCTGGAGAGGGTTGGAGAAAAGGGAACCCTCCTACACTGTTCGTGGGAGTGTAAACTGATGCAGAGAACACCATGGAGAACAGTAAGGAGGGTCCTTAGAAAACTAAAAATAGAACTACCATATCATCCAGCAATCCCACTCCTGGGCATATATACAGAGCAAACTCTAATTTGAAAAGATGCATGCACCTCAATGTTCACTGCAGCATTATTTATGATAGCCAAGACATGGAAACAACCTAAATGTCCATTGGCAGATGAGTGGATAAAGAAGATGTGGTGTATACACACACACACACACACAAAAAAAAAAAAAAAAAAAAAAACACTGGAATATTACTCAGCCATAAAAAAGAATGAAATAATGCCATTTGCAGCAACATGGCTGGACCTAGAGATTATCATAGTAAGTGAAGTATCTCAGACAGAGAAAGAGAAATA
Organism: Mesoplodon densirostris; assembly: GCF_025265405.1. NCBI lineage: Eukaryota > Metazoa > Chordata > Mammalia > Artiodactyla > Ziphiidae > Mesoplodon > Mesoplodon densirostris. The sequence continues at coordinate 2,641,416 of NC_082673.1, forward strand.
TCACATATCACTTATATATGGAATCTAAAATATGATACAAATGAACTTAATTACAAAACAGAAACAGACTCACAGACATAGAAAACAAACTTATGGTTACCAAAGGGGAAAAGGGATGGGAGAGGCATAGATTAGGAGTTTGGGATTAGCCGATACAAACTAGTATACGTAAAATAGATAAACAAGGTTCTACTGTATAGCACAGGGAACTATATTTAATATCCTGTAATAAACCGTGATGGAAAAGAATATATATATATACACCCACATATATATATATATCACTTTGATGTATACCAGAAACTAACACATTGTAAATCAACTATATTTCAATTTTAAAAAATCAAATCAAATCAAATCAAAGAGCATTTTACATATCTGAGCTTAAAATCCCATAGCTTGTGATCAATGGGGAAAAGTAATTTAAATTACTTTTAGTAATTTAAATTAGTATTTGTGTCACAGACACTAACAAATGAGAAAAATCTCAGAATAAAATATCAAACTGTAGTTCAGTAGCAATGGAACTACATAACACGACTTTTTTATACTGGGGAATCCATATTTCACGCAGAAATTCTGACAGGTGAACGTAAGGTTTTAGGGATTTCAAATGTACTTTTGAAACCAGCTGTAAGGTGGCAAATGCTCAACAGGGCACTGAGGTAGCTGTAGCGAGGCCTGGGTTATAGTAATGACACCACGAAATTTTACTCCTGGACAAGTAATTTAAATTAACATTGGTTTGGTTTTCTAACATTGGTAAAATGAGAGCTTAGCTTAGATGTTCTGGGGATTCCCATATCAGCTAAATATCTATGAGCTTGTTTCATAAATTAATAATAATCACAACTACCAGTATCAGTAAAATGCCAATTTTGTGTCAAGCAATAAACTATTCTTTGCATGCAATATCTCAGTCCTCAGAGCAGAAATGTCTTCATTTCAGAGATCTGTGATTCATGCACAACTGATCAACACAGAGCTGGGATTCCAGCTGAGCTGTCTGTCTTCCCGCCCTCGTGCCAACTCAACCCCACATTCTGGTCTTTATCCAACTGATGACAGAATATTCAATCATTCAAGCTGCATAACAAAGCTTAAAATAATGGTTCAACTATTGCAAAATGACAGTTTAAAAGCTTCTATTTGAACCATAATGTCAGATAAGGAAGTTTCTATTACTTACAGCTGTTCCAAGGATGAGTCCTTTAAATGTCTGCTCATCTCGTATACGAATTCCATCCTTGTAGAGGTACCTGGAAAACATACAAGATCTTATTAAATTATAAATTAGCACAGATACCACATATCTTAGATCAGGATTTTTTAAACTGTAGTATGGACCCAAGGAGCTTTGGGGTGTTAATAGATTCCCTAAAACTATAGGGAAACTCTGATTTCATAACAATATGTTCAACTGTCTGGGTAGGAGAGCTCCAGGCTCTCATCAGACCCTCAGAGTGATCCTGGACCAAAATATTGAGCATCACTACCTTAGCCTCTAAAACTTGGAATGGTTGTGGGAAACTTTTGACTGATGATGTCACATCTACCAGGTGGCAACTACTCTAAGAAAAAGAGAAGTTTGACAGTAACAATTTTTTAAATTCCAGTCCATTGTACTGAATATATTGAATATATTCAATATATTCGATATACGGAATATATTGAACTGGGAGTTACATTTGCAAAGCTGGCGAATATTACCATTAGGAGTCATGTGTGGAGGATGAAAACATTCACAGTCAGCTCTCCCATGGTTGCTGCCAAAAATCTACAGGATAGGACCCTATCATGGATTTACAGACACCGTGCAATTCATCTGACCCCAAAAGTGACTGGAAACAAACTATATAACCTACTAGCACCTTCTTTGCCTTTTTCCTTCAACTAAAGGATGGCAACATTATTTCCTCTCTAAATCTATCAAAGTTTGTTGTTATTGTTTTTTTTTTTTCTTAACAAAGAGTGAATTGGTTTTAAATAGAACCAATGTTGTATATTTTCTGAAGTGATTGAACCCAAACTAACATCGAACTGCAAAATACAGAATCTTAATATTAAACCCGAATTTAATTGAAAAAAATCTCTATGGTTTCTGTGAATGCCGTGGAAGTGAATATCTTTTTATCTAGAGGTTGCAAAAGGAATGGGGCCGACTCCAAGGAATTTTAGAGACTGGGAGAAATGGCAAAGGCCAGTCAATGCTCAGTGAACACCTGCAAAGGACACACTCAGCCAGTGACCCAAGAAGGCGAATTTGCAGAGGGAGCAGCGCTCGGTATCAGGAGCTCGTGAGACAACGATGCAAGAGCTGGGCCAGAAGAGGAAGAAGCTGTAATTCAGAGAAGAAGCTAAACTTAGGAAACGGGAACCACACCAGAAACAGATTCATGGATTTGAGTGTGGAAGAAATTTCCTCTTTAAATACCGCCAGTGTCGCTCAGTGTATCTCCAACCTGTGCACGTACGCAACAGTTTCTGCCCAGTGGATTTTTTTTAATTGTTCAATGCTCGTAAGTGATGAGAATCATTATCACTTTGTAGATGCCAAGATGTTTCTGAACAAATAAATGTTACTTGGGAGTTCATCATTAGACTAATTCTAACTTGGTTAACAGTTTATATACAGGGATGCTGTCCTTAGTTGCTGGTTCACCAAACCAAAGAAAAGGAATGTTTTTCTTTTTTAATTTATTTATTTTATTTATTTATTTTTGGCTGCGTTGGGTCTTCGTTGCTGCACGCAGGCTTTCTCTAGTTGCAGTGAGCGGGGGCTACTCTTTGTTGCAGTGTGTGGGCTTCTCATTGCGGTGGCTTCTCTTGTTGCAGAGCACGGGCTTCAGTAGTTGTGGCACGCAGGCTCAGTAGTTGTGGCGCACAGGCTTAGTTACTCTGTGGCATGTGGGATCTTCCCAGACCAGGGCTCGAACCCATGTCCCCTGCATTGGCAGGAGGATTCTCAACCACTGCGCCACCAGGGAAGTCCTGAAAAGCAATGTTTTGCTCTCAGTTTTTCAGTGGAGCTCAGGTCTCAAATTCAGCTAAACTTAAATGAACCACAGTTCCCAAAGAGATCCTCAAACAATTGCACTTTTTCTTGAGTCTGGAAGCAAATTTCTCCTAAGACATTTCAGTCTGTTTTGCCCAAGGGAATCAATGATACATTTTGGACCAAAACATGTTAGAATTTCAGAAGAGTTCAGAAAGGCTTTTGTTTCAGAGAAAAATCTGTGCTCTCCTTTGTGTTTGGCAGGGCACAACTGCAGTCTGGTGGTGTGTTTAGTCTAAAGAAAATTAGCCTCTTGGACATACATGCACTATAGCTACTTTATGTAAACACCCGAGATGCTTGGGAAAGGCCACCACAAAAATCACTGATGGACACACGTTACTGAAGAAGCTGAGGCATTTACTGGTCTTATCCTCCCTCTCAATGCATAATGAACTCAACATAACTAAGACTGTTAATCAATCACATGTTGAGCATTTACTGAGCACCTTATGCTCTCTTCTTTATTCCCCAAATATTTCATGAGTAGTTGCCACGTTCTCAAAGCTGGGTTATGTGGTGAATTAGAGGAGACGGCCCCTCGCCTTCACAGGATCCAGTGGGAAAATCAGAAAATGAATAAACAAAAACATATGAGAGAAAAACATTAGCTTCTGTGGTGTAATAAATGAACAGACACCGTGAGAGAGAAAAACAGAGAGGAAGCTTCCTAGAGGAGTTGACTTTAAAGGTGGGACAAGACAGAGGAAAAAGTCATCAGGGAAAGACCCACAAGCCTCACGTGCAAAGGCCTGCAGGGGTGGAGAGTGAGCACTTCCTGTGCATGGAGAGATTAAAGAACAATGCATCCAGTATAAAAAGCAAAGGAAAGAAGACCTAAGATGAATTTACATGTGTGTGTGGATCAGAAGCCACACTGGGACTCACAGACCAAAAGAGGGTGTCTGACTTATTAAAATGAAAAGTGAATCAGGGAAATAGTGATTCCTTGAACTAGGGTAGGTGCAGGGGACACGGGGGAAGGGGACACATCAGAAATGTTCTTGGGGGGCTTCCCTGGTGGCAGAGTGGTTGAGAGTCCGCCTGCCGATGCAGGGGACACGGGTTCGTGCCCTGGTCCGGGAAGATCCCACATGTCGCGGAGCGGCTGGGCCCGTGAGCCATGGCCGCTGAGTCTGCGCATCCGGAGCCTGTGCTCCGCAACGGGAGAGGCCACAACAGTGAGAGGCTCGCATACTGTAAAAAAACAAAAACAAAAAAAATGGTGAAATGAGCTTTGTTGAAAGGTGGACAGTGTTTTTTAAGAAGATGAAGAATTACTTATTTAAACGAAAAGGTGAAAATAATCTATCAGCACTGTAAGTCACTGTTGATTTTTCTTGCAACTTACAAGTATAGCAAATTTTCAAGTGCCTCAGAAGCATTTCTGGAAATCTTTCTGATTTGGCTGTTGTTCAGGAGACTGACAAAACGAACGAACAAACAAGAATTCCAGGATGAGAAAGAGATTCTTCAAACCTTATGCTAGTTCTGCTAGGTAGAGCTTCACACAGCAGAACAACATTTACTGACGTGGTTCACTAAATTTAGAGGTTTATAACTTTCTGTTCAAAAGGCTATATTATTAGCTTGTCACAAAAAACTTTTCAAAAATAATTTTTATCTAATTAAATCACCCTAAAATACTCCTAAAAGAGCACTATACACCCAAGGATAACATTCTTGTTTTCCTGAAGCCTATCCTTTAAAAGGACAATTATCAACATGGTCATGGTAACAAAGGAGCATCTTCCTAAATAAACATATGGAGAGTTACACACACTCAGGCTTAAGCATTTTCCTTGAAAAAATAGACATCACAGCCCTTGGCATGCAGTGAACTCCCACTGTGCATTTGCTGAATTGTCAAAACAGAGTCAACTACACCACAGAAAGGGGAGGCTTATATAGGGCTATCAAACGGTCCAAAAACAACTTCTCAAAAATCCAGGGAGGGGCTTTCCTGGTGGCGCAGTGGTTGAGAGTCCGCCTGCCGATGCAGGGGATACGGGTTCGTGCCCCAGTCTGGGAAGATCCCACATGCCGCAGAGCGGCTGGGCCCGTGAGCCATGACCACTGAGCCTGCGTGTCCGGAGCCTGTGCTCCACAAAGGGAGAGGCCACAACAGTGAGAGGCCCGCGTACCACACACACAAAAAAAAAAATCCAGGGAGAAAAATAACAGGTGGCAGAAATAAATTGTATTTGAACAGTAAAATGCATTACCCAAAAATCACCTTTCAGCAACTTGGAAAGCTTTGGGGAAAACTCTGGCAAATGAAAAGTACAGATTGCTTCGGATAAATATACTTAAAATTTCTTTCAAATTTAAATGATCATGGCATGTCTAAATGTATAGGGAAAGTCGGCTAATTGGATTGGCACACATTTCTGAATATGCTATGACAGCTACAAAAGGCAAAGCTTCTAAAATCTACTGCCAGAATCAAATGCTAGAGGGTTCATTTTTAGAGTATTATAAAATATTTGTTTTGTGCTTTTTTAATGCCTGATTAGGATAACAGAAGTGCTTTGGCTAATGGAGCAGGTGACGGTTTTAGCCATTGTACACAATTACACAGACAGCCAGGGGTCCAGAACTCTTCCTAACCTCTCACCACTAAAGGTTCAGCCACATTTCTCCAAAGAGCACCTGGGCTGCGGACACCCCACCTGTGGCACTGAGGCCACCCCACGCCATTTATGACTGCCCCGTGTTCTGGCCGTCAGAGCTGGGGGGGGCAGGACAACCAATCTATGGTCTGCATCAGAACTGATGCCATACAGAGATAATGGCCATTTTCACGGATAGTTCTCAGCTTCAGTCAGTGACCCAGTAAACTTTATAGCCCTCCATGTGCTCAAGGAACTCTTAGGCTGGCTGAAAGCCATGTGGCTAGTTAATATCTGGTTAATTCCAGACACTAACCTTGTCCTGAGAGAATTTGTCACTCAGTTACTTCCTCTGTATGTTTTCTTAATTTAGTGTTCAAAACCCATTACTATACTTCCTTTAGGTCCCAAAACGACCAGCATACCAATAGTTTTAATTAAAGAATGACAATTCTGTTCCCGTATTTTATTAAACACATGTACCAATGCATGCAGAAGAAAGTGTATGTATGTATGCACATGTATATGTCTATGTATGCATATGTTTATATACGTGTGTACATGAATATATGTACATATACATGTGTGTGTGTACTTATGCACATATAACATAAGTTGTGGTCTGCACATGTGATGTGTGTATACGTGTGGTACGTTGTACACATTGTATTCTCAATCTCACCTGACACAGAACACAGGAAACAATTTGACTATTTTCACAATTCTCCCAAGGCTGGGGCCCAGGAGAGAAGTTGTTCCATTTAATGCAAATGGAAAGAATTTAATGCAAAGAATGCCTTCCAGCCTTACTGCTAATTCTCTTCAATACCACAGTTGAGAAAGGAAAAGATACTACATATCATAATTCATACTTCTTCAGTATATAAGTGTGCTTGAAGTCTATGTTTCTGGATATTCTTATACAGTTATCTAGATTTTGGTAAAAATAAAATGTGAAATTTCTAAAAATTGCACTGAAGTTGTTTTTATTTCTTTAACATTGTAATTCATTATGAACGTGAATACTCTAAAGCAGGGGTCCCCAATCCCCTGGCCGTGGACCAGTTCCAGTCCGCGGCCTGTTAGGAACTGGGCTGCACAGCAGGAGGAGAGCAGCGGGCGAGCGAGAGAAGCATCATCCGCCACTCCCCATCGCTCGCATTACTGCCTGAACCATCGCTGGCATCACTAGCGCTACCATCTGAAGCATCCCCGCCCCCCCGCCCCCATCCATGGAAAAACCATCCTCCACGAAACCGGTCCCTGGTGCCAAAAAGGTTGGGGACCGCTGTTCTAAAGTATGAGATAAAATATTATGAAACAGAAACAGATTCACAGATACAGAGAACAGACTTGTGGTTGCCAAGGGGGAGGAGGGTGGGGGAGGGATGGAGTCGGAGGTTGGGATGAGCAGGTGCACACTATTATATACAGGATGGATACACAACAAGGTCCTGCTGTAGAGCACAGGGAACTCTATGCAATGTCCCATGATAAACCATAATGGAAAAGAACATGAAAAAGAATGTAGTATATATCTATATAGCTGAGCCATTTTGCTGTACATTAGAAATTAACAACATAGTAAATCAACTATACTTAAATAAAAATAATAATAATAAATAAAGTATGAGAAAATATCTACCTTACAGGTTTTCTTGGAAAATTTTTTATTGCCAACGAGAACAAATCCATTAAAATGGTTTACAGTTGAACGTGTTTTCCAATCACGAGTACAGATTCCTTCTCAAGATTTATTCAAAGCATTATGCATTCCATCAAAATACCATTGTTATGATTTTAATGGATGGAAGATATTCCTAACAGAGTTTTGGTTAAGTGATTGCAGATACTGTCATTTATATTATTTTTGTTTTATTTGCAAAAAAGGAGATATATTCAAAATTATGAGAGATTCTACTGAAATTCAGGGTATAAAAAAACACATGACACCCATTCACTAAAAATCAGCTCAATCTTGGGGAAATGTGTGCTTGTCTACTGTATCCTAATATTGCCTATGGAGCCAAGGGGGGAGAAAAATGAAGCAAATAAAAACTCCCAAGAAAAAAAATGTTATGTTTTATTGAGGAAATAAAATAATTCCAGAAGACAGGTGATCTGCTTATCTTGATGACCAAAACCTTGGCGAAAAAAAGGAGCTAGCAATACACCAACAGGTCTGTTTGATCAGCTGCACCTTTTCTTGCTGAAGCAGTGTCTTACACATAGTGTTCACACATATACTTGTATGACTGATATTATACGAATGTGTACTTTGTGGTTGGAAATATTTTGTTAAAAAGCAATAAGTAGGGGGAACTTAAACATGGCGGAGGACTAAGATGTGGAGATCACCTTCCTCCCCACAAATACATGAAAAATACATCAACACGTGGAACAACTCCTACAGAACACCAACTAAATGCTGGCAGAAGACCTCAGACCTCCCCAAAGGCAAGAAACTCCCCACGTCCCTGGGTAGAGCAAAAGAAAAAAGAATAAACAGAGACAAAAGGATAGGGACGGGACCTGCACCAGTGGGAGGGAGCCGTGAAGGAGGAAAGGTTTCCACACACTAGAAGCCCCTTCGCGGGCGGAGACTGTGGGTGGCGGAGGCGGGGAGCTTCGGAGCCGCGGAGGAGAGCGCAGCCACAGGGGTGCGGAGGGCAAAGCAGAGAGATTCCCGCACAGAGGACCGGTGCCGACCGCCACTCACCAGCCCGAGAGGCTTGTCTCCTCACCCGCCGGGGCGGGCGGGGCTGGGAGCTGAGGCTCGGGCTTCAGTCAGAGCTCTGGCGGCGTGAACACAGCCTGAAGGGAGTTAGTGCGCCACGGCCGGCCGGGAGGGAGTCCGGGGAAAAGTCTGGAGCTGCCGAAGAGGCAAGAGACTTTTCCTTCCCTCTTTGTTTCCTGGTGCGTGAGGAGAGGGGATTCAGAGCGCTGCTGAAAGGAGCTCCAGAGACGGGCGCGAGGCGCGGCTGACAGTGCGGACCCCAGAGACGGGCGTGGGACGCTGGGGCTGCTGCTGCCGCCACCAAGAAGCCTGTGTGTAAGCACAGGTCACTATCCACACCCCCCTTCCGGGAGCCTGTGCAGCCCGCCACTGCCGGGGTCCCGGGATCCAGGGACAATTTCCCCGGGAGAACGCATGGTGCACCTCAGGCTGGTGCAACGTCACGCCAGCCTCTGCTGCTGCAGGCTCGCCCCGCCTCCACACCCCTCCCTCCCCCAGGCCTGAGTGAGCTGGAGTCCCCGAATCAGCTGTTCTTTTAACCCCGTCCTGTCTGGGCAGAAACAGACGCCCTCAGGTGACCTACACGCAGAGGCGGGGCCAAATCCAAACCTGAACCCGCGGAGCTGTGCGAACAAAGAAGAGAAAGGGGAATCTCTCCCAGCAGCCTCGGGAGCAGCGGATTAAATCTCCACAGTCAACCTGATGTACCCTGCATCTGTGGAATACCTGAATAGACAAGCAATCATCCCAAATTGAGGAGGTGGACTTTGGGAGCAACTATAGACATGGGGTTTGCTTTCTGCATCTAATATGTTTCTGGTTTTATGTTTATCTTACTTTAGTATTTACAGCTTCTTATCACTGGTACATTTATTTATTGATTTCGTTGCTCTCTTCCATTTTTTTTAATACACATATATATATTTTTTCCTTTTTCTCTTTTTGTGAGTCTGTATGTGTATGTTTCTTTGTGTGATTTTAACAGTATAACTTTGCTTTTACCATTTGTCCTAGGGTGCTGTCTGTCCATTTTGGTTTTTTGTTTGCTTGTTTTTAGTATACTTTTTAGCACTTGTTATCTTTGGTGGATTTGTTTTTTGGTTTGGTTGCTCTCTTCTTTCTTTCATTCTTTTTTTAATTACTTTTTTTATCTTTAATATTTTTTTTACTTTTTATTTTAATAACTTCATTTTATTTTATTTTTTTCTTTCTTTCTTTCTTCCTTTCTTTTTCTCCCTTTTCTTCTGAGCCATGTGGCTGAAAGGGTTTTGGTGCTCTGGCCAGGTGTCAGGCCTGAGCCTCTGAGGTGGGACAGCTGAGTTCAGGACATTGGTCCACCAGAGACCTCCTGGCTCCATGTAATATCAAACAGCGAAGACTCTCCCAGAGATTTCCATCTCAACGCTAAGACCCAGCTCCACTCAATGACCAGCAAGATACAAGTGCTGGACACCCTATGCCAAACAACCAGCAAAACAGGGACACAACCCCACCCATTAGCAGGGAGGTTGCCTAAAATCATAATAAGGTCACAGACACCCCAACACACCACCGAATGTGGTCCTGTCCACCAGAAAGACAAGATCCAGCCTTATCCACCAGAGCACCAGTCCCCTCCATGAGGAAGCCTACACAACCCAATGAACAAACCTTACCCACTGGGGCAGACACCAAAAACAACGGGAATTACAAACTTGAGCCTGCAGAAAGGAGAACCCAACACAGTACGTTAAGCAAAATGAGAAGACAGAGAAATACACAGCAGACAAAGGAGCAAGGTAAAAAACCCACCACACCAAACAAATAAAGAGGAAATAAGCAGTCTACCTGAAAAATAACTCAGAGTAATGATAGTAAAGATGATCCAAAATCTTGGAAATAGAATGGAGAGAACACAAGAAAAGTTTAGCAAGGACCTAGAAGAACTAAAGAGTAAACAAACAATGATGAACAACACAATAAATGAAATTTAAAATTCTCTACAAGGAATAAATAGCAGAATAGCTGAGGCAGAAAAAAACGGATAAGTGACCGGAAAGATAAAATAGTGGAAATAACTACCTCAGAGCAGAATAAAGAAAAAAGAATGAAAAGAATTGAGGACACTCTCAGAGACCTCTGGGACAATATTAAACACACCAACATTTGAATTATAGGGGTCCCAGAAGAAGAAGAGAAAAAGAAAGGGTTTGAGAAAATATTTGAAGAGATTATAGTAGATAACTTCCCTAATATGGGAAAGGAAATAGTCAATCAAGTCCAGGAAGCACAGAGAGTCCACACAGGATAAATCCAAGGAGAAACACATCAAGAAACATATTAATCAAATGATCAAAAATTAAATACAAAGAAAAAATATTAAAAGCAGCAAGGGAAAAGCAACAAATAACATACAAGGGAATCCACATAAGGTTAACAGCTGATCTTTCAGCAGAAACTCTACAAGCCAGAAGGGACGGGCAGGACATATTTAAAGTGATGGAAAGGAAAAGCCTACAACCAAGATTACTCTACCCAACAAGGATCTCATTCAGATTCGATGGAGAAATTAAAACCTTTAACAAATAAGCAAAAGCTAAGAGAATTCAGCACCACCAAACCAGCTTTAAAACAAATGCTAAGGAACTTCTCTAGGCAGGAAGCACAAGAGAAGGAAAAGACCTACAATAACAAACCCAAAACAATTAAGAAAATGGTAATAGGAGTATACCTATCGATAACTACCTTAAATGTAAATGGATTAAATGCTCCAACCAAAAGACACAGACTGGCTGAATGGATACAAAAACAAGACCTGTATATATGCTATCTATAAGAGACCCACTTCAGACCTAGGGACACATACAGACTGAAAGTGAGGGGATGGAAAAAATTATTCCATGCAACTGGAAATCAAAAGAGAGCTGGAGTAGCAATTCTCCTATCAGACAAAATAGACTTTACAATAAACACTATTAAAAGAGATGAAGAAGGACACTACATAATGATCAAGGGTTCAACTCAAGAAGAAGATATAACAATTGTAAATATTTATGCACCCAACATAGGAGCACCTCAGTACATAAGGCAAATGGTCAACTGCCTTAGATATTGAGGTGCTTTATGGCATGATCAACTGCCATAAAAGGGGAAATCGACAGTAACACAATCATAGTAGGGGACTGTAACACCCCACTTTCACCAATGGACACATCATCCAAAATGAAAATAGATAAGGAAACACAAGCTTTAAATGATACATTAAACAAAATGAACTTAACTGATATTTATAGGATATTCCATCCAAAAACAACAGAATACTCTTTCTTCTCAACTGCTCATGGAACATTCTCCAGGACAGATCATATCCTGGGTCACAAATCAAGACTTGATAAATTTAAGAAAATTGAACTCATATCAAGTATCTTTTCTGACAACAATGCTGTGAGACTCGATACCAATTACAGGAAAAAATCTGTAAAATATACAAACACATCGGCTTCCCTGGTGACGCAGTGGTTGAGAGTCCACCTGCCAATGCAGGGGACATGGGTTCGTGCCCCGGTCCAGGAAGATCCCACATGCCACGGAGTGGCTGGGCCTGTGAGCCATGGCCGATGAGCATGCACATCCAGAGCCTGTGCTCCACAATGGGGGAGGCCACAACAGTGAAAGGCCCACGTACCGCAAAAAAAAAAAAAAAAAAAAAAAAAAAAAAACACATGGAGGCTAAACAATACACTGCTAAATAACCAAGAGATCACTGAAGAAACCAAAGAGGAAATCAAAAAATACCTATAAACAAATGACAATGAAAACACAAGGACCCAACCTATGGGATGCAGCAAAAGCAGTTCTAAGAGGGAAGTTTACAGCAATATAATCCTACCTCAAGAAACAAGAAACATCTCAAATAAACAACCTAACCTTACACCCCAAAGAAATTAGATAAAGAAGAAAAAAAAATCCCAAAGTTACCAGAAGAAAAGAAATCATAAAGATCAGATCAGAATTAAATGAAAAAGAAATGAAGGAAATGATAGCAAAGATCAATAAAACTAAAAGCTGGTTCTTTGAGAAGATAAACAAAATTGATAAATCATTAGGCAGACTCATCAAGGAAAAAAGGGAAAAGACTCAAATCAATAGAATTATAAATGAAAAAAGGAGAAGTAACAACTGACACGGCAGAAATATAAAGGATCATGAGAGATTATTACAAGCAACTATATATAATAAAATGGACAACTTGGAAGAAATGGACGAATTCTTAGAAAAGCACAACCTTCTGAGACTGAACCCAGAAGAAATAGAAAATGTAAACAGACCAATCACAAGCCCTGATGAAACTGTGATTAAAAATCTTCCAACGAACAAAAGCGCAGGACCAGATGGCTTCACAGGCCAATTCTACCAAACATTTAGAGAAGAGCTAACACCTACCCTTCTCAAACTCTTCCAAAATATAGCAGAGCGAAGGACACTCCCAAACTCATTCAATGAGGCCACCATCACCCTGATACTAAAACAAGACAAAGATGTCACAAAAAAAGAAACCCTCAGGCCAATATCACAGATGAACATATATGCAAATATCCTCAACAAAATACTAGCAAACAGAACCCAACAGCACATTAAAAGGATCACACACCATGATCAAGTGGGGTTTATTCCAGGAATGCAAGAATTCTTCAATACATGCAAATCAATCAATGTAATAAACCATATTAACAAATTGAAGGAGAAAAACCATATGATCATCTCAATAGATGCAGAAAAAGCTGTTGACAAAATTCAACACCCATTTATGATAAAAACTCTCCAGAAAGTGGGCATAGAGGGAACTTATCTCAACATAATAAAGGCCATATGTGACAAACCCACAGCCAACATCATTCTCAGTGGTGAAAAACTGAAACCATTTCCACTAAGATCAGGAACAAGACAAGGTTGCCCACTCTCACCACTACTACTCAAGACAGTTTTGGAAGTTTTAGCCACAGCAATCAGAGAAGAAAAAGAAATAAAAGGAATCCAAATCAGAAAAAAAGAAGTAAAACTGTCACTGTTTGCAGATGACATGATACTTAGAGAATCCTAAAGATGCTACCAGAAAACTACTAGAGCTAATCAATGAATTTGGTAAAGTAGCAGGATACAAAATTAATGCACAGAAATCTCTTCCATTCCTATACACTAATGATGAAAAATCTGAAAGAGAAATTAAGGAAACAACCCATTTACCACTGCAACAAAAAGAATAAAATACCTCGGAATAAACCTACCTAAGGAGACAAAAGACCTGTATATGGAAAACTATAAGACACTGATGAAAGAAAGTAAAGATGATACAAACAGATGGAGGGATATGCCATGTTCTTGGATTGGAAGAATCAACACTGTGAAAATGACTATACTACCCAAAGCAATCTACAGATTCAATGCAATCACTATCAAACTACCAGTGGCATTTTTCACAGAACTAGAACAAAAAATTTCACAATTTGTATGGAAACACAAAAGACCCCAAATAGTGGAAGCAATCTTGAGAAAGAAAAATGGAGCTGGAGGAATCAGGCTCCCAGACTTCAGACTATACTACAAAGCTACAGTAATCAAGACAATATGGTACTGGTGCAAAAACAGAAATATAGATCAATGGAACAGGATAAAGAGCCCAGAGATAAACCCACACACATATGGTCACCTTATCTTTGATAAAGGAGGAAAGAATATACAATGAAGAAAAGACAACCTCTTCAATCAGTGGTGCTGGGAAAACTGGACAGCTACATGTAAAAGAATGAAATTAAAACACTCCCTAACACCGTACCCAAAAACAAACTCAAAATGGATCAAGGACCTAAATGTAAAGCCAGACTATATAAAACTCTTAGAAGAAAATATAGGCAGAACACTCTATGATATAAATCACAGTAAGATTCTTTTTGACCCACCTCCTAGGGAAATGGAAATAAAAACAAAAATAAACAAATGAGATGTAATGAAACTTAAAAGCTTTTGCACAACAAAGGAAACCATAAACAAGACAAAAAGACAATCCTCACAATGGGAGAAAATATTTGAAAATGAAGCAACTCACAAAGGATTAATCTCCAAAATATACAAGCAGCTTATGCAGCTCAATATCAAAAAAACAAACAACCCAGTCCAAAACTGGGCAGAAGACCTAAATAGACATTTCTCCAAAGAAGATACACAGATTGCCAACAAACACATAAAAGGATGCTCAACATCACTAATCATAGAGAAATGCAAATCAAAACTAAAATGAGGTATCACCTCAGACCAGTCAGAAAGGCCATCATCAAAAAATCTGCAAACAATAAATGTTGGAGAGGGTGTGGAGAAAAGCGAACCCTCTTTCATTGTTGGTGGGAATGTAAGTTGATACAGCCACTATGGAGAATAGTATGGAGGTTCCTTAAACAACTAAAAATAGAACTACCATAAGACCCAGCAATCCCACTACTGGGCATATACCCTGAGAAAACCATAATTCAAAAAGAGTCATGTACCAAAATGTTCATTGCAACTCTATTTACAATAGCCCAGAGATGGAAACATCCTAAGTGTCCATCATCGGATGAATGGATAAAGAAGATGTGGTGCATATATACAATGGAATATTACTCAGCCATAAAAAGAAACGAAATTGAGCTATTTGTAATTAGGTGGATAGACCTAGAGTCTGTCATACAGAGTGAAGTAAGTCAGAAAGGGAAAGACAACTACCGTATGCTAACACATATATATGGGATTTAAGGAAAAAAATGTCATGAAGAACCTAGGGGTAAGACAGGAATAAAGACACAGACCTACTTGAGAATGGACTTGAGGACATGGGGAGGGGGAAGGGTAAGCTGTGACAAAGCGAGAGAGAGGCATGGACATATATACACTACCAAACGTAAGGTAGATAGCTTGTGGGAAGCAGCCACATAGCACAGGGAGATCAGCTCGGTGCTTTGTGACCACCTGGAGGGGTGGGATCGGGAGGGTGGGAGGGAGGGAGACACAAGAGGGAAGAGATATGGGAACATATGTATATGTATAACTGATTCACTTTGTTATAAAGCAGAAACTAACACACCATTGTAAAGCAATTATACTCCAATAAAGATGTAAAAAACAAATGGCTAAAAAACGATTAAGACTGACAATGTCAAGTTTGGTGTGAGTATGGAAGAACTGGATTGCTCCTAGGTTGCTTTGGGGAGTGGAAGTTGGTTCAACCACCTTAGAAAACCATTTGTAGTATCTACTAAACTTAAGCATAGCTTATCCCATGGTCCAACAATTACACTGTTATGTGTATACCCAAGAGCTACACAAATGGATCCTGAATTTCAAATGAAAATAAACATGAAGAACATGAAGAACAGCTAGGAAAACAGAAAAGGAGCAATGATGGGGCAGCAGGAGGGGTAGGCTATTAAGCCTCCATTATAAAATGTGGTGTTGGCACATGAATAGACAAACCAGTGGAAAAGGAACAGAAACCTACCAAACCTTGGTTTCTACGACCGTTTTTCAGGAAAAAAAAAACAAAAAACGGGGGACTTCCCTGGTGATACAGTGGTAAAGAATCCACCTTCCAATGCAGGGGACATGGGTTCGATCCCTGGTTGGGGAACTAAGATCCCACATGCCACAGGGCAGCTAAACCCACACGCCACAACTACTGAGCCTGCAAACCACAACTACTGAGCCTGTGAGTGACAACTTTTGAGTCTGTGTGCCACAACTAGAGAGAGAAAACCCACCACCACAACTAGACAGAAGTCCATGCACCACAAGGAAGAGCCCACACGCCACAACAACAGATCCCGCATGCCTCAGTGAAGATCCCATGTGACGCAACTAAGACCTGACACGGCCAAAAATAAATTAAATAAATAAATAATAAACAAATTTTTTAAAGGGTCTAAATAAACATGACAACTAAATGGAAACAACTTCCTGGATGGATCCTGGAACAGCAAAAAGATCTTAGGTAAAAATTAAGGAAGTCTGAATAAACTATGGACTCTAGTTAATAATAATATATCAATACTGTTCCATTAATTGTGACAAATATGCCACAATGTGAGATGTTAATAACAGGGAAGCTATGTGCAATTCAGGGAAGGGGATATTTTGAGAAATCTGTACTATTTGCTCAATTTTTCTGTAAATCTAAAACTGTTCTAAAAATAAAGTCTACTAGTAGAAAAGAACAGAAAGTTCAAAATTAACTCAAGAACATATGGAAATTCTGTATATGATAAAAGTGACTGAACTTTTAAAATAAATGGAGTTGGAACAAATGGTAGCTATTCGGAGAAAGATAAAATTGGATCCAAATCTCAAAAGAAACCCCAAAATAAGTTCTGAATGGCTCAGGGATCTAAATATAAAAATATGAAACTATATGACTTCTAAAAGAAAAACATGGATAAATTCTTCTTCTATGAACCTGGTATGGGAAAAGTCTTTCTAATTATGATTCCAAGATTAAAAGTAATAAAAGAAACAATATATAAATTTAACTACCAAAAATTTTAAACCTAAGACTTTAGTATTGCAAACAACAAAACATCTTAAAGTCAGAAGAAAAATGAAAAACTATGGGAAAATATTTGTAGTCATATAAAGGGTTAATCTCTCTAAAATATAGAGAGTTAAAAATAAAGACAAAGAGGACTTCCCTGGTGGTGCAGTGGTTAAGAATCCACCTGCCAATGCAGGGGACACGGGTTCGAGCCCTGGTCTGGGAAGATCCCACATGCCGCAGAGCAACTAAGCCCGTGCACCACAACTACTGAGCATGCACCCTACAGCCCACGAGCCACAACCCCTGAGCCCATGAGCCACAACTACTGAAGCCCACGCACCTAGAGCCCGTGCTCCACAAGAGAAGCCACCGCAATGAGAAGCCTACACACCGCAACGAAGAGTAGCCCGTGCTCGCCGCAACTAGAGAAAGCCCGCGCACAGCAACAAAGACCCAATGCAGCCAAAAATAAATAAATAAAATAAATAAATTTTTAAAAAAATACTTAGGCACAAGTTGATAATAAGTATGCTTTCTACCAAATGAAGAGGTGGATTATCCATTAATAATTAAAGCATCATGTACTATACTGAAAAATGTGGAGAAATGCCAATAGAGATTATCATTTTGTTATTCTGCTCTAATGAAGAGATTTGGTAACATTAACAATTTGATAAATTCATGAGATATCTGGTTATTTATCACCAACATATCTCAGTAGACAGTGGTGGAAGGCTCCCCAAGTAGCAGAACCCCTAGAGACACTCCTTAAGAGGCAAACGTTTGGGCTGCTCCTGAGAGGTGCTGAATCAGAGTCTCTGGGGAGGAGGGCTGGGCATTTTTCTGTCCACATGCACCCCAGAAACCATCTTTACACATCACAGCTTGAGAACCACTGTTTAATGATAAACAAGAAGTAAACTCTGCAGTCCCTACTTTCTCATGCTCTTGTGTCATCCCAAGGAGAGACACTGTGATAAAGTACGTGTATTTGGACGTCAGTTACTGGAAAGAAACCAGATGGAAAAGTACAAGTGGAAAGTCATGATCTCAACCCTAAAGTCAGAGGACTAGCTTGGCTGCAATACGGTGAGAAGTTCAGCTAAATTGGTAATATTTCTAACTCTCTTATGAAAATATTTTGACGAGAAGACATGTACCTACATGGTACTAAGAACAACGCATATTCCTAAATTTCAGCGCTTTCACCTGTGGATTAATCTAGATTCGGCACAGAATGACTTTAAGCCCTGCTAGTCCTTCTGGGGTCTGTCATTGTCTCCCAGAGTACTCCACTCTTTCCCCGTGACTTACTGTGTTCTCATTACTTGTGTCTTACAGTTGGGTCTTTGCTGTTGGACCCACAAGGTCAGATTATCAGCTATTTCAAAGCAGAGTCATATGTATTTTGATCTGGATCCAAAGCCAGCAAACTGTTATGCACACAACAGATCATAAGTATCTGCAGAGTGAATAAAATGAGTGCTTCGAACACTGAAAAAATTTATTGGAGTTTAGCCATAAAGTTGTCATTTTTCCTCTGACTACGCGATTTTAAATGTCTTCACGATATTACAGAGAAAGAGATGCAGCACCCTGGTGAGAGCATGGGCTTTGGAGTCAGCAAGTCATGAGGTTTAACTGCATTTCTATTGCTTTGGTGATGGGACCCATAGACAAGTCATTTACAACTCTTTCCCTGTTCCTTCAATCTCATGAGCTTTTCTAAACCAAAAGACTATAAGTGACAATTAGGCAAAGAGGAATATCTCCTAATTCAGAAGGTAGCAAAAATACAGGCACTGGAAAGAAGCACAGAATTCTGCTGGTTACGAGGCCCCTAGCAAGGTGCCGACCTCATGTGTAGCTGTTCTTCTCTTTCAAGATGGCTTTTCATGGTAAACTGCAGTCTAACTAGCTCATAATTCTAGAAACCCCACAGCTAAGCAACAAGTACTCACAGAGTGTTCAAATTCTTGAGTTTCTTGAAGGTGTTCCTGGGAATTTCTCTGATTCTGTTAAACCTCAAGTCTCTGGGAACATAAAAAAATGGAGAAAGATTAGAATATGTTGATATCAGTTCTGTCATTATCTCCAGAAGCTTGAGAGTTAATTGTCCTTTTATGACCAATCATATAGCACCAATGGGCTGAACACAGTTAAGGCAGAATTAGACACATCATGCACTAACCATTAGTAGGTGCACTGTTCACAGACGATTACACACATCGGGTGCCATATATGCGTCCAGAGAAGTGCAGCTGGTTACAGGGCCAGTTACCCCCCAGAGTCAAAGGCAACTACACCATTTGCTTTAGGTTGTGGTTACTTGACACCAAAATAAATTCTATTTATAGCAACATGCCAACCGAGGACATTTAGTTTGGAAAATAATATTGACATGTCAGATGTCACCTGTCAACGCCAACATAATACTGTTGCTTGAGTTTAGGCAAAGTCATGAATTAGTTAATTTTTCTCCATGGCCCAGGAATACAACAGTTTCCTAAGGAAGTACTAAAGCAAGTCAACAATGAGTCTGAGAGAGATGTTTTCGCACAACCGACATTCTCTTTCATTGAAATTATTATCTCATTAAATTATTGAGTGCCAATGGCATGTCACGTATCGTGTGAAGTAATCGGGACACGAAGGTGAACAAGACACTGTCTCTGCCCCTGGGCACACAGTTCAGCTGAAGGCGACAGGTCGTCGTAGCACCAGTATGTAAAGCTTCAGTGGTACAACAGAGGGACAAACAAAGCGCTCTGCACAGAGAGCATCCGGCTCTCCACTTCTGATGTCACCAGTGAGGAACCCTTGTCCCGACCCTAGGAAGCTTACCTGCATCGCAGCAGCTTCAGGGACCAGCCAGCGGAGGACTATGGTGACCTTTATTCCCCCAACTCTACCCATCTTTACCAGGATACAAAGCTCACTTCTAATGACTCGACCATAGTAGTAACACAACAGGTGGAAGGAAGGAAAGACCTCTTCAAAGAAGGATTTTACTCAACCCATTTTTTCTATAGTATCTACAACCTATTTGTATGGAGTTGCTTGACTGCTGGTGTCATGCTTCAATTCAGGGTACCGAGTCATGACTCGTGTCAAAGAATTCTCCATCTGCCACTTACATACATAATTCTGACATCATTATAACGGCCAATGTCATTAAAAATTCTCATAATATATTTAGCAATATTATCTTCTATTTGAAAAGTATTCTTCCTTTAAATGGTATGTGAGGTTTAGACGTAAATATATTTGTATAAAATGGTCCAGATATTTCTAGAAATACTACCTGCTCAGAAGGATTATAAACTTTGAAATGTTCCTACATACAGTAAACTGATCAAAAACCACTTGCTGGGACTTCCCTGGTGGTGCAGTGGTTAAGAATCCGCCTGCCAATGCAGGGGACACGGGTTCGATCCTGGTCCAGGAAGATCCCACATGCCGCGGAGCAACTAAGTCCATGCGCCACAACTACTGAGCCTGTGCCCTAGAGCCCACGAGCCACAACTACCGAGCCCGTGTGCCACAACTACTGAAGTCTGTGCACCTAGAGCCCATGTTCCGCAAGAAGAGAAGCCACCACAGTGAGAAGCCCGCGCACCGCAACGAAGAGTAGCTCCCGCTTGCCACAACTAGAGAAAGCCCGCGCGCAGCAATGAAGACCCAATGCAGCCAAAAATAAATAAATTAATTAATTAATTAAAATAAAAAGAACATTCGTTGACAAATGATGGATAGAAGGACAAATGCATAGATAGAGGGATATGGGCTCTTCCAAGAAGAAAATAAACATTAATTAAAATAAATATTATTAAAAATAAATAATACAGTAGTTTACACACTGAAGTAACTCAGAAATTGTATAATAAACAAATCAATGAATGAATGAATAATAATGAATGAATATATTAAAATACTAACCTACCTTATCCCTCAGGTTAACCAAGAAACAAGATCTGGAAGAAATCTTATCAACCATATATTTCAAACCAGATTTAAAAATAAGGAAACACAGTCTATAAAAGTTCACAAAATTAACTTGACCTACAAAGGGGACTATATTTCAGATCTCCTGATTTGGATTAAAGTGATTTTCCATTGGGGCACATTACTGTTTGCTTCTAGTAATTAAAATGAAAAAAAAAAACAGTTGTTCTGTTATGACCTATTTTCAGAGAAATGTTTTTTAATGAGCAAAAGAATACTGTATAATTCATTGCAGTTCCTAGTCAGCAGTTTGACTGTATGACTGGAATGATAGAATGATTATAATTGCTCACTTAGGTTTTGGAAACATTTCAAACTTCTTTGCCAATTTATAATTGATGGCACCATTTAATCTCTTGATCAGGAGATGGCTGGTCAGACTGTTACCCCCAAAGGCAGGTAACATTGGGCTTTCAGATGAACTACAGATTGGCAGGAATTTATCACATACGTGGGCACACACATAGTCACTGCACACACTCATAACGTTAGATTCAATTCACCAAATATTATAAAATAACTATCAAAAACAAGGTCGCCATACTGACAGAAGTAAAGGTACCCTAGCTTCCCTGAACCTCAGAAACCAAAAGAGAGACATGGTAATCTAAGGAGTGGCATTTCTAAACCATATACAAAATGGTACTTTTCACACACACACACACACACACACACACACACACACACACCTCCATGAACGCTGTAAGAACACAGAATACGTTACATCCTCCCACAGCTTCTCTGATCCAACAAATGCACTGGTGAACAATGAACATTATGATTTATTCATCATTTTTAAATTGCCCACTGCTGATACAGTACAATGCAGTAGAAAAAGCATCGGATTTTGGATTAAGGTCTACTGTTAACTAGCTGAGAGGCACCGGCGATCTTCACCTCTGAACTGAATGAGGTGTCTTCACCGGGAGGAAGGTGAGCTTTATCTAGCTCTGTGCTGGGTGCCACTCCTGCCAACCCTAATAATGAGGCGTCAGCCGCCATCAGTCTGCATTAGCACGATAATTATCATCAGTCTGTCAGTTCAATTATACAGTACTTGAAATCCATATGCCCCAGATAAAAATCTCGTAAAGTGTCCTTCTCAGGAGCTAGAAATTGCAAGAAAACCTATGACATTTTCTCCTTCTGTAGCATTCCAGAAATTAAAGCCACAGAGTCCCTTATACCTTTTCACTTTTTACCAAATCCTACTTGGAAACAAAGGTCTGAGTTATCTCCCAAAGAATTAGATATTGTATCATTTTCCAAATCATGTGACTACATCTTCTGTGCTAATTTGTGTCTCTATTTTACACAGATGGTAAATGCTGAGGAGAAGCATAAACCAGTGCAAAGTCGTCCAGTAGCCTCGCTGCCCGGTCACTCCCGGCTGGCCTCACAACTGGGACCCGAGCCCACTCCTGGAGCTGACAGCACAGCACTGCTCACTCCCCCTCGTGGGGTTCTATTAACTAAAAATAACTGATTATGTGTAAAGCTAGTATTGGCCAGGATTTGTCAGTGAAAGAGCTAATGGACTCGTACATTGCATGATTAGACTACAGAAGAACATTCATCAATTATAGGAAAACATACTCCTAACTTGCGCTGAAATGCTCAGTTGTCAAGCAAAGTATTGCGTTCGGTTGTAGGTAAAAGGTACAAGCAAACAAGATTAAATTCAGGAGAAAGCAATTTCGATGGTGAAAGGCAGAGAAACTGTGTTAGAGGGGAAACAACTGAAAAAAACTGAGGGGTTTTTTAACTTTGAAAAGACACAGAGGAGACCCGAATACCCTCTTCAAATATTTAAAAGAAATTCCAAGTTTTATACATGTATGTTTATGTGAACTAAGTGACCCACAAACTCAGGGAATGGTAAATAAATTACAGCACATCCCAATTTTGGACTATTTGAAACCATACTTTTGAAGACTATTTGATGACGTGGAGAAATGTTTCCCACGTAAGATGTAGTTCTGAAAATAGCGTGAGGGGCCAGAGTTCCATTCCAATTTCACACCTGAGTGTGTTTACAAGCACACATGGGAAAACCTGTAAAAAAAAGATACCACATGCTAACAGTGACTGTGTCTGCAGGGTAGACTGTAGGGGAATTTCATTTTATTTTTCATTCTTTTTTATGTTTTCCAAAGTTTCTAAAATGAACAAATACTTCTTTTCTGAATGTGAACAATATTATTATAATAAAAATTTGCTTACGGCTCTCCTCCCAAAAGACAGCAACAAAGACCAGCAGCCGTAGGGAGGGAGACAGACTTTGGCTTAACGAAACGTTCTCAGTTTCTAAGTCAGGTTTGTCCAGCGAGATGAACAGCCCTGGGAAATAATCTGCGCTCAGGACCTCAGACATTTCGACAAAGGCTAGAAGGACAACCCAACTAGTACCTCATAAAGAAGAATCAAGCAGAAGATGTTTTCAACTTTTACAATCCTTTTAATGCAGAGAATCTATGATCCCTTACATGTGAAAACCCAAGAGTCACAAAGCCAGCCTATGTGAACAGTCTGGTTAAACCCAGAGCTGATGTACAGAAAGACCTTAGCCCTCCAGAGACTCAGACTTAGGAGAAGTTTAGGCTTTTCTAGGTTTCTAGATGTGGGTATAACTTGTTCAATATTTAATTAGGAAATGCCAACAGATCACAGATGCTAAATAATTGTGTTTTTAAAAATCTCTGAGACAGGGGCTTCCCTGGTGGTGCAGTGGTTGGGAGTCCACCTGCCGATTCAGGGGACGCGGGTTCGTGCCCCGGTCTGGGAGGATCCCACGTGCCGCAGAGTGGCTGGGCCCGTGAGCCATGGCCGCTGAGCCTGCACATCCAGAGCCTTTGCTCTGCAACAGGAGAAGCCACAACAGTGAGAGGCCCACGTACCGCAAAAAAAAAAAAAAAAAAAAAAAAAAAAGAATATGTTGAAGATTTGTGTTTTCTGGATCAAGACTGCTGCCCTGTACTGTGGTTGTGTTGGGATGAAAAACGAGTTATTCACTTCATGCCAAACACTGGGTTTGTGCTCTGCTTTATTATCCTTATTTCACAGAAGATAAACAGAGACTGAGGTTCAGTTTTCTGGTCAACATCACCCATCTACTAAGAGAACTTGAAACCAAGGTTAATATCTCTTCAATTCAGGCTCTTAACACACAGGCTATAAGTGACACAGAAGAATATCTTTCACTGTCAACAGAAATGTGATCACAGTGTACATGTTGTTTAGAGAAAAAAGCTAGAAACAAGAATTTATCTTAATAAAGATGATAACATACTCAGAGTTCCTAAATCACAGTTCTGTTTTGCTCCCAAACATAATTCTTTTTGGGAAAACACAGCAGCTTTCTCTTCACCACCCTCCATCCCACCAACGGGAACCGAGAGTGCCAGCCTGGTCTCCTGGAGAAAAATGTTTCACCAATGACCGTGCCTCTCACATACCTGATCCCATAGAGCTGGTGCCCTTGTGAGAGAAGAAACAGCAGAGCCCTCTCTCCACCAGGTGAGGACACAGGGGTAGGCGGCCATCTGCAAGCCAGGGAAAGGGCCCTCTCCAGAATCTGACCACCCCGGCACCTTGGTCTTGGTTCCTCAGCCTCCAGAGCTGTGAGAAATTTATGCCTGCTGTTCACCACCCAGTCTGTGGTATTTGTTTCGCAGCCCAAGCTGACTAAGACACTGGTTCAACTCAGAGGAGCTTGGACAGAGAAGGCAGGAGACCGCTCCTTGCGGGACAGAACTCGAGGCTCAGGGAAGCACACAGGCGCACATACACACAAACACACACACATCACATATACACATTCACACACATGCGCACAGGCACATACAGATGCATACAAATACATAAACACATATGCACATACACACAAATACATACACACACATGCATGCTACTTTGGAACAGTCTTTGTTGGTCATGGTGCTGCTTTTTCAAAGCAGAAACCAACACACAAAATAGATGCATATATGAGGAAAGTTATAGATAAAGAACAGAACAGTTCTTTAGATTTTCATTTAAACATGGAGGAATACACTCAAAACTAAATAAGGAGGGCCTCCCTGGTGGCGCAGTGGTTGAGAGTCCGCCTGCCGATGCAGGGGATACGGGTTCGTGCCCCGGTCTGGGAGGATCCCATATGCCGCGGAGCGGCTGGGCCCGTGAGCCATGGCCGCTGGGCCTGCGCATCCGGAGCCTGTGCTCCGCAACGGGAGAGGCCACAACAGTGAGAGGCCCACATAACGCAAAAAGGAAAAAAAAAAAAAAAAAAAACTAAATAAGGAAATAGAAAAGGTGATTACTCTTGCTCTAAAAAGATTTAATGAAGAGCTTATTGGCTTAAATGTACTTAATGGTGCATAAGAAAAGCAATCTATTCTGCTAGGCAGTATACATTGAGGGAGGGGTGGATTGTAAAACGACGTAGGCCTTCAAGGTGCTTGCTATCCGGAAGAGTTTCCTCTAGAAAGCTTCCTAATGACTACTGGTTAGTAAGTCTTTTACTCAAAATTATATAATTACAAGTACTTTCAGGAAAGCATATTCTACTTAGATGACATAAATTACATACATTAGCATTAGCAATTTTGTTATTAGTACTTCATGTGTATTTATATAAACAATGTTTATCTTCATCCTGTTTACATCATTCTGTTTATATCACAGATGAAATAAAACAGAAATGCAGGAATGCAGGTGGATGTGGACTAGCAAGCCCCCGCCCCGGCTCCTTCACCCAAAGTCTGCATTAAAACCTCCTTTTTCACGTTCAGCGGGTCTCCAGACATTGCTCTGAATAATTTGTGGTGACTATCATTCCTGAGCAGATGTAATGCATTATTCACTGATAATTCATTTTCCCCTTGTTTTAGAAGAAGAGTTAGAAATTCTAAGGTTTCGCTTTCAGGCTGGAAACCGATGGAACCGTCTCCGTCCCACATGGCCAAGCTGAGGGATCCCTTCCTTTCAGTCCCTGCCAGCTCATTAAAGCAATTAGCATCACCTCGGTGATGTATTTCCCACCCGCCTCGACATCGCTGTAATTAAACAGATTCCAGCGTGGTTGATTTACGTGAGCATCTCTCCACTGCCCATTTCTCTAATCTTAGCAAAACCAACTCTCAATGTCCAGTTGTGTTTCCATCAAGGGAGGTTTAGGTACTCGATTAAAAGATAAAGGCGAATAAAAAGAACAAAAGAGTGCCATTTGCAGCAACATGGACAGACCTAGAGATTGTCATACTGAGTGAAGTAAGCCAGACAGAGAAAGACAAATATCATGTGATATTGCTTATATGTGGAATCTAAAAAGAAATGATACAAATGAACTTACTTACAAAATGGAAACAGACTCACAGACGTAGAGAACTAACTTATGATTACCAGGGGGAAAGGGAGGGTGAGGGGTAGATTGGGAGTTTGGGATTGACATGTACACACGGCTCTATTTAAAATGGAAAACCAACAAGGACCTACTGTAGAGCACAGGGAACTCTGCTCAATACTCTGTAATGGCCTATACAGGAAAAGAATCTAAAGAAGAGTGGATATATGTATATGTATAACAGATTCACTTTGCTGTACACCTGAAACTATCACAACAGTGTTAATCAACTATACTCCAAAATAAAGAGTTTTAAAAAAAGATAAAGGCTGGACTTCCCTGGTGGCGCAGCGGTTAAGAATCCGCCTGCCAATGCAGGGGACACGGGTTCGAGCCCTGGTCCGGGAAGATCCCTCATGCCGCGGAGCAACTAAGCCCGTGCGCCACAACTACTGAGCCTGCGCTCTAGAACCCGCGAGCCACAACTACTGAGCCCGCGTGCTACAACTACTGAAGCCTGTGCGCCTAAAGCCCGTGCTCTGCAACAAGAGAAGCCACCGCAATGAGAAGCCCGCTCACCGCAAATAGAGAAAGCACATGCACAGCAACAAAGACCCAACGCAGCCAAAAATAAATTAAAAAATTTCTTAAAAGATAAAGGCAAGATTTTTCAGATATAAGAACAGAGAAAACACATTCCTTAATTACTTAGAAGCAACTCAAACGGCACTTAGACGGGAAACATCTTAAGACAGTGGTTCTCAGCCCTGGCTGCCAGCTAGATTCACCTGAAGAAATTTTTGAAATCCTGATGCCTGAGCCCCTCCCCAGAGATGCTGATGTAAGTGATGTGGGACAGACCTGGTCCTGAGTACAATTTAAAAGGGCCCATGTGAGTCTTGTGTGTAGGCCAGGTAGAGACCCGCTAGTCCAAAGTTTGGACTTTAGATGAATACTGAAATAGGCCATTAATCAATTTATTTTTTGTTAGAATGTTGAAAATATTCAATAGAAAACACTGTATTAATCCAGAATACTCCTTTAAATATTTTTACAATGTTAGAAAAATACATGTTTCCCATCCAGGCTCACTTTAAGAAGCATGACCATTTACTCCACTATTTTTCCCGAGTTGTTCAGTAGAGGATGTTCGAGTTGCATAACAGCTCTCACACTGCAGCAGCATCTCCTGTTACTTTATCCATCAGTCTTCCGTAACAAGCTGGACGAAGGGCACTGACCTCTAGAACAACTTCCGAACGACCGACTTGCTATTAGCAGCAGGCTCTCTACTGACATACCCGCTGGGATGCTGTGGCCCCCAGCTGATGCAGAAACAAGACCCTCCGGCATCAGTCCTGGGAAATTAGTGTGGAAAGTGAACTCCAATAGCGGTGGGTGTTTGAGAGAGAAACTTGTGGACGATGGTGGGGAAAGCAAGGACACAGCCATGCAGGGAACTCTGCAGCTCTCACTAGAACTTTCAGATCAGAATCAACTCACACCCTCCCTTCATCCTACATGAAAGATTCTAACCGGGTGATT
This sequence comes from Mesoplodon densirostris, assembly GCF_025265405.1. Classification (NCBI taxonomy): domain Eukaryota; kingdom Metazoa; phylum Chordata; class Mammalia; order Artiodactyla; family Ziphiidae; genus Mesoplodon; species Mesoplodon densirostris. The sequence continues at coordinate 2,669,244 of NC_082673.1, forward strand.
GGGGTGTGGCTGGGCGTGAATTTCCATCCTGCAGTTCATTAAACGTGGGACATTATGCAAGACACTGAAACTCGCCCAACTCTCCACATCTGTCAGGTGGGCAGAGGAACAGGCTGGAGTTTAAGAAGAGTAAATAAGAGGCAGCGTGAACTGGTACCACGTTCCCAGAACTGCACTTGGACGATCACGGCTTCAAAGTGGTTCCATCATTTTCAAATCTATCCAACCAATCCAGAACTACACTGAAATGCAGCAGCAAAACTAAACTTCCTGACTGTTTTCTATGTCAACACAATCTCTTTGGTCACAAGGAGGGACCATGGAGTCTGAACACCCAGGTAGCTTCGACATGTTTCATGATCTCATTCTCATCACCACACTTCCTCTGTATTTAGAATAACACTTCAGAAACATTCTTCTCTACACTGTAAACTGTGGCCACTCTCTGGAATCTTTGCTAATCAGCTGAGGTTAAATGTACATAAAGCCCCAGATGTACTGTGGGGAAAACCACTGCATTAATCTTTCACTTCTCAGTTAACTTCTTTCCTTTTCTGTGCTAAGTAACTCGAATTGAATACATTAATCACACTGATTTTACACAGGCATAATTTCATAGTACAGCACAAATTTTTCATTTTGGGGATTTTTTTCATAGCAAAAGAGATATGGTGTTTCCCATTAACAGCTGACCACAAAAAGCAGCCAAAGGAAAATTTCTGGGTGTTTTCCTTATATGCTCTTTATTTATTAAAAATTGATCATTAACTTATCTGTCAATTTCATTGCATTTTTTTCCAAATGAACAAGCATAATTGTATCTTTGCCAAAATTTGATGATTTGGTTTGTTTTGGTTTTTGCTTCTCCAGCTTTTCTTTGCCCAAACTTGCAAACTGTGAACTCTGACTTTAACCCAGTGTTTCTCACAACATGGTCCCCAGAACACAGGTGACATGCTTGATAAAAACACGGGTTCCTGGAACCCAGACCCAGTCCCTCTGAGCCACCTGATCAGAAACTGCAGGTAATGGGGGACTTCCCTGGTGGTCCAGTGGTAAAGAATCCGCCTTCCAATGCAGGGGATGTGGGTTCAATCCCTCGTCCAGGAACTAGGATCCCACATGCTGCGGGGCAACTAAGCCCACATGACACAACTACTGAGCCCGCACACCACATCTAGAGAAAGAGAGGAAAAAAAGAAGAAACTGCAGGTAACAAATACTGCCGAGTCCCAAGAGAAACTTCTAATGTCCACACAGAATCACCGTCTGAAGGATTTTCTATTTAATTTGTTTGTCCAGCTCATAACCTTGTTAATTCTAGTAGACATTTAAAAAGAATAAGCAATTTATGTGCACCGTGTTTAAGAAGCCCTCTTGTGAACTTGAGGTGCAAATGTTCTGCTTTCGTTTATGTTGTGCTAAGATGTTTTCTTGGACAACTAGTTTAGAGTATTTGCTTTTGTTTCTTCTAATGTTTTCCAGAGCAAAGTAATATAAAATTTTCTTTGTGCTTTTACTTTTTTTTTCGTAAGGAAAAAACAATCTACTGTCAGAAGTCTTTCCTACTTAAAAAAAAATCACAGAATCCACTACAAACACCCATACTCGTGATGTTGCTTTGAAGTCCCATGTGTCTGCCCCTTTTCAGCCTGTGACTAGCCTATGATAAGAATTTAATACATTAAATGTCATGTTTATTCAGATAGTTATTGCTTCACTAATTGAATTTACTGTTTGAACTTTACCAAAGCTACAACTCTGTGAGCTTTAAAAACTTGATGCTAGACGGCACTTAACTTTTTTTCCTTTCAGTTTTCTACAGTAAGCAATGGATATTTTTTATAATGTCCCCCTCTGTCCCAGCCATTTTCTGAAATTCCAAATAAAAAAAAGACAAAATTCATCACATTCCAGATTTTAAATAATAAAATTTGTGTAGAAGCAAATTCCTCCTTCCATTTCAAGCGAACCTGACGTTGTCTCTTGACCACATACACGCACTGTGGTCTTTTGTTGCAGAGTTATACATACAGTTTGTCCTCTGATTATAAAAATTACAAAGATCTAATAGAGTTAAGAGTCTACCATGACATGACACTCCAGCATTATGAAAAAGAAACAGTACGTATTTGGGAACCAGAGAACTATGACTTCTAGATTCCAACCACTTTTTTTTTTTTATATCTTTTTATTCTAGGCCATTATAATACTGATGTTTAAACTCAGGGAAATATCAGCCTTGTACTTAAATTTTTGCCTTGTTAATTTGCACTTGCTAACTGCCTGCTTTGCAATTGCCCTGATGATGTTTTCCTCTAAAATGTGTATCTATAACTCTAAGTTTACAAAGCCATTTTCTCAAATCCAACCACTTTTGTCAATTTACTTTCAAGTGTCTTTGTTTTGTGAAGGGGACTTTCCACAATTTCTAAATGGAGGTGCTGGTCCAGACCAGTATTTCCAAAAGTATAGCACGTCTTGGTGGTATACAGTTGATTTTATTATGTGTCAATAAAAAGCACTGTGTCTATGTGATTTTCCTTAGCACACCTGCTTGTCTTTACCCTGCTCTAATTTTCCTTTATATGTAGCATTTATTACCATATAAACTATGTTTATTTACCATGTTTCTCACTTATTTTCTCCATCTCTCTGCTAAAATGTAAGGACATGAGGCTTGGTTCTGTTTAGTTCACCCATCTGTTGCAAGCACATAGAACAGTGCCTGGGACATTAGCAGTCACTGAATAAACATTTCTTGAATAAGTGTTTAGACATTTATCACGTGTATCAAAGTTAATATAAACAAAATAGATGACTTTAGCTCTTCTAGTACAAGAAAAACATAATGACTTTAGCCTCTATAGCAGAAGAAAAAAAATAATTTGCCTTGTATGGCAAAGTTTGAATATTAGACACATGTTCCATACAGACACATCTAGATTAGACACAATGCTCAGAAGATTGTACAATTTGGTTTATTAAATTCTGCTAACTGTTAAAATATTCCTTTCTCCATAGTGGTTGTACCAATTTACATTCCCACCAACAGTGTAGGACACACGCACCCCCATGTTCACAGCAGCTCTATTTACAATGGCCAGGACATGGACGCACCCCCATGTTCACAGCAGCTCTATTTACAATGGCCAGGACATGGAAGCAACCTCAGTGTCCCTCGACAGATGAGTGGATAAAGAAGACGTGGTGTACACATATATAGATATAGATATACAATGGAGTACTACTCAGCCATAAAGGGGAGTGAAATAATGTCATTTTCAGCAACATGGATGGACACAGAGATTATCATACTAAGTGAAGTATTAATGTCAGAAAGAGACAGACAAATACCATATGATATCACTTATACGTAGGATCTAAAATATGGCACAAATGACCTTATCTATGAAACAGAAACAGACCCACAGACACAGAGAACAGACTTGTGGTTGCTAAGGGGGAGGGGATGGGGAGGGATGGATTGGGAGTCTGAGGTTAGCAGATGCAAACTATTATACATAGGATGGATAAACAAGGTCTTACTGTAGAGCACAGGGAACTATATTCAATATCCTGTGATAAAACATAATAAAAAAGAATATGAAAAAGAATATATGTATGTACAGCTGAATAAATTTGCTGTACAGCAGAAACTAAACAGAGCATTGTAAATCAACTATACTTAAATAAATAAATAAAATATTCCTTTCAAACCTGTTTTGGAAATGTTTTAATAACCTATGATTAATGGGTAATAAAATACAACATTTCTTTATTTACAATTTTGCGATGTTTCAGAGCCCTAATTCTGAACACTATTTCACATTATGCAACAATAAACCACAGAAAGAAGAAGTATGGAAGACTGAGCCAAAAGGGTACTGACCACAATTAAATCCTTCATGTGAACTAATTTTAAGGTCATTTTAATCTTTCTCCTAAAATGTGAGTGAATAAAAAATCAGGTTAACCAATACTTGGGGTTTAATCCAGCTGAATTTTTCTAAATGACTTAATAAGGAAAATATTACCTGAAACTGGTTTACATCCCTTCTCTTTAGAAAATCTCATTAGACAGATGTACTTAAACATTACCAAGAATTTATAATATCAGCTGAGCTGTCCTAAGGCAGAGGTAACGCTAAAACATACAAAATCTCACTTGAAATACCACCCAAGGCACCTTTGAGGTTTGATATGCCTGTGCTTTTTTAAATAATTATTTTAAGCGGGGGGGGGGGTCTTTAGTATTATTTTTTCTTATAAATTTATTTATTTATTTGTTTGTTTGTTTTTGGCTGCGTTGGGTCTTCATTGCTGTGTGCGGGCTTTCTCTAGTTGCGGCGTGTGGGTTTCTCATTGTGGTGGCTTATCTTGTTGCAGAGCACGGGCTCTAGTGCACAGGCTCAGTAGTTGTGACCCGCGGGCTCTAGAGTGCAGGCTCAGTAGTTGTGGCGCACGGGCTTAGTTGCTCCGTGGCATGTGGGATCTTCCCGGACCAGGGCTCGAACCCGTATCCCCAGCGTTGGCAGGAGGATCCTTAACCACTGCACCACCAGAGAAGACTCTGCCTGTGCTTTTTTAATGAAGAAACTTTAAATCCCTAGAGCAGTCTTCTGGAAAGCAGCAGCTGGCTAACTGTAAAGTGACAGTGTGACTTGGCATCCAAACAGGGACCCTTGAGGGTGGAAAAGGACACCTTGATCCCGAGAGCAGCCTCGCATCAGCCTGGTCCTCCGACGAGACTTGGCCAACCCAGCTCCCACGCCGTGTAACCAGTTCAAACCGCTGAACTGAAGATCAAACCACCAGCATATGGATGCTGAGGACCAACGGTTCAGCCACGGAAGCTCCACGAGGTGTAAACTAACATGTTGCAAGCCCCGTTTAGTGAAATGGGTTTTATCCTTTTGTCATCAAAGTAAAAAAAAAATGCAGTGAGAAAATGAAGTGCTTGCCACAAAGAAACATACATTTTTCTGAGAAATCATTGGTAATACAGAAGAGCTGATTACCAAAATCAGAATTTACCATCGTGGGCCATTTATCTTAATTAGGGCTGAAATGTATTCCCAAAGTATATTAGATGTCAGATCCAAGCAACATAGTCACTAGCTTTATTAAAATAAAAGTGGACTATTATTAAAAAAAAAAAAAAGCTTTGCCTTTCCTCTGTATCACTCTAATTCTCTACACAATTATATTTGCGAAATCCATGCAATAAAAACGTAAATTGTTTTGTCAGCGCTTTCAATGAAGGAAACTGCAAAAATAAGATCCAATAATCACCCAAAAACGCCCTTTAAAGCTATTTAAAATAGAGAGCACATTGTGATTTCAACCTCTTGTTAAGATTAGACTATTGTAATGAGTGAAACTGTCATCCCTAATGACTATTGCATAAATTGGTCACATTTTATGGAATGTTTTCCTCTAGGCCTCATATTTTTGAGTTAACAAATATGTCTGTACTTTCTTTGGGCCTCCAGATCCCTTTTCTGCTGCACAGACGGACTGCTAATCACTGACTACATCACACTGTTAATGAATCCAAGACATCATTTTGCTGATTTAGTAATATTGCAGCGCTCTCACCCAGCACAATCCTGTTATGGCATTGAGGAAATCTCAGACAGCGTTCCATTCCCACTAGACTGTCTAAACATATCTCTAGTGAACAGACACTGCAGTCATTCTGGAGAGCTGTCTGCGCTTTCTTTGAACGGCTCAAGGGAACAAAAAAAGCTTGTCTGAGTATAATATTCAGGAAAACATTCAATTTTAAACACTGAGATTGTTAAATATTGAGATCCTATTACCACAATAATCCAATTCTGAAAGCACTTGAAAATCTAGAAGGAATAAAGTGTCAGCAATTTTCACAGAACAATTCAAGGGAGAATTGTCCAGAGAAGAGAATCGCCCAGAGAGAAAAATAATTGACAAGAAGGGGTGGGAAATGATGACATAAGGTGTTTTTTCCAATGTGCCCTTTTGCAAACTAAAATGAATCTGATTGAACAAATGAAATATATTTCCAGATGCTTTTTTTTCTTTGCACTATCTGCTATTTTCCCACTCAATTTACAAATTCAAAGTCCATCAACAGATGAATGGATAAAGAAGATAGTGGAATATGACTCAGCCCTAAAAGGAAATGAAATTGAGTTATTTGTAATGAGGTGGATGGACCTGGAGTCTGTCATACAGAGTGAAGTAAGTCAGAAAGAGAAAACAAATACCATATGCTAACACATATATATGGAATCTAAAAAAAAAAAAAAGTCATGAAGAACCTAGGGGCAAGACAGTAATAAAGATACAGATGTAGAGAATGGACTTGAGGACACGGGGAGGGGGAAGGGGAAGCTGGGATGAAGTGAGAGAGTGGCATGGACATATACACACTACCAAATGTATAATAGATAGCTAGTGGGAAGCAGCCGCATAGCACAGGGAGATCAGCTCAGTGCTTTGTGACCACCTAGAGGGGTGGGATAGGGAGGGTGGGAGGGAGACGCAAGAGGGAGGAGATATGGGGATAGATGTATACGTATAGCTGATTCACTTTGTTATACAGCAGAAACTAACACACCATTGTAAAGCAATTATACTCCAATAAAGGTGTTTAAAAAAAAAGAAAAAGAAAGTTCAGTTTTCTTTTGTCAAGGAAACAGAGAAAGTGTCAAGGAGGTATTGATATTCCTCCTTCTGTAAAGAAAGAAAGTGCAGAGCCATAAAGCACTTCCAACCTCCCCAAGTGTCCCCTGCTCAGACATCACCGGGTAGCATTACCTGCCCACATCCTTGCCGTTTCCCTCAACTCTTCTTCCTAAGGTTTCCGTTGCTTCTGAAAGCAGCTCTTTTGCCCCTTTCCGGTTTCCCCATTTCCGTCCCCCTCTAACCTTAAAAACCTGATTACAGGAATGAGATCACTAGGCAATTGAACCTAACTCTTGACTTGTGCTCTCCTGAATGCACACCATGCCTTGCCTGACCTGTTGATTCTTTTCCTAGATAAAAAGAAGTAAGATGAAGAATTAAGTAGTTAAAGAATGGCTAGCTCTCTACCCCCCAGCGGCCCCCTTGGCAATCCTGCAGGCAGACCACGTGGGCAAGATAACATCTGAAAAGAGTCAGCCAGTCTGCACATAATGGAGAATGATGAAGAATCAACCTTCTGCCTCGATGATTCACTGAGATTCTTAAATCCCACTTTTCCCTTTAAACACTGTCCTGGCTGAGCAGAATCTTCAGAGTTGGTCTCTAAACACGAGCCCACCTTCTCCCCAGACTGCCGGCTTTTCTGATGAGAGCACCTTTCCTGTCTATTGACACTTGTCTCTCGAATTATTGGCTTTGAGTGGTGAGCAGCCAAACCCGAGTTCGGTAACAACTGATGAACTGAGTTTGGTTCAAAGATGAACACTAAACATAGACACACCTCACTGACACGGATGAGAAAGGAAGGCTTCCTTTCTAGATTTTTACACCCTATATCACGATGATGTCAGTAAATGCGATGATGTTTGGTTTACTTGGTGGGCATCTTCTGCCGTGGCTCTGGTCTCCAGGGCCCCCTCACCTTTGCTGCCTCTGCTCCCTGGGCCAGCACACAAGGTCACCTGTGTGGTCTGTTTTTCTCTCCTGTGTCACTCACCTTGATTTCTTCCATATCATCCTTTTGTTTTTGGCAAACTCTTTTTTAAATTTACTGACTTGGATGCTGTGCTTTACTTTCCTGATACCCCTCATTCTGTCGTCTATAAAATGGTATGTCAGGGCCCTGGTGTCATCATGAAAACTACAGATAAAAATATGATTTTAGGGCTTCCCTGGTGGCGCAGTGGTTGAGAGTCCGCCTGCCGATGCAAGGGACACGGGTTCGTGCCCAGGTCCAGGAAGATCCCACATGCCGCGGAGCGGCTGGGCCCGTGAGCCATGGCCGCTGAGCCTGCACGTCCAGAGCCTGTGCTCCGCAACGGGAGAGGCCACAACAGTGAGAGGCCCGCGTACCGCAAAAAAAAAAAAAAATATATATATATATATATATATATGATTTTAATCTTCAGTGGTCTTGAAACGGGGCATTTGTTGGTGATACAGAGTCAATGGCCCCCTAACATCCTCACGCAGGATAAGGGGGAGAATAACACCAGGCTCAGCAGGAAGAGGCCCAAAGGATACTTGTTTGTTTGCTTGTTGCTTGGTTTTCTAATTTTATGGGTGAGGGAGTTGAATCCTTGAGGAGCTTGGTCTGAAGCTTCATGTCTAACAGGGGGAAGGAAGGGTGAGTCCCATGTCACCTGACGACCCCACCATGCTCCGGAATCACAGATTTCAGCAATATTCCTCAGGAAACACAGAACCGTTCAGGTCTATGGAACCATATGGTATATGGAATTCTTTAGCTCATAAAAACGGAGCCAAGTTAGCATGTCTAATCATTTGCATATTGTCAAATGCTTCCTTCGGCTCATCTTTCCTGCTTTACAAGTCCTTAGTGTCTGAATAAATAAGGACCTTAAGGAACCTTCAGCACCATCACACACAGATCTTCAACCTTCTCAACAACTGAAAGCATCAGTGTCATAACACGCGAACCTTCAACTCTCTCCACAACTGCTAGTGGCTTAGCCGTTATCTTCATGTATCTATCAACGTCAGAACATTAGGTTTGTTAAACTTAACGTGTTTACTCTTCACTTTTATACAGACATGAGAATCTAACTAGGGAATGTGGTGGTTCTTCCTACACATCTGGTTCAATGGAAGTGTTGTGAAAAAATTGGTATTTGGTCCACTTGGAAGACTCTTGTTTTGGGGAGGGTGAAATTTCCGCCTCTACCCTTCTTGAGTACTTCAGGCTGGACTAATAATAAAGTTGATACAAGACAGATGAACAGGAGAAAAAGAAACAAATTTTAATTCGTGCACATGGAGGTCTCACAGAAATGGGACCCAAGAAGTAGTCAAAGCAGGCAGCTTTTATACATTTTAGAGAAAGGAACAATACACTGGTGAGGAACTGACAGGACAAAGAAACTTGGGTTTGGGTGCTCAATTAGTGAAGAATCTAAACAGACTTTGGGCCTTGGGAGTCCACTAAAGGAGTCACAGGTTTTGTCCATCCAGCCTTCTTGGCCGAATCCCCGATCTCTGGAGATACGGACGTCCTTCTACATCTGGATGCAGGGAGAAGCACCTTTCACATGAGAGACTGACTTCCTGCTTCAGGAAGACAGAGAGGAGGGTCAGAGTGTTCCTCTTGCACTGGCCATTTCTTAAGTAACTTTAATTCAAAATAATCAATCAAGCAGAAACTAACACACCATTGTAAAGTAATTATACTCCAAAAAAGATGTTTCAAAAAAGTCAATCAAAATAATCAACATTCATTATTTTGAGGCATAGTTGGAGGTGGCCCACCCTGAGTCCCAACAGTTCCAATATGAAAATTTAAATTCAAGAGTTTATTTTTACCTTTCTGACTCCTAGATACTGATTCTCTCTGCGGGCCTCAACCACAGGCTGATCTGGCACTTACAGATCCCTCCAGCATCCGAAGGTAGGGCCCCACTTGGACCAGCATTCCTCGAAACCTATGGTGAGAACTCCATCTCATTCAACAATGTCAGGAACAAAAGGCATCCACAGGGATGCCTGCCTTCAAAACACTAAATTCCCATCTGGCAAGATCCTAATGACAAAGGAAAGCTCTGTGTTTAGTGAAGCAGTTCCCTTTTGGTCCCTGTTTCTTGGCAGCTGTACCCTGGGGCCACAGCAGTCCTGGCTTCAACAGTGCCCCTTCAAAAACATAAAACAAACAGGGGTTCAAATGCTCACACACATAAAACAAAAATGCTCTTTTATCTCTTGCTTATTCCATGGAATGGGACTGACTTTCAATCTGAGAGAACAGTTAAACTGAGGTGTAGTTACCTAATTTGTCCTCATGCTGCACATTTTTATAAGCTACAGCACTCGGGCTGCAAAGTACAGCTGGATCAGTGAAAGGCAAACACACTTTTCGTTAGGAAAAAGCCCCATGAAAAATAAGACAGCTCAGAATCCTTAAGGACAATGGTCTAGGAGCCTGAATGCATGCCATGATCCCTTCCAGATTATCTTCTGGGTCTAATTCCTATCAGAAAGTAAATGGTAACATGAGAAAGGATAAAAACAGTAGTAGCTTTGGGCAGTCCCCAGGGCAGGTAGGAAGCCACTGTGTGCGCAGCTCCTGTAGCCACCAGGGAGAAGGTGGAGATGCTTCCCCAGACCGCCCAGCACCCGTTGCGGGGAGACTGGGGCTTAGAAAAGCAAGGTTTTAGTCACCATCCAAGGATGTGCAAATCCAAGTGTTTTTTTTTTGGGGGGGGGGTGTTTGTTTATCTTTCCTATTGTATCAGTTAGGCATAACTTAAGCTGCAAATAACAAAATCTGAACCAGGCTCAAACAGACACAGCCCAGAAGACCTGGGGGCTGTCAGGCTGCAGCCCCCAGCGTGTCATCTGGGACAAGCATTTACGTTTCCACCCTCGGCATGTGGGCTTCTTACTCCACATCACAACAGTGGCTTATTTTCTTGCTACCAGAAATGAGACAGAAAAGACCTGCGGCTGAATGTCCCTGGACCCAGTGGGGGTAGGGACCTCTCGCCCTCCTGTTGTGAGCGCCCCGGGTCCAGGACCACCAGTGTCACTGGCTGCATTGGAGGCTGGGCGACTGAGGTGTAAGTTACCTGTAATCCAACAACCTACTTTCCAGCATTATAACTGTTTTTCTTTTCGAAAAAGGTGGCAGCTACCCACAGGGAACCAAGAAATACCAATCACAGCTAAAACTTAATAGTTTGCCTTTACCTGTATTTTCCTATGGTGCCCTAAAAGGGTACTTTTCATTGCTTACCAGTCACATTTGCTTTGGTCATTTTTTTTAATAGAAAATTTTTTAAGAATGTTGCAATTTGTCTTTTCAAGTGCTATAAAACTCAAAGATGGACACATCTGCTTGAGGTATCTCATTTTACAATTTCCTGTGACAAGTCATCTGACTCCCCAAGGGATGGAGATTTCCACTTCTTTTTTTTTTTTTTTTTTTTTTTTTCCGGTACACGGGCCTCTCATTGTTGTGGCCTCTCCTGTTGTGGAGCACAGGCTCCGGACGCGCAGGCTCTGCGGCCATGGCTCACAGGCCCAGCCGCTTCGCGGCACGTGGGATCTTCCCGGACCGGGACACGAACCCGTGTCCCCTGCATCAGCAGGCGGACTCTCAACCACTGCGCCACCAGGGAAGCCCGATTTCCACTTCTTTGTAAATAGATTTGGAAATTCTTATACAGATTATCGGCATGAGCGCCTCCAGTACTTTTATAACCATCATAGTTGGATGTTTTTAATTCTTCGGGATCCCGAACTTGTCATTGTGTTAAAATGCTCACAGACTAAAGATAAGCTTTATCTGAGTGACACCAGCTTGTGACCTCACCATCTACCAATCAGAGAACTGACGAGCTGATCACATACCCTGTGACCCCCTCCGTCACCTGGCTTTCCTGAAATTCATCCTGAAACTCATCGGGGAGCTCAGGCTTTCTGAGCACTCGCTGTACTGGACTCCTTGTTTGGTGCCTTGACAATCAACGCTGCCCTTTCCTCCTGGTGTCAGTAGATTGCCTGTACTGCGGGCAGGCTAGCAGACCCACGTTTGGTTCAGTAACAAGAGCAGGATATTTGTCATGGCACATTTTCCTCTTGCTGCCAGCTCCCCACCGGCCTTAAATAATGTCAGACCAAGGGCCCACGGACATGCAGATAAGAACGAATGTTAAATTCCGACAGCACTGGGGCACCGGCTCGCACACACAAGGGCAAATCCCATCCTCTTCCCAAAGCCTGTCCCATCGTGGCCCCAGGATATCTAGGCACCAAAGGAAGCTCCCCGGTGGGGACAGAGAGAGCCAAGGCTGACCTCTCAGAGGTTACAAAGCCAGAGAAGAACCCAGCAGAGCCTCCTGGCTGGGCCCACGTTCACAGGCAGAAAGGAGCCCTGAAACAAAGAGGTCCCGCCAGAGGTGGCGCTGTCATCGGCTGACAGCCTTCACGCGGCGGACGAGGCCGCAGAACTGCAGTCTGATGCGTTTTCCCTGGCACTGAAGACCAGCGTCGCTCTTTACATTCAAGAGTTATTTCTACAGCTGTGCTACCGTCATTTATAAGAGACAGATACACATTTGGTCCTTGGTCCTAGCACACGGCTCCTAAAGCCTTGGAATTTCCTAAGGAATAAGAGCAAGGAGAGAATCTTTTGCTCTCAAATAGCTCCAGTGATAAAGGAGGAAGAAGTGTCTTGTTATTCCTAATGGACCCCTTCCAACCCCACCAGGCTTTATGTTAATTAGGCAACTACTGGAAGCACCTAAGGATGGGGGCTGGTTGCCAGGGGAACCAACCATCCATCTGAGGTTTGGAATTTTCAGCCCCACTCCTTTGTCCTCCCACCCCCAACATACCGGTAGGACACAGGGGCTGGAGGTTGAATTAATTACCGTGACCAATGACTTGATCAATCATGCTTATGTAATGGAGCCTCCATAAAAACCTGAAAGGAGGGGGCTCGGAGAGCTTCTGGGATGGTGAACAGCCGGAGGTGCTGGGAGGGTGGTGCGTGCAGAGAGGGCGTGGAGGTCCGCATCCTCCCACACACCCCACCCTGGGCATCACTCCCATCTGGCTGTTCTTGAGTTACATGTACCCTCTTAGAATAAACAGGTAATCTGATAAGTAAACTGCTTCCCTAAATTCTGTGAGCTGCTCTAGCAAATTAATGGAATTCAAGTAAGAGGTCATGGGAACCTACAATTGGTAGCTAGTTGGTCCACATGTGACACCCTGGACTTGTAAGTGGTATCTTGGGGGGAATGGGCAGGGCTGTGGGACTGAGCCCTTGACTGTGGATCTGACGCCGTCTCCAGGTAAACAGTGTCAGAAGTCAGCTGAACTGTAGGATGGCCCAGCTGGTGTCACAGAACTGCCTGGTGAGGGGAAAACCCCACATATCTGGTGACCTTAAATGTCAGAAGTGTTGAAAGTAATGTAGACGAGATGTAGATGGGAAACACAGGAGTTTTTCCTTTAAAAAATACCATATGCCAAAAAAGAGAGAGAGAGAGGAAGAAAGAAAGAAAGAAAGAAAGAAAGAAAGAAAGAAAGAAAGAAAGAAAGAAAGAGAAAGAAAGAAAGAAGGAAAGAAAGAAAGGGAGAGAAAGAAGGAAAGAAAGAAAGAAAAGGAAGGAAGCAAGGAGGGAAGGAAAGAAAGACAAAGAGCTCCTCAATGTCTGTAAGCAAAAGTTCTTGGAAAAATCTATAAAAAGCAATTATTCTCCCTTCTGAACAGTGTAAAATAAAGAAAGTTGTCCCCCATCCAGATCTACGAGGACCGTGTCCTCAGCCACTGCAGTCGCTGTGCACCCTGAAAGGAATTCAGGGCACTGGACTGGGGAAAATGAAGCCGGAGGGGTGACCCGGGGAACAGCAGTGCGGACGCGGTGGAGACGTGCTCAGGGTTGGAACCGAGCGTCTGTGTGCGAGCCCGGCGGGTGGGGAGTCCGGGGAGGGAGGGCCAAGCACCATGAGCCCTCCCAGCCCGCCACTGGGTCCTGGGGCTGCTGGCCACGCGAGGGGCATCTCGGAAGGGGCGGGCCTGGGGCCAGCGCGGGAAGACTGCGGCCTGGGCTCTGCTGAGGACGACATCTAAGCCACGGTGTCCAGGGGCTGGTGGATGCACTCGACCAGCGTTCAGAAGGGAGTCTGGGGCTACAAGGGGCTGTTTCAGGACTCTCCAGGGTAAGGCTGTCGTCGAAGGAGCCTGGCAGGGGCGTCCAGACCTCCCGGGGAACAGAGCCCCACGTGTTTGGCCCATCATACCCTGATGTCTCCGAGCCGTGACGGCCACAACCTAGGTGTCTGTTCCACCAGTCAGCAAAGGGCACCACAGGAGACAGGAGAAAGGCGTGTCGGGAAGCAGAGCCTTCTTGAGAGAACCTGAACTCGTGTTCATCCGTGGCTGCCGGGGCGTCTGCCCTTAGGGTCGGCCCCCGGTGGAGATGCCAGGTCCGTTCTTAGGCGATAAGGTGCCACCCAGGGGCAGCGCCAGCACCGTCCCCAGGAGGCCGTCGGGGGCTCACCTGGCTCTGCCCGAGGACTCAGCCCAGAAGAGACTCACTCCGGGGCACTTGGTGTCTTTGCCTTTCCCAGTCAACCACATAGGAAGGTCCTGAGGACAAAGGCCTTTTCATGGTTGTCCTCCCCACCTGGTGCTCACAGCAACGCCTCAAAAATATCAAGCTTTCCACCAAGGCTTGTCACCCAGGCCCTGGCACGTCAGCGTCACACCGTGCTCTGCCGATGGGTCACAGGCAGGGCAAGGCATTGGCCACGTTAGCGGGTCCACATCTTCCCTTTTCTCATCAGCTAGAAGCACCAGAATTAGAAATGAAAGCTGTGTTGCTCTTAATAACATGTGAAATGCAGGAAAAAGAGATTAAATAAACTGAGTGCAAATCCTAATAGTTTGTGTAAATGTGTTTCTAACACCACTTATTTTATTGTTCTTTGATAAACTGAACTACAAAGCTGCAGGCAGCACCTCCGCCAGGTGAGGTGCTGAGGACACGCTCAAGGGCAGCGTCCTCTTTCCTTCTGGAAGCCGTCAGGGGGACAGGACACTGGCCACCTCCAGCTCCACCAGCTGCCAGGTGTTGCAATACCGGGATGAGTGAGTGTTCCCGGGCCAGAGCCATAATCCTGGGAGGGGACACCTGAGGAACAATTTGATGGGGAAGGTCCGGTTTTCCTTGACACACGTTACCATTTTCGTTTTTTGTGAATATGGATTGTAAATACCCAGACATAACTAGTCAACAGGCAAATATTCAAATTCAGGTCAAAGATCATCCCTGAAGTGTAGGCCAGTTTTACTGGCTTTTTAAGATTCCCTTCACTCGGTTTAGATGGGACCACTGACCATGTGAACGATGCTGCACAGACGTTCTGGCTCAGCCAGTGACTGACGATGGAGCCCAACTAGATCGGTCCGTCCTCTGAGCCTCAGCTCTCTTAACTGTAAAATAAGGGTTGTCTACAACCACCGTGAATCTCCAGAAATTCTAACAGTGATTCTGTGATGGAAACAAGACAGATCCCGACCCGCTGTGTGCGTGTCCGTTGCAGCTCTAACCTCATCCCGATCACACTGGTGTTTTCAGGGTCCAGTTCTCCCACAGAGACAGCTCGGGGAGCAGGCTGGTTCCATCCACCGTGCCTGCAGCCCTGGGGCAGGGTCAACCACTCTCGGTGCCTTTGGGCCCAAGTTCCCCATTGAGTGGAGCCCCTGTGCTCCTCCTCTACCCCGTGGGCACCCCGCCCCCACCAGGGCTGGGGCAGCCCAGAAAAGTGGCATTCGCACACATGCCTGCACATCTGCCCTCACCTCCCACTCGTATGCCCTTTCATTCTCAGGGAAACCACAAGAGACAGCAGACATGACTCTGCAAAGAGAGGCAGAAAGTGAAGAAGCCGGGCCTTCACACCTGCCCATGAGGCTTCTTTATTAATCAGGGTTCTTTATTATTTATCTGGACCTCTCTTTAACTCAAAGTCTAAGTTATAAGATAACAGCTTCATGGAACGTTAAACAGCACTTAAAACAGCATACGCTTAACCTAAGACCAGGGAAAGGAAGTAATTTACAACGGTTATGAATCTGCTGTGAATTCTTCTAACATTTTCATTACATTGAGCCATTAAAAGAAAGTAGTATTTGAAAAAAGAGTCAACTGTATTGAAAAGACTGATTTCGTTCATCAACCTTTTATAATATTCTATTTGAGGGGCTTCCCTGGTGGCGCAGTGGTTGAGAGTCCGCCTGCCGATGTGGGGGACACAGGTTCGTGCCCCGGTCCGGGAAGATCCCACACGCCGCGGAGCGTCTGGGCCCGTGAGCCATGGCCACTGGGCCCGTGCGTCCAGAGCCCTGCTTCACAATGGGAGAGGCCACAGCAGTGAGAGGCCCGCTTACCACAAAAAAAAAAAAAAAAAAAAAGAATATTCCATTTGAAATTCATTATAAAGTAGTACTAGATTTTTAGACACACTGGCCTTCCTCTGCGTCCAAGAATGTTAATACTTCCTGAGTGAGTCTAACCAGTATACTCATACTTATAAGACGATACCGAAATAGCACCAGTTAAGTATATCTTGCATCAAGAAAGAAATCATTCCTGAGGTGCTAGAAAACAAGTACACATAATAAGTACAGACTAGGAATAAGACAGTTTGCCTGAGAATTCCAAATGCTGACCCCAAAGGCTTCACAGGGTTGCTTTTACAAAGAACATGGCATTTTGTTTTGTTTTGTTTTGTTTTCAATTCATGGACCATTTTACAACTGAGCACACTAAAACTGAACTGCGTACAAACACATAACATCTGCTCCATATCCTGGTACAGAGTAGGAGTCCAGAGCATCCGTACCATAACCCACTGCAAGAATAAGTGGATGAATATTAAACATTCTCACTAATGCAAAGTACCATAAAAATGTTTCTCTTCATGGCAATGCATTTAAAATTGTCTGCTATTGTAGGATAATTTATAAGAATACAATGTCCAAGAATTTATTTTGGGAATATAAAGAAAGAAAAAAGAAAGAAAGAAAGATAAAAGTAAAATTTTGTTCTCTTAACTTTGACACATTTATTCTCTTTCTTAAAATATTTTTAGGGGCTTCCCTGGTGGTGCAGTGGTTACGAATCTGCCTGCCAATGCAGGGGACACGGGTTCGAGCCCTGGTCTGGGAAGATCCCACATGCCACGGAGCAGCTAAGCCCGTGCGTCACAACTACTGAGCCTGCACTCTAGAGCCTGCGAGCCAAAACTACTGAGCCCGCGTGCCACAGCTACTGAAGCCCGTGTGCCTAGAGCCCGTGCTCCTCAACAAGCGAAGCCACTGCAATGAGAAGCCCGCGCACCGCAACAGAGTAGCCCCCACTCGCCGCAACTAGAGAAAGCCCGCACGCAGCAACGAAGACCCAATGCAACCAAAAGTTAATTAATCAATTAATTAAAAATATTTTTTTAATATTTCTAGATGCTAAATGCTTTTGGCCGATTTCTTATTAGCAACAAATTCCAAATAGTCAGTCAGCAAAAATATCTGTTTTGTCCTCCTTTTAGATTAGAACAAGCCTTTCACTTAGGACGCATGGCCCCTGGTAACATTCCATAACTGCACAATTTGAAGTGTAAAAACTTAATAAACAGAAACCTCAATTAAATAGAGCCGGGAGGCCGGAAGGGGGAGCTCTCATGCCTGTGCCGATAGCAGACCCCAGCAGGACGAAGACAGACTCCTCTCTCCTGGCCAGGACTTGGCCAGTGACAAGCCATGGACCCTTTGTTTACTACATCCCTCCTCAGTTCCTTTCCCCTCTATAAAAGATTCTCCTTCCCTTGCCCTGCGGGGACTTGCTGTGGTTGCCATGGTTGCAGACCCCGAATGGGAATTCTCTGCAGCTCTGAATAAACCCACCTTTGCTGGAGAAATATCTGGCAGGATATTTGTTCCAGGTTGACAGAAGCACAAGTGACCTCCACAGTCACTGATCTGATATTTTCATCTGAAGTCGGATTATGCGGTAGAACTAATATCATGACTACCAAACAGCTGGAGAAGACACAAAAACAGTACTAAATTCCAAATATCATTTTGTCTTCCTCTTTTTAATTCCCATCTGTTTGCTGAAAAGCCTACATCTCACCCAAGTATTTACAAAACAAATACAGATTATAAACAAAAGCAGATTCTAGATTTCAAACAAGCTTACGTATTTTGTTTTTCTTAGATAGATCTGTGGCAAAGATCAGGTCTAACAAAGCCTGTAAGGGCGCCGTGGGTGCAGCGCCTGCCCTGTGGCAGGCAACCCTCTGTAGCTATTGTACCACGACACCAGTGCATCTGCGAGAGTGGGGCTCATCAGCGTCACCCAGCTGGTTTTCCAGCCATCCAGCCATCCATCAGTACAAAACCACAAGGCAGTCACATGGACACTAAAAGCTTTCCTGGTCCAAATCCCGGGTACGTGACTTTAATTATTCTCTGGGTTGTGCTAATCCGATGGCTATTTCCTCATGTGAGTTTATCATATTTATAATTAGGTTAATGTAAAAAGTTAGATTTAGGTCCTTAGAATTAGATTTAGAATTAGATTAAGGTAAAAAGTTGAAAAAACAAATCTCACAAATTACCATTTAAGGCATGAAATTAAATTAAATTAAATTAAATTACCATTTACACCTAAGAAATCGTTTAAAGTTGGAAAGAGGAGATTCTCCACGCGGTAAGGAAGAAGCCGTGCAGGTCCTGGTGGAGCCTGAGGGGACGCCTTCAAAGGCTGCTCCAGCCTCAACGCCTAACCAACAGCAGGGATGGGGCGTGGCCACATGAATACTAGGAACCAAAACAAAAGGGTAGCAAAAGCCACCCGAAGGAAAGAATAAAGGAAAATAGTTTCTCTTCAAAGCATTTCTCCTGCATCACGCATCTGTGTATATCTTCCCCTTTACATCTCCTACCTTTTATAACAATACTACACTTCCTATCTGCAAGGCTTAATATCTTTATCACTTTTATAGTGATTGCCTGCGAGGCAAACATTCACTGCGAGGCCGGACACCGGGCACCTTGATGCGGAGAGAGCAGGAACACAACCCCCCAAAGTCCCAGCGTTCCTGGAACACACGCAGTGGTGGGTGGACAGGTATGGGTCACAGAGACGGAAAAGGTGGACTTGACAAGACCACAGGGGGCCCTGAGAGGAGGTGGGAAGATACCTGCAGAGGACAGTGGGACAACGATGGGCATGACACCCAGAGACAAGGGGCAGCCGTGCAGGCTAGCGATGGCGTCAGGGGTGCCTCTCAGAGAAGGGGACACTGCAGGGGTCCCGTGAGCCAGGACGAGCCGGCATCTGAAAACCAGGAGTTTGAGCTTTTCCCAGCACTGACTCAGCAAACTGAGAACAAGGGTTGGGTCCTGGGAGAACAGAGAGCAGCTGGGAGGGGGCAGGACCAGCTCAGATGGACAAGCCCTGGCCCCTGAAGGCGGTCTGAGTCCATCCCAAGGACCATGGACACTGCCTGGAAAGTCTTAAGCAAGGGGGTGTGACAACACAAGCCGTGTTTTAAAAAGACCACCCTGTGTGATATTGTGTAGCATTTTATTTGGCCGCTGCAAAAGATCTGTGATGTAGTCAGCTCAGATAAATTACCTTATATATATAATATCAGATATAAATATAAGGATTTTGTATTTTATAACCTTTTCAAAATGTAGTACCAATCTTAGTAGAACTGGGGTTAGGAAAGAGCCTTAATGATGGGGATTTGGTATTCCTAAGGGACATATATAAAAGCTATGCATTGTACTCGACAATAATCATGTTTGTAGAACAGTTTTCAGTGGAGAAGCACTTAATTAATTAAAAATCAAGTTCCCTATGCAAGCAGGAAAGCTTTTCAACTTTCCTTTAAAAGTCAGCACAGGGCTTCCCTGGTGGCACAGTGGTTGAGAGTCCGCCTGCCGATGCAGGGGACACGGGTTCGTGCCCCGGTCCGGGAAGATCCCACATGCTGTGGAGCGGCTGGGCCCGTGAGCCATGGCCGCTGAGCCTGCGCGTCCGGAGCCTGTGCTCCACAACGGGAGAGGCCACAACAGTGAGGGGCCTGCATACCGCCAAAAAAAAAAAAAAAAAAAAAAAGTCAGCACAATCTCAGATGGCATGATTATCTACATAGAAAATCCAAAAAATTGACAAAACAACTCCTGGTACTAATAAGCAATTACAACAAGGTTGCAAGTATACAGGTTACTATACAAAAGTCAACTGCTTTCCTATATACTATCAATGAACAAGCGGAATTTGAAATTTAAAACACAATACATTTACATCAGTACCCCCAAAATTAAATCCTTAGGTAAAAGCCTAAAAAATATATACACAAAATCTACCAAATTCTGATGAAAGACATCAAAAAAGAGCTAAATAAATAGATATTCCATGTTTACAGACTTTTGAGGAAGACTCAAAATCGTCAAGATGTCAATTCTTCCCAAAATGACCTACAGATTCAACACAATCCCAATCAAAATCCCAGCGAGTTATTTCGGGGAGATTGACAAACTGATTCTACAATTTATAAGGAAAGACAAAAGACCCAGAATAACCCACAATACTGAAGGAGAAAAACAAAGTCAGACAACTGATACTACCTGACTTCAAATTTTACTGTAAAGCTACAGTAACCAAGACAGTGTGGTGTTGGCGAAAGCACAGACAAATAGATCAACAGAGCAGAGTAGAGGTCAGACCTAGACCCACACATTTATAGTCCAAGGATCTTTGACAAAGGAGCGGAGGCAGAATAAGAGAGAAACTACGGTCTTTTCAACAAATGGTACTGGAACAAGACGCCCACGAAACCAGAAAAGAATCCAGACAAAGAACTTATTCTTCACAAAAATTGACTCCAAGTGGATTATAGACCAAACGACAAAATGCAAAACTATAAAACTCCTAGAAGATAACATAGAAGAAAATCTAGAGGACTTTGGAGTTGGTGATGCCTTTTTAGGTACAACACTAAAAACGCAATCCATGAAAGAAAATTGATAAGCTGGACTTCATAAAAATTTGAAACTTCTGCTCTGCAAAAGATAGATCAAAAGAATCAGAAGACAAGCCACAGACTGGGCAAAAATATTTACAAAAGACATATCTGATAAAAGATTGCTAGCCAAAATAGAAATAGTGCTCTTAAGATTCAACAATAAGAAAACAAACAATCTAACTAAAAAACTGAACAAAAGACCTCAATGGACACCTCACCAAAGAAGGTAAAAACATATGGCAAATTAGCATATGTGGAGATGTTCCATATAATACATTTGGGAAATGCAAATTAAAACAATGAGCTACCACTACACATCTGTCAGAAGGGACCAAAATCAGAGCACTGACAACACCAAATGCTGGTGAGGATGTGAAGCAACAGGAACTCTCATCCACTGTGGGTGGGAATGCAAATGGCACAGCCACTTTGGAAGACAGTTTGGCAGATTCCTACGAAAGTAAACATACTCTTACTATACTCTTACTACGCTCATACTCTTGATATAATCTAACAATTGTGCTCCTTGGTATTTACCCAAATGAGTTGAAAACATATATCCTCAGTATAACCTGCACACAGATATTTATAGAAAGCTTATTCACAATTGCCAAAACTTGGAGGCAACCAAGATATCCTTCAGCAGGTGAATGGATAAATAAACTATGGTCCATCCAGACACTGGACTATTTAAAAAGAAAGGAGCCATCAAGCCATGAAAAGACAAGGAGGAACCTTAAATGCATGTGAGTAAGTGAAAGGGGCTCATCTGAAAAGGCTGCACACTGTGTGATTCCAGCTATAAGACATTCTGAAAAAGCAAAAATACAGAGACAATAAAAAGATAAGTGTTGCCAGGGGTTAGAGGGAAGAGAGGGATGAACAGGTGAAGCACAGGGGATGTTTAGGGCAGTGAAAATACTCTGTATGATAGTATAATGCCTGTATACATTTGTCAAAGTTCACAGAATGTCCAAAACCAAGAATGAACCCTAATGTAAACTATGGACTCTGGGTGATAATGAGGTGTCAGTGTAGGTTCGCTGACTGTAACAAATGTACCATCTGGAGGAGGATGTTGATGGCGGGAACTTGAGCTTGGTAGAGGCTGTGTCTGTCCGGGCGGGCGGACAGGGAGTATACGGGAAATCTCTGCATTTGCCACTCAGTTCTGCCGTGAACACAAAACTCTTCTAAAATATAAAGTCTATTTTTTTAAGTCAACACAATCAAATAACCTTTCCTGAATTTTGTTTCTCTTTCCTTCATTACACATCCCATATTTCAGAACCAGTTTTTAATTACAGCACATTCTGTGAATAAATTATAGCTTTATTTTCACAATCTGGCTTTGATCAAACCACAGTCCTTGTTTTGCAGTGATAAGGGGGAAATCTCTAGTCTATGAGCAGGTTACCAATTGTCTACTATGCCGGTGATTGTCTATATGCTGTGGATACAAAGATAATTCAGAGGAAAGCTCTGACCCTATGGTCAAAGTAAACACTCATAAGAGGTGTTTATACATAAAGAAATACCGACATGGGATCCCACGTGTGTTCCACTGATGCACTGTTCTCTGTTCACTACAAACACTCAATGCCTGTGGCTGCTTCTGGAGCAGGTTCTTTCCTAACAGCTCTAATGATAGTCTGAGTTGGGTGTTCTTTCTGAACGGTGCCCATCGTGTGGTCAGTGCTCAGCAACTGTCTGGGGCACGAGCACAACTCTGGGAACAGTCACCTTAGAATCTGATCTGGGAGTAAAGCTAAGGCCAAGGGGAAAGGGAAAACCCTGCCTTGGCCTTGCCTGGGATGGTAAAACTTATTTCAGGAGCATTTGGAAGAAACCAGATAAGTAGCACAGTTTTTGCTTCCCTCTTCTCTCTTTCCATCCCCAAAGGGGTGACCACAGCTCCCACTGTGCCCAAGGGGCTGCCCCAGGACTGACAGACCTCTAGGAAATGTAACTCAAGCATATTCAGATGGGCAGATTTTGGTTTTGGAAAATTAGAGGGGTAAAAGATCTGCACACCATGTGCTTACCACGAGCAGAAATCAAGTTTATTGATGATTAATTTTTGGAAAAGGAGGATACATGAAGGAGAAAGGAACAGAGAGAGTGGAATATAAAGAAAGGAAAAAAGCAAAAGAAGAGATACAGGGAGGTCTGCCTGGCCCAGAGTGCATTTTAAGTAACACACCTGCACAAGAATATTTCATTTCATGTTAACAAACCTCTTGAATACCTACTTTGTCATTAATACCAAACATCCTTGTCTAAAAGTGTATCTTTCTTTGCTTTTAATTTATTTATTGAAGTATAGTTGGTTTACAATACTGTGTTAATTTCTGCTGTACAGCAAAGTGATTCAGTTATACATATATACACATTCTTTTTCATATTCTTTTCCATTATGGTTTATCACAGGATACTGAATACAGTTCCCTGTGCTATATGGAAGGACCTTATTGTTTATCCATCCTCTATACATAAAGTTTGCATCTGCTAACTCCAAACTCTTAGTCCATCCCTCCCCCTTAGCAACCACAAGTCTGTTCTCTATGTCTGTGAGTCTGTTTCTGTTTAGTAGATAAGTCCATTTGTGTCATATTTTAGACTCCACATATAAGTGATATCATATGGTATTTGTCTTTCTCTGACTTACTTCACTTAGTATGATAATCTCTAGGTCCATCCATGTTGCTGCAAATGGGAGTATTTCATTCTTTTTATGGTTGCGTAATATTCCATTGTATATATGTATCACATCTTCTTTATCCATTCCTCTGTTGATGGACATTTAGGTTGCTTCTGTGTCTTGACTTACTGTAAATAGTGCTGCTGTGAACATTGGGAAAGTGTATCTTTCAAGCTGAGGAACGATGGTCTCATCGTATCAGCAAAGAAACTTCACTTTCAGTATATTACGGAGCTTTGGTCAATAGGATAGCATCTTTCTAAGTGTCTTATTTTGGAAATTATTTTAGAACTTACAGCTCCAAGAATTTTTTTAAGAGTCTGTTAGGGGAGAATAGAGATAAACAATGAGTTCAGACTAACTAGTTTTTACATCATTTACTGAGAATAAGAACTGAAGAGAACTAAAACAAAAATAGAGGACATATCTGAAAATACCCTATCTTTCCAGTACCCTAAATTCCTTTCTATGTATGGCATAGATAAATTGGTCTATTTGAGTTCCAGTTGTTCTTTCAAAATGATGGAAACAATTTGGTTATGACAGCTCAGCCCTGAAAAAGGGAATCTCGGAAGGAGAGTGAACAGTCTCCAGCCCTTCAGGAATTCACAGCTCATCAGTATCAAGACACAGTGTTTGTATGAGAATCTTAACGTTTTAATAGGAAAGAGATAAACGACATAGACAATACAAACAGTCATTCTGCCCGGCAATTTCAGGCATGCATGCCTCTATATATAAGGCAGAGAAAAACAGACCAAACCATCCACTACGTTCTAGGTTGACACCTAATAAATCAACTGTAGACAGTATTTCCTGCCCTGCTCTTTCAAACCTCCAAGGAAAATTAAAAGACAGTGTTAACTCAAGTGTGGGGTCACTGAGACTCAAAATTACATTACTTGGCAATATTAGCACCGCAGAAACCTGAGAACACGAGAGGTGAGTCCCGTGACCCTCCTGGAAGCCTCCCACACGGAACGCCGAATTAGAATAGTCACGACCAGTCCTTCACCCTGGTGTTCTAGAAAGAGATGCTGAGGCAGAGGGACAGTTCCGTGATAAAGGCTGCATCTCTGGACAGGTTTGGAGGTTCCTCCCAAGAGCCATTGTCTTTCTCCCTAAATGTCTGTCAAGATAAAGCTTCCAGCTTTCAAAAAAACCTCAATCACTAGTCAAAACAAAATAATACAAAACAAAATAACCAAATAAGAGGAAGAAAATCAATCCAAACAAACAAAACCCCTGATTCTGTTAGTCCAGCTGGTCTTCCATGCTTCATTTAGAAGCTGTCCACCTCTCTAGCAAGGTTTTAAAATAAGTTATCTTCAAATTTATATTCATAAAAAAGATAGACAATCAAAAGGACGTATGTGCTAGAGTAGCGGATTTTATTCACCTTCAGACTATTAATCTAAACCAGAAGGCAAATCACTACTCTGTTCCCAGGGTCATAAATCAATACCTACCGTCCTGAGGCACAGTCCTTACCTGAAGGCAGAGAGCAGATGGGGTCCCCCCTGTTACACACTCCCTTCAGGTAAAATCAGTCAGCAATCCTCACAGAGCAAACGCCCTTACATCCTACAACCACCTCCAGTTCTCATATGGGGCTTAAGTCTGCAACACTCTGGTGCAGACTAGGAATCTGCAGTGTCGTGGTGCTGTCAGGAAGATCAAGCAGAGAACAGAGAACTGAGGCTCTACCTTTATCTGTGCATACTGTCCGCATTAAGGCACCCGATGAGGGGCAGACACCATTTCAAACAGGAAGGTGAGTTCCGATCTTCAGGGGACCTGGCGGAAATGCACAGTCTGAGTCAGAAGGTCTGGGTGAGATTTAACCGCCTCCCATGTGGTACCAATGTTGTTGTGATTAGTTGTTCAGGTATAAGAACATTCCTTCCATTACTAAATACTATGTTATTATTACCATCAGCAGCTGCTGCATTACTGTTGTAGGCTGAATAAAGTTTGCCCCAAAAGGTCTACGTCCTAATCCCTGGAACCCATGAATATGTTAACTTCTATGATGAAAAGAACTTTGCAGATGTGATTAAATTAATGATCTTGCAATGGGGAGATGACCCTGAATTATCCAGGCGGGCGCAGGGTAACCACAAGGGTCAGAGGTAAGAAAGAGGCAGGATGGTGAAAGTTAGAGAAGACGGAAGGTCAGAGGCAGAGGTCGGACAGAAGAGAGGACGCCATGCTGCTGACTTTGAAGCTGAGGGAGGGGCCCTGAGCTTAGACACACAGGCGCCTCTAGAAGCTGCAAAAGGTCGGGAAACAGACCCTCCCCTGCAGTCTCCAGAAGGAGCCAGCTCTGCCCTCACCTGGACTTCAGTGGAACTGCTTTCAAACTTCTGGCCTCCAGAACTGTAAGAGAATAAATGTGTGTTGTTCTGAGCCACAAAGTTTGTGGGAGTTCATTACAGTAGCAATAGGAAACTGATACAATGAATATCAACAGTAACGGTTTATTAAGAGCTCACTATATGCCAGGCATTGTCTTAACTGCTTTATATACGTAATTTCTCAAAGCAACCCTATTGCTACGCGGATAAACCTTGAAGACATTATGCTAAGTGAAATCATCCAGTCCCAAGAGGACAAATACTGTACGATTCTTATATGAGGTCCCTAGAGCATCAAATTTACAAAGACAGAAAGGAGGCTGGAGGGTACCAGGGACCGGGGTGGGCGGGGATGTTATTTAATGGGTACAGAGTTCCAGTTTGGGAAGGTGAAAAAAAATTTTGGAGATGGATGTGATGCTGCTTCCACAGCAGGTGGATGTAGTGAATGCCACTGGACTGTACATTTAAAACGGGAAGTTTCATGTTAAGTTTATTTTTACACCATTTTGTAAAAACCTATCATCTAATGCAATCTTTGGAAGACCTAGAAAGCAACGCTCTGTGTCAGGAAGAGCCCAGGTGTGAGGTGAGGCGACCCAGCCACTCACAGGTCACCCTGTCTGGGGCCTTTGGGTCTCAGCTTCGGCTCAGGAAAGAGCTGAGGGCTTCTCAACATCCAGCCGTGAGCAAATTCCTGATGGGAAAAGAAGCTGTTTTTTAAAAGCTACCATTGTGGGTTTTATTATGATGATTTATTAATAAATCCCACACAGAGGCTCCTGACCCCAGACACATGTCGCCCAAAATGAAATAACTCAACCCAAGGAGCTGAATGTCTCTTTCTAAATAAAAGATGGCAGGTATTAGAAACAAAGACTGCTCATGATAGTATTTCAAGAAAGAAGCCTCCCGTGATTAAGTTCTTTCAACGACTCTTTGGGAAACTGTACCTTTATAGTAATCACACGGAGTTTTTCACTTCTTTTAACGTCACTTCGCCAGGCAGGGTTTCAGTAAGTCTCTCCACGGTAGAGTCCAGGCTCAGCCGGGCCCTGGAGCCCGGCTCTCAGTTCTGCCCTGTCATTTGTGTCTCTTGGACACATTGCTGTTCTCTTATCTCTATAATGGGGACAATAATAGAACTCTTCCCATAAGTTTATTACGAGGATTAAATGAGTTAATCATTGAAGGTACTTAGACGAGTGTCTAGCACATAATATGCATTATAAGTTTTTGCTATTTTATTATTATGATTCCTCCCAAACTCAATACAGAAACCTATGACCATGATATTTTAAAGGCAAGTTAATGCTGTGGGTAGACTACTAACATACTGACATAGTTATTGCTAGTTAATATATTAACACTGATCTCTGTTTAAAGACAAAATATAAATAGCTACAAAAGATAAAACATAAATACCTATAAAGATATCCAAAACTCTATTAACCCTCAGAATCAGAGACATAAAAATTAAAACAGCAAGCCAATAACAGGAGTGACCAGGACGGTATCTCAGGAAGCCCCGACCCAGCTTCCCAGGGGCCCCAAAAAGCCTGCAAAGCCACGACTCTCCAGAGCATCTCCATAAGCAGCACCTGAGCACCGGCAGAAAGGAGCTTCTGGAACTAAAGACACGAAGAAGGAACCACAAGGAGACGGGGTGGGCGAGGTGCGGTTTAGCTGAGCCCCACCCCGGGATGGGCAGCCACCAGACGGAGGCTGACCACACCGCAGAGGTCCAGCCGGGAGCAGAGGTCTGTGCCCCACGGGGCTCCCCAGCCCGGCTCCTGCACCAGGAGACGAGCCCCCAGAAAGTCTGGTGCCAAGGCCAGTGGGGCTGACTCTCAGTGGAGCAGAGGGCCAGGGGGATGGAGCTCCAGGCTTAAAAGATGTGCAAAACCTCCCAGGCTCTGGGTGGAAGCAGTGACCCGATAGGAGACTGGGCCCCTCCACCAGCTGGTCCTGGAGGGCCTCCCGAGGAGGAGGCCAGGTGAGAGACAGGGAGGGGAGGGGACCCTGTGCTTCCCAGGGACACAGACAGGGCACAGCCCTCCTGGGAGCTCACTCTACCGCCAGGGCATCTCCAAGTCATTTGCAAACATCTTCTCCCATTCAGTAGGCTGCCTTCTCGTTTTGTTGATAGTTTCCTTCACTGTGCAAAAGTTTTTCAGTTTGATGTGGTCCCATTTGTCTGTCTTTGCTTTTGTTTCCCTTGCATATTTTTATAGAGACAGATCCATAAAAATATTGCTAAGACCAATGTCAAAGAACATACTGCCTACGTTTTCTTCCAGGAGTTTTATGGTTTCAGATCTTACATTTAAGTCTTTAATCCATTTTGAGTTTATTTTTGTATATGGTGTGACAGATTAGTCCAGTTTGTTTCTTTGGCATGTAGAAGTTCAGTTTTCCCAACACCATTTATTGAAGAGGCTGTCTTTTCCCCATCGTATATCCTTGCCTCCTTTGTTGTAGATTAAATGACCACATAAGTGTGGGTTCATTTCTGGGATCTCTACTCTGTTCCATTGATCTATGTGTCTGTTTTGGGGCCAGTACCATACTGTTTTAATTACTGTAACTTTGCAGCAGACTTTGAAATCAGAGAAGATGATGCTTCTAGATTTGTTCTTCTTTCTCAAGATTGTTTTTGATATTTGGGGTCTTTTGTGTTTCCATACAAGTTTCAGAATTATTTGTTCTAGTACTGTGAAAAAAATGCCATTGTTATTTTGTTAAGGATTACATTCAATCTGTAAATTGTCTTGGCTAGTAATCTTTTAACAATGTTAATTCTTCCAACCCATGAATATGGTATATCTTTCCACTTGTTAGTGTCATCTTCTATTTCTTTCATCAGTGTCTTATAGTTTTGGAAGTATATGTCTTTTACCTTCTTGGTTAAATGTATTCCTAGGTATTTTATTCTTTTTGATGCAATTGTAAATGGGCTTGTTTTCTTAATTTCTCTTTCTGATAGTCTGTTGTTAGTATATAGAAATGTAACAGATTTCTGTATATTAATTTTCTATCCTGAAACATTACTGAATTCATTTATTAGTTCTAATAGTTTTTTGGTGGTGTCTTTAGGATTTTCTATATGTAGTATCATGTCACCTGAAAACACTGACAGTTTAGCTTCTTCCTTTCCAATTTGGATTCTTTTTATTATTATATTTTTTAGTCCAGTTGCTATGTCTGGGATTTCCAATACCATGTTGACTAAAAGAGGTGAGAGTGAGCATCCTTGCCTTGTTCCTGATTGTAGAGGAAATGCTTTCAGCTTTTCACTGTTGAGTATGAGGTTGGCTGTAATTTTGTCATATATGGCCGTTAATATGTTGAGATATTTCCCTCTAACCCACTTTGTTGAGAGTTTTAATCATAAATGGATGTTGAATTTTGTCAACAGGTTTTTCTACATTATTGAGATGATCACATGACTTTTATTCTTCAACTTGTTTAATGTGGTGTCAGCAGGTTGGTGGGTAGGACTGGAAGTGGTAACAGTACCTTCATCGGCATCTTCTGTGAGGAGCAAATGAACTGCTGCATCAAGAGTGCTCAGTCAAGGGACTTCCCTGGTGGCGCAGTGGTTAAGAATCCGCCTGCCAAGGCAGGGGACACGAGTTTGAGCCCCGGTGCGGCAATATCCCACATGCCACGGAGCAACTAGGCCCGTGCACCACAACTACTGAGCCTGTGCTCTAGAGCCCGCGAGCCACAACTACTGAGCCCGCATGCCACAACTACTGAGCCTGCGCTCTAAAGCCCGTGCACCACAACTACTGATGCTGTGCTCCAGAGCCTGCGAGCCACAAGTCCTGAAGCCTGGGTGCCTAGAGCCTGTGCTCTGCAACAGGAGAAGCCACCGCAGTGAGAAGCCTGCACACCGCAATGAAGAGTAACCCCCGCTTGCCGCAACTAGAGAAAGCCCATGCACAGCAACAAAGACCCAATGCAGCCAAAAATAAATAAAAATAAATAAATAAATTTTTAAAAAATAAAAGAAAATAAAAATTACCTGGGAAGGGTGGTGCTCATTTTCACAATTAGGGCACTAAAACTAAGCAGAGAATGTATTTTATTTAAGAACCTCATTTGCTTTAAAACTACCTGTTGTTTCTTTCAAGTTTATTTAGATTTCATTATAAATTCAAAGACTTAACTAGTCTAGGTGTAAGAGGATCAATTTAGCGCATAATAACCTGGAAAAAAACAATTTTAAAGGAATTAGGGACTTTCCTGGATGCCCAGCGGTTAAGACTCCACACTTACGCTGCAGAAGGTGCAGGGTTCGATCCCTGGACAGGGAACTAAGACCCCACACGCCACATGGTGCAGCCAAAAGGTAAAAAATAAATAAGTAAAAAAGTGTAAAAAAGGAATCATTATGAATTCTTTTAAAACAATTGTAAACCTTTTGATACCAGTATTCACTGCATTGTTCTGTAGGCTTTATTCATTGACACCAATTACCTGATTCAAGGAATGTGTGCAGATGATATTTATATAAAAATAATCTTCCAAATTATGTCCTAGGACCCTCTAGGAAGGCTTGAGATGTAAATGGACAGCAATCTATTTGAGATAAATGGTCGGACAATTAGTTTACACCCAAAGTAGCACCTGAGCCAGAGCTACTTAGAGGGCAGGAGACAAGTTCTCTTACTCACTTACCCTTCCAGTTACGGAAGCTTCCTGAAAGCCTTTTTCTTGGAGTCAGTCCCAGTGCCCTGTGGTATCTAAGAAAACGTGATGTAGGCTCCAGAACCCCAGTCCTCTGAGGGCAGAGCATCCCGACACACGGTCCCTCGGCCGCCCCTCAAGGTCTCATCAAGACGCGAGGGGACCTGCGCTGCCCACAGTTTCCTGGGCAGGAGGCAGCCTCCCGGGGTGGAGGGAACCCCCCTGTCAGAGTCCCAGCCCTGGCTGACCTCCAAACACTCCTTGTAAGGCCTTCAAAGCCCTCTTTACAAGAGTCCACCAGCCTAGACCCAGCAGCCACAGGGATCACTGGGCGTTTTCTGAAGCTCTGAGCAAAGGTGTGGACTGAACTGGGAGACATCGCAGATCCAGAACCCAGCCAGATCCCTTGTCAAGATCACCTTCAGCATCTTTTGTTTCCTCTCCTGTTAACTTAAATACTTATCTACCCCATAGCGAATGTGGAGGCTGATAAATGTTGTTGAATTTAACTATTAAAATACTTTAGAAACGTCTTCAATAAGACAAACGTGATTCACAAACTTGGGATGAGCCATGCTGACCCCATGCGCACTGCCTCTCTCTTTCTGGTCCCCTGCTTCTCACCCAGAGTGTACTCTTCTGTTAGGGCAGGTGACACAGCACTGACTGATGAAAAGCATCTCAGGCCAGGTTTAGGACGATGCACAGCACTGCCTCCAAAATCCCTCATCATCAACACACACACACACACACACACACAGGCACACACACACACACACACACACACACCCTCCAATAATAAGGGAGAAAAGGGCACAAATGACGTGAAGTGGAGGACAGGTCAGTACCTTCATGAACATGAACCGCATCAATACTCACAATTCATCCCGAGTTTCCATCTGAACCAGAGGCCACAGGTGGCTTAAATCACCCACGTCAAGCCCCGCAAACATCATGGAAGAGGCAACAGAAAACAAAATCCTTTCTTTCTTTCTTACGCTGTCTACCCAACACTCAACCTAGACAACCTTCTAAAAAACAGCAGGCCTTAAATACACACATTGTCAAAAAAAAAAAAAAAAATACACACATTGTCTTTGCTAATAAAGAGGCAGAGAAGACAGAGAAATTTCCCTGGCTTGGGACAAGAGCTGCTATGGCTTTGGCAGTCTCCAACTTTCTTCTTATGGCAGGGGAAATGCAAAGTCTCTCCAGAGAAAATGCCAGTTATTTAAATATATATATATCCATAGAGGAAAAGTGTTTACAGACAGTCGCAATGATTTTTCAAACAGAAACGTCATCGCTCTTATTTTGCCAAAGAGAAACTGAGAGACCTCATCATGGGTCATATCAACGTGACCTGGTGACAAAATGCTCCACACATCATGCTAGATATGGAGCAGACCCCTTCTAATTTTAATTACTTGAAAGCTTAAAATTACTAACAAAATACAATTTACAATAACATAAGAGACACTATAGACATACAGCGCCACTAAAGACTGTATTTTCAAGATCAAATACTATCCAGTCTTCGTTTTCTGAGTACTTTCTCGGCAGATTTTATCCCTGTCAAAATGTTTTTTATTTTCCTTCTAAATTTTAACCACCGTTTCCAATCAATGATTTCTCTGTGAGGTGTGAATAAATGAATTGGCATGTTTCTTTTACACTATGCTCGAGCTCATGTTTTCTCTGAGCTAAATCTCATGTATTAGAGGATGCTGTCTAACTCCAAGTCACCATGGATTCCAAAGGTCTGATAAGAAAAATAAGGAATGTTGCATTAGAATATTTGGTTTAATCCCAACTGCGTCCTCCTGGCTTGCCCTCTGATCATGTCCAGACTCAGCAAAGAAAACCCGGATGCAAGAAGCTGGGTGGGGCACAGAAGGGGTTTGCTTTTATTGTCATCCTACCTGGTCCTTGATAATCTCAAAAAGACAATCAAGGTTTATAAAAGTAAGTAGTTTTTTGGTAGTTAGTGTATTCTCCCTCCAAATTCCTTTCTTTATCAGATAAGTTACGTATTTCTGTAATTTCAATTCACACTTAGTTAGGGCTGTTGTGGGTTTTTTTAATTTATTTTATTTGTTTGTTTGTTTGTTTGTTTGGCTGTGTTGGGTCTTCATTGCTGCGCGCGGGCTTTCTCTAGCTGCAGCAAGCAGGGGCTACTCTTTGTTGCGGTGCTCAGACTTCTCATTGTGGTGGCTTCTCTTGTGGAGCACAGGCTCTAGACGTGTGGCTTTCATTAGTTGCAGCACGCAGGCTCAGTAGTTGTGGCACATGGGCTTAGTTGCTCCGTGGCTTGTGGGATCTTCCCAGACCAGGGCTTGAACCCGTGTCCCCTGCATTGGCAGGCGGATTCTTAACCACTGCACCACCAGGGAAGCCCAGTTAGGGCTGTTTTAATATAGATTGTGTATTCTAGCATCATGAACCCAAACTAAAGACCACCACGCACCATCTCTGGCCAAATGGGTTCAGATGGGGGAGGTTAGGTGTTGTCCACACACCTGCAGTAAGGTTTTCTGTCCTCATTGTTCATTTCCTCAATGCCTACCTTATTTAAAATTACTGTCATGACATCAGTGATACCTGCTTGCATTGTAACAAAGCACCAAGTTACAGCAGCCCCAGGAATTCCTTTGGCAGTGGGGAAAATCCTGGCTTTGCAGATGGAAGTGAACTTGGTGGTCACATCTCAGCTCCCCAAGAAAACTTTCCACATGACAAAGTCTGCTCAAAAAGGATGAGCAAACTATGTGTGTGGGCGGAGGTGCTCTCCAAGCTGGTCGCTGAGGTATCTCAGGTCAAGACGGAGGTGAAGACCTGGAAAGGCGGGGCGTGCCAGCCAACACCGGGCACCTCCAGCGGCCACCACTAGCCCTTCATCAATGAGCACGTGACCATTTACACAGCAAAACGGGAAAAGCACAGTCACCATTCAGGGCACGGATCCGTCCTCCAAACAGATCTCTCTTGCTCGCATAAAATCTAACAGAATAGTTTCCAGAAATCTAATTCCCCTTTCCATTGTTCAGTAAATATTATCCAAAGCTGTAAACTGCTATTGGCTACTTTTAAAAACTATTTTTGAATACTGATTACTCATTTTCCTCTTGAATCTGCCATCACATGACCTCCCAGGTGTGAGACAATGAATACCAGGCAGAGTCCTTAACAGAGAACGTCCTGAAGGAAAGAGTAAAGACCCACAGGAATTGCAATCATCCCTCTATTTCTACCAAACCGGTGGAAAATGAGGATGCATTTCAAATGTTTATAAACTGACGTCATTTCATTTGGAACTGCTTTTTAATAAAAAAGAACACCTTTTTTCTGTTTTCACTCTGACCCATAATATCACAGTCATCCTAAAATAGCACCTCAGTGAAGTCCTGAAACCCGCACGTCTCATGCCAAATGGTTCATCAGTGATCTGGTTCATTTTCTGCCGGAAGCAAGCAGAATAAAAAAGAACAGAACGGAATTCAGCTAAGGTCAAGCTGGGAAGATTCCTTCACAAGGATGGAAAAATGAAAAAGAAATAAGGTGCTTAAGGGGGTATAAAGTTTTCTGAGAAAATTATAGCAGCTAAAAACAGATCATCTATAGCAAGCAGAGTAAAGGTGCTTCCAAAAGCAGATTTACAATTAAATAAGCAGGGCAGGAAGATCCTGACCCAAAGCCTGGCTGTGATGAAGCTCTGGTCCACACAACCTCTCAGACCCAGTACACTAGCGTGCACTCCTTTCTTTGACTTTATAGAAAATTACATTTAACCTCAACAGATGAATGCATCTTTGACCCTCAAACTATGTATTTCTTTGATCAAGCCACCAGAGATCTGAAACTTATTTTTATATTTTTCTCTTGGCTATTTTGATAACAACTTATAAAGATTTATCCTGAAACATTATAAAAATCATTCACCAGTCTCAAAATGAACAGTGTCTGTTATGCACGTATTTAATACAAGGTTAAAAAATCTGCAGCAAAAGGACAAAACCACAAGTACTTATTTCATAAATGTGGAGGAATAGGGATTTTACTATAGGATTTATGTATACTAATTTCTTAAAATATCATAGTCAGTAAAAGAAAAAATGTACTGAATACCCCCATGCCAAGTCCTGTGGGAAGCTGCAAAGACCAGTGTGTTTGCCCTAAGGCTGCTGTTGACACAGGGACAGAGGGGATGCTGAGAGCATCTGCAATGACCCTCTGTGGGACGCAGCCAGACGTAAGGTCTGCAGAAGGGCAGAGGGAGAAGCGATGGCTCGGGCTGATGGGGGATGGGAAATGCTTCCCTAAGAATGAGCCAGTCCATCCAGGCTCTGAAAGGCAA
The DNA here is from genome assembly GCF_025265405.1 of Mesoplodon densirostris. NCBI lineage: Eukaryota > Metazoa > Chordata > Mammalia > Artiodactyla > Ziphiidae > Mesoplodon > Mesoplodon densirostris. The sequence goes on from NC_082673.1 coordinate 2,704,084, forward strand.
GTCGTAGTGACAAGTGGAATTGCAGGAGGGAGTACCAGGTAATATGCATTCATCTGGCAACACTGATTGGGCATCACTTCACACGAGGTCCTGGAGAACACAAAAGGCCCCCGCACTGAATGATGGAGGCTCGTCCACCCAGGCCAGCACTTCCACTGCAGAGTCTGGACAAGACTACAAATAGACCCACACTGTGCGTCTACACTGTAAAGTAATGGAAACCAAGCTATTAAATAAAATATATTCTGCCACTCTCTCCTGACAAGAATACCTCCGTAATCATAAGACCCTTTGAATATCATAATCATCACCTGTGCTGAGATGTTCTGATGATGGACCAGTGGTGGTGGATGACTAATAAAATGAAGACCTAGAGAACTCATACTCACATATTTATGCCACAAAATGTATCTCTTGCCTTCATGTCAAAAAAAATCACTAATTATGTGTTTACAATCCAGATTGTCCACATAATCTTGCTCTGTTGAGAATAATGCCCAATTAAACCTCATTTCTAGAGCCACACTAATTCCTGGAGAGATGTTTTCAGTTTGGAGAAACTGTATTCACTGGGGCAGCAGCAACTGTTACTAAAATTCTTAACGTGATACTTAGACTCAGAAAAAACCCAACAGATGTTACATATAGACTTGTAAAGGTGGATTGAATATGAAAAATCAGCATTACCATGGAAAATACCATGAAATAGGTTAACTTCCTTCATAGGAATCATTATTACAGATCTCAACAGCTCTGAAAGAAATATCTAAAAAAGAGTGGCTATATGTATATGTATAACAGATTCACTCTGCAACACCTGAAACTAACACAACACTGTAAGTCAACTATACTCCAATAAGAATTTTTAAAAAATAAAAAATGAAAAAAGAAATACCTGGATCCTTACAATATTCCCATTAGATTAAAATTTTCACTTGATTTTATCATTCTAGTTTTAATTTGTTTTATTATTTTTATATTTATCTGACATATTCAGACATTCTAGCCTCAAATTCCAAAGTTACTTCTTCTATACTTAGAACCTATCCATTGTTTTCAGTAAATATTGGACACTGTCAATAAATAAATAAAGTGTCATTTTATTTGACTAAATATGTTTGGCTAAGTATTTTTAGAACATCATACCAATGTTTCTATATTGACTATTACTTCTCTTTGTTAAATACTACCAATTTTTTGCTATTTCTCCAGAAGTTTTTCAATTCTAGCCATTGTATTATGTGTGCTTTTCTCTATAATAGCGATTTTTTATATTCTCTTCATAAAGAACCCAATGCTTCAATCACAAATAACTTCACTGACAAAAGCTGCTCTCCAAAATTAGCTATAAAACATAGAAAAATAGTAACAAAATATAGATTGCGAACGTAAAGGTTCGTTTCTATTTCTTCTTCATCCAATGCAAAAGGTTTCTCACCACGAACCCGAATCAGCTTGTTTTCCGGAAGCAGGGCCACACCCTCCAGGATCAGCTCCCAAAGAGCAGCGGGGCTCCCAGTCCTGACCTTCTCCCGCGATCTGCTGATTCTGGGAATGCGTTTTCTTTGTCATCTCACACTGGACAGAACCGCCTTTGTGCTTCTGGGTTATAAATTTGATGTAAATACTTTTGTCATTTATTCTCATTATTTTGATCAGTAACTCAAGCTTCATTTACTAAAGACTGTAGTTTCATAAATTTTATCAGACCTGATAAAATTTTGGATTTGATGAGAATAATTTTCTGCTCATTTTCATTATTTTGATCAGTGGTAAAAATCTAAACAATTTGCAATGCCCAGTTGGCTCATTTTTATTGTTTTGATCAGTAATTAAACCTGAAAAATGTGTAATGAACTCTGCAGATTTTATATCGGTCATGCATGACAGAAGCCTACTCTTTCATTATTTTCAGGTTTTAAAAATTTAAGCAGATTGCTTCTAAAATCCTACTTTTCCGCTGTTTTTTCCCCTTTTCTGAGCTCTATTTTTGTGTCTTCTTTTCCAGCCCTTCCTTGGCATGTATTATAATATTTCTCAGTGATCTGAAGAATTTTTAAAACATAACTGTGTCCAAAGGCTGTTTGAATATATATTCATAAAAATCCAAATCAAATGTAAAAACTGAATAAATTATTTTTCATATGTATTTTGACAAAATTTATTTTTCTAAAATAATCTAAACTGAGCAAGATGAAACAGTAGGAGATACCAGACTTCATTCCCCTCACAAAAAAACAATTAGCTATTCACAATTGAAAATAGCCTTAGGAGGGCTGAAGAATCCAATTAAGAACCTACAGTAACACAGTGGAGCAAAAGAAGGCGAAAAACTGCACAGAAAGGATTACTGGGGAGATCAGCTCAGCAGAGACATCAGAGGCAGCGAGGAACAAAGAAGAATGGGGTCCAACAACATCAGCCAAGCAGCAGGTGCCCCTGTTCTGTGGGGACCGGGCAGCCTTTGCCACTGGGGACCATGTCAACTGTAGATTTCCTGCAGCTTCCCTAGTGGAGGACCCCTAGTGTTATATGCACAGGCCCCCCGAGAGGGAGATACTGCCATGCCCCCCACCAAAAGGAGCCTCTGTTACACTGTCCCATGACCACAGTTGCCAGCAACCTCACCCCAGTGCACACCCAGCCCCCAAAGCCTGCTCTGCTTGCTCTGTGCTCACCTGCACCCAGACAATGGCTCTGCACCCATATCTCAGTCTCCCCCAGCCAGCACTGCTGCAGGCTGGCCAGCCCCCCAGACACAGGAGCCACTGCTAATCCACAAGTGCCCACTCTCCAGACCCCGGCTCCACAGCTACTCCATGGGCACCCACATATCCAACACCAGTGACATCACCACCATGAAGGCAACCACAAGCTGGACCAATTACCAAAGAAATCCCCTCAGCCATGACATCCCCCATGGAAGAAAAAAATATCAGGTGGTCCCAGCAGACTTTGCCACTAAAGACCCCAGCAGCCCTCAGCACCACTGTGGACACCCACAGCCTTGGTCCTCTAGAAGCCCTGCAATCTTCACCAACACTGCCCCCAGCTGACAGAGCTGCATAGAGCCTAACACAGAGGCATCCCCAGAGCCAGAATCACTACTCCAACCCAGCCACACCCTCTCACCCACACACAGGTGAAGGTCTTTCCACACCAAAACCAGTCTGTCAAGTATGAAAGAGGTGACTGCTCCATCAAATATGCAGACATCAGAGCAAGGCTATAAGAAACATAAAAAAAAACTGAAAAACGTGACACACTAAAGGAACACAACTTAAGCTGCTGTCAGCTTAAAAGAGACTGTTACATTTACAAGAAGTTTCATGTAAGCCTTATGGTAACCACAAGGCAAAAAAACACAAGACAAAGAAAAAGGAATCAAAGCATACCACTATGGAAAATCATCAAATCATAAGGAAGAAAGCAAGAGAGGTAGAAAAAGAAGAAAAGAACCACAAAACAGCCAGAAAACAATTAACAAGATGATAACAGTGAGTCCCTACCTATCAATAATTACTTTAAATGTAAATGGATTAAATTCTCCAACCAGAAGACACAGAGTAGCTGAATGGATTTTTTTTAAAAAGAGAGAGACCCAACTATAGACTGCTACAAGAGACTTGCTTCAGCTTTAAGGATACAGGCTCAAAGAGATGGAAAAAGATATTCCACACAAATAGAAACCAAAAGAGAGCAGGGGTAGCTATACTTATATCTGTCAAAATAAACTTTAGGTCTAAAACTATAACAAGAACAGAGAAGGTCATTATATAATGATAAAGAGGTCAATTCATCAAGAGAGTATAACAATTGTAAATATATATTACCCAACATTGGTACACTCAAATACATAAAACAAATATTAACAGATCTGTAGGGAGAAATAGACAGCAATGTAACAATAACACAGGACTTCAATACCCCATTTTTAACAATAGATAGATCATTCAGACAAAATAAATAAAGGGATATTGAACTTAGACTACACATTAGCCAAATGGACCTAACACACATATACAGAATACTTCATCCAACAACAGCATAATACGCATTCTTCTCAAGCTCACATGGAACATTCTCCAGGATAGATCATATATTAAGTCCCAAAACAAGGCTTAACAGATTTAAGAAGATTGAAATCATATCAGGTAAATATCTTTTCTGAACCACAATGGGATGAAAGCTTACATTAATAACAAGAGGAAAACTGGAAAATTCCCAAATATGTGGAAATTAAATGGCACACTCCTGAACAATCAATGGGTCAAAACAGAAACCAAAAATGAAATTTTAAAAAAATCTTGAAACAAATGAAAATGTAAACATAACATAGTAAAATTTATGGGATTCAGCAAAAGCAGTTCTAAGTGGGAAGTTGATAGCCATAACACCCACAATAAGAAAAAAGAAAGACCTTAAATAATCTAGTTTTACACTTCTAAGAACTAGAAAAAGAAGAACAAACTAAGCTCAAAGTTAGCAGAAGGAAGGAAATAACAAAAATCAGAGCAGAAATAAATGATATGGAGACTAGAAAAACAGTAAAAAAGATCAATGAAAGGAGGAGCTAGATTTCAGACAGGTAAAATTGACAAATCTGTAAGTAGACTAAGAAAAAAAGAAGACTCAATTAAATAAAATCAGAAATTAAAGAGGAGACATAACAACTGATAGCACAAAAATACAAAGGTTCATAAGAGGCTACTATGAAAAATTATATGCCAACACACTGGATAACCTAGAAGAAATGGATAAATTTCTAGAAAAGTACAACCTACCAAGACTGGATCAAAAAAAAAAAAAAAAAAAAAAAGGAAAATCTGAAGATCTATAACTAGTAAGAAGACTGAGTCAGTAATCAAAAACACCCAAAAAAGAAAAGTCCAGGACCAGATGGTTTCAATGGTGAATACCATCAAACATTTAAAGACAAATTAACCTCAATCCTTCTCAAACGCTTCCAAAAATTTTAAGCTGAAGGGAAACTTCCAAACTCATTTTACGAGCCAGCATTACTCTCAATAACAAGAATAGTATGAGACAATCACAGGTCAATATCCCTGACAAAAAATACATGCAAAAATCCACAACAAAATAACAGCAAACTGAATTCAACAGCACATCAAAAGGATCATACACCACAATCAAGTGGGATTTATCCCTGGGATGCAAGAACGGTTCAACATACACAAATCAATAAATGTGATACACCACATTAAGAGAATGAAAGATAAGAATCAAATGATTATCTCAATAGATGAAGAAAAAGCATTTGACAAAATTCAACATTTTTTCACGATAAAAACTCTCAACAAAGAGGGTTTAGAAAGAACATATCTCAACATAATAAAAGCCATATAGCAAGCCCACAGTTAATATCAGACTTGGTGGTGAAAGCTGAAAGCTTTTCCTCTCAGATCAGGAAAAAGACAAAAGTTCCCACTGTTACCATTTCTAATCAACATAATACTGGAAGTCCTAGCCAGAGCAATTAGGTAAGAAAAAAAAGGCATCCAAATCAGAAAGGAAGAAGTAAAATTGTTTCTGTTTGCAAATGACAATCTTAGATTTAGAAAACCCTAAAGACTCCATCAAACTAACTGAAAGAGAAATTAGGAAATCAATCCCATTGACAATTGCATCAAAAACAATAACATACTTAGGAATAAATTTAACCAGGGAGGTAAAAAAATCTGTGTGCTGAAAACTATAAGACAATGATGAAAAAAATTGAAGACACAAACAAATGAAAAGATATCCCATGTTCACAGATTGGAAGAATTAATATTGTTAAAATATCCATACTATCCAGAGCAATACACAGGTGCAATGCAATCTTTATTAAAACCCAATGGCATTTTTCAAGAGAAATTTATAAATCCTAAAATTCATATGGAACCACAAAATACCCCAAAATAGACAAAGCAATCCTCAGAAAGAAGAACACAGCTGGAGAATCACACTTTCTGAGTACAAGCTATATTACAAAGCTAAAGTAATCAAAAAATTATGATACTGGCATTAAAAAGACACATAGACCAATGGAACTGAATAGAGAGTCCACTATTAAACCCACACATATACGGTCAATTAATATTTGCCAAGGGCACCAAGAATGCACAATGGGGAATAAATAACCTCTTCAATTAATGGTACTGGGAAAACTGGACAGCCACACACAAAAGAATAAAACTGGATCACTAATTTATACCACTCACAAAAATTAACTCAACATACATTAAAGATTTAAATGTAAGAACTGAGACCTAAATCTCCTAGAAGAAAACACAGGGGAAAAGCTCCTTAAGATTGGTCTTGGCGATTTTTTGGATTTGATCCCCAAAGCAAAGGCAACAAAAGCAAACACAGGACTACATCAAACTAGAAAAATTCTACATAGCAAAGGAAATCATCCACAAAATGAAAAAGCAACCTATAGAATGGGAGAAAATATCTGCAAATCATGTATCTGATATGTGGCTAATACCCAAAATATATAAAGAACTCATACAACTCAATAGCAAAATTCCCAAATAATCTAATTTAAAAATGGGCAAAGGACCTGAATAGGCATTTTTCCAAAGAAGATATACAGATGGCCAACGGACAGATGAAAAGATTCTCAACATCACTAGTCATTAGGAAAATGTAATTCAAAACCACAGTGAGAGGGCTTCCCTGGTGGCGCAGTGGTTGAGAGTCCGCCTGCCGATGCAGGGGACATGGGTTCGTGCCCCGGTCCGGGAGGATCCCACATGCCGCAGAGTGGCTGGGCCCGTGAGCCATGGCCTCTGAGCCTGCGCGTCCGGAGCCTGTGCTCCACAACGGGAGAGGCCGCGACAGTGAGAGGCCCGCGTACCGCAAAAAAAAAAAAAAAAAAAAACACAGTGAGGTATCACCACGCTTGTTCGGATGGGATGGCTGTTAACAAACAGACAAGAGATGACAAACGTTGGCAAGGATGTGGGAAAAAGAGAACCCGTGTGCACTGTTGGTGGAATGTAAACTGGTGCAGTCACTACGGAAAACAGTTATGGAGGTTCCTCAGAAAAATGAAAAATAGGACTAGAAAAATGAAAAATAGGACTACCATATGATCTAGCCATCCCACTTCTGTGTATATCTCCAAAGGAAAAAAATCAGGATCTCAAAGAGATTACCTGCACTCCCAGGTCCACTGCAGCACTGTTCACAATAGCCAAGATACTGGCAACGTGGATGACCTGGAGGGCTTCGTGCTAAGTGAAATAAGCCCAACAGAGAAAGATAAACACTGTGTGGTATCACTTATATGTAGAACCCTAAAATTAAACTCAAGTTGAACTCACAGAATCAGAAAATAAAACGGTAGTTGCCAGAGCCTTGGGGAGTGGGGGAAATGGGGAGATGTTGGTCAAAATGTACAAACTTTCGTTAAAAGAGGCTCTGAGGATCTAATGTACACCATGGTGACTACAGTATTGTCGATGTGAAATTTGCTGAGAGAGTACAGTTAAAGCATTCTCACAAAAACAAAAGAGTAACTATGTGAGGTGATGATGTGTTATTTAACTTGGTTGTGGTAATCATTTTATAATGTATACACAGATCAAATCATCACATTGTACATTTTAAATATATAAAAATTTGTCAATTATACTTAATAAAGCTGGAAAAATAAAAAATATATAATAATCTAAACTAGTTAAATGCAAATCATAATCTATCAAATTTTAAATCAAATGTATTAAAATTAAATCTTTACTTATAAAAATGTAATTAAACCTTATTATTTTTACAAAAGTAAATCTATTTGTAATTAAGCATTCCAAGTTTATACAGTTACCAGCGTAAAGAGTCTGTTATCACACTCCACACACATTATGTCTAGACATACAAATATACAAATGTAGAGTGTGTGAATTCAAGAGAAAGATGCAAATCCCTTGCTAACTTATGAGTACGTCCAGTCCAGGGATGGGTTCATGAAGAGAATCAAGGAAACGGATGATCAATGAGATTGGGAAATTGATTATGCGTGAATGAGAATGGCTGTCATGCCATTGTGAATGGAGGGATGTGACAAGGTAGCGTATTTGTGTTCTCTCTGACCTACATGTTCCTACAGCTCAAATCGCCTCTCTGCTCCAGGGTCAGCACCAGTATCTCCCGCAAGTCCCGGCAGCCTTTGGAGAGGTAACATCCCCTTTTGTTCTGAGGCATTAGGGCAGGAGATGAGGAGAAGCATCTTCTGGGACCACATGGTGATGGCCACGAGAGCAGACGTTCGGGTTCTGGGTGCACCCTGCCAGCACCGAGCCCTGGCTCACAGGGACAGAGGCCCAGGGGCTTCTCGCCTGCCCAGGCTTGGCTGGAGGAGGTTCTCCTCGACTCGACGTCTTGAGACACTCTCCTTCCAGCCACGAAGCCCCACTGCCCTTCTTTCAGTTTCTCTAAGAGCCAAAATCTCCTCAACCTTAGACTTCACTCCTCTGCTTGGAAGGTCTTTGAATGGCTGTCTCCTCATTCCGTAGGTTTCAACTTAAACCCCCTTCTCAGGCAGGCCAGCCCTGATGCTTCTAAGTAAGCTTTCCCTACGCCCACCCCCGCTGGCAACGTTCCATCCCTGAACAGTTTTCTACATAGGACATCTCAGAATTTGCACTCTATATATTTGGGGGGTTGGGTTTTTTTTTCTTTATTATCTATGTTCCCTTTTTTAGTATAAGAGCCAGAGGGAAGGACCAAGAAGCAAAATATAGCTCTTTTTTTTTTAGCTATTAGTATAAAATAGGCACTCCATGAATATTTGTAGGAAGGAGAGAGGGAAAGAGACTGGAAAATTCTCTGTAGGCAGGAATTATTTATAGATCAATTCTCCACTTAAAAATACTGCTAAAGGGACTTCCGTGGTGGCGCAGTGGTTAAGAATCTGCCTGCCAATGCAGGGGACACAGGTTCGAGCCCTGGTCCGGGAAGATCCCACACGCCACAGAGCAGCTAAGCCTGTGCACCACAGCTACTGAGCCTGTGCTCTAGAGCCCACGAGCCACAACTACTGAGCCCACGTGCCACAACTACTGAAGCCCGCGCACCTAGAGCCCATGTTCCGCAAGAAGAGAAGCCACCACAGTGAGAAGCCCGCACACCGCAACGAAGAGTAGCCCCCGCTCGCCACAACTAGAGAAAGCCTGGGCGCAGCAACAAAGACCCAACGCAGCCAAAAATAAATAAATTTTTTTAAAGAAAACATTGATGAAAGAAATCAAAGATGACACCAACAGATGGAGAGATATACCATCTTCTTGGATCGGAAGAATCAATATCATGTTTTCATTTTTCTTGGACCAGAATTGCTGGGTCATACGGTAATTCTACGTTTAAGGTTTTGAGGAATTGCCAAGCTGTCCTCCAACGGGCTCTGCTTCACAATTCCATCAGCAGTGTTTCTCCACATCCTTGCTGACACATGTTATCATCTGTCATTTTTATTTTGCCATTCTCAAGAGTTAAAGTTGTAGCTCATTCTGGATTTGCATTTCATTAATTACTAATGATGTTGAGCATCTCCAGATGGGTTTTATTGGCCATTTGTGCACCTTCTTTTAAAAAATAGCTCTTCTAATACTTTGTTTAATTTTGACTGGGTTATCTGGCTTTTTAACTTGTTGAGGTAAAAGGGTTCTCATATATGATTTGAAATTTTTCTCCCATTCTGTCTTATTACTTTTTTGATGGTGTCCTTTGAAGTGCAAAAGTTGTTGATTTTGATGAAGAACAATTTATCTATTTTTTCTTTTGTCAGTGTGCTTTTGGTGCACAGCATCCAAGCATCCATTGCCGAACCCAAGATTACGAAGGGATGTGGTGGAGGACGGGGACCCTCGGGGGAGACCAGACGCCCCTGGGGCAGACCTGGCCAGTCCTCGAAGGTCCCTTCCAGCCTGCATTCTGCCCTGGGGTTTCTCTTGGAAGTCAGGTGTAACAGAACACTTTGCTATAGTTTTACCTGATTGGTTACCTTTATTTACCATTCGTCAAATTCAACTTTCTGCTAAGAAACAGAGTATATTGAAACTTTCACATTGAAAAGTCCTTCCACTAAGCATATACGATTTACACAATTTCCAGCAGCGGTTCTTTTTTTTTTTTTTTTTTTTAATTTTTATTTCTGGCTGCATTGGGTCCTCGTTGCTGCGTGCGGACTTTCTCTAGGTGCGGCGAGCAGGGGCTACTCTTCGTTGTGGTGCATGGGCTTCTCATTGTGGTGGCTTCTCTTGTTAGGGAGCACGGGCTCTAGGCACGTGGGCTTCTGTAGTTGCGGCGCCTGGGCTCAGTAGTTGTGGCTCGCGGGCTCTAGAGCACAGGCTCAGTTGTCGTGGTGCACGGGCTTAGTTGCTCCGCGGCATGTGGGATCTTCCCGGACCAGGGCTCGAACCCGTGTCCCCTGCATTGGCAGGCAGATTCTTAACCACTGAACCACCAGGGAAGTCCCGAGAGTTTCAAAATGGTAGCAGAATATTTGGTAAACGATATGTGCTTTGATATCTCTATAGATGGAATCAAATTAAAATTGAGGAAGGGAATAGCTTTGCATTTTTCTAATCTTAAAGCCCTGATTAACCATAATCTTTAAATATAGTGAAGTTTTTTATCTATGGTTAAGAAAAATATTTTCTACATTAAGGTTAAAATTCTAAAAACATGGAAAGAAAAAAAATCAAGGAAAGTATCAATATAACAATACTACAAATTAACACTTACTAGCACTTTGGCCATTTATAGTGTTAAATGTGTTCTTTACACTGTTTCCACTGTTATGTGACAATACACATATATTTAAATGTGCTTTAACAAAAACTTAATTCTGCTGTTAGGGAGAAACTGAGCCAGGCTCCATATGCCTTTGCTTTCAAAGGCTGATCTGCCTTTTCTTTTTCAGAATTTTTATCTTAATCAGTGAGTTGTGGTCCTTCATGATATTGCTTGCATGAAAATCTAATCCTCTGTCAAGGTTTTGTGGCCCCACAGAAGTAGAGGCCCAATCTGTACAGACTTTGCATGTATTCCTCTCGGCTTTCATAGCCTGTCTCCAACAGGGGTAAAAAACGGAAGGTTCTGGGCTGAAAGCAACCTGCAAGTACACGTGGTCGGGCCTTTCACTTTGAAAAACTGTAATTAGCTGCTAATATTTAAAAGTCAGGGGGACTTCCCTGGTGGTCCAGTGGGTAAGACTCTGCGCTCTCAATGCAGGGTTCCCTGGTCAGGGAACTAGATCCCGCATGCAGAAACGAAGATGCCGTGTGCCGCAATTAAGACCTGGCGCAGCCAAATAAATAAACAAATGTTTTTTTGAATAAATAAATAAAAATAAAAGTCAGGGAGGAACTTCCTGGCAGTCCAGTGGTTAGGACTCCACGCTTTCACTGCCTAGGGCCCAGATTCCATCCCTGGTTGGGGAACTAACATACCCTCAAGCCGTGTCACTTGGCCAAAAAATTTTTAAAATAATAAAAATCAGGGAATTTCACTTTTGACTTCCATATTTTCTTGAAAAATACAGCCAGCTCATTATCAACGGGCCCCAAGCCCTGAGGGCGGCACCCACTCGGGAGCTGGCTGGCCCCGGGCTGCCCCCGCTCCCCAGGGCTCCAGCTGCAGGTCAGTCGCTGTCCCTCACTCTACTCAGGGCAGGTGGTCTTTCACCCCCCTGTTCCCCTCAGAGGACCCTGACAGCCAGCTTCCTGTAGGTATGTGAGTCCGAAGCTCGTGCCCTGAGCCGTAAACAGTAGTCACAGCGAACCCTTCCATGGCGCTGGGCAGAGCCAGATTCTCCTAAGCGAGTAACGCGCACGAGCTCATGTCACCTGAGAATAACCCCAGGGGGAGAACACCGCTAGCATCCCCATTTTACAGACTAAGAAACCGAGACCCCAGGAAGCTGGGAACTCGCAGGGGGCCCGGCTGGGGACCTGAGGGTCCAGCCACGGGGTGTCATTCTCCAGCCGAGGAAGGCTCTGCACAGCTGCAAGGACAATGCCCTCTCCCTTCCGCTCAGGGCCTCCAGGAGAGGGTGTCCGGCACGGGCCGCCAGCCGACCTTGGCACCTGATGGAGCTTCTGCAGAAACTGACGCCACAACAGGACACAGGCAAGGTTCAAGGCCAAAGGCCCAGCTCGCCCTGTCCTGTGGCCGCCACAGAGGAGGGGCCCCGGGCTCAAGAATGCGTCTTGTGAGTTTTTACAGTAAGACTGTTTTTCGTATTCACGAGCACATAAAATTAAGAAGATGCTTAATAAAAATTACTCTGGGCAGAATATAAGTGGGCTTATGTGCAACGACAAACCACCAGCTTCAACTTTCATTACCCAGCTAGATCCTCATTTCACGATTATGACGAAAAATGACCCGGCGCTGCTCGTCCTACCTCTTGCTCGAAATTCCCGGAGTCTCACTCGGGCCACTTCCCTCCGCCCAGGGATGCGCCCGAACGGGGCAGGCGGCTCTATCCCGCGCGCACCCGCCACGACCGGCAGACACTCTACCGGGGACGCTGAGCCCTTCCAACCGGCTCGCCCTAGAGGCACTTCTCGTCTTCTCCTCTTGGGGCGTAAAGCCTGAGCACCACGATGAGAAAGGTGCGCACTCCACACACTGTGCGACCCGAAGGGCAGCTCAGTGATGCGGTTTCTCTCCCCACACGGAAGGCGAGGACGGCGGGTGAGCACCCAGGCCCATCTGCCCGCCCACTCCGGTGTGGTCTCCCAGGCGCCGACCTGCCTACTCGCCCGGGCCCCCACCCCGCGCTCCCGGCTGCTCTGGGGACCCGGGAGCATCGCCCACCGCAGGGCGCGGGGAGGCCCAGCCGGGAGCGGGGACACGCGGCGTGGACGGCTGCTTCACCCAATTCAGAGTAGGGAAGATTTGGGGGTGGCGGGGCGACGATAAAGGGGCTAAACTGGGACTCTATGCAGGCAAATCACCCAAGGAATGAAGATGGGAATTCTCCGCGGTAAGTTTTGGAAGATGCTAGAAAGGAGGCCCGATCCTTTCACCGCTTCGGGGCTCGCGCTTTCCAGTCTAAGTGCCGAAGCCTGGGGTTACGGGAAAGTGAGGACCCTGCTCCGACGACCCGAGCGGGGGCGGGACCTGGGGGGACAGAGGCGCGGCCTCGGCGGGCGGGACGGGGCAGGAGGCGGGGCGGGGTGCGCCGCGGGGACGAGGACCCGTCCGCGCCAAAGCCGCCCGTCAAAGGCACCTCCTCTTGGCGCGTCGCTCCACCGTTTCCTGAGCCCAGCCTCTCAGCCCCCGGCCGGGCTTCGGCAGCTCACGTTAATTATTTATTGCATCCACGCAGGACAGCTTTTCTTCTTTTTATCCGGTAACACTTCCAAACCCTGCAGGGCGGGCGCAGTAATAATTGGCAGACCCCGGGGCACATACTCCCTACTCCGAACTGTATTATTCCACTCCTGAAACCCAAAGCGCTGCACTAATACGAGATTCCCACCGGCTGCTTCTGGCTTCTTCCTTTAACACTGAGTGTTTAGCGCCCGCGCCCGGCCCTGGAGCAGACGCACCCACGTCACGCGTGTGAGCACGTGAAGTGGCACCGATGAGCCTCCAGGACCCGCCGCCCCGGCGGCTGCAGACCTGCCTCTCACCCGCTAGGTGCCCGGGGGCGGGCGGCCCTCTCCCGGCGACACCGCTGGAAACAAGACTTCTGCCACAAGTATGTCTTGCAGTTCAACGTGTACCTTTTGGCCACTCTGTAAGCAGGTATTTAAGGTTTTGGTTTTATCTTTAAAGACTGAAACTTTCAAACAAATCTCATCCCTAAAATAGAACTTAAAAAAATGCAAACCATAAAAACAAAGTGAAACTTGGATGGTTAATTTAGGCAGCAACTCCAGATGACCAGGCTGCGAGACAGAGGTAGTGAGAGGAGAACGTTTTGTCAAATTTTATCAACCTTGTGAGTATAAAGAAGAAACAAATTCATTCTCCTTCTCAGTAATTCTTCCGTCCCTTTACCTTCTACTGATGGTGAACACTGCCCTCTTTTGGCAGAATGTTCCAACTTTTAAACATGTGGGGTTTTAGGGTTTTTTAATACAAAAATCAGAAGAAAAAACTCAATCTCCATGAACAGGAATGATTTTAACTTGAACTATGCTTGACATCGTTCGTGTGTCTCTTATTGTCTATATCAATAAACGAAAAAGTCAGCTTTGTCCTTTCAGGCCCACCGCTAACAATTCCGATGCTCTTGGTGATGTTTGCAATTTGGAGGACTTGGACAAGACATGCGGGTTTGTGCGTCGTTTTCAGTTCAAAATATTCAATATAATAAATATTACATTGTATTCGTAGGGCATTTTTCTGGAAGGAAAGACTAAAAACTTTCTACTTTTAGAAACCTGACAATGAAAAAAAAAAAAAACCCCTACTGTTACCTTCCATGAGTATAAGGCTAAGAACTGCAAGGCCCAGAGGAGCACATGAATGCCAGCCTCGTCGTGGCTGTGGGACCTTTCCTTGCAGGCCCTAGGAAACTCTCCAGCAGAAAACTGTGTGTGCTAGATAAAGCATTAGAAACATTTATTTTAAAAAAGGCATCAGTGTGCTAAGTGAACAAGTTAGTAAGACATATACATGTGTCCAAGAACAAAGTGAAAAGGGAAGCCAGCAAGGTACGTGACCACTGGAGTCTTGTTCAGCTGGAGTATTTGCTTAACTTAGTGACATTAACTTCAGATTTGGGGCAGCAAGCCTACAGGAAGAAGGGGAAAAGCCCTTTCCTAAATGGGGAGGGCTTCATTGGAATCTCCACGTCCCCATCAAGTTCATTAAGGAGAACTAGAAATAATCCACCTTATCCCCTCCTTCCCCCAGAGAACGCAGAGAAAACTGCCTATTTCAAAACTTGCTATGAGGAGGGAGTAAAATCTCCCCGAAGATGTAACGTCCCCAGGTTAGCTTTCCCGTGGATGTTCAGGCCCCTCTCCCTGAGTGCTGTGAAACCCTTAAACCCAGGACTTAAAGAGGCCGGGAGCAGGCAGTGCTTCTGGCAAAGACCAGTCGGCCTCTAATGAACTCTCACAGATAGAGTTCCACGAGCTCCGGCAAAGCCCGCAAAGCACAAAAGAAACGGGGTCGTCACAGCTAGCCCTAGCCCTCAGAGACATCCTGAGCAGAAGCCCACCGTAGAGTTCAGATACTGGAATCAGATATGGAATAGAAAATAGGTTCAGCGTGCTTACCAAATTCAACATATTAATAAAGAGCAGGAAATTATTTTTTAAAAGTTTTAAAAAGCAGAACTAGAAAATTTAACAGACATTAAAACTCAGTGTAAGGGTTTAACAGCAGACTTAAAGCAAGTGAAGACAGAATTAGTGGTTGGAAGATATATTTGAATAAATTATTTAGAATCCAATGCTGAGAGGCAAAAAGTTGAGGCATGGGCTTCCCTGGTGGCACAGTGGTTGAGTCCGCCTGCCGATGCAGGGGACGCGGGTTCGTGCCCCGGTCCGGGAAGATCCCACATGCCGCGGACCGGCTGGGCCCGTGAGCCATGGCCGCTGAGCCTGCGCGTCCGGAGCCTGTGCTCCGCAACGGGAGAGGCCACAACGGTGAGAGGCCCGCGTACCGCAAAAAAAAAAAAAGAAAAAAGAAAAGAAAGTTGAGGCAATGTCTGTAAGGAAAGAAAATGGCCAAGAATTTCCAGAACTGATCAAAGAGGCCAATCCACACACCTATAAAAGAAGTATCAGGTAGGATTAAAGACAAAAATTAACACCTAGCACATTATATGAAACTACAGAAAATCAACAATGCCAAGACAAGAATATTAGCAATGTCAAGACAAAACTGTAAAAAGAGATAAAAGATAACCTTCAAAGAAATGGCTATCAGTGGACTTCTCAACAGCTACAATGAAAGCCAGAATGTAGAGAAGTAACTCCACTGTCGTAGAGAAAAATACTGTCATCCTAAAATTATATTAGTCATATTTTTCAAGAACAAAGATAAATTTTTTTCAGACAGACAAACTAAGAGTTAGCTACCCAGGGTCTTTCACCAAAAAGAAAGTTTAAAAGATGTACTTTAGGCAAAAGAAAATTGAGATGATCTGAGTCAAGAAGAAATAATGAACAAAAAAGTGGGAATGTGGGAATCCAGCATCACTACAAACAGGGACCAGCCTCAGAAAGACAACGTGCAGTGAAAAGTAGGTGCACAGGAATGAACAGGGGTGATTCCACTCATACCGCTTGGAGATACAAGCGTATGTGTAAAACCACGGCAAAAAGCCAGGTGTGATCGTCACAAACGGGCACCCTGAGAGGGGGGTTAAGATGAGCGGGAAAGAGGGGCACACACAGGTAACGGTAGTGCTAGCAGTCAAGCCTCATGGTTCGTACTCACATGTACCTACATGAACACTCAAGTCATTCCTTGGACTTTCCACGCATCTTATAAATATCCTTCGTATCTACTTGAATAGTTCATAAAAATAAATTTTTAAAACCCTACACCGTTCAGAGGTGGCAACAGTCAAAAGGAAATGAGATGTCCAAATACAGACAATTCTATACCATAATTCAGCATATATCCATAGGTGTACTGACATTTTCTAAATTTAAAAAGAGAAAAAAGGCAGGCCATTGGAGAACGATGCTTAATTATATGCAACTGTTTATTTAAAATAATTTTTCAAGTTTTCCCATAAATTAACAGGTTTTGCTTCACTTTTGTCCTCTCAAACAGCTGGAAACCAACACTTACACATTTTGTATTTTAACTACGATGTCTGCTATTTTAATGACATTTCTCTTTATTAGTACTAGAACCAGATATATCGACCGATAAGCAGTACAGACTTAAATGATGTTCCTGGTAGTTACGGTATTGCTGGCAGTTTCTCGGGCTTTATCAGATTCTGGATGCTATTTCAAGCCATCTCCAAGCAGCAATCTGACTGAGGGGTAGGTCGTCGTGCTCCCTCCCTAGGCCTACTTTCTCTCCGCAGAACAAATAATTACCCCACTGCAAAATCCCATGAATACACTGCTCATCATTTTCAATTACTTCATCTTTATTTGCTACCTCTCCACCTATAAAGCATAATCATCCACACTCAAATATAACATGATTCATTAAAAAATAAACACCCAAAATATTCTTAATCATTCTAATATATTCCCATTAATAGATAAAAGGGCTTTCACTTAAAATTTCATTTTTTATTTCTACTTCTTTATTTAAAGTCAATAGTAAAGTCACAACTGTGAAATAAATGCATTTAAAAACACAAAAGATACATTTCAATGACAAAAAATAGGCAGTGATTATGAAAACCTACCGTACATTTTGCCAAAGCCAACAGAATGAAAGCTGATATGAAAAACTCCATCTTCAAACATATCCTTAACAAAAACGTCCCTTATCAATAGTTAACACCATGATTTAAGAAAACGTTGTGTTGACGTTATCTGAACACTTGCCCCGAAAACAACAAAGCTGGTGGGGGGGCGGCTAGATAAAAAATATGTGGGCACCAGGAACTCAAAATTAAACTTCTAAAATGGACACTGATTTCAAAATAAAATGAACATTTCTAACATGATAATTGTATGAAACTACCTTTTTTTCCTTGATAGAAATGAATGGGGCATTTCTTAACAATAACAGCTTAGTAATCACCTAAGAAAAATTGTGGAGATACCCCCAATGCCCAAGCCCAGTCAATGGTAAAAAGCAAACAGCTTCCACGAAATAATCTTTCCCATTACTAAAATATCCTGATTTACCTGGGATAATTCATGCTTAGGCTATTTCAAACTGTTGTTTTTAGATGTGTGGAATTACCAGAGCTGAGATTTTTTTAAACCATTCATCTAACGGTTGAGTCTTTGCAGAGACATAATAACCCTTCCACTACACATCGACTGCGTTTCCTCCAGCATACTTGTTCAACAGTTGTAACAGTGATGCTGGTGGTGATAAGTGATACTCTCAAATTTTTCCTTTTAAAAAATATATAATCCATGGAACACTAAATAGCACTAAATATGCTACACTGTATACTTTCTTAAACAAGGCATGACTCTTCAGGCCCTAGTAGGAAGAAAAGAAACACACTAATAATGGCATTTACCACCTGTTTGTTTCACTACTGACTTTCAAATAGTGAATACAGTAGGATGGGATATTAAGCAAAAAAATGAAAATCACTGTTCCTTTACCACAAGAAACAAGAACAAAAGAAAAACATGGGAGGAAATTAAATGAGCCCAGTGTAGGTCCCAAAGATTACACTATGATTCCGAATTTTCAAAGAAAAGGTCATCTACGTATAATTTCTGTGACTACTTCCTATGCTATGAAGATGAATTTCAAAGCAAATGCAGGCTGGCGCAGCCCTACTTGTCAAGGATGAACCTGCCAGTGAACCAGGATTCCCTTTGCTAAAGTGCACCTGTGAGCAGCCCCCTCGGGCCGATGCACCGATGAGCGATCAACAGTCGCGTACAACAACGGACTCTCTTAAAGCAAATACTTTATACAGTGGACTACAGGGAAAACCGTCCTAAATACACTAGCTTCTAAAACTTCAGAGTAAGATAACCTCGTCATTTTTAAATACTGAAAATGTAAAGGGTCCACACAAACTAAGAGTTGTATTAAGTATATACGTTTTATTTTAATATTCACTTGACGTGCTCCTAAAGTCTCTATGAGAGAAGCAGATGTTTTCCCCATGTCTTTTGGCAACAGATTCAAGAGCAAGAGTAGCAGTGCTGTTGAACTCCCTGAAAGGAGGCTTTTCAAAGCTACGTTACTCCGTATCTGCATCGTTATTGCACTCATACATCGCCCGGAATAGACCTACAGCAACTCAGCAACAGTGACTGCAAAACACAAAGCTTCTGATTTCCTTGTTAGATAAAGGTTTCATGGAGGAAATGCAAATGGCTGCAATTCGAATCAGACTACATATGCTTCATGATGATTTCACCTTATGGAAAATTAAACCTAACCCTCACACTACTAGTCTGTAAGGAACCAGATGAGGATCTGAAGGACCCAGTCTTGACTACTTTACATTCCACTCTTGAAGTCGCTCCAAGTTAAAACAGCAATTTTAACAAGATTTAAAGAAAAATATATTTTATAAAAGGGATTCTTTTTAATCACAGAATACATCATTTGTATTACTAAGACAGAAACAAGTTATACTTTTTCCACTAAAAATTCACTCTGATGAAAGAAAGAATTCTCTTTTAACTTCTAACAAATGCTACATTTTCAAGACTAAAGGAATTATCAGTAGGCATTCTTTCTTCTTGCTCTAAGTTATTTTTCCCTAAAATACGTCAAGTAAGCTTTTAAAGACTCGGGCAGGGGGAGCTTCATGATCTTCTCCCTCAGCAAGTTCTGGGGCGGCTCCTCCTGCTTGCGGGCTTCGCCGTGGTCCTTCTCCTCCCCCTCTTTATCTTCCTCCATCTTCTCCTCCTCCTCGCTGTCTAGAGGCTGAGGGATGAGCTGATTCCCCACAAAGACGTAAGTGTTAATCCTCTGCTTGACCCTCTTCCTTTTCCTTTTGGGCGGCGCCCTCTGAGGAATGCCCTTGGCCTGCATCTCATCATTTATGAAATTTCTAAGTGTGCGTCGAATGTAAATGCGAGCCAAGTCCTGCAGATTCCTGACAGCACAGGGGGCTAAAAACACACGGAAAACATAAAGAGTTAAACGTTATATACTGTTCAGTTCTTAGTGAATATTAGAAGACAGGACATAAGAAACTCTGACTCTCATCTAACACAGACTTTAGGAAGGGCGCTTACTATGTGCCGGACCGCGGCAGTACTGAGGGCGGCGGACGGCACCGGGGTCTGTGTGCACAGACGTGGGCACATCCCCAGGAACGAGCATAAACCCTCTCGGGAAGGATAAGTAACTTACAGCAGCTGGAGCACATGTGAATTAAGTCGTGAGGGGACGAGAATGGAAGAGGTTTTACCCTACACATTTTCTGTACTCTCTGATGTTGAAAAGCGTGTGAAGGACCTATTTAAAAATGAAGGCACTGTTTGAACAGCTGCCTCGGTCTGAGCTCTAAACTATTACACGCATGCACACGCGGTTTCCATCCTTGTGTAAATCAACAGGCAGAACTGGTTCACAGGTACAGGGCCACCAGAAATCACGCCGCAGCACTTAACAGCCCCCAAGCACCACAGATCTAAGCTGCTGATGCTCACTTCTATCAAGCGCACAGGCAGAGTCGGAACAGGCCCTGTCTGCTTCACTCCTGCCTCCCACCGACGCGCAGGTGTTAAGACCTAGGCCACACGCCCCTCTTGGTGGCCTCCTCCAGTGCTTTGCACCCAGACAAAGAAACTTCTCAGGTCCCCACCTGAAATTCGTTTTTCCGAGTTTCCACCCCTGTGGGAATAAAACCCTTATCAAGGATTCTTCTCAAATACCTAACAAAACAGAACACAGCCCTCCTCAGGTCCACAGCACGAGAAAGCCTTCACCACTTTTCTGCTTACTTTTATACTTTTTCTTAGCTACCTCCTTCCAAACCTTCCTGTTACCGTGTCAGTTATCCGAATGTGTACGTGGTCGGTCTTTGCCCTCAGCTGTGAGCTCTTGCCTGGGCCCTTCCTCATCCTCCCCCCACAGGGCCTGCAGGTACACGTCCCATCCTGGGTGGTCCCCTCCTGCCCGAGTGCCCGGGGCTCCGCCCAGTCACAAGCTGGGCACATCCTGCAGCGGGAGATGCGGTTTGTCATAAAACTCCAGGCAGGAGGCATCTTAGACCAATTCAGAGATCCCTTAGCACACACTTCCTGGCCTGCTACAAAACCTTTTCTTCAGACTCTCTACTGAAACCCAAAATGGAAAGGAATTCATGTCTATCCTGCCCCCTGCACCTGCCCCCAACCATGCGGGGAAACTGGAACCACCTGTAACAAGTCTGCCAGCAGCCAGCTGTGTGAGCACGCAACAGACTGAAACCAAGAAAGCCCCGCTCTTACAGAGCGTATACGTCTGGGGAGCGGCAGATAAAAAAGTATGGAACAAAGCACCAACGACGTAGCAAGTAACATGGGGGCAAGGCTGCTCCCGACTGGGTGGCCCTTGAGGGACCCCTGAGGAAGTCAGAGCTGCGCCTGGATCCACGTGACAGGAGGAGGCCAGCTCAAGTGCACCCTGGGCGGAGGCAGGCGGGCGCGGGGACGGGTCCCGTTGAGGTCTGGAAGGCCACGGCCATCAGCAACTGCAGGGTGCTAAGGGGGCAGGGTCGTAACGGATGAAGAGCACGGCCCGGCCCCTCTGTGGGGTGGCGGCTGCCAAGGGCAGAAGCGGGCGTGCCAGGGGCCTGCGTGAGACAGGACCACGCTGGGGCGGAGAGAGGGGACAAGCCTGAGTTCTGCTCTGAGGACAGGACGGACGGGGACTGGACGCGGAGAGTCTCTGGCCCCAGCGACGAGGCAGATGCTAACGCTGATTACCCACGTGACAAAGAGAAAGAACAGTTGGGGAGGAGAAGATAAAGATTTGCTCTGCTCGTGCTGTGCGTCCTAAATGGAGGTCTGGGCGCTGCCGCCACCCCGTGGGCGTTTCACACGTGGCAGCCCGTCAGTGCCAGGCGAGGCAAGCGGGGAGGGGCCAGCAAGGTGCTCGGGGCCCCAGAGGCCATGCGACGTGCCGGCCCTTTCCACCCGCGGCAGCTCCACCAGCACCGGGCTCAGGGCAGGGCCCGGCTGCAGACGGGAGTCATGGGGTCATCAGCCCCAAAGGCCAGGACGGCCCCCACAGGGGGCACCGGAGGGAGGGGGGCCGGAGGTCAAGGGACCACTGCAGGAAGCGGGGTAGAGAACAACCGGGGAAGAGCTTCAGAAGCTACAAAGAAGAGAAGGAGTAACTCAGTCTTCTCGGCTGTCCCTGTGGGTGTGACCCGCCCACGCCCCGGGCGCTCTCCCAAGGCCTCCACTGTCCTCCTCCTCCGACAGCACTGCCTGCTGCTCCTCCAGGGACACGATCACCACGACGACTGCAGGGGCAGCCCAACTTCAAAAGCACCACCCGGACCCGGACTGGAAAAGGATTCAGACCGGGCTCCATTCAGTCGCTTCTGACACTCACAGGTCCTAAAGTAGCACCCACAAGAGCCTCATTTAAACGTTTCCTGATAATACGAAAGCTTCTGGACGATTCTCAGCCCCACTTATTCAAAAATCCCAGCATTTTCTGTACTTCAATACTCCTTGTTCCTAACGTTTCTAGTCACGAGAAGGATCCAATGGACCAGACAACACCAGTCCTGACGGCTATGAAGCTTTCCTGTGAATTGAAGCTTTCAGGCCAAAACGACAACGAAGGCTATCTCTAACACATCAGCTCTGTCTGTTTCCCAAAAGGTGGTCTCTATGTAGATTCTGTAGGAACCCAGCAGTCAGCACTTTCATTTTTATTTGTTAAGTAAGACTGAAAAGGGCACTGGATTTAGGTCAAACCCCATTTTCAACCTACGAAACCGCAACTTCGTTTGGCTCAGTGTGGCGCAGTTCCACAGTTCATGAAATCACCCGACCTCTGTGATACTGAGATTTATAAGAAGAAATGTACATTTGGCTTCCCCTCCTGACACAGAGCTCCTAAAACACGTGGAATTTCCTAAGTGATGAGAGCATCAAAGTGAAAAGCAGTGCCTTTTAGTGTTCATGAGAAGCTCCCTTCAACCACACGTGACTTGATGTTACGGGGTGACCTTCGCTAAACCCTTCAAGGTGCTAGGCTGCTTGTCGGGGACACCAACCATGGGATTAGAGAAATGGAACTTTCAGGCTACCCCTCCAGAGACGGGAAAGGGGCTAGAGGGTGAGTTGATCACCGAGAGTCGATGATTTAATCAATCGAAGCTCCACAGAAGCCCCTAATGGAAAGGGCTCGGAGAGCTTCTGGGCTGGTGCACAGCCGGAGGTGCCGGGAGGGTGGTGCGTGCAGAGAGGGCGTGGAGGTCCGCATCCTCACACACCCCACCCTGGGCGTCACTCCCATCCGGCTGTTCCCCAGTTAGTCTAATGAGTCATCTGTTCTCCTGCATTCTGGGAGCCGCTCCAGCAAATTATCGAACTCTAGGAGGGGTCATGGGGCCTGATTCATAAGCAGCCTGTGAGAAGCTGGAGGAGGACACAGCCTGTAGCCTGCGGGGTCTGTGTTGGCACCGGCGAGTGCCGCAACTGCGCCAGACCGCAGTACAGCTCATTGGGGTCCGCAGAGGACTGTGGGATTGCTCAGGGAGGAGAACCCACAGGTCTGGAGACAGGAGGATCCGGCAGGGGGTGTATAAAGGAAACAGAGCTTTTCCTTCACCCCTTCTAAAGGGCCTGCTGTGAAATTTATTTTTAGAATGTCTTATACCAAAGAAAGAAAAAGAAATATGACTTTAAGTTGAGTAAAAATTTGTGATGAACCTGAGGAAGAGTTATAGATACATTTTAGTAATTGTTTATATGAGCAATTTCATAGCTACAAAATACATTTGGCAAAGGATGTGCACGTGTATTTTTTAGGGTTTTTTTGTGCTAACGTTCTTTCACGTTTTTATTCCCTATAATTAATGAAATAATGTTCTCTACACAGAAACCTATTTTAACTTATTTTAACAGAAAAGCAAACGTGTTCTTATTCTCCACACATCCTATTCCATTTCAATTCCTAGCTACCTGGTCCCCAAGTCCACCTCTCCACTGGTAAGAACTTGAGCAGGGGAAACGGGTGTAATTTACTGACCGTCCCAAAATCCCAACACTATCCTTTACTAAGCCATTATTACCTGCTAAGCACTTTATAAACACTACTTCACTTAATTCTCAAAACCACCCCAGGGCTTTCCTGGTGGCACAGTGGTTAAGAATCCTCCTGCCAATGCAGGGGTCATGGGTTCAAGCCCTGGTCCGGGAAGATCCCACATGCCGTGGAACAACTAAGCCCGTGCCTGCAACTACTGAGCCTGCGCTCTAGAGCCTGCATGCACAACTACTAAGCCCACATGCTACAACTACTAAAGCCCACGCACCTAGAGCCCATGCTCTGCAACAAAGAGAAGCCACTGCAATGAGAAGCCTGCACACCACACGGAAGAGTAGCCCCCGCTCGCCACAACTAGAGAAAGCCCGTGCGCAGCAACGAAGAGCCAACGCAGCCAAAAGTAAATAAATAAGATAAATAAATTAAATTTTTAAAAAAGCACCCCAAAAGACCACAAAACCACATGGGTTGCAAGAGGGTAAAATAACCCTGAAAATAAAATGAAATCTCTCCCAGTTTCCTATGAAATGAATTCATTTAAAAAGCAAATTAAATCAAGAAGTTTACTATGGTAAAGTTCTAAAGCTCATTTTTGGCAAAGAACTTTACTTATTGGTTTCCAAAGCCATGATACACGCTGGGCCAACCACTGCCGCGCTCACCATTCTTCCTCGGGGTCTCAGCAGCCCTCAGGGAGCTCAGCACTCCCGCTTTCTCCAAAGTCCGGTTTCACACACCACACACTGCTGTCCTCCCACTTCTCGGCCCTGCCTCTGCTCGTGGTCCAGCTCTGACCGGGTGGATCACAGGCCCAGTCCCAGCACCTCCCCTGAGTCTCCTCACCCATCCTCATAGCTCGTGCAGCAGGGTGACACCCACATGCCTACCTAACAGGAAACTCAAGACAGCCAAAATAGAAGTCTCTGATCTTCCTACACCGATTTCCAAGCTATTCACCCTCAGTCCTCAACAGCAATAAATGGTACCGTCACTCAGTGAGGGGCTCAGGGTAAAACTTTAGAGCCCTCTTTCTCCTCCACCATCTTCCTACCTTCAAACAACTCCACCCCCATCAACACTGACTCTCTCCTTGAGGACAAGGAAAGTCTCCATCAGCTATCCTCTGCAGCCCAGCCGAGGAGCTTCAGCGACCCTGAAAGTTATTGCTGATCTTGGAACGAGCAAGCTCTTTTCAGCCTAAAGAAAGGCTTTTCTGTTTGCTGTCCCTCTGTATGGAAAATGATGCCAACAAATGTACCATAATTAATACATTCACAACTGTAAGTAACAAATTCATCTTTTCATTTGACCTGCCCCTTGTTTTCATACCTCCATGAAGGCAGCTAACAGGGCCTGGTGCAAGGTAGGAGCTTTATCCAAAAATAACAACAACAAAAAAATCAATCCACGGAATACATGACTGCATTATTTACTTAACTCTTCATAGTTAACACAGCCCATTAAGCCCAAGCACAGCTGTTGAACAACATAAGCCACAGTCGAGTCAGAAAGGACCAGCGGTTACTTACGGAGGCCCACGGAATCTGGTTTGCCATTGTCATTCTTGCTCGGCTGCACAAGTGGGGCAAATGACACAGCAAGGATGTTTTTACTTTCCCAAGTGTTTTGTCCAGTTCGCATAATTTGTGTTAACTATTTAGAGGGAGAAAAGAGACAGAACGGCTTAATCTTGGACGTGTGATCACCTTACAGTCACAATTTTGTTTTAACAGGATAACAGCAGTGATCGCTATATAATCACTTGTATCTGAATGCAACCAAATTACTTTCGTTTAAATATTTACCATAAAATGATACAGGAGGAATCACAAATACTTGCTGTTCAAGACAGACACTTGAGCGCAAACAGCATGACTCCACAGGTTGTATCTGGGGTCTGAGGGCTTCTAGGGGTACTCTTCCAACCCACACCTGCCAATGGCCCCCAAAACACACGTCTCACACAGGTTCAGTTGTTTGGTTAAAGTGTTTTATTAGTAAAAACACGTTTTCATTACTGTACTAATGAATCAACTTCATGAGCTTCCATGGTGGTTATAAAATACAGATTCTAATCCTAATCCCAACTTGACATTTCATGGATAAATGTAATTAGTCACAAGGGGATTAGAAGTTTTACCCACTCAGCAAATATCCACCATCAGTTCTGGAGAAAAAATATTAGCTCAGTACATGACTGAAGGAAGATGAATTAGTATCTTCAATTTATATTATAGAAATCAGCCTATTATATTTTACGTTAGTACAATAGTATATAATAAATATTCAATAAAATACCAATGGGAAACCATATTTTAAATGTTCAAAAATGTCTCTTTAAAGGAAAACAGAAAAAGACGATTAATCTGGGAGTCTCAACTCCGGAAGCATTCAAGTAACAACATTTTTCCAAGAATGTGTTTTAATGAATGCTTTATATTCTGTCTTTCTAATAACTGACAAACACAGTACGTGGTGATGGTGAAATCCTCTGACCTGCAAATCACATGTGTGAACTTAGGGGACCCTCAGATATACAAACTCCAAAACAACCACACTACGTCCCAGTCATCTTGGACAATCTATCTTCTACTTACAAACCACAAGGTGTTTTAAACATCTCAGATGTAGGTTAATATGAATATAAAAGATATTTTTTGAAATGTATATTTATAAAATTTCAATGTAAAAGACCCACCCATTTTCTGAATAAATTAGGATTTCATACACTTAAACCTAATAATTCCAAAACAAAGGCAGACAATAGGTGAAAAATACTTTCAAATGCATCTACGCATACTAAAAGAAGATCCAAAAATTTACTCGTGTCTGGAATGGAGTTAAGCAGTTCACACCAAACTCCGAACAGGATTTCCTTTTCATATGTTCAGCTAGAAGCAGTTACACATTCAGTGGCACTCCCTCCCCTCACCCGGCGAGGACCCTGACGGGGGAGCAGCAACGCAAACACCAGGCGGGCGCAGCTCAGCGTGGCTCTCCTAACCCTAGTTAACGGGTCTTTTCCGCACCTGCCTTGGTTAATAGTCGAGAGCCCGTTTCAATGTTCTCCTCTATAGACAGATCTGTGAAGAGTATTTATTTCTTCCTTGAAACTTACAGTGTACCTTTCACTGAGGTAACGCTTCCCGTCTTACGCTAAGTGCGTCTCCTACATCAAGTGAAAGGACAGTGGAAGCTACCTGGTCTTCTATGGGCATGACCAGGATGCCCCCGACTTTCAGCAGTATCTTCATGTAGTGTTCGTGGTCCTTCTGGACTCCAGCCCCACAGTAGACCCGATCATACTGGTGGCTGTCTGACGCTATCTGCAGACAATTGCCAACCACAAATGCAGGCTCACAGAACTCGAATCTATACGGAAAACAGACAGTATTTTAGCGCATTAAGCAAAAGATCAGATCTAAACAAATTAACAGAGTCCAGCTTCTTGAAAGAGTGAAGTTACCAAATTAATTATAAGGATAATATATTATAAAATTTGATTGAAATATCAGATTTATGAAGTTTAACACTGATCAAATATATTGTTTTATTATCAGTGATGCAGGGTACATTTTTTCAAAACATTAACCTTTTTTTTGCCACACTGAAACCTTACTTAAGGCTTAAAAGGTGAATATAGTGAAAAGCCATCACGACACCAACCTTGTGATGCGCACAAAGGACCTACAATGAGGATGAGAATCCCAAAGGGTCAAACACAAGAGACAAGGCTTCACTCCCCCCGCTCTTTCCAAAAGAAGCCAGGGGCCAGTGGACATGGAAGGGCTTGTGCAGTCTCCACTGCGGGCATCTTGCTGCAGTTAACAGTGGCAAAGCTTGTCAGGAAAAGACACCGGTGCCCTTACCCTATGCTCTTGCAACCACTAAAGAGTAGGGAGATTTTCCTAATACATTTTGGCAGAACTATGTTACAGGTTGGAAAAGAGAGCAGAATGAAGTGCTTTTTGGCCCCCAGGATCTCCCTACACAACAAAAGAAGAGAGATGGATGGTTTCAAAGCAAAGGCATCTTATCCAGGCCACCTGTTCCTGGTTACAATGTTGGTTCATTGTATATAGAGTTATGCTTTTACAAACTATCCTGTTTAGACTTCTACTTTATTCCTTAAGTTCTGGCAAATCTGAAAACAGTCTCTAAAATATATAATTAATTAAAAGCCTAATGCACTAATAAAACACGTAATTTTTAAAAATTAATTCATGAAATATCCTTTCACCTTTAAGTTGATTGATGTTAATTTGACCACACAGCAAAATCAGGCTATCATTTGAGGATGAAATATGAAAAATTACTCTGAATCATAATCTCTTTTATTTTGTAAAACGTATCCTGCCCTTTGGTAATTAACAGACTTATTACGCAGTAAGTTCCCATTAAAATTCACTAAAGTACAGACACACTATGGTCATGGATATTTAAAGAAGACTTTCTCAGCATGATGCCGTCCTCAACTTCCTGTCCCCTTGGTGGAGGGGCTTGGGGGCCTGAGGGACAGAGTAGAGCCTGCACCCTCCCTCCACCGCTTCCCCCACGGCTGCTCAGCACAGGTCCACGCCCCTTAGAGGGCCATGTGGGGTTCCTTGCGGTTCTACCTGGATGTCCCCCCTTCCAGACTCACTCCCTGGCTCTGCCCCCTAGGCTACACACTGCGCGGCAGCCACAGGTTAAATTGTTGGCTTCTCATCACTTAGAGGAAATATTACAAAGTGTCTCCTGTACCTGTGTCTGTGCTGTTCCTCTGACTGAAAGGCCCCTCCCTCTCTTCTTGATAAACGCCTAGCGTCACTTGGAGACACAGTTCAGATATGAGCTACACAACGAAGTCTTACCCAACTCCTTAATCAGATCTCATTCTTTCTACTTGCAAAGTACACACAAAAGTGTAAACTTACCTATGTAATGGACAATGTTTAATTCTCTCTTACACTCAACACAACCTAGGATTGTCTAAAATATGGCTTTCAAATAACTAAATAATGTGGATCATGTGGTTTAATCATCTCATCAAACTCAAAGTAAGCATCCTTTAAAAAGAAAAAAGACCAGTATTTTCAATCTAAAAATCCTCATTCTTATAAAAATTCATTTTAAATAACTTAATTTTATAATAATTTAAGCCAGTCTTAGAATTTTCAGGATGAACGTGAGCAGGGAATTTACATTTAAAAATCTGAATTATTAAAGCTCTTTTACCATTAAGTCTGTTAAATCAACTTAAAAATATGCTTATAGTTTAAAAGTTTCCTACTAGTTAAAAATACATGATAGCTCACAGAACTATCATCTAGGAAAACACCATTACAAGTAAACAACTTACAATTAAAACCACTTCTCATATGCGTGATATTTTTATATACTCTCATCCTAGCAAAATGAATTAGAAGGAATTTAGTGTCTGATTCTAAAATCAAATGTGTGA
Organism: Mesoplodon densirostris; assembly: GCF_025265405.1. Lineage (NCBI taxonomy): Eukaryota > Metazoa > Chordata > Mammalia > Artiodactyla > Ziphiidae > Mesoplodon > Mesoplodon densirostris. Next base: position 2,733,344 of record NC_082673.1, read on the forward strand.
CTCTAGCCAAGTGGCCTGACACTAGTGATTAGGACAATTCATTCCAAATACTGTTTGTGGAGCACCAGTTGTGGGTCAAGACTGGAAATACAAAGGGAAACACCCATGCCTACATCTAGTGGAAGAGACAACAATCTCAGTAATTAAAGATTGATTTAAAAGTGTGATAAATGCGCTAAAGGTATGCGACTCCATAAAGAAGACAGAGGATGCAAGGAAACCGACGCCCTGGGGAGGGAGAGGAAGGCTCCCTGAGAAATGGTTAAGCCTGATCTGAAAGGCGAGACAGGACAATCAGACCACACCATCCAAGATGGCAGCCACTAGCCACATGTGGACACGAGCCCCTAAAATGTGGCTCGTCCACACTGAGATGTGCTGAAAGGATAAAAATCACACAAGATCTCAAATATTCAGTATGAAAATGTAAAATATCTCAGTATTTCTTTTATATGCGTGTGTGTATGTGTAGGTATATATGTGTGTGTGTATATGTGTATGTGTGTATGTGTGTCTGTGTATACTTCAACAGCCGCATAAACTGAAAACACTGAACAACTACCCTTCTAACTTTATCACCTATCAACAGGAGCTTCAAATATTTTCCTTAATACAAACTTCCCTTTGGAATATTCTCCTGGTTTTCCCGATATCTCTTTGAACACTTCCTCTGAATTTTAATTGTATCTCCATCACCTATTACGGGCCTCAAAAAACACTAAGTAGGTGAGAAACATAAGAAACATAATTGTTTTGTCAGCTGTTCCACCTACCAACTTTGAATATGAACCCAAACTTGACAAATTAAATATGTTAATCACAAGAACCCCAGGACTAGAAGAGAAACCTGCACAGAAACAGTTACAGAAAGAATATGTGCCCATGGCACTTTCTATATCAATATGATGGTTCTTGTTTTACTAAATTGGATAAGTATAAATAACTGTAGCTTCATGTTACAAAATACATGATTTTTTCCCCAAGTGCCAAAAAAAAAAAAAAAAGCAAAACTCAAACAGTAAAAAAAAAAAAAAAAAAACTCTTTTGCCTTTAATGAATAAACCAAACCAACTGTCCTCTAACTGAAAGGTAAATTTTTTTTTTTTTTTTTTTGCAGTACGCGGGCCTCTCACTGTTGTGGCCTCTCCCACTGCGGAGCACAGGCTCTGGACGTGCAGGCCCAGCGGCCATGGCCTACGGGCCCAGCCGCTCCGTGGCATGTGGGATCCTCCTGGACCGGGGCACGAACCCGCGTCCCCTGCATCGGCAGGCAGACTCCCAACCACTGCGCCACCAGGGAAGCCCCTGAAAGGTACTTTTTAGGGGCCTTTCTGAAGATCTTAAATAAGCCACCTTATTCTAGGAAAGAAAGTCTTTTCCCTTGTAATGCAGATCTGAACAAGTATATCTGCTTCCACTTAGGGAATATTACAAAGAATCATTATAGAGAAAAATTAGACCTCTAAATTTATAAATAATTTCTACTAATGCAAATGGACCATATACCTCTAACAAATGCATATGGGGTCTTTACACTTTCATTTAACATACCAAATTAATTTCCTTTACCAGCATACTCAAATTTTAAAGCTTAACTGAACCTGAGACAACATTCCAAAAAGAGTAGAAGGATTGGACTATTTCTAGACACAAAATAGTAAAGCCTCAAGGACGTATCAGGTAGAAAGGTGAATATTTTAAAATATAGGCACAAAAACACCTAGAACATAGTAATTTACTAGTTATAAGAAACATGTCTAGCAGAGACACTGTTCCGTCTGGGTACTGTTTATTACACTTACAGCTATGGCTTCACCTTCTCCACCAATAATTCACGAATCCTTCAGGTTAGCAAAGAAAACAAAACAACTCTCAAACTGCCTGTACTTATAACGTTATTTTTTTAAATACACAAATGGGTTATAGGTTATCTTTCCTAATAAAGGATTTAGAGATGCCTTTATTATTTCTGACTAGGTAGAGGTGAGGATCTTACTTAGACATTTTGTATTCTGAAACTGAAATTAGGGCTCATTTTTAAAATAGCATTTCACGTAAATAAATTCATACAAATCCTACTGCTAATAATACTTTTTCAAAAGACTATGATTAAAATTTTTCAGGCAAATGTTTACGGATGTGCTCATATACGTATGAAGAACAAATGACTGATTTGAGGCATGGATGACAGCTACAGTGTGGCTAGAGTCAATTACAACTGCTATTATTTCTTCCAGTGTAAAGAAGAAAATAAAGAGAACAGTTTCCTCCTTCAGCTTTAACTAGTTTCTGAAAGCTGCATCTTCCCTAAGTTTCCACAAACCTCTATAGGCAAAGGACATATTTTATAACAAAAATACCATTCTGTATAATCTGGAAGACTGTAGTAATAAACTAACCAGAAGTTTTCACTTTATTATAAAATAGTGCTACATTATTTATAGATTTATACATAAAATCTAGGTTTAAAAATAGTGAAAGAGAAAATCCAAATTCCACCTTTTCACATCAACCACACACAAATGGAACCTGAGAAGGGGAAAAAAAAAAAAAAAACAGCAAAACAAAAATAAACAAAAAAAAAAGAGAGACAAGAGACCTACCAAAAGGAGACTTCCTATGTGGTTATCATTTTAATCCTAAAAGTATGGTTCTTGTGTTCTCTTCCAGTTTTCATACTTGATTCGGGGGAGCTCATTTAAATTTTATGTCTGTTAGTAACATGAAAAGTAGCAATCATTTTTATCCTTTGAAGAAAATTTCCAAAACAAAATTTCCCAGATACAGATACCTTATACTCCTATATTACACCAAATTATACTTCCTAACAATGTAAGTTACCTGTATACAAAAAAAAAAGTTAAACAGTTCTAAAATGTAATAACTACAAATTCACCCACTTTAGACTTATTAATTATTTATTGATTTAAACCTGAAAATCTAATGGCTTTTTAGACTTTTACATTGAAAGGGAAAATTATTTGACATGCCCTTACTAAAATAAAACGTGCAAGGAAAATCATTTGTGGGAAAAGAGAGAGCACAGATAGCTTGGTTTATGACATGAGCGCTTGGCCAAACTAGCACCCAGATTCCAATCACTTACCTCAGCAGCGCTTTTCTTTACAGGTGCGTGCTGGATTATCTTCATCTCGAGATGGACAGACGATTCCATTCACAGCAGGGACCTTGCCAACTTGCCCATATAATTCTTTTGATAAGCTGCTAGGAGAACAGGGTGACCTAGCCTTGCCCTGCAGCTTCCCTCTTAGATGGATAGTCTAGGTCTAGGAGCTGACTGAGAGTAGAAAAACAACATTTCCCTTCAATACACCGCTGGAGTGGGAGCTGACAGTTTGCACACCTAGTTTATCATGTGCCATAGGATGCTGTCATTGAAATTTCAGACTATTATTCCCATGGAATAAAGGACTTCAAGGACAAAGGAAAGAATCCTATCTTGTTCTCATACCTCGTCCAAAACAACCTGCCAAATGAATCATAGACACTGCTTTTTCTCAAAACACTCTGCCATAATATACATTTTGAACTCTAACAACTAGGACTACTTCATTAAAACAAAACTTCAGGGCTTCCCTGGTGGCGCAGTGGTTGGGAGTCCGCCTGCCGATGCAGGGGACACGGGTTCCTGCCCCGGTCTGGGAAGATCCCACATGCCGCGGAGCAGCTGGGCCCAGGAGCCATGGCCGCTGAGCCTGCGCGTCCGGAGCCTGTGCTCCACAATGGGAGAGGCCACAGCGGTGAGATGCCCGCGTACCGCCAAAAAACAAAAAAACAAAACACTTCACAACCTTCCATTGGGAAGAAAACCCAAGGAAACGTTAATCTCTTGATCTCCAAGTACAGTTATACCATTCAAAAACTCGTACAACCAAGGATTAAGCTACTGAATTTCAAAAAATTTAAAAAAACAAAGACTTTACCTTTTCAAGTGGTTTCCCTTCCAACTGTATCAAACTCATTTCAGAATAATTCAAGCATTATTTAAAGCACAGTGTTAAGAGTAAATACACAGATTTCTCATTGAACAGAGCTTTAGGAGACTCCACAGGACCAAAAACAATCTCTAAACATTTTATAGGGAATGTGACAGGTACATCGCATAAAAGTGAGCCTTCATATATTTCAACAGTAATTTCTTATAAAGTAACTTGGGATAAAAACTATTTTATTTCTGTCAAACAGTATGTTATTCCCGGAATAGTTTCTTCTCCTGAAATGTGTTAGAAGCCATCAAACTTTCCCCCACGCCATTTCCAACCGACGTTAAAACACGTAACTGGGAGCCCTGATGACTAGTTTTAAGCATTTTTCTGTCCCACCATTTGAATGTTTGTCATGATTAAAAACTGTGCTTACAACCTATAAAATCTCATAAAACTACCATCTGAACATTATTAATATACCAAAGTGTTCAAGAACTAGTTCAAGAACTAGTTTGAAATAATATTGACTATATATCTACAGATAGCGAAACTACTTCAAGTATGCCATAATTCTCTTAAAGATGAAGCGGGACTGCTGTAGTGATAAACTGATAGAATACAGTATCATTTAATTTTTTCCAATGCAAACTGAATTATGTGGAAAAGGAGCCTATAATTAAAAATAAAATTAGGACACTAGACATTGCCACAAATCAATCAAATCTTCTAAAATGCAGACAACTAAACTAGCTCTGAAGGTAATTTAAAGTGTGTACCTTGACTGACCCTGAGGGACATGCTTCCTCTCCTGCCCATCTCCATCACCCATACCACAGGTAAGTCTCATTAATGAACAGGTAGGTGTGCTTTCTGATAAAAATGCTATAGTGCACGTAACCATGCTAACAGCACTTCCTAAATTCTAATCTGGAAAAAATAAATAAATGATGGAAATAAAAGTGCTGCTTCAACTTTTGTATCTGGGGCCAAGTTGCTAGGCTGTGATTCATTGGCACAGCTTACCCCTGGGAAGAAACACTAGAATAAATCAGTTTTTACATCATCATAGCTAAATCAGAACTAAACAAAAAGACTAGCCTAGCTGAAGTTATGGACTGTCTAACCCTGTTTTCCCATCTGGGAAATGTGGACATCAATATTGCCTCTAGGACTGTGGGTACAGCTCTTAGAATGGCACTTGGTACTTAAAGAACAGATAATACACATTACCTGCTGTTATTTTTATCATCTCATTACTGTCTTCATGACTCATTTCTACAACAAACTATGTAGAAACAACAGTCCTCCATTCAAAGAGAATGAAAATCTTCAATTAGTCAGGCTACGCTGCACTCATGTGGCTACTGACAGTAGAGTATTTCCAAAATCAGGTACAGCATCTTTGGAGGGGAGAGGAGACAGGACCTATTGTCTCACAGGGAATGGCACACCCCCAAAGCATGCCCTCTAGGGAGCCAAGTCAGCTCCATGTATACAAACACATAAATGAAGCCGTAAATAAATGCTACACCAATTACCAACTTACTTGCAAAGCACTTACAGGATAAAGGTTTATAATTCACGCTCCTTTAACTGACTTACTCTTCCAAGCAAACACAGCTGGAGACATTATTTTGCTTACTCTATGTGCACAAACACTGATTCAGATAACCTGACCTTCCCCAAACTTCTCCTTCCCTCATGAAAGCCAGACACCTAAGGGCCTTTAGAACTTAGGCCCAAAGACTCATTTGTATCAGAGTGGGCTAAGATAAAAACGTCGCGGAGCGTGTGTGTGACGGGCAGAACCGGAGTCAGCAGACCACGGACAAGAGGCCAAGTGCAGCCCGCACTTGTTTCTGTCAATGAAGTGGTACCAGAACCCCTCGCCCACCCCTCCACAGGGTGTCCCAAGAGGCCTGTGCACTGCAGTGGCACAGCTGAGCAGCTGCCACAGAGACCACTTGGCCCAGGAAGCCAGATACATTCACTATCTGGTCCTTCATTTGAAAAAGCTTGCCAGTGTTTTAGAGAACCTTTGAAATCAAATGTCAGTTCATTAGGGAATTTCGGTGCATGTGGGTATACCACAGGCAGAGCCAAGGAATAAACCACACAAGAGAACTTCCCCTTCCCTCCTATCTCCAAGTACAGTAAATTCAGGGTAGCTTCTCCAAATTACTTCATTTGCTGATACAGAACCAAGACATAGAACGTTTACAAGTATACACATTATACTAAGGATCTTTTTTCTGAAAGAAGAAATAGTACTTTCAAGACTCAGGAACCAAGCTTGCTTTACAAAGCACACACAGAAACATACATCTGTATATTTTTTTTAAAAATATGTATCTTACATTACATATTGTAATGTTGAGTAGTTTATTGAATCTTTTCCCACCTGCTATGTTTGGGAGTTCACTATGATCTCCAAATAGATATACATAAGAAAACTTTAAAGATACAGTTTAAATCATAAGTGACATGACAATACTTTCGAAAAAGGAACTGATAAAAAAGATCCAAACCAACAGGATAAATAAGATTGGAAAAGTATTAGGTTTTAGCTTTCTACTGTCTTCGTGTTACACACAATCAAGGATAGCCTGGTACTAAGGAACAATACTAAGTACTAAGGAATACATAAATAGCAATTTGTTTTCCTGAGTTACTTTATATTTTATTAATTAAAACATGTATTTTGATGACCCGTACACAATTAAATATAATAAAATTGCTTAGGAACGGAATTTTAAACATCACTTTCCAAAGCAAGGTTTTCAAATTTAAAAATTGAAAATAACTAGGAATATTATCAATAAACGCCAAGAAAAAATCAAAGAAATCATCAAAATACAAGTAAGATAGGAAGAAAACTACTACATCTTCATTATTTCTATCACCAAAACCAAATGACGTTAAAGGAGCCCATTAAATGACTCAACTTTGATTACTTAACTTTCACCCAACTCACGACTTTGTGCAAAACAAAGCATTTCCCAGCACCTACTACCCCTTGTATGTGCAAGATACCTTCATAATCTGAAGTACGTAACCATTATTTCAGTAGCTACTTGAAAACCAGAATAGATAACATTTCCAAAACTGTCTTTTTTTTCCAGAATAGTTTATTAATATAAGAATCTGTTTTAAAAGTAAGTTGTAACACTTCAGAAACAACCATATTATAAAGTCTGATTATTTTAACTAAAGTAACAAGACCATTAAAAATTATAAAGAAACATTTAGATCAGTCATATCACCATATTTGATGATTCACCATTTTATGAATAACAAACCTGTATAACACAGTAACAACAACACTCAAGAAATACAAGCCAAGGACATTTGATCATCTTACAATTACACAAAAACAATTTTAGAAAAAGTTTTTTAAAATTGAGACACTTAAATATATAAAACCTTCAAAATTATCTGTGTTATAGATGATTTAATATTTAAATTACATCAACACAGAAATACTTTAAAGAATGACATATTCTACTGTTTGCCAGGACCGTGCCCACTTGTCAGCAAGAAACTTGACTCCGCAGATATTGTAAAAAGGTACTTCGATGATTCAAAGTTCTTCCTTGAGTTTGTTCTGCCTGATTAATGACCCAAAAGTGAATTATCTGTGCCTTTATGTGTTAACACCTGAAATATATTATCTAACATATAGTTCTTTAGACTTTAAACATTTGCTTTTAGTAATATTACTTTCATATTTTCCAAGTTTACTTGTATTCAAAAGGTCTTGTATTCAAAAGGTCTTATGTGTACGTTAAGTTTCAGCATCAAAACAAATACTTAGAACAATAGAAATTCAATAAATTCAACAAAGTTCCAGAGTTCTAACAACCAATATAAAAAATATCCATGCCCAGATCTTAAGCACTTACCATACCACTAATTATAAGACACGGAAATGATGAAGACACAAAAGGACACTAACACTGAAACTCAATTTCTTATCAAATAACTTGAACTCAACACTATTTTCTTTCTGTCAAACAGTATGTTATTCTTGGAAACAGAATATGAATCCACATGGTAAGCATTTGAAAAATGATTCAAAAACATAAATTAAATGTTAACTCTTTATAAATAAGATAAAGAACTGTGTTCAGCAAACTGGTGCAGAAAATTCAAGTGACCTGCTCAGATCCACTGGCTTGATCACAGAACAAAGCCAAAGCCGAGCACAGGCACGTTCCGCAGCTCGCAGATCGCAGCTCGCCGCCAGAGGTCCGTAACACCCAGTCACGCTCCCTCCCTGGGCCTTCCCCCTGCACTGCGGACTCTGCGGCACCTCGGGTTTTCTGTTCTTCAACCCACCAAGTGCCACTTGCCAGGGACACACACAAACTGGCCGGAGCAAAGGGGACTGAAAGGAAAGGGCCAGGGAAGGAAGGAGAGGAGGGGCAGAGAAGGGAGGAGCAAGGAGGGGAAGACGCTCCAGGAGACCCTCAGAGGCCCTCCTGCTGCCTTCTTAGCGCTGACCCGCAGGCCTGAACCCTAGGAAACAGCCCTCAGCTCGGAACCCACCCCCAGCCCAGGTCCCCACCTCCAGGCCAGGCCAGGCCAGAGCTGAGTGAGGCCCACTCCCAACAAGCTGGGTTGGAACCCTGGACCAAAGCTCTGCTATACAGTAAAGGGACTAGGTTCTAAGCTTGATTCCTATCAGTTTTAGGCCTTTCTCTCTTTGAAACTATGACTAGTTGAGAGAGATAAATGCCCTCCAAATCTTCCAGTTTCACAAGAGTTCACGGACTTCAGCAGAAGCAGCCTTTGCCCCACAGTACTACCACTGCTGAATTTTAAGGACATTACACAGCAAACAGACTTCCTTGCCCGCGCAAGGGCCAACGCCTGTGCGGCAGTATTTCTTCTAAGGAAAGTAGGAGTTCAAAACAATGGTTCTATAAGCAAATTTCTCAAAACACAGCCCTCACAGGACATATCAATATACTTCGATGATGATTTTCTCTGGCTAAATTACTAAGGAACTTCATGTTTTTAAGCAAGTCCTCCATATTCTAACAGGTATCGCTCTTATGCTGCAAATAAAGAGGGCAGACTATTAAATTACTATCCCAAAGGTGTAAACACAGTTCCCCAAAACTATTCTAATGCCAAGCGCATCTTTACATTCTGTCTTCAGGAAAGGTACTTGTATGCTGCTTAATGAATGGAACATTACCCCACTAATACAGTGACAGCGGCATATAATTACAACATAGAAGTTATTTCTTTGTCATTCACTATATATGTACACAGAATAAAAATCACAGCAGTTTTCTAACTTAATTTTTTCTCTCATTTTATACCACACCGATTTTTGCTGCACTCAACTGACAACTCAGGATCAATAAACTAACCGTAGTGAGGAACAGACATGTCACACGTGTCTACTTATCAAGTGCTTTCAAAGCAGAACTATAGATATGAATACTTACTTATCAAAGCTATCACTATTTTTGATGAAGCTCTCCAGTTTTTCCTTGGCATACTCCACCACATCTGAATGAAGCTCAATCCCATGATTTATTCCAAAAGGACCTGCAATTGTAGCAGCAGCATTTATAAAAAATATTAAGAATGTCTTTATAGAGCTCTTTTAATTTCTGCTCATTTATCTATCACAGGAGCATTTAAAGAGGGCTTGAAATATGTTATCTGCTAGCCACAGATTTAAAAAGCTATATGGAAATCTATTTACACTGCTTTAAGAAAAATAAGTCACAGAGTTCTCTCCAGGGTGTAGCTTATCTGTCAGGACAATACTGCCAAAGAAATAATCATATTTCTATATGAAGTTCAAGTTAATTACCATTATCTTCTCCTTTATCATGTTAAAAATTCGGTAATTCTCAAATGTCTGCATCCACGGGCTGACACAGGTATGACAGAAGCCTCGCACAGTACCCCCCACCCAGTGAATGCTACTTTCCTCCAGGGCTGAGACCACACCCTCTGCCTCTGGAGCTCCCACTGTCCAGGGCAGTGCGGCTCCGGGCGGAGCTGGTTTGACTCTCCTGTTCCCGCCCGTTTCACACCGCTTACTTGGCGTTTCTTTTTGCACACAGCCAAGGATGAGTGACAGTCCAGGAACGGGGAACAAGGCAATGATCTAGGGACTGCTCCTTCCCCCACCCTGGTACTGGCCAAGAATGTGACCAACAGGATTCCCGTTTCCTAAGGCTACTGTGCCTCGTGCCTGCCCCATGACCCCAAGACAGTAACACACTGTTCTGAGCTAGTCATCTCATTCCTCCCAAACTTCTGAGACTGAGCCAATCAGGTTTTCCACTCTACGTTTTTGTTATATTTCTGTCTTACTTTGAGATTGGTCTCTCAGGAAAAAGTGTGTGTGTTATTTTCTGTATCTGGTATGTATCTTAGGAACTACTTAACTGGATGTGCCCCCTACTGAATGCCATTAAAAATACAACATATACTGGAGTTCCACAGACCTCTAAGAACTTTAAAATAACAAAAAAAATCACAGTCCTCAATTAACATTTTTGAATGTACAGGGGGCACATGAAAATACCGGTTTGTAATCTAGGAATTACCTAACTGTAAAAATTAAACCAAAATGTTCAGATACTATCTTCAAGTCAAAAGCAGATAAACCTACTATATTTCTATTGCATTTGATTAATTTAAAAAAAAACTGATTCTACTTGGAAAATGTATTCAGATTAAAAAAAAGATTAAATTAAAAGGTACTTGATCCTTCAGACCACAACAGTTATAGCATTAACTTCCTTTGAAATGCTTTATACTTTTTAAAATGTTATTCTGATCAATGAAATCTTAAATGTTTTGCTTCTCATTTTTTTTTTCCTTACTGTCAAACTGTTAGTCTTCATCTGCTAACTGGAACACCCATCCAATATCTTTTAAGATCTCTTGTAATTCCTTAATATTACCAAAGACAAATTGACAAAAACTAGAATTTCCTTTTTTCAAAAAATAAACGAAAATGGCAAAAAAATTAAACTTAGAGAAGTACACGTAGTAATGTCACTTTTCAATTTGGTATTGAATCTGACTATTTTGAAAACCTGAATTTCCGTAAGGAAACAAAAAAGGCTAGGAAACACTGAAAAAAGTTTTCCTCATTTAAAAAACCTCAAATTACACTACAGTTACTTAACATTATATACATAGTAAGGAAAATATTGCTCTAGGAAATGAATCTAATTTTCCTTCTACCCTTTTAAGGTAATCCACTGAATGTAAAACATAACGGAGACTTTTTCCATTTTAAGAATCTAGTTATACTCATCAACCATCTGGAAAACAAAAGGAGGGCTATATGGATGAGAGGTCAATAAAAAAAGGTCATTATTGCTGGGGCTGAAGTTTCCAATAGGACTGAATGGATAAGCACTATAATAAAGGCGGCAAGTAAAGAATGTAGAAATCAAGGCTTCTGTTCAATATTTCAAACTGCCTTACTAACAGAGGGAGTCTGAACTTGAGAGTTCTAAGTCAAAAGGGACTACGTAGGCTGTTTGTCACTTAAGACACCACTGGTCTCATTTTCCTTTTCTTGCTTTCTGCTTATACAACATCTAAAAGCAAAGTGACACCTTTTGGAAATAAGGTTTAAAGTTTGTTAAGAAAATTTCTTAAGGTTGTTTTTCACGTCACCTTGACACAAAATAAAGACAGTTTCATTAACATACAATGGATTTGTTTGATAGTATCATAAACACACATGTATGATATACTATCATTAATTTCTAGTACAAACACCATTCATGATTTTTTAATGGCTGGAATTGCTTAATTTTAAAATATCATGGAGATATATCTTTAATTATCACTAATAAACTGAACAGTAATTAACATGTTGAAAAAAATAAATTGAAAAGAATGCATTAATAGAAGGCAGAACTTAAATGGCAATGTCACCAGTATCTCATTTATTTAGAATGTGATATACAACTAGAACACATCAAGTATATGATAAAATTGCAGTGTGATGCTCTTTATTACAACTCATTTGACACCTGTACTAAATAGAACGGAAAAATAAACACAGAAAACTCAAAAAGCGTACACAGCTGCTCCTAAGGAAGGGGACTAAGAGGTCTGGGGTGGGAAGGAGACATTTTCACCATTACACTCTATTGTCTAAAGTGTGTCTTAACACATGCATGTGTAACTTTTTCGACCAAAAAATAATGAGCTTAGGTTAGTCAAAGAGATTAAAAAAAAAAGTACAAGATTTTCAAATAAATAAGTAATATACAATAATTCTAATAGAAAGGTATAAGCTGTTGCTGGAGAAAACTGAAATGGCATCCAAAAGACGAAAGCTTAAGACTCCCTATCACCATCTAACAGGTGAAACGTTAATTGGACTGTGCTGAATAGATGCCAGTGTTATTTTGTATATGCCAATGTGAAGAGATTTTTCTATGAAATAATAAAAGCTTAATTTTTGTCATATAAATTCTTAAAAAATCAAAGTACTGACAGTTGACCACTATCTTTAATTGCTAAATACTAAAGAGAAAATAGAAACTTACACAGAAGTCACAGTTTATTAAGACAAATACAGTTATTAGAAAAACATAGGTACCCTATATTAGAAATTATTTTTAAGGCTGGCAAAAGTCCATTTATTAAGAGCAATAATATAACAAAATTCCTATATAACAAAAAAATCTAAAGACTGTTTTTCTTTTGTAGTATTTGGACCTAAACCAGCTTACTTATTTTCTTCCAGTTAGTCAATAATAAGAGCTTATACATAAAGGTCGCTGATTATTAGGTCTAGGTATCAAGTGTCTATCAACACCTCCATTTCTTACTACACGGCTGCTGACCCTGTGACGCCCAGCACCCCACGCCCCCTCTGAAGCACTGAGTGTGGTGTGCAAGCCCGGGCACCTGAGAGCTGCACAGCGCCCGGGATGCCCAGCGTCCTCTGTGCTGTGCGGAGAGCTAATCCGTGGAACAGCCACAAGCAAAAAGCCCCTCACAGTGCATAGCACATAACCAGAGGAGCTCTGTAGATGAACAATTCGCAGCCCATCTGAGACCGAAACACCGCGGGGTGCTGAGAAACCGGGTGGATTTAAGGCCAGTGCCTTCGTTTCCAATCCTGGCTCCTGCTACAGCTGAATAATCAGAGCAGTCACTTACCATGTGAGGTCTTTCCTACTGTATGAAATGGGTCTGTGGGAAAATCATGTAAATTATGTAAAAGTCTTTCACACACCATAAAATACAAGATGGGTACAAATCATTAGAAATTATAACATGCTCTGCCCTTGAATACAGAACTGGTTAATTGTAGAAGCAAAACTGCAGCTTATAGGTGGTTCTCTACCCTGACTGCATGTTAGAATAACCTGTGAATTTTAAAATCAAATTTCAAAGTAGATTAAATTTAATTTGATTTAAACTGTAAACAGGGGGAGGGAGTCTCTCAGGGTGAGGCCCAGGCTCTGCAGGTGACCCTAACAAGGCAGCTTGGGTTGAGCACCCTAGCTACAGCCTCCTAATTATTGCCATGCCCAATCTAAATGATTTTTTAAATCTTTTTGGACTATTCAAGTCTGTGCTCTCGTTGCTAAAATGATAATCAAGAGTTAATAACTACAAATAAAAGCATCGGGATAAAACTAAATATTTACCACAAGAGGGAGCAGGTGAATCAGTTATTCGGTTTCCATGAAATTAGCATAAAGTTTCTCAGTGAGAATTAAAACATACAGTCACCCTTCAGTATTGGGGAGGGGGAGGTTGGTTCCAGGACCACCCCCTGCAAATACCAAAATCTGTGCACGCTCAAGTCCCTCATATAAATGGTAGTATCCACATGCACACTGCACATCTGTACATCCTCCCCTAATCATCTTGACTACTTATAATACCCAATACATAAATGCTACGTATAGGAAATACAGCGTAAATGCTACGTATATAGTTGCCGGCACGTGACAAATTCAGGTTCTGCTTTTAGGGACTTGCTGGACTTTTTCACCCCAATATCTTGATGCATGGTGGATGAATCCATAGATGCGGAACCCGTGGATACAGAGGACCAACTGTATATGTAAAAACACCTTTAAACAAGTTACAATGATATTTTATTACTAATTCTAGTTGAATAAAATAGGCATCTTTGGGAAGATTTACAAGTAACTTTAGAAGAATTCAGAGATGGTAACAGGTGAAAAGCAGACAAGAATAGGTTTCATTCTTTCTTTCCGTGAACACCCTGGGGTATAACGCCAAGAAACAAAATAGTGCAAAGGTAGATGAAGAAAAGGGGAGAAAAAATGAGATCAGCAAAAGATTAAGTAACCAATAACCAGATAAGAGAAACTGATCAAATGCATTTCCACTTATGATATAAATATTTTCTTATGGTTCTCCACCTTACTGTATCACGTTAAAAAAGCATATTAACAAAAGACACTGTCAAACATTTACTGAATCTTGCCATGTTAAGCTTAAAATTCTTTAGCTAGTGGGACATACCTAAGACTGGAGACTTGTTCTCTGCTCTCTAGGTTTGGGAAAGGCCTCGTGAAGCAAGCCTTGGAATTTACCAGAACGTTCCAGTCCCTCAGGCTTCTCTCAGCTTATGGATGTAAGTACTGTTTTCTTTTACTACACGTGAATCTTAAAAATATGTTTACACGAAATCTGAAAGTGTCGGTTTAAACAGTTATGGAGCATGGACCCAAGATCCTCAGTAAACTATATGTCTAAAATGTCAATATATCAAGAACACACGTCACCATCAGCTGCTTCAGGTATTTCCACCCAGTGGGCTGATAATACCCAAGTCTAACGTGACCAGAGTAATTTAGGACTATCTCTCACACGTCTACACCAGAACACTACGCCACAGCAGTCAGTAAGCTGAGGAGTGCGCGCAACTGTAATAAAACAGAACATGGTTTAAAAGGTGACGTGAACAGCTTTAGGTCTTGATCCAACTCCGTTAACGCACTCACTTTCCACGGAAGCCACTTCATCAGCCCTTTTGTTGTACTGCGTATTCACCTGTGAAGATACTCCAGGGCCAGTGCAGTGACCACGTCACATCAATACTCAATAAAAATTCCTGAACTAAATGAAGAACAGCCAACAAATCTGACCCAGTGCTTCTAATGCTAGTTTAGAAGCGACACGCACAATTTCAAGGGTGTGGGATGTGTCTTCTGCACTGTGGTATCCTCAGCAGCTAGCTCAATGGCACGTATAATAAATACTCTTTGGGAGAATGATAAAGTACATAAACTTAGCTACCATCCCAAATTTAAAAGGTGCACAAGGAAGACTGAGGCAAATGATATATATACAAAGCATAAAAATGTGTATTTGTCACGTCTTCATGTGTCAAATCTATTTTATCACAGAATGAGGCATTGTACAGAAGTAAATCTTACAGAAAAGTATATGTCATTGAAAATAAATTTCTTACTAATTTTGGCTGTTTGCTAGAAATCTTCTAAAATGCAATACAGACTTTCCTTTATGTACCTAGGAAAGTTCTTCTGATTTCAAGTCAACTGCCACCCTCTAAGCATCCTGCGAGTCGGTGCCGAAGTGGAGGTGTCCCCAGGGCTCCATGCGCTGACTGCTCTTCAGGTGGGAGGACGAGACAAAGCGGAGGAGACAGGTGAGGGGCCTTTCGGTTCTTTCAGGTTTCTAACCCTGTGAACAGACTGCCTATCCCGCAAGATAAAGTTAAGGACAGAGAAGAGAGACTGCTGTTCAGGCCCTGCCTTGAGTAATTTTTGTAGGAAAAAGTACCTTTCACCAAAATGGAAACACAGGAGGTATAAGCCACTTGAGCTGCTCTGTCTTGTGTGGGCGAGGGTAAGCAAGGGCAACTTGAGCTGGAGACAGGCTGAACTTGGGAATCTCGTGCACACTGAAGAAGAGGCGTGCAGTAAGCACTGCATAATCAAGTATCCAGCTTGTTGGCCAGCTTGGAGGATGCGGAGTGTCCAGAGCTCAGCAGACAGACCTGGTGCTGGAAACCTGGGAATCCTCTGCCTGTGGAGGTGACCTGAAGACAGAAGGAAGAGCCACCCTTCACCATAGGCTGAAGCCAAAGAAGCTTCCACAAAAGGACAGAGGAAGTGTATGTAAAGGCAACGCAAAGAGCAGCAGAATCCAGGGGAAGATTCTTTGCAGGCCAAAGGTGAGGGAGGCTGGACGGGCTGAGGCTTCAGGAGCTGCCCGCACAGACGACGTGAAGGCAGGTTCCAGGAGCAGCCCCGCGACACAGGTGAGCCTCTGACGGGGTGCTCAGTCTGGCACCCAGCTCAGCCTAGGGGAGACTGCCGGGGAGAGATGCGGCCGTGGGCGCCAGCTCTGGAGGGAGTCACCGGGAGACGGAGGTTCACGAGTTATTTTACACAGAGACACAAATTCAGAAAGGGTGAGGAGTGTTCTGGAGTACACAGTCAGCACACGGTATCTGTGGTCGTTTATGTTCTGTAAAGTCCAGAAAACACAAAGCAAATGCTACACCACGGCTACTAGGGAAATACGCACACACACACATACATACGTACCTCACAGAGATAAATAAGGTTCAGTCCTAAAGACTCACCCTGGTGGAGTCTACTTTCTCTGTTTTGCAAAAGAAGCGAAGAGGTTCAGGAGAAAGGGGCCCAGCAGCCAAGCTGCTCGCACTGCACTGCGTACTCGATCCTCTGGCCGCCGCTCTGAGACGCTGAAACCAGGAGCAGAACCGTCCCTCGACCCAGGCCAGCTGGGGCCAGGCCCACAGAGCAGCTCCCACCACCAACCCCCGCCGGCGCCCGCACACGCACACCAATGACAGATACTGACGTCAGGGTTACAGACGCACTTCAGCAAGTTGGCAAATTCGCAAATAACGGTTCAACTGGTTTTGGTGCATGGATGCTCCAGGCTGGGGAGCGTTAAGCCTGAAGGTAAAAACTCAGGATGCAAAGTGACCCACCTCAGACTTTTCACAGCACTAAGGGAAGTGCCTTTCAACCTCGAAGAGCATGAAGAAATGTAACCAGAAGAAATTACTATGAAAACTTGGTAAGACTTCTACAGCTTGCACTGTTCCCTAAAACTGTATTTTTATTACTATTAGCTGCCCTGTAATAATCAGCAGTGACACCCATAAACACAGAATCATCTGGGGACTTCCACAGGAGCAGCAGTGAAGGGGACGGTTGTCAGTAATGACTTCCGCTCCACAACCAGAAGTGAGGGAAAACCCCAAGAAACACAGTAATGGTAGCAACTCAATGCAGGGCATATGGGCAGAAAAAAGATGCACGGAAGCCCAACCAGGACTAAGAAGTAACGGTGTAAACAGCAAGGAGCTGAACTGATCTCAGAAAACGGTAGTAGCCTAAACGCAAGGGTTCTTTTCAAAACAGATTTGCTCAGGGCCCAAAATAAAGCCCATACCAAGAACAGTCTTCGTAATTCTTAAAAAGAAAAAAATAATAATCATCTCCTAAAAAAGAAGAAGTAGGGTAGAAATATAGAGGGAAAACTGAGGTTTGGCTTGATGCAGAGAAGAAGAGAAGAGAATCTACCTTGGAGAGAACCCTGGAAAGCTGCAGAATGGGTTTTGTCTCACCAAAGATGGGGGAGACGAGGCAGAGGGCTGCTCTGGGTCTCCCTCGTTCTCAGGCCTGAAGCGAGCCACGGGGTTTTCTCAAAGGGGTACTTAAAGAGATATGAGATGATTATTTGAAAATCATATTTCTGATCAAGGGCTTGTACCTACAATATATAAAGAACACTTACAACTCAATAATAAGTACACCAAAAACTTAATTTAAAAATGGAGAAAAGATCTGAATAGACATTTCACCAAAGAAAACAGAGGAATAACCAAAAAGCACAGGAAGAGATACTCCACATCATTAGGCACCAGGGAAGTGCAAGTTAAAACCACAAGATACCACTTTATACCCACTAAGATGGCTATTAAAGAAAAAAAAAAAAAAACCCATCAGTGCAGCTATGGAGAAACTAGAACCTTTATATTCCCTTGTGGGAATATAAAATGGTGCAGCCACTCCAGAAAACAGTTCGGCAAGTTCTTAAAAAGTTAAACATAAACTCACCATACAGCCCAGCAATTTCACTCCTAGGAATCCACCCAAGAGAAATGTAACTGGATGTCTCCACCAAGATTTGTACATGAATGTTCACATCAGCATCATTCAAAATCAGCATTAACTGGTGAAAGGACAAACAAAATGTGGTATACCCACACAATGGAGTATTACTCAGCCACCAAAAGGAATGGAGCACTGATACACGCTACAGCACAGATGAACCCTGAAAATGTAACGCTAAAGGAAAGAAACCATACACAAAAGATCACAGACTGCATGATTCCATTGACGTGAAAGGTACAGAAAAGGCAAATCTATAGAGACAGAAAGTAGGTAAGTGGCTGCCAGGGGCTGGGGTAGGGGATCTTTATGGGTGATGGAAGTGCTCTCAAATTGGATTATGGTCATGTTTGTACAACTCTGCTAACAGACTAAAACTCCCTGACTTGTACAGTTAAAATGGGTGAACTTTATGGTGCGTAAATTAGAACCTCATCCAAGTGAGGAAGAGGGCTAAAATGAGAGAGAAAACATGAATGTCTGAGGTCAAAGGCAATGTCAGGGTAGCTGAATCAGCAAGCACCACTTAATGTCCTGTGGTAAAGAGAAAGAAAGAGTACAGAGGCCAAACATGACAGCCACACGCAGCTTGACCAGCCCCCTTGGAGGTGAAGGCATTTAGGTCCATTGGTGGTGCTTTTCCCGTTCAACACGCAAGCCTGCCCACCGTGTGACCTGTGGGAACTAACGCTGCAGAGCCGAGGCAGTGGCGTACCGAGTGCTGGGTGGTTCTGCCAGTCTCTCCACAGTCACGCCTACCAACTCAGGACCTAGGCAAGAGACTGAGAGAATCATTAAGCCCGAGATTACGGGTTTCATAAGAAACACTTAAGTGTTATATTATGGGTTACATAAGGAGTGAATCCCTAAGCAAAAAGGATCAGAATGGAGACGAACCATTCCCACCTGAATCAGAAAGATGATCAGAATAATTTGCCTTCATGGTTCTGATATTTAATGAGGACATGAGAGGCCTCTTTTCCGGCATCCTATTCAATGGTCTTCCCTGGGCACAAGACAGAACTGAAAGGAGGATCAATTAAGGACTAGATTCTGTGTGAAAATTCTTTGCTCCAGGAAGACTCCTAAGGACAAGAGAGTGGAACAAGAATTATTCTTCAATTGGGAACGAAACAAGTTGTCCAAAATGAGGCATGATTTAGAACCGGGAGTAACCCATTTTCTCAGTGCGGGGCAAAACTAAATTCCATTTATGAGTAACTGCTCTCCAAATGTGGTGGAATCACAAGACATTTCCTGCAGCCAGGATCACCCTAACTTCTCTCACTGAACAAGAGCTCTCAGGACTGCAGCCCACCCTCTCCAGGCGGAGATCCCTCAAGGGGCCTCCTCCTCAGACGCCCTGCCCTCCCGGCCCGGACCACACGGAGCGTGTCCTCGGGCGAGGAATGCTGCCCACAGGGAGGACGCGCCGCCCCATCTTGTGACCGGAGAGCAGGGCTGAGGGCCAGCGTGCTAGAGCAGCGCAGTAAGGAGACCGCTTCTGTTGCTACGGCCACTGGGAGGCACTGGGGCCAAGCCGGATGCAGGGCTCTCAGATTATTACAGGCAACACGGAAGCAGCCCCCTGTGCAGCTGGTTCTAAGTGATTTTTATGGATGTATCCCCCTCCTTGACTTTAATTAAATGCTCGAGAAACACAAACCAAAAAAGGGGAGCAGGAGAAAAAAAGATTAGCTTCTTCAGAAGCTGGAGAGATCCAAGATTTATTAACTGTAATGAATTTTACAGTTTTACAGACTCCGCTCTCTCTGCCTTTCCTTTTTCTAAATGTATTTATTTTATCTTTCTCATCAAATGAATATTTACCAGCAAAAGGAGAGGTATTATATCTTGGTCTTGACTGCAGGACCACACACAGACAAATGCTGGAATACTGTCCAGTCAGTGCGGTCACACATGTTGACTGAAGACTCGCGACCCCCTGGAGCCTGCTAACAGGAGGAAGCGTCATCACTGTGGGTCACTCAAACCAGGGTCTGTTTCCCCACAATGCCCGCGGATATAGAGGAGAAAGCATTCAAGATATGATGAAGTCTGCAGTCGGCCTACAAATGCATCTGGCCCCAGTCATCTAATTTCTTGGTGACAAGTACTAAGGAATGGAGTTTCGGAGGGTGACCCCACTGCTGGTAAGGCTGCTAGTTAGGACCCCTGCTCTCCCCCCACCAGGCCTTTGGCTAAACTGCCCTCCCTCAGCAGGAGCCAGCTGACCGGCTAGAAGAGTGAAAGGCAGAACAGGTGCTTGGACGTGGAGTGAGGCTGGACTTGAGTCTTAAGCAGCCACAGTTGCTCAAGAAAGGCACTGGCTCAAGGAAGGCAGCTCCCACTTTGGAAAAGCAGCTCTCCCTGCTCCCCCTCCGCTAAGTTCCTTTGATTTGGAGACCGTCTCAAACCCTAGAGATTCCTTTTTCAAAGAGGCTCTAATGATACAAGTGCTAGGTTTCTGGGATTCCCAACCTGATGAAAAATTGCTATCTCAGGATCAGGAGAGCACCAAATTTAAATGTAAGCTGCTAAATTTCTTTCTTGGCAGAAATTAATAATGTTACCGTTTTTGACCAGTTATTATGTATCAGGAACTGACTCAGCTGTGGGATGAAAGGGCTTTTTAATTTTTTTTTTAAGTGAAATGATTGCAGGTTCCATGACTAGGAGAGCAAGTACGGAGCTAGTCAGTGTTTAGGAGGGGGAACTTCAGGCCTGAAGTCGTACGATGTGAACACATAATTTACCGTGCAGACTGGGACACTTTGGGAAAGAAAAGGACATCGTCAATACTGATGCTCGGATAACCGGGAAAAACCTGGACTGCCTCAGCGCACCAGGACACAGGATCGCCCTCCTAGAGTACAGCCATTTCTCTACTTAAAATCCTTCCATGATCCCCATCACTGTAGTCTGTAAACCAGTCTCATCCCTGTAACGCGGGCACACACCCCAACCACAGCACACAGCCCACGGGATGAGAACCGTGCATCTCCCTCTGTCTCTCCACTCCCACCAGTCTGCAAACTCAAGGGCAGGAGTCCATGTTATAAGCCTGACACTCTACCTTAATGCTTGTCACACAGCAGTTCTCAGGAAATACTAAGCGGCTCAGTGACACTCATGATTGTTCATCCTCCATCCAACATCACAATGTCTTAGAGCAGACTCTCCTGCGTGCATGCTTTGTCCACCCGCCTTCTCAATCCCCCAGCTGTCATTTCCTAGCTACGTGACTCTAGGCAAGTTACTGAACCTCTGTGCCTCGGTTTACTCACCAACATACGCAGGAATCATGACAATACATACGTCACAGGGTTATTGGGAGCATTAAATGAGTTACTGTATGTCAAGTGCTTTCAGCAATGCCTAGCCCTCGTAGTAAGCACCCAGTAAGCTTCTTGAAGGCAGAGACATTTGTCCCTTTTGATCACTGCTGTATACTCGCTCCAGAAATAAGGCCTGGCAGAGAGACACTCAACGAGACGGCTGAAACCTAATGACATACACACTTCTCTCCCGGGTCCTGTGCTTTGCCCCACACTGCCACACCCTCCATACCCCACAGACTCCTGCACCCTAACAAGAGCACAGCACCATCCCCTTCACCATGGGGCACTGACTGATAGCCATCAAACTCTCGATGCCAGCTGTCAGGATGCCAGCTGTCAGGACACTTTACCTGAAGTAGATTACATGATACTCCTGAGTTTCCCACCTTCCAACTGTTCAATTCTAAGTACAGACAATGGCTGGGGGTTCAAAAACAGTTCCAAGAACTTTTTAAGTCTAGGACTGAACGCAAAGCTAACTATCAGGGTCAGGGCTGAAAATAAGGAAAGATTACTACAATGACCTTGTTTCTCCACACTTAAGGAAGGTAACTACTTTTAGAATATACATTCAAACATATATTGTACACAAAGTTACAAACCCTATAAATCATAAACAGCAATACAAACTCAGCTTACTTTTTAAAATAGAATTTTACAAAAATTAAATTACCTAAAATTAAGCCCACCATTGTACTTAAATATCCGGTTCCACTTCCCAGGTTAAGAAAAGACAATCCTGGTTGAAGTTTCAACGCTTCCATAACTTCTGAATAAATGCAAGGTGCTGACAAGTGTATGTTGCCATGCTTCCAGGCTAAGTCTTTGTAAGCATTGTCTCGGTAGCCTTCCAAATAGTAATCTCCGCGATCAATCGCTCTGAAGGCTTGCTCCACTCTTTCAGTGCGGATATACTGAGCTTCTTTTAAGTTATCAATTAAGTCATCATTATCTTCCCCAGCACTCACAGCTCCTCCCATGATAGTATTCAAATCAAACCATAAATTTTAAAATGTAATAAAATTAGCAGAAATGGCTTCCAATAAGGTAGTGTGGTTTGTTTTCCTTTAATATTGCACTTGATTTCCAAAAATAAATTAATCCTGAAAGGGAAGAATAAAAATAAACAGGTTTAAATGAATGCTCAAAAGGAAAGTAATTCCAGCTTATTAAATATATAATAGTCATTATAACTAACTAGCATTTCTCAAGGACATATTCTGTTCCAGGCACAGAGTTAAGCTCTTTACATATACTGTTTTATTTATTCTTATAACCACCACAAAAGGCAGCTTAAGTTTGATCTCATCTGTACAGACAGGAAAGCTGGGACACAGAACTAAGTTAAATCACCTCATACTGTGAGGCCCAGTATGGCAGCCACAGTCACACATGGTTACCTAGACCTAAATTAATTAAAATTAAATACAATTAAAAATTCAGTCACACCGGCCACACTCCAAGTGTTGAAGAGCCCCACGTGGCCAGTGGCTGCCATGGTGGACAGTGCTGCTCTGGAAGGGGACGCTGCTGGGGCGTGGCCCCCGGCCTTCCAGACTCCAGAGACCACGCTCCTCCATCACTGAGCCACGTGGCCTTCTAGAGAGTGTGGAAAGCCTAGGTAAATATACACGAGTTACTGGATTTAAAGTTCCTAAACTTAAACATCCACTATCAATTCCTAAATGCACCACATAAATTCAAAATGTTAACATAAAGAAGAATAGATTACCTAAATACGGAATACAAAATGGAACTACAACATGTTTAAAATGTGTGTATATAAATAAATATATATACATATATGTAAATATACATATTACAATTGTGTTTGGTAAACCCTGTCAGGATAAATGAGACCACAAATTTTGTTAACAACTTTAATAGTTTAAGCGTTAGAACATACGTTATACACACGTAGGTACAATGAACTTCTTTAACAAGTCAAACTCAGCATCTTTGAATGGAAACATAAGTGCAACTTGATAAAATAAGAATTTCAATAGTACTATTCAATACACAATTTAAGCTTTATTCAATGCGCTAGTAAGCAAATTCATGTATCAATTAATTTCTGAACTGATAAATCAGGCGAGAGGGAAAGTAAGAAACGAAAACACCCATATGGCCAAAAACCAGAGTTCTGACAGCCCACTCGGTCCGCTCCGGACTGGAGAGAGGACGAGCAGCCGGACCGCAGCCGGACCGCAGCTGGACCGCGCGGCCGCGCCCCCAGGGCCTGCCCCACTGCCGAGCCCCTCTCTCCTCCTCTCCAAGCAGGGGAAGCACTGCAGACTCGCGCCGCGCCCCTATCTGGCGCGCTCAAGCTCACGCACACAAACGCTGGCTCCGACTTCCCCACCCGCTCTCCTTGGAAAGGGCCAGGGTCCGCAGCGCCGTCCTGCCCGCGAGCTGAGCGCCCTGCAGGCGCCACGCAACGAAGGCGGACGGGGACAGACCCTTTCCAGCTCAAGCACCGCGCGCCGCGCGGGGTGCAATTCCAGCATTTAAAGGTGGTGGGATTTGGGGCCGCGCCGTGAGGCTTGCGGGGTCTTCGAGGCCCACCGCTGGCCCGCCAGGGACTTGCCCATTTAGAGGTGTTTTTGACAGCATGGCCTCTAGGCACAGGTTAGCTTTCTCACCGGGTCCTCAAAGTCTTCCCGAGACGACAGAAAAGCTGGCGACGCTGGGCGGCAGCAGCTGCCGTCAGCCCCCCGGGCGGCACTTGCTGAGGATCTGACGAGAGCGACTCTGACTACACAGAGGCATTTTACAGACGGCTCTACCGAAACGCCATCATCTACTAGCTTGAAAAATTATTTCCCTTCTGCTCTGTTTTATGGCTGAAGAGTGACCTGACCCTTCTCGGGTCCTTCTGAACTCTACCCAAAATCATCAGAGCAAAACGCACACGTGGACCTCACCACACGGCAGCTCACTCTCTCAGTGAGAAAGGCAAGGGGAAGACCCAAGCACGCAGGGACTAGCACCATTTGCTGACATCTGTGTACCACCTCACCAACGCCACCGTAAGCCTGGGAAGAAGGCCCTGGCACGCCCACTGTCAAGTGAGAAACCGTCCGTAAAGGGGTGGGGAGCTACAGCTCACGTGACACAAGGCTGCTGAAGGAGCCCACGGAGCCCAGAGGGAACTGGCTCCGGGATCAAGGAAGCTTTCTTAAGGGCAGGGACTGTGCAACACAGTAAAGGGAGTTAGGGAATTACAGGCTGAGGAAACAGCTCAGCCTAAGTCAAGACAGCAGGGAAAGTACACAGAGCTGGGTAGACTTCATCCTGTAGGCCAGTGATTTCTTTTGAGAGTTTGATCACAAACTCTCCTCTACTAAAAAAATGAACAAATTAGAAGTGGTGCATACAATTTCAGAAGGCTCCTGAGCTCCTAGAGACCCAGGAGTCCACTCTAGTTTAGGAACATCTACTACAGGCAGCAGAGTCAGTCAGGTATTAACAAGGGAAATTACTTTTCCATTTTAGAAAGTGCAGTGCATCTGTTTCAGATCTACTGCAACAGACCAGGCACTCAGAAGGCTGGAAAATACATCACCTTGTCAACAGGGTGTAGCGCCCAACTGCGAAATCAGATTTCCCAGACTCCTTTCTCTCTGGTCTGGTAGGAAAGAAACAGATCCGAACAGAAAGCTGAAAGGGTATGCAGGAGGGAGGAAGTCAGGAAAGGCTTCCTGGAATAGGAGGTACAACCTGCTGCAGTGCATGTTTCTTCAACACAAATGAGCTCACACGTTCAGCATACACGGTAATGACGTGGAGATAATGAAGGTGTGGTCGTTTTACAATACATGCTCGTGTTCTGAAGTGACAGGAAGGCACAAGCTTCCACACTAAAGGCACACCATACCAGTTCATAAAGACTTCAAGCAAAAAGCTTAGAATAGCGTACCTTCCTATGTAAGACAATTAGATGATGGTACAGCGTCTTCAAGGGATCTGGGGGACTGTGGATGCAGATGTTAAAATGCTAAGACGTTTTCCCTGAATTAAAACAACAGACTAATGAAGGCTAAACCCAGGTTCCGATTTTTTAATTTTAATAAAAATGACATCTATATGCAAATAGAATGATAATCCATAAGCAAATGGTCTTCCAGGGCCTCAATGTCAAAGGAGGACGATGAACCCTAGGGGTTAAGGCTGTGAAGGCCTGACTGACCGTGATGCCAGCTGCAAACCCCAGGAGAGGTTTAGCTGTCCCAGAAATTTTATTAGGATTGGTACTGTTTCTGCTGGTAAGCTGGTTGCACAGGCTTTGAGTGGCACGCCCCAACGCTATTTTTCCCACAAGCCCTGCTGTTTTGCAAAACATTAGGTGTTTTCAGATGTTATAGTAGAAGAACCCAGTACTTGACCTCTCAGACCCTTGAAAAGATCCTAGGAGACCTCAAGGACCCCAGAGCACATGTGGCATGCAGCTGGCATAAACAACTACAAACTCACATGAACAGAGCACAGCAATTGCACAAGGTGTTAGGGGGCACCCAGCCCAGACACAGTGGGGGCAGGGGAGGGGATGGAAGGACCGCAAGAGTTGCCTAAAGAAGGCCTGCGCAGCAGAGAGCAGAAAGCAGGAAAGGCATTTCGGGATGTAGAAGGGACAGGGGCATTACACCCGCTCAAACACTGCAAACAGCACCGCAGAGGTGAGCCTGGAGACAGAAAGCAGTGCTCCTGAGGCCAGAGGGACCAAGGGGCCTGGCAAACTCGCAGGCCACAGCACATGGAGCCTGGACCTCCTCCTGCAGACGGGGCAAGCCAGGGAAGGATTTCAGACAATGAGAAGCGCACTGAATGACTCAAACAGGATGTGAAGGGAAAACCAAAACCATAAAAGAAAGGGACTGTTAGAACTGGAATACATTATTTGGTCTGTGGAAGGCAATATTTACATAGTCATAACAGAAAACATGATTGCTGATTTAATTTGAATAGTCATTTACCCACACTGGGAGGATGAGAGGGAGGTAAAGGGGGTATGGGAGTTAACCCTTCACCTGTAGCAGGACGTAAAAGCTATCTTTTTAAGTTCCCTCTGGAGTGTTGAGCCTCCTGGGGCGGGGACAGGTGAAGCCAGGAACTGCTATGCTTTGTCTCCAAGGCTGGAAGTATCACTTAACTTTCTAAACTGTGTATTTGCATTATTTGAACAAAACTGACAAGGTAAAAATGAAGACAGCTATATATATTTATTTAGACCAGATGAAGTACAATAAAGACACATGGAGAATAGTTTCCTAAGGAATAAAAATACATTTAACAAATAAAATAAGTCTACAGCAGAAAAACCACGGAACAAAAGAGATCATAATATAGTAATTTACACTACAGAGCTTGAAAGATGTCATTTTATCATATACAATGTTCTGAAAAACTGAGTGAAAAATGAATCACATAGTACATATAAATTATATGTATAATTATAAATTACATTTTATAATATTCACTGATTTGATTATAAAAGTAGTATATGCATTTGCAGCAAACCTGAAAACCAAGTAAAATAAATAAAAATTATTGATAAGCCTAACCTTTGAAGAGTCACTGTTATTATTTACTTTCTAAGCATCAATATTCTTATTTTTTTAACACAATGTTGGTATTATACTGTATATATTATTTCAGACTTTCACTTAATATGTCTTAAGCATTTATTCATGCCATCAAAAATTCTTCCAAAATCCAGGGGCGTGATATTCCATCAGACAGATGCACCAAGTAACCAATCCCCTGACTACTGGACCATGAGATTTTAAATTGATTATAATCAATGTACATATGAGGAGTTTGCAAGTTAAATCTGTAGTGAATATTTTGATAATTCAACAATCATCTCCTAACTTGAAATACAGTTCATTTTTTATGAGTAAGGCAAACAATAATAATCTCCTAACTTGAAATACAGTTCATTTTTTATGAGTAAAGCAAACAGTATTTAAAAAGCCATTACAGCATTAGGTCATGGAATGTGTTTGCCAGTTGTTAATTCTGAGATAATTCCATCTCGATCATGGAAAAGTGCCAAACACAAGTCAAGAGACCAAGGTCTAGCCTTGATCCCATTGATAACTTTGCTGTATGGCTCTGGGCAACCCTCCAGAACATCACTTCCTCACCTGTGAAACGAAGAGGCTAATTCTCTGATTCCTAAGGTTCCCAAGGGCTCTGATTTCTCTGCTATTTTGGCATCAGTTAAACCTGCATTGAATACAACTGAGTTTTAGTTATCTAGGAATGAGTGTCTGTGCCTCAGCATTTCTGTTACTTCAATCACAATTTTTTCTGCCCCACTCCTGCCATTTTCTGTAGCATAGAAGAAAAAAAAAATTGAGGGGTGTTCAAGTCCTGCATAAACAATAAAAGCAAAATAAGGATTCTGAGAGAAAGAAGAAAGGGTAAAGGTAGAAAAGGACAAAGTGTCAGAATAAAGGACTGAACAGCTTAAGCAGTTATGTCCCAGAAGGAAGCTGTGAACAGCTTTGTGAACAGG
This sequence comes from Mesoplodon densirostris, assembly GCF_025265405.1. Lineage (NCBI taxonomy): Eukaryota > Metazoa > Chordata > Mammalia > Artiodactyla > Ziphiidae > Mesoplodon > Mesoplodon densirostris. The sequence goes on from NC_082673.1 coordinate 2,761,320, forward strand.
CTAAGAACAGTTTTCACTCCTGAGGGTGGAGGAGCAAAGGGCACATTCACATAAGCTCACCTGACATGATTTCCAAGTGCTCCAAAAGCTGCTTGCCATGCTTTCAAAATTAGGTCTGCGACTTTAATGTACCTGGCTGTGGGAAAGAACTACTGGCAGCCCCATTCAACATCATGGTGTCTTTCAGGCAGCTTAGGGATGTTTTATGGAAGGTTAAAGCCAAGTCAAAGGAGGCAGGAAGCAAGCCGGTGGCAGACAGACGCCACGGGGGCGGGAAGAGAACAGGCGGAAGGCTGACCCCTCCCCTGCCTTCCTGGCACGGGTGGCCAGCAGTCACTCCCTGTGCTCCTGTCCCCGCAGAGGTGGGGACGCAGCCCACCCAGCTTTCGGGGAAGGAGACTGGTGACCCAAACAAAGGAGAACACACTACAGGAGGGCACGAACATAGGCTCCTTCTTCCTCAAGCCCTCAAGGATCTTGCCATGGGAGTCATGGACCAAGACCGCTCTGAGTACAGAGAGAACCGCACGGGAACCTTTCTCAGTGACAGACAGACATGAGGAAACATAGAGACTTATGAAAGGACGAAAAAGAAAAAATAGGGTGAGCCAAGGTTCGCTACTCCATGCCAAAAGCTGCTGAGAACATCTGATTTAACTCCACGTCCAAAGATAATGCAAAGCTTGCCCTTGTTTCAGTACTAATAACACACACATGCAATTCCCTATGCACCTCTACCTACCAGGCACTGGAGTCTTTCTTCAGCATCCCTACGAAGAAGCACTAACCTTATCTTATTGATGAGAACAAAGTTCAAAGACCACGAGACAAGCTCACAGCTGGCAGGGGTAAGCCACAACGCAAATGCGGTCTGTCAAGCCATGGACCCCCCTGAAACACAACAGCTGGCCCAGAGGCTCCTGACCTCTCACTCAGAAGAGCCTTTCATTCTCTTAGCTGAAAAGATGTTCAGTTCAGATCTCCTTCCTTCTCCTCAACCTCTCACAGTTCCTTTTTTCCCCTCCCTTTTGTACTCTTGGTTCCAAAGACAGAAGAATGGATTAGAAGAGAGGTCCCCAACCTTTTGGCCACCAGGGACCAGTTTCGTGGAAGACAATTTTTCCACGGACGGGGGCGGGGGCGCGAGTGGTGGGCAGCGGCAGGCGAAGGCTGGCTGGGTCACCCGCCTCTCACCTCCTGCTGCGCGGCCCGGCTCCGAACAGGTCTGCGGCCCGGGGGCTGGGGACCCCTGGATTCGAGGGAAATGAAGCATCTGATGTCATTTACTGACTGTACAGCCTCGGGTAAACTGTTTAACCTGTGATCTTCAGTTTCCCTATCAATATAATGGGAAAAATAATAATCACATCATCAATTTGTGAAGAGTAAAGAGTGCGTTACATATAAAGCTCCTAATAATACACAAATCCAGTAAATACTTCACTTTCTTTCACTTCTATGACACAGTGAACATTCCAAACTTTCATTTTTCAATCCAGAAGACCAAAGAGGGAACACAAAGAAGGACCAGTTCTGGAATCTGGCGCAGTTATCACCTAGCGAGTGGCCTGTGTGAGACACGATTCTAGAGGGAGAGTGTGAACCCTGCAGCTGCAGCGCCAGGAAGAAAGGCAAACTGATAAGCCACTGTCTCCTCACCAGCCCTTCAGTTCACTACCACAGACAGTCTGAAGAAACGAAAGAAAATCTGTTCAAGCGTCCACACTAGACACTCTGACATTCGGCAAGTGCTAAGAGGCCTAGATGCACAGATGCGGACTTCTCAGTTACCTTCTCAACCCCACGACTCCAGAGCTGCTCCCGCTGCCTTGCCCCACAGCGCCCCTCATTCTTCTAATTCTCCCCTCCTCCCCACCTGGGACAGTGGACAACTGCATGAACTCACAGATGGACAGAGAAGCAGTAGGCGGTGGCTCGCTGAAGAGGTCAAGGTACAGGACGTGAGGGGATAAAGAAATACACATTTTTTTAAAAGAAGAGATATGAAGCAACTCAATCTGAAATTTTTTTATTTTGAAAATTACAGAACTTCATATAGCTCCAGAAGTCTCTCCTCTCCTCTTACTCAAAGATCTGAATCTACGGCCTTGTCAAACCTCTACCACTGCCGCGCAAGCACGTGGTCACTGAGCACAGCCCTAATCGTAGACCACAAACACCCTCACTATACACGTGTCTGTGACCTAACAAAACCAATCCTCGGGGAATAAACTCATCAGGTTTGAGGATATTTACTTAACATCTTTCAATTTTTCAAGAAGTATTAAGAAGTGCTATACTACAATCCTTAACACTTAAAAACAATCCTCATAGGAGCCACAGCCTGCAAGTTGTTTACCTCCTCTAACTCGGGAAAAGTCTGAACCAGAACACTGAAACGGCAGCTGTGCTGTCTGCTTTCGGTCCGTTAAGTGACCATGTTCTTAGGATATAATGAGATGGATGGGGAAACATGAGAGAAAAGCACACGCATTTTCAGCTCCTCTTGGGTCATGCTTTCAAAGTGGGGCTTATTGGAAAAATTATGAATTCACACAGGACAATATTCAAATAAAAATAAAAGAATACTCCAAAGCAAAACTACATGGCTTGGAAACTACTCATCAGTTCAGATGATTTGTATCTGTTCCCTTCCTCTAATTTGTTCCAATATTTCGTTATAAAATAAACCAGAAGATGAGCTCACGCCAAAGATGTTCTTTCTATGTATTAACGTACTGTGTAATGCAAAGACTGGCCTTGTCACACAGTATGATTTTGAGCAAGTGGTTATCTTTTCTGGTTTTGGTTTTTTCAACTGGGACACAGTCATTACATCAAATTATTTTGATGGCACCTTTAAAAACTTTCAAAAAGTCTAAGTAAATGCTTTAGTAAGCAAAGATAAAGAATGTAAGTAGGTTAACTACAGTTTTCCAGTATTATAAAATGGCTTTTTTTAACATCTTTATTGGAGTATAATTGCTCTACAATGGTGTGTTAGTTTCTGCTGTATAACAAAGTGAATTAGCTATACGTATACATATATCCCCATATCTCCTCCCTCTTGCGTCTCTCTCCCACCCTCCCTATCCCACCCCTCTAGGTGGTCACAAAGCACCGAGCTGATCTCGCTGTGCTATACGGCTGCTTCCCATTAGCTATCTATTTTACGTTTGGTAGTGTATACATGTCCATGCCTCTCTCTCACTTTGTCACAGCTTACCCTTCCCCTTCCCCATATCCTCAAGTCCATTCTCTTAGTAGGTCTGTGTCTTTATTCCCGTCTTGCCCCTAGGTTCTTCATAACCTTTTTTTTTTTCTTCCTTAGATTCCATATATATGTGTTAACATACGGTATTTGTTTTTCTCTTTCTGACTTACTTCACTCCGTATGACAGACTCTAGGTCCATCCACCTCACTACAAATAACTCAATTTCATTTCGTTTTTATGGCTGAGTAATATTCCATTGTATATATGTGCCACGTCTTCTTTATCCATTCATCTGTCGATGGACACTTCCATGTCCTGGCTATTGTAAATAGAGCTGCAATGAACATCGTGGTACATGACTCTTTTATGGTTTTCTCAGGGTATATGCCCGGTAGTGGAATTGCTGGGTCGTATGGTAGTTCTATAAAATGGCATCTTTCTGAAGTCCATGATGGTCACTTTATCTACAGACAGACACTAGTAAAAGCTGCATAAAACAAAAACACCTTGTTATATTTCAGTACCAACTCACATAATAGCATAATTACCTTAGGGTATTTCAGGACAGGTGGTATTACCTGCACCATATGAATGAAGAAAACCAACTGAGAAAGAGTAAATTGTTCTAATTTCCTAAATACAGAGATATTTCAGCCTTATTCATAGATCTTATGTCATGCACTACTACTAATATTCACATTGTCAGAAATAAAATGACTAGAAATGCAGGTCTGAGACCCTTGAGAAATGCAAACACACACACACACCACATTGATACTATAGCTTCATTTCATTTATGGGGACAAATAGTTCTATCCTTATTTTTACTCACAACCCAGAGAAAGTTTAAGAAGTTCTGAGAAATGAACTGTCGTCCTAAGATGACCGTAACAATGCTATGTGGGCTCTGAAGTAAGTGCTAAGAGCTTCACCTTAAGTTCAAATGATTAATTTGTCATCCGTGGTTCCTTTAGTTAATAAATCTCATTTTGAGAAAACTGTCCAAACTAAGCAATCAAAATGCCTGCAAAAGCTTTTAAAACTATAGCTCAGTACCTCCCTCCAGCCTGCACTCAACACTTCTTCACCACGGATCCGGCAAGATGAGCACGACACAGGCACGCTGAGGAAAGAACGCCCAAGGATGGCTCCAGCGCACACAGACAGTCTCTGCTCAAGGAACTCAGTCTCTTAAATAGTTAGCATATTTTCAGAAAAAATGATGAAAAATTACTTTTAACTTGGCTAAAACGAATTCACAGAACTAAAGATCTCTAGTAATGTAAGAAACCGTTTCATTTTAAAATGAAATTAGACTGGTCTTCAAACTATAAACAGTAGTCAAAATGGGTGAGTAAAATCATGTTTATTAATAGCGTATTTAAAACACTAAATGTTCCCTCAACAAAAAGTTACTCAAAGCAACTAGTATTACCTTACGTTTGGATATTTTAATTTTTAAGTGTTTTGCACAAAAAGACTCTACTTGATGATTTCCTCATTTAATAAACAAAAACTGATAACCTAGTCTCAGGAACTCTGATAGGCACAGAGGTTACAGTGCTGAGCCACAACCCTCCGCAATGTGAAATTCTGGTCAGAATTCAACAGGAGCCACATCAACAGGAATATAACTTAATTTCACTTTACTCTTTGCTACCCTTACAAGGATCATTTGTAGAATGAGTATTAGTATATCAAATCGTAACTTCGCATCAAGTTGTATGTTCATTAGGAGTCATATTCTAACAGAAAGTGCTCTTTTAAAATAAAAATTATACTTAAATAAAGGCTCATAGGATACTGTGTGGGTTCTGGGTCGGAACCCTAATTGTACAGCTTCCCAGCTATGCAGCCTCAGGAAACATAATCCATCTCTCTAGGCCTCAGTTACTACATGGTAAACCCAATATTAATAATAATAACTACCTCAGGATCAGTGAGAAATATATGGGATAATCTACGTAAACTGCCTGTGACAGTCCATAACACACACCATGTGCTCAACGGCTGTTTTTATGATTTAATACAGACCTACTTAGTCCTCTCACAAAAGAACATGTTTCCATTTCAAGAAACATTCATCAAATGTATAGAAATCTAGCAATAAGATACAATAAACATACATAAAATACTGCGGATGTTAGGTGCCAATTGTCAATGAGATCTCAATAACCCTATGGTGTTTCTGAGGGAAACCAAAGCATGGAAAGACCGGGGCAAGACTGCGAGGATATACCTTGTGAGCTGGATGGAACTGGAATCAATGTAAACTCATGATACGCGTTTAAAATATATACATATAAAATATATATGTGTGTGTATATACATATACATGTATATACACACACACATATAAAAATAAGAAGCTAGAGAAAACACATATACATACATAGTCTTCCGTGTTCAAGAAGACCTAGAAGATTGATAGCGACTGCTTTTCACTCTTGTTGGAAAAGGTGCGGAAGACGCTGTGCATCTCTACCTCGCGCTCCGCTCTCCTATCTGTGCACGCTGATCTCCCCATCCGCACACTGAGGACCCTGAGGTGTCCACTCCCCCAGTGTCAGTGGGGACTCTGGCACCTCAGCTGCAGGTTCTCTGCCGCCAGCTCTCACCATCATCCTGGGCACCTTCAACAAGTGCTCGAGCACCAGAACTCCGATAACGGCAACTGTCTTACCTCTGAGGACCTGCCCACCCACGGCCCCTCGGAATCCCTACTTCCTTCTCCAAGCGCATCTCACATCTCATTTGCTGATCCTTCTCCCACTACACTGAATCTTCAGTGTCTCCAGTCCTTGAGCTAACTTTTTCTATAAAAGGTCAGAGAGCAAGTATTTTAGGATTTGCAAGCCATAGTTTCCATCACAACTTCTGAACTGTGTGCTTCTGGAGCAAAAGCAGCTACAAACAACTTATAAATCAAACAGTGTGGCTATGTCCCAGAAATTTTATTTATGGACCCTTGAAACCTGAATTACATAGAATTTTCACATCATGAAACAGTACTCTTCTTTTAGTATTTTTCCAACCATCTGAAAATGTAAACACCCTTCTTAGTTTGTAGGCTACACAGAAACAGACAGCGGGCCCAGCGTAACCCACGGGTCACAACTTGCTAACACCCACCAGCACCACTTTCTTCCCAGACCGAACAGGCCCCACAAACAAGGCTTCACCCCCTTGCCCTGCCCCTCCTCCTGTCCCTCTCGGCCCCTCGCGCGGACTTTCCACCTCACTCCTCCTGCGGCCTCCTGACCTTGGACAGCCCAGCCATGGCTCGGCGGGCTCCCACAGAGCAAGAGGGTTCCCGGCACCTGGCTCCCTCAGCAGCCGCCCTGGCCACTTTGCGGAAAGCAGCCTCTGGTGAAACACCTCTCTAGCATTTTTGCCTCATACCCCAGAGAGCAGATTTCTGGAAAATTCCATCAAGGAGGCACCAGAGCAACTTCTCTGACATCCAATGAGCCACACACCCTCCCAACAAGGCCTGGATCTCAGCGCCAGGCGGGCCTCTTCCTGGAGTGCTCAATCCCAGCCCCAGGAGTAGTGGCTGCTCCTTATACCATTTCTATATTCTTTAGGGCTCTCTTTACTTACTAGCCAATCCCATTACAGCTAACAATTCTTCACATTAAACTTTCCCTGTTCAAAGTACCGTGTGGTTTTCCTTTCCTGTACAAACTAGACTCATACAAACCTGAAAACCAGAAAGACTACATTCAGGTCCATCAGAGAACGAAAGACAGTCAGGCAGTAAAATGAACTGAGGACACACGAGACCCTGATACACGCCAGCCAAAACACCCACAGTCCCACGGATCTGACGGGAGTTGCTATATCCTGCAATGACCCCCGCTTTTTTTAAAACTTCTAAGTATGTGACTGTGTTTTATCTTAGTTTCTTCGCAAAATGTTAAACCCTTGTCACCAGCTTCTCCGTGCTAGGAGAGCTGTCCACCATGATCACAGAGGAAAGTTAGACGGCCAACAGCAACTAGGAGTCTGAGGGCAGCAGGCGCCAATTCTGCCATCTTAAAGCTCTTGCTCAGGGGGACTTTCCTGGTGGAGCCATGGCTAAGAATCCGCCTGTCAATGCAAGGGGCACGGGTTCGAGCCCTGGTCCGGGAAGATCCCACAGGCCGCGGAGCAACGAAGCCCGTGTACCACAACTACCGAGCCTGCGTTCTAGAGCCCGCGAGCCACAACTACTGAAGCCCGCACGCGTAGAGCCCGTGCTCCGCAACAAGAGAAGCCCCCGCTCGCCGCAACTAGAGAAAGCCCACGCGCAGCAACGAAGACCCAACGCAGCCAAAAATTAATTAATTAATTAATTAATTAAAGTTCCTTCTCAGGAGATGCATCACTGGGTCACACTCTTAGACAGAAGGATGCCTGGTAGCCTCAGCCACTGGGCGTCAGCTTAAACATGAGCTTGTTAACTGAAACACAACATCTTTCTGGTTCCCTTGCTTCCCCTGTATAGACTTCAATAATTATTAGCACACCTGGGAAAGGACAGAATAAAACCAATGAAGCACTCATTAAATTTCACGTAGACATGGTAGGCAGAGGCTAAAAATAGAGACCCACACGGAACGAAGGGACAGGGAGACGGCAAAGCCAAATTCTTGAACCGAGTGCCAGGGCGAAGCAATGGTAAAGGTTAGCTTTTCTTGTCGGTGGCATTTCAAACGGAAAGGAGACCAGACCATCAAAAAACATTTATTGGAAAATGCAGTCCCTGAGCTGTAGGAACACGGAGGGAAAACGAGATATACAAACAGGCCCTAAAAAATTCAATGGATTTGTTGTATTACTCATTTAGCAGAAAATAATTTTGGAAGAGAGCAACAGTAAAAAACGCTAAATAAGCCATATAAACGTTGCTGCTGCCCTAAAAATGTGACACACTGAACACCAGAGAACAGCAGGAATAGCCAGAAAGACAACCTTATGTTTCTACAGAGCATTTGGTTTTATTTTAATGTGTGTTGTGTGGGGAGGTATGTGTGTTCTGGAAGAACAAAAATATCTTCAAAAATAATAATCTCTAATAATTTACCTTATCCAACTACCTTACTGTCATTTTTCCATTTTTTACAGCAGGGGAGCCTAGGGTAGAAATTTACTTATGTCTATTTACAGTGAATGCAGAGAGATAGTCTTTCTTTCCTACTGAGAACAAAGAGTATATACAACTTCTTCAAATATAAGACTCTTTCCCCCAAACTGGAAGGATTCCATGTAGCAAATTCACAAGGACCCCAGCTTCCATCTGCCAGAAAAGCAACTTAAATAGCTGTTAATTTTGTCCATGCCTTCCTCCAGCATACTGCCTCAGGATTTTGAGGGCAGGTATGTATTTCTCCTTTCTCCTGCTCTGCTGATTCAAAGTCACCCTCCTCTTCAGTACAAATTTTCCAGTGCATTTAATAAATTACTAGATTAATTTCACAGGGCCGGGGGTCCCCACCATCACTTCAAACACAATACACCCAAAGCCTTCTACACAGCCCTCACCCTGCAGGGCAGCTACTTGCTTCAATTACTCCCACCGCTCTCAGTGAAAATTCCATTCTATCACCATCCTTATCAATTTTAGCTAGATTACAACAACTAACTTCAAGATGGTCTTCATACTTGCGGTTCTCCCAACTTCAACAGCATCTGTATACCATTTTGATTCACCTACCCAATACACCACTTCTGTCATTAAAAAAAAGGACGAAGCTCCAAAAACTCAGAGGTAACTCCAGGATGCTGCAAAAATGAGAGAAAATCCCACTTGGTAGGGCTCAAGACCACCCCCATTTAAAAACAGCAGTAGGACTTCCCTGTTGGCACAGTGGCTAAGAATCCGCCTGTCAATGCAGTGGACACGGGTTCGAGCCCTGGTCCGTGAAGGTCCCACATGCCGTGGAGCAAATAAGCCCATGCGTCACAAATACTGAGCCTGCGCTCTAGAGCCCACGAGCCACAACTACTGAGCCCACGTGCCACAACTACTGAAGCCCACACGCCTAGAGCCCGCGCACCGCGACAAAGAGTAGCCCCCGCTCTCTGCAACTGGAGAAAGCCCGAGCGCAGCAATGAAGCCAAAAATAAATAAATAAATTAAAATGACACTAATATAAATGCTCTAAATCAAGCCTTTAAAAAAATTTTTTTAATAAAAATAAACACAGCAGTACTATTTTTTTTATCAGCTTTGTAAATGTCATCTAAATATTTTGTTGGGGGAAGGGGTTGCTTAGCAATCATTTCACTAAGGAATCAAATGATCACAATGTGTTATTACCTGTATACATTTTCTATCACTGCCTTAACAAATTACCGCAACTGAAACTGCCTAAAACCACACAGGTTCATTATATTACAGTCCTGGAGGTCACACTCTAAAACAGGTCTCACTGGGCTAAGATCAGGGTGCAGGCAGGGCTGCATTCCTTTCTGGAGGCTCTAAGAGGGGGGGTTACTCTTGCATTTTCAAAAGTCTAGGGTCCGTCTGCTTTCTTCAGCTTATGACCCTTTTCTCCATCTTCAGCCACACCAGGCTGAGTCCTCAGTCTGCCTCTTTCTTCCACTTTTAAGGAACCCTGTGATCACACTGGGCCCATCAGGGTGATACAGGACACTCTCCCTATCAAAGTCAGCTAATTAGCAACCTGAATTCCCCCGAGCCATGAGGGGTAACACACTGACAGGGTCCAGGAATTAAAGCATGAACACCCTGGGGAAGGGGGCATTATCTGTCTATCACACTGCCCAGAGTCTACAGCCAAATGCTGCTCCACAGGGAATTAAATCTGTACACTTGGGGACTGAATCCATTCTACTCACCTAAGATGCAGGAAACAAAATAAGAGATCACAAGGATAATCCGTGGCAAGAGATACGCTCCTATTCCTTTGACGAAACGTGGAATTCACTTTCTCTCACAGATAAGGCGGTCACATGAAGACAACCCGAAGTCCCCTGAAACAACAGTAACTAGACTGCAGATGACTACACAGGGACTTTAAAGATGACCCTGAACTTCAATTTGAAGGACTAACTGGAAACACTGCAACAAATAAAACCATCCATTTTTTGGTTTGGTTATTCTTAAGGCATGTAATCATTTTTTCTTATAAATGAAAATGTATGCCCAGTCCTAACCCTTGAGCAGTATCACAAAAAAAACTTGAGCATTCCTAACATGCTACACCATTGGGAGAAATTGTGCCTAGGCTTAAAACCACTTAGGGCTCAAACCTGCTCAATTCCTGCCCTTACGTTTAGGACAGTGGGAAGCCACTGCACAGATTCATTCTGAGGGCTGACAAAAATTCAGTTCAGCGTGAGTTAAGACCCTGTACGTGAGAGTTGGCACCTTTTCTCAGCTGTTGGTACTTGTCAGGATTTTTGCAGCAGATTCAAAATTGCTCAAACTTTAATGTAGTATGATTCCAGGCTGGCCTCAAGAGGGAGCACCCTTTTATTTATTTATTTTTTATAACAAATTTAATCAGTTATACATATACATATGTTCCCATATCCCCTCCCTTTTGCGTCTCCCTCCCACCCTCCCTATCCCACCCCTCCAGGCGGTCACAAAGCACCGAGCTGATCTCCCTGGGGAGCACCCTTTTAAAAACAGACTGCCCTACAGGTGGTGCTTTGCATGTTATCACTAAAAACAAAGGGAAGACGAGCGAGCCTAATGGGCTCCCCAGCGACCGCACCCCAGCTCCCTGGCTCCTCCTGACCCCCCACACAACACTGACGTGAGGCTGCTCCCGAGGCTGGCCTCTCGTTTACACGGACACTACTGCTGTGCACGTCCCTGCTCTGCCGAGGGACGACGGATCTCATGGTCTTTGAAAAGCAGTGTGTGACTCATAAAGCATTACTACCTTTATCATTAGTGCAACTGTCATTAGTTGAGCATTTACTGCATATAAAGCTTTGCCATTTTAATTCATTTAATCTTAAAACTGCGTGTAATAGCATTACTTCCAAGGAAAGGGACTGCCTAACTTCCTTGGAAGGCAGAATGGGCTTTGAGTTCCAGGTGTATTCTCACACCAAGCCCTCTGTCCTTAAAGACTGCAGATCATTTCACAGCAAAGAAAGCAGATTCAGCAGATTCAGGAAAAGGAACTAACTCTGAATCTCAGTTCATGCATCTATAAAATGAGACTAATGATACTCACCACACAAGACACTCTTTGACAAGGCTGTTGTAAAGATTAAATGAAGGGAAAGTCATACAAAAGTGTGAAAATGTTAAAGCACCAAGATATTAGCATCTCGTACTGCACCGTTCCAGGGAGCATCCGTCACACACACAGGAGACTTCCTGAGGCAGCGCAGGGAATGGCAATCACACTGTGCCTGTGTGAATGGGGCCTCCTGGAGCCGTGCGCCGCGGATGTCCATGCACACGTGCATATGCAGGTGCGGCCCCAAATACATACAGGATGCACTATCTAGGCACAATAAAACCAGGGATTATTAAACAGCGACAACTGAACAAGTCCTTAACAAGAAACAGAAAGCTTACAAAAAGCTTTTTTGCCATAAACAATAAGGTGGCTCAACTAGTTTAAGACCATGGTGATCTCTCCCTTTCCATCAGAACCAAACCAATTTCAGGAACAGTTACAATATAGATATTTATATAAATCACTGCAGAAAAGCCTAAATCTTTCTTTTGCCATTTCTAATTTCTCTGGTTCATAAAAGAATAAAGGTTCAAAATCACTCTCTTTGCAGGAAAAAAGTCAAGTCCATTAAACCATTAAAATGGTTTAGAAGTATTTGAAGTAAGTCTTTCACAATGGTATTTACAATACATGTTAAATCACTACAGACCACTGCCAGGCTTTTTCTTAAAACTAAAACTGTAGTAACTACCTTCATGTGTTCCAAAATCTGCTCTTATATTTGATTATCAAGGTGACCATGAATTTAAAAATCCACTCTAGTCATCAAGGGACTACAATGCAGGGAGCTTCCCTGGTGGCGCAGTGGCTAAGAATCCACCTGCCAATGCAGGGGACACGGGTTTGAGCTCTGGTCCAGGAAGATGCCACATGCTGCAGAGCAACTGAACCCATGAGCCACGACTACTGAGCCTGCGCTCTAGAGCCTGCGCGCCACAACTACTGAGCCCCTGTGCTGCAACTACCGAAGCCGGCAAACCTAGAGCCCGTGTGCCGCAGCCAGAGAAGCCACCGTAATGAAAAGCCCGTGCACCGCAACGAAGAGTAGCCCCCGCTCGCTGCAACTAAAGAAAAGCCCGCGTGCAGCAACGAAGACCTAATGCAGCCAAAAATTAATTAATTAATTAATTAATGTTTAAAAAGAGACTACAATGCAAACAGGAGACTAAGAGTACCAGGACTCACAGGGGTCATAGGGATAAAATACACCGTCCTTTGAAATACTGTCAAACCAAGAAAGGTTCATTTTGTGTTTGTTTTTGAACTATGGCATTTCTAAATATTTCTTTCTAATAAACTTAAGATCCAGTATCTTAAAGACAGATTACAAAAATACAATGATACACAATCAGAATAAAAGCTCTGAATTATGAAACCAGGAACAGCAATAGAGGTGGATACTAACCCACCTACTGACACATGGGGGGCTCCCATCACCAACAGCTACACCACTCAGCACTTGGCCGTTCGTGTGCACAAACCACCTGACCTGCTAAGTTGAGGCCCTACCACAGCCTTGGTTACCTGGCAAAGCATCCAGGTCAGAGAAAATTCAAGCACTCACATTTTCCATGCTTCTATCACCAAATGTATCTGCCTTATACGGCAGCAGGATTTATAAAGCTGGGCTTTTCTAGTTGGTGTTCTCATTAACATAGAAATCTCTCAGAGTTAACTAGAGGACACACACCCGGGGTGATGACATTCCCAACAATCTGTTGCTTTTTTATCCATATTTTCTAGTCTTCCTACAAGGAATTCTTCCTGCTATAATATGTGGCAGAACATGGGGATGAACAAAGACAAATGACCTTTGCACCTATTATTTCTACGATGGCCAGGAACGTGTGTATGAGTGACCAAAAGAGGATCATAGGCGTTCAGAAATGAGTCCGTGCAAACGAACCCTTGTTACAAAAACCTGAGCCACGTGGACCCAGGCAGCATATATAGCACCAGCATAAAGAGAAATGCCATAGCTACCAAACACCTAAAAAACTAAGTTTTTGATGCCTATCAGAAAAACACTCAAATCCCATATTTAGGACAGAATGATTGAAAAATAACAAAGAAAAGATAACTCATCCTGTTCAGTAAGCCGTATCTACTATGGTTAAAAAACAAACAAACAAAAAAAGGCACAGCTTGGGAAACCTTAAATGACTTGTTAGGAGTAACCTGATAGACCAGCTACACAACTTTAGCAGCTGTTACACTTGTATACAATGACAGTCTGTATTTATAGCACCCTTGGTCAGAAGGAATCAAAGAGCACTCATTATTTACCTGACATCCCATCATCACCTTATTCACTTGTTATTACATTCAATTCTGACTTTTCGTTATTCTTACCATGACTTGTTATTCAATAGGATTCTGACTGACATTTTTAAGATACATGAATGTTATTTCTGTTTATACATAAAGTCTGAAAGGATTCACACCACACTGTTAAAAAGCCATTATTACCCAAACAACCCACAAGGAACAGATGTGGATGGCAGAGGTTTGCTGAAGGAGGAATCTGTTAAACTTCATTTATTTCAGTAGTTTAAATCTTACGCCTGATCATACAATAATACTACAGTGAAAAATTTAATGACCTCATAAAATATATTGTGTTGCTGGCCATGACATTTCCTTCTAGATGACACCCAGGGATCTTCGTTCATTCCCTTAACAGATTTCCTACGTTAAATATACTATTACAGGCCACAGTCCCAGAGACGAGTTTCCAAATATCAAGAACCCTTTCCCAGCACAGAACTTCTAACCGCAGACAGAGGTGGCCTCGCGCGGAGCGGACACTGGCCCTGGAAGCTGCGGCCAATCACCACTGCCATTCCTACTCTTCCTGCCCACAGTCGCCGGGGGCTCCAGCAAGCACCTTCACATGGCCCCATCCTTCTCTCACAAGTAATCATCAGGCCTGAAAAGGAAGCCATTTCATTCCCCAAGAAACATCCATTTCAGTTTTCAATTTTTATTTTTCCCTAGAGAGAAAGATCTACTTTTTATTTCTCTTCCTTCAAACGGGTGCCTCAATGGGTATAACAGTAGAAAACTGGAAACAATCTAAATGTCCATCAGTAGGGAATAAGGTTAAATAAATGATAATATATACAATCTATATATGTAGCAATATATAGCAGATACTTTGAGGCTGCAAAAAGGTTTTTTTAAAGAATGAAGAAATTCTTTACTGTTATGGAATATTAGAGATACACTGAGTGAAAAATGCAAGTGAAACTGTTTGCAATGAACCTCATCCTAACTGGAAAGAAAAAGAGTATTTATTCAAATTTACTCCTATACAGACAGTTTCTTTTGTATCATTCCAGAGATAAGTGGCTACCTCCCAGCGGGGGAAAAGGGCAGGCTGAGGAGTCATCTTCAGGCTAGAAACTTCTCACAGCACTTAAACCTTGAACCATGTGACTGCAGTATCTATTTTCAAAATCTTTCATTTTAAACTTGCTTAAAACTTTTATCTTTAGAGAAGTATTTGTGATTACTTTAATCCTTTATGAAGTCGAGAGCAGGAAGACTGACTAATTAGTCTGAGAATCAATCTCACTCTTTTATAATCATGCATTTAGTATTCCAAAAAGAAACCCCAAATGTGTCCCCCTATCACCATCACCAAGATATCCTACATTCTCAGCTCCTAATAGAAAAGATTATATTTTTATATGTAAAGCAGAAACTAATTACTTAATATAATACTTGTATTACTTACACTGTAATACAAGATGCAGAGGCAGATATAAGAGAAATATAAAATTTTAACCTTTGCATGGTAACCATTAACCTTGACAGATTCAACATAATCTGAAATTTCACATGAACTCTTCAGGAAGCAGACTGATGTATAATCTGTGTGAGGGCATTTCAGCTGACCAAAAAGTTGGAGCTTCCTGGTGTCACAAAAAAGGAATAAATGACACTGCAGGATAGGCCCGTATCTACATAAGCACAGAGAAAGGTGTGAGGCCAGAAAGCTTATGAGAACATTGTAATTCATTTGACAATATGTCTAATTCAACAGCATCGAAAAGAATTCAAATGTCAAACCATTAATTTTAAGAATTTATATACATATATTATACATATGTACAATTGTCAATAACTCAGACACGTGCATACAAAAAAAAAACAAAACTGAATTTTTAAGAAAAAACCACTTATCATAAGTACCTAGAAATGAATCTGAAAATTGAACTCATTTGATAGCCTACAACAAGAAAATCTGGTTTTGTCACATACACAAAATTAAAAACTCCAATAAACTATTGGGTGTCATCTACCAACTAAAGTCAAATACTGCTTAAATTGCCATTAACAGGGCAGGTGACCAGAGATCATTTTCATATTCATTCACACCAATCTCCTGAGCGTCCACAACACACGGTTTCCGTTTTTGAGCATTTTTAAATCCAATTACAACTGTCAGAGTACTCAAAAACAAATTCAGAGTAGAAAGTTCTCATCACAAGGTTAAGCAACTATATGAATGAGAGGAGACCTAACTCGCAGACAGGGAAGAGGAGCCCTAGCGAAATACAGCGCATCAGCAAGCCTTCCGCAAGGAGGGCCTCGAAGAGCAGAGACAGGAAAGGGAGGAAACTCCGAAAGAAAATGCATAAGAAACCAGAAGTTTGAATAAAACAAGGAACAAATTTGAGAAGGAGCGCCGGGGCCATGTAATGCAGTTTTGAAAAGGCAAAGGTGAAGAACAAGGACTGTATTCCAGAGTCGATCAGCAGCCACGCGGTGCGAGCACAGAGGTCAAGAACACAAAATTGGAAGCCATGCTTGGGATTCCAACTCCAGTTCACCTGCCTACTAGCAACTCCTTCAGGCTCATGAACTCTCAATTTCTTCCTCTGTAAAGTGGCCTAACAGTACCTACAACATAAAACTATTACGAGGGCCAAATGGGACAAAGCACCCAGCACAGTGGCTGTCAGAAGAAACACTCCATAAGTTTTGGGGGTTTGTTTTGTTTGCAAGCAGGGGGAAAAAAATGATCAGGGCTGCATTTAGTACAATTAATTTGATAGCAGCAAACATGATGGGATGGTAAAACCTAGAGATTAGGGATGTCTCCTGTTAATGGCAAAGGGATTAAAATTACTTAACTGCTGGGAAAATGGAAAAGAGGCAGGAGAATCATGAACCACATGCAATAAAATGACAAATCATTTATAAGAAGGGGGAAAGTGAAGAATCAAAGGTGTCCTTTGATTTTGAGTCTAGATGACTAAGGAAATGTGAGGATCATTAATACAAACAAGTAAATGAAGGAAAAAGAATTAAATTTGCAAGGAAAACACTTCAATTCTGAATCTATTTGATTCAAGATAACAAAATGACAGCCACTTTAAAGAGTTTGTCAAGGAAAGCAACAAAAGGCAGGTCTGAAGCTCTGGAAAGAAAATGAAGCTGGTGATGCAAACTGGGACCTCAGCAAACAGGGAATGAACAGGGGGATCCGGGGGCCTGAGGTGGCCAGAAAGGAGAAAACACAGCCCCAAAAAAGGGAGACGAGAACTCTATCTCAGGTAACACCTGTACGTAAGTCCAAGGTGCTGGCCTGCAGCAGGAACGGGGAAGACAAGGGCCTCACGACACTTCACAGTCCACAGCTCTCAGATGCTCCCTGCACTTGAGGTTATACACTGAACTGACTTACTGCACTGTGGTTATTACAGGTTTACAAGAGCCCACACGTTACTGCAAAGTGTTCATTATTCCAACTCAACCCCCAGCAGGACACAGCTACCACAGGATAATAATCGTAATTAGACTTTCTTTCAGTATCTCAAAGAACTGTAACTTTTAAGTGCTTATCTTCCTTGACTTCCAACCACAGAGCTGACTCTGAGGACTCCCCTTTCCCTCTGTTACTCGGAGGGCCAACGCTCAGATTATCTCCCCTCTCTTTTGGCCTCTCTTGCATCTTAACTACTTTCTCCCTAGAAACAGAGCTATCAGGGAACAGGTCCTTTAGGCAATTCCACAAGAGTTCTTTCGTACTTAGCTTTTAAATCTCATCTAGATTTTAAACTCTAGATCATAGCTGACGCCTTTGTTACCATTCATAGGCCCTAAATAGTTTATTGACAGCTACTCATGAATGTATGCCGCCCCAAAAGGATTTTTTGGCTAAACTGGAAAACTCTGTATTTCTCCCCGTCAGCCATAAGATCTCTTATTAATTTTTGAGACTATGCACACACAGAACTGGATTCCCCATCCTCCAACAGCTGGAAGTCCTAACGTATTCTAAAGACATCTTGCTGGTGCTGAATTGTTTTTTTGTATCCCACAACTATAAAACCCACTCACATCCAGTGTAAGTTGTCCAAGAGACAAGTGATGGCAGATATGCCATTTAAATGTGAATCTAATTACCATCCTTAACAAATGCCAAGAAAAAAAGCTCAAATATTTTCCTATACGTGGGTTTCTTCTCAAATACATATTACAACTGATCATACTTCAACTTCAGTACGTGCCATATTTCTTCAAACCACACACTTGTCACATCTGCTGGAAAACCAAAACAGATCAATAACCATAACATTATGACATATACTCTATTAAACTGCCTGTCATGATGCAGTTTTAGGAGACCAAAATAAATAAGCAAATTTTAATCTTTTTAGGACCCTCTTTGTATTGTTTTCATCATATTAGTTTACAAAGAGTGTAATGGGGTTCATAAAAATAATACTAAGTGAAATGAGACTAGTCTATAAGGAATAAAAGCATCTGTAAGAGCTACAATTCACTATGACATCCAAATTTAGCATGGCATCAAATGGAGTGACTGAAAACTAAAGTAACACAATCCCCCATCTTCTTGCTTAATGGCATCACCTCAAGGAATTCAATATTTTAATAATACACCATCAGAAACCTCATCTAAAAGATATCATTAGAGGGACTTCTCTGGTGGCACAGTGGTTAAGAATCCACCTGCCAATGCAGGGGACACGGGTTCGAGCCCTAGTCCGGGAACATCCCGCATGCCACGGAGCAACTAAGCCCACAAGCCACAACTACTGAGCCCACGTGCCACAACTACTGAGCCCGTGTGCCTAGAGCCCGTGCTCTGCAGCAAGAGAAGCCACTGCAATGAAAAGCCCGTGCACCGCAACGAAGAGTAGCCCCCGCTCGCCGCAACTAGAGAAAGCCTGCGCACAGCAACAAAGACCCAAAGCAGCCAAAAATAAAAATAAATTAATAAAAATAAATAAATAGATATTGTTAGAGTTTCACACTAAGTATCCTTTAGATTATTTTCCAATACATACAATATATATTTATGTCTCTACTTTGTAGGGAACGTTTCCAAGCCAAAAAAGAGAAGGAAACTCTAAGATCAGTAATTTTGTGAGGTAATTTTCATTAATGGGGGGCAGCACAGCAGAGCAAAAAACAGGTTCTTGGAAGCATGTCTGAAGCATGAAGCACGCCTGAGTCTAATGCAGTCAGCACCACTAAAAAGGCAGTGGGGTCGTCACCAGTTTAATCTCTCAGAGCCTCTGTTTAAAAATTCATAGAATGAAGAGACTGCCACCTATGTTGTGAGCAATACGTAAGAAAGAGCATTCTATTACCAGCAAGGATAACTAAAAAGGCCACGGACGTTTTTGATTCCTTGTAAACACAGTTTCCCAAATAATAAAATGCTACACAACTGGGCCTCAGATTTCAGGCTATACATGTTGAGAACCAGATGGTTCTCTGTGATTACCTTACTCAGTTGTTTTCCCTGGAAGCCAGCACCAAGATGAACGCACAGCACATTTTTAATAGATACAAGGCGGTGATTAGATCAACAAAGCCTCCAGTTCTTCTGCACGCAGAAATCTCAAGTGCAGTAGAGAGTCCCTAGTTTCCCGTCCTCTTGAATAGTAAGCAGCTGCTATCAGCCCTCCACTTAACAGCTTACTCCCTATGGTTTACCTGCCTGAGACACAAACTTGTGGGCCACTGGCCTCCTACCTTTACCTCTTCGTCACACAGGGACCAGTTCACATTTGAGGGACTGAATCTGTTTTCAACTGAGCATATGGAGTTCAAGTTTACGCTGACAAATGCACTTAAAGAAACAAAAAATGAAGTATTTTAGTAACCTGCTTTATGAAGTCACCCAGGCCTCCTGTAAGCTATCATTAAGCTCTGTGTAAACATATTACTCAACTTCCTAATATGTAAGTATCCCCAACTGGCAGACATTCTTAAAGTTCTACCACATTATGTTTCAAAACATTAGTTTGTAGACCTTATTAAAAGCTAACTAAAAGCTAAAAGATTACAGAACTATGGACGACAATGTTCATCGATTAAAAGAATAGAGCTCTGTAGGTTTTTAAAAGAATGAGATACGTCATAAAATGGAGAAACAACCATGAGTAGAACTGGCCAATAAGAACTACATACTATATATGATCGCAATTTTGTTTTTTGTTTTTGTTTTATTGAAGTATAGTCGATTTACAGTAATGTGACAACTGTGTTTTTAAACCGTATTTATTACACGCGCAGACAAATCCTTAATGGCTAAACACCACACTCTCACACTGGTTCCCCTGGGCAGTAAGATGGGGCGGGGGGCGGGGGGGTGGAGATGGGTGGGGGGCCGGCGCGGCGGGAGGACAAACTTCGGCACTGTGCGGCTGCGCTGTGTTTCCTTAAAGAGCACACAGTACTTGTGCAACAACGAGACATAACAAACTGCGAGCAAAAACTATCGGGAAGACCGTACTTCCTCCTCCGTACCCAAAGGATGCCAATGTGTAACTTAAAAAACACAGTTGGGATCTCTAAATTTTAAGAGGACAGATGGAAACACAGTTCTGGAAGTGGGGAACAAACAAACAAAAAAATAATTGGATTCGCAAAATTTCTCCCCGTGTGGTTCCACGCCGGGGTCCCCTCTACTCCCGCGGTGGACGAACCCGCACTCTACAGCAGTAACCGCCCAACCGAGACCCGAAAACGAGAAAAGGCGGCGCCGTTCCAGCCCCCGAGACCCCGTCCAGCTGCAGCGCCGAGGCCGCGCGAGGCGCCGCGGGCAGGTCCGCCTCCTCCGAAGCCGACAACAACAAAGTCGCGGCGGCGGGGCCCGGGCCCGGCCCCCCGGCCCTTCCGCCTCCTTGGACGCCGCGGCCCGCAGCCTCCCCTCAGCCCCCAGGCCCCCTCGAACCCTCAGCCGCCGGCCCCGACCCCCGGCCCCTCGGCCCTTCCGACCTCCCGGCCCCAGACCCGCCTCCACCCCCGGGCCCAGCCTCCCCCCGCCCCCTCGGCCGCCCAGGCCCGACCTCCCTCCCTCCCGGCCCCCGACCACCCCCTGACTCCCCTCAATCCCTAGGCCCCCTTCGGCCCTTCCGGCCCCTTGGCCCCCGACCCCGCCCCCAGCCCGAGGCGACTGCCTTACCTGTGGCGAGGCGGTCGGTGGGCCCGCCGCAGCGGGCGCAGGTGAGGCGCTGGGACTCGGCGGGCTCCGCGGCAGCCGGCGCCGCCGCCAAAACAACACGTCCACCGCCGCCGCCGGGGGTAGGGGCGGGGCCCGGACGCTGGTTGGGGAAGCCCGAGCGCCGCGGCCTCCGAGCCGGCGGGGACCGGGCATGCGCGGACGGCGGCGGGCGTGAGGGCCGCAGCGAGGACGCTGAAATCAACAAGGCCCGGGGACGCCCCATCCGACTCCGCCCCTCGGCTCGCCCCGCCCCTAGCCCAAACCACGCGAGGTCTCGATGGGGCCCGAAGTCACGGAGGCAGAGAGAGATCCCGCGAGAGCAGCCGCCGCCGCCGCCGCCGCCGCCGCCGCCGCCGCCGCCGCCGCCGCCGCCCTCCCCCCCGCCTCCCCCCCGCCTCCCCGCGTGGGTTGGCTGTTTCCGGAGCTGGGGTCGGTCGTTGAGCTGGTGCTGCTCCGCGGTGCCTGGCGGCGTGTGGGCGCTTGTCCGTCCGTCACGGCGGGCGGCTTCCACCCCCTCGGGCGGCGCCGGGAGAGGAGGCGGGGCCGAGGGCTGCCCGGCGGGAGGGCTCTGCCCGCGGCTGCCGGCCTTGCAGACGTGCGGACCGTGTCCGCGGGCTGCCTCCGCGGGTGAACAGTTAGAGCGCCCTGAATGCCGTGCTGCTTCCCACCGTGGCTGTCTGTGTGCAAAAGCGGTTAAATCAGATACTGTTGGCGGAAGCCCTGCAAGCGAGGTTAGAGCAGAGGTCCCTAGGGAGGAGCTCGCAGACGGAGCAGAGTTGCTAAGAGTTGGTCGGCGTTCTGTTCAGCAACTGTGTTTGCAGTGAATGGAGTGTGAATGCGGGTCCGGCGGCCGCTCCGCTCCTCCTGCAGTCTTTCTGTCTGCGGTGCCCTTGACCCCTGCATTCCTGGTCCCGGGCCCTAACTGTATACTCACTGTGATGGGGTCACGGAACAGTCTTAAAGGGTTCGCTTTCTGAAATTCCCAAGCAGGAATTTCTGCACTCGAAAGTCTCCTACTATAGCTAAATAAGTAAAAATGATCAAGTTAGGAAAATAGCTGAAATCATGAACCACCTGCCACGGCATTTTCCCTCTTTTCTCCCCTTCATTTCTTTATGCATTTTCTTTACTTTCCCCATTCTGCAATAGGAATTTTTCAGAGTTCTAGACTTTTTTTTTCTTCTTCCGCAACTGCATTAAACTTGACCACATGTCATTTTTAGTAAGACGACCAGTAAGGATGTAGTTAGCAAACAGGACCAAGTGCTGTTCTTGTGGGTAAGTGATTCAACAGCAAATCGGCTGACAGCTCAGTGTCTTCCTGGGGTTCTCCACCTTCAGACCATTTCTGATTACTGCCTGCATTTAGTACTTCTCGTGCATAATTTACTTCTGGTGAGTGTGTGCCTTCCTACTGATGTGTAATCCACAAAGTCTGGGTGCAGGCCCGTGGTGTTCCCTGCTGCTCTCCAGCACCCAGTACAGGGTCTCCTGCAAGACTGGTCCTCTGTAGTTGTTGAATGGCTGATATAATTTTAAATGATACCATCATCCAGAATTATTTAGAGATTTATTTAGACTTTGATTAATCTAGATGCCCACAAGACAATTTATTCCTAGAGCTCTTGGTCCAGTGTTGCAGCGAGTGTGGTCCTGGCAACAGGAAAGTAACACTTGCTGCAGTAACTTAATTCTTCACACCAGGTTGCTTCAGTTTTAATATTAAGCAGGAAATAGCCAGAGTGCATACTTCATGAATACAGAATCCTGTGTAGGCAGGAGCCTTGTAATATCGGAAATGCTCTGTTATTTGCACGCAGAAGGCTGTCGACTGAAAAAAAAAAACGCACAAAGTGAGAGTTGTGAGTTAAGTTTTATTTGGGGGAAGATCAAGACTATAGCCCGGGAGACAGCTTTTCAGATAGCTCTGAGAAACTTCCCCGAAGAGGTAGGGGACGGTCAGTGCTATACAGGATTTTAGTGAAGGGGGTGCACACACGTTTTGGCAGAGGCTGGCTGCTAGTCACGAGGAGCAGATGTCACTGTTTATGCTTTTAGTGCTTTTCTAGGTATGAGGAGATGCAAGAATTGGGCTCATAAAATCTTCTGAGAATATCTGTCTGAAAGCCTGTTCCGCCAGTTCTTCCCAGAGCACAGAGCGCCTTATTCCTGATCTCCACCCTGAGCTCCTTTCAGGGGGTGCTGAAGGTCAGCGGCTGCAGCGGCTCATGAGTTAATCCTTGTGAAGGTAGATGGCGAGTGCCAGTGTGTAGTTGGCAGGGCATTCAGCAGATGCTTATTAAACTAAACCAAAGTCAGAAGACAAACCACTGTCACCCCCCCTGGAGTGCACATTTCCCAAAGTCATGGCAAGAGTTGTTGCATGTTCTCTTCAGCCTCAGGATTGGAGGTCTTCGTGTGTTGCCCAGATTAACCTTAAATCACCTAGTTATTTGCAAACACCTCTGTTGCATAAGGGGCCTTGGTTGTGGTTTCTAGTGAATGCCAAGTCTGGTCTGAGGCCTGAGAGAATTTCTTTGTATCTTTCATTTGACCTGCAATGTCTGGGGAAAATCCAGGACTAAATCCTACTAAATATGGAACTGTTTTGTTCTGCAACTAAATTTCCTTGTACTATTTTCAGTACAGTTACAAGTCCATCGCCTCCTTCCCCGCCCCACAAAAAAATAAAAATAAATATCTCCTCTCTAATAAAAGAGAATTAGTTTCACTGTACTTACTTTTCTGTTTGGAAAACAAGGGCCACACAACGGCATTTCCTTACTGATTTTAAGAAACATAAATTCGTTTTTTTGGGAAGATGGTAATATTTCTAGAGTAGGACTAGAATTTGAAAATGAAGGCGAAAACTTCAGACCCTACATTCCAGAGAAGTGATATCTATATAATTTACAAATCGAGGAAATACAAAGCAGTCTCAGAGCTGACAGATGAAAGGGAATCTTTTAACTTCGTGACAACCTTTGTTTATAGCCATTAGCACTTTGTTTTATTCCAAGGTGTCTCCTTGGTGTTGCGTCCCACTGTGATCACTTAAGATTACTGAGAAACATTAAAGTACTGAGAAACATTAAAGTCAAAATTAAGGACTTCTCTATGACAACATAAAAGTAGCTATCCTCTAGAAGAAAAGTGAAACAGACTTTAAGTCAGTGGTTCTCAAAATGTGGTCTTGATCTCAGGTGGCCTCAGCCTGCAGCGGCTTGAAGCATGGTTTCAGTTCCTGGCCAGTGACTGAGGTCGGGTCACGGCAGTGAGAGCCCCGAATCCCAGCCACTAGACCAAAGGTCAGTGACAAGGCCCTGGCCCTACAGCTTTGCAGAAAAAGAATTCCCACAAAGACGGAAAGTAGTAAAACAAGTAAAGTATTTATTAGGAGAAAAAAAAGAGTACAGTACGTGTGGAGAGACACACGGGCGGACTCAGAGAGAGAGTCGTGCCCTCGTGAATCAGTGAATCACTTTTATGGGGCATTTCTTCCTGGTTTCCTGGCCCAGAGGCATCAAATCATAAGGGAACTCACCAGAAGTGCAAATCCAAGGGGCCCAACCCCAATTTAACAAGTCCTCTGGGCGATTCTGATCAGTGCTAAAAGTCTAAAAAATAGACTTTTTCGGTACATTCTTTTTTCTAAAGTACATATAGTTCATAGATATGAAACTGGGTGGAAAACAGGCTTGCTTTGGTGAAAATACTCCATTCCTGGTATTCCCAGTGGCTATAAATCATCTCCTAGTAAGGAAATTGTACTCATTGTTCATGGACCTTCACCAGTGTTTCTTCCTTTATAGGCCTTTCTCAATCCTTTGAGCCACAATATTATGTTGTTTTGTTGATATTTTTCACATTCAAAGATGCTATTCGTGATGATGGGTGTGAACGGAAAGACTGCTCAAGCAACCCTTCCCATGTGGGAAAATCACCTGGAATTGTGCACCACTTCTGCTTCTGTGGGCCTGAGCCTTTAGTGAGTCTTCTTTATTTTTTTTCCCTCTGAACTACCCACCCAGAATGCCACGTTGATCTGCAGACTCCATTAGTTTCCCAGCATTTCAAAGCTATACTGTATTTTCTGAAACTTCTTAATATGTTAAAAACAAACAACAACAAAAAAACTACGGCAGAGTTTATGTAAAAGTTATTTTATAGTAAGAGTCTTCAAAAACCAACCTGGAACAGCAAAGAATTCAATTCTTCTGAGACCAAGCAACGAATGTAAAAACACACACCTTGCTGTGTCTACCCACCTCCCTCCACCGGAAGTATTTGCAGCAAAACACTGAAAAGCAGAAAAGTTGCTTTTAGTTTCTAAAATTCAGTAACCAAAAAAAAATAAAATAAAAAATTCAGTAACCACTGAAATCTAAGTAATAAAGGAATTGTATATACAATTAAAAATAAAATTATACTTTCCCAAAGTCACTTGACCCTATTCTTTGAGTGGATACTTCCAAAATTTCTGCTCTATTTAACATTAAGAATGAAACCTGTTTGTGCAGACTATATTCAATTAGAAATGACTTTTCATTGGAAATTTAATCTCTAATAATATTAAGCCATAATATACATCTATTTGTGTTACCCTGTTTTTATATATAGATCCCTTTTATTCTGACAATACATAAAAATACCAAAGACATTTAAATGACTATTTCAGGCCTCATTTCTCACTTTTTCAGGATTTACTTGAAAATAACTTATCTGATAATGGACTACTGATTCCTGCATCAACTCTTTTTCTCTTTTCTGTTGGCTTAGAAGTCTTTATACTCAAAGAAGCTATGCAGATAGCCCCTTTGATCACCTAAATTGAGAAGTCTTAAGGTTACTTATCTTGTTGCATTTGCCTAAGACTCTAATTGTATACTATGTAATATTAAATTGGCCAGATGGTTTTCAAAGTGATGTATAATATCCATTTTATTAATAAGTAAATTGATAGAGATTCAGTGAAAATAAGAATAAGAAAAAAAAAAGGACAAGGGCCAGCCATGTGAAAGAGAAAATTTCATTTATAAAAAGATTTGAGGGCTTCCCTGGTGGTGCAGTGGTTGAGAGTCTGCCTGCCGATGCAGGGGACACAGGTTCGTGCCCCGGTCCGGGAGGATCCCGCGTGCCGCGGAGCGGCTGGGCCCGTGGGCCGTGGCCACTGACCCTGTGCGTCCGGAGCCTGTGCTCCGCGGTGGGAGGGGCCACAACAGTGAGAGGCCCGCGTACCGCAAAAAAAAAAAAAAAAAAAAAAAGATTTGAGAGATTGCTGTATTTATGTTCATATGTTTTTATCTCATATGATAAACATTGGGTCTAAAATGTTGATGAATTTGATAGTTTATTACTATATACACTTAAATAGATGAAACAACTATTTTGAAGTGATGACATAACTTTAATTGCTTCATCCTAAACAATTGAAGGGCTTCCCTGGTGGCGCAGTGGTTAAGAATCCACCTGCCAATGCAGAGGACACGGGTTCGAGCCCTGGTCCGGGAAGATCCCACATGCCGCGGAGCAACTAAGCTCGTGCACCACAACTACCGAGCCTGCGCTCTAGAGCCCGCGAGCCACAACTACTGAGCCCACAGGCCACAACTACTGAAGCCCACGTGCCTAGAGCCTGTGCTGTGCAACAAGAGAAGCCACCACAATGAGAAGCCCGCGCACCACAACGAAGACTAGCCCCTACTCGCCACAACTGGAGAAAGCCCGTGCGCAGCAACGAAGACCCAACGCAGCCAAAACTAAAATAAATTAAATAATTTTTTAATTGAAATAATTGTTTAATGAATGTATAGATCTTTGCCTATTTTTTCTCTTACCCTGGAACCTGCGTTCCCTCCACATGTCAGATTTCGCCCCCTCTCTGACAGATTAAAAGTACAAAAAATCATTTCCCTAAGACAAATATTTACATTTTATCTTTGTTTCAAATTTTGCAAAACAGGCTTCTTTCTAAAATTCAAATATGATTATGTGGTTTCCTTTTTCATGTATGTTATACATAGAATAACAGCTTAGGGAAGAAATTGCTCTAATAAGCTAACTATATATCATAGGTTTATATATATATATATTTTTTTTTTTTTTAATATAAATTTATTTATTTATTTTTGGCTGTGTTGGGTCTTTGTTTCCGTGCGAGGGCTTTCTCTAGTTGTGGCAAGTGGGGGCCACTCTTCATCGCGATGCGCTGGCCTCTCACTGTCGCGGCCTCTCTTGTTGCGGAGCACAGGCTCTGGACGCACAGGCTCTGGACGCGCAGGCTCAGTAGCTGTGGCTCACGGGCCCAGTTGCTCCGTGGCATGTGGGATCTTCCCAGACCAGGGCTCGAACCCGTGTCCCCTGCATCGGCAGGCAGATTCTCAACCACTGCGCCACCAGGGAAGCCCGGTTTATATATTTTAAGCTACTAACATAATAGATATAATGAAGATATTTTTATTGACAAAAATAGCATTTAAGATACTCTATTTCCATGAAAACTTTCAGCCTCTTCCTCTCATCCTTTCTCCACGTCTTCACCATCTTTTCTACTGTGGGCATTCAGGCACTAGTAAATGGAAAGAGGAAGTTATTCCATTTTCAGAGATCATTAACATTTAAGAGAAGAGAAATCTAACCATCTTGCATCTGGATCAGATCCACCTTTAGATTTTTTTTTTTTTTCTATCAAAGCTTATTCCAGAGAGCTGCCTATGGGCAAACTTCTATTATAAACTTGAAAAGTAATGGCATGTAACCTTCAAATTTGATAAGATTAGGTTTTTTGTTTGTTTGTTTTGGGGCCACGCCCACTTCTTGTGGGTCTTAGTTCCCTGAACAGGGATTGAACCCCGGCCCTGGCAGTGAAAGCGCAGAGTCCTAACCACTGGACCACCAGGAAATTCCCAAGATTAGTCTTTTATGAATGAATGGCTGAGAAGGAGAAAAACACTGGAAGTGTACCCATTTTCATACTTCCTATTCCTTGGTACTGTGAGAATTATATTCTATAAAATATATATATATTACATTTGTGCTAAGAAGGAGGAGGGGGGGTGGGGAGGAAAGGAAAAGCCTCCCACTCGCCATTTAGTAAAATTCATTGATTAATTAATTAATTGATTGCCAAATTAATTGATTCTTCTAATCTTTTTGAATTATCATTCCCATATTATCTTATTTTTAACGGCTCTTACAGCTGTGTTCACATTTAATTTATGGTGTTGACAGGCCTCTCCACATAGATTGTGAGAAGCTTAGAAGAGGCCTAGGGCCTAGCACAGTGGCCCGCGGGAGGGGCTCTACCAAAAAAGCATCAGTAGAATGTTCATAGTCTATAAACCTCTGCGGGAGAGAGACAAACAGTCTGGTTAAGTGATGCACTCATTCATTCAACAAGTGTTTATTAGGATGTGAGCTCTGCTGGGCAAGGAGATACAGCAGGTAATAGTTGGAAAAGGCCCTGCCTTCTTAGAGCTCATATTTTAGTGCAGCTGTACATAAACAGATAGAAGAAATTATGGGACAATAGTATAAAGAATTTCAGAGCTAACCATTACCTTAGAAGGCATTTGGTCAGCTCTCGTGTTTTAACACATGGATTGAGTATTAACTGTAACTTTGCGATTACAGTAGATTTCATATTGATAGGATACTGGAAGTTCTTCCAGTAAAAGGAAATATAAAAATTATCAACAAAAAAGGAATTTCTTGTAGGAAAATAAGCATTTCTACTTCATTGTCTGCAGTAAATAGTGACTTCAACTCTAAAGTTAATGTTTTTTTAATCTATAGAGATGCTTTTCCTTCACTAGGGATACTGCTTGTAAATTAGATGCATTGAAACTATAGATGTAATTTTTTTAATTTATATGTAACTAAATTTTAAATTTTTAAAGAATCTATTAAAAATTTAATGAACATTTTCTGAGAAACTGTGATAGATGTTCAAGATATGAAGCAAAATGTGACATCGTTGCTTTCTTAATAAACTTGTATTCAAATAATGCAAGGAAGAAAGTGACGCATGACATAACAAAAAGGGTAAAAATAAGATGCTATTGCTTCGTGGAAGTGCTCCATGACAGAAGTCAAATTTGAATCATGATCCAAAATTTAGATAGAATTTTTGCATTGAAAAGATGATGAGAATGGTCATTTTAGGAAAGGGAGTAGCACAGAGTAAGTGAGATAGGTCGTTCATGGTGTGCTTTCAAAGAGCAGAGATTAATCTCGTTTATCTAGAACATAGGGTACAAGGGGATAACGGGACTAAGTCTGGCAGGTAAACGGCAACTGGGCTTGTGGTCTAGATTCATGAAGCAATGAGGAGCCACATTCGTCTTATTTATGTGCCGTTGACTCCAGTGCCTTATCTCAGAGCTAAAAACTATACTGTATGCAGCAATTGCTGTAAGAGTTTGCTATCATCTATCTGAAAGTTTGCCTCAGTGAGTCATGGTGTAAATGAAGTGTGTGTGTGTGTGTGTGTGTGCATGTGTGGCACATGCTTAAGCTATGGCATCTGAATTCTGAGATGAAGATGATAAATTCTTTGGTCAATAAGCCTGTCTTTATTGATCAGATAACTGAACCATAGTAATGAGTCCAGGCACTGAAGTGATAACTAGTATTTATAGATTCTTCCTGCTCTAAGTGGGTTGATAGTCTTGAACACAGTAATTAGGAGGAATTGACCAGAACCAACTGGCCTTCAAATAGAGTGTTTTTTTTTTAAATCCCGTTAAATGGAATAGTTTGCTAAAAATAATACTAAAAATAGGGGTTGTGTCAACAAATTCGTTATTAGGGCAGAACAGAGAATTTAAATGAAAAATCCTAAAACAAAGCCTTGGCCTAAATAATCATCAACACCCTTCCTTTTGGCAAAAATGTGGTATAAATCAGAATGTGACTTAAAGTCTATGCTTTTTCAAGGAGATATTGACAGAGTCTGGTCCACCCCAAACACTCTGGAAGAGTGTTCAGTGTAGCCCAATTTGAAGGTCATGGTTAAGTGACAGAGGCAGTCCAAGAGCACAGGTGCTTGGATCACGCAGCTCCCCTGCCAGGACCAGCTATAAACCAGCACTTAAATGAGCAGCACATCAGTGCTCCTCCTCTGCCTGAGACACTGCCGTCTCGCTGCCTGACCCCTCTGTGGTATCATCCCCACCTTCCCCACCAACAACATTCCCTCTGCCTCTCTACAATGTGTCCTGTTGGACTCAGGACTAGCACCACATTCGAAAGAACTTATGATAAGGGATTCACGCCAAGATGCTTCATATACAAAATCAGCTTGGTTTCCCTCCAGGAGTACTTTTACTTAGACAACTCTCTTAAAAATGTAGAATTCTTACAAAGGAATTAACTAACGATGTTCTACTCACAGAGGACTTTGGCCTCAGCGGTAAGCCTCCACTGAATGTTACAGGGGGAGGGCTTTCTGTCTTCTTAGCTTCCTTCAATTTCTAATTAAAAGGCTGAAATATGAAATACATCTCTGACACTAGTTTATATTTTTATTCTGCATCTGTTCCTTTTCCCTTGATCTGCTTGAGCAGGTAGGCAAGTCATGTGGCTGCTTGCCTTGTGGGAGAGGTGAAGTTGGCAGGACAGAAAGCTGACTTTGTTAGCACAATTATGCCCCAAGGCCTCCCTCCTCAGATGGGAATGAAACAGATGACCCTGCGTCCAGTGAGCAGGAAAACAAAACAAAAACCTGTTTACCAAACCAGGGGCGAGACCTCAGAGAAAATGGATGCACAGTATAGCTGGAGAGGCCGGACTTTCAGACTTGAAGTTTCTGGTTGCACTACATTCTCTCACGCCCGTAGGGTAGAACGGACTCAGTAGGACCTCCAGAAGCAAGGTCTACACCAGGTGGGACAACGGGCATCTCAGCAGTAACTACTGTGAGTGTATAGCTCCAGGCCAGGACAACCTCCTCGAGGGTTTGACCTCACACAAGAACCCCGGATGTTTAATCATTACGGACATAGGAGACCTGCAAGTATAATTCAAACGGAAATTTCTCATTGGTTCCACAGGTTACGAACTCACACTCAAAATTCATTTGACTAGGAGAAAATATTTGACTGTATTGACTTAGGCTCTAAAATTGCACAGTCTGCTGTGGTTTTAACTGCATTCCAACATAGCACTGGAGAATATTACTGGACAGCTGTCTGGCGGTCAGATATTCTCAGCCCACAGACTGAAGGTGACCATCCATCCTGGTCTGCTCATGGCAGTCCCAGTTGATGGCTGCTGTCCTGTCGTGGTTATTAACAGTGCGTCCCTTTACTCTCAAGTGTGCAGGTTTGGATGATACACCGCATGGCTCCCTGATACAAAACTCTCAACTACCATCTGCACAGGCTAGATTCTGCCTCTGTAACAGCACAGAGTTGCAGTGGTTTCCCCCGACACAAGTTTATCAGGTGAACTCTAGGCCACTGTCCCCGTGGGTTGGCTCAGGGCTCCAGACCCCACCATATTAACATGTGCTTCCCACTACCTTTACAACGGGAAAAGAGAGCTCTTAAAGTGTCTCATGCCAGCAAATAAATGATCCAACTTGCTGGCCCGGACTATTCATACGGCTCAAACTATTGGCAAGGGCAGGGGTGGGTAATTTTCCCATTTTCCGAGAAGAAAAGAGCAGAATATGAGTGTGAAAACTCTCACCGCTAGCTATTCAAGCAAGAAGCCAAGGGGCCTATTTATTGTCGTGTTATGAAGCTGAAAAATGTACTCTCAAGTAGGCAGATGAGTTCTTTGCCACTTACCTTGTGCTTAACCACAGTTCTAGTAAAAGTGACTCTCTGAGGTCCCTAGTCCCAGTTCTTAGAGTCAAGATAAGAGGGTTTAGGGACTTCCTTGATGGCACAGTGATTAAGAATCCTCCTGCCAACACAGGGGACACAGGTTCGAGTCCTGGTCCAGGAAGATCCCACATGCCGTGGAGCAACTAAGCCTGTGTGCCACAACTACTGAGCCTGCGCTCTAGAGCCCGCGAGCCACAACTACTGAGCCTGTGTGCCACAACTACTGAAGCCTGTGTGCCTGAAGCCCATGCTCCACAACAAGAGAAGCCACTGCAATGAGAAGCCCGCGCACCGCAATGAAGATGAGCCCCTGCTTGTCGCAACTAGAGAAAGCCCACGCACAGCAACAAAGACCCAACGCAGCCAAAAATAAATAAATAAACTTATTTATTTATTAAAAATATATATTTAAAAAAAGATAAGAGGGTTTAAAGTTTTGTTTGTCACCAAACAAGAGAATCAACAGCAGACAAGAAAAAAATCCAAAATACGATTCAAGATCCTTTGAGTTTGAGAACATTACCAGTTAAAAATAATAGTCATAAAACAAATGCACACTTCATAAATATATATGTATTGCCTAGCCCCTAATGTAACTAGTAGTCAGGAGAAAAAAAAAAAAAAACTAAGCTAATTCATACTTATGCATTAATGGTCATTAGCATTCCTGTTGAAGAAATTAACCATTTGTTTTGACTGTGGAGAGAAACTATGTTTCAATAGAAAACCATAGCACACCCTTCTGGGTTATCAGATTCTAGTCCTAGTCACTGGCTTGGAGCTATTTTTCACCTCTTTATAACCTACATGGTATTGTTACCTACCTGTCAGTTGGACCGGATTCTGCTGCTGTGCATATTTGGTCCATCCTTACCACGTTTTCAGTTCTTCACATTGGTTCATATTGTTTTTCTCCCCTCAGTGTGATCTTGGGAAGCTTGCCCAGGGGTCTGGTGGCTGTGGTCTAATGGGGCCAGAAGGTCACTACCTCAGCCCAGCTGTTACTAGGGCTCTGCAAATACTGCTCACCCCAGAAACACTTAGTGACCACTTAAGAAGAAATGTTTAACTTAGCGCTTCTTTGTTAGAATCTACCATGTTCTCAAAATTATCCCGTGTTGTCATTTTGCTTAATTACAAACATTTTGTTGTCATTTTTATTCTTTTTTTTTTTTTTTTTTTTTTTTTTTGCGGTACGCGGGCCTCTCACTCCTGTGGCCTCTCCCGTTGCGGAGCACAGGCTCCGGACGCGCAGGCTCAGCGGCCATGGCTCACAGGCCCAGCCGCTCTACGGCATGTGGGATCTTCCCGGACCGGGGCACGAACCCGCGTCCCCTGCATCGGCAGGCGGACTCCCAACCACTGCGCCACCAGGGAAGCCCACCCCGATTCTTTTTTGCTTCACAGTTCTTCCTTCGGTTCATCTCTTTCTTCTCAGTTTTTACTTAAAAGCTGCAAGAAGAAACCGGGCATCAGCTTCAACATTCTTGAAAATCTCCTCAGCTACATAGTGACAAGGACTCTCTCCTTTGACCAGACTCTCTCCTCTGAGGTCTGATTTTGACTAGGTCTTGCCCTTGGGCTCTGTCCTTGGCTTACTTTGTCCAATTTTAGCAAGAATCCTGCTGATTCAGTTTAGTGAAAAGCCCCACCCTGATCAAATTCCTCATCCTCAAACTTCCCTAGCTGCCTTCAGCAGAAATCCTGTCCGGCCAGTTTAGCCAGAATCCCCCTACCACGGTGTCTCCTCTTGGTAATTTTCCATCCACAGACCGCCACCTGCTTCTCGGGGTACTTGTGCTTGTACTTGGCGTTAAGCTGAATCTCTTTGCTTCCTGCAAACCCCGTCGTAGTGGTCGCTGAATGAAGTCAACCTTACTGTCTTTCACATGAGTCATGAAAATGTTTCTTTACCATTGTCCAAGTTCATCACTTACAAGTTCTGCTTTCCACAGAAAGGCAGGAAACTGCCAATATGGAACAAGGATCCCCCTCCTTCAACTTCCAGTAATGTTTTCCTCATCTCCTTCTGGGCCCTCACAGCAGAGCCTTCAGTGTCTTTGTTAACAGTCTCTTCCTGATGATTCACGAATTCTCTAAAACAATATCCTTTCTCTGCCATGCTTCTCACTGACTGCTGAGTCCATACTAGCAGAACCAGTAACAACCGCATGTTCTAATAGGGAAGAACAAATCTTTTACCTTAACCTTTGTATTCTATTGCTTTTGCTCCAAATTCATCACTAATGGGATGTTGCCTATAGCTTAAAGTATACACAGTTGCCCATCTCAGGGAACCCCGCCCCCATGCTTGAATGTTAAGCTAGAATACCTTTGTTCAGCTCACAGGGAACACCCAGACCCCGCCCACCTGTAAATGGCTGCGAGAAAGAAGACATTAACACATCCCCTCCAGAATCTGGGGAAACCAGGAGATATTTGTAACAACCTATAACCTAGATTGCCTTTTTTGTTGTTTCTTGCTTTAACAAATGTGCGACTGAGCCTCTGATAAAATGATAATGTATAGTTCCAGATGAGATTGTCGATTTAAAAAAATAACCAGTGTGAGGGTTACGAGTTAAGTTTTATTTCGGGCAAAATGAGGACTGCAGCCCGGGAAACAGCATCCCAGATAGCACTGAGAAACTGCTCCAAAGAGGCGGGGTGGGGGTGGGGGGAAGGTCAGTGTGTGTATATATATATATATATATATATATATATATATGTGATTTTGGTGAAGGCAGAGTACCTGCAATGTAGCACATATTTTTTTACAGAAGGTTGCTTCTAGTCCCTTGCGGGTTTCTGCTAGTCCCGTGGAGCAGACGTCACCATGAAGGAATTTAGTGCTTTTCTAGGTATGAGGAGATGCAAGAATTGGGCTCATAAAATCAGCTCCTGAAAATACCTGACTATCTGAAGACCTGTTCTGCCGGTTTTTCCCAGAGCACAGAGCGCCTCATTCCTGATCTCCACCCTGAGCTCCTTTCAGGGGATGTGGAAGGTCAGCGGCCGCAGGGACACCTGATTTAATCCTCGAAGTCGTAGATGGCGAGTGCCAATTAGTAGTTGACAAAATCTTTGCCAGACCTGGGGATGAGCATTCCTAACACCATGGGACGAAATGGTTATGAAATGCCACGAAAACCATGGTCAAATTTAGGACCATGAAGGGGCCCTGCTGGCTGAAAATGGACACTTGCCACCTGCGTCTCCGCTGTAGCCGCCGACCTTCAGCACCCCCTGAAAGGAGCTCAGGGTGGAGATCAGGAACGAGGCCCTCTGTGCTCTGGGAAAAACTAGCAGAACACGCCTTCAGATAGTGAGATGTTTTCAGGAGAAGATTTTATAAGCCCAAATTCTTGCATCTTCACATATCTAGAAAAGCAGTAAAATCACTAATGGTGACGTCTGCTTTGGCCATTGAGGAGAGAAATGCATTTGGAAGTAAAACTGGAGTAGCTGTGTCAGACTCAGACGCCGCCAGCCATTCTCAAAGCAGTGTCGGCCGGAATGTGGGTATCTCTGTCAAGTTTATGATTAACTTCCTTATCTGAACCTTTATTCCTTTTCTTGTTCAAAACTTGTTCTCCTCAAGACTGAGGAGTAGCCAAGAAAAGGGGGAATTGTAACCGAGCAGGACCCCGGGGCCTTCCCAGGACAGGCCTCCCCCATGCCCTCTGCTGCAGCTCCTCTCTGAAGGACCTAGATGGTAGTATTTGATGCGAATTTCCTGAGCTGTTTTGCAGATGTGAAAACCCCCCACCAAATGGAAGAGGTTAACTACTTGCCGACCACGAGCGCACAGCCCAGGGCCTCCTGGAGCCTCAGGACTGAAAACGTGAACCCCTGTGACACCGCCCTGTGACCTCACCATCAGCCAGTCAGAGGACTGTGCACAAGCTGATCACCTACCCTACGACACCCGCTCCCTCAACTGGCTTTTAAAAGTGCTTTGTCGAAACCCTTCGGGGAGCTCGGGGCTTTTAGAGCATAAGCCACGCATCTCCTTGCATGGCCCTGCAGTAAACCTTTCTCTGCTCCAGACTCCGATGTTTCAGTTTGTTTGGCCTCACTGTGCATCACGCGTACGAACTTGCATTAACAATTTCAACTAACAGTCTGTTCAAGAAAATCTAAGGTTTTTCTGTTATCCTCCTCAGAATTCTTCTAGCCACTATGTTTTATGCAAACCTAAAGCCACTTCCACGCTTTTAGGTATTTTTTACAGCAGCTCTCCAATCTTGGTACCAAAATCTATAATTAGCTTCCTCTTGATGCTAAAAAAAAAAAAAAAAAATTACCACCATCTTAGTGGCTTTAAACAGCACATATTTGTTATCTTACAGGCCAGAAGTCTGAAAAATGGGGTTTACTGAGCTAACATCCAGCTGTCAGCAAGAAAACCGAGCTCCTCTGCCGGGTTTACGACTAACATCTCCATCCAAAACGATTATTCCCTTCTCTTGCTCAGCATCTGTTCTCCTCAAGATTGAGGCGTATCAAAGAAAAGAAGGGGGGTTTCCCTGGTGGTGCAGTGGTTAAGAATCCACCTGCCAATGCAGGGGACACGGGTTCAAGCCCTGGTCCAGGAAGATCCCACATGCCGTGGAGCAACTAAGCCCGTGCGCCACAACTACTGAGCCCACGCGCCTAGAGCCTATGCTCCACAACAAGAGAAGCCACCGCAGTGAGAAGCCTGTGCACCGCAACGAAGAGTAGCCCCGGCTGGCCACAACTAGAGAAAGCCCGCGTGCAGCAACGAAGACCCAACACAGCCAAAAATAAATAAATAAATAAATTTACAGGGGAGGGAAAAAAAAAAAGAAAAGAGGGGGAGTGAAACCGGGATGGGGGTGTGGGCTCCTGGGCACAGAAGCCGTTTTTTCTGTCCCCCATTTCTTGTAGGCAAGACTCCAGCCTCCATGACCTTCCCTGAGTTCCAAAGGGCAGATGTGAACAGTTGCTCATCACCCTTGAAGTATTGTTATAAAACCCGTCATCAAATCCTCCTGGTTGGGGACACACAGTTTTTGAGGCAGGAGCCCACTGTGGCCGCCTTTGCCTGGCAAAGCAGTAAAGCCATCCTTTTCTGCTTCACCCAACACTCTGTCTTCAAGATTCGATCCGACACTGGTGCACAGAAGCCGAGCTTTCAGCCCCAGCAGGACTTATTTCTGGAGGCTCTGGGGGAGCATCCCTCCCTTGTCTTTTGTACATTCATGAGGCGGCCTGAATTCTTTGGTAGCAGGGCAGTTCTTGTCTAAAACTTTTCTGTACTGCTAGGCTGTCCCTTTCTTTGTCTTTTGACTAGAGATAGCAGGCTTAGCTTGGGACTTTTTGTGTCGGCACCCAATCTGGGATAATGAGGCAAAAGGAAACCCAGGGAATCCACTGCTGGGTCATTCCTTAGGTCCCAAGTTTCCCAGTCTGCCTGGCTTCTCTCTCCAACTTTCAGATTCTTCTCATGTGCATCTTACATGTAAAGTCCAGGGATTTTTAGTTGTACTTAACAGGAGAGGAAGGGGAAAGAAGCTTCTCTCATCCTTTGAGACCACTGTGACTTTTCTGAGGCTGCTTCTTCAAAGGATCCCCACATCTGGCTGCTGTGTCAGGTTCTCAGGATCCCTTTTTTCCCTGGGTCTCTCCTTCTGCTACCCTCTGAGTCAGCCTCCTGTAACTGGGGCCATACATCCTAGGAGTCCGTGCACCCCAGACAAGCTCTGTCTTTCCTCCTCTCCCAGCCAATTCGTGCTCTGTGGGCTTCTGGGAGCCACAACTACTGAAGCCCACGTGCCTAGAGTCCATGCTCTGCTACAAGAGAAGCCACTGCAATGAGAAGCCTGCACACCACAACAAAGAGTAACACCTGCTGGCCACAACTAGAGAAAGCCCGCGTGCAGCAATGAAGACCCAACGCAGCCAAAAATAAGTTAGAAAAAAGAAAAAAAAGTGAAGAGAGACAGAGACACAGAGAGAGACAGAGGGAGAGAAAGAGAGAGACAGAGATATTTTTTTAATTTTAAAAATTAATTTCTTAATTTTAAATTAAGAGAGACATTAATTTCGAGGAATTAGCTCAGGCTGGCATGTGAGCCTGGCAAGTCCAGTGCCCGCAGGACAGGCAGGCAGGCAGGCTGGAAACTCAGGCAAGAGTGGGTGTTGTAACTCTGATTTCAGCACTCATAGAGCAGGCTGGCTGGCCGAAGACTCGGGTAAGACCCCTGTGTTAGTCTTGACGCATTACCCCTCCTTCTCTGGGAAACCTCAGTTACTGCTCCTAAGTCGCCAACTGATTAGATGAGTCCCACCCACATTAGCAAGGGCCACCTCCTTCACTTACAGTCAACTCACTGTAGAAGTTAGTCACCCCTAACCTTCACAGCAGCCTCTAGACTGGTGCTGGACCAAACACCTGGGTCCCATGGCTTAGCCAAGCTGACATATAACATTAATGCTATGGACAGAATGTTTGTGTGCCCCCACATTCATATGATAAACCCGAATGCCCAGTGTGATCGTACTTGGAGGTGGGGCCTTTGAGAGGTGATGGGGTCATGAGACAGGAGCCCTCTTGCATGGGATTTGTGCCCTTCTATATAAGTGGGGCCCCAGAGAACTCCCTCAGCCCTTCCGCCATGTGAGGACACAGAGAAGACGGCCATCTGTGAACCAGGGACTGTCACTCATTTGCTGTGAGCGTCCAGACATCAGAACAGCACTTAAGCTCACTGTCAGGTCCTACCTATCCAGATATTCATTTATAACGATCCCTGGAAAGGTTTTTTTAATTTACATTTTTCAATTGTATCAAAGTCATGGGTGTCATGGTTAATAAAAACCCAATCTTGCTGTAGAACTTAAAATGAAATCAACCGTTCCTTTGCCCATCTTTCTTTTTTTTGTTTTGTTTTGTTTTGTTTTCCGGTACACGGGCCTCTCACCGCTGTGGCGTCTCCCGTTGCGGAGCACAGGCTCCGGACGCGCAGGCTCAGCGGCCATGGCTCACGGGCCTAGCCGCTCCGTGGCATGTGCGATCTTCCCGGCCCGGGGCACGAACCCCTGTCCCCTGCATCGGCAGGCGGACTCCCAACCACTGTGCTACCAGGGAAGACCCTCTAAGAATCTCTTGCTTCCTCAATAGGGTGGGCAAAATGCCTGATTTGGGTTTTACATTATCCCGAAAGTCTTCTTTTGCTAATTATGTGTATCTGCTCTCCTGACTCTTAATAATCACAATTCTTATAGTCATAGAGCATAACACATGCTGGGCAGTTTACAGTTTACTGTCTCATCTGCTGTCTTTTATTTCTCATCTGAAATGTCCGTTTCTCAGGGTGGTGTTCCCTCTGGTCCCAGCCCCAGTCACTCTCTACCCCACACCCCTGTTTTATTCTCTTCGTAGCTCTCATCCCTGTGGGAAATAGTGTCATTTATGCATTTATGAGCCTCACCCCTCTAGAAGGTGAGCTCCCTGAAAACAGCCACTTTACCCCCATATTGCTGTGTCCCGAAAGCCGGCGCAGTGCGTGGCACAGGCTGGCTTGGTGAAGGTGGCTGGGTGTTCACCGCCATCTGCTCTCCTTCCTCCTGGTACAGGACAGGTTACATGTTCCAGCAGCACGCACACGGAAGCCTGGCTGGATGCCTACCTGTTGATCAGTGCGCTGCCAGCGTGGAAATTCGTGCCCTTCCGGCCAAGGCCTCAGCAACGGTGTGTGTGCAGACACTCAGCGCCCCTTCCCTTTCCAGGAGGACACTGCTGCAGGCTGGCAGACATCGTGCTGCCCCAGGGGAAGGTGGGGCGGTGCTTACAGGGCCTGGTC
Organism: Mesoplodon densirostris; assembly: GCF_025265405.1. NCBI lineage: Eukaryota > Metazoa > Chordata > Mammalia > Artiodactyla > Ziphiidae > Mesoplodon > Mesoplodon densirostris. The sequence continues at coordinate 2,800,899 of NC_082673.1, forward strand.
CCTGAGCATGAAAAGCACACGGAGCGGAGCTGCCCTGCCAGCCCCTGCAGCATAGCTCACTCGGCAACTCTTCTGTGAAGAGAAGCAAATGTTCTTTATGCTTTGAGTCACTGCATTACTGGGACTCTACACAGCAGCTTTGTCTTTACCCCAACAAAGTTGGTACTTAATAAATATTTGTTGAATGAATGACTGAACAATCATATTTTCGTTTATAACTGGGGAAACACCAAAGTTATGCACATTGCTCAAGGTCACCCAGTTTTGAATGTAATCCCAGATTTTACTCCAGAGCCCAAACCTTATCCTCTCTCCCAGCGGTTCCCAAGCTTTAGCTGCATCAAGATGACCTGGAGGGCTGCTTGGACCACAGCTTGCTGTCCCCCACCCCCTGCTCCCAGCTCCCAGTGGATACCAGGCCCTGGCCTGAGGGCCACACTCAGAACCACTAAGCTGGCTTCTGTGCTCTGCTTGGATGGTAAAGCTGGGATGAGCTTATGCCGTGTGCTTTGTGGGTGGGAAGGGGGGCAGTGTCACCTGTAGATGAGTTTGAGGGATAACGAAATATGTCCACTAAGGCAACAGTTCTCCAACTCTAGTGTGCCTGAGCACCACATGGAGAACCTGTAAAAACTCCAGCTGCTGGGCTCTGTCCGCAGGGATTCCGATTGAGGAGCTCTGAATGGGCCTCATGGATTTGCATTTCTAACCAAGCTCACAGGATCATACAGTGAAAGCAATGTTCTAGGGCAGACCATATGTCCTTGTTTGTGCCAGTGCATCTGTGGCTGCAAGAACTGAGAGCTTTTGTTGTTTTGTTTTACTATTTAACCGTCTACTACTTTTACATAATTTCCTCCAAAGGAGCCAGGCCTGTAGCGTCCTCTTCTCTCGAGACATAGTCAACAAGCGTACCCAGGGCTCGGTCTACCTTGTCCATCTCAAATCCACCTTCCCCTTTGTCCCGGATGGAGTCCATGCATTTCAACTTCCTTCTGTCTGAGGACAAGGACGTGCCCACCTGGGGCAAGTGGCAAACTATCTGAGATGGCCTTTGTCCTGTCTTCTTGTGAGGGTCTTAATCCCAGTTCTAAGCAAGCCTCGTGTAAACAAAACACAGAGACCTGGCTCACCAACCAGTTTTGCTGGGACTGACCCGCTGCGGGCGCTGTGCCCTCTGTGCTTCAGCCAGAGGAGATTAAGGCGATAGCGAGAGGCCGTCTGTGCTTTGGGAAAACAGGGCCCTAGAGAGTTAGATGTGTATCTCGGGAAGAATTTTAATGAACCCAGAGTTTTGCATCTTCCCATACATAGAAAAGCACTAAAATCATTAACTTGAGATACCTGTTCTTTGTGATTTGCAGTAACCTTTTACTGAGATGTATACTGGGCTACACGTATTCCCCAGCCAAAATGATAAATAATAAACTAGCATCCCGCCCTCCATCCCTTTCTTTTTTAATTAATTAATTAAATTTATTTATTTTGGGCTGCATTGGGTCTTTGTTGCTGCGCGCGGGACACTTAAAAAAAAAAAAAACAGTGCCATAAATAAATGTCACATCTCAGAGAAATCATGATTTTCCCAAAGATGAAAATTACAGGAAACAGGACCGTTGAATTCTAGGAAGTCGTTGTCTGTACCGAGGACAATGGTCTTTTAAATGTCGACATTCCTTTTAAATTGCGCCTTTTCAGATAAGCCAGTGGCCGGTAGGTGGTTATACACAAGGCCTTGGGGTCCTGTTGATGGTTTGTGAAATTTCTGGCCTTTTCAAAATGCTCAAAGTTACCATGTCATAGCCCAGCACCCTCCTTGTGTCTTTGTTGAAAATAAGAAGACATATACTAAGGGAAAAAAAATCAACACTGTTTTTGTGAAGTATTTTTTTCTAAAGAAAAGAAACACCTTCAGTAAAAAAAAAAAAAAAAAAAAAAAAAATTATCTTTCTACCTCCAATATGTCATAACAGAGCCTTTAAATATTCTTTTGTACTCATATGGTGAAACTACCATTCCCTATTTACGAGGATTAATTCATGAAAGTAGCAGATGGTAAGGAGTGGGTATGAAAGATAGGGGCTCAAGGGGAACTACAGTGTCACAGTGAGTGGGAGAGAGAAGTAATGACCACCCTTATCTGAAATAATCCGAGGAGAGAGAGAAGAGATCCTCAGGAGATGCAGAGGCCGCCGTGAGTGACGGGTGACAGAGGTGACGTTAAATGAATCAGCACGAGGACCCAGGCCGTGTGAGCTCCTACAGGCTGCGGGTGATTTCATTAAGGAAGGTATGCGTGGCCCAAGTGTAGAAGGAGGCCCGTTCCGGAAGATTCCAGAGCATTCTTCCCAACCTCATCGTAGGCGAGGACATCGTCTTTCTTGCCTAAGCGCTTTCCGCCACTTTCCACACGGCCACGAGGCACAGCCCCCACAAATGCCTCCATATTTTCACCGCTGCTTGGAGAAAAAAAATTCCACCCTTCTTAATAATTTAGACTCACAACCCTTCGGATCCAAAAGATCTTGGTAGAATTGGGCGAACCTTGGCCAATTCTGTGGAATTGTGGAAACCTGTGAAAATTCTGTGGAGCCTGTGGAAAATGAACCTCCCCTAAAGATTTTATGGGAATTTCAGGGCCTGTTCTGCGTCTACACTTCTGTTTCCACGAGAGTGGTCTCTGGGAAGCACCACGCTGTCCCAGGAGTGAAGCCCATGTATAATCAGGGTGATCCACTCATACAAACCGTGGGTCTTCGTGGACGTGCAGAGGTGCTGGGGGCCTGTGGCCCCTGGGGAGTGACCCTGGGCCCGGGGCACACGGGGTCCCCACCCTGCCCTTCCCTCCTCTGTGCTCACACTGTCCCCCATCTCCTTCCCTGGGGCAGAGCCACACTTCTCCCACTGCTGCCTGTGTAGGCGTTTGGGGTTGCTTGGGCGTGATGCCGGGGTCTCACCATCCACCTCAAGGCGCCCACTGAGGCATTTGTCCCCCAGAAGGAGTTCTCCTGAGCTGCACATCCTCTTATCGTCCCTCGGAATTTTCGCTCTGTCTGGCTCTGCGGCCCAGCGAGCCTGGGGACCACATGGGCCAAAATCCCTCATCTTAGGCTCTGGTCTCATCAACCAATGGCGGCTCTGAGGTGATGGGGCCGGGATGGGGGCCCCCCAGGTCCGGGCGGGCCTCTCCCCAGCAGCATCCCCGGGGAGTGGCCCTAACCCTCGCTGGCGTCTTGAAGCCGTGATCCCTCTTGGTGAACCGTCTGCTGATGATCTCCAGTTACCAGCCTGACAAGGAGGCAGGTGCCTCTGCTCTGAGGGCTGGAATTTCCCCACTTGATGTCCCAGGAGCACCAACATGTCACGGTTTGTTTGCATCCCGTCTCCTTTCTCCAAACGCCCGGCCTCTCCTTGAACCCAGCAGTGTTGTGACTTTGCTTCCCCTCCTGCAACACAAGTCTCCTTTCTGCCCACACCTGCCTCTCCATCTCCAAGGCCCTTCTCAAGCGTCCTGGGTCTGGGAGTCTTTCACCTGCCCCCCTCGCCCAGAAGGGCTTGGATTCCTGCCCCTGACTGCTTTGTGGCATGTCTGTCTACCCCACAGGAATGATGTCTTCATTCCCCCAAACAAATGTGCATTGAGCATCTTCTATGATTCAGGCACAGTTCTACATCATGGGACACAGCATCGATCAAGACCCCATCCCTGCCGTCCTGGAACTGATACCCTCGTGGAGAGACAAACAGTACACCAGGAAGCAAGTAGGTCTGTGAGGCCTCCAGTGGGGATGGGTACCACAGAGATGAATGGAGCGGACTGAGGGTCCGTCTGTGTCAGAAAGAGGGGTCCCCAAAGGCAGAGAGTTGTTGCCAGGGGGGCGTGAGTGAAGACAGGGTATTTGAACAGAGGCCTCGGTGAATTGCGGTGATCTCTGAGGCTACGTCTGTAAGCCATGGAAACAGAAGTGCAAATGTCCTGAGGGAGAAATGGGTTTAGCACTTCCTTGTGAGGAAGAGCCGGGAGCCGTGGGCTGGGGGAACCCTAGGACAGGAGGTGGGGGGTCCCCAGGGAGGTGAGCCCAGGAGCACAGATTCAGAGGCCCCTGGAGAGCTGTGAGTTTGGGGAGGAGCCCGGACTTGACTGTGCACCCTACTTCCCCTCCCCAGGGCCCGGATGAGCAGAAGGGTAAGCTCGAGTCATTCACAGTTAGTTCTGTGATTTTTCTTTCCCCTTTTGCCAACATACTTTCCTAAGTGTTATCAAAATAACTGTGGCTTTTCTTAACTATGAAGCACCAGGCAGCACAGCGGACATCCACAGGGACAAGGCTGGGAGGTGGCCCTCCATCCCCAGCTAGCCTCTGCCTGTGTGTGGGTCTCTCTGTGATGTGCAAAGTTCCTTTCAGTCTCGGGTGCCTGGGCTCCCTGCACGAGCGTGAGGGCAGGAGGTGACGAGGCTCTTCCACCTCTGTCAAGACCACTGTGCATAGTGGTCACAGATTTTTTTTTAATATAAATTTATTTATTTATTTTTATTTATGGCTGGGTTGGGTCTTCGTTACTGCGCACGGGCTTTCTCTAGTTGCGGCGAGCGGGGGCCGCTCTTTGTTGAGGTGCGTGGGCTTCTCATTGCAGTGGCTTCTTGTGTTGCGGAGCACTGGCTCTAGGCGCATGGGCTTCAGTAGTTGTAGCACGCAGGCTCAGTAGTCGTGGCACACGGGCTTAGTTGCTCCACGGAATGTGGGATTTTCCAGGACCAGGGCTCGAACCCGTGTCCCCTGCATTGGCAGGTGGATTCTTAACCACTGCGCCACCAGGGAAGTCCCTGACACCCCTGGCCTTTGATCCCTCTTCCTGGTGAATGTTTTACTGGTGAGAAAAGCCATATTCCACACGGTTCCTGGCCCTGATGGTTACTGTAACCACTCAGCGCTGCCCAAACAACCCAAGGAGCAGCCTATCGTTCTATTTTCATATTCTACTCGAGCCGTCTGTCTAAGGGACACCTTTGCAACCTTTCCCCGGATTCTGTGTTCAAGTTTACTTGAACAAACAAACTTGCTTATTTGTTTGTTTCTTTCCTCAATGTACATTGACTGTAGGATGTATCACCCAGAGGTCAGACTTTTAGGTATGTCCACAGGGTGACAATATTTTTGCACATTATATTGGTGATGTAAATGATACTCCGTCCATTTTCCACTTTCCCACTTCAGTGAGCTCCCTCCAAAGCTAAAGGTTCGTTACGACCAGCGCATCAGGACACTGGTGGCTTGGGTCTGCCAGCTTCCAGGGTAGGTCCCACCTGTGACGGAAGAGACAGCCACCAGGTTCTGCCTCTCGGTGGGTCAGAGGCTGCCCCCGACCCCGAGCATCCAGGCAGACTTCAAATAGAATGTTGACTTCCTGCGACACCAACATCACGGGATCAGACAACGCTTCCACCCCTACCTAAAAGTGGGTTTTGGTCAAGACTCACATACATTAGTAAAGATCTCCTGGCTTTATGTGAACTGTCAGGCACATAAAGCCCACTTTCTAACCCGGGCAGGGTAAAGGCCAGGCAGGGTAAGAGGGGTTCAGGTTTTCTGAGGTGACTGTTTAATGAGACAGGAAATTAACAGAGCATGTAGCTTAAACGGGGGAAACGGGACTTACAGCAGGTCTGGGTTTCAGAGCAGCCCCCTTACTTGTGATGCGCCCTCTGAGATCTCAGTTCTGGTCACCCCCTGTCCCTCCCCTCCCTCCATACGACACCAGGGTCTCAGAATCAAGCATTTCCACATCTCACAGGGCGGTAGGATCAGTGACAAAAATACCACAGAATGTGTTTGTTGAGAAATTACATTTTGTCTTCATTTTGTAGACCACTTCCCTATTTGCAACGCGGACAAAGCCTCCTGCGGAGCCCACAGTTTCCATGACAAACCCTCCCAGCACCGCCTCCCACCCCTGCACAGCGTGTCACACCTGGTGCCACCTTAGTGCATTTGGACTGTTTATAACAAAAATGCCATGTAACTAACTTATATGTGGACCTAGCCCCCAAAGCAAACCAAAACAAAAGAACAAAACAAAAATAAACTCATAGATTCAGAGAACAGATTGATAGTTGCCAGAAGGGGGTGGGGTGTGGGTGAATTGGGTGAAGATAGTCAAAGGTACAAACTTCCAGAGATAAGATAAATAAGTCCTGGGATGTAATGCACAGCATGGTGATCATAGTAAACAATACTGTACTGCAAAAAGTTACTAAAAGAGTATGTCTTAAAAGTTCTCATCACAAGAAAAAAAATTTGTCACTATATGTGGTGATGGATATTAACCAAGCTTACTGTGGTCATTATTTCGCAACATAGCCATGTATCAAATCATAATGTTGTACACCTAAAACTACAATGTTATATGTCAATTATATTCAATAAATAATAAAGAGAAGCAAAACGAGAAAAAGGTACAAGGATTAGAAGATAATTATGGGAGGTCCAACATCAAAATAATAGGAGTTTCAGATGTACTACAGCAACAACAAAAATTTTAAAAAGGGGGAGGACATTTTTAACAGGATACTTCAAAAAATGTTTATGTTGGGAAAAATATCTGCTTCTCCATTTGAAAAATGTACTAAATATCCAGCAAAAGAAATGAAATGTAGATATTTTCCATCTGTTTTATTCTACACTAGGACTTTGTCTTCCTTCAATCCCATTTGAGAAAAAACTTGGCCAAGCCAGAGGTTATTTTTAAAATTGGCCCCTAGAGGGGAGCCCAGCAGATTCTACCTAGACCTCCCGGCAGGTGGAGATGTAACAGACGGGAGCCTAGAGGAGCCTGGTCTGAGGGGGACTCGGGCAGTGGGGAGGTCCCCAGGGAAACAAGTGCCCGGTGTTCCTGGGGGCTGGCTTTGCTAAAGACCTCGTCTTCAAATTTGGCTCAGAATGATTTGAGCTCCCAAACTTCCGGACTTGGCAGTGAACTTGTTAGCGATGTCCAGTGTTCTGGAAGGTGAGGAAGGCAAGGACCTCATTCAACCCCGAGGGGGAACTTTAGAAAAACTAAATTTGGCTTGGAGAGATGACAAACCTGTGACTTTCCTCATCTAGGGAGTGAAGCTCATGCTTCCTGTGAATGGAATCTTTTATCCATTTAATGTAACAGAAATAAGAAATAATCATAGCTCCACCAGAATGTTTGACTCCACATGTGAAATTCAAAGCAAGAGTATATGGAGTATGAACGGTCTGGATGCTGTAGGGTCTGTAATCAAGTAAGGCAGCATCTCCATGGGAATAAAACCTATACACCTGAGGAAAAAATTCCGTAGACTCGGGGCCCTTAAGCAACATTTATTTCTCACTGTTCTGGAAGCTGGGAAGTCCAAGGTCAAGGCTCTGGCAGATCTGGTGTCTGGTGAGAGCCTGCTCCCTCGCACATGGGGCAAGGGAACTCTCTTGGGCTTCTTTTCAAAAACACTAATTTCATTCATGTGGGCTCTGCCCTCGTGACTGTGTGGGACCCTGGGTGGGTCGCCCCCAAAATGTGCCTCAACGGCATATTGGTTATTTTTGCACTAAAGTTACTTAAGAAACACCCGATGCAAGAGGGACACTCTGACCCTCCTCTCTGTCTCCCTGAAGCAGGAAATCAGTCTCTCATGTGAAAGGTCTTCTCCCTGCATCCAGAGGTAGAAGGACATCCTTATCTCCAGAGATCGGGGATTCGGCCAAGAAGGCTGGATGGACAAAACCTGTGACTCCTTTAGTTGACTCCCCAGGCCCAAAGTCTGTTTAGATTCTTCACTAATTGAGCACCCAAACCTAGGTTTCTTTGTCCTGTCAGTTCCTCACCAGTGTATTGTTTCTTTGTCTAAAAAGTATAAAAGCTGCCTGCTTTGGCCACTTCTTAGTGTCATTTCTGTGGAACCTCCATGCACACAATTAAAATTGGTTTCTTTTTCTCCTGTTCTTCCGTCCTGTGTCAACTTTATTATGAGTCCAGCCACAAGAACTCAAGAGGGGTAGAGGGGAAATTTCCCCTCGCTGACATGACTTAATCACCCCTCAAAGGTCCCACTTCCCAACATGTCACACTGGGGGTTAGGTTTCAGCGTGAACTCGGGGGTGGGGGTGGGGGGGGCGACACAAACACTCAGCTCACAGGAGACACAGTCTGATGCACTGCGCTTAGGGTTTCAACACATCAGTTGTAACTCAGCCCGTAACAAGGAAACACGTTTTTTATTCCTGTAACAGAAGGGGAAAGCTGGGCAGACCTGGGTAGGTGTGTGGACTTGGGGGCAGAAATGGGGGGAGGCTGCCTAGTTTTCGGGGTCTAGCATCTCAGGGAAACAAGTTGTTTGTTGGACCTTAACTTGCTGAAGACACAGAGCAGGAGTCTGGGCTGCGGGGAGGCCTGGTTCAGGTTCGTGCTCATGAATTTAAAGTGAAACCAGTCAGCTGGGTCTGTCATTTCTTCCATCAGCTGATCCGGAAGAGCAGAAGGAAGGGGAAGGGGCTTGACCAGCAGGCGCCACTCACCCCCGGAATGAAAATAACACGCAGTGACCAGGGGCTAGAATCCATCACTCTCTTCACCCAGGGTTAGCTGCTACCAATCGCACATTTATCTCCTTCTGGTGCTCTCCGAGCTTGGATAAATGAACTTGCATCCAATGTTGTCTTAGAACCAAGACTTTCCACTGACCATGTCACATCTCCGGGCTTCAGAATAGCTGAACCGGGCCAGCGAGATCCTCTAGGTGAGACCCACCTGCAGGTGGAACAGCAGCCAAAGCTCCGACCTGGAGAAGGCTTGGAATCCACTGCCTTTCTTGTTGCCTTGTAACCCGGGAGCCTGGAGAGGTTCCAGCGCTGCGCATTCATAGCCAGCAGCGAACTCCTGTTTACTGGCTCAGCAGACGTGTCCTGAGAGCGTTCCACGTGCAGGTGCTGTTCTCGGACTGGAGGAGGTGAACAGATCTCTGAAGTTTGAAGGGAAGGGGAAAGGAACATAAATGTAAGCAAAATTCCTGTGATTTTACATGCGGATAGCACTATGAAGAAAATAAAGCGCAGTAAGGAGGTTGGGGGCCGGGGAATCAGCCAGGCAAGGAGTGAACTCAGAGGATGTGCATTTGGGGAACACGTGAAGGAATTGAAGTTTTAGGGACTTTTTAGTACTCATAAACAAAGCTAATAGAGACGTTGAAGGCACACAGACTGTCAGTTTTCACGGACAGCGGCTAGATACTAAAATATTCCCCCGCCCCCATCCTTACAACTGCTAAGTGGGCTTTTGGACTAGCAGACTCTTTTGATGACACAGAGGATATTTCCATATCACAGGACTGTCACATGAGCTTTCTCCAAATATAAATTCACCTCTCTGCCAAGGCACCATGACATGATAGCTAAACAAGTTTGGTATTAAAAGCAGCGGAGACATTTAGAGAGAGAGATAAGATCACAGTTTAGAAGGAAGCTTCGCATGCATGTGGCATCTCTGTAGATATGTGTGTCCATCTCCCAAAGTGCTACGCTTCTGCCTATTTCAACAAATTTAGAAATCCACAAGGGCGTGGTTTTCGTTAAGGTAGGTCAGTCCCAAGTGTGCTACTTCATTTAGGTGATGCCTTTTCTAGGGTAGTATTTTGCATCTGGCTATTTGCCATGTAGTTGAAAATATGCTGTTGATTCAGTTTCCATCAGGATGGATTCCCACCAGAAGCAGAGGTTCTGGCGAATCTAAGAATCCATCTCTGTTCTCCCTGGCAGATCATTGCTCAGTCAGGTGAATAAAACAGTGGATGTAAAAGCCCTTTGAAAACTGAAAAGCACAATACAAATACATAGTTCTGTTGTGTTTCAAAACTGTTCAGAGAACGATAGATGTACATTTGCCCATCTGTAGGAGACTGGTTAATTATACTATATTATCATATATCGAATATTTCTGGAAAGTTCCAAATGCACAGCTTCCATTGACCTGAGGACGTGGAACCCTCTCAGCATCAACGTGTGATACATGGAGTATTGCTGAGCAGGGCAGCTTGTCCGGGGTTCAGTGTCAGGGTTTTTACTGAGACTTTATTACAGGGCATGATTGATTGATTGCCCGAGGGCTGAGCTCAGTCTCCAAGCCCAGCACCTGGCCCAGAGGCTGGGCTGATATAAAGTGGCCCATATACCCACCATGCGTCAGCTTGTTAACATAAGCTGTCAGTGTCATTTGAGGGGCTCAGTGAAGACACTATTATTGCTTCAGAAATGCAAGCAGTTTAGGGGTTCCCTCCCAGGAGTTGGGGACAAAGGCCAGACCTCTTATGGGGTAAGGTCAATTCTTTACCACACAACCTTTGTAACAGAGATGAACTACTATTGTTTAACTAAATCATGAAAACAGAAATTCATACATATTGGAAGCATGCAAAGCTAAAACTATATATCTCGCACATATGAATTGCTTATAAAAAGTAAAAAAACCAAACTTCCCTGGTGGCACAGTGGTTAAGAATCCACCTGCCAGTGCAGGGAACACCGGTTCGAGCCCTGGTCCAGGAAGATCCCACATGCCACGGAGCAACTAAGCCCCCGTGCACCACAACTACTGAGCCTGCGCTCTAGAGCCCACGAGCCACAACTACCAAGCCCAAGTGCCACAACTACTGAAGCCCACGTGCCTAGAGCCTGTGCTCCACAACAAGAGAAGCCACCACAATGAAAAGCCTGCACACCGCAACGAAGAGTAGCCCCCTCTTGCCGCAACTAGAGAAAGTCCGCGTGCAGCAACGAAGACCCAATGCAGCCAAAAATAAATAAATAAATAAATAAAGTTAAAACCCCTTATTTTCTTATTTAGAAAAATGATTTATCAAAATGTATCAAAAAGTCTTAAAAAAAGCATGCATTGCATCCAATGATCTCATACTGTGACTCATTCAAAGGGTAATATCAAATATATTAAACAATTAATGTCGAAAAATTGAAAATAACCTAAATTGGGAAATGTTTATGTTTGGAGGAATTTAATGAAGCTCTTTCAATCCACCAAATTGAGAAATGTTTCTATATATATAGTGTTATCTGAAAAAGTATGTAAAGTTATACATGTTACATGAGTAAAATTATATTTTAGAAGGCGTACTAAAATTTTTATGGTAGCGATCTTTGATCTGTAGAAAAGAAATAAATTGCTAATTTAGTTTTACTTTTCTGTAAATTTTCCACAAGCTTGAGTTTATAACAAATTAAAATTTAAAACATAAAACACACACATAAATTTGCATGGAGAGTTAGTTTGTAAGTAGACTTCTTATGTACCCTTCACATACATTGTGTTTAGTTGTTTTAATGGACTTAGACACTAGATTCACACACAGAATTTGTACAAAATCCTTGATTGAAGTTTGGATCTCAAGAAAGGATGGGATTAGATTACTCGAAGCAGGAGACACTGCCCCCTTGTGGCAAGATTGCGAATTTCAGGGATGGTCCCCAGAGGAGTAAATCAGTTGGAGTGTTAATTTATAAACCAGGATGGATGCCATATTACTAAATCGCAGTGAGTCAAAAGAGTTGTCTATTTTGGGGCGGGGAGAGTGAACGACACTGAAAAACTAAGTGAAGAGGAACTCGTACCTATCATAAAAGTCCAGTACACAATATTTTTGGGGTGGGTTTCAAAGTATGGCCCAAGGAACAATCCTAAACGGAGTTGACAAACTGAACACTTATGAAGTAAATTTGTACAGTGTGACATTGTTCCCCACCCTGCAAACTCCTCCTCCCGTAGGCCTTACCTGTAAGAAGCCCTGTCACCTGTAAGAAGCCTTGTCACCTGTAAGAAGCCTCATCCCAGTGTCCAAGCAGGGACGGCCACTCCTCTCTCTGTGGTCCCATGACATCAAGGATGTCTTGCATAGCAATTATTGGATAAGTAAAATTCGAGAAAAAAACAGATGATTTAAGATTGTTTCCAGCCTTTCATCTTCTTCCAAACCAGAGACAGAAGGGATAGGAGGAAAAGCTGGAGGCCAGGAGAGGAAAGAAGTTTATCTCTGGGGAGACCGCAGGGCACGTAAGAACTTTTAGGAGGGTCTCATGTTCCCTTAGAGTGTTTGAAACCATGTAAAGTCCAGGGAGCGCACCCCTGTGACCCTGTCCAGCTGGGGCCCCCGGCCTGCCCCCCGCTCCAGCACCGCTCACCTCCAGGAGCCCCCGGGGAGATGCAATGTTACAACACACCTGTTACTGGCTTTGCTCCCTCCCCGTCTACTGGCCACGTTTCCTGGGATCAACTCCCCCGTTTCGGGGCCTGGGAAAACCCAGGTTGATTCTAAACTCACTCTGGATGGGCCGTGTCCCGGCTGTCACCACTCACTCCAGGACGGCAGGTGAGGTCCTCCACGTGACTGTCTCAGAGGCCTGGTCTCATTGATCTAATGCGCAGCAGATTTTTGTGAAGTGAGTAAATGTATGACTGAATGAAGGCTACCCCAGAGCGGCCACACGGTAATGTGGGAGATCCCTAAAATGCTACAAGTTAGGGTCCCCATGGCTTTTCCACTTCAGCAAACATACCCACTCTTCATGAACTGAGCCATGTTAGGTAGTGAGTGAAGCTCTAAATATCTGAATCACGTTTGCGCTCTCCAAATGAGTCATATTTTCCAAACTATGTAATGTATTATTGGCTTTAAAGATGTTTTCACTATTTCAAATGATAATAATACAGTTTCAGAGGAAGAACGTTTTACTGAGTTTAATGATCCCAGAGATTCATTACTTTTCTTTCTTGAAACACGGAATCAAAACATTTCCATCTCTTCCTAAATCATTTTTATGAAGCTGACTTTCTCCACCACTGAATTTATAGAGAAACCTCTTAATTCAGAATCAGATATTACATACAATGTGTTAAGACTTAAATATGTAAGTATATACGTAAAGTAGCTTATTTTCTGCACCATGGAACAATACAATATTCAGGTTGATATTTTAAACAGTCAAAACACAGAAACTGAAAGGAATAAGGGTTAATTATTTTTAGTTGGTCAGGAATCAGGTTTAAGACGCTAAAAAAATTATATTCAGCAGAGGATGGTTGATACTCTTCGCATCTCATGCGTGGTTTGAAAGCATTCTAATTTGACAGTGTCCAAAGCAAACCCAAGTTTGCACTTTCCTTGTCACTCTGTACTGATGAGGAGTTGGGGATCTAATATTGCATCTCACTTTTAACTAATGTGCACACGGTGCCAGGGTTCTTCTGTGGACTGAATGTGTGCCCCAGAGTCCTACATGGAAGCTCCAACCCCAATGTGACACGGGCGTTTGGAGGGAACTAGCTCAGGAGGGTGGGCCCCCCCTGAATGCAATCCGTGCCCTTAAGAGAAAGGACACCGGGATGATCTCTGTCTCCCTCTGCTATGTGAGCACACAGTGGGGGGCAGCTGTCCCCGAGCCAGAAGGAGTTCTCACCGGGATGCAAACTTCACACCTGGACCTTGGGTTCCCAGCCTTCTGAGATGTGTCTTATGTAAGCCTCCCAGTCCATGGTGTTTTTGTTACAGCAGCTAGAGCCGAATGAGACAGATTTCCAAGAGCACACCACCAATGAGAACTAGAAGAGCCTGAGGGGAGGCTCAGAGGAGGCCCAGGGGAGGCTGAGGGGAGGCTCAGAGGACCGCTGTGCCCCTGGCTGCCCAGCACTGGGTGGGTGTTACTGGCCTCGTCACTTTCTGAGCCTGAAAGCCTGCAGCTGTTCCGGAGAAGGTGCAGGACGGCCGTGCCCTCTCGGAGGTACGGGGGCAGAGGGGTCACTGCCCAGCAGGTGCTCTGTGGTCAGTACAGCCTCACCTGGGTGGATGGTCCCGTTTACTCTTATTTGTTCTGCCCTTTCCACCTTATGGAGGGAGATTAAGCGGGAGGCGAAATGCCCATCTTAGGGAGCAAGAGGCAGGTGGAAGAGGACGTGACCACACAGCTGTAATGCTGACTGGGCTGGCGTCCACACGAGCCCCCACCACCGGCCTCTCAGGGACCCGGTTTGCTCCTTCCTCTGGTAAAGATGGGGTGATTTCTACAGTCCTGTCAGGCACTGCGAGGAAGGGCATCTCTAAGATTCATGAGTAACTTTTTTTTCTTTTTTTACGGTACGTGGGCCTCTCACTGTTGTGGCCTCTCCCGTTGCGGAGCACAGGCTCCGGACACGCAGGCTCAGCGGCCATGGCTCCTGGGCCCAGCTGCTTCGCGACATGTGGGATCTTCCTGGACCGAACCCGTGTCCCCTTCACGGGCACGAACCCGTGTCCCCTGCATCGGCAGGCAGACTCTCAACCACTGCGCCACCAGGGAAGTCCCCAGGTCAGTTTTAAGATGTCTCCCAGCTCTTCAGGCCTGGAAATGGACGATGCGCGTGTTCAAACAGGCTAGAAATGAAGCCTCAGATGTCGTAATTGCCACTGGGACCCACCCTAGTCTAAGAAAACAATTCTGAGACTCTATTTTGCTGAAATGAAAGAGCTCTTTGTGTTTCAACCTTCGAAGGTGGCCCTCCCCGCCTTGTATATTACAACACCATAGCTACAGCCAGAGCTTCTAGGAAGAATTTTCCAGTGAAGAACAAAGCTTCTGGAAGCTGAGATTAGAGGACCCCAAAGGAGCCTGGAGAAGACGGTTCATATTAAATACGCCCGACAGTGTTAACGTAAATAAAAATCAGGATACAGTCGGTGAAAGATATTTTAGGTTTCATTTTAGGGCAGGTCCTGGGACAAGATGAGCCAGATAGTTAGAGTGTTTCTTTCTTTCTCGTCTGATTTAGGGTTAGACAATCAGCAAGGTATTTTTAAACTGTGGACAAAGCAAAGAAAGCTAGGGGTGTGGTTAACATGTATGATTTTTTTAAAATGCATGTTTTGATGGCTACATTTTGGAGATTTTATAATTTTATTATCTAATAATCACCTGCATTAAAGTATTTTAAAAGTGTAATCACATCCAAGCTGGTGTTGAGCACCTTTAGATACTGTAATCTTTTAAAAATTAATTTGAAAACGAATTTTTCTATCATGAAAGTTGGGTTAAGCTTATCATTCATTAGCATGTTGCTTCATTTTTGTGTTGTAAGCAAGCGAGCAGGATGTTTATATATTTTTTCCTTTTAAGGGATCAAATTCTGTACAATAATACTGATAAACCCTGGTTTGTATACTTTAAAAAAATTATATTTGGAAAGATACACTACATCCCTTCAAATGTCTCTCTGATATTTTCTTTTAGGTAACAAATTAAAAGGGAAAAAAAGAAATGTGACAGCTGAGAAATAGGAAAGAGTCTATTTACTAAAAACTAGTTTACAGATCGAGTTAAAATAATGTGCTGAGGAGACTTCTGGCAGACACAGGACTTGTTGACGTTTTGATTGCAGTTTAATAATTTGTTGATTGCATTATAATCACAGCAATATTGCATTTTAATCACATGCATACATTTGGTTAACAAAATTAATGCCTTTAAATCACAATTTGATTTTTGCTGATACATAACCAGTTCTTTTTCTGTCCCTGCTCCAGTAAGGATCATAATCAGTAAGCCTGGTTTGGAATCAATTCTTTTTGGTGAACTCCCCAGCCATAGCCGGCTTCTAGCCTACCAAAGACATTATCTTTCACACAAATGTGGAAAAATGAATAATGCTTCATAGAATAATGTATAATAAATTGGGAGCATGCCTCATCTAGCATAAACCTGCAATATTCCCTGTGTGAGTAAAAGCCACAATTACTGAGGCCGACAATTGCCCTGCTCTTCACACACTGGACACCTGTCTACTTGGTGCTGAGGCAGCCTGGCTTCAGAGGACCAGTGGCTGGACCAACTGTTGCAGGAGGGGACCTAGGCGCATCATCAGACCTGCTCAGATCTGCAGACACTGTGAAGCTTGTAACGTGCCTTTCCCCACATGAGTCCAACATCTACTCATTTTTAATAGAAAATATTATAAGAAAGCAAAAATGACTCATCATCCACTGCCCAGAAAATCTCTGTGCCATTTTAGAAATAAAATGAAAGTACTACACCTGCGGTGGAACATTCAAACTATATAGAGGGGTTTGTAGCGAAAATAATTACTTTCCACTCAATCCCACCTCATTCTCTTTCTAGAAAGGCCGCAGTGCCATGAAGCCCTTCCAAAAGAGTTTTCTATAATAGAAGAATATTGTTTTACTTCTTTACATCTGAGATGTGATTTTCATGAATAGGCCTGTTCTACTTGAATTGTATCCCTTACTCCTTACAGCTTCAGGCAATATCATCTCATTTTTACAGATGAGGAAATTGAGATTGGGTCGATGAATTTACCTGAAGTTATACAGCCCAGAAGTGGTGCACCAGGTTTTGTGCCCAAGACCCTCAAGTCCAAAGTTAGTTTGCACTGGATCAGTCAGGGGACAGTCAGAAAGTGGAAACCACAACAGTTATTTCAATGGCGAAAATTTACATAATGTTCACTAGTATCAAAAAAATGGAAAACTCAGGAAGGTGGACACTTCTTCCTGTTTCCTGGACTATGAAGGTGATGGTTGTATCCCTGGGCACCACACTGGACCTTGAGGTTATCTTAAAGATAAGAACCACAGGACTCAGAACTTGAGGATAAAAAAGCAGAAAGAAATTTTGAGGATCTCCAATGACAGTGGAGTTTATGTGTGATAGATATAGATGTTTATCTTGGACTTCCCTGGTGGCGCAGTGGTTAAGAATCCGCCTCCCAATGCAGGGGACACGGGTTTGAGCCCTGGCCTGGGAAGATCCCACATGCCACGGAGCAGCTAAGCCCGTGTGCCACAACTACTGAGCCTGTGCTCTAGAGTCCATGAGTTACAACTACTGAGCCTGTGCTCTAGAGCCTGCAAGCCACAACTAGTAAGCCCACGTGCCACAACTACTGAGCCTGCGCGCCTAGAGCCCGTGCTCTGCAATGAAGAGCAGCCCCTGCTCGCCACAACTAGAGAAAGGCCACGCACAGCAACAAAGACCCAATAAATAAATAAATAAGTAAATAAAGAAGAAAAAGAAATAGATGTTTATCTTGTTTAAGTCATGGTCTTTTGGGGTTTCCTTTGCATATAACCAAGCACAATCCTAGCTACTTATGGATACAGGATTCCAGGAGTGTTTACTAAATTGTCTCAGATCATGCAGTGTATTAGGAGCAGAGTTGGGATTCAAATCTAAGGTGTGACCTTCCTGTGCATCTCATGAAGTACTATGCAGTACCGAAGAATAACACATAAGATATAGCAATTCATATCAGTTCATTAATGCAGTGCACTGTCAAAGCCCCACTTGCATACTTAAATGGTACTTAAATGAAGTAGCAAAAAAAGATCAAATAGTAGGATCAGAACAGGGTAAGACAGTTTTTTTTCTTTAAAGATTAAACAATTTATTATGCAGATCACTGATGGTTTAACATTTTTAAACTAGGGCATGTGTTTTCATCTCAGCAATGAGCTTCATCGGTAACAAGCTTTCAGTGATTGGGTTCGTGGAAAAATGCAGCTGTAGGAAGGTACAGAAATTCTGAGCTTTACAGGTACTGCTGCGAGTCCAGTCTGGAGCTGATGGGGGAGCTCTGTGACCGCTGGGTCAGGGCGAGGCCGGCTGGGACCGGGATGCTGCCCTGCTGCAGGAGAGGCTGCTGCGTATGCGTTGCTAGGGCTTCAGGGCACAGGCTTAGAAAGGAAAACCCAGCTAGAGGCAGAAAGCTTGCTCAGTCCCTTTCTCTGAATTCACCTGATCCCCATGTCCTTTAGAGTTCTTGGCAGGATAGACTTTTACTGATTAGCCTTGATTTTACATTTTAAATAATAGAGTCTTAATCGATAATCTGAAAAGACCACATGTTAGAAAATATAAAACTAAGCCCAAATGACAAAAAAAAAATTTGATTTCGACCTTCCTAGGTACATTCTCATCTTTTTCATTTACATACTCAGTTTTAAGCCATCTTAGGGATTTGATGATGTCTTAATAAACTGATACAGTGAGTTAGTATAATTAACATAATTATGACATAATAAATGAAACTTTTTATTTTGTTTGACACTTATACCTTGGTGAGTTAGGTAATGATTAAAAATTATACCACTAGGGCCTCGATTTAATTAGTGTTCTTTGACTTGAAAGATACAGTTGTTAGGTAATAAAAATGCTGAATTGAGATCATTTAGTCATTTCAAAGAAAAGGACCCTTTCTTTAGTCCCATAGGATATTATAAAGTCTCTAAAAGGAGAGCTGTTCAGAAAAGGCAAACTGGGTGAGAAATTTTAAATGCTAATGATTCAGTTCTTAGTTTCGGGCTACTTTAACCCAGTGAGGAAGTGCAGTAACACTGGGGCTGATAGTGGAGGCATTTGAAGCTGATGCAAGTGGAAATGAAGGGAGAGGAGCATCATGGGAAGCCACAGGAGGACAGATGTGGCTGGAAGGGTGTACGGGCACCAGTCCCAGCAGCCCTGGGACTTTTGTCAGCATCAAACCGCCACACAGCCCCGGGGAGGGGTATCAACTGCCTCTGGGCTTGGTGACCAAAGGGTAGACCGTCCAGCCTGCAGTACTTCTGAGAATAAAAGGAGTCCCTAAGTTTAATAAAATTGAACACCTATTGGTTTTATTATAGCAGTAGACCTGTAAAATAATTACATTACAAATAATGTTCAAATATAAATTTTCTAAAAAATAAAAGTAGCATATGTTTGCATACATTGAAGAAAAAATGTAAGCTACTTTATATAGATTACCTGATCATTAAAATAACATAAGCAAGATCATTATTCTTGGTATATATTCAAACACTTTAATCAATTTTTTTAGACATCTCTCTCTCTTTTCTTTTCTTTTTTAAATACCATGGCACTGGTATTTTTCCTGGAAAATGTTTCACAATTTTGTTATTTTGTTAAGTTTTTAAAAATAAAATTGCCTGCAGTTTTTTCCAAATTGTATTTAGCGTTAAAGTTGAAATTATTGGTACTTCCCACTGAATTTTCTGTATGGACCATAATTTTTTTTTTGGCTCAAAACAACATTTATTTTCTCACAGTTTCTGTGTGTCAGATATTCAGAAACAGCTCAGCTGGACAGATCTGGTTCAGTCTCTCAAGAAGCTGGAAAAATAGAGTTGCTACATGATCCAGCAATCCCACTCCCGGGCATATATCTGGAGAAAACTCTAATTTGAAAAGATACATGCACCCCAATGTTCATCTCAGCACAATTACAATAGCCAAGACATGGAAGCAACCTATGTGTCCATTGACAGATGAATGGGTAAATAAGAGGTGGTACATCTATACAATGGAATATTACTCAGCCATAAAAAAGAACAAAATAATGCCATTGGCAGGAACATGGATGGACCTGGAGATGTAAGCCAGGCAGAGAAAGACAAATGTCATATGATACCGCTTACATGTGGAATCTAAAATAATGATACAAATGAACTTATTTACAATACAGAAATAGACTCACAGACATAAAAAACCAACTTATGGTTACCAAAGAGGAAAGCGGGGGCAGAGGAAGGGATAACTTCGGAGTCTGGGGAAAAAAAAAGAATTTGCCATCAAGATTCTTGGACCGTAATGCTCTTACCTGAGAAAATTCTCTACAGGTTTTGAGCACTTCGTAACTGCAGAGTAAATTCTACTTCGTGGAAGACATGTAAGATGATAATCCAGATCGTTCTGGGTGCAGTGCAGCAGGACAGTGAAAGTGGTGGTCTGACTAAGTGGAGAAAACCAGGAGCAGCAAAGCCCTGGATTTGGCCGAGGTGTAGACACCATCCCCAGCGCCCCTGCACCCGCTGCAGTGTCGCTCAGGTCTAAAGAGAGGCCGCAGCTGTCAAAATGCACGAGCGTTTCTACACGTGCTCATTGCTGAGCGCATATGGTGTAATCCTTAAGTGCCGCCTTGAGTCCTTGAGAGGGAGGTGTTAGTAAAACGCTTCTGGAAAGGCCGGGAAAGGACATGGGCTGTGGCCAAATCGCCCACACATGGTTGGCCTCTGCTAACCGGGCAGGGGCCTCCCGTCCACCGAGAGCCACCGAATACAGGGCTACAAACCCTTCCAGCTTATTTCAGTGCAGCTATTAGCACTCCTTTGTTTAAAGATCAAAAACAAATCCAGGAGAAGAGCCAAACTGGATGATTCTGTCAGGACACTAGGTGCGATTTAAGGCCATCCTGGGGGCCCCAGGACAGGTGGCCACCACCCTTAGGCTCTGGGTCAGTGATGTGTCCAGCAGAAATCTCACACCCGTCAGAGAGGTCATTTAAAAAATAAAAAGTAGGGCCTCCCTGGTGGCGCAGTGGTTGAGAGTCCGCCTGCCGATGCAGGGGATACGGGTTCGTGCCCCGGTCTGGGAGGATCCCATATGCCGCGGAGCGGCTGGGCCCGTGAGCCATGGCCGCTGAGCCTGCGCATCCGGAGCCTGTGCTCCGCAACGGGAGAGGCCACAACAGTGAGAGGCCCGCATACCGCAAAAAGAAAAAAAATAAAATAAAATAAAATAAAATAAAAAATAAAAAGGAAACAGGTGACTTTTTTTTTTCTTTTTACAGGTGACATTTTTTTTTTTTTTTTTTTTTTTTTTTTTTTTTTTTTTTGCGGTATGCGGGCCTCTCACTGTCGTGGCCTCCCCCGTCGCGGAGCACAGGCTCCGGACGCGCAGGCTCCGGATGCGCAGGCTCAGCGGCCATGGCTCACGGGCCCAGCCGCTCCGCGGCACATGGGATCCTCCCAGACCGGGGCACGAACCCGTATCCCCTGCATCGGCAGGCGGACTCTCAACCACTTGCGCCACCAGGGAGGCCCTACAGGTGACATTTTAAATGATATACTTTTAACCAGTAGCTTCAAAATGTTCTAGCTGTCAAGGTAGCTGTCATGAAATTGTTGATGAGCTTCTCTGTGTGCTTGTGTGGGGCTCTGGCTTCAGAATCTGCTGTGCATTTGCAGTTCGAGCCTCTTTCTCCTGGGACCATCACACTCCACGTGCCCAGCGGCCGCCTGTGCTCAGTGGTCCCTGTGCTGGACAACGCAGCTGTAGATGACAAGCCACTTGTAGGTGGCAGAGAGGCTCCCACCTGCGTCTGGTGGCTCTGGCGCCCAAGGCCCCTACTCTTCTCTGCAGAGGCAACTCCGTCGCTCGGCCTCAGGGCTGCGGAGGGCCCCCTGTGAGATCCCTTGGCCCAGGTACTGCCCCAGGATGGGGGGCATTTCCCCTTTTCCTGTCACCCTCGGGTCCATGGCCCTGGCAACAAGCCACCACTCAGCCACCCCCAGGCCTAAGGCTGCAGACTGGCGTCCAGGTCCACCCCTGGAGGAGAGACCAAGGGAGAGACGAGCAAGGCTGGACGTGGGCGCAAGCATCTGGGGACGGAATTCTGAGCCCCTCGCACATGGAGGAGGGGAGGGGACACGGCAGGAGGGCCTGGGGGCGGGGCCCAGGGGGGCCTGGGTCTAAGGGTGGATTGCGTTTCATTCGTCTCCTTCATAAATAACTTGCTAAGTAAGTACTTAACCTCATTTAGAAACTCAGTTTCTGCAAACGGTTCTGGGAAGGACCTGAGATCGGTTCAATTCTACCAACGTGTCCACATCAACCCTGCACTTGGGCAGCCCCAGGCCTGACCCACCTGCTTCATGGGCAGTAACTCGACTTCCTCCCCGCCGGGCAGTACCCCTGCTGGTCCCTCTGTGGGGTGCAGTCCCTCCCCTTCAGACTGTCCCCGCCCAGGGTGCTAGGCTTGGTCGAGATGCGGCCGTCCCTGGTTGTCCCTGTGGACATGGTCCTCATGTGGTCCACGTGTCCGGTCACTGTTCGGGCGCGGGTGAGGCCTCCTGAGAGGACGGGGCGGGGGGAAGGGGGTGGCCCACAAGCCCCAGGGTCTCTCCGTTGCTTTCAGCATCTGCCACGTGGTACAGCAGGAGTGGGCCGTGCTCAACGTATGTGCAGATTACGGTATCTGGTGTTAACTAAACCAACACCACAAAACGAACAAGAGACCAAAAAGATTCCTGCAAAGACATCATGACTTGAAGATAATATCACCGAAATAAACACAAGCTAAAAATCACAAAACTGCAGACCTGTCACTCTGACCCCTAAAACAAGCCCTTTATCAGTCACATGACAAGGCAAAAACCCAAAAAGCAACAAAAATCAGATATGACAGTAAACCACACAAAATTGAGATTATCAACAAGAAAACTTTGAAAAATAGGTTTGTAAATGTAACACTGAGCCTCAGCCCCATACTTTGAGGAGCCCTAACAATAGCGCCAGAGCATCCAGAGAGCAGAATATTTACCAGAGCACAGAGACACTTCACTACATCTTTGTACACGTGATAATAAAGACAGAAGCTCCCTCAGAATCACCAGTATCTCTTGTTGGTTGTTAGAAAAAAGAAAGTAAATCCCAGAAAAATAAACGATAATCTTCAATATTGGGTTTTCTAGACAAACACTGACATTCTTTCTGAACAGCCTTCCTGCAGTTTGCCCGTTGTAATGACAAGACCACCCCTTGCAGTTCTGTGAGCAGGTCTAGTTTGTGAGAACCCCTATACTTTGGGTTTGTTAAAAAATCAGTGTTATGACCACCTAACTTCCTGCTGGGAATAATCCCTTTCTCCTGGCAAAGCAGTTGTGAACAGATGACCCTGGAGATTTTAAGTGTGATGTCTGTGTTCTTCATCTTCAACAATACTCAGTTCAAACCTTTAAAAAAATGTATTGAGTTAAAGGAAAAAGTGATTAGAAGCCGTTTTGTGAGTTTTTGTTTTTAATAGCAAAAGGCAAAAGCCACATGACATTGGGGAACCACCAAAGCCCACCGGAACACACCAGTTGAGGAAGCTGGGTTATTGCTGGTTGCAGCCAGGGAGGGCACACACCACGGGGAACGGTGGCCGTCTCAGTAGAGGGTGCTGGAAGGAAACGACTGTGGGATTTGGGCTTCTGTTAGGTGATTTGGGAGGAAGGTTCAAACGGGAGGGCTCTGCTAAGGCTTGATGCTGTCGGGGAGCAGGGGCGACTCTACGACTGGGCATCGTGCTACATCTTGCCCTATTTCTAGCGCAGAAGCAGGGCTGAAGCCCGGGTCTTCGCGGAAGCCGCATTACCTGTTCTGGCCGGCAGAGGGCGATGTTTGGTCATTTGTGCCTGAACCGCTGGTGTTCTATCTGGACAGAGTGGTCTTGCTTCTGTCCCATGGGTCATGGTCTCAGAACGGTTTGTCTGATGTCGGTGCCCTGGGAATGGTTCCACAGGAGGACACCCAGCCTGTCCGTGAGCGCCACGCGACTCCGACGTCAGGGCTGTGCTTCTGAGAACTTCAGCAAGTGCTCCTAGGAGATGGGGAGCTGCTCCAGGGCTTGAGCTCAGGGGCACCGTCACGGGATGTTGGGCGGACAATTTATTTGACAACAGAGTGCTTTTATATATTTAATAAACAGTCTCAAAGCTATGAACTAATCTTTCATAGAAGTGCTTCAAATACTGCTTCTTTCTGCTGGTCAATTTGTTAAGGCATCTTGCGTTGGATCTTAATGAATACGACAGATAGAGCTTGAAACATAGTAACCCTGATGTTTGCATACAATTTATTCCTATAAAAAATTCAACCAAAGTTTTGAAAATAAAACATATCCTCTTTTAATAATTTTACTTGGGTCTCTGGCGTCTTTCATGCCCTTGATTGTATTAGCTTGAACATAAGAAAAAAAAGAAATTACTTTAGTAAGGCACTTGACTTTACACTGTAGAGATAGAACAGAAATGTGTATTTTGACTAATCATTACTTCATTTTAGTAAAACTTTAAGCTCCTCCCTCAGGATACCCAGTGCTACACATTCAAGTAAACACATAGAAAATCATCTCAGCAGTTAGAAGTCTCAAGACTTAGTAAGTCTCATCCTCCGTTCTGGAAATGAAGGGGCTTTTAGGGAAATTTGGTTTGTACCAGCTGTGCTGTCACAGACTGGCTCTTTGCCCATCCTGCCTATCCAGGGGTAGGACGTTACGGACCAACGTGACAACACTCTTTTGACAACTTCCCTAAAATGTTGATATCATTCTGCTCCTACAAGTATTCTTTTATGCTATTTATCCTTTTAAAAAGTAATTATTAAATGTTTAACATATTCAAAAACACAGTACAAAACATAGCAGGAAACTATAACCCATATTTAACAGAGGTCAATATACTTTCCTCAGAAGATACCCTCAGACCTTTTCTTAGAGATGAATGGCTTTAGGGTTGAGATTTTGTGGACAGGAGGTAGGCAGAGAAGGATTCTATTGGATGCCAAATGAATGGAGTGTGTTAGTCCAATGTAAGCACTGTCAGCGATGTTTATACTTTTCCATCATATTTTTGCCCCATCGACGTGATCTTAAGTTTCCGGCATCAACTGCACATTGCAATGTGGTGTCCAGGAGTCGGATTTGGGGTATCCAGCATATGAAGAATTTTACAAAACACGGCTTACAAAGTGAAAACCATATTTTGTAAAAATAGTTCTGAAAGGGCAGATGCCTAAAGACATATTTCCAAAACGCCTCTTTCTCACATTTGTCGTTTTCTCTTTCCATCCTTGGTTTCTGCTCTATCTCTCCTCTGTCTTCTCTCTGCCCTCACACCGTGCTGGAAGGGCTTGGTTCCGAGTGACTCCGTCTTCCTGTCAGAATCCCTTTCTCATTTAGGTCCATCCTAAGATTTAGGTCAGATATTGGGTTGTCTTATATTTTCACTGAATTAAATGTGATCCTGAAGGAAGTATATATACACATACCATTCGGTAATATATACGTGTGTGAAACTTCCAGACCTTTCAGAAAGGAGTCAAAGAAAATGCAGTGAGAAGTAAGGCCTGGGCTATTTTACGGCATGATACAGGTAAAGGGATAATAACTGCTACGCAAACTGTGGTTTCCTGGTTTTGAAAATGGGACTAGTCATGACAGCACCTTCCTCCGGGGGGTCGTGCGGATGTGCTGACACAGGACCGGGCTCAGAGCCCGCTGGGCACACAGAGCTCACGCCAGACGTTCCCAGGGGGTCCCCGAGCCTCTGAAACTTCCCCCACGCTCACCACTTTCCACATTTAATTGCCTTTTGGTAAAACAGTAGTAAAAGCCGAAATACCAGTGCCTTTCTCTTTGCAGCAGAGAGGAAGGGACCTGGAGAAATCAGGACAGTCCGGTGGCCGATCTCTAGAGGAAGGCAGCGGGGTGTCCTTGAGAAAGGCCATGTGCAGAGAGGAGGGAGGAAGCTCAAATCTTGAAGGTCCAGCCAAAAGCGGCTTCAGGGGCCCACCTGGCAGGAGGTTCAGGTATAATTTTCTGACTCAGAAATATCGACTGTCCAGCTGCAGACTCCCCCTGGCACCCGCCTGCCTGTGCATTTCCCAAGTCCTCCTGTACCTGGTCCTGTGTGTTGGGCCTCAGGGCAGGGAGACAGCTCAGTGCCGTGTCTTCAGCTGCTGGAGCCGGGCGTTGCTAGCCTTTAACCCACCAGAATCACACCTGGGCCAGTTACCTCCAAGTTCCCAGACTTCTGGCATGACGGGCTGGCGTCTGTGGCCCACTGATCTCTTTGGTCCTTTGAGCACTGTGTACCGCTGGCGAGGTAAGGAGTTGTCTGTGATCATGTTGGTGAATCACGGTCATGTGTATTCAGCCTTACCCGTAACTGCAAGCAAGACTCAGCCTAAAGAGAAGGTGATATGCATAGAAAATGTTCACGGCCTTTTTAATTGTCCTGGGCGTTTCTTGTCTTTGAGCTCTCGCACTAACATTAGTGCTGGAAACGGTTCATCAAGTCATTCAGCAAATATTTGAGTATGAACTGTATGCCAGCTACTGCAAGGCAGGGCAGAGGCTATAAAGTCAGAGATGTCCCAACCCCCTGGGGCTTGCTGTCACATGTACAAAAGTAGCTTTGGGATTCTGCAGGTACGACCACCCTGGAGTGAAGGAGAACAGTGTTTCAACTACCGAGACACTCATAAATTATCTGGAAAGCTTTCTGATCTCAGACCCAGAGAGTCAGGGCTTTCCCAGCCTTGTTTATTTTGCCTCCTTTAAATCTCCACTGGGGGGACTTCCCTGGCGGTCCAGTGGTTAAGAATCGTGCTTCCACTGCAGGGGTTGCAGGTTCGATCCCTGGTCAGGGAGCTAAGATCCCACGTGCCAGGCAGGGCAACCAGAGGAAAAGAAAAGCTCCATTGGGATTGTTACACAGCAATCTATATTAATTTTGTGAGAAACAGCTAAGAAAATTTTCCCTGAAAAGCGACGCGTTTATGTTTATCACACGTGGTGATGAGAAGATGGAGAGAAAAGTACTGCATTGGAATGGTCACCACGTCTGACTTTCTGGGCTTTTCAGAATGAGCTCCAGAGTCTCTTAAAACCAAATAGTTGTTTTTCATTAGATATTCTTTTTATATTCTTTATATATTGAAATGTGCCTCTTCTATTTTGAACAGGAGAATAGATATCTCCACAGTCTTTAAGAAATACATGGTCAGGGCCATTGGGTCCTGGAAACACTGTGCGTTCTTCAGGTTGGAACAGCTGTGGATGGTGATCGTCCTTGCCTCTGAGGTGAGCAAACAGTGTTCAACTACTTAATCCTATTATCAAAGTGAGTTAACAAAATTCAATGTAACAGCATCAGTTCAGAATTGCTAGTGCAGATCTGAATAATGAGTGTGCAGATCCGCTGGTGTCTCTGGATGTGAGACGAATACCGTGGGTTTCAAAGTGTCTAACACCGTGCTTTTCGGAAACTGATGACCCACGTCTGTGTGTTTGCACACGTGTGCATGCTTGTGCATGCATGTGTGTGTGCATGGGAGTGTGTGTGCAGGTGTATGCGTGCACGTGTGTGATGTGTGTGTTCGTTCAGCATTAAATATATCCCTGACATTTGACTGGCTTGTGCTTTTTCATCTCTGTTGAAAGAATGCAAGTCCTTTTCCAATAGCCACCTCCTCTTACTTGACTAGTATTTAAACTTAGAATTTTCAGGAAGAAAAGTGAAACGTAGATGTCCATCGATGGGTATTGATTCTATGCCAACGTCTTTTTAGTAAACACTTTATTGTTATTAAAAAATAGTATAATATGTAAAGACATGTTAGACATGCAGTGTTTGACTCTATAGAAAAAAACGGGAGAGAATGAAAACTTAGGTCAGAATGAGGTGGAATAATAATAGCTAGAATATAAAAAAGGAAGGTCAGTAAACTTTATAGGAATTCAGAAATCACAATCAGAAATGCAACTTACAGAGAAACAAAATATTTGATCTAGAAAAAATCTGAACAAAATCTATATTCTATGTTATCATGAGATAGTCATAATTAACCTCGTTCCAAAATTATAAATGAGTCCACACTACTAAAAGGTGTTCTGACATTGAGAGCTCCTTTCTAGAGGAAATAAATATGCCTAATTTTCAAGGTACTTAAAATAGAATCAAATTTTAAATGAAGTCAACGTACGACTTAGTACCAGGTTTTGGAAAAGTTTGATCACGTTGAATTGGCAACATCAAATGAATATTTTTTATTTTTAAATTAAAAATTAGAGTGTATATGAATAATATAAAAATCAGATGGCAACTAATTCAGATGGAGTTTTACCATTATCACTAACATTCACGGCATGAAGATGACCAAAAATGCTTTTGCCAAGCACAGGATCAAAAGGTTGTAAACTGCTCTGTGGTGCTGGTGTCAGTACTAGCAACCTTCATATATAAAATGTGGGCTCAAATCATGCATATAATTCACAGAGCACCTTTGGGATAGATGTTCTATTTTCCGAATACAAATGACAATCTGCAAATGTAATTCCATTTTCTGAAATACTTTGGATTCCTAATAACACTGTCCTCTGCTCAAGCTGCTTGGGAGGTTGGGACTCTTTCCCTTACGCCACAATGTGGAGTTTGCTGTTAACTTTGGGGAGGCTTCTCTTGAATTCTGCTACAGCAGAACTGTGGGTGAATTGTTAATTTCTTCTAGAAATGAATCTCTCAAGCTGAGTCTACGCAGTATTAAGTGAAAGGATTATCTGGAAATTGTCCAGTTTGGAGTGAAGAAAGAGATCATGTCTGGATAATGGACATCTCCAGGTGAACATTTGGAGTCTGACAGTTTCCCCAGCTGAAGTCAACCCAACAGATTTCATGTCAGCCCAGAACCCTCTGCGCTTGGAAGTGGACTTGGCTGTCTCTCAGCGTTTAACATGTGTTCAGTTCCCCTTAAGCTGTCCCAGCCCTCGGAGCAGCCAGATGTTTCAGAATCTTGTAGAGAAAACCCAGCGAGAAACAGATCTTCCAGAGGCGGGAATCCTGCCGGGTCAGGGCTGACCCTGCGCTTGGGGAGCCCAGGGCAGTCCCCGGGAGGGGCAAGCGCCCCCTGCTGTGGGCCTGTCTCCTTACTGGGGTGCCCTTGACCGTGGTGGTCTGTCGCGTCCCCTCCCACTGCCACTCCCACCAGCAGGAGGCATATTTAGCAGGTTTCAACATTTTATCTGCCTTCGCTGCTTTCTAACCCAAATTTAAGAATTGAAGCTTGCCCCTGTCCCTTAACACTTTTGGGTTCTATTTTCCTAAAATGCTTCTCCAGATGGCTGATCCATCGATCCTATTTGATGATTAGGTTTCCGCCGTTTTCCTGCTGCTTCATCTTCATGCCTCTGGAAGAGCTCCATCTCCTTACCTCTCACCCATGGAGTTCACTGCCTGTCCTTCAGGGAAACGGTACCATCAGTGTCTTTGTGGCTTTGGATGCTCGCAGCTTGAGGTGGGGATGGAAGTACAGCCCCCTTGGTGTGGTGAGCACAGTCCCCTTCCCCATGGCTGGCATCGTGGCTGTGACTCATCCCCACCCGTCACCCTAAACCCACCCACCCTCTGCTTCCTGCCGTCTCCTGTCTGGATATGAATCCCCATGGCCTCCAGGCTGGCCTCCACACTCAGATTCCACCCACCCCAGGCCATTTGCTGCTATGCTAGCGGGATAAATGAGCTTTCTAAAACTCATCCTGAGCATGTGATTCTTCTGCCTAAAGTTCTTCAATGGCTGGCAACCGGGCAAATTCTAAAATCCTTCTCATGACATCTGAAGCCTTTGAGAACTGAATTTCTGCCCATGTCTCGGTTCCACACTAGAGCTGGTGGCCTTCCTGCACGGCCTGTGGGGTCTTCCTGCTTGGGGACCCTGACCCTGTCACTGGGAGGCCTCCCATGACACCCCTACTCTGTCCCTTTAGAGAACCTAACATGAGATTTTTTTGCATCATGTACTGTAGTGGATTATTGTTTACTTGTCTGAATTTCCTGTTAGAGTCTAGACACGGAGCCCTGTGGGAATGGGCCATCTCTCTTTATATTGGATTTGTTTTTGCCTGTTTAACACATAGTAAATTCTCAAAATTTTTAGTGGATTAATAATACATTTGTGAAAATCTGAGGTCAAAATATATTCCCAATATCCTTTCCTCGAGTAATATAATTATCAATCATCATTTGAGTCACTGCGTCATTTACCTGTCACATCTTTCAAGAAAATGGAGTGATCTGTCAAGAAATCTACATCGTATCATTACAGTGAAGCTTAAACAGCAGGAATTACACAGCACAGGATGGGCTGGAGGCTATGATTCTACCTTGACTGTTGGGGAAAAGCACAGATGAAAAGGCAAAAAATAAAAACACACAAAAAATTACTTACCATTGAGTGCTATAGCTTAGCTTAAAAACCTTTAAATATAGAAGAGTTCTTTTGTAGCTACCATGCTTTTTCTACTGACTGTATCTCCTCTTCTATCAAACAAGGATGGTATGAAAATCATGGTGAGGAGTATCTTGGCCTTGGGAGTCCATCAGGGCCATATTTAGAACTTGGCTCCCGCGAAGACCTGGAGCCTGCACACCCTCCCAGGCCAGCATTCTGTCTGCCGCCAGGTGCCTGATTGCAGAGAGATGGGATGGGATCACTCAGTGTGACAGTCAGGGAAGATTTCACGGATCGCAAGTGTTTGCAGGGGCTATAGTCACAATCGCGCCATGGAAACGTGGCCTGCCATCTTCCCGCTAAATGGGGGTGATCTGCCAAGCAGGAGGCCAAGGTCACACGACGGCACCACTCCCTTGGATGATTCCCCCCAGAGAAAGAAACGCCTGTGGTGTAATGTGGGTGGATACCGTTGTCTGAAAAAAAAATTCCAAACTCTGTTCTTTACCTGATCAGCCAGCAAGTGCAGGGAAATTGGAGTTTAACATCACTCAGTGGATAATAAGCCTTTAAGTAATGACATTTTTGCAGTCCGTCCTCAAAGGAGTCCAATGCCAACTTTGTTGTAAGGCAGATGGTGGGGAAAAGGTGGATGTGAATCTGATCATTTAGCAGGCAAATTAATTTATGTGACAATAACCAGCCTCCAAATTGGGTTTATTGACTCATTACATTTTCTCCCCATGAAATTTAGTAAAATGCCAAACTCTATGTTTTAAAGGAGCTGAAGGTTATTTTCTCATTTTAAAAGGGGCACATTCAGCATTTGTTAGGATCTATATGAACAATATTCCCAGAGTCAAGGTAGTTGGTGATTTTTCTGTAGTTTCCAGATAATTTGTTGCTAATAAAATTTTGGTCCCCTCAGCAATCCTTAGTTAACTTAAAACTAATCAATTATTTAATTGCCGGGTCACTTTTTTAGGAACCCAAGTAATTAAGAAAATAGATTCAGTAAAACTTCAAATTATTTTAATAAGTAAAAAAAAAAAATAAAGGGATGAAAGGAAAGAAGGATGAGGTGACAATGTTAACGTCACTTTAGCGGCTCCTTGAGTTTGCAAGGTCTGCTTGTAACAGAAAGGTTGTCTTATTTGACCTGCTAAAGCCAAAGTAATGAAGAGGAAGGGCTTTGACTCTAGAAAATCAAGAAGAGAAACAGAAACACAGGCATTATTGATTAAACCGTAGACTGTGCACTAAATTCTTCTAGCCCAGACCTCAGAATCGCTGGCTGGCCCTGCAGGACCGTGTCGGTGTCCATCCAAAGCGTCTCTGAAGGTGGCCTTGTGCTGGCAGCAGCTGGAGGCTCCTTGGGCAGGTGCTCCAGGCGCCGCCCACCCGGCTGCAGACTCCTGGACCTGCTCATCTCGACTTTTAAAAAGCCACATCTGGGCTTCCCTGGTGACACAGTGGTTGTGAGTCCGCCTGCCGATGCAGGGGACACTGGTTCGTGCCCCGGTCTGGGAAGATCCCACATTCCGCGTAGCGGCTGGGCCCGTGAGCCATGGCCGCTGAGCCTGCGCGTCCGGAGCCTGTGCTCCACAGCGGGAGAGGCCACAACAGTGAGAGGCCCGCATACTGCAAAAAAAAAAAAAAAAAAAAAAAAAAAAAAAAGCCACATCTTCCCCAAATTTTCTCGCTTTAGCTTTTGCTTATCTCCACAAGCCAAGAAAATTTGGTAG
This sequence comes from Mesoplodon densirostris, assembly GCF_025265405.1. Lineage (NCBI taxonomy): Eukaryota > Metazoa > Chordata > Mammalia > Artiodactyla > Ziphiidae > Mesoplodon > Mesoplodon densirostris. Next base: position 2,832,475 of record NC_082673.1, read on the forward strand.
AGGTTTCCTTTTTGTCCACAAGACAAAAATAATCAGTTTGGGAACCACGCTTTTAAATTTATCTTTTAACAAAATTATCATATATATACATTCTTTTTTTTTCTTTTTTCTTTTGGCTGCGTTGGGTCTTAGGTGTGGCACCTCATGGCACGCGGGTTTCTATCTGGTTAATTCCCCGACCAGGGATCCAGCTGCATCCCCTGCATTGGGAGGCGGATTGTTTACCACTGGACCACCAGGGAAGTCCCTGCACATTCCTGTCGGCACAAATGTGAGTGCTGTGGGTGGATACAGGCGGACAAGGGCATGTTCCTGGCCCCTCCAGAGCTGCTTCCGCCTGGCGTCTTCGTACGAGGCCCACGGAGGTCCGAGGGGGCTGAGGCTGGCCTGTTTGTTCTCTAAATGAGTAGGCAGGTCCTGTGATGCTGTCTGCTGCGCATGATTCACAGAACATGTGAGTTCTCAGAACCGTGCGGCATCACATAGCTTTTTCACCGCTGCATAATATTCTGGGGTGTAACTGCATCGAGTTTGTGTATCCAGGCCTTTTGTTTCCTCCTGTGAGAGGAGGACATAGGACACATCGTCCTTGTTGTGCAAAAAATACTCTAACTTCACCATTTTCTTACGTCTTGCCCAGAGGGAAGGTCTGGCAGGACACATGGGAAAATAAGTATAGCAAAGCATAACTAGGATTTACTATCTTTAATGTATTTAGGAAGCCACGTACCCAACAGATTATTTCTGAAAAATGCTCTCAAGCTGGTCCACCCAGTGTGTCCCCTAAAACACACACTCCATTGCCTACCCCCAGCCCAGGGGCCTCCCTGCCCCCTGCTTTTCTGCTCCTGCCTGGCCTCGAACCAGACCGCAGACCATTCCTCCTATGACCTGGATCACAGCACCTTGTGCGCACAGATCACTAACGGCTCTGCCAGCAGTCGGGCTTGGATTACCCGAGTCCCTGCACGGACACTCAGGGCCCCTTGCAGCCCAGCCTCAGGATGGACGCTCTGACCCACCTCAACCACTGACCAGCCGTGGGCTCGTCCATCACGTCGCCGACCCTCCCCGCGTGGCCGTTTCCGCACGTCCACAAGGGGGGGATCTTGACTGCGTAACCTGCATCGTTCTTCTCCATTGTGAGACCCTCAGCGCATCTCAGTGACCATCAAAGAGCTGGGAAGCTCTGCTCGCCGCGCCAGCTCTCAGATCAGTGCATTTCATCCTCACTTCAATACAGTTTCAGCTCTTTTGAAGGATTTTGCTTCCGCTTTAAACATATGAGTACGGATGTTTATTGAAATCCGAAAACCCCTGGGGCCTGGCTCACTCACAGCCTGGCACCCCTTGTGTGACTGACGGGGGGAGGTGGGCAGCTTTGGCCAGCAAGGCCTGTTTTAATCAAACGCTATCGTCTGAAAGGCAGTTCGCAACTTCTGGGGGGCAAAGCATAGCTCCCTGCAGGGTGGACGTACAAAGCTGTGATGCTGAGCTCTGGAAGCACTTTCAGCGGGAGGGAAACTCCTTTCACCAGACAGACTTGCAGCAAGTGCTCTTTGGGGTCATTGTCCTGAGGACACACGGTGACCACGACGACGTTCCTGCCCTCGTGTGGCTTTGAGTCCAGTAGCGGCTAAGCCAGCAGCACTAGCCTGTGTTAGAATATGGCAAACATCACTCTCGAATCTCCAAAAACTCCAGGAGCTCCCAGAGGGGAGACGACACTGGGGACCAGGGCAAGGAGGGAAACCGTCCCAAAGAAAGTGGACTTTGCTTGTTCTTTGTTGGGGTTTGTGGCGGTTAAAAGGGTTTGGAGTAGGCAGTCGGGACTCGAGGCTAGCATTACACACGGGTGTAGACTTCGCTTTTCCTTGCCTCCCCAGCCAGGCATGATTGTTAGCTGAGATCCAGTGATACACCCTGTGAAAAGCACAGCTCCCCTGGAGCGTATGTCCTGGCATCTTAGTGGCAGGAGGGCCGGGGTGGCAGAGTTTCAAACAAGGACCAGAAAGCTGTAGCCACCATGCTCTAAGTCCCAGGCTGTCCAGGCATCTCCAGCAGAACTTTCTGTTACCGCGGAACGGACTCTCCCCACCGCGAGCTACAGGCCCCCCACCTGCAGGCTGCAGTGTCGACTGAATGAGGGAGGGCAGGCTGAGGCCGGGGCAGCTGCTCCTGTGGAAGAGGAAGGGGGGGCCACCCAGGCAGCTCATGCCCTGGGGATTCACCAGTGAGAGAAGCCACGTCTCCCCTGAGGAGAGTGACGAGGGACAAAGGCCAGGGGTGTCCTTCTAGGAAAAGTGCCCAGGGAAGTATCCAGGGACTGGAGAGCGTTCCTGGGGGCTGCGTCTTCTACCACAGGCCTGTGGTGGGACCCTGGGTGGAGGAGGTCAGAAGTCTGATGTTTTCTCCCCCAGCCTTGCTCCAGCTTCATGAGCTGGGTACCTCTGGCCCATATCCCCCCAGATATACGTCAGTTGTACCAGCACAGGTATTCATGCACCTTGTTATCTCCAGGACTGTGCTGTTCTGAGCCGACAAGCCCCTTCCTGCTCTACCTGCAGCCCTCGTCCTGCCCAGCTGGGGAGTCAAGTGTAGACCTCCAGACGTCATAATGCAAGGGACAGGCCAGCTGATACTACTGCCAGCAAAGTAAAAATGCTCTGAATTTGACCACTGTAAATTCCTGTTGCAAACAGATCTCCAGGGAGAAAGGCGAAACCCAAAATAGTCCTGCCCAGTTTTCATTCCTCTCAGCCTCAGCCAGGAAGTCTCTCTCCCCTGTGACCCCTGGTAGCAGCTGAGGCTCAGGCTGCCTCTGCATCCCACGCTTTCTTCCGGACCTTAGAAGTCCAACCACTTCAAGATGACACACGTCTCTCATTGCTTCTCTTTCTAAAGAATCATTAAGAAATCCCAGGAAATCCTTAGGCCATGGAGGTTCTGTGGCAGTAACTCCCCAGGCCGAGGATTAAATGCCCAGGATATAACATGATTTTCCTTCTTTCTTTCTTTCTTTCTTTCTTTCTTTCTTTCTTCCTTCCTTCCTTCCTTTCTTTCTTTTTAAAAAATATTTATTTATTTAGGCTGTGCTGGGTCTCAGTTATGGCACACGGGATCTAGTTCTCCGACCCGGGATTGAACCCAGGCCCCCTGCACTGGGAGCGTGGAGTTTTACACACTGGACCACCAGGGAAGTCCCTAAAATGATTTTCTTAAATACATTATGCATAAAATTCCACTGTCTCCATTCATGAAAATAAAAATGACAGAATATATATTTTATATGTATAAGAAGGGTTGGAATCATTCCACTCAGATTTGAGGGCTCCTGGAGAAAACAACGTCAAGGCGAAGGCAGGCGCTGCCCCTGGTCACCTCCCTGAAGGGACACAGCCTGTGCCCGGAGGTGGCCGAAGGGGACCAGCCCTGGACGCAGGGATGGCTCTTACCTGTGGCTCCGAGTGCACGGCTGGGCTCCTACATTCCCTGCCTTCCCTCGGGGCCGTGGGGACGCTCCTGGGGTGCAAATGCAGGTCCATTCCTCGCAGAGGCCATGGCCGCTTCAGAGACGCCAGAGACACACCGAGCCCAGGCTTGGAGCCTTAGGGAATGAAGGTGCATATTTTCTTCTCAGCTGAATGTCCAATAATTTATTCCTCTTTCTGTCAATTGTAGCAGATCCTTGGATTCACCTGTGGTAGTTAACATTTAATCAGAATGGAAAGTGAGGATAAAAACCATCCCCTCGAATTCAAACACAAGGGTTTCTTCCAGAAAGTGGTCCCTGGAGCCCCGTCCTCCGCCCACCGGTGACCGAGCAGCTTTGCAGGCGCACTGCGTAGCCGCCAGGGGCTGAATCATGTCCCCGCATTACATGTGCTGAAGCCCTAACCCCATTCCTGAGAAAGGGACTGTATCTGGAGGCAAGGTCTTTCAAGAGGTGATAAGGTGAAATGAGGTCATTAGGGCGGGTCCTAATCTAACCTGACTGATGTCCTTATAGGAAGAGGCGATCAGGACACAGAGACGTCAGACAGGTACACACAGAGGGGAGACCACGTGAGGACGTGGGGAGAAGACGGCCGTCCACAGGCCCAGGAGAAGCTTCTGGAGAAACCAGCCCTGCCGACACCTTGACCTCAGACCTCCAGCCTCCAGAATTGCAAGAAATCAATTTGTGTTTTTAAGTCACCCAGGCTATGATGCTTTGTTACACCTGCCCCAGGACACTAATGGAGTAACACACACATTTGATTTTTCACTTTTGTTCTGCATGAACAAGTAGTGAATCTGATCCAAACTCACAACCTCTTTTTCTAGAAAACTAAGGAGAAAATGTGTTAGGTCTGTCTCTGAATCTTCTTCTCCTACCAAATGTCTTATTTTGTGAGAAAAGTAATGGGTCAGTCATAATTCTGGGTCAATTCCAAGGTTTAAAAGAAAACAAATGATTCATCCACAGTTCTTTAACAAATAGACATGATGTATACACCCACTAAATTAGACAACGAAACAGAAAACGTTTTCAGAATCAGCAAAATATTTTCCAAGATAAAACCAACCAGTATTCATAAATTGGCGTGTAAATTCACTTTGCTCAAACTTCTGCAGTTGTTCCTGACAAGGATGATTTTCAAGAGGTTTTAACAGACACTCGAATGATTATTTCAGCTTCAGACTAGATTACAGTCAGAACTGGGTACACTACAAACTCAAGCTTCCAGTCGGAATGTTGGGGAGTGCCCTGATCCTGAAATAACGCTCTTTCTCCACTAACTGACGGTGGCCGGATCAAGGGTACCTCTTTTTTTTTTTTTTTTTTTTTGCGGTACGCGGGCCTCTCACTGCTGTGGCCTCTCCCGTTGCGGAGCACAGGCTCCGGACGCGCAGGCTCAGCGGCCATGGTTCACGGGCCCAGCCACTCCGCGGCATGTGGGATCTTCCCGGACCGGGGCACGAACCCGTGTCCCCTGCATCGGCAGGCAGACTCTCAACCACTGCACCACCGGGGAAGCCTTGTCTTTCTTTTTGAATCACTCTCTTTTCAAAGATCCTAAACAGTGTGAAGTGCATCCCTTCCCTTGTGGGATGGCTCCTGCAGAGTTTAAACTGCTTCCAAGCTTCGTTACGGTTTATTCTGTTCAGTTTTAGAAAACAAGGGGTTGCTTTCTGGCTTCATTCTGCCCTCTGGGTTCAGAGCGGCCTCTCAAGTGAAAGAAAGACGGAGCGAAGGTGGGCTTCCCAGGTCCATCCTAGGAGGCTTGGATTCTGTCTGAGGCGAACCTAGAGGGTCCTCAAACTAGGTTTTGCATTTCTGGCAGTGGTCTGGTGTGAGTGTCATCAGATGCCTCTCTCCTACTGTGTGACAGAACATGGAGAAATGTGTGACCCAGGAAAGCACTCTTCTGAGCGGCACCAGCAACAAAATCTGCTCCTCCATGACTTAAATTTCATAATTGGAATTATCAGTCCAAGGGTGGCCTCAATGCTAAATAGTACGATTGTGCCATCTGTTCCAACACCGTAGTTTGGGGAATTTCTATGTGGTGTACTGAAAGATTATTTTAAGAGGTGCAGTTTATGGTGAAGCCTTCTGAGAGTGCCTCTCTACTAAACCAATTCAGTATTTATAAATGCCTAGGGGGGAAAGAGCCCCTGAAATTTTATCACCACCTTCAGAAACATTTTGAAAGGGCTTGTTGAATATTAATGTAGTGTAGAATGACTTTTGAGCTCTTGCCAAGAGTGCCAGGATAATATAGGATATGCATGTCCCAGTGTGCCTGAAACCCAAGCTGCTGTTGGTACATTTGAACTTGAGGGCAGATTCTGCAAAAGGGGAGGAACATTTGCAAAAGTCGGCAAATAGGCATCAGAATGTAGCCCGGGGCTGAGAGCACGTTAATGCACGTGAGATCACAAGTCCAGGGGGAGATATTATATAATATTCAGAAAGACGAGATGCTTCAGGGCCTGTGATTCTACAGCCGAGGTCACAGTTGTCTGTGAGGAAAAGGGAGGTGTGGAGCCCAGATGGCCCTGCTCATGGAGTCCTCACTCCCTTGCCTGTTCTCCTGGTCTCTGTGGTACTCGACTTCTCTCTTCTAGTTTCTCCATCATTTTATTAAGCTGAAAAACCAGCTTTCTCTGTACTCCACGCCCTTCCAGATTTTACCCTGGGGACCTTACCTTTTCCCTCAAAAACATTTTCCCTAAACTAAGAGCCACCTACTGTGAGATGGATTATGTATCTTCCCTCATGTTTTAAATAGCACTTTTCCTTATCTCTGTCATGTCACCATCCTTTCATATAAAATGGGATGTATTTGTATTGATTATACAAAAAGTGCAAATTATTATCAGCCTGGAAGAAGATGGCATAACGCTTAAAATATAAATAAGCCAAGCTTGAATTTAAAACTCTGAACTGGAGCTAGAGCATCTTTGTTAATCATCTTTTGGGTTTTATGCAGATAGTATGTCACAGGGACAGCAGAACGTCAGTTTTCTCTGAAGTCCTGCCATCTATTGGCTAATTCATGCAATAAGAATTTATTCTAACATTAATTAAAAAGCAACCATCACAAAAAGTCTTTCTATTCAGGGAATGCAAAATAGGTGCATTCTTTGTAGAATTATATAAATTTTCAAAAACTGTCCCTGCAACAAATAGATGAACATTTATTAGATGTTAGTCTAATAAACATCTTTAGTCTCCTGTAATAATCTCCTGTTGGGCCCTGTCCCAGTGTTTCTGCCCTGCCCCTAGCCTTCATTCTCCTTCCCCAGGCATCTCCGGACAGCTCATCTTAGGATCTGCCAAAGACTCGTTCATCCTCCAGAATGCCTTGCTCAGCAGGCCCAGAGCCAGTGACCGGGGCTGGAGATCTTTCGCCTGCCTCACTCCGCCTTCAGGACTCTGACCCTTAGCGAGTCTCACCTCCCATCTGGTCTGAAATCAAAGAAAGCTTTCCTTCCTGTCATGAATTAAACCCATGCAGCCTCAGTACTTACAGTGTATGTTTAACTTCCCCTGCTTTGTGCTGTCTGCCTAAAACTGAAAAAAAAAAAAAACAACACTATATCTTAACATAAAACACCCTAGTATTTAAAATATTTTAAATTAAAAACAATGAGTTGCACTTATTTCAAATTGGTAAAGGTAAAAAAAGAGATAAAACTAGTCTTGACAAGGGTTTTGGAAATAAGCCTTTGTTACAGTGCTGTCAGAAGCATAAATTGCTACATTTCTGGAAGAAAATTTGGCAAGATGTATCAAAAACTTTACAAGTGTTACTATCATGGACCCAGCAATTTTATTTCTAAAAATTAGGCCTAATAAAGATGTGTGCAAAGAAGTTAATTGTAGCATTGTTTATGATGAAAATATAGAAATATCTTCATTGTCAAATAAGAGGATGGTTTAGTCACTTATGGCATATTCATATAGTACAATTCAATAACCATTAAAAGATATTTTGAATTACACACATTAATCTAGAAAAAAATTTTCCTGATACATTCCTGAGAAGAAAATTGTAAGCTTTAAAACAATGTAAAAATATAACAAAATATTACCAATGGTTATCTTTGGTTAATGAAATTTCTGTTGAAATATATTTATATTTCTTTTCTTCAAGATGGACTTTTAAATTTTACTACCATAAACTTATATTTTTATATCTTTCAAGATTAATTTTTTATACAATTTTAAAGGTTACTTTCCATTTCCAGGTATTACAAAATATTGGCTCTATTCTCCGTGTTGTACATACATCCTTGAGCCTGTCTTACACCCAATAGTTTGTACCTCCCACTGCCCCCCCCGTAATGCCCCTCCCCGCTTCCGTCTCCCCTCTGGTAACCACTAGTTTGTTCTCTATGTCTGTGAGTCTGCTTCTTTCATGCTATGTTCACTAGTTTGTTGTATTTTTTAGATTTCACGTGTAAGTGATATCATACAGTATTTGTCTTTCTCTGATGACTTATGTCACCTAGCCTAATACACTCCAAGTCCATCCACGTTGCTGCAAATGGCAAGATTAATTTTTAAAACTCTCAAGTCGATTCCACTTTTTAAAAGACATCAGGACAGTTAACGTACCTACTCCATAATGAGTCAAATTATGGGAAAGGCAGATGAACCTCTTCAGAAACAAAAAGAGAGGCCAACAAAGGCATGAATCACTGAAATCTCCAGATAGTTTAAAACTTACTTTCTTACCTTCTCTTTCTAAGCCAACATGCAAATGAGAAAATTGGTTACAAAGTTGAGTTTCAGCAATTCCTCGAGTTCCCAGACAAAACTGGAGGGTATGGTGAGCAACCTAGAACCAGAGGAATCATATATATCCCCCCAAACAACCCACCAGTTATGCATTGATTGACCTATTGGTTCAGTCAAGTTGGCTATAAGCCCTTGATAACCAACATTCATATTAATCAAAAGGGATTGAGAGGGTCCAGGGGCTCTGCTGGGGCTCAGTTACTGGCATGGGCTGTTAAGGAGAGAAGTGTAGACACCCCTGGTGCTTCTAGTCACAGTATTTTCCACACTGCCTGTCACCTCCGAAACGATCACCTCCTGTTGGGCTGTCAACTCTTGTGAGAAAGGACACATCACAGTTCCATACCCCATAAGCCCATTGGCAGCACAGTCTATGTGTTCAGTGAATGAACCAGTGGATCCCAAATACCCTCAGAAGCTCGCCCACCCAGCAAAGCACATCTCCAACCTCCAGTCTCTCTGCTCTGAACCAGGCTGGGCGGGAGCCCCGCCAGCACACATTAGGGGGGCCGGTGGGCATCCTCCCTTCATCCTCTCCATCCTCTCAGTCGGCCTGTGTGTCCGCATCCAGAAAGAGCGATTCTGTCTGTTCTGTCTACCCAGGAGCTGCTGGGAGACGTGGCGGCCATCGTCACCCACGGCCGGGGGCCCAGCGCCCTTGGTCTCGGTGAATGTCACTTCGTTCTCCCCTCCCCTCTTCCAGCTACGAGAGTCCACCAGTGGGCTCTGTGAGCTTATTTGTAACAGAGAAGAGAAAACAAATTGCTTTACCAGGGTTTTAATTCAATTCCACACATTTCTCAGTCCCTGAATGTCTCAACTGGAAGAATTGGTCTGAAAGTCTTCTTCCAGCAATTCTCCAAACTGCCATTTGGTGCCTGGATAATTATTAACACCAATCTAATAATAGGAGAACAGTCTGTTTGTCGAATTTTTCCTGGCAGTGGTTGTGATGGTTTTAGTCCACTTTGCATCATTAAAAAAAAAAAAGTTTCATCCTTTTACGTTATTATCAAGCTGCTAATTTTTTACAGTTAAAAAAATTCAATTTCATATGGCAAAGACTTTGGGAGGGTCTCTTTTATTCATTCTCATAAGTGAATCCAAATTTTTGTTTAATGATTTAAAAAATTACGTAATTTTCCATAGCATTTTACATATCCTTTGTTTCCCTTGGATTTTAGGACTTTTTTTCCTCAATACATTCTGAACCTTTCTTTTTAGGTAAGCAGCATCAAAATGAATTTTTTTTCCTGGTCTGAGTGTTGATATATGCATTTTTCCTGTTTTCTGAAATTTTGTTTTATGAATAACATTCAAAAAATGATACACTAGCAATAAATCATAAAAGAGTGAAGTAAGTCATTTTAAAATCAGAGACTATGGTTCATGCCCTTGGTGAAACACAGCCTTCCTGACAGTGTTTTTCTGGCTTTATGCCTTTTTACCGTCCTATCACCTCAGCTGTGGGGAGTGTATATTTTATAAAGCGACTGTTTCTGTTGTTGGTAATTGTGATCCCTGCCCTCCAGCTCATCCCCCCAACCCCGTATTGTTATGGCATCGCACTCACCCACTACATAATTACAGCTGTCAAACACCTGTTATGTTTTATTCAGAATCCAAAGACATTAAATACCACCTTTTGCTGACGACTTCCACATTTATGCTTCCAGTCCTGATGTAACCCAAACCTTCAGCATCAAATTCAGTTGCACACCTGATATCTATATTTGACTAGCTACTGGAAGTTCAAACTAAAAATCGCAAACACAGTTCTTACAGATAAGCTCTTAAATAGAATTTCCCACCTCAGTACCTGTGAGCACCTTCCACACGATTAAACCTAAAAATCAAGGGAGACCATGCACTCCTCCCTACCATTCATTCCCTTCCCCACGTCCAATCCAGACAAATCCCAAGTTAACCTACTTTTCCTCCTGGCTGGATTACTAACGAGCTTCTATTTTTGACCTCTTCATTTCATTCTGCTGTCAGGAGTCAAAACGATCTTTATAGAACAGAAATCAGATCATTTCACTCCCAACTGCAACTTGAAACGCTTCAAAATCTTCCCATTGCAGCTGGAAAAAAAATTAAGTTATTAAGGCTTGTTTTTCATGGGTTGCCTACATAGTATCTTTGTGTCCTACCACACAGGACACAGACACAGAGCGGGCAAAGCACCATCTCTACTTCTGAAAGCACTGCTGGGGAATGCAGCTCTGGGTGGGAGCCAATGGAGCTGCTGATTCTGCTGCCCTGGATTGGACAGTGGCACTGCCGGACAATCCCGGGCTCCAGGACAGGGCAGGCAGACCTCATCACACGGCCGAGCACAGACGTGACACATGCCTCCTGCGGGCAGGTCGATTCCCCAACAAAGACAGAGCCCAGAAGGGCTGTGTCTCCCAGTCCCACCATTCAGAGAACTCACGGGTCCCCTTGGGGTGGAAGGGAGCCAGAAGCCTTCCCTGCAGGACAGCGCCCTGCACAGGGACAGAGGAGGGTCCCAGCAAGGCTATGAGACCCCGTGCCCCCTGGTTCCTGCCCTACTGCTCCCCAGAGGAGGAACAGAATTGCCACGGGCCTCGAGGGGTGGATCATACCTTCACCCCGTCTGGCAAAATGAGTGCTGGCAGTGAAGGCGGCTGTGTCACCTGGGGGCGGAGGCAGCCCTCGGGTCACACCCGCGTGTAAACCTGCCCTGTATCCATGCCGGTGGCCCACAGCGACGCACTAGCTAGACAAACACTGCTGCCGGCAAAGGGGTCCAGCACAGTGGTGCGACCATTTCTTCCAAGCTGGAAAAATCTGGGTAAAATCAGTGACAAATGGAGAAAAAGAAAAATAGTAGCTGAGGGTAAAGGAACGCATACGTGAGCTATGGAACAAGGGAAATTCAATATTATGTTTCCTGCCTCCAGGGAGGCTCAAAACAAGGAATTACTGGGCTTCCCTGGTGGCGCAGTGGTTGAGAGTCCGCCTGCCGATGCAGGGAACACGGGTTCGTGCCCCGGTCCTGGAGGATCCCACATGCCGTGGAGCGGCTGGGCCCGTGAGCCATGGCTGCTGAGCCTGCGCGTCCGGAGCCTGTGCTCCGCAGCGGGAGAGGCCCGCGTACCGCAAAAAAAAAAAACAAACAAACCAAAAAAAAACACAGCAACTGTATGCCGACATGCAACCGTGTGTGTGCACAAATACACACCAGCCCTTTTTTTGTGGATGAAAAGCTATGAAACAATAGAAAGGATGGTGGGAACTAAGCAGTGGGCATCACGTGGTCCAAAATTCCCTGGGAAGTGGCCGCACCTGAGACAAGGAAGGCTGTGGGTGGCATATTCAGACGAAATCACATCTGGCTGTGACTACAGCTCACCTGACCTGCAGGTGGGGGACCTGGGGTTTCGGGGTACAGATCAAGTCTCTAACTGCACCCAGTCCATCAGTTCACAAGGGCAATGACATGCCTGGTGGATTAAACAACACTGGCACACAAGACAGAAACTGGCTTGAGGGGAGACGGTTGCTGGTTTAGGGGTCCCAGGTCAAGGTGAAGCTGCCTTTAAGGAGGAGGAGCATTCACAGGGAGATTTATTCACGAGAAGAAAAAGATTAGAGGGAATTCTCTTCCAGGAAGAGGCACAACAGAAGAGCCACCCGGAAAGAGAGTGAGGCTTTAGTGAGTAGGTCTGCAGTCTCCGCACACACCCTGGCTGCGAAGAGCCCGGGCCCAGCATTGTGGAGGCCGTGCCCTGACCCCAAGGGCCTCCTGACTATTTTAATACAGTGGAGACTGCAGCACCCATGGGACAGCGGCCTGATTCAAGCTGATGAGGCCCAAGAGGCACTCCTGTGGGAAGCCTGTGGACCTCCAAAGCCATGGAAATTCTCAGAGGCCACTTGTAATTAACCTCCATGAACTGTGACTGCCTTCACTCCAAGAGTAAGTCAGAGTCAGACATAGTCTATAGTACAGTTGGCAGGGATGGGAAATATTCCGAATACCACCTGCGTCCTTCCTGTAGAAGGCAAGGGGGCGCATCATGGAAACCAGCCTCAATAGAAGCCTATCAGCTAAGACAGCATGATGAGCTTTGCCCCCAACTAACCTGGAGCCCAGAACTAACCAAATCGTGGCCAGCTGCAATCATGCCCCTCCATGCTAATATCTGGACAAGGAAAGAATCTGTTGGGAGAACAGGGTGAATACCTCTGTAATCCTTACTGACTTGTTCTGCAGTGAAATTGAATTGTGCCATGACCCTACTGCATGTGGGGTAACCCTGGCCTCACTGGTGAAATCCAGCTCCCTTATGTAAATAGGGAATATGATCAGACTGATTCTGCTCTGGAAGCTTTCAGTTGTGCACTTTTGGGAACCCTGAGCTTCCATGTAGAAGCCTGCTGGAGAGACCAGGTGGACTGGCCCCAGGGTACAAGAGTGAGAGAGAGAGAGAGAGAGGAGAGACCCTGTGACTCCACAGAGGGTAGCAGAGGGGCACAGCCCACGAAGAGACCCCAAGAACTAGACATCCCGCCCCCACCCCGTCCAGGGTGCCCACCAGCGCCCCCTGTTGGAGCCACCTGAGCCGAGGAACCAGAAATAAGTGAAGAGGACACCCTGGATGGTGCAGCCCCAGAAGATGCCACATGGAGTAGGATGAACCTCTGAATCCCTAACCAGAGTCAGGGAACATCAGAGGGTCGTGGTTTTGTAGGCAAAGTTTCGAGGTCGTTTGCTTTGCAGCAATAAGACACTCTTTACCAAACGCTCTCCCGAGCTTCCACGCAGTTTGGTTCTGCAGACTGGTTCCTCCTTCTGGTCCAGAATCAAGGTCCAATGTTACTCATTCATTGGATTGGTCGAGCTTTCAGTCTAAGAACCCGAGTAAGAGTCCAGGTGCCCCAGGCCAGCTTCAAGCTCCCTTTGTCCACGTAGGAATGGGACTAGTACCCCCTCACTGCCTGGGGATGAGGATGCCAGAAAACAATAACAGCGACGTGTCTTTGAAACAACAAAGCTGATGCTTCAGTTCTTCTGCCCATGATGGAGATTATGAATTTCCAGATGGAGGGGCTCCCTCGCTCCCTGTGCCCTTGGCAAGACAGCAGACACGGTGACAGCATGGTGTGTCCAGGGGGCGTCTGTCACTGACTGTAAGGTGTCGCTATCCCGGCCGTGGAATGAGAGGCCTCGGCCCCAAAGGACACCTCTTAGACTTAGATGTATGTTAAAGTGACGGTTTTGAACACCACTGAGAGTACAGGACCTTTAAGCACCACTTTCCCATTTGGCCTGAGCATGAGCTTTGCAATTAGACAAACATGGAGTGTATTCCCGGCTTTGCTGATGACTCTCTGTGTGCTTTTGGACCTTGCTTAACTTCGCTGCAATCTACTTCCTTCTTCTGTAAAGCAGTAATAAAAAATCCCTGTATCACTACTGATATTACATTTTTTGTTGATTAGATCTAATACTGTGATATTTATCAAGATCCTACTCAATTTTTCCTTAGCTCTGTCTATAACCTCCATGAAGACAAAATATTTCTAATAAAAATAATGGCACTCAACTACTGGCACTTAGATGAACATATTACAGGAGACTAAAGAGGATGTTATGATAACACTCAGAAGTGAAGAGCAGAGTGAGCTGGAGCCTGTAGCTTTGGTCATTCCATAGCTCTAACCACTGTCCTCCCTCGTTCAACCATGGAGATCTGGGAAGGAAGGACTCACTCACAACTTGCTCTTTTTTCTTATTTCAAAAAGGCTATTATTTAAGCATCTTTGAGTGGCCATTAATGCAGATTTCAGTCTACATACAAGGCACCTAAGATAAAGTGCCTGTCCCTTCTGACATAGGACAGCAAAAAAGCTGACCAGTGAGGGTGAACAAGGGTGTGTTTTCACCCAAGGACACATGTTGGAGTTAAATGAACACCTGCTATATCCACACCGGGCATTGAGAGAGTCCGGGGGAGGAGTTTGGTCCATGTGGCTCCTCCCACTAGTCTCAAGTCAGCCTCCATCCTAGAGGGAAAAACACAGCTTTCTTCTGGGGAGACTTCTTACCACCAACCCAACTAACAAAGCAACATCCACAGAGAGGCAATTATGGTTGTTCACAGATTCGCAGGCTGGAAAACACGAGAAAAGCACGGCCAAGAGTAAAGACGTCCCTCCACAAGCCCCTTCATCCTCTAATCCACCCATAAGATCAGCTGGTTAACTGTACATCACCAAGTATCACAGAGACGCTTTACAGGCACGACTCTTCCTTTCTCAGGGAAACAGTCTGTGGGGTGGGGGAACTGAGACTGTTACCTATCGTCCTTAAATTAATCACAACAAGGTCTGTTAACTTTCTCTGAAGTGTTCATGTGCCTATTGCAAAAGTGAAATTTGTTTTCTTGGTATTTACTTTTTTTTTTTTTTTTTTTTTTTTTTGCGGTACGCGGGCCTCTCACTGCTGTGGCCTCTCCCGTTGCGGAGCACAGGCTCCGGACGCACAGGCTCAGCGGCCATGGCTCGCGGGCCCAGCCGCTCCACGGCACGTGGGATCTTCCCGGACCGGGGCACGAACCCGTGTCCCCCGCATCGGCAGGCGGACTCACAACCACTGCTTCCGTGCCACCAGAGAAGCCCCTCTTGGTATTTCCTCTTAAATGTTATCAGATGAGAGGGAGGGATTTGCCCTTGGAACATGACTCAGATACGGGTGATGAGTGGTACAGTGGCTCATCATTTCTGTCCCAGGGGAGGGGATTATGGGGGTGTCATGTGGTTACAGGTTACACCCTCTGTATTTGCCCTCCAAGAGAGGGTGAGGCTCAGAACCAGTTGGGACTTTTGAAAGAAAAAAAGAAGAAGAAATCTCTCTGGCAGATGGCGTACATGAATCCAGCAGAAGGCTGTAACTAACATAAACAATATCTAAATGTTGAATCGTAATTTGGGTACAAGATAAATGAATAATCCAAAATCCTGGACTTCCCTCAGTCTCTTGTCACAAAATGTCCATCTTCTTGTTTGTTTTCATAGAATCAATATTTAGCTTAAAGAGTTGAGACAATTAAGTTTGACCAACACCAAAGGCATCTAGCCATAGCACTTTTAAAAACCAGACTTACGATAGTTGAATTAAAATACAAATATTACTTTTCTCTCCACAAATAATGTCACAAAACCAAATTTCTTACTCATGGTATAAATCAGAAGAAATGTACCATTTTTTAAAGTTTATCCATTCTAACATTAGAAAATACCCACCTTTTAGGAATTTCAACACATGTTGCCAAATTTTTTCTACTGTGAATTCAATATTCTAATATCCGTCATTCCTAGAATGACTTCCCTCAGGTCATCTTAGACAAGTTTCTGAAAATCTAGAATGAAGATGTTTTGATCTGTTCTTGCATAAATAAGCTTTCTTGTGGCTCAGCCCCAGAAAGAAAATGATATTAATGTGGAATTATTAGATTAAGTGAGTTTACTGTTTCCAGAACAATTTTGTTGATGGACGTAGAATTTCTTTTGTTTGTTCCAATATGTTATTTAAGGCAAACTCTAACCTTAACTTCATTTTGATCTGACTTATTCATGATGAACTGTACCTGGGCCAGATGACTTCTGTTAAGAGGATTATCTTCTATTACTAGTACTGGTGTTAAAAAGAAATCGTTTAGAGAGAGATACAAGAAACCATAAAGTAGCACTGGGACTATCACAGATAAAACTATTATGAACATTCATGTACAAAAATTTTCATGGACATAACGCTTTCACTTCTCTTGGGTCAATACCTAGGAGTGAGAAGACTGGTACTAACAGATTTAAATGTTTAGCTCTGTACTAATCCTCTCCTATTAGAATGTCTTGAAATTGAACCCTTCTCTGTATGGCCAGTCAGATGATTTTAGGCAGAAATTTTCTGTAGAGATTTTCCTAGGCTCACAGGATGACCTTAACACTACTTTTGACAAGAACAATGAATTTTAAAAAATCTGTGTGGCTTCTGTGGATTTTATTTAAAAAGAGAGAATTAATGTTGCCTGTAACATCTATAATTTTCAAATAATATTTTCAATAGCATAAAATTATCATAACGAGATGCTATTAACCGGAATTTATACTAGTGATTGTAATAAACACAAATTAATAGATCAGAAGTTTAATTGATACAGGAAAGTAATATTATGAGGGTGATGGTAGGGGATGTAAAATACAGATAGTTGAAAGAAGATGAAAGAGGTTAAAAAGGATGTCCGAACTGTTATCTAAGCACATTTCTTTATGGATAATATCTGTGCCTCTAACCAGTTCCTTCCCATCGGCCTATAATCACGTTCAAGTCTTTTCCCTGAGAAACAAAACAAAAGGACACCTCGCACCTGCCCTTCCCATGGTGGCCTGACCCCTTTCCTTCTGTCTTGCACCTGACACTGCAGAGCCAGTTCTCTGGGAAGGTCCCACGTGCCTGCAGGTGGCCTCGTGGGGAGGATGGGTTTCCATTATCGCCTTATAAGACCTGTTTGTTCATCTTGTGCTTCCTGCTTAGATGCCTGCTTCCCTGAATTCTGGGCTACTGCTCTCTGCCCAGCCCTTCTCCTGCACCCTCACCTTTTGGATGGGCCCCTCCCCTCCATCCCATCAACGACACCGTCCTCACCACTCTTTGCTCTGTATACACACTTGCTTTGCGGCCATGGCGAGGACTTCAGCTTCCTTTGAGTGAATTACAGACACAGGAGCCCCTTGAAGGGGATGAATTAGGAAAAGGCAGCCTTCCCATCCAGAGGCACAGTCGAGTCTAGGGTGCACGGCTCCCCAGAATCTGCACCCTCAGGCACTGCCCTGTGGGCACCCGTTTCCGGCTCAGGATGATTCTTTGCTTCTTCCTGGTTCTCACTGTTTCGGGAAATGCAGCTTAACACGTATCTGCACGGTAGGTCTCCTCCTTTAACTCACCACCCCTTCATTCTGCTCTGGTAGATGAGACCAGCGTCTGTAATTACAAACAAGATTCACCTCCAACTGGCATGTTTTCTGAGAGCAGCAGGAAGCACAAAATACTTACAGTAATGTTTTCTGGATAAAATTACATGTTTTTTTTTTTTTCTTCAGAGTAGTTTATCAGAAAGGCTTTAACTGATAGGATTTTCCCACTCATCTATCCAGCTATAAAATTTTAATACAAATGTATGTGTTCATTTATGTTAGGAAAATTATTTGGAGAAATATTTGGGAGAAGGTGAGGAGAACGAATTTGCTACCACCAGGAAATGGCTGCTGGTGAAGGTGTCCATTTAAAGATTAACATTTCATAAAATCTCTCTGTAATATTTCTTTGTATTTCCTAATTTTAGTGCACTTTTATCTATGTTTACTTGCTAATGTATTTGTGTGACAATGAAGAATAATTTGCAAGAAAAAATACAACCCAATATTAAATAATAACCAACATCATCACTGTTATTTCCACTAGAGGTCAGACAAAATAAACGTGGCAGAGACCTTGTTCCTGTGTCCTTCATGAAATATAATAAAGCCGAGCTATTTCCAGTGCATATTAAACACATGCTTTGTATTTCTCCTAGCTTTTCCACGGAGCCAAAAGAGAATATGTCTATTACTGTAAATTATATAGTTGAAATCGTATCTGTTTATTACTCTGACTTTTTAAACGAAATGAATAGTTTATGAATTAGTAATGAAATTGTAAGCATTTATAATGCTATATTCCTTACCCAATTGTTGCTAAAGCGACTCATAAAGATAGACGAAGTTTCATATATATTTTAAAAAGACATACAATGTGAATCAGTGAAAGGGATTTTGCTCGAGATTCTTTTATAATAACTAGCCTGTCTTATACCTTAGTAATGAGCATATTTTATACATTATAGTATCTTCTTTACAAGATATGTTAGAAACAGACTCACAGACATAGAGAACAGACTTGTGGTCACCAAGGGGGAGGGGGGTGGGGGAGGGAGGGAGTGGGAGTTTGGGGTGAGCAGATGCAAATAACAGTGAGGTCTTACTGTGCAGCACAGGGAACTCTATTCAGTAGCTCGTGATAAACCATAATGGAAAAGAATGTTAAAAAGAACATATATATATATATATGTGTGTGTGTGTGTGTAACTGATCACTTTGCTGTCCAGCAGAAACTAACACAACATTGTGAATCAACCATACTTTAATATAATTTTTTTTTTTTTTTTTTTGCGGTGCGCGGGCCTCTCACTGCTGTGGCCTCTCCCGTTGCGGAGCACAGGCTCCAGACACGCAGGCTCAGCGGCCATGGCTCACGGGCCTAGCTGCTCAGCGGCATGTGGGATCTTCCCGGACCGGGGCACGAACCCGTGTCCCCTGCATCGGCAGGTGGACTCTCAACCACTGCGCCACCAGGGAAGCCCAATGTAATTTTTTTAAAAAGAGCTTTGTTCAACATTAAAGCTCAGTAAGATCCTTACATGTACCGGGAGGATCTCCCCCCAGCCCAGACCACTTCCCCAGCCACGTCCTACCCTTGAATCTTTGCTATGAAGCAGGAGGGGACAGGCCTGGGGGCAAGAGGACCCGGCTTTGATTCGGGAACCGTGTGATCTCAGGTGAGCTCGGTAATGTCTCTGGAGTCATGGCTGAGGTTCACAGTGGGACGCAGCCACGTGGACCAGGGCCACAGCTGCGAGGCTCTGCGGGGTCACCCGGATCCGTGCAAGCAGGAACTCAGAGAGAGAGAAGCCAGCAGAACACGGTCCCTCTGGGGATCCTCATACGTATTGGAGAAGGTGCTGGAATGCCTGGAGCTTATGGGGTAGAGTCTTGGTTTGCAATTTCCTCTAATAACCAAGTGACTCAGAAGCTAGAACTTGAAGGTATTATAATACTTATAAGTACTGCTGCCCAGAGCTAATATTTTGTCTTGTGAAAGACGGTTAAGTTAAACAGACCTTACAGGTTAAATACCATCAGCTCCTTGGATCCCATTTCCCGAGTGTCACAGATGAGCTGTGACCACTTCCTGCAGACCCCAGACTCTCCCCGTTCGGAGTCTTCCTCCGTCCTGCTCACGTTGCCTCATTCGTTACCGTACCTTTTCTCCAGGTGCTTCCCCCGTATTACCTCCTGCACTAGTCAGATCTGACCATTCACTCTCTGGCTCCCGGCCCCATCCTGCGCTTCGTGTGTTTCCTTCCTCTTTTCCTGCCGTTTCCTTCGTGCAGGTGTCCATCTCCCATCTCTTTTGCATGATTCTGTCCATTCTTCAAGTCCCGGTTCAGATATTACTGCCTGGAAGGGAGGGCCTGGGGGGTGCACCCAGGCCGAAGCACCAACACCCCTTCCCCAGCTTCTGGGAGGGGGGTGCCCTTCCTGGAGGGAGCCCCCGGGCCAGGCCACCCCCAACAGGCTGCTAGGTCTCAGGACTCATCTGTGGGTTCGAGGCGGGTCTTGAAGGCCCAGACCCCTTGCTTCAAAGTGGACCAGCTCTGCAGGGGCATCCCAGCCCCAGAGCCCCCCTTAATCTTGGCTGAGGTCTCTGCAGTGACTGCATCACTGCTCAGCCCCTCCCTCTGCCCTGTCCTGTTTCCACAGGGCCTGATCCTAAGGGCACCTCCCACTAAATTTCCCCCATGCAATTTCCACCTCAATGCCTCCTTCCTGGGACCTCGCCTCTTCCTCCTTGGATGCTGCTGGCGGCCCCTGGACTGTGTGCGCAGTGAAGGTGCTGAGATCGCGCTGGCTGATGGACAGAGTAGAGGCTCTTAGCCCCGCCCTCTGTCAAAGCCCAGCAGCCAAAGGGGTCCAGTGTGGGCGTCAGGCTCATGACAGTAACTCTGAGCTCTTGAGAGGATTTATGCAGGAGACTGGCCCTTTTATTCCTAGGTGGGAAGGCAACAAATACTGAATCAGATCAAACCCCGGCCTGAGAGAGTGGACGAAACGGAGGCCAAGGAAGTTTACAAAGTTCCCCAAGATCACACAGCTCGGGGGTAACAGAGCTGGAGCTGCAGGCCATCCGCTCTCTTTAGGGACAACTGCCCCCGACTCACAAGCCTGTGACTTCAAGTCTCTGAAATCTTGATTCCGGCAGAATTATTATGGAAAATAATTTCCTAAAAATGAAAGCAAATCAAGTTTAGCTCCACCTTGGACTTCACGTTTGAAGCCCTACTTTGCCCCTGAGCTGAAGGTCAACCTTCTTTGTTGAAGTGGCCGGTGGTCTTCTCCTGGTCCTCACTTTCCCTTTCAC
The DNA here is from genome assembly GCF_025265405.1 of Mesoplodon densirostris. NCBI lineage: Eukaryota > Metazoa > Chordata > Mammalia > Artiodactyla > Ziphiidae > Mesoplodon > Mesoplodon densirostris. Next base: position 2,853,033 of record NC_082673.1, read on the forward strand.
AATTTCATCGACTTCTCTCCGGAACCCGGGCCCTTTTGGGGTGGTCTCTACCTGTAGCTTTGGGAATTTTCTTTGAAGCTGGGGTGTGACTATCCCAGGCGTCACTGGGGGTGTCGGGCATCCCTGGGCTGCAGGGCAGAGCTTGGATAAGGGCTGTGACGTGGGAGAAATGGAGACCCGTGTAATAGAGTCCAGGTTTCTGTCCCCAGCGTTACGACACCAAACCACGTTTAGAGTTCTGCACGGACCTGCCGAAGCCGGCGGGGCCGTGTGGCTGGAGCACATCCCAAGTGGACTCAGCTCCGGACAGCCACTGAGACAGCTTCCTGGAGCCTACCACCTGCTCCTCTCTCTATCCTGCAGCCTCTCAGAGACGAGGTTACGTCTGCTCGACAGTTTCGTGGATCAACCATCCTTGGTGGATTCTCCCACAGTTCCAGGGGCACAGTGCAGAGGGCAGAGGGCCCTTCCTTCTGGCTTGAGAGGATGCCCTGCAGGGGATCACCCCCTGAGGAAGATGCACAGGAGGTGATGTCTGTTCAGTGATCTTTGGGAGAGACAGGACGTGCCCCACTAGGACTGCCCGTTATGCTTTTTTTTCTGGTCACTTCTTTGGATTTCCCAAAGTTAAAAAAATGTAGACTTTATTACCAGTTTTTTTTGTTTTGTTTTAATTTTTTGGCCACACAGCATGGCAAGTGGGATTTAGTTCCCCTACCAGGGAATGAACCCGTGCCCCCTTGTCATGGAAGGGCGCAGTCTTAACCACTGGACCGCCAGGGAAGTCCCTATTACCAGTATTTTTAGAAAAAGCCTTAAAATATTTTAGGGGCTATTAAAGGACATTATTAAGAGAAAATTTTCTGGGTCTACAAAATAGAGGCTGGAGATGAATTGAGTATAAATCGATGGACCAGAGCTTTTGACCAAATTCAATCAGAGAATAAGTTGGACTAATCTTCAAATAGAATATTGTGTAGGTTTGACTGGAAAAGAGTCATGAGTGCAGAAGAGATGGAAGAAGAACAAATTAAAATGAGTTGTTGAAAGCTGTCCTGGTCTGTGAAATCCATGTAAACTGGCCCCCCTGTTAGTGAGTTCCTCCCTACAGATCCTGTAAACCAGACCTTCTACTAAAGAGTAACGTGTCTCTCTGTGACAGACGCAGGTTGAGCCCTAACCAACTCAGGTGTTGGAGGAATCAAGTGCAGAAACAGCCTCACAATCCTGAGGGAACATTCAGGAAAAAGATGCACATGATGATAGGAAATGGATTTGGAATCAAGAGCATCGTGAGAAATGTGCATAATTCAGTCACAGGAACAGGCTAAAAAAGGCTATTGAAAACTTGATTCACTCATTGTGTCGGGCCAGATCCAAGTGTAATTGCAGTGGAGAAATTTGCATTCCATTATGGCGTAGCGGTTTTGAAAAACTGTGTCTTGGCCAACTTGTTTCTCTAAATCTGTATAACATTATAGAACTTGAGTCAGGCGGTCATATTTTTCTGGCTCTGCCTACTTAGTGCCCAAACCCCTAGATGCAAAGTAAAAAACCTGCATTCATACAGATGCAGATGTTATTCGCTCTATACCAAATACCTCACCTACAGTTTTTGTTATTATGAATCATAGTTTTACATGCTTTGGGTGAAAAGAACCCCCAGTGATTTGCCTGTTAAGTAGGATTTTTTAGGGTGGAGTGTAGAGGGTGACGGTCCTGGCTCTGGCTTACCTGTGGGAATTTTAGGATTGGGGTCTTTTAGGAAGCACTTTTTAGGCCCCTCAAATTCAGTCATATACATAAATGCATATAAACTTTGGGCATATTCTTCCTTCTTTTAAGGAAGAATCCAAGAATTGCAAACTTCTATTTTTCAGGAAGAAGAAAGACTTATCAGAGTTATAAAAATAATAAATAAAAAGTATTTTTAAAATAATGATTTTTAAAATTGCATTGAGAGGAATGCTATTATTGAAGAACTCTCACCCAATTCTACCCTGGATAAATGAGTCACAGGTGATGCTCTACATCAAGTGGGCTCAGAGGTAGAGAATGAGAGATGAGTACCTCAACATCCGTTCTGTTCCCACTGAGTAACAGAACTCTGAGCTCCAATTTTTGGCTATGTACCTTGTTATCCAAAATAAAAGATTTTGTCTAGAGTTAGCTAAGTCCACGTGACTAATTCTGGCCAATGAAAGTAAGTATCCCTAAAGTTCATTGCAGCACTATTTACAATAGCCAGGACATGGAAACAACCTAAATATCCAACGATAGATGAATGGATAAAGAAGATGTGGTACATATATACAATGGAATATTACTCAGCCATAAAAGGAACGAAATTGGGTCATTTGTAGAGATGTGGATGGACCTAGAGTCTGTCATACAGAGTGAAGTAAACCAGAAAGAGAAAAACAAATATCGTATATTAATGCATATATGTGGAATCTATAAAAATGGTACAGATGAACCTATTTGTAGGACAGGAGTAGAGATGTAGACATAGAGAACGGACATGTGGACACAGAGGGGAAAGGGGAGGGTGGGACGAATTGGGAGATTAGGTTTGACATAAATACACTACCATGTGTAAAATGGATAGCTAGTGGGATCCTGCTGTATAGCACAGGGAGCTCTGCGTGGAGCTCTGTGATGAACTAGATTGGGGTGGGGGGAGCGGGTTCACAAGAGGGAGGGGATATAGGTATACATATAGCTGATTCACTTCGTTGTACAGCAGAAACTAACACAACATTGTAAAGCAATTTTACTCCAATAAAAAAATAAATAAAAATATTTGCTAAGGAAAAAAAAAGAAAGTACAAGTGTTATATGTGGTGCATGCGATGGATGCTAAGCTTTGTGGGTCCCTTTTTTGCTCTTCTGTCATTCTTTCCAACCTTCTTTTAGTCTAGGATGCAGGTGAGATGGCTGGAGCTCTAGCAGCCATCCTGGCTCATGTGATGACCCTGAGGATGCAACCTAGTGATAGGATGAGAGCTCAGAAAGACAGATGAAACTAGAGCCACGTTGGACTGCCTGCCATTCACCTTCCTGAATAAAGAGAGAAAGCAAGAGAGAGAGAGAGAGAGAGAGAGAGAGAGAGAGAAACCTTTCTATCACTTGTATTAGGGTTTTACTGTTATGTTCAGATGAACCAAATCTATCTAATATAATTACTCTTTATTTCTATTAAATTAGAAAGCCCTAACATAATTATAAGTCATTACAATGATAACAATTGTTTGGTCATGGTGTCCAGGCTGATGTCGTTGCCACTGGTAGGTAACCGGCTTGTGCCTGCCACGTTCTGAGAACATGCTGCGTCGCCACACCAAGGAGCTCGTGCCGACGCTGGCCACCTGGTCCCCACACGTTTTCTGAGACCGTCCCTGTCAGCTCTAGGGCCCTGGGATTCCTTAAGTCCACAGTAGAATCGCTGCAACTTTACCTTGGTGAGCAGAACTACCCCCATAGTTTACCATATAAATCAACACGACCTTCCTGTTGCAGGGTCTTTAGGCACATGGCTTTACTAGTCCAGGAAATGCTGCCCAGGAAGATAAAGCTGCAAATCACCACCTTGTTCGTTTCAGGAACTTCCCCCCATATCCATTTACATGAATATTGGTCAATCAACCTCAATATCCGTTTACTCTCCCCTCTTAACCAGGGTCCACGGTAAGCAATTACACCCCAAACCTTACCGAGTTAGGCTCCTCCACGGAAAGATCTGCCCGAAACGATCAACAGCCACCTTCCCCTTCCCCTTCAGGAGCAGGTGATCTCCTGCTGTGGGAACAATAAACTCAGATTCCTTTCCCACAAATGATCACCCTTGCTTAAAAGAAAAGAGATACACTCGGTATTTTTTGGTCCTCTAATTTCGGATCGGTTCCAGTTTGTCAAGTCGATGATTAGGGTGTCACGTTTGCATGATGTGCCTGTACAAGAAAAATGCATCATAACAATGTGGCTAAAATGTGAAAGTGATGCTTCTTTGAACAACTTTATCCAGACTGGTGATTGAACGGGCCCCTCCTGCCCGCAGGCTGTAATCTGAGGCAGGTTGGGATGTTGGTTGGGGAGTTGGGGGTTGGCTAGACGGTGCTGGTGGCCTGCAGAAGGGATAGGAGCTTCTCGGGGGGTCAGAACCGGGTTGAATCCTGACCTTGGACTGATCTCTGGGGTGTCAGGCAAATTCTTCACTCTTCAAGTCTCACGATGCTGATGGAAACACTCCGTCGTGTTGTGTCTGGGAAGCTAAGAGAACCGGTTCCGGAGCTCAGGACACCAGGAGGTACTGTTGTCACATCAAGATTTAGGGATATTCCACGTGTCTGGGCCCAATAAATATCTTTTTTTTTTTTTTTTAACATTCAACTTTGGAAAACCGCATAGCAGTATTTCCTATAGCTGGCCCTAAAATTCCATTCTTAGTTTTAGACCTAATAGAAATGAGCGAGGATCAACAGATATCTTTTTTCTTTTTCATTTTTATTGGAGTATATTTGCTTTACAATGTTGTGTTAGTCTCTACTGCAGAGCAAAGTGAATTAGCTATACGTATACATGTATCCCCTCTTTTTTGGATTCCCTTCCCATGACAGATACCTTCCTCTTGCCTGATTCCTGTCTTCATTCTTCCAGGTGGGGCAGCATCTCACAGGTGAGCAGACAGATCCTGAAACCAGTGGAGAGTGTTCCAGCCTGGCTGCGCCTTGCCCCAGTGTTCTGGTGCTGGGCAGCTTACGAACTCTTCTGAGCAGCAGTTTCCTCATCAGTATCACTGATATGATATTTACTACATACACGTGTCTGAGGATTTCAGGAGCTGAAGCATCCAGGCATCGTTGATGGGGTCTGACAGTGCAGACAGTGATTAGCAAATTAAATCTGCTTGCTTTGTAATTAGCTGCTAAATAAAGAGAGGAAATAGCAGGGTACTATTCCCAGACCACCATAAAATGGATGTAATGTGTGGGAAGAAATGTAGAAAACATGAGTTTTAAGAAGATTAGTAAAATATTTATGCATCGTGGCAAGTTAATTTTTAAAACCTTTTCTAGGGAGGCAAATCAAGGAATCATTTACCCTCTTCTTGTCACTCAAAACTTGGTTCCAGTAGAAGTGTTTTACTTCTGTGTCTAAGGCTGTAGGGCCTTTCATGGGCTGGTGACAAGGGTTTCCATACAGCAGCCTGAAACTGATCACAGCAAAACTCATTATCAATTTTTATTTCCTACCAAATATCGGAGGTACAACACTGAACACAATTTTGTTGCCTGCAGGTAAAAATAGTAATTGTTTGAATTGATGGAATAAATTGTCTCTAATGGAAACCCGATCTTGGCATTCTTTGGTTTTAGATCTTTCTTTGGTATTCTGGGGTCTGCGTGTGGAAATTACAGTTCTTTACCTTGGATGTTTATAATATGACTTCCTTTCCTACCTACCTGGGCTTTTCGCCTCACTTCTCACTAACTTGTGGATATTTTAATTACCTGCTCGGTGGATGACTGTCTCACCGTCATCTTCTGTAGGTGCTGTTCGCGCTGTGCAGTGCCTTCCTCCCGACTTGCCAGCTCATCTGTAACCAGCCCTTTTCCCAGGAAGTCAGAGGCAGGTGGTACCCTGCACACTGTTTCCGCCGGAGCCTGTGTACCTATCACTCATTTCCCCTCCCCCACCAGGCTGAACCCACATGGGGGTGGGCCTGGCATACACGCCTTCTGATAAAACATCTGTCGTATGAACATAGGACTCTTACTGTTCTCTTCTTAATTCCGTAGGACCAGTTCTCCTCTTCTGCCACGTCGAGTGACAGGGATGCAGACACTGCTCGCCGATGTAAAATCCCAGGCAGGGCGAGATGCGCATTCTCTGCAAGGAGGGGCGCTAAGAACCGCTGAGCAGACTTGCGACCTGTGATCCATTTACAGGATGGATCATAGGCACATCTTACACACGTAAACTTGGTGATTAAAAGCAAGCTATATATACCGTGCACTAACCCCTGTGCACCAGCCCCTGTGACCCCGAGTTCTCCCCAAGTGCCCTGGCTGTCCTCTGGGGACCCAGACTCCCCTTCAGTCAAGTTTGCTTTATCACAATAATGACATGTATGTTTTTTTCTTTTTTTTAACCACATTGAATATAAATGGCAACCAGGCCTAGAGATGTGTAAAACTGAGCAGAAACTGGAAAATTAAATTAAGCTGTTTGACATGAGATGGGAAAAACATGCAAGCCAAACAGGCGCTGTCAAGAATTGATTATTTTCCGGGGCTTCCCTGGTGGCGCAGGGGATAAGACTCTGCACTCCTGACACGGGGGCCCAGGTTCCATCCCTGGTCAGGGAACTAGATCCCACATGCAAGCCGCAGCTAAGAGTTCGTATGCCGCAACTAAGGAGCTGGCGAGCCACAACTAAGGAGCCCGCCTTCCACAACTAAGACCCAGCACAACCAAATAAATAAATATTTAAAAAAACCACAGTTGATTATTTTCCTTGAATCTGTGTTCAACTGGCTTACAGGAATGCACGTAGATACTCAGCACCCAAAATGATGCCGCATCAGGAGGGTGGGGCCTCTATCTTACTGCTCACTAGATGCAGGTGAATTTCCTGCTGGTGCAAGCAAAGGTTTCCTGATCTCCGAGGCATCTGCTGGTTTGCACGTGTATTTACTGAACCCCAGGCTGAGGCAGCTACCAACTGGCAAAAGTCCTGCCCACTTGGGGTGAAAAAATAAGCCAAGCAGACTGGTAGATAGACCCCAGAGCATCAGAGCAACTCACAGGCTCAGGTGTGCACTCCCCACGCTGAGCTCCTTGCGGGGAGGGTACAGTGCTTACCATGGGATGGCCACAAGCGTCTCTAGTAGCTCAAGAAAGACCACAGCAAAACTCTTATCAATTTTTATTTCCTACCATACACCAAATGTACAGCACTGAACACAGTTGGTTGCTTTGATGTAAGAAATATTAATTGTTTGAAGAAACAGTGTACAAACTACTTCAAATTAAAAAAATGCGTACATCATTGCCTTTTTGTTGCTTACAAAAGACCCAATTTACAGTATCAATCATTAACATAGTGGAAAGGAAAAAAAAATTCAGTGCACATTACAAAACAGATCAAGTACAAAGGAGTCAAATAAATACAAACATCCTTCACAGAAACATCCTGTTCAAACTACGCAAACACAAATCAATGAACCCGAAGTCACAGTAAATTATAATAATAAATACATAGGTCGGTAAGAGGTTTCTTTTAAATTAAATAAAATATATAACAAACTTGTTAAAATATTTAGCAAATTAAACTTTTGTCTTTGTAATAAGTGAACTCATCTGTGTGCATCTATCAAGGACTGTATAGCAAAATGTTTGCAAGTACATAACTTTAATAGAAAGTTTTGCTTGGTGTCCCATTTATAATAGACAGCACACATGGTAGCTCTTTTTTTTTTAAGGTTGATTTTTAAATACCCACCGTTCCTACCTAAGAACAGACATCTCATTTTCACTAGACTAAGAGTCACGGTTCAAGTGAACCCCAAACCAAAGATAAGCCCCACTTAACACAGAACAATGACCAGTGTCATGGGGTGAAATCACCGTGGACGGTGCTGTAGTTTGTGCAGTAACAGTAATAACAGTGGAAAACATCAAGCCTGCGAGCGCCATCGCATTCAGTCTACACACCCAGGAGGCTAAGAAAAATAAACACTTCGTTACAGCACAGAAATCAAACCCATTTACACAGAGGCACGTTGCACAGCCGGGGTGTGTGCACAGCAAAAAGGCAGTTTAGCTGGTTGTCTATACCTTTTTCTTAAAAAAAATAAATATAAAAAAACTTTTGAAACAATGCTGAACTACTTTACAATCCCTGAAATAGACATTGCCTTTACTATAGCAACTACTAAACTCTGATCCACCCAGAAATGCGAGATTGTGGGCTCAATTTCGTGTCTGTGAGTGTGTCTGTCTGTGGGTTGCGAGTGTGTGTGCTTTGTAGCACTTGTTGCTCTGCAGAAAGACTTCTGTCAGATTGAAAGCTGTCTGGCTGCCTAAGGAGGCTGAGACAATGTCTCCAGTGTTTAAAGCAATGACTCAGATCTGGGTACCATTTTTGCATGTGTGATTCTATTTTCCATTTCTTCCCAGTCAACCCAGTAAGATAAATGCTATTTCAGGGGATATGGTATCTACACGGTTTTCCATTTGGATGCGTTTACATTTGCTAAGTACAAATCTACATCAATATTGTCCCTTGTATATTGTGACAACGTGTGGCAGGGAAGCCTGGCTGGTCACATCAAGTCTTACTTCTCGTCTCAGGGTCAGAACTGCCAACTGTTTGGTGTGACTTGAAAAACAAATGGACAAACCTGCATCACTAAAAAAGCTTGTTTCTTTAAACCATTTCAAATAAATAACTCATATGAATTGAAACCGTACAGCCAAGTCAAATACTTTGCTGATTGCTCTATTTAATTATTGCTAACAAATCCGGAACAGGCTGTTTTCCAGTCTCCTGTGCTTCTGTGAGGGCGCACATCCCACGAGTGGGCGCCTTTTATCCTGCCGTCTCTCCTGCGCACCTTACCTAAGCCCGCTTATAAACACAAAGCCAGTGCAGGTGGTACGGGGGTTGGGGTACAAGTGTGCAATAAAAGTCAAACTGGACCATAGCGCAGTCCTTACACAAGGACTTCCTTCATTCTTGCTTGTCTTCTCCTTTAAACCCAGCAAGATATGTGATTTGAGAATAGCATTTCTATTTAAATTCTATTGGAAAATAAATTAATAAACACACTTGTAAAAATATGGCAGACTTCAAAATGCAATTAAAAGATAAAAAAACTCTTTGATTAGAAATAAATAAAATATAAAATGTCACGTTTATTTTACATATACTGTACAAAAAAAAAAAATCCCAAAAGAGTGCAATGAAGAAATAAAAGAAAAGCATATGAAAATAAATAAGATCTAATATTTGACTGCATTGCTTTTCATCCAAAGAGTCTATCATAGTTTTTCTTTCCTTTTCACGTTAGCTGGGGGTGGGGGTGGGGGGGAAATTAGTGCAATGTTGCAATTGTAGATGCAGTAGGGCGCCTGCCTGCCTTGGCGGCCGGGGGCCCTCCAGATGCGTACACGCGGCTGCTGGTGGTGAGTCCGCGGCCCGTGGCGCTGTGCTCCTACACGTGGATGTCCCTCACCGCCTGCTTGATGCTCTCCAGCAGAGCCTTGCATTCTGGGGAGTAGTCCCGCTCCAGATTGCTGTACATGTCTGTGAGCGTGTTGACGTACGCTTCAAAATTCTGCTCACTGATGGGCCCCTGAAGGAGGACAAAACACATGGCATCAGTCACGTGAGCCAGGCTGCTGGGAAAAGGGGAGCAGGTCCTTGGGGGGAACTGTCACTTTGGCGTCAGGGAGGGACGCAGGGAGGCAGGCGGCTGCTCGGTCTTCACTCAGTTAATGGGGTGAGCGCGACTGCCTGTATTTTGGGGTCAGTTTGGAGTCCCACCAGGTGGAGGTCTCGCTGCTGGGCCGGGCCCTTCCCAGCTGCACCCTCCTCCTGAGGGGCTCTCGTCGTCCCTCACATGCACGTGCTCAGCATGGAGACCTCGTCTGCAGAAGGTGGGTGTGGGCCAGGCAGGAGGAGGGCTCTGCTCGTCCAGAAGCTTCCTCTGACGGCCCTGGGCCGGGGTTTCAGGGCTGTGAGGCTAGACAAAGTGTCACCAGCTGTCTGGTGGGAACTGTCCTCTTTCATCGTCGGACTCCTTTGTCCATTTCCCCCTTGAGGGTCAGAGCTAGGCTTTTCCCCTCTCTCTGTCTTTCCAGGTGGAATACGGGATTCTCAGAGTCCGGTCTGTTCACCTCCTGCTCTTTGCTTGCGTGTGGCCACCTCCTGTCCCTAACGTGGTGGCTCAAACAGAGCAGCCCCTCGCAACGTGGAAACTGCACGAGTGGAAGGAACGCGCGGCCAGGGGAACTGCCGCTCCGCCACTTCTCAGGCCTGCATTTCCCAGCTTTTTGGAAACGCGCCTCACTTACTGCACAAGACGCCTGGAAGAAGGGACTTGTAAAAGGTCTCGGTGCAAAGGAATAAAGGGCGTCACTGTGACTGCTGCTGCTGAAGAGCTCGGCTTTCTCAACGTGAAGCTGATTTCATTGCGCCCAGCCAAGCACTCACTCCACCAGCCGCCTGACACTGCTTTCCATTCCCTTGTCATTTCTGCCTTTGTTGTGTCACGAGTTTCTAGCTGGACGAGGACCCAGATGGCAGAGTGATAAAGGCCACCTCGCTTGTGCTGGCTTTGGAACCTCCATCAAATTACATAAGGCTCAGAGCCTCCATTCCCTCCCCCATAAGATGGGAGACCAGTGCTCGAAATAAACTGTGAACATTTAGTGGGACCTGCCCCCAAATCACTGCGAGAATGCCTTGTATGTAACTATACAAAGTACAACTTATCTTGCACGGTAACATTGATTTTTATGGCGCCACTGAAGAAAAAAATATTACAGAATACAAATTTGAAGTATGAGTTAGAGAAATGTTAAGAAATAATATAACACAAAAAAGAAATAATATAACAATAATATTCAATAATTACCTTAAGATTGGCCATAAAGTAATCATTTATTTTCCTTTGGGTTCTTTTTTATTACATGATTGATTTTTTAAAAAAAATATTGGTTTTTTTTTCTTATTGTCAGGAGGCATATTTGGAATTGGTGAAGATGAGGACTCCATGCTGGGAAGTTGGACAAATTGAGAGATTTCTTGCTTTCAGGAAAACCAATCTTATTTCTTTATTAAATTGCTGCTTTTTCAAACCCTTCTGTATATAAAATTTGCAGCTTTAGAAAACTTGTTCTAAACATGCCTGTACTGAGGAAATGAAAAGCATTCAACAATGCAGCCCTCTTCCAAATGTTTATTATATTTATGAAAATGTAAAGGAAATCAATATTCTATGAATTTTAAATAGTTGCAATGCCTCAAGCATATGTTTAGGTTTTGGAAATAGGATGCCTTACTCACTCTTGTGCTTTTTATTCTATATGAGGAGTACTTAAGTATGTTCTTCATACTTAGGTAAAGAGGCAGACGTAGAGAATGGACTTGAGGACACGGGGAGGGGGAAGGGTAAGCTGGGACACAGTGAGAGAGTGGCATGGACATATATACACTACCAAACGTAAAATCGATAGCTAGTGGGAAGCAGCCGCACAGCACAGGGAGATCAGCTCGGTGCTTTGTGACCACCTAGAGGGGTGGGATAGGGAGGGTGGGAGGGAGACGCACGAGGGAGGGGATATGGGGACATATGTATATGTATAGGTGATTCACTTTGTTATACAGCAGAAACTAACACACCATTGTAAAGCCATTATACTCCAATAAAGATGTTAAAAAAAAAAAGAAAAAAAGAAAGCATGGGTCTCAGACTGTGTAAGCCACGTTAGCAAGCTTTCCATTTGGAAACAAATTTTGAGAGCGGGAACTTTGGCCTCCAATTTTCATTTACATTCTAAACCTAGTTTCAAATAAACCCTCATCATCTGTGAATGCCTCCTGTGGTATCAGAAGCCCTTGGTCGTGACACAGGGTAACCGTAAATAGCCATCACGTTCCCAGGGATGAAGTGTGGGCGGCTTGGACTTTCCGCCCCAGCCCCGGGTGACGGCTTGCCAGCAAGGGGAGCCCTGGGACGTGGCCGCGCGGCCTGAGACTCACCATCTGTGGGAGCTGGATGTCAGCGAGGCTGGAAATGAGGGCTTGGCTCAGGCCCGCCAGGTCCTTCAGGAGACTCTCGTTGCTTTGCTCTATCAGCTTGTTTTCCTCCTCTATCGTCTTTAAGTTGCTCTCCATAGACGTGATCTGAAAGGGAAAGCCCTTGGGAACGTGGGAAGCAGGGTCTGGAAGGGCCGGGCCTCAGCGGAGTGCAGTGCTGATCCAGCGTGGCCACCTGTCCTCACAAAGCAGCAGCCCTGCCCGCACCCCCCCCCCCCCCACCACCTTCGCCCTGAGGGCCGGAACCACAGTCCCAAGTGCGGCTCTTCAGGCCAGATTCTCCCACGGCTGCAGATCCACACTCCACGTGGCTGTAAGGTGGACTGCAAGGGCAAACCTTCGCTGTTTCCCCAAACCTGCTCCCTGCACAGCCCCCTCCTTCCCAGCTGATGGCCACTCGCTCGCTGTCCAGACCTGGGAGGCATCCCTGGCGGCGCTTTCTCTCGCACTTCACGTCCACTGGGCTCCCCTGTCAGAGGGCCCAGGATGGAGACGGTGCCCAGGTGCAGCCGCCGTGGTGAGTGTGACCCCTTCTCAGGGGCGGCCCTGCGCCCGGCTGGGCACCACCCAATCTCTTGCTGACCCGTCTTCACCTCACCTACCCACGCGGGTCTCTTCAAATGTCAGGCACATCGTAGGTCAAATATGATCGTGTTAATAACCCTTGGCTCTAAACCCCGTAATGGGTCTGCGTTCATTCAGAATAAAAACCAACGTCTTAAAAAGGGCCTGGGAAGCCCTGTGTGTCCCCGGGGACTCACCTCCTATAACCCCCAGGTCCCTGACCTGTAGCCACACTCACTCTGCTATTTCTCAAAACGCTGGGCCTTCTCCAGGGTTAGGGGTTTGGCATTGGCTGCTTCTCCTGTTGGAAACACCCCTGCCCCTTCCTGTCTGGCTAATGCCTCAGCTCCTCGAGCCTTGCCAAGTGTTTCCTTCCTCCTGTGGCTGAGCCCCGCCTCCCCTCTGTATCGAACCCTGTAATTTACCGCTTCTGATTTTTTGTTGTTGTTTACCTCCCCTTCTAGACTGTAAGCTCCATGAGGGCAAAGGCCTTTGCTTTCTTCACTAATGGTTCTCAAGACAAGTTCTCATGATTGCAAAAACCACGCATGACGCTCTCTTTGTAGCTTGGATTGCTATTAATGGAAGATTATGACACGGGTCACGCAGAGACCTGCTTTTCAGATGGACTAAAAGCTTCTGTGTTAGGCCCCTGTGAGTGAAGACTTCTGGGAGTCAGCAACCTCAGTGGCCCAAACCCCACGTTTCAGGAAAGGAGAAAAGGGAGAAAGACACTTCAACTTAACTTTGTCTCGTTCTTTTCCCTCTGATTTATTGCAATAGAGTTATTATGAGTGTTTTTTAAAATCCTGGACTGGAGAGTTCCCTGGTGGTCCAATGGTTAGGACTCGGCACTCTCCTTGCTGGGGCCCGAGTTCGATCTCTGATCGGGGAGATAAGATCCCGTGAGCCTTGAGGCACGGCCAAAAAACAAACAAACAAAAAAAGACAAAAAACAAATCCTGGACTGAACTTATAATTTCCTTGTGGGTAAATTTAATCAGGGGCTGGGGCAGACCCAGGAGAATGCAGAACTGAGAAATTGCTTGAATTTTCAATAAAGAATGTCAGGCAAATCTGGGAAAAGATCCATTTCTATCAAAGACTGACCCATTCAGAGGTATTGTAGAAAAATTAAATTTAAAAAGTTGCATTGTTTTACTTGAGTTTCCAATAAAACTAAGGCCTCCCATATCTTCTCATGACAGTTTTTCTAAAGCACCACATACTCTAGAGGCTCTGTGATTATAGGACGATCGTCTTACTTGCTGATAAAGCCTTTGGTGCACCCAGGGCAAAAATGTGAGCAGTTTGGCCTGCAGCTGCCAAACCAGTGATTGCCCAGGGTGATCCATGTATTCAAGCCTTCACAAGGATTGTGTACAGGAGACACACTCTGTGTGTTCACTGCAAAGGATCCGTATGTTTTTTGTTTTTCTTAAAATTTATTTTATTTTATTTATTTATTTTTGGCTGCGTTGGGTCTTCGTTGCTGCGTTCAGGCTTTCTCTAGTTGCGGAGTGGGGGCTACTCTTCGTTGCGGTGCGCGGGCTTCTCTTGTTGTGGAGCACGGGCTCTAGGCACACGGGCTCAGTAGTTGTGGCACGTGGGCTCAGGAGTTGTGGTGCACAGGCTCAGTAGTTGTGGCACACAGGCTTAGTTGCTGCAAGGCATGTGGGATCTTCCCGGACCAGGACTTGAACCCGTGTCCCCTGCATTGGCAGGTGGACTCTCAACCACTGCGCCACCAGGGAAGTCCGATAAGTTTGTTTTTTATCACAGGGTTTAATAGCTCAATGTGTTCCCTCCCTTTAGGATCATGATTACCTAAAGGTAACTCACTGCTCTCCTTCCTTGTCCTTTCCTCCATCCCTTCCCCCACTCCCTCCTCCCTTCCTTCTTCCTTTTTTTTACCTGCGTCTGGAGTTTCATCATATCTGCTTCAATTTTAAGGTTGGACTCATTGAGTTCCTTTATTTCTTCATCCAAATGCCTAATTTCTTCATCACTCTCTATACCTGTAAAAAGTCAGACTCTTTTAGTTCAAACAGAAAATAAGAGACTGAGACAAACCTGAGCCCTTTTACACTGAATTTGTGGTTTTCTAAGTGAAAATGAGACTTTAATTTGAAACGTTGAATTTTTACCCATATCCAAGATTCTAAAAAAGTGGGTTCAGAGAGTTGCAGGATTTACTTCCTTAGTAAGAAATGTCCCAGCGTTTAATGTAGGTCTGCTGTGTTCCGGGTCTGCTGCTGGACAGGCTCACAAGTAACTTCTCCTTTGAACTTGGCTGGACCCTGTGGGGCAGGTGTCATCACCCTTCCTTCCCCCCACAAAGGCCAGAGCTTCACGGAGGCTAAAGGAGGCCACGGTGACCCCCGACGGGGCCGCATCACCTGCCCCGGGGCCAAAGGAAGGGGCAAAGCCTGCCTGAGTTCCAAAGCCCGGGCATTCTCTCTTGCACGATGCTGCCAGGACAGGAAGACTTGGATTGTGCTGATTAACGACCAAACGTATGGGGTCTTATGAGCCATTATTAGAGGCAGAGGGGGTCCTGGCAGGGGGGCTCGAGCCCAGGGACACACAGCTTGGCTTCCCCCTGGACCAGGATCAGAAGCAAATGCCGCCCGGGGAGAGTGTGGCTTTGGAGTTTGAATGCTGCCTGGCTCCTGTTCCTGAACTTGGATCACTTACTTCACGTCCTTTGCTTCAGTAAAATGTTGTGAGAATTAACGCAATAAAACATAAAGTGCTGAAAATACAACAGGTTCTCAATGCACGGGAGTTATTTTCCCATCATTCTTTTATAGAAGGAATATGAATACATTTTAAAGATTTAAAAAAGCTGGGAATAGGAGCTCATATTCAGGACGCCAGAAGCAGGATTTAAGGTCATTTCAGCAGTCCAGAATGATGACTCTAAACCAAGAGATGACAATTCAGCGGGATACACGTGAACGCCAGCATTTAGACTTAATGAGACCAACGCACGAGAGCAGAGCTGACGATCTGTGCGAAACAGCTCTAGGCTCTGGTACTTTCCTGGGTCGCTGCTCGGGAACACAGATCATCACCTACTGAACGTGGTCCTCATGCTCCATGGCCCAGCAACACCGTTCCTAGGCACACACCTGAGACAAACCTACAACAGCAGGATGTGTAAGGTGCATGTGGTATATTCTTCACGGAAGCACAACCTGGAAACAAGCCACTCTTTTTAAGCGTCACACACGGATTTAAAAGATGGAGTGATGCTTTCAGAGAAATAAAGTCACAACAGGTCACAGTCCCCGGCTTGGTTCTACCCATGTGCTAAAGACGCCATCAGATAAAATCCCCAAAGCAAAGTAATTGTTTTGCCTTTGTTTCCCAGATGCGTCAGGACGATCTTCGAAGGAAACAACACACGCCTGAGATAATTGCTGGTGAGAACTCAAGAAAAGTACTCAAGAATCAGAGGGACACAGGAAGAGCCAATATAGACCTCAGCTCAGCCACTGTGTATATTAACTGTGATCAGGGGTTGACACTAGGAAGGCATGTAGAGAAATAGAGATGCTAAATTAAACCATGTGGATTCTCCATAAAAATACCATCCTGAGGGTAGAGCAGAATTGAAGGATTCAAACATAGGTGCCCCAAACTTGAAATTTGATAGAGGGCTTATACCAGGAGCGCGCGCGCGCGTGCACACACACACACACACACGCGTGCAGGCTCATAAAAAAACTATCATTTTCAGGACTGAAGCACAAAAGTTCAGCCAGTGTACCCTAACTCATCAAAAGTCTCATTGCTTGACTTTCTCTGCTGGAGATCCTTATTAAAAAGTAAGGAAAAAACCCAAGAGATTGTTCTTTAGAGAAAGTTATAGTTTAGTTCAAATTTGAGGAAAGCTTCCTTCTTGCCTAGTCAAATAGCACTTCCCGCACGGAGGATGGTTCGGACACAGGACCCGCCAGAGACCAGGGTCCAGACCTCGTGGGTGGCTGCCCCGCCCTGCCCTCTTACCTCCAGATGCTTTGACCTTGATGGTCATTAGTTCTTCAGAGACCTTGCCCTTCTTGATGGCTTGTGCATTGAGAGGACATCCAGATAAGCTGTGAAAAGAGAAATTATACCGATGTGTGAAACACATATTATTTCTTACAAAAATTAAAATTTTGTACTCACTACTTACTCTTTACGTCTTTACCTGCCTGCTCATTACATTACAATCTGCAGTCTCTGTGCAGAAAGTAACAGTATCTATTAAAACAAAAGCAAAAGGCCCTCAAATAATGTAAAGTGTTTTGTGTTTTTCTCTCAAATCAAAATACAAATAGCTACTGTTGATAATTATCATTTAATTCATTTTGTTAAAATGTTACTATTTTGCATTCATGTAAGGGCCTTTTTTTTAGTAGTGGTTACTTTATTCACTGTAAATGTAAAACTGTATGTATATATTTTGCATAAGATTTGTTCCAGATCAGTCAAAAATGCCATGAATGATAAATCTAGTTCTTCCTGTCTTTATACACACTGTCATCTGATCTTTACAGAATGACTCAAATTGATACAAGCCCAAAATAATATCCCTCCCCCCCGCTTCGTGGCAAATCCAGTTTGGGTAGGGGAAAGTTTCGAATCTATTCTTTAACTTTTAAAACATCATTTTTCATTAAAACATCTCTACCTGAAAGGAACAGAAAAGGCAGGGTTGTAGGTGTATTTAAGCACCCTCACTGCCCAGGCAGTGCGTTGCCCGGCAGGCTCTTTATACGCTTTTCCTGAAGAGCCACACCCTTCAGACCTGCTTCCTTCCCACAATGTCATCTGTTTTGTTTCAATTACCCCAAAATGATAATGACAACACTGAACAATACTTGTTTCCTGTAGTACATGATGAGATGATTTTGTTGCTCTATGCAGCCATTAATTCTTTTGTCATTTGGTTATATTTTTGGAGATACCATTTTTAAATAAAATTAAAAATTATAATTAGCCATTGAAAATATTTTTTCTCAGAGAAATTTGGTTACAATTCATGCATGAAACAATCATTTTCCATCCAAAGATTGGAACACTTGGCAGAGTGAAAGGAGAATATTTCTGAAACAAGGCCCTTAATAAATGTTTGCATCATGAATATTTTTCTTAAGAATTTAAAATTGTTCTATATTAAGATTATATGAAATAAACAATAATAGATATGTAATACTACATATAAAAGGAAGGCTCTGTGGTTTGCCAAGATTTGATAAATTATGAAATATTTTACACAGGAAAAGAAAATAATGGAAAAACACAAACTGAACTTTGAACCTGACTTTTCTATTCTGGAAGCTGCTCACTAAAAAGAGTGGCCTTTATAAGCTACATTATCTTCTTTTTTTTTTCCTGGAAAGTTTGTACAAGTCTGTCTTGTTTTCTGTCACATACTGTGTTCCGACAAATGGTCACAAACAGGAGTAATGTTTGGCTGGTAAACTGGATTTTAAAAGTCACCTGTGGGAGGTTTGTAGCAAGATGGATGTTAATACCTCCCAAGAACTTCTGTCTCTCCCGTCAAGGGTCTGCACCGTTTAGACAACACAGGGTGAGCGTCCGGGGGGGACAGCCGTGTGGAATGCTAGTGAAATTCCACAACCATGTGCGCTAGAACCGAGTACAGCTAAGTGACGGGAGGGAGGCTTTGGTCTAAAAAATGCCACTGGATGTTTTGTACCTCCCAATGGGGTTATATCTTCCAGGGTATAAAACAAATCCTAAATTTAAGAAACCTGGGGCAAGAAAATATTTTTAATGTCCCTTTTCCTTTTGAGGATGCCACATCCTCCACAAGCCTCAGTCTTGCAGCTCAGGAAAACAGGGAGGTTGGCTGGGCATCGTCTTTGGGGTTCGGGCTCCATATTGTAAGGCAGGAGAAACATGCTTTATACGGCTTGGACCAAATTCACAATTCTATGAAGGTAGGGAAAGGCAATTTTTTTTTAAGATTTTTAAAAAATTGTTTTTAAAAATTTATTTATTTTTAAAATTTATTCATTTTTAAAATTTATTCATTTATATATATATTTTTGGCTGCACTGGGTCTTTGTTGCTGCGTGTGGATTTTCTCTAGTTGCAGTGACTGGGGGTTACTCTTCGTAGCGGTGCGCGGGCTTCTCATCGCGGTGGCTTCTCTTGTTGTGGACCACAAGCTCTAGGCACGTGGGCTTCAGTAGTTGTGGCTCACGGGCTCAGTAGTTGTGGCTCATGGGCTCTAGAGTGCAGGCTCAGTAGTTGTGGTGCACGGGCTTTGTTGCTCTGTGGCATGTGGGATCTTCCCGGACCAGGGCTCGAACCCGTGTCCCCTGCATTAGCAGGCGGATTCTTAACCACTGCGCCACCAGGGAAGCCCCAGGGGGAGGCAACTTAAAACTATATCTTCATCTGCCCTGTTACAGTAAAACGGCAGGTGACAAATCTGTGTGGTGGACATCATAGTTTATAATATGTTAGTAAACCTCAATAAAATTACAGTTATGGTGTGGCACTAAATGAGTTCCATTAGTCACAGGACTTCTGGTGTTAAAGCTGCAAACATCCATAATGATGTGTATTTAATATAATATCATTTGTCTTAGTTGCTATTCTTTCAAAGTGGAAGTCTGTAACATGAAGTCTTAAAGAAAGGTTTTAAAGTAATTAGTATGTAAACAAAATGCTGATGTAATTCACAGGTAATTGTTTTCAGCCATCCTCTAAGGTAAGTTTTGTAATTATTCCCATTTTGCTGAATCTTAAATGGGAAAAGTTATAGAAATTGCTTTAGAGGACGGCTGAGGAAAGTCTGCATGAGTGCCTGGTGGTCGGGAGGATCCAGGAAACACCAGGGATGGGCTGGTACCCAGCTCGGGAGAGGGGCTCTGGGGTCCCGATGCTGTGAGCTGTGCAGGAGGGGGGCAATCCCTGAACTCCCCTGTGCTCTGATTCTTCTGTCAACTGAGGGTCACCGCAGTCCCTGTAGCTTACAGGGTTTGTAAGGGTTTAAAGGGATAAGCCACGTGAGGAACTTAGAAGAGGCTGTCTGCTAGGACAGAGCAGCCTGGAATAGCAGTTGGCCTTTGGTAGTGACGGGAAAGAGAACAGAACAAGTCAGGACGTCAGGGTTGAGAACAGGACAGTTAAAGGTGTATCGTAGGTCAGTCCGTGTGATTCCAGCACGTCATTCCTACCTTAATGAATTACTGCATAGCTACACATATATTAATATAATTGTACAAAAGGGAAAGGAAATAGTCTGTGCTGAACACCTACTATGTACCAGGCAATAAGCCAGGCATTTTATTATCTTATTTGTTTAAATCCTACACATAGTAAAGAAAAGCATTCCACCTCAAAGAGAATACCCCAGGTTAAATTTGGGCTCTTAAATCCTTTGAGCAGCAAGAGTGAAAAACAGTGAAATCTCAATTATTCATTTGTCTAAATTCTTAACTGTTTTTCTTCTCCTAGAAAATAATATCTCTGCATTAATACTGCAGCCTATATTTTTGAACTCATAATTTCCTTTTCTTATTATGAAGTAAATAGTATGTACACAGATACATACAACGTGTATTTGCAGTTGAAAGAATACCCTTGAGGGGCATACCTTGAATTTACCTTCAAACACAGAACACACTTTGAAGCTTCACCTGCCCCACAGCAATAGCTGTCTCCTGTCCCGCAGAGACAGCCAGTAACTCCAACTGCAGATGAAAAAGCACCTAGTTTTTTTAAAACTAGGTGATTTTGCTCCAGGTTTTTTCACTTTGTGGGACTGAATCACACCACACGTATCCCTCAGCACTCCATCCCACTCAACACGTGCTCCAAATCCGCCCGCGGTGCCTTTGCATCCACACGGATCCGAGGCCCTGCAGGTGGAACCACTCCTGTGCCCTGCGCTGCAGGGGCCAAGGTGGCGGGCAGGCGGTCCCCAGCCTGGAGCCGGGAAGCCGACCTCCTGGCGCACGGCCGTCTCCATCTCCGGGTGCAGGAGAACCTCTGGGACTGAGCCTGAACGTCTAGCGGCTGGACACCAGGGCACCCTCACCAGCTCCCTTACTTCTGAGGCATCAGCTTCCTGACATGGTTCTACCAATTCTTCTTCCACTTACAGCTCTGAGGGTCCCTGCAGCTCTATATCCTCACCACGCCTGGCGTCACCGTGTAAAACCACTCCAGGATTTTTCAAGAGAAATCTGTTGTTCTAACTGAGGGATGCACTCGCCACAGTCCAGCATTAATATTTCATTATCGATGTCAACATGGACATGACAGGGTCCGTGGTGAGAAAGCACAGCTCCTGTGCAGCTACGAGGCTCGCTTGATGTGTGACTGTCCTTCATGGACAGGAAGCGATGGTACAGACCCAGAAGAAAACAACGTGCACTATTTTGAATGCGATCAGGCATCTGAAAACCATCAAAAAATAAACCACCTAAAGAGATCAGGTTTCCTCCATAAGCAGGTGGGGCTCTTGGAAAACTTCATTTCCTGACACCGTCGACGTGCACCTCGAAAACGGAACCAGCTTTGCTCTGTTGGCATCCTGCCCATAAGCAGAGCGTCAGGACTCACAAAGCTTTGTTAGATCTTAAATCTGCATTGTGCACCACAGCCCCACAGCCAGAGATGTGTGCAGTGAACCTTCCAGCTCCGCTCCTTATTTTGTTTTTTGGCCATGCCACTTGGCTTGTGGGATCTTAGTTCCCTGACCAGGGATCGAAACTGCACCCCTGGCAGTGAAAGCATGGAGTCCTAACCACTGGACCGCCAGGGAATTCTGCGAGCTCCTCTCCTTGATGTAGAATGTGGACAAAAGCCTGGGTTAAGATCAGTGCTCCTGACAAAGAGCCTGGTTGAAGTACATGCCACTCAGTGAGGAAGGAACTGAGTCCCTGTGAAGCTAGAAAGGGTTTTTTCTAAATCTCTCTCATCCTCTGGGTACTTGGTAATCGCTGTGTCCTTTTCTTTCTGGCCGCTGGGGATGACTCACAGCTTCCCAGCTGCAAAACAACTACCATTTGGTCTGAAATGGAGCCAGTTCACGAGCGGAAGGGCGTGACATAAACCCTTAAAGTGAAAGTTTACGATCACACAACGGAAGTGAGTAGCTATCACCACTTAGAACTCAAGTGAACCACTGACAGAACCATTAAAAAAAGCAGCACAAGCAATAGTTTAGAATAAAAAAAACACAAGCACAGTTTCAAAAGCAGTTGAAAATCGTGCAGTGAATTTCAGAAATAGAGAAAATAACATTTTGCATCCTTCAAACTGGTCAAATATCTATCTGGCAAGGCTCATTACTTGGACATCTAAGGTGCTGTGATTAATGACCTTGAGGGGGTCTCTCCCCTCCCCCAGACAATCCAGGTGACAAACAATCACAGGAACCACACATTAAGAAGCAAAGCTGCGCTTCCCTGGTGGCGCAGTGGTTGAGAGTCCGCCTGCCAATGCAGGGGACATGGGTTCGTGCCCCGGTCCGGGAGGATCCCACATGCCGCAGAGCGGCTGGGCCCGTGAGCCATGGCCGCTGAGCCTGCGCGTCCAGAGCCTGTGCTCCGCAGCGGGAGAGGCCACAACAGTGAGAGGCCTGCATACCGCAAAAAAAAAAAAAAACCAAAAAAGCAGCAAAGCTTACCTCCTGTGGGTGACAAACACGTTGTTCACGTGGCCCAGCCCATTGCAGCCTGGCAGCGGGCAGTGGGGAAGTTCCTGTTTGTTCAGCTTCCAGGAGACGGGGGCCCCGTTGAGAGGGTTCTCCTTCTGTCTCTTGGCGGCCAGGGGACAGCCAGAAGCTGTGCGGTGGGATGTGTATTTACCTGATATGTGACCTTGGCCGTCACACCCGATCACAGGGCATCTGGAGAGACACAGCACAGTCGTTAGCAGCTGGGAGAGACGAGATAAGCCAGGTGAAGCACTGAGGCGAGCGAACGAGGAGGTGGTGGTGAGAGCAGACCACACAGGGGCAAGTGGGGAAAGGACAGCGTCTACCAGGTGCCCTCCAACCGGGGGACAGCAGTGGCGCAGTCATGATGGTCCTCGGGCTCCCGGCTAAGCAGCGGTCGTGCATTATCCCACGTGAGCCTCACTGCTCACCTGGTGGGCAGAGGCGCTGTCACCCCATGTTAGAGGGGCGGCGAATGACTTCGAGAGCTCAGGGGACTTGCCACCAGTTTAGAAGGAGTGGAGTCAAGTGTGTGGCCGCACTTCTCAGCTCCAGAAACAACCAGGGAAGCCCTTTGTTACGGGTTACGTTGTCTCCAAACAAAGACCGAGGGTCTAACGTGTCAAACTGGCTCCCGCTCATCACAGAGTCCACGGCTCAGAGAACGGGAGTTCTGATTTCCAAATGTCTAAATACTGCACGTTGTCGAGCAAGCCTCTGTACATTTCTGCACCTGTATCTGCATCTGTCACCCAAGACCTGAAGCATGTTTCTCAGAGGAGGGAATTCGCTTTCGATAAAATTGCGCCTTAAGTTTCAGGGGAGCCCGCAGCCGTGTGTGTCACACTAGGGCACGTCCACGAGGCTGCTTTCCTTTAAAAGCGCTGGGCAAGGACGAAGTCCTGCTTTCCTTTGCACCATCAGAGACCCGTGTGAGCACCACTGGGGAGCGCGAGGTGTTCTGCAGCCTCCGAGCTCCCATACTGCTCCCAGGGCGTCGTGATGGACAAGACACGCAGTTGCCTCCCAACCGAAGTCCCCCCGTTTGTCCCACAAAGGGCCTCTGCCCTGACGCCGCCGCCTCAGCCGTCACACTTACTTGAGTTCAGGGTCTTCTTTTTCTTCCTTTGTAGGGGTCACCTTGACACCACCTTTCCTGGCACGAGGGCAGCCGGACAGGCTGAAATACGGACCCAACAAACAACAAAACAGAAGCATGTGATCTCATGGGCGCGGCTGCCACCGCTCTGATTTTCATCTCGGGCATGGGGTCAGTCTTACCTTCGGTGGGAGGCATAGTTTCCGGTCACATGCCCCGAACCGTCACAGCCTGGAGTGGGACACCTGGAAGACACGAGAGTGGAGCTGGGGCCATGTGGGAGTGGCTAGGAGGTCACGAC
Source organism: Mesoplodon densirostris (assembly GCF_025265405.1). NCBI lineage: Eukaryota > Metazoa > Chordata > Mammalia > Artiodactyla > Ziphiidae > Mesoplodon > Mesoplodon densirostris. Next base: position 2,876,518 of record NC_082673.1, read on the forward strand.
ACATCACACAGAGCCAAGCAGTCAAACAGGATGAGCTGATGTGTGGGACTCTTTTTGCTTGTACAGAACTAGTTTTTGGCTAAGAATCCTTTTTTTTTAAAAATGAATTTATTTATTTTTAATTTATTTATTTTTGGCTGTGTTGGGTCTTGGTTGCTGCATGTGGGCTTTCTCTAGTTGAGGCGAGCGGGGTCTACTCTTTGTTGCGGTGCGCGGGCTTCTCACCGCGGTGGCTTCTCTTGTTGCGGAACACGGGCTCTAGGAGCACGGGCTTCAGTAGTGGCGACACGTGGGCTCAGTAGTTGTGGCTCGCAGGCTCTAGAGGGCAGGCTCAGTAGTTGTGGCGTATGGGCTTAGTTGCTCCGTGGTATGTGGGATCTTCCTGGACCAGGGCTCGAACCTGTGTCCCCTGCACTGGCAGTTGGATTCTTAACCACTGTGCCACCAGCAAAGCCCTAAGAATCCATTTTTAAAGGAAATATTAAGATGTGTTAACTACTGTCCAATGCTTGGAAGACACTGTATTCATTGTTATCCTGCATTCTTTTTTTCCTTCTTTTTAAGCCTCATTTTTTTAAATTGAAGTGTAGTTGATTTCCAATGTTGTGTTACTTTCAGGTGTACAGCAGAGTGATTCAGTTATATATATATATATATATATATATATATATATATATATATATATATATATATATATACATAAAACTTTTCAGATTCTTTTCCCTTATGGGTTATTACAAGTATCGAGTATAGTTCCCTGTGCTACACAATAGGTCCCTGTTGTTAAACCTTATTTTGGAAGGAATCTGAAATTTGATCCATAACTTACTGCTGGGCTTCTGTCTACATCATGCAAAGTTCTTATCTTTTGCTTAAGAAAAAAGAGTTTCCAAATTGTTTCTGTGTGTAACTTATTTCCTTTGATTTGCTCCACCACCATGATAATCCCTTACATTCAGATGGACAACAGTGGTGGATGGGACAACCAGAGACCTGGTGGATTAATGCAACTGCCAAAGAACCTAGGACATTTGCACCTGATCTGTTCTGCCTCATGGTCCACCTTAAAAGGTCTTGTGGAAACTCTACCAATAACTCTGACCGACAATCAACCATTAAATTTGGAGTCAGGGGAGTGAAGGCGGAAGGAGATTCCAATTTTACTTAGAATGCTAATTAGGAACAGGGTTTAAAATACACTTGAATGCAAACATATACAGAGATTCTCACTCTTTTGTTGCCTTAAAAAATGCCAGATAGTAATAAAAACACAGAGGTGGGCTTCCCTGGTGGCACAGTGGTTAAGAGTCTGCCTGCCAATGCAGGGGACACGGGTTCGATCCCTGGTCTGGGAAAATCCCACATGCCGCAGAGCAACTAAGCCTGTGTGCCACAACTACTGAGCCTGTGCTCTAGAGCCCGTGAGCCACAACTACTGAGCCCACGAGCCACAACTACTGAGCCTGCGAGCCACAACTACTGAGTCTGCACTCTAGAGCCCATGAGCCACAAGTACTGAGCCCGCACGCCACAACTACTGAAGGCTGTGCACCTAGAGCCCGTGCTCTGCAATGAGAGGCCACCGCAATGAGAAGCCCGTGCACCACAACGAAGAGTAGCTCCCACTTGCCGCAACTAGAGAAAGCCCACGCGCAGCAACAAAGACCCAACGCAGCCAAAAGTAAAAAATATAAATAAAATAAATAAATAAATAAATAAATTTATTAAAAAAAAAACGCAGAGGCTGTCATAAAATGTTTGCTTTCCTGAAAGTTCTTGTAGACAAGGTCATTGTTATTATTTCACTTGTATGCCCACCCGGGTTCAGATTTCTACTCAAACAAGAGTTTGAGAAAGATAATAATCCAAAGAAGAATGTGAACATTATTCCTTTTCTGAAACTCTAACCCACTGAACTTTCACAGAAATTCTTTTATATTCAATCTTGAGGCGGAACATAGGGAGTGAATGCTTTTCTCAAAGGAAATATGAAATCTGCATAATCTCGTCGAGCTAACCAGAGAACCCTGCAACAATTCTCTAATCAAACATTTAGAGATTTAATACATATTCTGTACTGTAGGAAAGGCTCAGATGCTATTAATATTTTTAGTAAAATAGTGGTTTACTAGCATATTGCAATTCTGGAAAAGTCTATGCCAAAAAAACCTTGTTTTGAAATTCTCCCTGAATATCCAAACAAGAGGTCAATGAAATGTCCCCTTTTCTTTCTGTACAGAAAAACCGCAAAGATGTTACTTATTAGGTGGCTGTATAAAGCAGGTAAGTACTGAACATTGCTATAGAACCACTCAATCTACATGTTCTCAATGTATTATCAACATTTTCTTCTAGAAATAATGTTTAGAGAAAATACTTAGGAGAACTGATAGCTATTTTTAAGATACGGCAATATAGAAGTTCAGAGCAATCGAGTAAGATTGAGTGAGTTTGCCTAGCTCGTCTCTCCTTTCAATATGCTAATAAGTCTCCACTTCACATCCTTACATTTCAATCTAGAAAAATGGTAGCCAATAAAATGATTTCTAGAATCTACACTGACACAATCAATTGTAAACTCACTTTGTATAGCTTAGAGTTGTCTTTACTATTCATGGTACTAAAATTCTGAATTTTTTACCTGTTTAATATCACATCTTGTTTCATAAACATTTTTTGGATAATTTTTAGATAAATTTTAAACAAGTTAAAAAACGGAAATACTAGCAAAATATTAAGAAGATATATTCTCTGAAATTTTACCTATAATTTAGACACCAAGTGTTAATTCTATTATTTACACAAATATTATTTTATCACTAGACTTAGTAACACTGATTTTTCCTAAAATATTATGTGCAAATGCATTTTGCTAATTTTGCTTAATGTTATTCTTCATCTTTTCTAAATGTATGCCTTATATTTTTAAAGGGTAAAAAGTGGATTATAACTTTTTATAAGTCTACATGTATTATAACAATACATGAAAATAACAAGTGAGAAGTTTGGAATAAAAGAAGATAATAGTAGGAAAAATCAAATCAATCAACGAAAGTTAATATACATGTGACTTTGAGATCCTGTAGACAAGGTGAAAATGAGTCAGAATTGTATGTCACCCCCAAAAGTGAAAGACTGTCGTATGATTCAAAATGCCCACAAGGTAAAGTACTGTGCAGTTTTCCTAAAGTCAGATGATGAAAATGCTGGCCGTACCCTCCTAGGTCTGATTAGTATACACGTTCTGAAAGTAACAGAGAAAAGGTGTCATAGGTGTTCAACATCATTGCTTTTAACATTTTTTTTTTTTTTTTTGCTGTACACGGGCCTCTCACTGTTGTGGCCTCTCCCATTGTGGAGCACAGGCTCCGGACATGCAGGCTCAGCGGCCATGGCTCACGGGCCCAGCCGCTCCGCGGCATGTGGGATCTTCCCAGACTGGGGCATGAACCTGCGTCCCCTGCATCGGCAGGCGGACTCCCAACCACTGAGCCACCAGGGAAGCCCAACATCATTGCTTTTAAAAACATTGTAAAATACAAACCCTCCAAGTCCAGCTAATTAACTAAACTCAATTACAGTGATTTGGTTTTAGCTGTTTGAGTTTTTGGTGAGAAAGCGCGTGGTAGTAATTTACTTAGGTGCCGTCTGCCCCTGGTTAGGGCCACCCTGGCCGGACACTTACTTGAGTTCCTGAGAGTTGGCCGCCATGAGGGATTTCAGAGTCTTATCTGCCAAAGGACATCCAGAAACACTGAAGAGGGAGGAGAAAGCAAAAACAGAGACACACGCGCTGACACACGCAGGCCCGACTTGGGGGCAGCCTGAGCTGGTGAACACATGTTCAATCCACCGATGGGGTTTGGGAAAAAGTCTGAACCCGGCTTTGCTGCTCTAGCCAGACCGGGCTTTGGGCACCTTGACTACTTGTCACAGACTCTGGTTTGCTATTTACCAAACCAGGGTCTTTAGCCCAGCGAGACCCCTGGCTCCAGTGATGACTGACCCAGAGAACCCTCCCTCTGCATCCCGAGGGATGGTGCTCAGAAGTTAAGGCCCTGCCCAGAGGGACAGCGAATCACATGGGTGACACAGGTGGGAGGAAGGGCCGAGCACAGCCTCTGCACTACTGTCCCTCCAACCCTTTACTGAAGCCTCCCACAACGTAAAAGTTCAGTTCAGATCACTGCTGTCCTACCTGGGTTTCACTTGAGTCCTAAAGCTAGACAGGACCCGAGCCTGACATGAACTCTAACTTCTGGGTTGTAGCCTGGTTCATAGGATCAGAAAACCGTTATTGACCAGAGAAGTACACTTTCTTTACAATGTCAGTAAAAAGACAGAAGACAGCTTTATTTCTGAAAAACGAAACAAACCAAAACCCCAACTAACTCAGTCTCCAACTCCCGATCTAGATCATATCTTTCTAGAGAGGGTGAGGGTGAGTCCTTAAGGAGGACAGATGAGGAACGCCTAAGTGAGAAGGCGGGGAGCTACCTGCGATGAGACGCATAGTTGCCTGTGACGTGCCCGCTCCCGTTGCATCCTGGCGTTGGACAGCTGGGTCAATAAAAACACAGAATCAGGGTCAGGTGCATTCACGGATGCACTTGCTCTGTCTGACTGGGTATGGGGTAGCTTCTCTTTTCAAGACCAGTTAACACATATGGGACGTGAAGAAGCTAATGAACTAAAGATGTAGATTATATAAGGAGCAGCAGACGAGACAAGAGGAAACTGCCATGATCCTGATTTATTAGTTTCCAGGATCACATCAGCTCTCTGGTTCAGATGATGTAGGACAGTGATGCTAAAATACGTGTCCTGGTAATGGATGTGAGTGAATCAACAGTCAGTGGTGTTCTCTTTCTTTGAAAATATGAGTTATAAAACATAAATATTAAAAACCCATGCTTTATCATGATAGCAGCTCTTAGGTACCAATTATATCACAGATTTCAGAAAGAAATTTTTGTGACTTTTTTTTAAAAGAAAAAGATAACATAGTAACTTCATAAACATGTTAGAAAAACACCTGAAAAAGAAGATCTTTGAAAATACTACATATGGCTAAAATGTAAACTGACATTTTAGATGGGACAGTTGCTGATAGTACAGAAATAGTTACGAAGTTTAGTTAATAAAGCTTGTGATCAGTTTCATCCAAAGTTTTGAACCCAGCAAAGACAATCAGGAATTAACCACCTAAGCAGTAGGCTCTCCAGGCTGTCTGCCAAAGACCGGAGTCTGTCCCCGGCACTTCATTTATCTCAGAAGCTGGTCACATTTTATGCATCTTATGTGTATTTTAAAAATAATGAAAGTGGGTAGTTATCCTGAGCAGTTTTGCTGCCAGAGTTAACAGATTCCTTGGTTTCTCAGCCATTTATTTCCCTCTGACGCTGCTTGAAAGTTGCTGGTGTGAGGTAAGCAGATTGACCCCAGCCCACTCGTTGGTCTTTGTGTCGGTGTCAATAATCAGGGGAAACATCAGCTACATCGCTCGTGCTTTCTGATGTTTTCGGCGCCCTGCCCAACGTGAAGGCTCACCCACGTGTGGAATGCAGACTCTGCCTCTTTAAAGGGGCATTTGGGGATAGATTGATGACATCCAAGATTTCCGAAACGTCACCTTCTCAGTATTTTTTTTCCTGTGAGCTACTTTCCAATCATCCTCAGGTACTCTACAGAAACTGTAAGAGTTAGAACGTCTTCATCTCTCAGAGAGATGCTTGATTTCCAGAGCTTGATCTGAGCTGAACCAGCCAGCTCTTTGCCCACCACTTTCCTAGATGGAACATCAGAAAGGAAAATGCGGAAGCTACAAATATATGTAAACAAGAAAAAAAAGAACAATGACTAACATCTGAGCTGAGTTATCTTGCAAGTGCCATTCACCCGCTAAACAGAGAAACAATCTTTTCTGATAATTACACAGCTGGAATATTCAGAGCATGAGAGATTGGTTACAGTGCCCTGGGAATTCCTACTTTGGAAATACATCGCCACCTGGTGTGCCAAAATAGCTTTGCATTTATTTTATTTTACTTTAAATTTTATTTCTATTTTTAAATTATGCCTATTAATACTGCCAGGAGAGGCAAAATGCCAATGATTTTTTTAAACCAGACAGTTATAAATTACTTAGGAAGTATAATGATAAAGTGTGCATTTAAATAGTGGCTATTTTGTTTCAGCTTTGTGGTATAAAGAGGTCAAGGAATAAAGCCAAGACTGAAGGGAGTGATGTAGTGGGAAAAGATCCTGTTCTGGATCCTGACGGCCGGCTTAATTTACAGATCTTCAATGAGAAATCTTGTACAATAACATGTGCAGATCCCAGTTGGGTGATACAGTCTGGGAAGATTTGCAAATGAAAGTATCACAACTTAGAGAAAGGAAACTAGCTACTTCCCTCAGTAAGTGGTGCTCAAACTCTAAGCAAATTCACGTTGATCAATGACATCAAAAAGTCCTATTTTAGCCGAACAGTTTCTGGTAAGCAATTAAGGTGCATTTATCTGTTAGAAACATAAAACAAAGCATAATAAGGACAGGGTGAAACTGTAAAGCAGTGAGACGTTTACAGAACCAGTGTGTGACACAGGTGTGTAGAAGTACGTGGTACCCACCCAAGTGCTCCCCTGTTCCGAAATGAGCAGAAAACCACGAGGCCTCTAGAGAGTCAATTTCCTAGGAATTCATGATTATATTCCAAAAATTGTTCACCATCTTTTTGGAGCCCTTTCTCTTTGCACCAATGAGAAGTGCCCATTACAAAATAATCACACTTTATTTTTCTGTCCAAAATGGTGATGCAGGTTAATTATCAGTTTTTTACATTTCATTTAGCTTGGAACGACTCTGGAAATTTCCAAAATCTACCTTCAAAGGATAAACATTGGCCCTTTTGGAAGATATCTGAGATAATATGCAGAAACAAAATCCATTCAAAGATTTTAGAAACTTGACTAGCAAGCCCATGGCAACCTTGACATGGCCGCTCCATGTCACCTCCCAGAGGGCGCAGTGCTTGGTGACGTGCAGCTCTGGTACGTGGGCCCTACATCATCAGGAAATGTTAATCTCCTAAGAGAACATCATGCTCGAGGCAGCAATGTCTGCCCACAAAATCCTTAAGGAATGCAGCATAACCGTTTATTTAAAAATCACTCGACCATAAAAAGAAACAAAATTGAGTTATCTGTAGTGAGGTGGATGGACCTAGAGTCTGTCAGACAGAGTGAAGTAAGTCAGAAAGAGAAAAACAAATACTGTATGCTAACACACATATATGGAATCTAAAAAAAAAAATGGTTCTGAAGAACCTAGGGGCAGGACAGGAATAAAGACGCAGACGTAGAGAATGGACTTGAGGACATGGGGAGGGGGAAGGGTAAGCTGGGATGAAGTGAGAGAGTGGCATGGACATATGTACACTACCAAATGTAAAATAGATAGCCAGTGGGAAGCAGCCGCACAGCACAGGGAGATCAGCTCGGTGCTTTGTGACCACCTAGAGGGGTGGGATAGGGAGGGTGGGAGGGAGACACAAGAGGGAGGGGATATGGGGACACATGTGTACGTATAACTGATTCACTTTGTTATACAGCGGAAACTAACACACCATTGTAAAGCAACTACACTCCAATAAAGGTGTTAAAAAAAGTCACTTGAGCGTGGACAGGACAGACTGGTGCTGGACCGGGGGCTTCTGACCGACGGTTTCTGTGTGCAGGGCCTGTGCAGCGTCTGAGGTGTGTCCCTGTCACTGGAGAAACGAGTGGCACTGCAGTGGTATCAGGGACCCGCGCGGGATCGTGGAAGGAGCAACCTCAGTGGCTGGAACAGCCTGCCCTCCTGGGAAAGGGGGCGGGAGCAGCGGGGCTGGGAAGGGGGGACCACAGCAGCCGGGAAGGCCTCTGGGGTGGGTGACACGTGGGGGAAGAGCTGAGAGAGGAGAGGACGGCTCGCAGAGGTCGGTGGGCAGGCGTTCTGCTCAGGACAGGGTGCTTCATCTATTTTATTAGAAAAATGTAAACGTACTTTTATGCTGGGGGCTTCAGAAGAGAGGGTACAGATGCCAGTGCCTAAGTGCCAGGGCACCTCTTTGGTAGAAACTCTCATTAACTGGCAGCTTCAAATGTACTTGGGTAAGAATATACATGAATGTTTAATCACTTTCCTATGGAAAAGATTTTCTTGCATGTCACTCACTCACTCCCGGCAACCAACCCCCCGGGACAACACTATCTGCTGAGGATATAAATGCCCAGAAGCCACGGCTCCCGCCTTGCCTTTGCCTGAAAGACCCTCCCCTCCCTGTCCCCTCTCTCCCTCCCTCAATGTCCACCTGATGTCTCCATGTCCCCTGCACAGTGGTGACCGGAAGATGAGGAGGAAGGTGGTCAGGACGGCCCGTGTCCTGGCGATGGCCCAGGAGAACTCACACCTGTAAGCAAGCTGTGAGCCACACTCTGAACTCCAACAGCCCCCGGTCAGAGATCTTCGGGGTGAAAAAGGAATAAGAGTGTGCGAGCTGGGCTCAGGCCACAGTCCGTCCTAGTTAATGACCCTGCGTCGTTTGGTGGCATGTCCCTCGCACCCCACCTCTGCCCCCTGCCCCCTGTTCCCGCCACGTGTCCCCCCGCTGGCTGGCCTCCCTTATTCCCAAGACCCACTCTCCTGGGGTTTGTCCTGCCTTTTCTGCTTTAACCTCTTTGAACTTGCTGTGGCATCTGAAACCATCGAAGGCCCAGGTGGGAGTTCTCTGAGCTCCTAGCTCCCCTGACCATCACTTTCCTCCTCCTCCTCGGCCCCAGGTCTTTATCCTTTGTGGGCTTCTTTTTCCCTGTCAGGTCCCAGCAGGATGCATGCCCTCGAGTCCTGGGATGGGCATTCTGTCCCCTTCCTCTTATACATCTTCCCTGGAGGCCCCGTCTCCCGGGCCGCAGCTCACGATCTCCCGTCTGCATCTCTAGTCAACATTTCAGATGATCTTCCAGATGCCAGACGGTCACCACGCGCACCCGGCCTCAAAGAATTCTGCATACTGCTCTTCCTAAGACACCCCAGCCCTAGTGCACTTTTCTGCTCAAACACCCTGTGGCTTGTTACGGGAAACCTGGCCATCTTCCCAGGGCCCTCGTCCTGCTCTCTCTCTCTCTCTCTCTCTCTCTCTCTCTCTCTCTCCAGGTCACCTGGTCCTGGGGCTCAGCTCCAGACGGCCGGGCCTGTCTCAGAACCCACTGCAGCTCGACTAGTACTTCCCGCCCTGTCCTTTCAAGTTCTGAGTCACCAAACCCCTTGAGAATGTGACGAAAACCGTGAACCCCCTTCCCAGATAACACTCTGCAGTTAAGTTTTGTGAGTCTGTAGACTTCCTGAAGCCCTGACTTGGATCCTCTGAGGCCAGTGGGTGTTAGATTAAGATCTGCTGATCAGAACATAAACCTTTCTAATTGTTTGACATGTGTTGTTTTTCAGTCGATTAGACTTTTAATTCTCTTCGCATGAGATCATGTCAGGTACATGTTTTCCATAATGCTCTTAGTTCTGAGCATAGGTCTAGGTAAATACAGAACATTTAACTACCAACTGGTTGAAATTGCCCTAAAACATCTGCAAAGTCGGCTCCATAAGCCAAGGCATTATTTATTACTCAAGGTTTTGAATTGGAGTCTCTGTTCTAGAACCACAGAGTAAGCCATTCCAGATGACTTACGTGATTAGTTCTTTCTTGAGATCTCTTGTGTGGAGCTTGGGTTTAGGGCTTGGTATGGAGGCCTCTCCAGGGAACTTCTTTTCCTCTAAATTTTCTAGGGAGCTCACTGGGTCTTTCTGAAAACAAACAAACAAACAAAAATACAGAAGCACACAAGTCATTAGGAAACCCTGGAAAGACAACTGTATTTGAAGTCACTGGGGTCAAATTTGAGTTTTGGCTTAAAGACTTAGATGACATCCCTCATTGGATTTGTACACAAAATAAATAAGATAATGAGTATACGGGTAGATCTGGACCGCTATGGACATTTATGCTCGGTGAAGAATGAGAAATTATAACTCACGGGCACACCTTTAGAAAGTTTGCATTTTGGCAAATATAACTACAGAGGTATTTCTTGAGCTATGTAAATAAGTTAATATTTTAATATATTTCAAGTTTTACAGTATAGCAAACATTTCCTAGAGAACATAGGAAGAGTTCTTTATGCACACAGCAGTCACTGGTAAAACAAAAGAAACACTGCAAAAAATGAATCACACATATTTTCAAACAGAGAAGGAAGAAGTGAATTTAGGCTAGTAGAATGTCCTTTCTGATAAGCAGATAATTAAGATTTAAATTGTTTGTTTAAATATGTAATCACTGAGTCCACAATATCTAGTCAACATTTAGTTTGATTTTTCTGGATAATTGCTTTTAGTCTCACATCACTTCCTGTTTTTCTTAAATTTTCTCTTTTGCTAAGTTGGCATTTTGTAATGGTTTTACTCATTGGATGGAATCTCTTGTTGGGTTATCGCTAATTTTCATGGCCTTATTTTAAGCTTGGTACTGATCCTGATTTCATAAGGAAATCTCATTGATCCTTTCAAATCATTTATTTACCATCTGATATATTATCTTACAGAAAACTAATGACGGTTTTATTCAGTCACATAATTAGCTTACTTTTATCATTGTTTATATCCAGTAAATATAATATGTTCTGGATTTAATATTAAAATCAGATTCACTAATATAAAAAAACTGCCTCCTAAATCTCAAAAGTATTGATCCATTCAAGGTGAGAAAACAATTTTGAGTTATTCAAGGTAAATCTCATTTAAATCAAATGAATATGAAATTGCAAGGGCAAATACAATTTTAATAATCCTGAGTCTATACCCAAAATCAGTGGAAAAACAAAATCCCTGGATTTTCCCAAATAAAGAAAAACTCCAAGCCTTCATCTCAGTCATAAAGGCAAATGCAATTTCTTTCATTAATTACTTGGATAACAGTTCAATCAATTATTTTATATAGGACCACACAGTGGTAAATACGTTTACACTACCTCAAGTAACATTATCTTCAGACCAAATTAATAAAACCTGGTTTGGTCTAATTTCTTCTTTCATATTATTTTTAATACTGAGTATTCCATTTTACATTATTGATTTATGTTTGAAAACAGTAGCAGATAATAATACACCCCTGAAAAATAAAGAGAAATAGGTGTTTGATGATAGTTGTTTACTAAGGTAGAAGAGAAGGGCTATTTTAATGCTGCTTCCGTGGAATCTATAGAAAAGAAGTGAATTATGCTTATCCTTTTCACGTTTCACAGTGTAAATGCCTAAAGCGAAGCATTAGCACTACCTTCCGTTTCATTTGGAGCTACCTGGATTCAGCCCGGGTGGTGTTTTCCACTATAATTTACAAACGTCTTGGCCTTTTGAAAGTAGATACAAATGATAAATCCAATTTTTTCTCAGTGTGGAACAGCTTTTGTTTTTCTGTTCAGATGCTGAATTTTTCACAAAAATGGCATAAAGTGAAAAAGAGCTATTTTATTATTTTCTTTGTGATGAACAAGAGCAAAGTATCTCTAAGGAGGCATGTACATTTACAGATGAACACATAAAGGTCATTAGCTGTTGTTTGTTGAATCTGCACATTATGGAAGACAAGGGAATAAGGGATTTTGAAAGAAATGATCAACTATGAAAGTTTAACTTATTTGACTCAAATGCATTCAAAATTAATGCTTGCAGAATATATGGTATTTAACTTAGCACAGTAGTACGTGATGATGTTTCAATAGGATCATTTTATTGGATATGACCTTTTAAACATTTTGTAACTTCTTTTAAAAACTATGGACTCTTGGGTATGTGATTGCATTATGAAATAATTGTCTTTTTCCTTTTTTTTTTTGCTCAGCATTCCACCTCCAGAAGCTTGCAGAGAGCATACGTATTAAAATACAGGTGACCGTCACTATAAGAATGCTTAATTTTGTTACAGAAGCATTTTATATTGGATAAACTCCTAAATAGCACACCATAAAAATATGTCAACATCATTTGTCAGAATTTTTTCAACATTTAAAGTATCATTTTGAAAATAATAAATTTATATTGGGGAGACATAAAGAGAAAATGTGGCATACATATATGTGTGTGTTTAGAGAGTACGTAGGTGCAATGAAATTCCTTTAATGTACAGATAGAAGTTTATATAGATTTCAGTAAAGGCCAGAACATAATGGGAACATGAATAACAGATAAAAGCATCTGGCACTTTTTACATTTGAAGCCCTGAAATCTTTGGAGAACTGACAGTTGAATGAAACTGACAGCCCTAGTTATTTCTCAGCGCTTTCCTTTTGAGATAGTTTGAGTTTTTTCCAGATTCAGGATTTTGTTTTTAGAGGGCATCTGGACAGGCTATTTCACTGAGAGAGACAGACAATATTTTCTGAAAATTACCACCAAAATGAGGCAACTGTTGTGCATATGAACTAGATAACAATGAATTGGATATAATCGCCCAGTTTCTGGTTGTGGGAACGGGTGGGAGTCTCGGGTGGGATGTGCGGGGCTGGGGAGGTGGGAACAGTCCACGTTCACAGAGCACCACTGGGACCCCGAGCAGCGTCTCTGCAGAGCTCACGGAAAGGACAGCCAGGACCATCCGTCCCTGGTTTGTGTGGTCACGTGGAGTCACGTCCTGTAACCGGGCTCAGGGGCTCTGGTCCTGCCATCCTGAGAAGCACCAAAACCACTGTGGTCTCCAGCACACACCTGGCCAAGTACCACTGCTTCATTATTCTCTTTTCTCTTTCCTTCCTGCTTTTTCTCAATATTTCCTAGCTGTCTCCATTTTCCTGTGGACTCTTTCTTTTCCTTTTCTCCATTTTCTCCCTCTCCCTTCTCTTCATTTTAGGGAAGCCCAGGACCATTGCTTATTCCCTATATGACCAAAGAACAGCAACTTGACCCCACAAGCCTCAATTTTCTCCTCTAGAAATTTTGGTAATAACCCTGCCTTTCAGAACTGGTAGGAGAATGAGATGCTGTTTATAAAGATCTTTAATCTTTATTCTTACTCAGCATGGCCTCCCTCTGCTACCTTCCCAACAAGGACATTGAATACAATCTACTTTTTCAAAATAATAACTATCGAGTATCACATTTTTCATTTAGGGATTCAGAACAAAATGTGAAAAACACTCTCTATTGGTAAATTACCTTGGCACAGATGAAGACAAAGAGCAAGGGTGAGAAGCTGTCCCGGGAGTTACAGGGGCTCAGAAGCACCTTTGTGTGCATCCCCGCGGGGACAGCGCCCCAGCAATGAACCACCCACGTTCAGACCGTGACAACAGGCGTTAGGCTTAAACCGTATTTTGTAAACTCAAACCTAGTGCGAGCGCTTGGACTCCAAGAACTCAGCTGATGTCGCCAAAGTCCTCTTTGCTGCTCTCAGTAACACTGAGTTTCCACTTAGCTTGTCAAGTCCAGACGTCAGAATACTTAGGTTGCCATTTGTAGCAGTGACTCTACACTACCAGACCTGAAGGAGGTAAGCCATTCTGGAAGGAGGAAGGAGCAGAAATCTAATCTCAACAAATCATCTTCCCCATGACATTGCTGGCACGTTGACCAGTCACAGGTCCGTAAGCCTTAGATAGGAACGTACTCCAGCTGAATCCCTAAAGCCACCTGGATGAATCCACACGTGTTGATAAAGAGAGAATATGTGTCATGAGACTGAATTTTCTGGTGATCTGAGGGATAAGAAGTACATACAAGGAGGTCCCTGAGGTGTCACTAGACCCCCAGGCAGCAGGAGTGTCCCCAAATACGAGGGCGACCCTGTAGGCATTGCTGCACAATCTTATAACCGATGTGACGTGACACAAGCCCCCTGAAGGGGAACAAGAACCCACTGTGCTTCGTTACTGGTCAGGACTGGACTGGACGCCTGACTGTGTGTGAACAGAAAGGAGACTGCTTGTCAACAGTGCCCTTGGCCTGTGTACAGCAGGCTCGCAGGGGTGAGGACAGAGAGTCTAAGCCCCCTGCACACAGCACCGAGACTCCCCAACACGGGGGGTTTCCTTCCAGCAGGATCACCCAAGAACAGGGATGCCGTTATGCTTATCTGGAAAGGATCATCCCCCGTGCCACGTGCCTTTGACTGGACCTCCACCTCCAGGCCTCGTAACTGCGATTAGGTCCCCCTGTGGGGAGTGGAATTGGCCCGGTTGTCAATCAGGGGTCTCGTGGACCGGGGGCGTCCCCCGTCTCGGGAGCTGATGTGCACGGACTGGACCGAATCAACAAACTTGCTCTCAGCCCACTCCCCCCGCCTCCTGACTTCCATCTCAGACCCGCGTGCTGAGCGATCGCTAATGCGAATACCGGCAGATTTCTGGATTGTACGATGACGTAAGTTAGGTGTAACTTCTGTGACTTTGCACAGCTGAAGCAGCCGGGGATGTGGAAGAGGGCAGAGATGCACACTCACCGGTTCACAGTCACCACCTGAGGCGAAGCAGCTTCTTACACGTTGCAGGGTCAGTTTTATATTTATTAGAGTCAAATGTATATGATTTAAGAAACAGTTCCTCTAAAACAGTGTTATGATAGATTAACTAAGACCATCCCTAAATACTTGGGTGAATATTTTTAAATAAAGTATTTATTTATTTTATTTTTGGCTGTGTTGGGTCTTCGTTGTTGTGTGTGGGCTTTCTCTAGTTGCGGTGAGTGGGGGCTACTCTTCGTTGCGGTGCACGGGCTTCTCATTGCAGTGGCTTCTCTTGTTGTGGAGCACAGGCTCTAGGTGCGCGGGTTTCAGTAGTTGTGGCTCGTGGGCTCCAGAGCACAGGCTCAGTAGTTGTGGTGCACAGGCTTAGTTGCTCTGCGGCATGTGGGATCTTCCCGGATCAGGGCTCGAACCCGTGTCCCCTGCATCGGCAGGCGGACTCTCAACCACTGCGCCACCAGGGAAGCCCATGGCAGGCGGATTCTTAACTGCTGGACCACCAGGGAAATCCTTGGGTGAATTTTTAAAAGCCAAGCAGAATGGCAATGACTATACCCCGTATGGCAGACTCCAACCTGAAGCTGCTGCTGTGTCAGCCCCCCACCCTCCCCATGATGGTGTGGCCAGTGGTGATGTAGAGCCTGCCTTGGGTCCTGGGGGCTCCCCCAGCCCTCCTGTCTACTCTGCGTGCCTGCTTAGCTACTCGCTGGTCCGTGAGCTTGGTTACAGGTCAGTCCTCCTACCAGACTGAGCACACGTGTGGAGGAAGCGTGTGGAGGAAGCATGTGCAGGACGCGTGTGCAGGAAGCGTGTGCCAGGTGGCGCTGCATCCTCAGGACCGATCTTACTGCCTGGACGTGGGGATCACAGTGAAAGTGTGTGGGGGGAGGATGGGAGGGAAGGAAAGAAGGGAACAGGAAACAGCCCAGTCTTGTCGTCACTGCCATTGACATTGACTCATGCCCTGAGATGTTAAAGGAGATGCTAAAATCACACAAGGAACTATACTCGATATTACATAATAACCTATAAGGGAAAAGAATCTGAAAAAGAATACATACACACACACACACACACACACACACATATGTATAACTGAATCCCTGTGTTCTACCTGAAACTTACATGATATTGAAAATCAACTATACTTCAATAAAAAATAAAGCATATGCTAAATCAAATTAGTCTTCCACCAAAGTCTCTGAGCTTCACACAACTGAAAAAGGTGATGATGCACACTTTCAAATGTCTATTTCAGTTCTTTAAACATGCCAACTGGCAAGTACCAACCACTTCCCTGACAAACAGAATCACCTACAGTAAAGCCGGCGTCACATCTGCAATGGCACTGAGTCTAACCAATGGAGGGCGTGGCCATGAACTCTTTTGAATGACACTGAGTCAAGGCTCATCAGACCCAACCAGGGCACTCCAACTGTGAGATGTGGGCTGATGAATTCCTGCACGGCCACAATGTCTGGCTTCCAGGGGTGAAGCCACCTCCAAGGATAACCCAGCCCACAACTCTGGAGTTGCCATGGCTGAGACATTCCACGTCCACGATCAGTCCCCAGACCACGGCTCTGCACATAGGGATGCCAACACCATCCCTCCACGAAAACACTGAAGGGAATTTGACGAGATGCGTCCTTGCCCCCGATTCGTTCTCGTGTTCTGGCATCTGGTGCACAGCACACGGAGGCTGGTGGCTTGGTGTCGAGTGACACGCTGCCCCTCACAGGCTGCCGTCTCCAAGGGAGAGATGACGTCACCTCTCACACAGCACACACTACTCAGCCGTAATGGGGGTACAACGCACCCTAATGACATATTGTTTTAGGCAAGGGATGGGAAACGTTGGATTCATTTATAAATTCCTCTTGAAATCTAAAACCATCGTTTTACCAAAATCGAAAACAAGGTACAGAATTATGTATTATCTACACAGGATTGTGAGAATTAATCCAGGAGGAAAAAGCTGACCACACCCTCCGATCACGCTCCGTCTCAAGCTTATCGGCCACATTGAAACAATACCTCTTTCTCCTCCTCTGTCTTCCCATGAGCTTTGCTATAGTTGATAGGCGTGTTCCAGCCCTCGTGATCACAGAGGGCCTGGTAGAAGGCGGCATTGACCAACAGGCTGCTGGTTTTGAACGGGGAAGAGGAAGCAGTTGGAACAGAAGGGTTAGTGGAAGTTAGGGGTGCAGCTTTGTCCAGGATTCGTTTTTTTTTCATGCTTAAGTCCAATGTGCCATTTTCATCCACTTCTATCTCGGCTCCCTGGTATACAATAGGAAACAGAAAAACATTTAAGCAGTTTGCAGTGGTAGCCTAGCCATGTGGGCTTTTAAGGGATCATTTTAAATGCAAGCTTTTATGTAAGTATATCTGATTTTAAATCTAGCTTTCTGATTTGCTTTGGTTAATGTTCAATTCTTAGGCAGACTTTTCAGAGCAGCCCCATTAGTGAGCTTTGTGTTTCTGGGTTTAAACAAAGTAAGCCTAATATAAATAAGATGGTCCAAATACTAAATGTACTGGCTAAACCTGTTTTATCTTTTTTTCCCCCCAAGTTTAGCTTTAAACCTTCCTTTCTCATTGCAGAATTATCACTCCCAATTCATCGTTTGAAGCATTAACACTTGAGTTTATAAAGAGGCACAATATTCTTCCCCCATCACAATATTAATCTAATGTGAAAAACGTGCACAAATAACCAGCTGGAAGAGACTTTTTACAGGGAAATATGAGAACTATATTAGATTAGTACGAAAGTGACATTTTACCCTGGGTGCCTTGCGCCAGAAAAGCTTGGTTAACTCGTGGCGGGCGTGTTGGGCGAGGCGGGCAGTGTAAACCAAAGTTCCCCTGGGGGCCTGGAGTGGAGGTACCAGGTGTCACATGACAGGACGGGGCGGGCAGCAGGGGGTAAGTTCTACAGTGAAAACTCCAGAATAAAGGTGATTCTTTTCCAGATACTCAGTATGAGACTTTAATTCTACCTCACGGCGTTTCTCTTCAGGAGACCTTTGGCTAAGCTTCGTTTTCTTTTTAAGGTTCAAGTGCCAACAAAGTCCCCATGTGCCCTGGACCTTCCACAATTCATGTGCCCGAGCATGGCGTGCATGGTCCTGAATCGTGAACACCGCCAGGCAGTAACTCCCAGAAGGCGTCACCCTCGCAAGTGGGTCAAATGAATACCTGAGTGGCATTGTCACTGTCATCCATCAATTCACAATTAGCTTCTGGACACTGTCTCTTCTCTTTTCCTTTTGGCTGGCAAAGCAGAAGTCTTCTCTGAATATGCTCCTAAGATCCCTAACGGTTACTTCCCAGGGGTTTATTTTAACTCCCCATTTACACTGCACCCTTACCCCCTCCCCAGCAGTCCCCCCTGAGATGTGATCCACCGGAGCGGCCGCCTGAGTTAAAAAATAAAAGCATCTCTTCTGTTTGCTTGTTTGACCTGCAAAGTTCCTATTCTCAATCTCTCAGCCTGTGAGGTAGAAATGCTCTATTATATTTGTGGGAGGTAAATACACTTCGAATATATTTGTACTAAGATGTTTGGTCATATCTTTCTGTCCTTTTCAGTAAATAGTTTAATCTCCTGTGATAGTTTTAAGCCCTGAATTTCACAGTACAGCTTATCCGGGATAATAACTTAGTAACCACCCCATCTTATGCCATCTGTATAATATCAAATACGTTTTTATACCAGCATTAATAAACCTTAGTTACAAAAATCCAAGATATTAACCATATCAGTGTTACGTGCTCTCTCCATGATACAATGTATTCTGCCAGGAGTACATCAAAGCAATTTTTGGCTTCAAAGCTGATACGTAACTATAGCAAAGAAACAGAGCTATAGCTATCAAGTTTAATGGCCAATGTAAAGTAAAATGCTAAATATTGTAGCTGCTGACATTTTTCATAAAAAAAAAAAACAACTTGGGTTAAGGCTGCACAACCAACATTCACATAAAATTCCAGACCTCTGTGACAGATGGCTTAGGAAACAGGAGTCACGTGACTGGGCTGCAGTGTTTTATAGAGCAAACCCCATAAATAGTGCAGATTCGAGCTTGCTGAAAAAACACCAACTATTCCAAGACAACACTAATATATATTTTAGCTTTTACAGGAAAAGAAACTTCCCTTGAGTACATTAAAAAATCGGAGATTCTCAGAGTTGTGATGGTCCTACATCTTGAGTAATCATGGGCTGATTGAAAAAAAAAATCACTCCTAATGTTTAAAAGAGGTGCTTTTCTGCACCTCGTGTCCCAGCCGGCTGCTCTGAGCACCTGACCGGGCTAGGGGGAGCAGGGGGCCATGTGGGTACAGATGGGCTTTAAGTGAGCTCACAGATGCGTTCAAAATTACACACAGCGCCAGGGAAGGGCCCCTTTCTGCCCGTGGATGGGTGGATCACACGTTTACTGCATGGATTTTATTCAGAGCAGTATCAACAGACATCACTTCTCTCTGTGCTTGAAATTCCAAACGGCAGGACAAGGAGGACAGGGTGGGAGGGGCGGCAGGAGGGGAAGGAACGGCTCCACCCTGACATGGACCCCCCGCCCGACGCCTAATACGCTCATTTCTTCAAGGGCTGTTTTAGACCCTCGTTTTCATTATTTGAATTTTAAGCTTTTTGAGGCTGGTCTAACACTACTCATACACTTTCCAACTTAGGAGCGACATCAGTGACCATCTAGTTCAGCTACTTTTGAGTTACAGATGCTACCTGTAATAATACAGATGTCTTTATTCATGAAATGACTGAGAAAGCACATAATATTTTCAAGCCACTATACTTACGGGGAAAAGAAAACTGAAACGTACAGCGTCCCTGACTTCAAGGAGCTTATTTTGTGCATATAGGACATTTTTAGTGAAATAGACTATAAGTTATTATTTTAAGTTATATAATTTATATATAAATTATACAATTATAAATTATTATTCAGCTGAAAGTTGAGATAATTTTTCATTATAAGTCTTATCTGTTCTATAAAATAAGAAGTGACTCAGATGTCTGCCAACAGAGAAACGATACTGCGCTGCATCTATTAAATGGCACGTTACAAAAATAAAACAAAATAAAAATAAAAATAAATAAGTTTTTAAAAAGGGCTTCCCTGGCGGCGCAGGGGTTAAGAATCCGCCTGCCCATGCAGGGGACATGGGTTTGAGCCCTGGTCCGGGAAGATCCCACATTCCATGGAGCAACTAAGCCCGTGCGCCACAACTACTGAGCCTGTGCTCAAGAGCCTGTGAGCCACAACTACTGAGCCCACGTGCCACAACTACTGAGCCTGTGAGCCACAACTACTGAGCCCATGTGCCACAACTACTGAAGCCCGCGCGCCTAGAGCCCATGCTCAGCAACAAGGGAAGCCACTGCAATGAGAAGCCCATGCACCGCAATGAAGAGTAGCCCCCACTCGCTGCAACTAGAGAAAGTCCGCGCGCAGCAACAAAGACCCAACGCAGCCAAAAATAAATAAAAATAAAAATAAATAAATTTAAAAACATGGCATGTTATGTGCTCAGTCAAATGATAATTATGAGAAGTTTGTTGCAACAGGGAAAAGACTTATGTCACTGAAAGCAGGAGACAGCCTGGCATGCTGGTTATTGTACAGCTAGGGAAAATGGGGAGAAATTCATTTTCTGAAGAAGAGCAAATGGGAAAACACAGAAATTCTTGCATCTGTAGTTAGAGGATAGGCCGATGGCTGTTTTCCTCCAATATTTTCCAGGCAAATGATGATATTATGTTGTTTCAACAATTAAAAATGATCTTACATTCAAAGATGGTGATGAAGTGAAAAAAAGCAAAATTGTAATTTTAGCTTAAATGTTCTGATTATGGAAAGCATTAACTTTCAAGACATTGATAGGATAAGATAGCGTTTGGCAGATAGATAGATATAAGATAGTTATATGGCGGGTTTTCTGTTAATACGAGAGAGGTCACCACCACCTTGCCTTTGTGACTGGGCTAAGAGGACATGCAAAGACAGGTGCCCCACAGCCTGGTTTCTGCTTCCAACTTGCCACTTCTGCTCTTCTGTTTGTGCTTCAAGGGGTTTGTTTGGGGGAGTATCTTTTTGGTACTGAAAGTCCTCTGAAATGTTTTCAAAGCAGGCAGGGTATTGAGTAGAGTTCTCTGTGCTATACAGAAGGTCCTTGTTGATTATCTGTTTTATATATAGTAGTGTGTATACGTTAATCCCAAACTCCTAATTTATCCTGTGCTATTTATAGCACAGGGCACTCTACTCAATAATCTGTAATAACCTATATGGGAAAAGAATCTGAAAAAGAATGGGTATATGTGCATGTACAACTGAATCACTTTGCTGTACACTGTAAACTAACACAACATTGTAAATCAACTATACTCTAATATAAAATAAAAATTAAATTAATATTAAAAAAATCATCTTGCCTATCCTCAAAAAAAAAAAAAAGTAGGCAGGGTATTAACAATAAACAAATGCAAGACTTCCGTGGCGGTCCAGTGATTAAGACTCTGCGCTTCCACTTCAGGGGTGTGGGTTCGATCCCTGGTCCGGGAACTAAGATCCCGCATGCCACAAAAATATAAAATAAATAAATAAAATAAAGTAAAATAAATCAATGAACTGAAAACATCTTATTCTTACTAAACAGCAATCGAATATTAAAACTATTAAGAGTATAGACTTGTGAAATGTACTCAATATAAATCCAGTGATGGTATTCAGAGAATCAAGTGGCTGATATAAGGTATAAAATTAAAGTTAAATTCGTAACCATTTCCCCCAAGTCTTTGTCTGGCACTTGGAATCATGGTGAAAACCCTTGGTGGGCCAGCAGTCTGTACACCAGGGAATGATAAACTCTTCAGGAAAGTCAAAAGTTAGACGCATGTGGATTCAAAGTTTTGCTCCAATGGCTATAGCTGTGCCACTCGGAAGCAGTTATTTAGTATCTCCACACTACTTTTCTTCACCTGCAAAATGGGATAATCGTATCTGCTTTACAGAGTTTCTAGAAGGATTAAAAAGGATTATTATGGGCAGAGTTCTTATTTACAGTGCCTGGCACATAGTAGGTGTTCAATAAACAACTGATAATAAGAATAATTTGATTAGGTTTTTGGACCCGAAGAGACCTCCCTATGCTGTTCTACACTGAGAAAAAGAGGTAGTTTCCCCATACATGCCAGCTGGTTCCTTGAGATCCCAACTAGGTCCCTCAGGACATTTCACTCACATTCTATAGCATCCTCTGACTTCATGTTAAAGTTACTGCAAAAGGCTGCTTTTGGATTCTAACCGCCCCCAGAGCCGCCAGGCTATTTCTGAGAGCAGGCAGCAGGAATGGCGATGTGATATCCTGCTGTGTCTAGGCCTTGTTCAAGCACAAAACAGACTTTGAACTTTAAACATTTCAAGCAAGTGTCAATTTTTTGTTTTCTTTCAAGGCACACTGTGCATATGCCACTTTGTCTAAACAGGTGGGGAAAACACCAAAACAAACAACAGAGCGCTTGGCAAGCGGCAGTGATCGGGATAAAGATAGACTGTGTGCCTATTCCTACCTCTGCTGAGGGGAGGAAGAGGAGGAGAAAGATGGGGAAGGAGGAGGATGGAGCTCGGGTCTTAGGGAACGTGGCAAACCCCCGCCGCTCGCTTGTCCTGCCGCCCGCTTCTACTCAGCCCTGCCCTCATCTCGGGAGCACCCGTCTCCAGACTAAAAGGGGACTGATTGAAGCTGTGGTGCACGTGAGTTTTGCAAACTCACATTAATTCCAAATGGAAGTAAAGGACATTACACAAATCTCAGCGCCAAGGACGGTGCTAGCATTAAGATGGGGTTCATCCTTCAGACAAAAGTACCCGTAACTATGACAATCTCCATTAAGGATCGCTATTACTAACTTTTCCTCCTGACTCGATTCCTCAAAGAGATACTTAAAACATGCACAAGTGATTTAGGTGGCGTAGACCTGCTGGGTACGTGCTGGACTGGATTTTAACAAATAAACAATTCCTTCTAAGATCTAATTCAGGATGTGGTGGACTCAAGCTTGAGCAGCGATGGGCAGTGTTAGCCCTGGCATCTCAGCTCAGTGCTGGGGAGGAGCCGTGAAGGAGGCGTTTTAGCGTTGGGTGGGCAGATGCTCAGGCTGAGAAATTCTGGAAGGAGGAGAACACTTTGGAACGTGCCTACCGTCCTTCACTGTCTTTAGAAGATGTTCTCTTGAATCTTTGAAGTCTGCCTTCACCCCCTTATCTTCCAAAAGAGTCGGGATTTTGAAAATCACGGATTCAGGTCTCCCAATAAACCTGGAGTCAGCTGTGAGTCTGCACACAGCATGAAAACCAATCTGTATTAGCTCTGACCAGTCAATGAAGGCAATATCAAGATTAGTGTCCTCTGGCTTGATTTTGACAAGGTCATGCTCCTGCACATGACCTGTAATTTGTTCTCCTCTTGGGCTCTTTAAGCAACTTCAGAGAAGCTCATCGGGTAAAGGGAAGGACATGGAGGCAGAAGGAAAATAAATCCCTTGTCCAAATTCTGATCAAATTCCCTACAAGCCACCCATGCCTCCCCTGAAGCTCAGGAACATCAGCTCTGAAGACCCAGTTCTCCACCTGAAATGACCACTTCTTTTGTCCTTCTCTTACCATAAGCTCCTTGAAGGCAGGGTCTCTGAGGGACTCTAATCTGTGACTTGGGCAGTCCAGCACCTACAGACCTTTCAGGTGGGACAGCTGAGTCCATCTGTCAGAATATCTGTGGTACATCAAAAATGCTTCTATGCTCTGCTATAGAAGTCAAGAGTAGGGCAAAGCCGTGTATCCTTCTTTCTAAGCTAGGAATCAAGACATCTATGGATTTTGGCTAGAAAAAACAAACGTACTAACAGCCTGCCATGGAGGCAACACCAAATCCTGGCGGAGAGAGAATCAGGCTAGTATTCAATGTGGAGGGAAAGATTGTTTGCACTGAATCCTACATTAAGCAAAGGGCACAGAGCAGAGGGCCACACAGACAATAGAAATGGCTGTCACATGGCTTCACAGGCTAATTCTATCAAACATTTAGAGAAGAGCTAACACCGACCCTTCCCAAACTCTTGCAAAAGATTGCAGAGGGAGAAACACTCCCAAATTCATTCTACAAAGCCACCATCACCCTGATACCAAAACGAGAAAAAGATATCACAAAAAAGAAAATTATAGACCAATATCACTGATGAACAGAGATGCAAAAATCCTGAACAAAATACTAGCAAACAGAATCCTACAGAACATTAAGAGGATCATACACCATGATCAAGTGGGATTTATCTCAGGGATGCAAAGATTCTTCAATATATGCAAATCATTCAATGTGATACACCACATTAACACATTAAGGAATAAAAACCATATGATCATCTCAATAGATGCAGAAAAAGCTTCTGACAAAATTCAACACCAATTTATGATAAAAACTCTCCAGAAAATGGGCATAGAGGGAACCTACCTCAACATAATAAAGGCCATATATGACAAACTCACAGCAAGCATCATACTCAATGGTGAAAAACTGAAAGTATTTCCACTAGGGTCAGGAACAAGACAAGGATGTCCACTCTCACCACTCTTATTCAACATAGTTTTGGAAGTCCTAGCCACAGCAATCAGTGAAGAAAAAGAAATAAAAGGAATACAAATTGGAAAAGAAGTAAAACTGTCACTGCTGATGACATGATACTATACACAGAAAATCCTAAAGATGTCACCTGAAAACTACTAGAACTAATCAATGAATTGGTAAGGTTGCAGGGTACAAAATTAATGCACAGAAATCTCTGGCATTCCTATACACCAACAACAAAAAATCAGAAAGAGAAATTAAGGAAACACTCCCATTTACCACTGCAACAAAGAGAATATTATACCTAGGAATAAACCTGCCTAAGGAGGTGAAAGACTTGTACTCAGAAAACCACAAAACACTGTTGAAAGAGATCAAAGATGACATAAACAAATGGAGAAATATACCATGTTCTTGGATTGGAAGAATCAATATTGTGAAAATGACTATACTACCCAAAGCAATCTACAGATTCAATGCAATCCCTATCAAACTACCAATGGCATTCTTCACAGAATTAGAACAAAAGATCTTACAATTTGTACAGAAACACAAAAGACCCAAAATAGCCAAAGAAATCTTGAGAAAGAAAAATGGAGTTGGAGGAATCAGGCTCCCCAACTCCAAACTATACCACAAAGCTACAGTAATCAAGACAGTATGGTACTGGCACAAAAACAGAAATATAGATCAACAGAACAAGACAGAAAGCCCAGAGATAAACCCATGCACATATGGTCAACTTATTTCTGATAAAGGAGGCAAGAATATACAATGGAGAGAAGACAGCCTCTTTAATAAGTGGTGTTGGGAAAACTGGACAGCTACATGTAAAAGAATGAAATTAGAACACTCCCTAATACCATACACAAAAATAAACTCAAAATGGATGAAAGACTCAAATGTAAGGCCAGACACTTATAAAACTTTTAGAGGAAAACATAGGAAAAACACTCTTTGACATAAAACACAGCAAGATCTTTTTTGACCCACCTCCTAGAGTAACAGAAATAAAACCAAAAATAAACAAATGGGACTTAATTAAACTTAAAAGCTTTTGCACAGCAAAGGAAACCATAAACAAGACAAAAACACAATCCTCAGAATGGGAGAAAATATTTGCAAATGAAACAACAGACAAAGGATTCATCTCCAAAATATACAAACTGCTCATGGAGCTCAATATCAAAAAAACAAACAATGCAGTTAAAAAATGGGTGGAAGATCTAAATAGACATTTCACCAAGGAAGACATACAGATGGCCAAGAGGCACATGAAAAGATGCTCAACATCACTAATTATTAGAGAAATGCAAATCAAAACCACTATGAGGTATCACCTCACGTCAGTCAGAATGGCCATTATCAAAAAAGCTAGAAACAATATATGCTGGAAAGGGTGTGGTGAAAAGGGAACGCTCCTGCACCATTGGTGGGAATGTAAATTGATACAACCACTATGGAAAACAGTATGGATGTTCCTTAAAGAACTAAAAATAGAACTACCATATGACCCAGCAATCCCACTACTGGGCATATACCCTGAGAAAACCATATTTCACATAGAGATATGTACCACAATGTTTATTGCAGCACTATTTACAATAACCAGGACATGGAACCAACCTAAATGTCCATCGACAGATGAATGGATAAAGAAGATGTGGCACATATATAAAATGGAATATTACTCAGTCATAAAAAGAAATGAAATTGAGTTATTTGTAGTGAGGTGGATGGACCTAGAGTCTGTCATACAGAGTGAAGTAAGTCAGAAAGAGAAAAGCAAATACCGTATGCTAACATGTATATATGGAATCTAAAAAAAAAAAAAAGGTTCTGATGAACTTAGCTGCAGGGCAGGAATAAAGAGGTAGACATAGAGAATGGACTTGAGGACTTGGGATGGGAGGGGGAAGCTGGGACGAAGTGAGAGTAGCTTCGCCATATACACACTACCGAATGTAAAACAGTTGGCTGGTGGGAAGCAGCAGCAAAGCACAGGGAGATCAGCTCGGTGCTTTGCGATGACCTAGAGGGGTGGGATAGGGAGGATGGGAGGGAGGCTCAAGAGGGAGGGGATATGTGGACATGTGTATGCATATGGCCGATTCGCTTTGTTGTGCAACAGAAACTAACACGGTATTGTGAAGCAATTATACTCCAGTAAAGATCTATTAAAAAAAAAAAAAAAGAAATGGCTGTCACTGGGCACTGTTTGATCAGAGCCCATTTTTTCAGGGTTAATTACTTTGGCTTTTTCTCTTTTTTTTTTTTTTTTGTTACAATAATTACCTTTTGTGGTTTCAGGAATTTATGAGGTTCTCTTTTATATTCAGAAAACAGGATCCAACCAGGATAGAATTCTGCAAACTGTTACAGTTGTGTGCAAATGCAGGCCTGGAAGAAGGATTCTGTACCAAGTGACAGTTTAGGGTGCCACAGTGATCCTATTTTAACAACCACGATGTCAAACAAGACATTTTTCGTGGGAAAAAGGTTCTTAAAACTGCCAGCATCACAAACTCTTCCTAAAAGCCGACTGGTGCACTGTCTCTTCCACCCTTATCATCAGTGGTTTGGCTTTGAAGTTAGGGCTTGGTTGGCAGTTTGGAGGCTGAGACGTGTAGGGGGTTCCTGTCGCCCGGGACAGGCGTATCAGCTCCACAGAGCAACCCCGGCGCACAGAGCGCTCCCAGCAGGAGCATCAAATACACACAGCGAGTCTGCTGTTTGAATTTTCAAAATGTGCCGATTTAACAGTCACTTTTCTGACCAGAAATGTGTTTTAAGAAGAGAAGAATATATATCGAGAAGGGAAAATACTTTCAAATTTTACTCATCCTTGTTTGGTTCATTGTTTGGCTCCAGCAATCAATAGAACATGGAGCATATAAAGGTTAAAGGCAGAATTCTGAGGAACAAAAAGTATCTACCTGTGCAGATGGAAAGCCTTCACTCTACAACCATTTACTCAAGTAATTTAAGCAGCTTTAACCATTATAATATTGGCACTTTTATTCTTGTAGGGCAGCCGAGACAAAGAATAAAGCACCAAGAAGGAAGATCGTTTAGTATTCCTCCAACAAGCTGTATATTAGAATATCCCTTTAAAAAGAAGAAATGTATTCAGGTTTTTAAAAATGAAGTGAAAAATAACCAAAGTTACATTTGAAAGGACCCTACATCATTCATTTATGTACATAATTTCTGCCTGTGATTTTGGAGAGCTTGGCATTTTCTTTATATTTTTGAGGCAGTGCGTTTTTCTTTGTTTAAGAAGCTCATTTGTTTAAACATTGTTTTTGAGTGGTTTTTGGCCACCAACTCTTCCTGGGGTTTACTTGGCTGAGATTTGTCCAGAAGCTAATTCTGATTCTTCTGTCAAAGGCTCGATGCACTGTGAGCCCTGCTCTCCTGAAGGCCTGGCAAACGGCACAGGTGGAAGCTGACCACGCCGGGGACGGGCTGAGCTCAAAGGGAAAAGAGAGCTAGAGCCTGTGCTTGCCGAGTTTTGGGTTAGCGTTTAACCTGGGCGATCTTCCACTGAAAGCAAGGGTAACATCTCTTCTCCAAATGAGCCTGGGCACCCCGCTCCAGCTGGTTTCAGCTGTCTAGGTAGGAAAATAACTTCTTTTAACAGCCCTTAGCGTGGACAGGAGTTACAGGCCCCTGCTGACCGCAGGAAGCTCACGGTCCCTCTGAGGGTCCTTGTTACTTTGGAGCATCACAACCCCCTCCTCAAAAGGCAAGACATGAAGGATCTCTGCTTTTTGTTTTCCTCAAGGCATCATAAACACAGATGTCTACTTCTCTGCGTTAGTCGGCGAGGACAGGCTATTAGAGAAATGTGATTAATTTCGCGAGCTCCAGAAAGCTGGGGTCTCCAGAAACTTCACAGAATTTGAGTTTGGATTTGAATTTGGGCCCTGAGTTCTCAAGACGCCCCCGGGGCCCTGTCTTGTCGATTTAACGGATCCAGATTTTAGGATGTGTCCTTCGTGAAAATTACAGCAACTCAGACCACCTTACGCTATACGACAGTCACACGTACAATAGTGAAATTTCATGAATTTTGCTGGTGTTTTACAGGGGCTGTGTAAGGGAACACGTCCTACCATCTCTGATTCGAAGGCAGTGAAAAGCTCCCGTTGTTCCGTGTGATTCTAGTGGCAATCTCTTTCCTCGTGTGCCAGAGTCCCCAACACAAAAAGAGGTTTGGAATCTATGGAGCTGCCCCCAAGCGGCTTCATACCGCACCCCGGCCCCAGCTCTGGTTCACAACCTGCAAAAGCACCCCTGTCTCCCTCCAAGGTCCTTCCTCCCACCACACTCATCCCTGCCCAGGTTCTCTTCCCGAGACAAGGGGGGCCGTGCTGCGGGGCGGGGGGGTGGCGAGTGTGGCCGGGTTCACGCAGGCAGTGGATTCTCGCTGTGAGTCGCTGCCCCCCTCCGGGCTCTTGGCCGGCCTACCTTGGCAGGCAGACTCTGTGGTTTGTTGGAGAGGATGTCTGCAGCTTCCCTGCAGCGGGTGGAGAGGTTCAGGATGGCAGCAGCTGCCGCTACGTGGGTGTCTTCGCCGCGCTGACCGTGGCTGTGAGAGCTGGCACGGCCGGGGCTCGGTGTGTGAGCGCCCGCACTCAGCAGCCGGTTAGGAAATTTCCCTGGATTGGAAAAGTGCTTCGCTGTTGAAGAGAGATTTGATTAGCAATTGCACGTATGTGGATTTAGTCATTAGATAGATTTGTTTTAAAGACAGCACTTCCTTGCATGCAAATACGCGAAGAATAAATTAAAGCATGCTCCATTCTCCCTGGGTACGTTAAATGAAGGTTATTCAGAACGGTTTTCACAGAAGTTCACAGATCAAATGATGTGATTGTGGGGAAAGAATGCCTAGTCTCTTAATATTTTTTTGCATTTCCACGTCTTATGACAAAAACTCCAGAACTCATGTCAGAAGGCAGGTGCACTGGCAGCGTGGGTAGCTGCAAAACCCATCAGGGACTAGACAGGCTTAAGGCCGGGACATCCACAAACGGCGTATGCGTGCGGCCCAGTAATCCCAGGGGAGAAAAACGGACTTTTCGTATTTGTTTTCATAATAACAGTTTTTACTCAGCCATGGAATTGCATTGTTTTGCTATTGGATGTGCAGGTTTGTTTCGTGCTTAAAACAGCATGAGTTTTTCTTCCTCCAACTCAGGGGGATGGAGTTGGTGGCGGAGGCTTTCCTGAGCTGGCATCTTCATGCTCGGTACGGGGCAGTGAGTGAGAGATGCCCAGAGCTTCCAGGGGAACGGAAAGGCACTGCAGCGGAAAGGTAGCATTCTCAGTGCTACCGAGAATGAGCACTGCTTTATGTTCTGTTGTGGGTACCAAGGTGTTACTGAGAGAATTAATGTGTTCCTCCCCACTCTGGGTGTTTGTAAACATCACTCAGGGACCAGGAAACACAGGCAGCATTTAATGTGGGCTAATATAAAGGCAGTTATAGCTGTTTCACCATAAGTCGTGTTTACTTTAAATATTTGATCATTATTTTTCACGAAATAATTGAAACCGTTACCAAATGTTATTCATGTAGTTATAAAAATATGAAAATGTCACTGAATGTGCTACATTTTTAAACCAAAATCCATATTACGTGAGCATATAGAACACTCATTCATTAATTTCACCTGAATTCAACATATACGTATGTGTGTATATTTTGTGTATATATCCTAGAACTATATCTATATTTATACAGATAGATACAAAACATTGTGTGTGTATATTTGTGTATATAACTTTCCTTCCTCAATCTAACAGGCTGTCAGTGGTTACTTATGTTAGCTGTACCCTGTTTTTAGTAAGAACAGGTAAACTATCTTCTGGAGTTTAATGTACTCCTTGTTGGTGGACAAACTCCTTTCGCGTCTGTTTATACACTGTTAGATTTTATAGGACACCCACGTTCTTTACGGAAGGTGACTACGACGCAGAAGAGGGAAGCATCCTGTGCTCCTCAGAGCACTACGTCTGGGTTGACTACGTGTGAGATCAAAGGGATTCCAGGGATTTGCACAACGTTGTAAAAAGTTCACGGTCTATGGACGACTCCAACTGGGGGATTATTTTGCTTGGCAGAAATCATTCCTGGGTTTATTCCCAACATGTACTTTCTAACCTCTTCATTAGAATATTCAAGGACTCTAAACAACTTGAAGAAACTGTTAGTAAAAACACCAAGTTTTATGTGTTACAGTGTCTTTGTGTTAGCATTAGAGAACTGACACATTTTAAATGTTTCTGCACTAATTCTTAAATTTGTGGATGAACATCTCCAAAGCCACACGTGTTTTCTTTTTTTTTCCTAGTAAAACCTTGATTTCTGAATTGTGAGTTTCTTCTTAGACTTTTCACTTTTTCTCCCACCTTCAGTTTGAACACTTTTGCTGATGTAAGTACTATTTCCATATTTTTACCTATTATATTTTTTAGAATTACTGTATTTAGATTAAAAAATGGCACCATATTTGTAGAATAATTAATCCACTACTTACCATACTCGGTGTAACTTCATGCAAGATCAGTAGTACTGATTAACTTATTATTGTTAGCCTTATTTTATTTCACTGTATAATATACTTTCTCTCCTCCCAGCAGTAAATAGTATATTAAATATTTAAATACATGCCCCTCACCCAACATGCACATACACAAGATGCATTTGTTTTTTGGAATAAGTATTAGAATTGGAAGCTTACATTCAGGAAATGGTGGTGTTTTTCGGCCTTGACCTGTTTGTACGAGGGGATGTTTACCAAAAACCTGGGCATCAAAACTGGCATAATCGAAAGGTACTTTTCCAAATTTCTCTTGCTCTTTTGACACCGTAGCTCTGGGAGAGATGATGGCTTGTGATCGGAAATTGAATTCGATTTGCTTCCCCAAGCTTGTCCTGAAGAGAGAGGGGCAGAGCTCTAAAGAAATAAGCCGACACTATTGGTGAGCATCCCAGCATCGGAAGTTAAAGCAGGTCAGGTGTGTCACACCTGGAGTTTCCCACTGAGCCACGCACTAGGGAAAAGAGCTGTGCTCACACGGGATGGGGTGGAGTGAGGGAGAAGGGGGCACTTCGGGCCCCGGGTGGCCTCGGGGAGGCTGCACATTGTGTGTCCGAGTCTCCCATCAGTAAGAGAGAAAGTGCCATCCTCCAATCAGTCTTAAGGGGATGCTTAAGGAGCAGGTATTTGACGTCTGCTAGCACTCTGAGCTACTTAGAGAAAAGTGCCATGGAACTATCGTTAGGGCACTGATAAGGTGTGCACTTCCTGCTGCTCAGGACTGTTCATCAGAGTAGCAGTGAAAAGTCACGATTGGAACTAGCGAGGAAATGTCATTATATTCTGTTCAGCACAGCTGGCAGGGCCCTGACGCCTAACAGGGGCCGTGTCGGCACCAGAAACTGGATTCCTGAACTGTGAATTGCTTCTTAGGCTTCTCATCCTTTCCCCCACCTTCAGACTGAATGTTTTTGCTGCTTTAAGTAATATTTTAAATAGTATTTCAAAATTTTATCTATTAAATTGCCATTGTTTCAATATGAATAAAAATTACTGTATTATAACAGCTATCACAGTTTTCAATAGAATTATCTTAATCCAAGCTAAATGTGACGTAAACATTCCTTTAGAATTTCTGTGTGGGTTAAACAAGGGTATCACATTTGTACGGCACCAATGCCGGCCAAGGAAAACACAAATGCTGTCGTGCTGTGGTCTAATGCTAAAAGAACACAAATAAAGATACCTTCAGAATTTAGCAATATCAAAAATACATATTTTTCTTTTGTTTTTCACCAAAACGTACCTTACTCATCAGAATGTCAAAGTTTTGATGATGTTTCTTGGATTAGATAAAAAACTTTTTAGCTGCTACATCAAAATATTTGAGGGATTAGTTGAATTTGTTATTGTATATATAACTTGGTTTATACCCCTAATATTGCAAGTGTTCTAGTCTAAAATAATACTTCTAAGAAATGAGCAAAATGAAACTTAATGCTATTTCTTTGTTTGGTAACTAACCTACTTAGGGAGAAACTAGAGAATACAGTACTGTAATACTAACGAAGAATCTTGTTATAAGATTTTTAACCCGTTATTCAGTAATTCATGATCTTTGCCTGATTTATGTCCCTCACTCATGTGATTTTGACTCTCGGCAAAGTCATGACAATTTGAGTCTTTTAATCAAACATACAGAAGCCAATATTAAGGGACGCCATATCTTGAAAATGTTCCTAAAAACCGTTTTTCATTCCAGTGTCTCGGTAACAACAATGAAGATCTGGTCATCTGCTGTAATCCCCAAACCACTTTTCTTATGCATATGATTTTTGTATTAATAAGCGTATCACCTCATACTGTGTCCTCATCCATAGTTTATTATTTAGGTGTAAGTAAGGTCCTGCAAGCTACTAGAGACTGTGAAGGACCTAGGACCAACAGGAGGTATTTTATCCATAGTTACCAATTTGGAATGAATTTTTGTTTCAAAGAAACTGTGCGCATATCTGGAACAGTGGGACGACCATATAGCATCACATATTTTGAGTGATGAGGGATTATGAGGTGGAAAGGTTACGTCAACCATAACGGGACCCCTACCTGACTAGTGGGAGGGCTTGTGCTTAGCGACACAGAATTTGATTAATCTATATTATCGTAGACTTTACAGTTTTTAGATTCATCCATATTATGTGACCTCTGTGCACAGATTAATTTCAAGTTAAACTTCTGGCGGGTCTAGCAGTTCATTTCAGTGACAGCATGATTAGCTGGCCCAGCCTCTCAAGTGGACACTGGTGGCTGTGCGTTGGAACGAAGGTGGCCCGCAGTGAGCTGGCACCTGGGAGGAGAGGGACCCTCTGTGTAGGCGCTCGGCATGCAGGGAGTAATGGGAACCCCAGGGGAGCATCATACCTGTGACCCTGCTCAGGACATTGCCCGGTTTTGGCAGGATCAAGCTGACTTTTGTCCTGGGACATTGCCAGTTTTTCAGCTGCAGCAATTGGACAACCAGAAAGACTGTTTAAAAAAAAAGTAGGCGGATCTGAGTTAAAAAGATAATGTAATTTGCTCTGGCACCTACCTCACAGCATCCTTGGCAAGCACCAAATGGTAAGTTGTATTAATAGTTCACTTAGCACCATTCTCATCCTAAAAGATCCCAAAGGATTTTGCAAACTACTGTGTCAACGTTTGTCCCCAAACCTCATCTCAGAGGTGATAAAAAACAAAGTTATTTTTAAAATCAAATTTGTATGTAAGGGAGGAATAACTAAATTATTGAAACTTCATGATATTTTAAGTAGAATGTGCTCATCCAACTGCAATTGTCCAACTATAGATGTTAGCACGATAATTCTATGATAGCTTAGGGTCTTTTGCAAAATGTTAGGGACTTAATTTTATATCTCAGTTTAAATGGAGAGCACAGAATGTAAGTTTTCTGGCAATATGCTTATGAGTCAACTAGTATCTCATGACCACACAATCTATACATGAAACACATAAACGATAAGCATTTTCACCAAAAATATTTATATATATGCAATATATTTGTATATAAATGCACATAGGTGGTTTTAAGTTAGTTGTGATCTCATTGAAATAAATCTCAATGAAATGAAATGTTTACCTTCAGTAATCTGAAGCTCTTGGGTACCGTTTTAATGTGTATTCGATGGGATTCAAGATAACCCCTAAGCCACTCTTTCTAAGGTCAAACAGCTCTGGGGCGGGGGAGGTTCAGAGCAGAGACCAGGCTCTCTGTGTATCGCTATCTAAGTATCTACCCCCTGTCTTCAAATATGACATTTTTTGTTGGCATACTTGGCTGCTCAATGAAAATTTATAGGGGAGTAAATAATGAGGTATTTTTTATTTTTCACTCTGCACGCATTGAGAATATTTGTCACCTATGTCAAGCGCTAACATATTTGATGCTGATCCAGCAATTTTGATAACACACGGCAAGTTCCTTGCTTTCTTGGTGGAAAGTTTCTCTCGAGTCTCATCCCAATTACCTCCTGTGCGTGTTGCGGTTGCTGTTCACATGCCCTCGTCCTGTGCATCCCGGGGTGGGGCACTTGAGCACATTTTCATGCATGGCAAGAACTAAGCACAAAATAGCACATAAAAGAGAAGAGCAATTTATCATCAATACATCACACACCAACAAACTGTCTCAACTTTGCATTCAAAGGAATTCAGTTACATCATCCACCACGCTCCCTCCCTATAGATCTTCGGGCTGAAGTAAATGAGTCCTCGAGAACGTCAAACATTAAATTCAGCAAAGCCTGTTTAAATCAGTTTCTCTAAACTTCACGTATGCTTAAGACTAGACTTAAATGAGCAGCTCTCTGCTGATATTTAACTGAAACTGAGAAGCTCAAATTCTTCCTTTCATATTGATGTGCTTTTCCTTGGGGGAGTGGACGGGGGGCATTATTTGCCAAGCAGTTCCCTCTGTCTTTCCCCCACGGTGTGAACATAGTCTCCTTTGTTTCCTAAGAGCTGTTACTTTGGCTCCTTGTCGGTCGCCGCCCAATCCCCACCCCACTGCCACGGGTGGCTGGTGACAGCGCACGGCTGAGTGGACACTCAGGTGACCTGTGTGAGCAGGACCGTGCCTTTGAGAAGGGTGACACTGAGACACTCCCGTCACTGTGGGTTGTGTGGCCCAAGAGGAGTTGCAATAAGCAGGCTCAAAAGTGGAGGATGGGACGTGTAGGTATTTCAAACCTTAGGAGCAGCCCTGGCATCTCTTTTCCCTCCAGTTTCTGCGCTCACGGTGGGGCTGTGAGTGGAGAGACCAACGAGGTGTGCTCTCACTCGGGGCCCTCAGCAGCTGCAGGACGTCCTGGGTGACATCTCAGACACCAGGTGTCCCTGCCTGCAGACGGGAGGTGGCGGACAGTGGTGACGCACGTCCTGAGTTTAGGGGATGCACGGAGGACGCAGGTGAGGGAGGACCATGGTGACAGTGTATTGACCAGGCCCCTTATTTCCTGCGTATTCAGATGCTTTGACATCAGGGTCTTGCTGACCCTGGAGAGACGGCCCCTCCCAGGGCTCCCTAATTCTTCGAGAGAATAAACACTTTTCAAATGCAAACCAACCAACTGGAGCCCACAGCCGACCTTCTCCTCTCTCTGACTCTCACGCTTCAGGACACTCTCCACCTGCCCTAACCCCCAGGGCCAGGTCCCAGACAACCACAGACAGCGCCCGAGGCCCAGAGCCCACTGGAAGTGCCAGCTGGCCAACCTGAGGCCAGTTCACTCTGCTCCCTCCCACGAAAGCTCAGAAAGGCTCTGGCTCACAGTTCATCCCTCCCCGCCGCGGGTTCTGGTGCTTCCCGCGGGGGCCCTGCCTGGCCTGAGGTGCCCCCTCCTCTTGGGAACTGTGAGTAGCAAATTAGGTTTTCAATGTCAGTATCTCCTGATCTACTGGCCTCACCGTACCCCACGTTTTCTATTAATACGCTCTGTTTTAAACACCCAGCTAGATGGAAACTGTCTTGACACAGAGGGAGAAAACTTGGTATTTCCGTTTCTGACTCCAAACTGGAGGAGGAAGTGGGTCACTTGGTGGCCTTCTTTCAGGGCCGGGCGGTACTCACTCTCCAGGGGGACCCGCACTTTGTGAGGGCACCCTGAAAGGCTGCGGTGGTGAGGGTACAGCCCTGTCACGTGCCCTGTGCCGTCGCACCCGGGGATGGGGCACTTGGTCTCCCTCTTTTCAGGCCTCGGTGAATCTAGAGAGGAATTAAATCGAGAGAGACATGTGGTTACTCCTCTTCCCTCCCCTGCAGCAAGGTGGCCTTGCAGACGACATTCTCACTCTGTTCCTCCTTCTCATCATAAACATTCTTCTCACATCGCCTTGAATAAGACCCTCAACTAAGACCTGCGGAAGCAGAAAGAATGCTTTCAATTTTCTTGGATTCTTAAGCAGAGGCTGACACAGGGCAAGGGAGTGTTGAAACACAGTGACGGTTTTAAGTTGTCATGTCACAGATCATAGTTAGAGCCTCATTATGAAATGTCAACCCTACACCAGAGGATGAATAGGCTCTGGAAAAGGGGGAAAAAAAAAGAAGAGAAAAGGAAAAAGGAAAGCATTTATTTAAACCCAAACTATCTCCTATTGAAGGAATCTGTAAAAAGCCAGATTCAAAAATCACATGATGAAGAAGCCGCCGTATCTGAGGAGGGCCCGTCTGGGCGGTCCAGTGGGTCCCGGCAGCAGGTCCAGTGGCCCCGGAGTTCTCGGTTTGAGCAGCTGTTCCTAGACACGTGGGGAGGCTGCTCCACTAAGAGTGACATCTCGCGCCACGCCCGGCCAGTGGGCAGTGCTAGGAGGGCCCAAGATGCCCAGAGCCCTGCGGTTTGAAGCTCTGGATCAACGCGCAGTAGCTGCAGAGGAGAAGCTATTGGTTTCACTCCTAGAGCAGAACTGGAAGACAGAGGCAGCCGGAAGTGGCTTGGCAAGAAGACGTTCAGAGGATGGCAGCACACAGGGTGGGGACCGCCTTGAGGGGTCTGCCGGGCGCTGCCAGGAGCACGGGCTGGGGGCGGAGGACCAGGGGCCGCGGCAGAGGAAAGGGACACCTTGCAACCCACGCTGCCTGGCTGCCTAGAGGGGGCGGCTGAACACAGCTCGGGGTCTTAGTTTTCTGGCACACACACTGTTGGCTTAGATAGAGGGTTATATAAATACATAAAATAAATGAGGACTAACATGAATATTCTCATATTCGTGATGGAGAGGGTAGATAAGCTTACAACAGAAATTCATTCTTAGAGCCGAAACTGCCCCCCCCCCAACTCGTGCGTGGAGTGACAATGTCAGGCATTGGGGCCAGCCTGCCCCTCACATTCAGGGCATCTAGAGGAACCAGGACCGGAGCGGGCCAGGCGGCCTCAGAGGGAGGACCAGCGTGGGATGGAGGCCGGCAGGCTGCAGGCTTCTCCTAACGCGAAGTATCAGGAATCACAAACACACGAGGCTGAGAGCGAAAATAAATGGTCTGCACCATCCTGCCGCAAGAAAGCTGCCGGCGACGGGTACGGGGCAGGGTCCTGGCCGCGAGGACGCCGAGGGCCCGTGCGCTCCGGCTCCAAACGTGGCACGGGGAGCAGGGCAGCGCTGCCGGATGCGACAGACGCCCCCAGGGCGGAATTCTGCAGGGGGCAGACGTGCCCCCGTGTTGCCACGCCACCCCGGCCGTCGGATTGGGCAGGTGGGTACCGCAGGTGGTACGCAGGGCAATTATCTGGGGACGAGGTTCCAGCCAAGGGGGAGGGGCCAAGGACCCTCCCCGTTAGCGCGCAGCCAGGGAGGGCGGGGTCAGCAGGGAGAGGATGCACGTCTTGGGCGGGAAGGGAAGGACCCGAGTAGCTGGCGTGTGTGTTTCCTGAGACAGGATTTAACGCCACGAGGTGGAGAGTACGCTCTTTGCTGTACGAGACAAAGGTGCATACGAAGGGTTTTGACATGCTGTATGATTTTGCGGGGGTATTTCTTACTTAGTCCAAAAAGGCTGCCAAGTTTCAAGTCCGTTTGGGCACCTAATGTGTGTAGAATACTAGTCGAAGTCCCCAGTGTTTCACTTTGCGGTACGGCAGAAACTAACACAACATTGTAAATCAGCCATACTCCAACACAACTTAATTAAAAAACAAGAATATAGCAAGAAATGCAGATCAGTTGAATAGAATTTTGACCAGAACTACTTCTTATGATATATGGGAACTTGATGTGTGAAAAAATAAATTTCTATTCAATTGGGAAAAAAAAATCCCCGATGTTTGATTAACATGGAATCGGTAGGGGCTGGGTGCTGACACCCTGTGAGAGCGACTTGGAGAGAATCGGGAAGAAGGAGAGGTGATGTGAATTTTGATGGGCTTCCTCCCTTGGATCTGGTCCAGGCGAGGGCGCATTTCTAAACCACAGTGAGAGGTTTGGCCACACTGTCTGTGGGAAGCCAGGGAGGGTGTGGGAGATAAGGCAGGCTGGCACCTGACCAGGTGTGGGCTGCTGACTGGCCATCCTGCACTGTGTCTGCCAGCCCCTCTTCTGCGGGGCGCAAAGATGCCCCACGATGCTCTCTGGCGCCTGTGCCTGACACGAGCTGGAGCTGCAGCTCTGGGGGAGCTCTCGGGCCTGGCTCTTCCTCTTTAATTTTCTTTGCTGGATGCTGCTTAATGAAAATGACCTTATACTCTGGTGACCTGACGTCGTGGTTTGCCTGGGGCTGTCCTATTCATACCTGATGGACTCGTGGGGTTGTTCCCATGGCCCCCCTTCACCCCGAAAGTGTCGTAGGCTGTAGGATAAATTATACGGCGACTCTAGTTAGACTAGAGGGACCCAAAGTCTCCCTATTGCTGGGTGGCAACAGGATAGCAAAACTTGGTATTGTTAGAATTGCCCACTCATCGGAAGGCTTGGGTGAAACGGTACTTTGAAATCCTAGTGTCCTCTCCCTGAGAGCAAAGCCACACGCCCAAGGTGCACGGGGATTAGTGCTTACTTAGGAGCATGGAACACTCACAAGAGAAAAAAGCTCCTCTTACGCTCCCACACCAGGGACGGGAGCAGGACAGTGAAACTGGACATCCTCTAGATGAAGCCTGGAGGCCCCTGCAGCCAGCTTCACTGTTTTGCCTGTTTCTTCCTGGTCTAGTCTGGAGCTCCCTGCGTGGACTTTACATCCCAAGGCAGGACCTCGCCCTACACACAGGCTACACTGTGGACTCATCCAGTCCCATTAGCAATTCTCTAAGTCTCCACTGTGCACATTCTATTGCCTTGTTAATTTTTGCAAACAAAAAAACATTTTAAAAGTTCTATAAAAATGACCAAAGTATCGTCAAGTGTTTTAAGCCATGGCACAAATAATTAGTGTCTCCAAAGACTGGATTTCATTGGCTGAAGATACTATCAGTTGCAAGATGAAACATCATTTTGTGTGCTAGTAAGGAAGGAAAAACGATTGAAAACTGAATAATGGCACATGTTTCTAATTTCACAGAGATGCTAAGATGGGAAAACTGTGCATCTTAGAATGGATGAAATATAGTATATTGGAAATGACGGGGTTTTGGAATTTGAAGTAAATTTCATCTTTTTTTTCTGATTTTGTAGTTCATTAAAAAAAAAAAAACCCACCCACACAGGTAGGTTCCACCAGTTGGGTGTGAGTGGAGTGCTCAGAGCTGCTAACACACCCTCCTGCCCCGGACCACATACTAGTCCGTAGTATTCTGTCTCCATCCCAGCCCTTACAGTATGTTTGCACAGAACTATTGTCTTACTCCTCACTAACTGACATTATTTTATTCTTTTTTTCTCAACTCCGAGCTGCAAGACAGTATTTGACAAGACTACTTGTAGGTGAGTACTAAAATGGACTTAAAATATACAATTGATTTCTGGATAAATCTCAGCAATCAGGACATCTAACCACACTAGAGCATTATTCTTGTCAGCGCTTTAGGTCCATGACCTTGATTATCTCTAAGATACTCCTCCCCGAATTCTGTGGTTCTCCGATTTCAGGGTGCCCGAGAATCACCTCAGGAACTTGCTTTTAAAAACAAGCAAGTTATGCACATGAAAAGATGCTCAACATTGCTAATTATTTGAGAAATGCAAATCAAAACTACAATGAGGTATCACCTCACACCAGTCAGAGTGGCCATCATCAAAAAACCTACAAACAATAAACACTGGAGAAGGTGTGGAGAAAAGGGAACCCTCCTACACTGTGGGTGGTAATGTAAACAGGTGCAGTCACTATGGAGAACAGTATGGAAGTTCCTAAAAAAACTAAAAATAGGGCTACCATATGATCCAGCAATCCCACTCCTGGGCATATATCCGGAGAAAACCATAATTCAAAAAGATACATGCACCCCAATGTTCATTTCAGCACTATTCACAATAGCCAAGACATGGAAGTAACTTAAATGTCCATCGACAGAGGAATGGATAAAGAAGATGTGGTACATAGATACAACGGAATATTACTCAGCCATAAAAAGGATGAAATAATGCCATTTGTAGCAACATGGATGGACTTGGAGATTATCATACTAGGTAAAGTAAGTCAGACAGAGAAAGACAAATATCATATGATATCCCTTATATGTGGAATCTAAAAAAATGATACAAATGAACTTATTTACAAAACAGAAACAGACTTGCAGACTTCAAAAACAAACTTACAGTTACCAAAGGGGAAAGGGTGGGGAGGGATAAATTAGGAGTTTGGGATTAACCTGTGCACACTACCATATATGAAATAGATAACCAACAAGGCCCTGCTGTATAGCACAGGGAACTCTACTCAGTATTCTGTAATAACCTATATGGGAAAAGAATTTGGAAAAGAATGGATATAGGTATATGTATAACTGAACCACTTTGCTGTATGCCTGAAACTAACACTACATTGTAAATCAATCTACTCTAACATAAAATAAAAATTAAATTAAAAAATTTTAAAAAAGCAAGTTCTGAAGCAGTAAGTCTGATGAGATCCTGGAAATACTCATCTTAACAAGCCAAAGACCACCCTTTGGGAAACTCCACGTAACTGCAGGCCTCATCACCAGGCCCACCTGGTGCAAGACCCAGTGGTGGGGGGCATCTTTATGGGCACACGGAACACAGTTTTCCCAAAGCCTGAGGATCAGTTTTAAGGTCTCCTCCGAGCACACTGACTGTCTCATTCAAGTTCGGTCCAGATGTTTGTGGACCCTCACTTAGAGAGCTTGTAAAAGCACAGGCTTATAAAGGCATTAGCATCCAGTCTTGTCCTAAGAAGGATCAGAGCATCCTGCCTGGCTTACAAGTAGCTTGACACTATTTTGAAGCTCAAAAGCAGTCAGATGATCCCAGAAAGAGGGTGGGAAAGAAAAATTAAATTTCTGGAATTGATTTGATTCATAAAATGATTTAAAATCCAGTAAATACAAATGTACTTCTAACATACCCAATGTAGTACTTTTTAACAAGTACAATATCTTTTTTAAAGCAGTCATATTAAAAGAAATACAGGCAATGGTCTTTTTTTGTGTGAGTTAAAACCCTACAAACCGACCAAGCTTTAATCTGAGAACAATCTAGAGAGTAGGAAAAACATTTTGTTAATTTTAAAATATAAATTAGGTTTTTAAATTGTGCTGTCAAAAAGCTATCTGGGAGAAGCAATCAAATCTTACTCATTTTCACCCCCACCTCTAAAGCAATTTTAAATAAAATAGAAGCAAAACGGTGTCTTACGTTTATTGGTAAAGACTTGTCTTCCGCCCACGTCAATGACTTTGTTTTGCTTCCTCTCCCCCGAGAGATGCTCCAGCAGAAACCTGTCCAGCTC
The DNA here is from genome assembly GCF_025265405.1 of Mesoplodon densirostris. Lineage (NCBI taxonomy): Eukaryota > Metazoa > Chordata > Mammalia > Artiodactyla > Ziphiidae > Mesoplodon > Mesoplodon densirostris. Next base: position 2,918,165 of record NC_082673.1, read on the forward strand.
CTTGTAGGTGCTGTGGAAAACACAGCCTCGCTCAGCCTGCAGGGCGATCGCCTGCTCCAGCAAACTCAAGTTCCCCTTGGCTTTCTCCAGGGCAGCGGCTTCCTCCACCCCCGCGGCCGGACACCCGTGACTGTGATCATCCTCCCTACTCCCAGGGAACGAGGGCTGGGCTTGGCCATCCGATGGGTCCACGGGAGCGTTCTGTGGGTCTCTCCTTTCTGTTTCCGAATCACACGTGCTTTCGCAAGAGATAAACTTGTCACCTTCAGTTTTTATTTCAGGAACTTCCAATAGGTCTTTCCTATCATCCACTAGAACATACTTTGGGACGCTCTGAGGTTTGGTTTCTTCTGAGAAGTTGGAGTCGCTGTCCCAACCATTCTCTGCACTTTCAGAGTTACTTTCATTGTCATCGGAGGAGCAGAACCGCAGCTGGGAATCATCGATTTTGTCTTTTCCATCATCGGAATGACCCATAAAGCACTCATCCACTTCATCCCCCTCTGCTTTTAGAGACTGGATGCCACTGTCATTTAAGTTCTCACTTATGGTCTGAACAGATGCATTTTTTTCAAATTTCCCCAAATGCATTAGCGATTTGACCACGAGCTCTTGATAACGGCTGTATCTGTCTTCCTTCCCATCGGAATTTTCTTGTGCAGTTGAATGAAGCTTCTCCTCCATGGGTTTTATCATGATTTCTTCTAGGGAAAAAAGAAAGCCAATATTTGGAAAAATAAGAACAAAAAGTATTTTAAGGAAAATTACAGTGATAGATAAATAGATATACATATACATACATAATACATGCAAAATGTGACTATGTGGACTCCATCAATGATATAAACATTGGGTAGAAAAATATATACCCTCTTGACAAAACAAAACAAAACTCAGACCTTAATATTCTGAGAATTGCCTTTAAAGAGACAAGCTATTCTAATTTTCAGCATGTCAGAGCTAAGCTCGTCTAGTTGCTGAAATAAATACTCAACCATCACAGAGTCCTGAATGTGAAATTCATGTTACTGTACCTCATATATTTGCCAATCTCAGTCAACCGGAAGAAAATTAAACATATGTCCTACTATACATTATAAAAAGGAAGTATTCCTCGAATTTCTCTGCTAGTGTGGCAATATATTTTCAAAGCTTATTTGGTTGGTTTTCTCTGCCTCCATAGAGTCCCGAACATACTTTCAGGTTTTATGGAATGTTAGCTAAACTACACAACACATCTACATGAGATGAAAACTAAAAGGAGCCTGAGGTTCTCGAGACTCCCTGATCACTGTCATAACTGTCACACGCAAATGCCATGCCGAGGGGGACACAAGTAAGTGGGAGAATGAACAGGATGGAATAATATCTTGAATAGTAGCTCAGTTTCTGGCCTGGTACCTGCATGCACTTGTGTAAAAAGGAGATGAGTCAGGAGTGGGGACGGTTGGAGGGTGCTGAATGTTAACCAGTTGTTCTCACTCCTGATGGTGAAGAAGGCCTGGGGCTGAGAAGAGCGCCCACCCCCCAAGCGCCAGTCTGTCCATGGGGTGTCCATTGTCCCAGAGCAGCTGTCCGTGTCACCCCCTTCCCTCTTGGCAGTGGCCCAGTCGGGGTGACAGATTGTGTGTGTGTATATATTGATATGTACAGTCATCCTCCCCAAGCCTGTCCCGGTGCAAACACACCACCTGAGGTGCAGATTCGCCAGTGCCCCAGCCCTGGCCGCGCACATGGCGGGGTCCAGGGAGCTCGGCGCCCAGCGATCGCCAGGCTGTGAAATGCACCAGATAACCAGGCAGTGGTCCCTGGCAGTCACTAAGACAAAACAAAAAGAAGAAGAAGCTGTGTCTCTAAAGGCAGGGTGGCAGACGGGAACACAAAATAATAAGCCCCCTTAAAGACGGTTAAAGACACCAGGTGAAGTGCATTCTGTGTTACTAAACATCTTGGGAGGAAAGGAAAGCACAGCCGTCCTGTGTAAGGGCTGCGGGAGAGGGTGTCTGTGCGGAAGACAATGTGCCTTTTTTGGGTCTCGTTTAATTTTTTATAAACATTGTGTCTGACAAGGACACTCAAAAATGCATCTCCATCATCTTCCTTTCTGGTAATTATCTGCCTAAATCAACACTGGACTGCCAGGATCAAGTAAATATTGCCATAGTAACTAAAAGCATTTTTGGATGAAGGGAAGAATTCAGTCACAACACTAGCCCCTTTAAATGATGCTGATTATAGAGTGCAGTCTTTTGTTGGGATCTATTCAACATAAACTGAAAATTTTAACATTTTACTTCCTAGAAAAGAGGCTGGCGAAACCAGCACATAATATTTGAACGGATGGTGCATCCTCTCCTGAATTCATATCAGAGGAACTCCAGGTTTAAATAATATATTAAACATAGTCTAAAATGCAAATGAAGTTTTTCTCAATATCACAGTTGGCTGTTAAGAGAAAGTGTAAAGGGTTATGATAATTTTAGAATATTATGAACTACAGAAAACAAATAAAAAGCATTTTCAGTGAATATGCTCAATTCATTGAACTATTCTCTCAACTCCACTTAACTACCCACATGTGTACAATAATGATTTATAGACATTACACCTAATTATGCATATTTGGGCTGTGTGAGAGTGCTAACAAAAGCTCTAGAAAGCAACAATTACCTCTGTTGCTTAGCTACATAGTTTAAAATATTCCTATTAAGTGCAGATCACCAGAGAGGCGGGGGTGACCGCAATGCACGTGTGCCCGACGATGCGTGTCACCGAGCCGCTGCCAAGGCGAGCGTTTTGGGTCATTTCCAGTTTACATAATTGTTTGGTTCAACTGTTGGTTATATGCTAAAAGAAAATATTTATTAATTGTTCTTCAGCAAGAGAGGAGCCCTGCTGGTGGAGGTGCCTTCGTGCGTCGCCCGCGGGGTTTCCAGGGGCGCCCTGCAAACCTGCAGACCAGCTTCCCACGTGCCCACCCCCCTCTGCCGTCACGGTCATTGTCACAAAGAGAGAAGTTGAGCTCACTTTCGAGCAGACAGATCTGCGACGGGGCGCCCCCTCCCCCCAGCTTTGTAACAGGCTGCCTACGTTTTCTGTGCTTGTGTGTTTTTGTTTTCTGGGGTGGCCCGGTGGTCTGTTTTGTGCTTTTGTCACTGACATAACCCAAAGAGCCCTGCGTTAGGGACCTCGTTTGATTCTGGGCCTGGCGTGTGTCTCTGTGCCAACTCTGATGGGTTCCTCACTCTTTCTGAGTCTCACCCTCACAGGAAAGCAGGTGCCACCCAACAGGTATGCGGAGAAGGATGGCTGCTTCTCCCTTCCCTGTTACTATGGTAGACTCAGTGATGGCAGAGGAGACATGGGAGCTTCCGCCTAGATGAGGTGCGGCCCGTTTTTCATTCAGAGTAAGTGGTGACCATGCCCGCTGTGGAAGGTCACAGTCCAAGTGTAAAGAGGACCCAGCCCAGTTCACCATCACCCACGTCACACTCGCTATGCTCGCCAACTGCCTTGGGGATGGGAGGGTCCGTGCGCGGCGTGGAGGGAGACCTCCCGGGTCTGAGGTCCAGAGACTGGGGTCGTGTGGTTGGCCCAGCACCATCTGCCTGTATGGCCTGGGGCAGGCTGATGTCTCCCGAGTCCTGGGTCCTCATCTTTAAAACGAGGATGATCTGATGTCCCAATGACTGGATGACCCTGTGACATGCTAAGACAATGAACTGGTATGTTCCTGGCATGGTGTTCAGTTACTCATTTCATTTAATCCTCACAACAGCTACAAGAAAAGTACTTTCGACTCCCTGTTACAGGTGGGAAACCAGGGTTCTAAAGAGTCAAGGGCTTGCTCAAGTTCACACAACCAGCCAGTGGCGGGGCTGAGACCCAGACCCACGGCCAGGTGCCTACTATTGTCCCACATTTGGATACTTTCAAGAGTGAATTTATAGGAAAATACCAGAATACACTTGTCAGGTAACTTGTAATGAAAAGCAACAATCCTTAAAGTAAAAAGAAAAACACATAAAGACAAACACAACAACAAACAAAAACTAACAAAGTGCATCTCACAGCAAAGTGGGGTAGAAAATTCCTCAGGTGCACTTCTGGGGCTGGAGCAGGACAACACTTTCCTCACAGAGCAAATAAATAAATAAATAAACTTCATTTTGGCCTGATATGTAAAAGCTCACATTTGTTGATTAGCTTTAAACCAAAGTCTCTCCTCTGAGGGGTCTGGTAATCCTGAAGTTACCTGCTAGCGGATTCTCCATAGGTATCAACTGTTCTGCATCAAAACAACTTAAACAAAAGAAATCCTCTGAAAATCACATGTTTTGAGTTTGATTCCTTTAGTACAACTGGATTTCAGATTTTAGTTCTGTTTCTGTAACTATCTAAGTGACTTTTACGGGTAAATTAGTTTTCCAGGCCTCCTGAGTATGTCAATTTTGCTGGGAATAAAAGCCCTAAAAGATGAATTCGTCTTTCAAAGTTTTAGAATGGGAGTGGCTTATCCTTTATTTGCTGTTTGTTGAGAGATAACATATTCAAAGTATCATCCCAGCTCCCAGAGCCTCCACAGGTGTGACGGGTTTCCTGGAATCACGACCACGTGCTCACAACCCGGGAGGATCCCACACACTGGCTCACCCCACTTCTTTCCCTCGTCTGCGCTGGGAGCACACGAGTGCGTCCTGCATCCTGAGATGCAAGGTCATCTGCTGTTTGGCCCAGTGAAAAACGTGCATCTGCATATGGTTTTGTCCAAATATTCTTCTATCATCCTTAACGCCCACCTGCAGCTCTTTGAAAGAAAGCCAGGGGAGGGCATAGGGCACAAGTTTGCCATTAAAGGGATTCAAGCACATGACCTCAGCCTTCGTGAGCCTAACCCTCTCTCATCAACTGAACTGCCTGCTTAAGACAAAATTGGGCACACACCTGGTCAGGTGAAGACCTTGGGGCGCCTGGAGTGACCGAGATGGTAGATGAAACCCCTTATGCTGGGCTTGGGCGCAAACTCAGCTCTCTTGCCTTCCGGGGGCTGGGGGTCGCTTGCTCAGAGGGCTGAAGGCAACTTAGACTTTTCCTCTCTCGACCAGGAAGAGAAGCATCTGTGACCTGTCATTTCTGGAAATGTGACTTCATAATTTGACCTCATAGGGACTTTGCCCATCTTGCCTTCCAGAGGTGGTCAGAGCATGGGAAGGGCTGGACTATGGAGCACAGTTAGCTGGGAAACAGCTATTCTGCTTTTGTCCTTCAATTGTTTCCTGATTATCTTATTTCCAACGCCTACAAGCTGCATTACCTTTAGCGTTAAATCCCTTTGTCCTCGATGGTCTCATTTGTAAAATTGTGGCCGTAATAATACACACTCACGTCATTGTTGGGTGGATTAAGTGATATGATTTATGTGCTCAGAATATATTAAGAATTCAAAAATAATAGCCACTACGGCTGTAATTTTAGCATATTCATTATGATTAGTAGTGGCTCTAATACTAAAGAGTGAACATTTGTGAAGCTGCAGATAGAAGTCCATCAGGGCTTGTAAGTGAATATTTAACTGAGAATATTTGACAGTATATTTTCCTGGTTACTATCAAGCATCTACAATGATCATTCAGCTACAAAAGCTGGTGGGCAGGTACACTCCTGGTCCTCAGGGTACCTGCAAAATGTGTTGGTGTAAAGATGCCCATTTTCTTAAATACTTGGTAAATTAATGTCAGCGAGATGAATTATATATACCTAACCATACTGACTCAAGGACTTTCCCTAGTACTAGATTCAACCTACAGTTTTCGTGAATCAACAACAACAAAAAACTGACCAGCTCAAGGAAACAAACAAAAAAGTCAAGGATGATTATAATTTACAGATGAGCCATGAGGCTTTAAGCCATATGTTAAATATACAAAAGCCAGAAAATTCAGTCAAACACTAGCAAGTCAGAATACAACTGTTTTAACTACAGAATCTCCAATTACTTGTAAGCCGAGATTACTGGAGATCTGATTGTGATCTGAGATCTGTGCTCACTCAGTCAATATGCTTTTATATCTTTTCTATTAACACCTACTGCAATTACTACCATACTATATGCAATAGATATTTATGATCTAAGAAGCTCGTTGCCTTTGGTTTGTATAATTTATACTTCTTTTCAAGTAACAACTTATTTTGTATATTTTGATTCCTTAAAAACTCACATTCAGAAAAAAATGTGTATGTAATAAAACATACACACATCTAGTTTCATCTTCTAAAAGGTCAAGCTTTAGATTTCCATGTATTTTCTAAAATAAGCTTTTGAGACATTTTGCATGTCCTTCGATTTTAGCCTCAGGCACAAAGTGGTCTGGGATGGTCCAGGTCCTGGAGGCACTGGGACAACCAGGGTCTAGTGGGGGTGACCGTGAACTGCGGAGAAGCACATCCTAAAGTTTCAAAAAATAATTAGGGGCAGGGGATTAAGAGACACAAACTATTACGTGTAAAACAGATAAGCAACAAGGATATACTGTACAGCACAGGGAATAATACCTATTATCGTGTCATAACTTTTAATGGTGTATAATCTGTAAAAATACTGAATCACTATGCTGTACACCTGAAACAAATATAATATTATAAATCGACCGTACTTCAATAAAAAATTAACAAAATAAAATTTCAAAATAGAGACTGCGTCTCATACGTCATATCAGAAATGTCTTAAAGCTTACTTGGCAGGGGTTTTATCTTTCAGGGACTAGACATCCACCCCACTAGGGAGTCAAGGTCCTCTTCAACTCTGGGGCTTAGTCGCTTTTATTTTCTTCGGAAAGAGGCACAGTCCAAACCCGTGCCTGGGGCCAAGGATGCTCTGTGCTCTGTGGCTTGTGCTTAGACCCCCCCCCGCCCCAGTTATAGAAGGAAAACCGGTCCTCACTAGTGGATGCTGAGGGAAACCAATGTCTGGTTTTGCTCTCACGCTGGGATTTGCTTTTCCCACCATACAAATGGCATGTTCCCCTGAGGTGGGCCTGGGTCTGTGTGCGGGGAGGAAGTAAAGCTGGGGCCACTCCTCCTCGCTACCTGCGCCGGGGTGATGGTGGGTCTCCGGGGGGCCGTCCTGTCCCAGTGCCTCCGCCGTCCGCTCAGCCCGTCCCTCCTCACGGTCCACGCTGGGGCTGTAGTGTCGGGGCTTCATGAGCAGGGACTTTCTCTTGTTGACCGGCACCCCCAAAGCCTGCTCCCCGGCTCTCCTCTTCTTGGCCGTGGGGCAGTCGTGCGCAGCACTGCAGTAACGGAGACGGATTAAGAACATGGTGAGAGAGTTCCCGGCTGTCCGCCCTTTGACCATCATCACCAAGCGCGACCAAAGAAACCTGGGACGCAAGGTTTGGGGTTAGTTGTGGGCATTAACAAAAACAGCCCATCCGTTGAATTCACTGAACTGTGTAGAGTCTATTTTACTGCCGATCAGAAGAGCTAAAAAAAAAAAAAAATCATCCTTAATCCTGTGTAAGCATACGTTAATCTGTGCTTTGCCTGGCACTCCACTAAATACCCAGGGAGGGATGAAACAAGATTTGCACTGGTTTGTTAATCCCAAGAAAGAGCTAATGTGAAAAATATACCACCAGCTACAAGAAAACGTGTCCAGTATGGATAAATCACAAGGTTTTTCAGAGTTGTTTGCTACTGAAACTGCTTATCTCTGCCACAGTTGCATGTCAACCTTGAGATGCCATATCCCGGGCTTTGACTTGAAAGACAGGGCATTAAGTGGGGGACAAGCTGTGAACATCTGATCAGCCCATCTCCAGTCCCAGAAAAAAGTGGAAAGATGCTCATGGCACTCTGCCGTTTGGTTCTTACCCATTTGGCACACAGAACAAACAAATAAAAGGAGGAGAAATAAGATTGGATTTCACAAAAATGGACCACAGTTGATCCTTACTCCTGTTCTCGTACAGTTTTATTTGGAAGTCCTCCTGAGGATGGCCCTTTCAAAACAGATTTCCTACATATAGCTCACTTGGCATTAACGCAGCTCACTCTATGTGCTGAAGCTAAGACAAACATTCTCTTGGCAAGACCCAGGAAGACCAGAGGGTTTAGCCAACAGTGAGTCTCTGACATATATTTATTAAACGCTCTTTGAAGGAAAATGCAAACTTAAGATAAAAAGATCCGGAGCAGAGAATCTGGACTCAGAGTAACGAGATATTACTCCATCGCTAAAAGAAAACTGAATATTCAGCATTATTACTAAGACAAGAACTTAAATTGTTTTGAAGCATCAATGCAGAGAAACACCAGTGGTGGCCCATTCGTGAAAATTATTTAATTAGCATCACACATGAGTTCTTGAATTTGGAGGAGTAGGTTTTAAAACTTCAGAAGAGAAAAAAGTGCTCTTCCTTCTGGGAAAGAAAGAGATTCTGGAAGGAGAGATAATCCAAGAGGGTTAGAAATCTCTCACAAAAGATTAAACATTGAGAGCTGAAGATGATCCCAATAAGGAAGAGAACAGTGAGTTTCCTAAATAAGCTAATGTGCTTTGGCAAAATTTCTCTGATGAGCCCAAATTTAAAGTGACCATGGATACTCCCCTGGCGAGTGGTTAAGACTTCTCCTTCCAATGCAGGGGGTGCAGGTTCGATCCCTGGTCGGGGAGCTAAGATCCCACATGCCTCGTGGCCAAAAAACCAAAACATAAAACAGAAGCAATACTGTAACAAATTCAATAAAGACTTCAAAAATGGTCCACATCAAAAAAATCTTTAAAAATAAATAATAAAGTGACCACGCACAGACGGTGGAGAGGAAGAGCATCTCAGTAGGTGGGCAGGAGAGCGCATGCCTTTGTGAGGACACCGGAAAGTGCAGGCCTGCATGGCCCGAGCCTGGCCTGCCAAAGAGAACAGTCTACAACATGCGTGTCCCGTGTCAGGGGAGCAAAGTGCAGAGAAGCAGACCCCCCGTGCGGGAGCCTACTCTGTCTGGGGGAAGACCTCTGAAGGGGGAGGGGCAGGAGGGCAAAGTTCCCAGGAATGTGCAGAGAGTTCAAGGCCCCTAAACCAAAGTCTTCTAAATCAAGTGAGCTTCCATCCAGGATGCTCAGAAGATACACAAGTGAGGCCACTAACCATTATCCCAACCAAGAAGATTTATAGAAAAGGAGAGGCTCCTGGCAAATGACATTCAGCTATTAAAGCGGGGAAAGAAAGTGGATTCTAAACACTAATGTTGGCATAGCATGGGCACTGGGAAAAGGGCTGAGAAAGTTTATTCAAACAAAGTTTTGTCAGCGCCAGGAAACACTGATCAAAGAGGTCCGGGCTGGTGGGCTTGGTCGGTCAGACAAACGCCATTCCTTTCTTTGGTGGCTGGGGTGATGGATGAGGCTGAATGTGTACTTCCGGTAAGATCCTTAGAGATTTCGTCTTGCTAATATTATTATCCAAGTGTACATAGAAAGACAAGGAACATTCCCCAAGTCACGTGACCCGTAATGGGTGGGGCTGATATTTGAGTCTGGTCTGCTGGTCCCCAAAGCTCATGCTCTCCTACCTGTTGCCAAATCAGAACAAGGAACCTGGGTGATTTCCATCTGCCTTTGACAACTGGGTGGAGTAGGACCCAAATAAACCAGCCACCGCTCCAGCTGGAGGAACCTGCCTACCACAGGGCTATTCCTGATGATTCGGGACACTCATTAGATCGGGAGATGATGCTGAGCTGCAGCAAAGAAAAATGCTGCAAAACATGGTGAAGACACCGCCCTGCCCCCCAACATGTCCAGAGTTGGGAGCAGTAGGACGAACGTGATGAGAAGACATTAATGATAATAAAAATCAAATTCAGTATTTGGGCCCAAATAATAACTTGTGGAAGGAAGGATGGAAAGGATGTTGAGGTTTTATCGAAAGTGCATATAAACACTAATATGTATAAACTAGACGACTAATAAGAATCTACTGTATAAAAAAATAAATTTAAAAAATGGAAAAAAGAAACAAACAAAAAAACAAATTTAGCTTCAAATAAATTATTGTATTTTACACTGTGTATGAAGTTCCCTACATAATATTGGCTGTGTCATCTGCAATGAATAATTCAATCTTTTGGAACACTAAATTCCTTAGCCAACAAAGGGGGATAATAATTCCCATGTTATCACATGTCGTAGGTAAAGAAGGTGACATCTGTCCTGCGAGTGACAAAAATAGGTCAAGACAGGGCTGTTCGGACTCCTGGTTCTGACTCTCTGCACCTCGGACTCCACCAAAACCAGGCTGAGCATCACCTGCACAGACTCTCCAAGCTTGTGTGTCCATAAAAGCATTCTACTTTTAAACATGGTATTTGCATTCACATAAATTACATTAGATTTATACATAACATTTGCTTGAAATCTCCCTTTCTGTGCATTTCTCCACTGCAAAGTAGCTATGGCCCAGGCAGCATTTGGAGCTAAAATAGAAGGCTTTATAATAAATATTACCCTTTGTGTGTGCATGGAAAATGGTCCCTTTCCCGCATTTTCCCTGAGGGCACACTATTTTGGCTTTATTGTGACACTTCACTGTGACACTGCAATGAGGGAAAGCCAGGCTTTACATGTCACTGAAAGAAATGCCACAAAATGCTAACATATCTTCTCAAGGTTGCCAGAAATAATTTCCACTGGGTTGTGTTTTCCCATCTGTGGAGCTCTGAAATGTTAAGGAAATAAATGAGCTCTATTATCTATATTTTTCTAGTAGATGAGAAAGAAAGGGAAAAAGCACACTCAGCCCTGCATTTATTGTTCTATTCAATCAAACTGTTGCTTTAAACATTCAGAGTCCTCCAGGGGACATAACCGATGAGCCAAACACCTTTCAGCTCCATATTTCAAATCTGCAGTTTTGATTTTATTAAAACATCTTTAAAGGATCTGTACTTTTACCTGAAATTTTTGGTTACCTATTTGAAAAATGTTTCCATTTAGAAACTTGAATTCTAATTGGAAACGGTACTCCCTTTGATGACAACATATAGCTGAAATTTTATTCAAAAAGTGATGGAGGAAAACAACAGTCAATAAAGCTAATGGTAGTCTCACTGCTGGAGGTCTGTTTAGAAGTCAAATTCACTGACCTTTCAGGTTTCGGGAGAGAGTACAATAAAGTGGGGAACTGTGAATCCCCCCAAATCTGTACAATGGACACTGGATTCTAGAACAATTTTCCAGCTTATTTTCCCTTTCCACAGTAATAAATCCTCAGTGCAAGTTACCAGAAGATATGTAACACAATTAAAAATATAGGTTCATATATGGGAATGCATGAACTTCATATATGGGAATGCATGAACTTTCTAGAAAAGAGTGGATATATGCATACGTATAATTGAATCACTTTGCTGTACAGCAGAAACTAACACAGCATTGTAAATCAACTATACTCCAATAAAAATTAATTTTAAAAATGTAGGTTCAGCAATAGATACATTTTGGGTACATCCCCTCAAAAGAATAAAACAGAAAAACAAATGGAAGTTATAAATCCCTGAGTCCAAGGAAATGATTTACATGCTCCAACATTTCCATGGAAAATTCATAGTGGGTATTCCTACTGATTTCTTCTAATTAGGCAGAATACCACAGACTCATGGGAAGGGACCAGGAAGTATGAATTTGAATTAAAAAGACTGGCAGGAAAAAACAAAGGTATGATGACTGAAAAAGAAAAAAAATATATACTATTATTATTTTCAGAGACATGACTGTATTTGAGGAAAACCCCAAAGAATCTACAGATAAAATATTAAAATAAGGAAGCAACTTCAGTGAAGTCACTATTAAAAATGATTTAAACTTCTATAAACCAGTGATAGAAACATAGAAAAAATTTTAAAATAAAACCATTTATGATGCATAGAAATATGAAATACTGAGGAATAAATCTAACACAAGACATGTAAAACTTATACAAAACAAATAACATTTTGAGAAAATTAAAGACGATCTTAATAAATGAAGAAATAAAAAATGTTCATGGAATAAAAGACTCAGTACTGCAAGATTTCAATTCTCCCCAAATTTATCTACTAGATTTAATGCAATCCCAAACAAAATCCCATGAAGAATTTTTTTAAAGAAATTAACAAGTTAACTCTCAAGTTTGAATGGGAATGAAAAGAACCAAGAATAGCAAAAAGCATCTTGGATGTCAAAGTTTATAATAAGCCATGCTTAGTACTTGAGATACTGGTGCAAACATACACAAATAGAGCAAAGGAACAGAGTAGATGTTCCATCTACTGGGTCCACAAATAGACTCACACATACATGGTCAATTTATGGCAAAGGTGTCTTTGGGGAAAGGGTTCTTTCTTCAGTGACTGGCATTGGGTCAATTGGATATTTATCTGAAAAAAAAAAGGCTTGATTCTACTTGATGGTATATACAAGAAACAATTCCCAAAGGATTATGGATTTAAACCATGCACTAGAAAACAATAAAACTTCTAGAAAAAAATGCGAGAAGACACCTTCATGACCTTGGCAAAGACTTCTTAAGCAGTTTACAAAAAGCACTAATTTAAAGGAAAAGACTGATAAATTAGAACACCTTAATCTTAAGAACCTTTATTCATCAAAAGATACCAGCCAGTAAGGACAACTTTCTGTCAATATTCTGCTTCTTGATCTGTTTACATGAGCTTGTTCAGGTCCTGAAGATTCATTGAGCTCTACTCTTATGATAAGTACATGCTTCTATAGGTGCGTTACACTCTTCAAAACAGTTATTAAAAGGCCAATAAGGGAAAGAATTCTTCCAAATAAATAAGAAAATGACAATCAATTTAAAAAGTGGGCAAAGACATGGCAGGCACATCACAAAAGAACTGATACCCAAATGAAGAGGCGCTCAGGCTCTTTCCTCTCCAGGTAAATGCAAAAACATAACTCACTTGTTGACAAATAAAGCGGAATTATAAATGGAATCCTTTAAAACTTCTCCTTCCCATCATCAAAATAGCAAACCCAAACATCATATTCTAGAAGAAATGACAATGATTAGTGCCTCCCTTAAAACTTAGAGGATGCATGGCTGGTGGTCCCTACAATTTCTCCCTGAAATTCACCAGTGCAGACTCTAGTAAGACTGATCCTGGGGGTTAACAGCGGGCAACCACAAACCCAGACAAATAATAGTTCTAACTGCAGTTGTTAGACCGAAATATGGGATCTTTGCTTTGCAGATTAACAGAGACTCAACTACGTGCTTTGAAGTCACTGACATGGCAATTACATCCTTTTCCATCTCCATCAGAGAGCGAAACCAGGAGTGTTAGCATTCCAGTAACATAGAAAAGAGGGCAGATCCACAGTCTAGCTGAGGTGTGTGCAAATTCGGCTGCCCTCCGCCGTAATACAGTCTGAAGGGGCCTGGATGATCTGTGCGTCCCACAAATCATCACGTGGGTAGATGAGGTTGATGACATCATGTTGATGAGAACAGATAAGCAAGAAGTGGCAAGTATTTTAGAAGCTCTGGGAAGACATCTGTGCCCCAGAGGGTAGAAGATAAACCGACAAAGATTCAGGGGCACATCATATCAGTGACACTTTGAGGGTTCAGTGGCCTGGGGCATTTCAGGTGTCCCCAGTGATAATAAAGGACAAAGTATTGCATCTACTCTTCCCACCACTGAGAAGGAAGCACCATGCCAGATTGACTGATTATGTTCTGGGGACCGCATATTCCACACTCAGGACTACGGCACTGATCCATGCTTGGGTGACAAGGAAGGTGGCCAGCTTTGACAGGGCTGTAGAGCAGGTCCCGGCTGCACTGAGGACAGCCTTGCTGGTTGGACATAAAACCTGGTAGAGCCTATGGTATGTCTGTAGGCATCTGTGGTCAAAGGAAAAGAGGCTCACAGAGTTTGTGGCAAGATCTCATGGAAGGACTGCAACACAGAGACACAGGTTTCTGAAGCAAGGCCACGTCATTGGCGGCAAAGAACTACACTACTACATTTTAGACATAGAATCCCTGACTGGGAGGCCAGAGCTGACCATCAGGAACTGGTTTCTATTAGACCTACTAAGTCATAACATCAAGCAGGGACAAGGACATGAATGGTTTACCTAGAAGATCAGGGTCGAGGGGATCTAAGGAAGACGCCTGAGGGTGGACCTGTGAGAGTTAGTATGAGATGAGAAGGTCCTTCCTTGCATGATGACACCCACCAGAGAGCACATCCCCAGGAAAAAGCATTCAACCACCAACCAGACAGAATGGCCTGGTCGGGAGAAGTCAGCTAGCCTCTGCCTTCAGCTTTCCTACGCTGGAGTTGATAGTGGAGGAGACATCATGGTAGGGATGGAAGGACAGGACAGGCCCCGCAGCAGGGCTCCCACTAAGACCGCTTTAGCTACCCTCGCAGCCCATCGTCCAATCTGTCAGCTGAAGAGATAAATGCCAACCTCCCAACAGGACACCATCTCTTGAGAAGGCCAACCAGCTGCTGGACTTTTCACTGTGTAAGAGGCAGCAATTCAACCTGACTGGAATTAACACATATTCTGGGTATGGATTTTCCTGGCCCGTCTTCAGAGCCTCAGACGGTACTGATATCTGAATGTCCTATCAACGAGAATTCTCATACGTCTCACGGACCAAGAGACCCAGTTAGGAAAACGCCCATGAGAAGAGAATAAGTGGATACACCGTTGGTATCACTTATCGCACATCCTGGAAACTGCAGTCCTGATGGAGCGATAGAACAATCTCTCGAAGGCATAGCTGAGATGCTGACTTGAAGGAGATACCCTGCCAAGAGGGTGTGCCTTCTTTGGGGCCAATATGCACGCTTGATGATCATTACGTAATGCCACACCCTCAACAGTCTGAATATATGGGCCCAAGAACTAACAGGAATTAGGAATGGTTTGGTTTACCATGACTCCCAATGACCAGCTTGAAGGATCTGTACATCCCTCACCCCAAATCTACCCTCTGTGGGTGGGTCTAAAGATCCCGGTCCCCTGAGGGAGTGCTCCTACCAGGGGACACGTAAGAGTCCAATCAAACTTTCAGCTCTGCCTGCCTCCTGGTCACTTGGGCTTCTTGGGCTGGGAGACCAGCAGGCCAGGGAGAGAGTCACCATCCTGGCGGGAGTAACAGACCCTGGCCGTTGGGAGCAGCAAGGCTGCTGTTACGTTAGGGGAACAGAGAAGAACACATCTGGCCCTTGAGTGACCCGCGGAGGCGTCTCCTGGTTCCTTCTGGCCTAGCCTTGACAGCCAATCAGCATGCACAGCAGCCAGAGAATCTGAAGGTCGTGGTGAGCAGGGCTCAGCTCCCTTAGGGACGAGGGTCTCACTTCCACTGCCAGGTAAGCCGCCTAGAGGAGCAGAGATGCTTGGCAAGGAGGGAGGGCCTCCTTCCAAGGATGGAAGAGAAAGTAGACAATGACTGCGACAAACTCTGAGGAACGATCCCAGCACCAGGGCGCCCAGGAGGAACGGCCTGGGCTTCCGCAGCAACTGCACTGCAGTCTGCTTCCCACTCTGCCCTGTCCTCTCGCAGCTACTGGACCAGCTTTTACGAAATCATGAGACAGGCCCCTGTGGGAAAGTTAAGCCCTTGTTCATTGGAAACGGGCCCCCTGATTCCCAAGAGTTACAGGTCACCGCAAGTGACAAAGTTACTTTTACACAGACAAGACTCTGAGACACTGTTCTTTCTTGGAGGATGGTCCCTGAATCCACGCCCAGCTCTCTCAGCTGCATCGGAGGAACTTGTGCCTGCGCTCGTGTTTACAGAGCTGAGTGGTGCACCCCGCAGTAAACCTATAATTAAGCTTCTCCTATGACTCATGTCATCAATTCAGCGACTAAGTCGTTGCTATCTATCGATGGTTGGTTTGCTGTCATGGAACACTGATTCCATTGGCAAGGTTATTTGATAATATCAGGTTTATAAGAGGGGAGAATTTTTTTTCCCATAAGGCCAGAGCTAATAGATGTTTTTTCCTCATTAAATTGGGATTAAGTTTTATGAGTGATAAATTAATTGCATAACACCCACAACAGTTTTTTCATAAAATAGTCGAGCCGTTAAAAGCCACATTGCAATAATAATAATAATAATAATAATAATTAATGAAAAAACTTGTTCTGAATCCTGAGTAACAGTGGAAGGAGCTAAGAAGCCTCCCTCAAACCTCCTGCTGCCCCACTACCTTTTCACACCCCCACTGGCCGGACACACCTTCCTCTGGGATATCATTCTGGAAACGCTGTCAGAACACATCCTTTGGGGCTTCCCTGGTGGCGCAGTGGTTGAGAGTCCGCCTGCCGATGCAGGGGACACGGGTTCGTGCCCCGATCCCGGAAGATCCCACATGCCGCGGAGCGGCTGGGCCCGCGAGCCATGGCCGCGGAGCCTGTGTGTCCGGAGCCTGTGCTCCGCAACGGGAGAGGCCACAGCAGTGAGAGGCCCGTGTACAGCAAAAAAAAAAAAAAAAAAAAAAAAGAACACATCCTTTTTATGCCACTGTGGGTTTGGCATTTTCCATGATTATAAAACTTAGCCCTCTGAATTGTCATAGTCTCTCCCAGGAAACTGGAATCATCTACAAGGGAACAGAGACTGCTTCTTGGTCATTTCTTATCTCCTGGCATCTGTAAAGCCTGGGTCTTGGTGTCACGCCTGGTAAATGTGCCTGGAAGTTGAACTCCACCCCGATGCAAGCATATAAAGATGACTTGGATGTGATTGCTTTTCCCCAGGAGAGAGTCATGAGAAAGCTACCCACTGACTGTTCAGACCATGTGGCTGCCCACCCCCTTGGAATGAAAGGTCACAGATCCATACCTGCTTTTGTACGGGGGGTGTAGGGGGAATTAAGTTAACAGGAGCAGGTAACTCAGGAAATCCTACTTGGCCCGCACAAGGATTGACCAAATGACCAACCGGTCATTCTCCAAGAAGGCAGAACAATCAGTCAGTTTTAAAGACAGTTCAATCCTCACATGCACCAAAATTTTAAAAGAAAAAATATTTAATCATCAACTAAAACACAAACTAATACACCAAAATTTGGAATACAGTCTAACAAAATATAAATGTCCTCCAATTTATACCCAAAGGAAAAGGATGCATCTCAGTGAAATAATGTGGAATTGCCAAGTTCCTTGTAATTGCCTATAGATTGACTAATTGATTCATTAATGTATAGCCACAGCTTAGCCATGCAATACATAAATAGCTCATTGCCTTCTTCAGAAACATGGTCATAGGGATTTCCCCGAAAGAAGAGAAGTTGGATCTATTAAGGTAAAATTAGAAAGTAAAGACAGTAACAGGTGGTTATTATGTGGATTTTAGAATCAGGATACCAAAAGAATTCACAAAGATTTAAACACAAAAGGAGATTTATTGTTGTTTGCTAGCAAATTTGGCTTCATTAAAGCCACACTGTTTGTTTTTTTTAATTTATTGAGTAATACTTCAAATATATGTTCTAAAGTATATAAAACAATAAGATATATATGGTTTTATATTAACTTTGTCAAATAGCACTATAAAACTAAAAGTATTAAGAAAAATTAAACAATGATCTTATTTTGATCGTGAAGAAATATAAAAATGAAATTCACAGAGTTCATGAATATTTGCCTTAACAAAAAATCATATTTGAGAAGATACCTAAAATGGCCTTACTTTAAAAAAAAAAACTTTAAACGATTATTGCATCATCTTCGTTGTTCTGATAAGTATTTTACTACAGATTGCATCTGCTAAAAAGATTAAATGTGGTTGAGTAATAATAGCATCTTGACAATTTAAGTTAAATGCATTTGTAGAACAGAGTTCAAAGTTACTCTTTTCACTTTAATGAATTAGGCAATAATATGAAATTTTTTTTTTACTTAAAGTTTGTATTCCTATCCAAAAATTAAGATAAAATAAAATAATGAGAGTGGTGAAATTCCATAATAATGAGGATAAAAATACTGTGCTTTATCTTTGTGTAACATGTTAGTATATGATAAGACCATATACATTCATTTTTGTGCGTATTCACAAATACCTAGTTTTAGAAGAAAATAAAGCAATCCCCTCTAATTTCCCTGGCACAGTATTTTACATAATTTTAGGTAGCAATTGAGCTACCAGCAGAAATTCTATTAGCACAATATGCTTGCAAAAATGGTTAAATTAAAAAAAGAACCAACAAAGACCTACTGTAGAGCACAGGGAAATATACTCAATATTTTGTAATAACCTATAAGGGAAAAGAATCTGAAAAAATATATATATGTATAATGGAATCACTTTGCTGTACACCCAGAATTCAAGTGACATTGTAAACTAACTCTACTTCAATTAAAAAAAAAAAAAAGCAAGAGGCTTGGGTGCTGTCAGCAGGGGCTGGGGGTCCCCATGCTCCCTAGGCTGGATGGACAGGCTGTCGGCTGCCAGGCTCCCTGCCCTGCCCCCACTTGCCGTGGAGGAACCAGCTCAGCTCGTCCCTGGGGAAAGGGTTGTTAAGTCCCAAACTTGAAAGAAAGAGAAATCTTAAATGCAGTATCTTCACGTTATTTTCACGTCACCCCCATGAATGAGATGCTTCATTCACCCTGCCATTTCATCAGCACCCCACCTCATCTTGTTGGGAGACGTGCAGGAGACTGACGTCCCACATGTCTCCTCCCTGGCTTTATACCTTATGACACTGATTTGTACTTTACGCATGTGCATGTGTGTAACTCAGGGCCTTCCTGGAGGTCACGGAGCATTGGTTACGATCATGTAGGCACCATGCGAGCACTTTCTATGGTTGGACGAGGACCAGAAACCTTCCACGCACATTTCCAAGGAAAGAAGACACACTTAACTTCATCATAAAACTTGGAATTCAAAGCGAATTTGAATAATCTGATTATTTGCTAATCAGAACGAGAAGGTTAAGTTTTTACAGAGGTTGTTGACTAGAATGCTGGACCAGGATCCAGGCACAGGCAACAATTTCAGCTCAGAAAGGCCATTTCAACCCTCAACTTTGATTGGCAACATCAGACAGAGTACGTGACAGTGACTGTAAAAGTCACACGGAAGAAGTCTGCTCCAAAAGTTACTCTTGAACCAAAATAATAAAGGTAATTGATATTTCATTCATGATCATGTGAATAAACTCAGGATCATGTGAATCAGCCAGACAACTCAGGAGGAAAAAAGTTTATCGTGGGCAACTTATAAAAGACACTATTATGCACCAGGTCCAAATCTATCAAATACCAAGGTCCTATTTATGTTTGTGGCACAGACACATCCTTAGGAAATGAAAACGATCTCATTTATTCACAAAGTAAAAACCACAGACTAGTGATGGGGTTTGCAGCTTCTTTTATGCCGTGTGGGTCATTCACTCCGGGAAACACTCACATCAGGGCCACAGAAGTAAAACCGAGTACATTTGGTAGCTTTAAATGAAGACCAGGAAGCATAAAGTACCAGCTATTTAGCACCATAATGAGTAAAGTATAGGTGTCCTCTGTTCTCTGTTCTCTACTGTGAACATGTATTTACTTTTTCTTTTTCCCAAGATGTGCAGATGTGAACTCTTTCTAAGGAGCAGGCTCTGAAGGGTTTTTGAGAATGACACAGAGTAAGGCTTCATATGTTTAAAAATTTGATGTAAGAATAACATGGTTTTACATGCAATAGATAATTATAACCATGTTTTGCATATTAGAAATTAACATAGTGGCTTCATTCGCTTTAAAATATAATGAATTCACTTCTTTAGGTGAAATTTACGTACAAACACTTATGTCAGGTAGTCTTTACATTTGATTATTTTTGTAGTAAGAAGGAGAGCCACATTATTTCTGTCACCTAGAACAGAGTTCATCAATGTGGACCTTTTTCATTATTTATTGATTTCTTTTTCTGGCCATTCCTGCTGTGGTTTCTACTTATAGATATTTCTCAATGTTCAAAAGAATGGTTTTCTCAGTTTTGAGTGTGTGTACATGGGGTCTAGTAGAAATATTTAGAGTAGAAATTTGCAGAAGAAGGAAAGATGATATGAAAAGATATGATATGAAAAGAAGGAAAGTGAGAGAGAGGGAGAGAGTGTTAGGTGGAAGAGTCAGTGAACGGAGGCAGGGAGGCTGGGAGGAGGGGCAGAAACTGAGTGTGTGTGTGTGTGTGTGCACACATGTGTGTGCATGTCCTCGTGTGCCGGGGGCACAGTGTCAAAGACCAGCAGAAATAGACACTGAGAGCAACCAACATGAGGGAGAGGTACACCCACCGAGGGAAAACCAAACAGACCAGGTACACACACAGACACAGAGACACAACTTCATCAACTAATACGGTGATGTTTTGGCTTTTAACATGACGATGACAAAAGACTCTTTAAGACCATGTGGCTCTTTTATGACTACTATCGTAAATGCTGATTTTATTTCTTGACATTTACCTGAATGCAGATACTTGGTCCATAAATCTCAGTTCCCTGAACTAAAAAAAACTAGAAACCTACAGATATACACAAGGTCTTTGGTCGTCTGATATTTGGACGGCTTCCATTTATCCTTCTCGACTTCACCAGGACACGTTATGAATCATTTCACAGAACTTGCTGTCGTGCCGGAGAAATATTTAAAAGGGGGATCAACTGTTAAAATAGTCAAGTGAGTGCTGAATTAGTAGGGATAACCTCCTTTGCTATATTATTAAAATTACATGTATATAAATGTGTGTGTATCATTTTGCTATACATGTGTATGTGTAAGTATATATATATATGTACACACACAAATCTGTGCAGTGTTGTGGCAGCCAAGTATCCAACTGAATCAGAAATAACTTGCCTTTAAGGGCTATTCCTGATCTAGACGCTCTCAAGCTTCTACATTAAGCCTGCAAATCCACACGTCACTTCCCATAAGTCACCCCTTAAGCGTATCCGTGCCATCCTTCCCATCAGAGCTCCTGAGGACCCCCCTCCTGGCCCACCTCTATCCCCAGGCCCCACCAAGTCAGGCAGTCTTGGCCCCAACATGGTTCTGTCACCTCCGGACCCAGCAGGCGGCCATCTTCCTGGACCACTCACGGGATGCCCTTACTCCCATTCACGGGTGGGCACAGGCCAGAGTGACTGTTTTGCCCGTGCCTGCCTTGTAGTTTACTATTCCATCATGTAACCTTTTTTAAAAATTCATATTCTCATTCAGAATACTGTACGACTGCTTCCCTGAGAACACCTAAGCGATAGGAATCCGCTCCTGTACAATAAACCTCCCGTACAATAAACGTGGAGCCCCGGGATCCCAGGACAGACGGCAGGCTCTGTGTCGGCCTCCACCTCCAAGGACATGGGCCCTCAGAGGCTCTGGAGCAATTTCCACGGGCCCTTCGAGGGCAGAGGGTCTGAACTCCCTCAGCTCTCGCGAGGCACCGGGAAGAGCAGAGTCGACTCCGCGGCCCCCCGGGCGTGTGCCGTCATTTCCCTACAAGTTTTACTGCCCCAGCCCTGGACAACATCCTCTCCTCATGAGAAGTTCCCACAGGTGGGGATGCGCTCCCGACCTCAGGTGGGGACCACGGTGAGGACCTTTTAAGGATCAGGTGCCCTGGCCCTCGGTTTCTCCCAAGTGTCCACACGTCCAGCAGCGGCGGCTTTACCTGCTGACCTGTGGCCTCGGGGTCTCCTGTCCACAGACTCACTGGCTGATTCCTTCCTACAAGCAACTCAGAAATGGGCAGTAGGCACTTCTGTTCTAGTTGTGACTTCTTTTCTGGACGGAAAATGACCAAATGAAACTAAGGGAGAAGTTAACAGAATTAAGAGCACCTCATTTTTATGTTGTAGAGGAAGACACGTATTAATGGTAGAAAAATAAATTAGAAATGGTTATTATAGCAAGAGTAGCATGGTTTGTAGTCAAGGGGCCCGTAGAAGCTTTGTTGACTAAACAGTCTAGACTTTAAAGGGACAGACGTAGGGGAAGAATCTAAGAACTGGAAGGAAAGAGGTTACAGGCATTATAAAAAGATAAAGAGAATCAATATGTTAAATAGAAATTCCTTGGCAGTGAGTTAATAACTACATTATTCTCAAAACAAATATTGGTAGGCGATGTAAAATAAGATCTCTCAAGTAACATCACGTACTAGGGATACAACGGTGAATAAAATAGATTTCTTGTCTTGAAAAAGTTTATGGTGTATCAAAAAGAATTATATATGATTAATTAAAGTTTTTAAAATAGTTTATTCTTTTTTTTTTTTTGATGTCTCCCCAACCAAATTCTAAACTTGAAGGCAGGGGATCTGCTTTCTTCTGGATGGGTGGACAGATGGATGGATGAGTAATAAAATAGCTATAATTCAAAGTAATAAGTGCTTTAAAACAGACAAGAAAAGAAATGCTTTGGGGACACAATGGAAAAATGTATTAGTCAGCCTGGGAGGTCATGGGGACAGCTCATTGCAGAGATGACATTAGTCATTAGCCTTAAAAAATGAGTACAAATCCCACAGGGGATTAGATGAAGGGAAGAATTTTGCCAGGAATAGACTATAACAGAGTTGAGATGGAAAAAGCATTATATAAAATAAAATAAAATAAAATAAAATAAAATAAAATAAAATAGTAAAATAATAATATAAAATAAAATAAGAAGTAGCTTTAGGCTTGGGATTTCCTACAGAAAACAGTCTGGTGATGAGATTGGAAGAAGAACATTTGGAAGTGGAGGTGATTCGAAAACAGGACTTTCTCCTTCAAGGAGGATAAAATAAATAAGGAGAAGGATCACACAAGGGGAAAAAGACAAGTGAAAATGTAGCAAAGGAGAGCTTCAGTGGCAAAGACGAATCAGAAGATACGTCTGAATAAAGCCAGAGGTCAATTTAGCTCTGCTTGGAGATGGGGGAGCAGTTAGGTGAACCCAGAGGCCAAGACTGAAAGCGCCGTATGGAACAGTTTCCTTAGTCAAGAAGGCAACAAAGACGTGACATCTGAACATGTCTCTGAGGTCCCACAGCTGGTCTGACCGGACCCCCAGAACCCAGGGCTGCTGTTCACCCATGTTCTCGCCACCACACGCACCCGTCAAAGTCCAAGTTTGTGTTAGAGTTACGATAAGTCACCCATGGAGAGGAAACACTGAAAACTAAAGCATACACATGCTTTGGTTGTAGGAAGTTGATGTATCAACACTGTGGGACACATTTAACTCAGTTCACACTTCAAGCAGGAAAAACACGACAATTGTCAGAAATCTTATGTTTGCAAACATACATGGTAATTGAAACGGGACTTCAAGTGGGTATAGCTTACCTAAGAGATAACAGCAGAAATGCAGAGCTCTGCCTGGCAATTCAAGTTAATCGTTCCTTCACGGAAGATGAAGGAGAAACAAGAGATGGAATTCAACACTTTCACGTTGCACTAGAGATGCTTCAGAGCACATTAGGGCGAGAAGATCATGACCACATCCTAACCTGTGACGTGCCTGGGTGGGTTGAAAGGAACCTCAGCACATTGGTTATCAACACATCAAGGTGACAAGGCAGTCACGTGACCTATGGAAGCCAATGGAGAGTCTGGATTTTGTTTGAAACATAATAATGACATCCCCTGAGAACACACTCTAGATGACTGTAGAGGCATATCAAGTGGTGTTTAAATGCATCCTTACACGAATTCTCTTTCTAATGATCTGTGGAAAATATTTAAGGAAGATTTGGTTGATTTCAAACACGTCCAAGAGGTTAAAACAAAGACTCGCAAAAGACCAAGGCATGTGCTTTTTGCTACACTACTGTCAACATTTTGTTTGTTCAGTGTTCTGTTATTCTCCATCAAGAAATGCAAACAGTCATTAACATTAACCCAAGAATTCACAGACCAAGAAAATTCCAAAGAAACCCAGACACTTGTCTTTCCCTGCCAACCCACGCCATGAAAATTAACAATGGAGAGAAGAGCTTTTCCAAGTACGGAGTGAAGTCTAAGCTTGTGGGTGCCCCTGGAACTTTAATATGCAGGATAACAGCTCAGAGATCTCGCTAGGACGCAGGTCCACTCCGTCTGGGGTGGGCCTGGGAGCCTGCGTTTCTAATAAGCGCCCAGGGGATGATCGGAGCAGCCGGGGTGGCTCCGGGTGACACGTGATCCCCGAGTGGGAGGGGACCTCTCCCGCTGCAGTGTCACCCCCAGTGTTGTTATCACATACTTCCCTGGTTTATTACATCCATGGGCTAATTTTGTCTCCACTGCAGTACCTGGTACTACACTGGGGCAGAAGAAGTGCTGAAGCAACACATACAGATGGAGATATTCTTTCTCCTCATTTGTGTTACAAGAAAAGAAGAGCTAAATGGATAAAAAAAAATTATCTCTGTGGCTGAGCTCTGCAAATCCGAACACCACGGTGAAGTGAATCTTCATGTGTGGCCCGCAGGGGTGCCATGTGTCACAGTTTTAGAAAAGGTCTGATTTCTGGAGATGTTTGCGCCTTAGATTCCTAGAACTGTTGGCTGACACAGGCCACCGATATCCTTGTGATAACGTTGGAACATGGAAAGAAAAGGTAAAGAAAAGAAAGGCATTTCCTTGTTCTTATTTTTTTCTGAGAAACTTCACTGACTATTTACGTATAAGCCCCATGGTGTTTCACATCATAATGCAGGCATTATGATGTAAAATAAAACATATACAGTTAAGATGGGGCGCACCCTGCCCCATGCAATCATCAGTTTATATATGCAAACTGGCAAACACATAGCTATTCAGTCTCTAAGCTCAACTGTGAAGGGACAGGAGCCCACTGCTGGCCCAGTTCTAAGTGCCTGTCT
The DNA here is from genome assembly GCF_025265405.1 of Mesoplodon densirostris. NCBI lineage: Eukaryota > Metazoa > Chordata > Mammalia > Artiodactyla > Ziphiidae > Mesoplodon > Mesoplodon densirostris. Next base: position 2,943,049 of record NC_082673.1, read on the forward strand.
TGACCTCACGTGGACGGCAGAAAGGACACACACCTCACACTCTGTAAAATCAGTCTCCGAAGGGCAAGGCCCATGATAGCTTATCACCTGGGAGGCAGCACTTTGAAAGGAAAAACAACTAGAACGAACAGAGATTTGTATCAGATCCAGGTATTTTAACAGACTGAAAATCACATAATTAACTCATGGAATAAAAAATCCAGAAGGAAAGGACAGTGGCCTCTTTATAATCGGCAGTGACATGAATCAAGAAAACGTGCTGGCAGGGAGATCAGCTCGGTGTTTTGTGTCCGCCTGGAGGGGTGGGATAGGGAGGGTGGGAGGGAGACACAAGAGGGAGGGGATATGGGGATATATGTATACGTATAGCTGATTCACTCTGTTATAAAGCAGAAACTAACACACCATTGTAGAGCAATTATACTCCAATGAAGACGTTAAAAAAAAAAAAAGAAAGAAAATGTGCTGGGGTTAGTTTGTAGGTCTGATATATTCCACCTTGATTTATCAATTTATTGATGAAGTTTAAGTAAATATTTCCCCCAAAATTCAGATGATAAGATAGGATTCCAGTGTGTCAGTGCAAGTTCATCAGTTGTAATGAACATACCACCTAGTGGGGATACTGACGGTGGAGGAGGCTGGGTGTCTGTGGGAAGTTCTGTCTGTTCTGCTCAGTTTTGCTCTGAACCGAAAACCACTCTAAAAAGTAAAGTCTATCGGGAAAGAAAGGAATGCTAGGGTCTGCAGTAACAGAGGACAATACAGTGGCTGCAGTGGGTCTGGGGAGGCGTAGGGTGCACCCTGGACCACAGATGGACCCTAAGTTCTGCCTCTGGTCCAGTCTCTTATTAGTCAAAGACCTTGCGTGTATAAAGCATGTAACTTCCCTGAACCCAGCTTGTGAGTTAACTGTGGACAATGTCACTTGTCCCAGTGACCCTAAGGGCTGGTTGTAGGGATCTAATCAGATCCTGTGCACTATTTGCACACCTCACTCAACAGACACCTACTGGAGGCCTCTCATGGCAGGCTCAGTGCTAAATGCAGGCCCATAAGTACTGCTGGCACACAGTTAATGGAATTTTCTTGTTAAACAACAAACTCTTTTCAAATTTTTATTCTTGTTGAAAGCCTCCCTAAGATATCTTAAGACACTTTCTTACCCCAGTAAGTACAGTACAGAAAACAAACTAACTCTCTGGAAGGATGACTCATGCCCCCGAGTTGCAGGTTGGACACCAGCCCCCTGCCCTTTACACAGAGGCGGATGACGACCACCAGGACAGGGTGTGATGGACAGTGATGCCTCAGGCCCCCCCTTGCTGGAGACTTCTCTTTCAAATTAAGTCCTTATCATCACGTTCTTTGGTTATCAGTCTCACTTCCCCACAAAGGGGTTTTAGGAAAATGGGTTTTCTTTAAGGTGTCAGTTCCTTGGATTCTAACTTATAGGTTTGGCCACGTTTAGAGAGGCACATGGCTAATGGGAACATAATAGATATGATATGTTATTAAATATCCCAAACATGCACTGAGGCGTGCATTTGGAAATCACAACAATAAAGGAAAGAAGAGGGTTTCTTCCTTCTTTTCTCCAACCTTGTGATTAAAACAACGTATTTCCTTTAACCTGGATTAAAGATTTATGACATTTAACTTTAGAAACCAGTTTCTGTTCATTGTATTTCCTTCAGTTGAACGTCCTCTCCAGAAATTCTGTGCAACAAGTAGTTCCAAGAAAATCATGACCATTAAAGGAAACTTTAGTCTCAAGAAAAAAAGAAAAATTGGAAAGAAAACTAAGTATTAAATATTTAACTGATATAAAGACTTTAGCGCATGAAATAAGATAGAAGAAGAGAAAGCCATCTAAATCTGTAAGTCGTAAAATATTCTCACGTCAATTAAATACTGTTATTAAATCTATAGCTTACTGATTATAGAACTCATAAAATGTTTAATATTTTAAAACTTACAAGAAAATACCAAATGATAAGGTTTTGAATGAAGGAACAAATTATGTAAAACAAAATAAAAAGAGACAACTAAATTAAAATTTTATTACAAAACTTAAGCCAACTGGGAGGCAGCAAGAAGACCATGAAAGGACAGTGGGGTGTGCCTCTAATATAATTAAGAGCCTTGAATTCACTTGTGCCTCTAAGGAGTCACATAGGAAAGCCATTTCAGAGGCTAGAATATATTTTCCTAATTAGAGGAGAGGGGCCGGGATGGGCGTAAAACACTTTGCCAACGCAGGACACAATTACCAATATTAGTAGATGCAACTGCAGGCAGATCAGATTAAAGATAATAGTAATAAAAGAAAAGAGCAGAGAAAATCCAATGGTCATGATTTAGACGGGCTCATGAGAGCCTTCTCAGCACCACCTGTAACCTGAATTGTGCTGGAGAAAAGGCTGGAAATGCTAATAAGGCACGTGATTAGCGGTGGGTCTGGGGTTATAAATTGCTTTTTTAATGGCGAAGACAGAGTCTCATAAGAAGATGAGAATGTCAGTATCAATTTTTATTAGTGTCAGGAACAATATGCAGTATATTGAAATCAGCCTCATTTGTATTAGTATTTTTATACGTAGTAGCTCTGGAAGCAATAACATGTCCAATGCATTCTAAAAAGAAGAACTAAATAAAGTTGCCAATGTTCTCCACAAGAGACCCATAACTTTTACACTGAGGAAAATATGCCACATTTCCTGAGATACTCAGAATTCAGGTGCACAAAAATGCTGGATTCTGGACCACAACAAAGCTGCAGAATCAACTGGAGGAACAGTTGTAGCAAATGGATAAAGTTGGACAGAATTAAAAACACACTAAAAATAAACCTTCCATATGAATCAGAATTTTTTTCCAAGATTTATGTAGAATGGCATTTAGGGTCCATATCTGGGTCAACTTAAAGTGTTTAAGAAACAACTTGAGACCTATTTAGCCTAAGCATGATCCGGCTGTTGAAAATAAGTAATTATCAAATTAGCAATAATCAGTAATTTTTATAAACTCGTTGTTAGTAAAGAAAAATAGGTGAACTTATTTTGTTTATGAATTTTCCAGCAATTATCACCAGCTTTCTGAATTGGTCTAATGACAAGTTAGGTAAATTAAATATCTGACAAAAAGTTTTTTAGATAATTAGGAGACTAGGAAATGCTATTTTTAATTAAAATGTTTTTTTTTTTTTGAATTTCAGAAAACTAGGCTTTGAAAAATAAACCATAAGGGTTAAACTGCAGAATTTTAAGAATCCAGGTTCTGAGGACATCAACAATGGACCGTGTTTTTGATTTATATTCTAGACAGTTAGTATTAACTGTGCATAACAAAAAGCTCAGCCTGGTGAGTGAGAAGGTGGCTTGAGTCAGAAGTCTGGATTCCTTACTAGTTGTTTAATCTTAGGCTGTTTATGTAAACTATTTTCACTTTCTTCATCTGAAAATTGGAAGTATCATAGTTTCTACCTTCTAGGGTTCTTGGAGGATTGTTGAGACAGATTGCTCCAGGACCCTCAGGACTGTCTGGCTCTCAATAAATATTAGTTTTATTGTAATTATTGATGCTAATAAAGTGCTTAAACAGTAACTTCTATTTCTCCAGGAGGGTCATATTAAACATTTTCCCTCTCAAAGTTGCTTCTCTCTGCGAATGTCTTCTCTTTCTCTATGAATTTTATATTTCTCCTTAATCCAAAGCACACAACGTATTCATTCCTTCAAACTTCTCTCTTTCTTTTCAAGTTATTCTTCAAGACACATTACTCTAAAGGACTTCTCCCTCCTCTGAATAGTTTGATTCCCTAAAAAGACTCCAGCTGGAAACACAGATCTTCAGCTGTGGGATGCCCGAGGAACCCACCCTGGGAGGGCACACATGGCAGGCTCCTGGAGCCTTGAGCATTTTCAACTTCTCTTCGTCATTCTACAAGGACATCAAGTCTCCAAACAAATAGGAATTGTTAACGAGAGCAGATGTAAAAAGCAAGAATGTAAGGCAGCCAGACACTGCGGCCATTTAATCCTGTCCCAATATGTGGGTATATCTACGTTCTGCTCTCATAAAAGTAGTTTAAAATGTAATATTCTCAATGATAAAATCGACAACATATGCAGGGCCATGGATTTCCTACAAACACAGTTCCACAGAGAAGAGCACCGGCATGAAAGCTTGCACCCAGTTCTGATAGATCCAGTTCACTAAGTCGATGAACCGAAACGTGTAGAATGAAGGTACTAAGCTAGCCCTCCACAGGAAATCACAGAGCACAGTGGCCTGGAAAACAACCATGTAAATCATAAGTGCATACACTGTAAATGTCAAGGTGTGCCAGACACTGTTACACATGCTCCAGTTTTCACACATTTCCCAGAGGAACACATAGACCATCGCTGTTTTCAGAAAGGTGGATTAGACCCTGAGTCTGGGACTTTCTGGGCTTGCAAACCTAGAGAGGAGACAAGGGTTTCCTCTTTCTCCTGCAGCATTTCACTACAAAACAGCATCAAGACAGAAAATGTATTGGCAGCATGTGTTTCTTTAAATATGCACTTTAAAAAACCCAACAACTATACCTTGCAAAGACTCTGTGAAAGAAAACCCACTTGGAGTTTATTCTGCAAAAACTAGTCAGGTGGAACTTCCAGAGCATTGCCTGAGGCGCACAGCACAGTATCTAAGGCAGAAGTGCTCAGATCCACCCCAAACCCCATCATCACATTATCTTCAAATGTCTACTGTCAAAAATTCACGTGATTATCTGATAGAATTGTCTAAATTTTTTCAAAAATTGAAGTATAGTTAATTCACAATGTTGTGTTAGTTTCAGGTATACAGCACAATAATTCAGATATATATCTGAATATATATATATATATATATATATACACACACACACACACACACCATATACATACTTTTCATATTCTTTTCCATTATAGAGTTATTATAAAATATTGAGTACAGTTCCCTGTGCTAAACAGTAGGTCCTTGTTGATGATCTATTTTATACATTGTAGTGTGTATTTGTTCATCCCCAACTCCTAATTTATCCCTTCTCCCCTTCCTTTTTGGTAGCCATAAGTTTTCTATGTCTGTGGTTCTATTTCTGTTTTGTAAATAAGTTTGTTTGTATCAGTTAAGACATGGAAGCAACCTAAATTTCGATCGACAGAGGAATGGATAAAGAAGATGTGGTACATAGATACAATGGAATATTACTCAGCCATAAAAAGGAATGAAATAATGCCATTTGCAGCCACATGGATGGACCTCGAGATGATCACACTGAGTGAAGTAAGCCCGGCAGAGAAAGACATATCATATGGTATCACTTATATGTGGAATCTAAAAAAGAATTAGCTAATTATTAAAAAGAAACATGGAGCATTCTGCACTTGGGTTGTTCCTCACTCATGTTCTCGGATGAGCTCAGTTCCTCACTTCCATCATCACGCAAAGAAACCACACACGGGTGTGTGCACAGAGGCAGCGCACCCTCCAAGGAGAAAGCGGAGATTTTCCCACATTACAGAACAGCGTTTTTGTGTTTTGTTATCAAAATATTAGCTTGAATTGTTTCAGATCGACAATCAGTAGTTTTTCCCTTTCTCAGTTTCTTTGGTGTAGAGACAGAGGCCAAGTGAAATAGGCCTGTTGGCTTATTCCTCACAGTAAAATGAGGATCCGAGGCTTGAAAAGTACAAAACATTCTAATAATTAAAGTTGATCAATCTTAGAAAAAAGTAAAGTAGGGCAACCCTTACCTGAGCTCCTGGATTAGAGAATCCATTGGTGCTATTGACAAAAAGAAAGAAAGAAAAGGAAAATCAGTTTATGATTTTGAAAACTGTATGACAGAAACCTTTTACCGCCTAGAGATAATGACCAATGTATATGATTAGTGCAGACCCCACTCAATTTCCCTCTGGGCCGATTCATCTTTTCTGGTTCTGGTTCTTTGGAAACAAGAGGACAGGTGACTGTGGCCCAGAACAGACGGTTCCGGATTAGTGCCTCGGGCGACCCTGGGCCTTCGCAGTCACGGATTGGACTTCCAAATACCTGTCTTTAGAAATTCATTGAAAAAGTACAGGACTTGAACTATTTTTTAAATCAGTTTTACTGTCTCTAAGAAAAATTTCAAAAGCATCCTGTTTACATTTTTATTGCCATTAAACCAGCATTTAAATAAAACTGGCAAAGTTTTATTAATAAATACCCTAAGATTCTGTTCCATAAATTTCATTCCTGTAGAAAGAGACGTTTTAGTCACATTAATTTCAACATCCTATTAAAAATAAGATATTTAGAGAAAAAAAGAGCTTTGATTTTTCTGAGATGATGGGAACTAAAGAAGTTCATGTTTATGAACACCTGCCTGCCCCAGGATACGCAGCATCCTGAGAGAGACAAGTTTTAAAGATGACTCATGCTGCACGAAAAAAAGTTGTTTCAGTTCTCAAAGAACATTTTGGCTCTATTTAAGGGTGTATATGTATGTGCCAGAAGGATTCAAAGTCCAAAAAGAATGGCAAATTAAAATACTCACATTTTAGAAGTATGATAGAGTTGTGTGCTTTCAGAAGTCAGAATAAGAGATTCAAATAATCCAAATACAGTTCCTAGAATGCTGATGTTTATGGCAGACGTGAGCCTATGCTAAATAATGATAAAACTGTTCTTGTTTTAAAAACATGTATTCCATGGAGAAGTTTGCTGCATAAAAATGTGATATTTCCAAAACTGCATTCCAAATACTAGGATATATGATGCAATTACTTTTAAAGTAACTTAAACAACCTGGAAAATAGAACACTGTAAAACTTCAGTTGGGGTAGAGAAAAGTCCCATATCTTGTACAGCATGATTCTGCATTTTGGTTATCATGGCTAATGATAACGAGAGTTGTATTTTAACTGAAAAAAAAAAATCATCCTGGAATTTTTAAAAAATGTGGGATTCTGGACTTTACTGAAACAGGAATTATTTACCTTGACTACACACATAAACAAAGCTAATGAAAGCGTTGAATTTGATTAGATATTTTCAACTGTAAATCTCAGAACGCTTACAAATGACTGCCTGATCACTGTCCGACCCAACCTTTCCTCAGCAAGACCAGTGCGAGGAGGGTCAGGTGGGGAACAGCTGTCCAGCTTCCTTCCAGAGGCCAGGCTGAACCTTCCATTTAGAATGAAGGGTCACACAAATATAGCTAATTATAATAAAAGTTATTTTCCTTAAGGGGTATTATTGCCAGTCAATCCTGTTTTCCAGATGTTTAGATCATCAAGGGCCTGTTTATATTTTAATATTACATTACCATCTGTTGGTTACAAAAAGAGAGGGATAACTGACAAGTTAAACCTTTCAGACGTTACTTCGCAGAGCTGCTGGAAATTCCCAGCAGGGACAGTCCAAAACCAAACATCGTCATTTTACTTGAACTAAGTTTAGACTGGAAGCCACTAAACCGGATAACATAAAAATCAAAACCTGCTTTGGCAATAAACGAACAATTCGGTCTTTTCCCTTGGACATTAAAGTCATGTCAATAATCGGAGGTCTCCGTGAAGTGTTCTTCCCTTGCTGACCGTTATGCTATTTTGCACGATGTTTAAATCTACTCATGATTGCATTTTGTAAAACTTAGCATCCTACATCATTCGGACTATTCTGAGTCTTACTTCTGGCTCATAGTATTTAGCCTCTCAATGCCATGATCCAATGTCCTGGCTTGATTTAAAAATGGAAGCCCTGAGGAAGTTGTAATTCTTCTGACTGCACGTCAGGGTCTGAGCATGGAACACCCACATTCCATGGTGTGGTGAGCACGGTGTCGTGGAATCTGCTTGTTACTCACCCTTGGTTCCCTTCGCGCGGGTACGCAGCGTTTTATCTTCAGCCTCTGCATCCATCTGTAACGTGAGCACAGAGTCCTGAGGTCACTGCTTTGACATTGATCAAAATACGAACACATGTCACCAGAAGCTCTGAAGGTCATTAGGAAAAGCAGAGTAGCCTTTCACGCTCTCGGACAGCATCTGACTCTGAAGAGACGGAGCTGTGACCTGGAAACACCTCTATAGATGCTGGAACCAGACGGAAGGGACAAGAGGGCAGATGCCCTTGCCCACACGTGTTTGCTAGTGATTCAAACACTCTGGCATCACAAAGATAGAAAGAGGGATGGTCTGATTAACAGTGATTGTGAAGGAGACAAAACCTCCAAGGCCAAACCAAAAGGTTTCAGATTAATTTACTAAACCAGATTCCTTTGCATTTCTAGAAACGTTCTGCTACATGCCTCTTTCTAAGTTAGGAAAAATAATTCCCACTGTAAAAATCCAACATGAACACAAAACCCTGAAATGCCCTCATTGTAAGATACCACTGGAAATGTTTATGATCAACAACGGCATACATTTACTCCCATAATTCCAGAATAAATGTGGGTTATAACCGTCCAAATCCATAAGGAAAGTACAATTGGAGTGTTGCGTCTGTCACTATCAAATTCCCTAAAACATCATTACTAATGATTTTAAATATAATGAAGCTAATTATCAAAGGGATGCCAGGACATAAAAAGCTTGTTGTTTTTGTCCACACGGAGATAGAGTCTGACCTGACTACACCCAACCATTCCACTAGGATCCTCTAAGCATCTCGTAGTTTAATTCACTTTTGCACCTTATCAGAAGGAATTCTTAAGTAGAAAGAAGTTGTTCTGCTTGTTGAAAATCAGAAGCAGGCAGAAGGCGCTCTCCGCGGCTCATCCTTAAATCCCGACGCCGGCGGGGGTGCGGGGGGACTGCAGTGAGAATGGGAGATGCACCTCTGCTCTCTGAGGCTGAGCTGTGAGGGAAAGCACTGACCTGCCGTAGACGTATAACAGGGGAGCAGGTGTGGTAATGATGGACTTTAATTCCCTTTAATAAACCTTTTATGTGCCACACTTTTACTGCCATTCGACGCCCTCCAAGGTCCTGCACATAATAGGTTCATTACTTTTGATTACTATAGTCTATTGAGACAAACAACTCCAGAACACACTGTATATTACGTTCAGTTAAACCAATAGAGACTATTTATCTATTGTGCATTTTTTCACCTGCAACACTACAGACAAAATTAATGACAGCTCTCATAAGCGAAAACTGCTAAAACCACCAGCACCCTTTTGTCATCATTTCATACTAAACACCACACCAATCGCTGAACTGTTTTTCAAATTAGCCAACAAAAGTGTCCACTGCTTTTTTGAGCAGCCATTGCTTTAGTCTAAATAAAACAGTCCCTTGTTAACAAATATTTTCAAACTACATAAGAGAAAACAATGGGAAAACAGAGGAGATTTTTGTTTTTTCTCCTGTAGATTTCCCTTCTTTTAAAACCACACAGACTTATGACAGATGTGATGCTGCCTGGGATTAACGTGGCTTGGTTTACACAGGATGGTGAGCATTGCGTTGTGAAATCCTTCTCCATGAGGGTCTCTGCTGCATATCAAGTGGCTCAGTTCACGCAAACTCCCTTCTGTGTGCTAAACGGGTCCCTTGATTAGGAGAAACCAGTAGCTTGAGGGTTAAAATGGTGCAAAAAACCATCAGCTATTTCTGAGGGAGCTCCTCCCGTGGGAGAGCATGGCCTCAACCCGGGTCTGCAGTTACCCTGCGTGCAGGTGCCCTGATAGCGCACCCGCGCCACTCTGGACGTCCCCATCCTCCCCCGCCCCAAAACACAGGTGAAGGTTGAACTCCACGAGTTTCTTTACAGAAACACGGTGTGCAGAGTGCCAGCAGGCATATACAGAAATGTCAGAAAACTGCTGAAACGTAACCTTCTTCATAACGGCTCCAAGACTCGTGCTATTTCACAATTCAGCTATGCGAGGACCTGAGCGGACTGCCACCACCCTGTGCAGCCACTTCCCCGTTAAAGTCATCGGAAGGGAGGCATAAATATTCATGGGCCTCTGCTTGAAGGGGCCTGGAGTGCCAGCCTCACGCTTGCGTTTTGTGGAGCTATTGTCCTCTTGCTGGTGGAGCACATACATCCCACACAAGCCTTGTAAGAACTGGCAACTCATCCAGGAAGCTCAGTGTTCATTTTAACTTGCGGGCCAGGTTGTAGGTGGGGGATGGATCAGGCCCCAACATACAATCCATCCATTTCACCTCCTCTCTCCGGTTCACACCTGAAGGACCGTAGCTGTTACTAAGTTCAGGGTCTGGTCATGTCTTGCAGCTCGTTGGGAATGAGAACATCAGACACCCAGAGCATATATGTGCTTTTCTTTGGGGGGCAAGAATCATGAGAAAGCTCACTCTCTGGTAGATCTCAGCTTAAAAATAAGCCTTTGTTCTCAAAAATCTTACACATGGGAGCAGGAATCTCTAAATATTCTTTGTATGGATTATTCTCATGGACTTTAATAAACTGCCAATGGGAAGACTTAATTTTTGTAAAATCGAACCTCAGATTCAGTGGGTTACTACGTTCCGGTGATGGTTCATTCAAGGGGAAAGAAGTTCTACCTCACTGCTTGTGCTGAGACCCAGGGGGCGTGCAGCGGGGCAGGGGCATGGCCACCCCTTCAAGCTCTCCATGTTACAGAAGAGGCCACGAGTATGTACGATTCAGGACACGGATCTAGCTAACATGGCCTGTATCTTGAAAACTCCACTTCCTGTTGGGAACATGGGTTTTTTTTCTATTGGAAAAGGACACTTGACCATCTTTACTACCAAAGTCCCAAATTCTATCGACAAGCCTGAAACTGATTTTGTGAAACTTAATGAATCATTTCTTTTCCCAAAATAGAACTTTGATTTTCTAAAAAGCTGTCCTTCTCTTCACTTCTTAGGACCTTTATCTCCATCCCATTGTTTATGGGTGGGAACAAGACAAGACATTTTCTCACTTTCCTACCATGGGCTCCTCCTGGCTTCGACAATCTACTCAATCGAGATAAAATATTAAAGGCAAGTTTTGCCACTCTTATTTTTCCTGAAACTAAGAAAAGTTCTTTTAACCTACAATTATGGATATGTTATGTATAATATTGATGTAGAAAGGGAAAAAAATTGTTCCTGCTTGCTACCTATTTCATAATAAAGCCATGAAAAAAAATTTTAAAGACTTTCTTCCCCAGTTCTCTGGGGAGAAGAGTTGATACAAGAAGAGGCAAGAGGGAAAGAAACTTATAAAATAAAGAAGGCAAAGAAGCAAAACTTGGGGGAAGGATATGCCGGCACCAACAACGGAGATAAGCAGATAGGCGATGAAGAGGAAAAATGACCATAAAATAAATGTTCATTACTTAGTTGAATTTGGAAAGGCTTCATTTACTATCGTCACATATTTACAGACCTACATACAGGTGTGCACAGTAATTCCCTAGTGACATGGACTTGACCACCTTTTCCTCCTGGTGCTTAGTTAGTTACATCAGGGGTGATCAGGAGATCTCCCTTCTGCATTGCTCCAAGGCACAGATCTGGTGCCTTCTTTTGGGCTGAAGAGGGACCCCTGGAACTGCTGATTTGTGGAAGGGAGAGATTCAAGGAGCAGGACACCAAATTGATAAACTCAATTTTGCTTTCATTCATACAAGCAAATTACGGATATGTGAGGAGATTTAGTTCCCTTTGATTTTATTTGTCACTCAAAGATCCTATTTTAACCTAATGGTTAAACAAACAAAATTATTTGTCAACAAAAACAACCTCCAAGTAAATATTTAATCACTTCTTAAGATTTGGGGAAAACAAATCTCTCGGTAATGCTTACATTTTATTTCTCCTTTCAACAGAACTCTGTACAGTGACGTCCTCAATATATATTTATAAGCAGTCTTGAGTTTCTTAATATTAGTAGAAAAGCCATGGTGATCATAATGTTTTGAGGACAGTTTCTCAAAATCCTTATACAATTAATTGTCATACTGTTTAGTGACATATAATTTCATGCTGGTAGCTACTTTTAATTTGAGAAGTCCTTCACATACATTCAACTTGCAATAAGTCCCACTTTTAACAAGATTTCATTGTGTTCCTCTCCTGAAAGTTGGGAACTGACAAAGCAGTTCTGTCTGTTGTGCCTCGTGACTCTTGTGAGCTGTGCCTTCAATCTTAGGAAACTCACGGCAACGGTGAGAGCAAGTTAGTTCTGTGCCTGCCCAGAGGAGGTCCAGGGGTCCTCCCCATGAGGTGCACCTTATCCTCAGAGGATGCTTTCTTTACAAAAATCATTTTTTAAGAAATGACAAAGAGAAACTCAGGAAGTTGGAAAAGGCTAAACCCAGAAAATGGAACAGCTAAATGATGCCAGTACCTTGGGATGAAACTTGGCCAGATTGAAGAACAAAGAACCCTACACTGAGTGCCCTTTCTTGGATGATTCTGGCATTATTTTGTTTTAAACATAGCTTTGGATCAGCCCAAAATGGCAGCAAAAGATGTTTCCCTGTTATACAAGAAAAAGATGGGGAAAATGAGTTGTGATCCTAAAAGAATACTTGACTCATTGATGAGAATACCAAGATTGAATGTTCAAGTATTTTTTTCCTCTGTTCTTACCCTTTTATTGTTTTCCTGGTTCTCCTTTCATACATTTATTAATACCTCAGGAAGAGTAATTCAGAAAGTAAACTTCAAAAGATTTAAATGAATAAAATCAGGACCTTTGACATCACCCTTGATGACATGTTAATAATTTTCTGAACCTTTTCTGAATGCTTTATCCTAAATGAAATGAAAATTTTCTGAATCCTCTATTTAGGGCACAGGATCCCCGATGTCAGCTCTCTGTTCCTGTCTGTCTCTATTTGTACTGTCTTTGATTCTGCATAAAAAGCTGAAGAATTGAATGATGGTACCGTTCACACTGGTGACCCCTCTCATGTCCCCTGATCCCTCCCAGCTGGGCAGACACCACACCTAATGGAAAAGCAGGTTCGGCGCTCTCTCAGACGAAACACAGCTGTCTGGAAAGAGCTCTCCCCGAAGGCCAAGGGCACGCACATCCCCAACAGAGGAGCTGCTTTTCAAAGGGACTGTCTAGAGTCCAGTGGAAATGCCCAGCCAAGAAGGAAACCTTGGGCCTGGGAAATCTTGGGTGGCTTTAGGAGGAGGCTGAGGTGTTTTGATTCTTGCTTCTGATTTCTGAGTTTCTGCGGCTCCTGTGTGTAGACTAACCCTCTAACTTTGCACCACTGGCCACGTGACCATGAACCAAAGCCATACGTCTGTGTCCTTCTGCTTAACGACTCCAGCAAATAGTTCTATTATTCCCTTAGGTGGACAGCGTGTGCCAATGATTTCTATTAGTCGCCGAACCACGGCCTCTGAGTCACAGCTTTGTGATCTAAGGGGGCAATCACCAGCTTTGTGTTTTCGGAGACTTAAAAAAATTTTTAATATGCCCTGTTTAAAGATAGCTCAGTGTAAGGAACACCCTAAATGGGCCTTAAAAATTTTTTTTTTCTTGCTGATATTTTGAGAGGCATGTGTTGAAAAATGTTAGAAAACAAGCTCCTTCATACAGGGATAAGTTATTTTAAATAGAATTTTTCCCAAGGACAACTCAATTCCTTACTTTTTAGTGTCTGTAGGAATGAACTCTAGATGTCAGCTATAGTGCTTTTAAAATATCTCACTTATTTGCTCTTAATCCTCAAGTAAAATGATTTCAAATACAAATGAATTAAAATTGGAATTTTATAACTATTTTAATGCTGAATCTTTCTCTAAGGGCAAACACGTTTAAACAAGTAACACATACCAATCAACGTGAAAAAGGGTTTGTAGGTATGGAGAATTTCACTTGTTTAATAGTTTAAAGGATTAAAGTGACCATACTTCTGACAAAAATCATGATTCTAAATTGGGCGTTAAGAGTAAATTTCTGTCAAAGCAAATGGGCAGAGATAAAGTGCTGTTTCAGAGGAGAGCCTTTATATAAGTGCTTTGATCGGACTCATTTTAGTTCAATATATTCTACTCTCTAATAAAAACGTTGCCTTACCTCTCTCTTTCTCCAGGTAACTTGTACGCTAACTTGGTTTGCCTTCCTCTCTCAGAGTGACTGAATACCTTTGTCTGCTTTAGTGAGAAATCCTGCAATTCATTCTATTAAGATAAAAAGTAAGAGAAGGCATATAAGGTAGAACAAATAAATAGAAGAGCAATAATAAACAGTGAAGTGAACAATAAACAATTACCTATAATTCCGGTGGACTATACTACAAACAGAATGAAAATGTCACACTAACATATCAAAGGGAAAACGATGTGTAGCTTTTTTAAGGTAAGCCAAATTAATTTTTGTTTTTCTTACCAAACAAAAATTGGTAAGAAAATTTTCTTACCAAACAAAAACTGGTAATTTCTCTCTCTCTCTCTCTATCTATCTATCTATCTATCTATCTATCTATCTATATATATATAAAATTTATGTTATGCTTTCAATTTACTAGGAAAATTGGACAATAGGGTTTCTCAGTATCATTACTGTCATTTTTACTTTTAACCACCAGAAGAAAAAGTTCAGACACGGTCTGGCACGTGCTATACTCAAAAAGTCACAAAAGACAAGATTCCAAAGGCATCCGTATTTAGGGTGCTCTTGAATGAGGCTGTCTTAAGAGGCTACTAATGCTTTTGGCCAATGTTTTAACCTGCTTCCTGTGGAAACAATTTGCACGTGGCTTCCTTGCTTTCACAGGCCTGTGTCACCTCTATTTGGTCCCAGGGATGGAACAGAATCTGTCTTCAGTCCATTTGGCCCTTGAGAGAATACTCTGAAACTCAGTGTAATACACTCAGCCTGATAAGAGAGTGGCTAGTGATACAAACACTATACGTACACTATGTATATTAATGCACATTTGCAATGGTTCACCCGTCAGTTCTGACATACTAGAACCCAAGTCACCAACCTTCCTGGCAGGAGATTTCTCTCGTCCGTGTTTTACCCTTTGCAGTAGGTTGGCGTGCCCAGCTTTTTAACCATGGATTTCTGTGTTACTTGAAAGCTTTGACCGGACATTAAGCAGATGCTTCTTCAACTCAACTCAGCAACTCTAGTTCCTGGGGAGTAATGGGGATAAAACCCTCAAGAGATAGAGCAGATTATCGCACAGGATGTAAGGATTGAAAAGTAGCGGAGGACTCGGGAGTTCTTAGTTGGTTTGACTGCAACTAAAAAAAAAAAAAAGAAAAAAAGCTTTCTCTACAAATGTGTTTGGCTTCTTCTTCACCCTCGGTCCACCTGCCTGTGCCCTTTGTTTGCCACACTCTAACCTAAGACAAAAGATCCCGGAAAACACTGGTGGGCAGAGCTCTTTCCAAATCCTGAAAGTAATGGCTTTTTGTCTACACCCTATCGTGTTGTGTGTTTATTAGCAATACATTTTCCATTTATTTTCTCCAAGATTGCCAATAAAGAACTGAAGCACATAAGGCAGTAGCTGTAAACCCTCTGAGTTCCCCTAATGTCAAACTCATTAGCATCCGAATAAGCACACAGCAGCACATCATCTGCACAATTGCAATTTTTTACTACTTTTAATAGCGTTTCTCAAAGGGCTCATTTTCAACTTTCTTCAGTGGTTAGTTGGTTCTCAGGGGAAAAGGAGCTTCCTGACGCTAGCGGCTTCCACTCAACAACCCGGCCGTTTGCTGTCAGATGCATCAGCCCTCTGCCCTAACCCCATCTGCTGTCTCTCCCCTCCCCGGGGATGACAGTTAGGGCAGCACAGCTGAGATCCACGTGGAGCCCTGCACAGAGGGCGCCGACAACATATACGTTTAGAAATATGAGTTGACACAGACGGGCTGGGAAGTCCAAGGGCACCAAAACACGGACGGGAAGGAGGGGCCCGCGGACGCTCGCCGTTCCAGGCGCCCATCATTCGTAACCACACCCACCGCCTTTTGGAAACACACCCTTGGCTGATACCAAAAGGAATCTTCCACTGCAATCGGTTCCCTCCATTCCCTGCTTGTGTCCTGTTACTATATCAAAGAGATACCTTAAAAAAAAACCCATTTTTTATTCATTGCCATCTTTAATTTCTTTGATGACCTTAAACCATGTTGTAAAACTTAAGGACTACCGAAAATGTTCATAGGAGATACACATTTTGGAAGACAGTTAACCTAAGACTTGGAATCTTGACCAAGCTCCCCCAACTTGGAACTGAGTTAGTTTTATCCCCCGCCTACCAGGATGGACACTTTTTATTGAAGCCCATCTCTTCATGAAACAGCAATCTTAAAAGGTAAAACTATATGACACCCAAGGTGTTGGGAACGGGCTACACAGTCCTTCAGTGTGTGCTCTAAGTAAGACATGGCTTCCCTTGTTAAATGGGGTCATCACAGAGTTCTCCATCTGTCTGCTCTGCCATATGCCAACAACAGTGGATGGAGTCCTAAATTTACAGCCGCTTCAGGGGTAAGTACTTGCTTCAGAAAAAGACGGTTCTTTAAACCTATAATATAATGTAATGAATCTGCAGTGTTATTTTTAAAAAAGAGTATATCAGATTATATTTTATTGGTGGTGGTGGTGGGGTGACCTAAAGTGATAGGATGCAACCGTCAATTGTGTCCTTAAAGCAGAGAACCATAGATCTACTTATGATTCAAAGAAAACTCTATATTAAAAAAAATCCTGGGCTTCCCTGGTGGCGCAGTGGTTGAGAGTCCGCCTGCCGATGCAGGGGACACGGGTTCGTGCCCCGATCCCGGAAGATCCCACATGCCGCGGAGCGGCTGGGCCCGCGAGCCATGGCCGCGGAGCCTGTGTGTCCGGAGCCTGTGCTCTGCAACGGGAGAGGCCACAGCAGTGAGAGGCCCGCGTACAGCAAAAAAAAAAAAAAAAAAAAAAAAAAAATCCTCCAAACTAAGCTTGAAGTGAAAAATTTGGTGAAAGGGCAAGTAAATTGAATATGAAATGTCGTAGCACAGGTAGCCCTGTGATATAACTACTATTTGGGGAATTTGCTTACCAATAGAACCAGTTGGGATGCAAAATGCATGGCAGGCTCCTCTCAGAAGCTTGGGATGCTAATTCAAGCTCCAAACACCACTCTCAGATTTAGTTTCCTGCCAAGCAAAATGAAAACAGGAGAATGCCAGCATGTTAACCTCAGCACTGCTGACCCTTGGGGTCCTGTCTCCTAACCTCTCACACTTTTAACCTCTCAGTCACTAACTTCGGGATCTTCACCAATGGTGCATTAGTTGAAATGATGAAAAAGGGGGATTATTCTTGCTTGTTTTTTTCTTTTAATGGGAAGGCAAGTCCTTTATAGTTCTAAGTTTCCAGCATTATTTTTACATGAATCACCATGATAATTTTAGTGAGAGTCAAATTTCATATAAATCTGCCTGGACAGACAATTGAATTCTTTGTCTTTCCATTTGCCATGTTGTGCCATTAAATTTCTAATGAAAATTTAAACCCCTTATTTTGATGTTTCTAGTCAATGAGCTATAGAATTGCCTTTCCTATCATAGCAAGAGATTATAAATTTAGAAATTGATGCACACAATTTACGTTAGCCTACTGCCACTTTATATTTATGCCATCAAAGATGACTTTCTTCTTCGTAGCTTTCCAGGTTGATATTGGGGGGTTAGGCTTCATTGGCTGGGGCAAATGAAGAGAAGTGGTGAGTTTCTTTTAAGTCATTTGAGGCAAAGAAATACACTGTTGATTGGCCACAAGCTTTACTTTGACCATCAGCCCAGAATTAGGGTCCTGGTCAATGTGGGAGGAGAAAGAAGAACTTCATCAGAACTGGAGCAGCTCCACGAGAAAAACAGCTCCCACTGCAAAGTGGGGTGGTGGTATCACTTACTTTTAGGGGGTATGTTTTGGATTTTAAGTCGTTGCATTTTCAACAAGACTAATTCTTTGATATCAGCAACCAAATTGCTTTTCATGATCCATTCTGAACGTTTTTTGCTTCCCCAAGTGATCACTGAACTTCAAATACAAACAAAACTTTTTGTTATGCAGTAGAGTTTGTTATTTTACAAGAAGAGGAGAAATAAGATTTGTCAATGTACAAAATTTCCATTGACGGATTTAATTGATTTTTACTGGTTTGCCTGGCTTTTTGAAATCTCTGCCCTGTGGAGTCTTTCAAGGAATTTGAAGTACAAGGAATGCTATGGCAACCCTGATCTTCTCTAGAAAATGTAATTTTTTGCTTTGAAAATTGCTGTAGTCATACAGAGCATCAAAATAACTTCTGGTTTCCACTGAGATGGATAAGAAGTCATCTGATCCTTGTACTAGCAGGCATTATGTTATTTGTGTTTGTCCTTCCATCACCTGTAAAAATAAAACACAGGCCTCTTCTCCTTAAACTCTGAAGCAAAGCCAATAACTTGTGCAAGACCCCTATTTTTTCCCTGCAAGAGGATTTAACTTTCACCTGGTTTAAGTAACAAAATAGCCCTCAAAGCTACTTAAAGCCTTGCTGAAATTAACATAGCTGAATTCAGATGCCATTCACGACTGATAATTCCAACACCTTGTGGGGAAAAAAAGTTGCAGGCTGTAAACATTATAAACATATTCAAATAAGCTTAACACAATCTGCCATGCTTATTTCTGCCTAGATCATGGACCAGCGAAATGGTTAATGCAAATGGATTTATAATTTGCTTTGGGGGGCCAGTTTCTTCTCCTTATTTATTAGCCCAGCTGATGGGGCAGATTTGATGAGGCACTTCTGGAATAATTGAGTCATCACACAAAGAAGGCTGCTAGCATTCAGAGTGGTTTTATCAGCAGCAAGCAGGCCTGATTACTGACAATTACACTCTGATCCAGTGATGGAGGAGAAAGAGCCAACGAGTGGGAAATGTCCGTGTTTCTATCCAGGAATAATTTCTACATTCATTTTACATGCTAAGTGTTTCCTATCTCTGCATAATAAACTGTAAACAGGAATCGATGGCACAATGTCCCTTAATATTTCCTGGTAATGAAGACACAAATGTACAGTGAGTGCTGATAAATATAGATGAAACATAAGCTATTCTCCTAGTGTGTATTGTTACCTTTAAAACAAATGCATCTTTCTGGTAAAAGCATAATCAGAGCTAATGCAAAAAAAATGACAGAAGATTGAAACTGTCCTTGTAACTACATAGAAACTTTGGAAAAGTCCTCTTAATCACCGCTGCTTCAAAGGCTCACGGGCTGAAGGTGGGACAGTAGGAACCACGTCATTCTGCTTCTCCACAGTCAACGGTGAAGAACTCCTTGGGTTACACACATCAGAGGACACGGCGACAGTGACTGTCTTTAGCAAGCAGAGCCCATCTCAGTGAAGCCGGCACGAGGGGGTTTTCGCCAGCGTGGCTTTCCCTTTCCCCTTCATCAGGCCTTTCGACAGAATGGTGATCGTGGATAACCAAGTTAGACCTGAGATGGCAGGATGTGCCTTGGAGAGCAAGGCAGTGGTCTCTCCTGCGTGGCTTTTTAACCACTTGTTTATGACATGGTTCTTAACAAAACACTATGAGCAAAAATGCATCTCACAGGGATCATCTCATTAAACTAGCTTTCCCTCTGACTCAGAACCTAGTTGGAAATCCCCAGGGAAAGGGAATGTGCAGATTTCTTAGCGTGCTTCTATAGATTTTAGTGGGAAAACTTTATTTCCTGTAATATCAAGTTTCCGCTTTTAAAAAGCCAATCAGGTGTAAAGCCCTGCGCAATGAGCCTGCTTGGGTCTGTTTGCTTAATCTTTTCTCTAAAGCCCCTTCCTGGCTTCCAAAGAAATAAAAGTTATCCTCTGTTCTCCTGTGGTAACTATGGAAACTCTGTTTTATCAAACTAACCACTTAACTTCAAGGCTTGTGCTGCAAGTAAATGTGCTATTTTGAGTAAATCTATACTAAACAACCCTATAATGTCAAAACATTTTTAATAAAGTTCAAAGGGCACTTGTTGATTCAAAAATGAGGTTCTTTATTATGTAAAGGGAATTTTCTTTATTTAAGCTGTTTTATTATATAGATTGTTATACAATATGCTTGATATCCTAAGACATTTTCTATTTTCCTTGCCCGTTTTTAAGAGGTTTTTTAGAATTTTTTTTCAACAAGCGTGCTGCTTTTCCCCACAGGAACTGTTCGTTTTGCATTAAAATCTTCACCATATTCTGTAAAATTGAATTAAGATAAAAGAATAGAGTCATTTATCTTTATTGTCTGACTAGGAAGTATGGGATGGGAGAATCTAACGAAATCTATAAAGAAATGACCTGATTCTCAAACACTGAAGCCAATGGGCACTGGATTTTTGCAGAATGATTTTTGGATTTTCTTCTCATTACAGTGTTTAATTTAATATGGATTCTGTTAATATAAGTCTCTTTGTCCTAAACACTTTACTTATTATTGGGTCAATACACATTTATTGATAACTGATCTAGGGAACTCCATGTTAGTCTCGGGCATCAAAAGATATAGAAAGCACAGCTCCTGTCCTCATGGTACAAACCAGAAACCTGAGGATTCCAGTAGGATGTGGATTGCTTCCATGTCCTGGCTATTGTAAACGGTGCTGCAGTGAACATTGGGGTGCATGTATCCTTTCGGGACATGTTTTTCTCCAGATACATGCCCAGGAGTGGGATTTCAGGGTCATATGGTAGCTCTATTTTTAGTTTTTAAGGAACTTCCATGCTCTTCTCCATAGTGGCTGCACCAGTTGACATTCCCACCAACAGCGTAGGAGGGCTCCCTTTTCTCCACACCCTCTCCAGGATTTATTGTCTGTAGACTTTTGGATGATGGCCATTCTGACTGGTGCGAACTGATACCTCATTGTAGTTTTGATTTGCATTTCTCTAATAATAAGGATCTACTGTATAGCACCGGGAACTCTGCTCAATGTTATGTGGCAGCCTTGGGAGAGAATGGGTACATGTATATGTAGCTGAGTCCTTTGCTGTGCACCTGAAACTACCACAACATTGTTAATTGGCTATACTCCAATATAAAATAAAAAGTTAAAAAAAAAAAACCTAAATTCTCAAGTAAAAAAATAAAAAAAGGAAAGTATGATCCCGGAAGAGGCAGACGCAGCGAGGGGAGTGCAGCCTGGACACGCTTCCAGAAACGATGATGCCTGAAGAATCATCCCGAGAGATTCAGAGACTTTGGCTAAAATACATAAACGTCCCCAAAGACCAGTTGAAAAAAATACAAACAGTTGGCTTGGTGAAACAATGTACTAAAGCCATATTTTTGTATGGTTACACGAGGGTCCAAGGAGACCAGCTGGTCAAATGACAGAGCTAAAATTCAATGTTTAGAATGTGTTGATGTTATTTGTAACTTCCAAAGGAACTTTTCCCTTCGGTATCAGAGCTGAAAAATCTGTCTGTTGAAATGCAATTTGTCATCCACGCGGTGCTGCAAGCAGCCGCATCTCACAGAATTCTGTGTCCCAGTCCTGTTCTGATGGCACCTCCACCTGGATTCATAGGTGCTGCCTGACGCCACGCTGACTCAAGGTCACTTTATCGTCCCGGCGCCAGTAAAGCTCACAGATGTGAGGGGCTGTGTCGTGTTGACCTTCCATTGCAACATGAGGCTGTGGCCAAAGTAGGTGCTCAATATGTTATTACTGAATTCAATTAAAATAAGCCAAAGATAATACTCTTCAGATGCTTGAGATATTATCCTATTAATTGTATTCAAAACATAACTTCCCAGCACAACATCTGGAACTTATAGATTTTGTCTGTTTGATTGCAATGCCAGGTAAGCAGAATTTACGATGTCGTCTTCAATGTTGTCTTCCCTTGTGTTAAAAAGTCAGCTCCCAAAACACAAAGGGGAGCAAGCATAGACTGTAACAGATTTTATGGTCAGATTTCTTCCCCAGTGTCTACTTTCATCTAATTTGCATGAAAAATGACAGTATGTGATTTAAATCAGTCCCTTTGTGGGGATAAAAGCCAAAGGTAAAATAGAAATATTATTCTTATTTTTCCAAATTTGGCAAGAAAACCATTTAGGAAGATCTCCAACTCACTTAAACTCCATCCAGTTTCCAGGTTCTGTATCTCACTTTTCTTACTCAAAATTTGTCAGTATGGCCAGTGTCCTAACTACTATGCATTTACATTTTATTTTAAACAATGTATGTCCATATACTCCAAATTGATGACTTTTCTATTGGAGATAGAAATGGAACCACAAGGGAAGACAAGTCATCCATTATTTTTTATCAAGATAGTAAAATGATATGGTATTTTCTAAATAAGTTGAGCTCACCTTGACTGAACTCTCACCCCGTGAAAGACACTCTTATGAGCACCATCATGCACTCTTTTCCTGTCATCATCCCGTGCCTATAGGGAGACTCTATCCATTGCACAATGAAGAAAGGGAACGAAGTCAGCGTCCCCACGCTAGCACCAGGCTCTGTGTGACAGCCCTGTGGTTCTAGGCACCAGGCTCCGCGTACACTGCAACGGTCAGATCAATTTTCTCTCTGCATCAGAGAGGTCGCCTTTCCCATGGACATTCCATTCCTCTCACCCAAGCACAGTGAAACACAGATGTACTCACCACCCCAATAAAGCAGGTACTCCTTTGTACCTTGGAGGATACAGGCATCATGTTTACAAAAATATCACATGGAGAACATTTTTGGTGTGGGCAGGGGTGTTGCAATGCAGAAGACAGAAATCTCAGATTTAGTGATAACCATCATTACAATCTACAGATTCCAATTCCTAAAAACGACTTATCAGTCTTGGCCTCTCAAGAAATTTTTCTTCTCTTCATCCAAACACAAGAAATTCTTCATAGGACTTATACTGTCAGCTGTAAAATACGTCCCATCTATAGGCTGGCTTATCTTCTCTATTAGTTTCCTGTTGCTGCTGTAACAAAAGTCCTCAAACTGTGTGGCTTAAAACAGCACAAATAAGTCAGTATCTTACAGCTCTGGGGGTCCAGAGTCTGGGACGGTCTCACCAGCCTGAACTCAAGTCAGGCTGAGCTCCTTGCTGGAGGCTGCAGGTCAGAATTCCTTACTGTCATAGGACTGAGGTCCCTGTTTTTTTCAGTGGCCGTTCTCAGCATCTCAAAGCCACTGCATTCTGGGGCCCAAGATCCCTTCCTCCTCTTCAAATGGTTGGTGGAACGGAGTCCTTCTCGGGCTGCATCTGCATGACTCATTCATCTGCTTCTCTCTTAAAGTCGCTGGGATTAGTTGGGCCCACCTGGATAATCCAGGAGAATCTCCTCATCTCTGGACTCGCAATTTAATCACACTCCCTTTGCACGTAAGGTAACGTATTCATAGGTTTCAGGAATTAAGACATAGATGCTTTGGGGGGGGGCATTATGCTACCCACCACATTCTTCAGCCACATATGTAAATCCTGACTGTGTTAAAGTATTAATACTCCTCATATGAGACAAGTGAAGTCATAAATCAAGATGAACAGGTGTACACAGTTCTCAAAAAAAAATACACAATTGTAACTCAAATGACCAGGATGAAACCAACATTAACAAAACCAGGCATCTTTGGTTGTCCCCTAAAACCAAGTTCTTAAATTCTCAAGTTTTTGAAGGCCATTGAAAAGTTAGGGATACTTCTCTTTTGGGGGGGAAAGTTTATTTCTAAATAGTCTTCACTTACCTTCCCTAGCGTCCACTGGATTTGAACTGGAGAGTTTCCATTGCTACTGACGAGAAGCATCATCAGAGGGAAAATGGAAAGAAAAAGAAAAACTTAATTAAATGGTAATTATCTACAGCTTATTAACTGTATAAAACAATCTTTTCAAGTAATTTACATACTGACTATGGGAGAACGGATCAGGGCACAAACCAATCTTCAGTAGTTCAATAATATTCATTTGAAAGAACTCCCCCCTCAACAAGAAAAACAGGTGTTTACTGTGATCAGAAAATGCTTTTTAGATTTGAGTCCTTTTGTCTACAAGTACATTTGAGAACCTTTTCTGGGGACACACCTGAGAGTGAAAGTGAATTATCAATGACAGTCTTTTTTTTTTTCTTTAAAAAAAAAAAGAATCAGTGGTTTAACACTAATTTCTAATCAGATCCTACAGAAAGGAACAGCCCGCACGGCAGCTGTACTTTTCCCAGGGTTAATTACCTTTCACTGCTCTCTGCTAATGAGTCAGCTGTCCCTGTCAGAGCACAGCCCTGCTTCATCTGGAGGCCTCGCTGTGGACAAACAGCTAGTGACAGTCCTATTTACATATGGGGGTGTTTGTTGTGCAAAAGATTTCCAAAGGCTTTTTTAAAAAAAAGATCCCTTAATTTTCATGTGTTTCCATGCTAAAAATATTCTTAGAAATAAGATTTTACTTGGTCAACTATTCTTTTCTGCCCAGGCCACTGGCTTCACCACAAGAAGATGGAAAATGCCGAGTCCTGGAAACAGGCAAACTTCACGGCCTCCACAGAAAGCTTTGTCTTACTGATTCCTCAGCATCGTAACAATGACCCTGTGGGGATGAGGCAGGACTCGAAAGTTTGCAACCTCCTTCCCTGGTAAAAAGACTTTCTAAAAAGATGCATTCCAGAAAATTAAATTCGAGGGTAGAAAATAAGATAGAAAGACACAAACACATCTTGGATTTATTTGTACATGAAAAGTGAATTCGAAAATTGAATTTTCAAAAAAAGTTAGACTTGAAAACTATGCTTTCTCTTAAAATGTCTAGGTCATTGTGGGATATATTGATATATATGTGTGTATGAGTATATATGTGTGTGTGTATATATGCACACATATGATTTATTATCCAGTTAATAACTCTGCTACTCATATCATGGTTCTGCTCTCCATCTCACAATGTAGACAGGGTGCCTTTACATATTTTTGAACATTGTAGCCAAGAGGTTTACCCATCTCTTCCCCCTTTTTATTCCAGAGGTAACTGAGAGGGATCCACAAACAGTAAAGTATCCACTGATCCTGCTCAACAAAAATGTGTGTAGTTTGCCAAAAAGATAGATGGTCAGAATTTCATTTATTTAATTGCAAAATGAAGACAAACAAGGATGGAGTTATAGATAGAGGAATACTATGTAAGTGTTTTTTGTTCTGACAAGGGATAGAAAAACTGAAAAATGGAATGAAATCACTGGTACGAAGTGGTATAAATAATAACTGGGATTCAAAGTATATCATTAAAAATATACAAACCAGATAATAAAAGATTATATTTTTTACTAAAGGAGAGAAATAAAGAAGAAAACAGAAGTATTGATATATTGATGTAAGGTAAACATTAGGATAAAATTGACAACTTCTACCCAAAGAAATTAAAAAATAGAAATCACAATATAAAAAGCTAGGGAACATTTAATGGGTAATACTGCCTTGAAAATAATTAAGGTTTAAAGGTAATATTTCATAGTGGTTTTGTATTTTGTTGGCTGAATGACCTATTCACTACTTTATAAAATAAGCAAAACACATGAACTCTTTTCTTTTTTCATGCTGTTATCTGTAAACATTTCTTTCTGTACTCTCAGGGTTATTCCCACAGTCCCCTAATATAAATAAGTTGAATTAGGGTGTTTGAATATATTTTGGGCAGTGAAAAAAAAGCATCCACTGATCCCACTTTGATAGCCTCCCAAATGCCCCTGAATGGCAGGTACCCTCCCCTGTAGGTTTCCTGCTCTAACCCTTAGGTCAGTGGCTTTCAGGTTCTAATATGCATCAGGGTCACCTGGGTGTCTTGTTAAAGTGCAACCTGATTCCGACACCCCGAGGTCCTGTAATCCTAATGAGGGTCCAGGGGCTCCTGTTGCTCCACAGGCCACACTCTGAGCAGCAAAATGTCAGAGCAGTGGTTCTCAAACATGAGCCAGCACCAGAGTCACCTGCAGGGTCGTCTGGAGAGGGCCTGAGAGGGTACCTCTTCAACGTGTTCCCAGGTGATGCAGGTGCGGATGGTCCGGGGACCACACTTGGAGAACTGTTGCCTTAGAGAGTCACTAATACAGGTTTTGAAGAACTCCAATCCCAAAGGCTAAATCCCCTGCATCCACATGGAACAGAGGCACTTCCCCACTCTATTCTAGAGCTATATATTTGCTCTGTATTCAATAGTTTATGAGAGAAAAGAACAGATAAAAAGTGAATGTTCTGGCCCATCACTGGAGTGCATTCTGAGAACCACATTATAGCTTTATTGAACTTGATCTTCCCTTCAGTTGAAGCCATTCATGTTGAGAAAGGACAGCAATTATGTACTTCTTCATCACAGGTGCCATTATCAAATGTAAGCTCACAAATTACAGATCTAAGACTGCACAGCATTTAAACTGGCCCAAAGCAAATAAAATAAGAGGATGAATTAATTAAAAATATCATAAAAATGGATTTCCATGTCAAGCAATGATGCATATTTCCTTGAGACGTTCAATGTTTTACCAGCCCTAGTAAATTCTGACTTATTTCTAAATGGCACAGCAAGTTTCTCATAGACGCTATGTGAAGCGTTCTGATTGCTGCTGTTTTGAAGAACACATTATCCTGAAAACTTCTCGAAGGATGAAAACACCTTTTAGTCTAATACTAAAAATAAATTTGCATCACTGTCCTGGTAAATACCTCAGTGGCAAAGCTCTTACAAGGTCATTTTTCAACATTGTTCATTGGAATACATATTTTAGAACTAGGAGAGTACAAGCAGTTGGTAGTAAAATAAATTGTAGAAGGAAACACTGCTGAAGAGTGTTTTAGTAACGAGATGGAGGGTGATTCTCCAAACAGAAAATGACTCACGGAGCAGAAGTTAGGTGTTTTCGCAGTGATGTGCTCAGGCCAGGAAAATCTATTTAGTGTCCTGAAACATGAACTTATTAAACAACACTCCAGTAAAGCTGGGAGAACATGGCTCAATATAAGAAATAGCAGTAAGCAAATGAGAACAGTTTTTTCAAATTCTTTTTCAAATTCTTTTCCCATTTAGGTTATTTCAGAGTATCAGGCAGAGTTCCCTGTGTGATACAGTAGGTCCTTGTTGGTTATCTGTTTTAAAAATAGCAGTGTGGGGCCTCCCTGGTGGCGCAGTGGTTGAGAGTCCGCCTGCCGATGCAGGGGATACGGGTTCGTGCCCCGATCTGGGAGGATCCCATATGCCGCGGAGCGGCTGGGCCCATGAGCCATGGCCGCTGGGCCTGCGCGTCCGGAGCCTGTGCTCCGCAACGGGAGAGGCCACGACAGTGAGAGGCCCGCATACCGCAAAAAGAAAAAAAAAATAAAATAAAAATAAAAATAGCAGTGTGTACATGTCAATCCCAAACTCCCAATCTATCCCTGCCCCCAACCCTTCCCCCCCGGTAACCAGAAGTTTGTTCACAAATGAGAACAATTTTAAAGGAATCAATGCCCCTTCTGAATTCTCACCGCCTCTTATGTCTTGCTACCCCACTGATATCTATTTAACAAAGCTATTTTAAAAGTATCAACGTCATCTAAATACAAGATAATGTCACAAATAAGGAATTTGATTAATGCCGGTATAACCAACCTTCTCCGTATAGAACAGTATTATTGAATGAACTCATTAACTTATTCGCTCAAATCTTCATTAAGCACCTAGTCTTCTGGAGAAGAGGGAAAAGTGTTTATATAAACAGGTGGAGTCCTGTAGAGTGGAGAGGGGTGTAAGGTGTGTGCCCCTCTCATAGCACAGATACTTCTGTCGAACAAAGCAAAGAGGTGACAAAATGAAAATCTTTGAGAAGAGGGTGCCGCGTTTATTTCTTGGTAAGTTGGGAGAACCATGTGATGGGCTTGACGAGCTCTCTCCTGCAGAAGCACAAACATCAGGGTGTACAGTTTGAGTAGAGAAGAACTCATAACCCTACAAATTCAGGTCAGCTGTGCACGGTGCTGTCACGGCTGACTGTTGTGAGTGTCAAGATCCTAACCGATCTCTCTGCTTGGGCGGTTTTTAAGAGTTACAATGAATCAGACTAAATAAGAGCCTTCGGTCATTCGAACATCTGGTTGTACAGAGAGGTCAGGACCGTTCACGTCAGGCACTTTGTCCTGTGCTTATCCAATTCCGGTCTGTTATTTTTATTGGTTTTTGTTCGTTTTTGCTGGTTTCTCTCTAGATTCCAGTGTTTTGTTATCTGTGGCAGGTTACTGAGGGAATCCGATCTAAGTTTTCCATCAGAGGTAACAGACTACGTATTTTGGAGGTACTTTAAATTTTTCGAAAAGTGTATAAGGAGAAGATTCCTTGGAAGAACTACGGAATTCCTGCTTTTAAAGACTTAATTTATACAGTGTGTTTTCAAAGTGAATAATGAGAACACTCATGAAATGAAGACGTGGCCTCCAAGTAACCTGGATGTGTTTCCTCTCACCTTTTAACTCCTCCTCCCAAGTCTGGTTCCGTGTTCCCAAAGGAAGCCCCCCTAACCCCATAATGTATCACCCTCGACATGCTCTCCCCCTGCTCACTGAGGGCTCCTGCAGGCCCTGGACAGTCTCCTCTCTGCTTTCTCCATAGTCCAGAAGCTCAGTGAGAGTGCTGACTATTTGAGGACCACTGCCCAATTATGAAGAAAATAGGGAACTGTGATCAAGGCGCTGCCTCCGGGATATGAATTTTAGGAAAACAATGGATCAAATACCTAGAGATAAAGCATGAAACTATCCAGAGCATGTAGCAAAAAGTTATGCTGTTGAAAACATACAGGGTAGATTAACTTGTAAGACTAATAAATGTAATGCTTAAAGTAGATTATTAATATCTGAAAACTAGTGATGTACAGAATAACAATCTTATGAACAGTTTACTTGTGAACTGAGATTAACTTTACAAATTAAAAATAACTCTGCAAATTAAAAACGGACAAAAAACTTATGTAACTATTAATAACCTTAATAACCATTGACGTTAACTTAAAGTGGGGGGGGATTAAAACTTAAGGACTGTCACTGCCAGTTCAGTCATATGTTAAAAACAGAAGAGTGACTGGCATGTTACAAATGCCTAAAGAAACTTAATTGGGCAGTTCTTAAAATATCATGAAATAAAATTAAAAGGTAATAGAAGAAACATAGTATTATCATGAATGTGCTAAGCAACATGCTGATCTCAAATTAGACAGAGGAGGTGGTGGGGAGTAGAAGGTGGTGGACGATGCTTTAAGTGATCTGCAGAAGGCAAGACGTAAACACAAAATCAGAGGCTTTCAGCAATTACTGCAATCAGTCATGCCTGGATGTTGATTCACACACCAGACTAGGCATCTCATGGTCTTACTATCTTATTTAAGCCTCACAACAACCTAAGGAGGGTGACATTATTATTCCTAATATAAGTTGAGCTGGTGCTCAAGACCATGTGTGATGCCAGGGTTTCTCCTGCCGTGTAGCACTGGCTAAATTGGCAGGCGGAGCCTGTATGTCTTTCTTTAAGCAAACCCTGGAAAGACTCATGAACTCAAGGAATGAGAACTTCAGTGCTGCATTTAGACTGAAAATAATGGGATAGAATGTTTAGACAATCAGTAATGCGTGCTAAGATTATGGAGACTCTGAAATACGGTAAAAACCATAAAACCATATGTGGGGAAATACAGTGATAATGACCTGGGAAATGCTTGTTGATGACAGGAGACCCTGAGCCCTGGCCCAAGGCAGCAGATGTAGAGGGGTGACGCCAACCTGAAATTAAATCCTAACTCTAACATTTGCTAGTTCTGTGATCTGAGGTCTGTATTTAACCTCCCTGATCTTCAGGTTCTTCATCTGTTAAAAAGATACCATAACAGAACCTCCCTCTAGAGCTGTGAGGACTTATGAGATGTCACTCATAAAAGGCATGGCACACAGTACAAATTCTATAAAACTCCATGATCCCCAAAGAGATCAGTTTTCATGCAAAGGCCACAGGTAGGTGGTACCCAATTAATGACCCTGCCTGGTCATGGTGAGGACATGTGTTGGTGAGGCTGATTAAATCTTTGGAAATTTAACAGACAATTTTCTTTGTTAGTGGGAAAATTCATGAAGTATTCATTCAAAAATCTTTGTTGACTTTTTCATTCTATTATTTCTTTGTGCTAGTTACTGTTGTAAATGCTTTATATCTTTATATATTAACTCATTTTGCACAATTAAGTGAATCAGGGATTATTAATTTTTCCCATCTTTCAAATGAGGAGATTAAAACACAGAGAAGTCAAATGCTTTCCCAGAGTCACCCAGCTCTTGATGAGCAGCCCTGGGAATTGGACTCTCACTGCAAGGTCCATGTGTTTAATCACAGCAACCTTCCATCATCATGAGAAAGGAGATGGAGAAGCAAGGATGGACAAGACAGGAATTATATCCTTGGAATTATATTCTTGGGAGCCAAACCAAGAGCCAAGGAAACAATAAGTGTACAGTGTAATTTGAAGCAGTGATAAGCGCTA
Source organism: Mesoplodon densirostris (assembly GCF_025265405.1). Taxonomy (NCBI): domain Eukaryota; kingdom Metazoa; phylum Chordata; class Mammalia; order Artiodactyla; family Ziphiidae; genus Mesoplodon; species Mesoplodon densirostris. The sequence goes on from NC_082673.1 coordinate 2,973,561, forward strand.
CAGGAAAATAAAAGATGGCGGGTATTTTAAATTGAAGTAATAATAATCTTTGTTCATTTAAGAAAGAGTACAAGAACTGTGCCTAGGTTGAAAAGAGTTAGAGCCCTCTATCCAGAATGTATAAAAAAGATCACAACTCAATAATAGAAGGACAAATTACTCAGTTAAAATTGGGCCAAGGACTTGAACAGACATTTCTCCAAAGAAGACATACAAATGGCCAATAAGCACATGAGAAGCTGCTCAACATCATTAGTCACTAGGGAACTGCAAGTCAAAACCACAGTGAGATACAACTTCACACCCAGTAGGATGGCTATAATAGAAAGACACATAATAACAAGTGTTGGTGAGGATGTGAAGAAATTGGACCTTCCTACACTGTTGGAGGGAATGTGAAATGGTGCAGCTGTGTTGGAAAAACGTCTGGCAGTTCCTCAAATGGTTAAACATAGGGTTATTATATAATACAGCAATTCAACCCCTAGGTATATACCCAAGAGAAATAAAAACATATGTCCACACAAAAAATTGTACATGAATGTTCATAGCAGCATTGCTCATAATAGTGGAAAAGTGGAGACAACCCAAATGTTCATAAACTAATGAATGGATAAATAAAATGTGGTCTATCCAATCCATGGAATATTGTTCAGCAATAAAAACGAGTGAAGCACTGATAGATGATACAACAGAGATGAGCCTTGAAAATATGCTGAGTGAAAGAAAAGTCACAAAAGACCACACATGATGCTATTCCATTTGTATGAAATTTCCAGAATAGGCCTATCTACGAAAACATAAAGTCGGTAAGTGGTTGCCTAGAACTTGGGGAGAGGGAACATTGGAGGGTGATGGCTAAGGGGTGCAGAGTTTCTTTTGGGGGAAGGAAGATGTTCTAAAACTGCTGCATAACTCTGAATATACTAAAGACTTTTATTGAACTGTAACATTAAGTGGGTAAATTGTATGGTATGTGAATTATATCTCAATAAAACTGTTTTGAAAAACAGATGGAGCCATACAGACCGTAGTGAGGAGTCTGTATTTTGCTTTAAGTGGGATAGGATGCCCTTGGACATCTGTGAGCAGAGATGAGAAAGCAGGGAAGTCAGTGTCCAGGCCATCGCGGTCATCTGGGTGTGAGCAGGTGGACCTCCGCTGGGGTGGAGGTGGTAAAGTGATGGACAGCCTTGAAGTTCCGTCTTCAGTGTAAATCAAGGCAAAGTACAAAAAGGAGAGCGAGAAAGAACAGAAATGGGTCTGCTGCCTGCTGTGAGACAAGCTCATCACTCCCAATGTCCTCACGAATCCTGGGTGGAGAGAAGCCAACCCCTCCCCTCCCCCCCCCCCCTCTGCTCACCTCTTCCTCATCAGCCCCAGACCGAGGACACTCTCCTCTTCCCTCCCCCTTCCTAATCATCTGCATCTTGTAAGACAGCTCGAAGCCCTACCTCCCCTGGTTCTCTTCAGTCTTCTGAGTTTCCACGCCAATATCCATTATGCATAACATTTAGGAGTGAAGTAGAACCTGTTGCTTTTAATATGATGTAACTGTAATAATTAATAAAAACTAACATGTTAAAGGCACTTACAGTTTAAAACCATTCCACACAGAGTTGAAATAGGACTTTGCTGCCTAACTTGACAGAAAATTTGGGGGGCTACCTACTCTGAATGGTCCTAATGTCTCATCCTTACATGCACAGGCCTACTTCTATCTGCATCAACTCCTATCTGCTCTGAATGGTCCCAGTATCTCATCTCATACATGTACAGACATCCTTTTATTTGCATCCTCTCCTCTCTCCCTTGCTCCAGTTTTAGGGTGACAGGTTCCCTGCTGCTTCCTGATGGTAGGCTCTCCATTGGGCTCTATTACATTTGCTTCCTACTTGATCTAGTTTATTTTCCATCCATATCTTCAAACTTTCCAGCCTTCTTATGTCTTCTGGTTCCTTCTCTTCAGTATATAAACACATTTCGCCCTATATCTTGTTAACTCTGTTCTTCAGAGTCGAACTTCTTAAAATCCTCAGAGGCTTTCTGTTCTCAGCGCACCGTTCCTGCACAGCCCAGGGCCACCTGGCTCCCGGCCCGAGTCAGCTCGAGCGTCTCTGGAAAGACCACCAGTGACCTCTTAGTCAATGTGTTTCGTGCTGCATCGTCAGTCTATTTCCTGAGCAAGCCATTTACATCCTTGTCTTCCCTGAGTCCCAGCTTTCTCCAGCCTTCTCTACATTCCTCCTTTGTGGGCTCCCCCTTTTCCATCTTCCCACCAAACACTGAGATTTCCCGGAGTTGCTAATTTTGATCCTTCTCTTACTCCATGCATTCTCCTTGGAAACCACGTCCAAATGTCCATCTCTCTGTCTCAGATCTTGCCCTTGAACCTCAGATCCACGGATCAACTGGATACTCAGCATCACCACCTGGCTGTCTTGCATTCAAGATGTACACCAGCTTTTCCTCTAAATAACCTCTTCCTTCTGAATCTCTTCACTTGGTTACCCAGCCACCTGTAATCCCAGCCACACGGCTGTCATTCAGGACTCCTGACCGGTTTTCAAATGGCTGCCCTGGGGCTGCCTCTTGCATAACATGGGCCCCTTGGGACTGTGAACGTCAGTTTGCCCGTGTCACCTGCTACGGTATGAGACCTCACAATACTTGTGTCTGTACCCTCCGTGCGTGACAGAGTTGCTGGAACATAGTAGATTCTCAAGAGGTTGGTTGAATGGATGGATTCAAGACCCTTTAAATGCCTCTTCTATGAAATCTTCCCTGAGGCTACTGCTAGGCAAAGGTGGTCATTCTATTCTTTAGGCCATAACCTTACCTTTTAGGGGAAAATAAAATGGACTGTGCCTGGTGAGGTGCTCTGGCCCACATACGGCAGGGCCGAGTGGCCGAGTGGAGTGACGTGCGGCCATAGCCTAGTTCATCTTTGCACCGGCCATGGGGAGGCCCCCCACCCCGTGGACAATGACCCAGCCAAGGTTGGAGGCTTCACCTACACCACTGGGCTTTGCTCCAGCTCATAAAGTCCCTCAGGGCAGGTGCCACGTCTTACATCCACTGTCTCTACTTCTGGAACCTTCTAGACAATATTTCTTAGTCAACTGAGAGCCTAAATAACCTGTTCACGGTTTTCTAGTGCTGATATTTACATTTCTTACTTCACTCTCTTGGAAACTATAAATACAAACGATATCTTAAATCATATTCAGCTGGAATAAAATATTTTAATCTCCTGTGAACTTCACGTGGTATCTACAATACCTAGGAAGAGTTCCATGGTGATAGAAACTCTTCATCCTTAGATTCTTTATTTCAACAAACACTTCTGCATTTGAACTCACTATGTTCAAAGTTCCTATGCTAGATACTGATAAGAATAAAATTATTTTAAATACAGTTTCTCTTCTAAAGGATTTTTGTCAAATCTCATTAACTTGACTCTTTTTACTTAGTATTATAGTTTCAACATGGTATTTGCAAAAGATTAAACAGTGTTTTCGGGTTAATCTTCTATAATAATTTAAGGAAACTATATGAGTATTATAATAGTAACTGCCTAATTAAGATCTAAAATGCAAAAATAAATACTACATTGAGTCTAAACATATTTGTAATCCATAATTTATGTTTCCAAACCTTTATTTAAGCAAAGTGAAATCTTCACAGTCCACAGAGAGAGAGGAGCACAGAGGCTGGCTGTGTAACCCACGCTGCCCGAGGCCACAGTGCTGGGTGGGGTCAATCGGGCTCTGACCTGCAGCCCTGAGTCCCAGGGCAGGCTGATCCATATACCCAGGGGGGGTGTCCTCATCTATGAAAGGGGATGATGGCAGACCTCACCTATTGGCTTTTGCTCTGGTTGTGATTGTGGTTAAAATGAAAAGAATTCACATCTGGACTCAAAACAGTGGCTGGCACCAGGTCAGTGTTGTATTGTTATCATAGCAGAAAAAAATAATGTCTTCCGCTCGACACCAAAATTCTCAGAAGAAGAATGCAATGATCAGGTGTTTCCAAGTATCTGTGCTTACGCTCACAGACCTAAGATTTCTGGCTGTTTGGCAAATGTCTAACTCCGATGTGATGTTTAGTCTCAGAGCTAAAGCTCATACAGTTCTTCGAATAGGCTACTTCCGATACCAAGGTTACTGGCCTGCTAAACATCTATGTCTTAGGTATACCGAAGACATGCTGTCCGTAAACTGTTTTTCAAATCTTGGGATGTCTCATTATAAAAGTTCATGGAGTTACAGAATTTGAGGAATGAAAAGGATCCCAGTGGACACCGAGCTCAGCCCAGAATGTGACAGATGTTATCAAAATAAAGCAACTGGTCGAGTCAAGATCATTCAACCCTTAACCGTACTTGGCTGTGAGTAGAGTCCAGAGTCCGTGGGACCCAGTGTCACTTGACACTATGTCACTGACAATGTTTGGTTTTCCCTAATCTCTGTGCCCAGAGACCACATAGCAGAGAAAGAAATTAAGAGCATGGATTTGGGGAACAGTTAGATTTGGGCTCAAGCTTCAATCCTGCTGGTGACCTCAGGGAAAGCACCTGAATGTGTCTCAGCTTCATTTGCTTTATCCGCTAAAAAGGGGTACGAAGGGAAATCTTACAAGTATTACATCACATAACGCGTGTAGGGGTTTAACACATGGCCGGCACAGCGCGTGCACTGGTGAGGACAAAGATTGCTATTTTATTACTGTTGTCACGTACATCATCCTTGTTATGAAGAAATTCATGCACACAATGTTTGTATCAGAAGTCCTTTTTCTTATTGGCCAAACCTAAGAAATAGTTCTTGGGTTGCTGACTTAGCAGGTGTGCCTTGAGCGTGAGTGCATGCATGTGTTAGGGAGAGGGAAGAAGGGAGGTGTGTGTTTGCATCATTTGACAAAGCCAAGTCCTGGGATCCCACGGCTTCTGTCCGTCCCCCTCAGCTCACTTGCAGTCTGCTGTGATACGGCCAGTATACCATCTCCAACCACAAAACCTGATTGTTGGAATCTCTGGGGTTGCCCAGGTTCGATTATGTAGGAACAGTCCCAAGGAAGTAAGTGAAGCAGGCGTGGGATGTCATCAAACTTCAACTGTTTATGGGAGCAAAGAAGGGCTACCAGAAGATTCCTGCCACGGGAAATCTAATCAGCTCGTGATTTCCTACAAAAATGCTTGGAAATTTGACCTTCAAACCAAAGATCCACATCAAAATGTACAAACTGCTCTACAATCTGAAATCTATGGCTGGAAGGTAATTCAGCCGAATGCATTTCAGATAAATAAAAACAGTGGAATATTCTATTAGCTCCAAAGGTCTCAGTGAAATAGATTCCATTTACCTGTGAAAACCAATGTAAGCAATATTCGGAAAGGTTTTTTATTCGTTTGTTTTGTTTAGACTTAGAAACTGCCTTACAGGAGTGAAAAGGTAGAGCTTTAATCCCTAGGAAATAAATTCCTAAATACCTCATAGAACTAGGATAATCCTTCATGAAGTCAGAAGCAAAAAAAAAGAAAAAAGAAAAGGAAAAAATAACTTCCTCTACCATTAAAAATACCCACCACGGTACCCCGATCTCCATTCTTTCCCTTCCTCAGGCCTGACATTCTGTAGATGACCGCCCTTATTTGTCCCTACATGTTTTCCAAAATATAAAAGTGAAATAGAGTCCCAAGGGCACAGTACTTGAAAGGTTATGAGAGTTGGAGAATTTTAACCATGCCTGCCAAATCAGCAGATGGCTTGTGATTATAATTATATGCATCAATAAAACGAATAATCTTTACAAAATTTGAATTTCTACTAAAGTAAGGGATTTAGTAAGCAGATGCAACAGAATGCATTTTGTTTAACCCTTTTGGTAGACACTGGTATATTTCACACACAAAAAGGTCAAGGGCTCTGTACATAATAGGTTTGCCCCTTTTCTGGAGTAGTCATTTTGTCAGCTTCAATCTTTTCTTGATTTCATTTTCTTCATGAGCATATTTCACCCTCAACCCTTTTTCACCCTTCAGCATAGAAATGTTAAGACTAATTCCCTACTATTGTTTGTTATTTGAAAGAAGAAAATTTAAAAGAGGTAAATACCTTCATTCTAATTCATACCAAATCTGCCACAGAAACGAAAGAGCAAACAGTAGATGCATCTTCCTAGTTGATGGTATTCTTTTACAAATTAGGTTTTCAATAACAAAATTTTTCATTTTTTGTTTTCTTATTCTCTTTAATCTACTTGCTAGGAATGAAAATACTGTTTATTCTATTTAAATAATTAACCATTTCATTTCTGACTGCTTCTGCTTAACATTGCAAGTACGGATAACTAAGTTTTGTCCCATGCCAAGCATGAATTCCCTCATATAGAAATTGGACACGTATATGACACATCTGAAAAAAAGAAGGGTGAGGCAAGGTTTACACACTGGCCTTGAGCCATGTTTCCTTCATGAGGAAAAACTCAAAATTTAGGAAATTAAATTAAACTACCTATGTTACTTGTAAATTTCGGAAAAGGTGGAGAAAATGTACCATCCATACTGGTATACTTATTTGGCAATGAAATCATGATGTAAATATTTTCTCATGGAAATACCAAGTGTAACTCTTCATCCTAATAGCATATCAATTAATAGGTATTTTACTCTGATAAACCAACAAATATAATATTTAGGAATATTTGGAGAACATATATTGTGCAAGTACCCCTATACCTTCATATTTACACTAAGCCAAATAAATTAAAATGCTCTGATTTTAAAAGCTATTATACTTTTGTAGTTAATACTACTTAGTAGTATAAATAAGTCACTAGTAAGACTTTGAACGCATTCACATTTCTGAGGTTGATGCAATTTACCTGTGGATATGAGATACATGAGATCAGAAATTCTTCTTAGCAACAAAATTCTCACAAAGTTGCAACTTAAATGTACAGGTCAAACCCTATCAGAACAAATATTCCTACAGTCAGAATCTGAAGAGTTAAACCAAAAAAGTAACAAATTCGTACCTGAAAGTTTATAAATTTGATGCTACATTTGACAAAATACTGTTCAAATACTTGTAAAGACACTTGAGTGTCTCTTAGAGTTCACTGGAATGAAATTTTAAAATATTTAGCCGTCAACTAGTTTCAAGTTTCTTTAAATAGTTCATAGAATAAAATATTTTCCAATCATGATGTCCTTGAAAAAGAAAATGTTTTTTTACCAAATCAAAGTATCAATTAAAAGAAACAATCTAAGTCAAAACCTTATGAAATAAATCTCAAAGGGACAAAAAATAAAGATACTAATTTTAAAAATGAGGAGTAAACCTAATAGTAGTAGATAAAGACCTTTGCTTTAACTAAATATTTAAATTATGGATATTCCATTTTGAAATGAAATGAATTTCAATTTCACTGAAATGAAATTCAGTGTTTCTGCTTATAGAAAGTTGAAGTTGAAATGTAATGAAATTTTAGCATACACTTGATTGCTCTTAATAAAGCTATGCATAATCAATCTAATCAATATATATATCAATATACATTTATATATCAATCTAATCAATATATATATATATATATATATATCAATATACATTTGGTATCTTTAACTTGTTACCTTAGACTTGATATGAGCACGCAGCCATGTAAAATGGTTTTCACAGTCTTTCAAGGAATCTCACAAAATTGAGGGCTCTGAAAGTAAAAACACGAGAAAGAGTTCTGTAAGGGTGAGCAAACGTGGAAGCGTCTTCACCTGATATTGGCAGGGCCACTCACTGGTTTGAGCTCCAAGGGAAAGTTAAAGCAGCAAAAGCTTTTTAAACACTTACATTATCTTATTTAGTTTTCACAGAAGTTGTAAGGCAAGATTTATCCACCCTGACCCCCATCTAACAGACCAGAAAACTGAGGCCCAGAAAAGTTCAATAACTATCCAGGACCACAGATTTGGTCAACGGAAGAGCCAGGTTTCAAACATATGAACTCGGGAAGGGAGTGGGGTAGATTCTCTGGTCACTTTGTGTCACTCACATGACACTTATAACGACAGCCTTATCTCTAGGAAACATGTCATAGTTCTGCTTAGATGGTGGGTAGTTAGGGCTGGAAATGAGCTCCCTGTACTACCCACAGCAAGTCATACAATCCTTTGAACTTATAATACTTATTTCTCAAATAATCCAATCTGAATAAAAGTTCAGTAACAAAGTTTAGTTTCCTTCTGTCAACAGAAATGAAGGTCCTCCCATTTCTTTGAAGAAGCAATTTATACAGCAGATAAAACCATTTTCTTCAGGTATTTTCAGTTATATTTTTAAAAACATTTTTCGAATTCAAGACCAATACTGGTGAAAACAAGTTCACAAAAAGCAAAAGTAAGGATCTGTGCCCTCTGATCTTAATTACAACACAGCCCGATTTTAGTTTGAAGAGTGACAATCGTATTCCTGTGAAAGTAATTGCACTCAGTTTTATCCACAGTGATGCAACTAACAGACTTGGGCCAAGGTTGCCCACCGTTTGCTGGACTGGAGGACAGCAGTCAAATACGTACAGCCGTCCGAAAGGAGTGAGTGTTTTATGAACATTTCACTCCTGTAGTAACACGATGAACACGAGCAACTGTAGAAAAAATAAATTATGCTTCACAAGATTCAAATTTAAATTGTTTAGCACAGAGAGAGAACCTCATGCACCTAGAACGCCCAGGAGAATGACCTAGTTGCCTAACTCTGCCTTAAACCAAAATTGTTAGGTTGCAAGAGTAGCCACTTTCAGACAGCTTGCTTTTTCCACGAGTTCTGTCCCATTAAAGGCCTGGTGATGAGATGACATATTAGAAAAATCTGAATTGAGTAAAATCAAAGTATCTCTCCCCTACCTATAGTTTACTTGAAAGAACAAGACGCAATTATACCACTTTCTTCACAAAATCTATGTCCCTCTAAATTCTGGTTACCATAAAAATAATACTTAGAGTTTGTAATACATAATATGTGTCATATACTCTACACATACAGTCTTAAATGACTCATATAAAGAAAATGAATGCTGGGAAAGGAGAAAAGTACTTCAAGACAAAAAAATTTAAAAAGTATGTGACCTCTGGTCACCCAGACCATATTAGGAACTATTATGAATCTCCCATGAATACCAGTAGTAAACAATTTATTCTGTATCATAATATTTCCATATTCTTACATAAATAAAAATGTTTCAGGGCAAGTAATGCAAGTTTGCAAACTGGTTTCTATGTAATATGGAGAGTTTAAATTCATGAACAGATGACATGCCGTTCTGATATTAAATGACAGTGTCTTCAAAAATTGAATCCTGACATGGATATTATGAATCCATCTATTTTAAAACAGCACACTTAACAATACTTTAAAAAATGTTTTCAATGAGAGTGTCAGAGTTTATTAAACCATTGACAATCCACTGAGCTGACAGTTCTTAGAATAAAATATTGAATTTACCTGAATGTCGTGGAACAATATCATTCTCTCTTGAACTAAACAGCCTCTGAGTATACACGTCTAAGGCAGACAGACATTTCAGCAAGGCAAATAAGACTTTCTGGCAACTTCCTGTTGCCATATTTCTCTAAAAGGATCCTGCAACGTTACAGTTCAATACTAAATGCATTTTTCAAGGGACACAGTACCCCCGTGCTCCTCAATGTCAGATAGCTTTGATTTTTTCCCCCAAGTACAGCAAGCCAATAACTACTAATCCTACTCAACATTACAGATTCACAGCAATGATTTTATTTGCAGATTCAAGAGAACTGGAACGCACAAAAAAATAGGAGCTATTATCTCCTTGTTTTGTTGTGTCTGATTGATTGATTTTTAAGATACTGATCGAGGAAACGGTTGTCCCACATCTGTTAAATACATACTAGTGGAGGGGACAATTTTATATTAACGAGAAAGAACTTCACTGCACCCATTCATACCCCAGTTTCTGTTGTCTCTTAAAAGCAGTAGGACTAACTAAAATCAGAGTTACCTCATGCATTTGAAAGTTTTTCAAAGCTGCACACACACCTGAACGGTCGTCACGTGCAGAAGCCCCCTTTCTCCAGCAAATAGCCCACCTCTCCAATTCAAGTTCCCTTGCATTTTGGAGTACACTCGACTTTGAAATGTAAAAACTTTTATGAAATGGCAAAATGAAACAACCATAACAGCAACGTAAGAGCTTTGATCACTGAAGCAGTATTTCCAGAAGTGATAGCAAAATCCCTTCATTCTGACCTACTTGTCGAGAATCGGACTTGCATCGCCCGGTTAGGCTAAGATTTGTTCTACTTTCTCCCTGGGGCTTAATTGCCAGACTGACTTACCCGTACCTCCTAGCCTTTGTTCTGCCTCTCACGATGACCTCAGGGAAGCAGTGATGTAGAATGAAGCAGGGGTGGGCTAGGGTAGTCCAGTGTTTGTGTCGTTGTGTGGTGTGCAGGGACACTCTGTGATACTCTAGTGAGCTGCTAAGCTTTTTTTGTAGGCTTTGTGTCATTTACTTAACGACCAATCTCATTAGCTGCCAGGGTACAATGGGCTGATGCATTTTCTATGTACATACTCTACACAGTGACCCTCAAGGTTGCCGAAGGTCTATTTAATCAGTCAAATGCTGAATATATTTGCAGTAAATCACTAAAAAAAAGAGAGAGAGAAAAAAATATGAGACTCCCGAGGTATCTTGCAGGCTTCCTATTTAAGGGTGGTTACTCGCAGGTAATAAAATGCATGCATCTTTAGCCAAAACAAGGGTAGAGCAGGCGGAGAGGAATTCTCTAGTTGGCATGGGTGACCTTAATTTTTTTAAAACACAACTTTCAGCATCAAAGATATTTTCTCTGAGCAAGGAACCTGGATTTAAAATTTAATTTCTGTCTTAGTTTCATCTTATTAGCAAAACCAAAAAGCGCTGCATCCTTTAGCAGTTTCTCCTGACTCCGAAGTTGCCCCTGCCCCAGTCCTACCCGCTGCCCGAGCAGCCTTGGAACTGGCAAAGTTACGTTCCTGCCCTCTTTCCATGACAAGGTAAAGACACTTTTAACTCTTATGAAAAATGAAATGCTGACAGCACGGTGAATGCGACAGCTGTCCATAAGTATCAGGGAGAGCTCTATTGTCCAGCCAGTCCCTGGATAAAATGAACCCTTTACAGCAGAGGCTGTTCAGCTTGGCTAAAGAGTATGGGGAGAAGCGGAGGAGGTCACTGGAGATTTCGCACACTAATTTAATCTGGGAAAAGGACAGGCTCTGCATCTCCCCTGAACAGACTGGCAGCAATCTGGGCCCCGCAGAACTATCTCCTTTTGCCTGTGCTCTATTTATTCCTTATCTCTGTTTACCAACCGCTAGGTCCCTTTCATTCACACCACGAGGCCGTTTTTCCTACTATCAGTCAGCAGCTGACACTGTGGAAGAGCCTCAAAGGCAAAAAAAAAAAAAAAAAAAAAAAAAGAAAAAAAGAAAAAAGATAAAAACTAAACCAAAGCTGTATAAACAATGCAACAGTACAAGTAAATGCATAAACCCTGATTCTTAACCCAACCCACAGGGTGCAAACAAACCCACCACAGTGAGCTATGACCACAGAGAAAGAAAAGTCCAAAACCATTCATGAAATCACCATCCGAAAAGAAGGGTTTGAATGGATGCTGGCTGCTGAATCAGGTCAGGGGCGTTCTTACCTCTATCATAATCAATTAACTAGCAACCAGGACACGTTTACCTTTTGCCGGGGAAGGTGAGCTACACACGTCTAAGGGGAAACTCACTCTTATTAAGATGCCAGCAGATTAAAAAAAAAAATCCACCAATACAATTATAAGTTAAAGGGAATCCAACAACGTTAACTTTTTCAATACCTCATCGTGTTGGTTAAATTTAAACAATTCAACAAGCTGGGCATGAAACCTCTATCATTTTTATATAAAGATACTAAAAAGTCCTGTGCAATCCAGCCAACCAGATCTTATTCCATGTCCTATGTCAACGTGATTAACATAGAAAAGGAGTTGGGAAAAGACAACTTCAAGTACAACTTTTTATCTTTTGAAGACCTCTACAGCGTGTGGGTAAAAACAGAGGCTGGAGTAACTAGTTTAAAGTGTAGAAAGAGGAAAAAACAAAACAAGTGTTATTTTGAACCTTTGCAACTTTTGAGTAAATATGAATTCTGAATCTGAAGTAGGCTTTATCTGCATTCATCTCGAGTACTAAGTAAGTTTGAATATTTCGACAAAGGGGAGGATGCCACTTAATATTTGTAGAACTATTAGTAGTTCATTGAAGTGATTTGGATATATATGATTTAGAGTAGGGATACGTATATATTGTAAGCATAGATACACACACTGCTACCCACATACACATACACAAAATGAGAATAATTTGTAATGCTACAGTTCCCTCGATTAAAAATCGTGACTCACTTTAAATTTCCCTGATTTTTTTAATCATTGAAATGATTGGAAATGATTGGTTATTGTCATAAAAATCAACACCGTATTGACTCAGTCACTAAGACCTTTAGTAAAAAAGGGAAGACAAAATGTAGCTCATTATCTAGGATGATCAATTGGACCAGATTTCAGTTTGTGTTTTCACCTATATGCATTATGAGCAATGAAGTCTTTACTACTTTGGATCCTTTTTTTCCAAATGAATTAATGAATTAAATTTATCCTTTCACCAGCTGCTAGGCAGCAGATGGAACCATTTCTGAAGCCTTGTTGAATTCAATCCATAAAACTCATTTCCTAGGATTAGCAGTCCAAAGTTTCTTTTAATGTTTATATACCGCTTGGGATTTTGCATTTCATGATGTTAAACTTTCAATTTAACTATTCTTTTTGCACTTCATATCAAACAATTATGATCTTTTGGATTTCTATAGCAGACATGGCAGGTCACATAAGGACAAGAATTAATTTCAAGAGCAATAAAGTCATACAAGTTACGTTTTTTGACGTTTGTTCGCATTGCCCTACTACCATGGAAACTATTTGCACTGTGGTTTTCTGTTAATGTCAACCTACATAATTACATATCTAATAGCCTGTGATTTTTGTTTATTTACTCATAAATACTTTAAAGCTGCAACCAGAAACATTCATTAACATTATGGAAGCTTAAAGTTTTGCAATTGAGTTGTAAGCATAAGATTGTTACATTACCTGCAAATAACTACTGTATATGCCCAGTTAATTCATCTAATAAGAATTTAATCCTGACCTTTTAAAATGGTAATAAAGCCAATTACACAGAGTATGCAGATATGCATTTTATAAATCTAACTTTTTAAAAAGCATGCTACCATGGACAGCTCCTAGTGTTTTCTATTCTTTTCTAGTTAATTTGCACTTAAAATGTCTAAGTTAAGAAGAACCAGGAAACTCTAAATCTTACTGGCTGATGTTATAGCAGAATACTAATGGCCACTCTTAAAAAGAAAAAAAGAAAAAAAAAAAAAAGGACTCCTTTAAACGTAACTAAAGTAGAATCTCCAGAAAAGTTCCAGTGTACTTTGTAAGGTTTTAAATACAACTACTTTATGCTCTCCAAGGTACAGTATATCCAAATTTAAAATATAAAAGCTTTTAAGCTTAAAATGATGCTGCTTCTATAACATAAATACAACTAAAAAAGAGTGAATCACTCTTATGTGCAACAGTGATTTCCGCTAATTTGGCACAAGAAATCTATAGTAATCTAATATTGGAGTAAGCCAAGAAGGCCACAATAATCACCACTGAGTAATTGATTATTTAGAATAGGGAGAAAAGAGATCACTGGTAATCTTAGGTTACACACATAAAAGTAGGATAATATGCAGATGATATTTGCAAGGGGAACAAAAGTTAGGGAAAGTCTAATTTCAGTTTTATTTTAGAC